>NC_137888.1:92630552-93877923 GCF_963455335.1 Martes martes
CCCTGAGATCATGACCTGAGCAGAAGGCAGAGGCTTAACCCACCGAGCCACCCAGGTGCCCCAAAACAATACCTCGTCTTTAAGGGCAGTACCAGGGTTGCACAAGTAAGTGTCATTGGCTTTCTTGAATGTCCTTTGAAGAGGTTTGAAATTTGATGACTATAATCCCCATTTTGGCTCTAGTTCGAATCTAGGTTCTCTAAGTCACACGGCCCAAAGAATCTTAGATCATATATTCTATGTTCCTTCATCTCAGCAAGAAGCTACCAACCAACTTGGGGGCTTTCTTTTCTTTTGCAATTGGTTAACCTATCAGCGCCTATGACTTTGAGTGACTTTAGTGATGAGCTAAGGAATCTAGTCCTTGCTTCTTATAGAGTAAAAGCCCTTGTGTGGCTAATTTAAGACATTACTATTTTTCCAGTAAACTTCTTTTTAATGAAAGGACATAACTAATTTTGCCTCCTTCAGGGTGATAACACCACTTGTGCTTTCAGAAGTTAATTGGGGGATGCCCATTTTAAAATCTTTGATACACTGATGAATGAGAAATATACATGAATAATTTTCCTTTACTGCTAATGGGAGTTAAACAGTCCATGTCATATGGAATAAAGTTCTCTTCCCTGCTATAATAATAGCTGGCTTTTTTTTTTTCCTTTCTTCAGAAATTCTGGAATCAGTGTTCAGCCAACAGTAATTACTGCTCATTACAATAATCATCACCATCAGCTTGATCGGTCCCCTGGGGCAAGAGTCAGGGCCTAAGGAAATGCATTTTTGTCTAGGATGATGAAGAATTTTACCTAAGGCCCAAAGCAGCCTCTCAAGGAGCTGAATTTGATGAGCGATACTGGCAGCTGTTAATATATTGAATTCCTAAGTCAGAATTATTGTTTTAAGTGTTTACTGAGTGAAACCATATTCTAAGGAATCTGAACTTTCAGTCTCATATTGGAGTCTTTACAGGTCCCATATATGAAATGGAAACAAGAACAAATTTGAATAAATGGTTAGGAGTTTATTAAGCAAAGAAGGTAGTATCAACAGCAATCCATATTACACAGAAGTAGAAACCAATTTCTGCTTCCTGGTCTGGGGCCTCTTTTTAAAATAACATGCAAAAAAAAAAAAATGGCTGGAGAAGGAAGTAGATGCTGGAGTGAGAGCTGGCATTGTAAGTGGTTAACAGAATAAAACAGGGAGATCTCGAAATAGAAATGGATCTGAGGCTTGAATCCCATTTTTAGCATTAGAGGGAAGCTTGACTACATACCAACTTGGGCATATTCAGGGTTCAGAAGTAAAAGCCTATGCTCTATTTTTAAGAAGATCATAGACTTAAGCAGAATTGTTAGGATGCAATCCAAATAAAATATCCAAATGTAAAAATCTAGTTACAGTGGTTTAATTAAATAGGGTATATTCCAGTCAGAGTTAGAGCCAGAGATGGGCAGTTCAGAGTCATCCAGGATGTAGCCCCAAATATCTTTCTGCTCCACTATCACTAATGTATGGCTTGTCACTCAAGGCCTCCAGGTAGCAGCTCCACCTCTGATCTCACACCTCCTGATAGCAGAGAAGGAAAGGAAAGTCTAGAGAAAGAAAAGAACACCACCTGAATCAGGAAAACAAAAAATCCCTCCCAGAAATCTCTCCTAGACACTCCTCCAAGTTTCCTGGTCAAAATTGTGCACCAAAGCTACCTCAACCACAAACAATTCTGGAAAGGCAAGTATTTAAGGTAAGCATATTGCCACTCCAAACAAAATAGGGATTCTACCATAAGAAAGAGGGGAGAATGGAGATTGATTGGCAATAAGTAGTGTCTAGCAATAGACTAACAATTACGTAGACTAATGATCACTTGATCATTACACCATTGACAATTACACCATTGTATGCTTTGTACGTAATAAATTTTTGCACAACACAGAACTGTCTACCCTCCTATTAGGGGGAGATGTTGTTGTGGAGGGTTTCACATGGCATGAACACTTTGCTCTTGTTTCAAAGAAAGAATGAAATTGTCAGGGTAGACAAAAGAACAGACTACTTTAGGAGAGCGACTAGGGGGGTTAAGTGGGCATGGAAAAATGATGGTCCCCCAGAACATTTTCAGAACTGACAGAAATGCAACTTGAACCAAAAAGTACCGAGGCAAGGATTCAGGTATGGCTAGTCCAACAGTTCAAATGATGTCACCAGAACTCGTTCTCTTTCTGTTTCTTCTCTTTGATTCTACAGTAGTCGGTAAGCAGCTCCAGGCTTATAACTCATCCTATAAAAGCCCCAGTAGCATCAAAAAGTTCTGAGTATGCACCTCATTGGAAGAACTGGGTTGTGTGCCCATCACTCTGACCTTCAGTGTGGACAGGTAAATGGGATTTGCTGACTGGGCAAGCCTGGGTTCCATGCCCACCTCTAGAGCCCCGCCCAAACCACTTGAACTAAGAGCGAGAAAGAAGTTTCTCCAAAGGAAAACTGGGAATAAATAAAGCAGACCAAACTAGTGAATGTCTTTACAGAGACCAAATTACTTTAGTTGATATGTAGAAGGTGTAACGCACAAGACATGGGGGAATCTGAAATGACACTGGAATTGAGGCTTGGGTATCTGGATATGATGTTGGCAGTAGGCAAGCTGGTAACTTTACACAGAGAACCAGGTTGGGGATGGGAGGGGGGCAGAGGGGGTTGAAGGCACTAATTATTATTATTATTATTTTATTATTTATTTATATAAAATATTATTTAATATCATTTACTATTATTTACTTATGTTTACAATATAATTATAAACAACTACACTCCCTGGCAAGCCAAGGGAAAGGAGACAGTGGGGAGCAAGAAAACATTTAGATTTAAAATTTAGAACAGACCACTGTGTTGGAGATGATGATATTGAAAATCTTCATGCGTATCTTTGCTTATGTTTAAAAATGTGTTGAGCTTGTCCTCTCCTCTGCCCCTCCCCCTTGCTCATGCTTGCATGCGTGCTCTCTCTCTCTCTCTCTCAAATAAGTAAATAAAATCTTTTAAAAAACCGGGGGGGGGGCGCGCTTGGGTGCCTCAGTCTGTTAAGCATCTACCTTAGGCTCAGGTCGTGATCCCAGGGTCCCGGGATGGAGCCTGCATTGGGCTCCCTGCTCAGCAGGGAGTCTGCTTCTCCTTCTCCCTCTGCCCCTCCCCGCTGCTCATGCTTTCTCTCTCTCTCAAATAAATAAATAAAATCTTTTTTAAAAATTAAAGAAAAATTTTTTAAATAAAAATGTATTTTAAATGTATTTTAAATGTATAATAATGTATTTAAATGTATTTTGTGTATTTTAAATAAAAATGTATTTTAAATATATTTAAACATTTAAATATATTTATATATCTGTATATAAAATATTATATATTTATATATTATGTTAAATATACAAATATATTTAAATATTTAAATATAATGTAATATGAAAAGGACTCTATTTTGAAATTATTCCAAAAACATCCTACCACAGCTATCTCTACTACACTTTTATTTCTTAAATGTCTCCTTTCTTTTTTCTCTCAGATAAGCACTGTCTTCAAACCACCAAAACAACATGTTAAATTACAACAGTTTGAGATGAATTGTGATTGGAACCTGCAACTATAATGAAAAACAACATCTAAATTTTTGAACCTGCATGAAGCCAATAAACTGTCCCTAAGTCAAGTTTAATTAATGTGCAGCATTTGTCTACTCCAAAAGTGTACGAATAAATCTTCAAGGTCAAATTAGTATTTTAAAATATGAGTTGGCCAATACAATAAGAGTTAGTATACAAGCAGATTAAGATGGTGTTTCTATTTTAAATCAACATAAAGATTTACAAACTTGAAACAAGATTTCTCATACACAAATTTGCTCTTTCTTTTTTCTAGGACCATTATAACAAAGATTTAGTGAGTTGATTTCAAAAGAATGAAAACAATTTTTTAAATATCTTTTTAAATTACATTATTTGTGTTGCTCCCCTCAACTGGAAGGAACTTTACTTTGAATACATCTCTGAAGGTATATGTGGTTGTCAGCAATTCAATAATACCATAATGACACACCAATAAAAATATTACTCAAAATGGATAAGAAATTCGATTCTGGGTTTTTTTTTTAATTGAAGTATACTTGACATACAATGTTAAATCTGTTTAAAGTGTACAACATAGTGATTCGACAATTCTATACATTACCCAACACTCACCAACTACCATCTATCAACATATGGTTATCAAATTTTTAAAAAAGATTTATTTATTTGTTTGTTTGCTTGTTTATCTGAAAGAGGGAGAGAGAGAGAACACAAACAGATAGGACAGGCTGAGGCAGAGGGAAAAGCAGGCTCCCCGCTGAGCAGGGTGCCTTATGCAGACTTGATCCCAGGACCCCGGGATCATGACCTGAGCCAAAGGCAGATGCATAACCGAATGAGCCACTGAGGAGACCTCTGTTCTCGAAATTTTTAGGCATGTTAACAACACAAATTATTCTGAAAGAAGACATAACACACATGATCTATAATAGACGTTGTTAGATGTCTAACCAACAACCATTCCTCCTCCCTTTTCTCTTATTTTATAGAACCTTGGTCATTTACAGGTATGTTTTCCTTCCCAGGCCTTCTGCATTAGGAAAGGTTGGCCCTGCCCCAGTCCCAGGGGGTGAATCCCGTTTGGTCTAACAATGAGGGTCCCATTCACTCTCAATTATTGATCCAGGCACATGTTTATATGATTTTAGGGGAAGTTTCCTGGGAAGTAACAGGAAAGAATCTCCTCACTCTTAAAAAAGAGGCACAAGAGAGACCATGTATTATCTCCTACAATCACCTTGCCACCAGGAGGCGAGCTAGCCTGAAGACAGTTATACAGAGAAGGGCTTAGTGGGCAGTTGGAAAGAACCCCGGTCCTCAATGATGTTAAGCCACTGGATAAATCAATTCTGAAGTCATCATACTAGGACACTTTTATAGAAGATAATAACCTCTCCTTTCTTCTTCTTTTAATAATCATGAGGTAGATTTTCTGTTACCAGCTGCCATAGAATCCTAATACATATTTTGTGGTTTTTTTAACCATTAAAACTATTAAACTATTAAAATATTGAGAGGCTGGGGCGCCTGGGTGGCTCAGTGGGTTAAAGCCTCTGCCTTCGGCTTGGGTACTGGCCCCAGGGTCCTGGGATTGAGCCCCGAATCAGGCTCTCTGCTCAGCAGGGAGCCTGCTTCCCCCTCTCTCTATCTCTGCCTGCCTCTCTACTTGTGATCTCTTGTCTGTCAAATAAATGAATAAAATCTTAAAAAAAAAAAGAAAATATTGAGACGTTAAGAAAAATAATAGCAAAAAGTGACAAGATAAAAAAGAGCCAAACACAATTTATGTCTAGGAATTTGCATTCTTCACAAATACTCACATCCCATGAAGAGAGATATATGAATGTTCGGGGTTGTTCACTGCAATATGGTTTGTGCCAGCAAAAGAGTGAGAACATAAATGCCCTTGAATAAGAGGGTGGCTAAATTGTTGACGCTTACACATAATGTTGACTCCCTGTTCTACTTCTACCACCCCTCGATGGGCCCGATTTCTTGTTGGCCCAGATAACCATCTAAGCAATAGCGGCCACAAATGCCCCAATCCCAGGACAGTCACCATTTTCTAGCCCAAGGTTCATTCCTGGCAGCGATGTCAATTATGATGACCAGGTGAACATGGCAGTGTAAGGTTTATTATCTTCACTGACTCTGAACAAATAAACTCTGTTGCAGGGGCGCCCGGTTGGTTCAGTGGGTTAGAGCCTCTGCCTTCGGCTCAGGTCATGATCCTGGGGGCCTGGGATCAAGCCCCGCATCGGGCTCTCTGCTCCGTGGAGAGCCTGCTTTCTCCTCTCTCTCTGCCTACTTGTGATCTCTGTCTGTCAAAAAAAAAAAAAAAAAAAAACTCTGTTGCAAAACATGCCCCCAGTACTCCTATGAAGATCGCAGACATACTCAAGTTAACTCAAGTTAATCCTTCAACTTCTTTCCTGTTTTATCCCATGTTCTGTCTCAGCACAAATCCCTCCCCACCAACACTCCATCCCAGACATTTTCTCCAAATAAAGCTAGCTAGAACAAGTGCATGCCAGACCTCTGATATCTGTTTACTTCATTTTATGGGATTGTTCTCATTCTAATAATATCCGCTGGGCACAAATTACCAACATAACCAGTGATGATGTATGTATAGTTTGCATTTCCTAAACCTTAACTCTCTTTGGTCAAACTCTTGCTTTTGTAAGCATTTTGAAGTTCCCTTCTGTTTCTCTGTTTTGTCACAGGGTTCTGATGACTTCACATGTCCCCCTGATTTCACTAACTTCACACACTGTATTTCCCATAATATAACAGTGAGGGTAGACTGAAGCACGTGACAGATAGACCAAAGTGTGAAATGGCTCCAACAACAGGATGTTTGTTCTTGCTCCTGTCTTGGTAGGGAACTTAGCCAGTGCATTAGCTCTCCTCCACGTGATCATTCGGAGACCCAAGCTTCATCCACATCATGGAATTCCACTGTCATTCTTTAGCGCATAATCTGCATCGAGCCCGAGAAAAAAGAAAGCACAAAGGGAAACATGAGTGGGACCGTTTTACTGTTCAATGATATCTCTTCTGAAAGGTGGCAATGCTGTATAGGTCAAATGCAGATCAACTCTTTATTTGGTAAGGAAACAAACTGATTGTTGCAAATCTAGTGTTTGCATCAGTATGTTTTCTGTTCCACATCTAACTGGGAGAAGTGATAATCTCTGTAGAATCACTTCCTAAACTGAGTTTAGTGTGGACTTCTTAAAGTGTTTAAGAGCACAAAACTTGGGGTCCTGGGTGGCTCATTCGGTTAAGTGTGCCTTTGGCTCAGATCATGATCCCAGGGTCCTGGGATTGAGCCTCACATTGGTCTTCCTCCTCGGAGGGAAGTCTGCTTCTCCCTCTGCCTCTCGCTCATGCGCTCTCTCTCTCTCTTTCTCTCAAGTAAATAAATAAATAAATCTTAAAAAAAAAAAAAAAGAACACAAAACTTCTCAGGGTAGATATTCAGAGCTAATAACATCACTGAAAACTAATTAATTAATTAAACAAACTGTGGATGGGTGACATTTTATTTAGACATCCCTCAGCTTGCATAAAATGAATGAATAGAGCCATATATTACTAATCTAAAATAATTATCCAGCTCACTTTCTTTTGGGGGATTAAAAAGTGCTTCTCGGTGTTGATATTTACTATTTTAATATCTCCATGGAACCATATTATCATAGAAGATTAATCTTCCACATTAATATTCTCACCTGCATGAAAAATCAGAACCCTTCTATCCTTAAATGGAGGATTCAGTTATCTCATCTAAGCTGGTTTGTTCAGTAAGACCACAGAATCAGTCTGTGTAAATCACCCAGTTTGTATATTGCCCAAAGATAAATTCTTTTCAACAGTGAAGCCTGTCCAGTCAGCAGTCTCAAAGGTACATAGGTCTAAGGAGCAACTAAATGAGAAGATGTTCATGGTTTAGTTCCACATAAAACCATTCAGAAAAGCAGTTCACAAAAAAATGTCTTTCAGGCCGTTACTGGCAACATCTTTGGATACAGAAGGTGGTATTTAAAACATGACTTCAGAGATCGATAAATCAACAAAAATTAGTTGGACCTAAATCCTTGCACCTTAAAAAGAAGGATAATAGAAAGTGTTGACCTAGGAAAACCAGCTGGCTGGTTCCCTGACAAATGGGAATTAGCTTGGTGACATCACAGGAGTCAAAGATATGTACGGATTTTGACTTTACAGATTCAAAAATGTGTTCTCCACAGTGCACCAGAGTTACTGGACTCAAGGAGACAACCTCATGACAACAAACATGCAGGGGACTGATATGCAAATCATAATGCCATTTATTCATTTAAGTAAGAAGTATGACCATGACACACAAAGGAAAGCTCATTTTAGCATGGCTTATACTTTTCCTGTAGATAGTTAATATTCAAATCATATTATAACCAGAAGGTTGCTTGGTGAGCAGGGAAGAATTTGAACTAAGGAAGTTATCTGTACAATTCAAATGTTGGATGGCACTGGATTTTGATAGTCCCATTGAGTCATTTCTTATTTCTATTTCTACTTTCTTAGCAGAAGGACACATTTTCAGGATAGAGTCTCACAAGGAACACACACATAGCTACGTAGGTACATAGAAACTTCTGTTCTTCTCTCACTGCTCTGACAGAAACTAGTTGTCTATCCAGAGCCGCACATGCTCAGCCATTCTGTCATCTGGAAGGATCCAACGGAGGACCCAGAAGTGTTCCAAGGAGCAGCGATCCAGCAGCATGGAAGAATGTGGCACATTCTGAGAACTACAAATGGTTCAATAAGAAGGGATTGTATTCTCGAGTGGATAGAGAGGAGGTAGTAAGAGATGAGGCTGAAGAAGTAAGCAAGAGACAAATGATGGAGGAGAGGTCTTGTACATTTCGTTAAATTATTTGGAACTGACATAAAAGCTATGGAAAGCCTTATGAGCATTTTTGGTGGGACCATGACATGATCAGACTGCAATGTAAAAAAAAAAATCACCATGGCTTAGAAGTAGAAAAGTGAGTGAGTGGAGGGGTCCAAGATATGCAGAAAGAAAGTTAGGTGGCCTGTGTCCCTGGCCACCAGTGCCTCACCCTCAGGACTTCTCTACACAACACCAGATCTCCATCTACTGGCACCTGCACTGTGGAACCCCCGAGTGTCCTTTTGCTGCTGGATCTCATTCTGTTGCCTGTCTGGGAATTGGTGCTCCAGCCACACCCTGGATCTGGGATTGGAAGGATAGCCCTAACTCTGGGGTATTACTCACAGGCTAGACTCCGTGGGATCCAGCTTCCGTCACTCACAGCATCAAAGGGCTGGGTAACAGGCCTCTTGGACTTTTCTCTTCCCTGTCACATGTCCCCATTCCCCTGTTCTCCATACTTCACCTCCCAAAGAAGTGACTTGGACTCAAATATTTATTTTAGGGTCTGCTTCTGGGGGAACTCAAACTATAGGCCACTGTAGGTGCAGGATGAGGAGGGCCTGATTCAAGCCAGGAACACGGAGCTGGTGACAAAGGAAGTGAGCTGGAGATAGGTTCAAAAGATGTTAAAACGAAATAAGGAAAATACCAGGGAATCCCAAGATGGCCTCCAGGTTTCTTATTTGGGTAACTGGGGAATGGCAATGCTATTCTCTAAGAAAAGGAATAAAGGAGGAGAAGGAGGATTTAGGAGAAGATGGTAGGTTCACAGTTGAATACGATCAGTCCGAGACATGTGAAGAACAGCCAAGTGGAGTTGAGAAGTAAGATGTTGAGAAGCTCGAAGACTGGCCTGAGCTAGACCATATATGCCAGGTAGAGTGGGCTGTTGTTATTTCTGTGCCCATTGTCTGAATCTCCTTCCTGTTTGGGGAAAATATAAAATGAATGGAGTCAGGACCCCTCCTTCCATCAGAGTAATCAGTGGGGGAGCACGTTGTCTTTCCAAGCTCTTCGGCAACGAGGGCACAGTGACCTAGACTTGGCCAGTCAGATGCTCCACCAGGGATTTTTGCATATCAACGCGATAATGCACGAGGCAAGCATGGTCTGATTTTTCTGGGTGACCATGGCAGAACTGAGAGTCCAGTGTTTCTGGGAGGGATGGCAGCAACAGTGAGGTCCTCACACCTATAGTCTCTGCCAGGCCAACTTCAGGGGAGGGAGCCAAGAATCCATGCGAGTTTACCGTCATGGTAGGAACTGCAACTTAAATTTCATCTTTGGTTTTGAAAAAAAAGGATCAATGTTCTATTTCTTAAGCTGGGAGGTAGACACATGAGTGTTTGTTTTATTTTTTTGTTGTTGTTTGTCTTGTTTTAAGCAATCCTAATGCATTTTAAGCACTCTTTTGTATGTATATTTCACAATGAAACTGTTCAAACAAACAGAAAGATGTGGTTTTTGAACAGAAGTAATGAAGCAGAAATTATGTCCAAGGCTGAAAAGGATATAATGGGGGGATTTGTTTTTGTAAAAAGGGAGAAAAATGAGGAAGATTCACAAAATGTTGTTAATTGTTAAAGCTGAGAGGTATATGGTCTTTGAGATGTTCTCTTTATATTTTTTGTATGTTTGAGATTTTTCCCTATTATAAAACTTGGAGGCAGAAGGGTATCCAGGGCTCATGGAAACACTAATGGAGAACAAACTGTTAGGAATAATCCAGAGAAAACCCAGTGCCTCACACATTAAATGGGACCAATGTTCATTTGTTGACTGATCTCAGTCTAGAAACATGGTAATTGACTGGAAACAGAACTGAACTTTGTCTAATCAGAAAACTAAAGTTTTAGGAATATCCAAAGACTTGAGTCACCAACAACCCCCAGTTTGATTTTTAGAAATTCAGACTCCTCTGACCTTAAATTCCTCTCCCACCTATGTGCCCCCAGAGGCTTACAACTCTCTTCGGTAAACTATCGGCATATTCCTTTCCTTGGTAGTTGTTGTAATTCTTGATACTATTAATTCTACTTTTCTTCTCCTAAAGCTGAGAAAAGCTTTTCCCTCCAGATGGATTTTTGCTCTTATTGCCAATCTTGGATGGCCAGGATTTTAAGATGCCACTTTATTGCCTCATTCTTTAAGCTTTACAGAACCCCTCGCAGCACCCCCCCAACCCCCACTCCTAAGAAGAGAACATGGAATATGTTTCCCAAGGGGTGGCTGGAAGGCATTTGAGTGATACCATCCTGGACCACTACAAAGAACCAGCCCCTTGGAGCAGAATGAGATCTCTGCTTTTCCAGGATTCCTCCCCTCCTATTCAGTCTCAAACGTCTGGGACATACATCGTTATCGAACTTTAGTCACCATTTTATCCCAGTGTCCTGCAGGAATTTGATCAAAAGAGAATCCCAGAATATAAACCGGCCACACCTGCAAATTTTATTACAAGTGTGTTGTTTGTTTGTTCGATTCGGATGGGGAAAGGATGGCAGAAAATCAAGAGCTATGGGAAGACTGTCCTCACAGCTCAGCTCCTCTGCTGCGGGCTTCGTTCCAATTGGTGCAACAGGAGATCTGGGGCCTGTGTTTGCTTTTCTTGGCACTCACAGAGGTGGTGTCTGTAGCTGAAGACACTGGGGCTATTGCCAGAAGCCCTGCTGGAGCTGGGACTGTGTGATTCCAGGTTCCAAGATCTCATCTGCTTGCAGCAATGGGGAACATTTTGATCTTGGCACACGCTCTCATGCCGACACTCCATGTCCCCCCAACTCTTCTCCCTGCTTCTCTGATCCCAAGCAGAGTAACGGAGTGACCTCTGGACACACACAGCTCTGCAGCACCGCTGTCTCCGGAATTCCCCGCATCTCCCTAGGGAACTCACCACAGTGGACACAAACACGATTACAAACTGCTAGTGACCTGGCAGTGCATTAACCACAGGCCCCTGGAGGAGAAAAGGAGAGCGAGCCTCCCCTCCCTGGCAGCTGGCCCCACAGCCCCGCAAACTGCAGCGACGACGGTGGATGCCCCATATGGTGGGCCTACTTCAGACACTGAATGCTGGGGCCATGCAAACCACCACAGCCCAAACAGAGTTAGAAAAGCAACATACGTTCCCTTGAAATGGGAGATGAGATCCCTTTGTTGGGCTATTGCTGGTCACTAATGTTAGGGTGGGTATTCTCCCGCCAGTGCGAGAGCCAAGACCCCGGCTGGCGTGTTGACCTCTCCGGAACTCTGGATGTGGTCAGTCTGTGAAATCTTCCAACACGAAGGCCCCTCGTTTATCACCCCGTCACTGCCTCCCTTTTGCATGACCCTCCAGCTCACCTCCTGCAACTATTGCCCCATCCCCCGATACCGCAGTAGCCACACCCCTAACCGTGCTCTCTCGCCCTCGCCCACGCACTTCACTTGGTTCCATTCATTCCTGTTCTCCGAGGCAGGGGTCAGCTCCTCCTGCATCGCGCTGCTCTGGGCCAAGGTTTCTCAACTTCCAACCCACAGACAGGACAAAATCAAATCCCGTAAATTCACTCTTTTCCCCAGGGCCAACCTTCTCAGGAGCAGCTTTTCCAGCTCTTTTATCCCAAGCCCTTAGCCTTTATCCAGGATACAAAAGAGATTGTTTATAGAGTTTCTGCTCAACGGTGTGATTTTAGTTGAGAAACAGTCTCCATTCATCTGATAGAAGTTTTTAAAGTAATTACTATTGAGTTTTACTATGTATCACGTGCCAGATAAGTATTACCCTATTCAATCCTTATAACCATCCTTTTGCAGATAAAGAAATTGTGGTTCAGAGAGATTAAGTTGCTGAAAGTGACACAACTACTAAGTGATAGAGCCAGAAAATAAACTGCAGCTTCCTAAGCCCAGAACCCATGCTTTTAAGAGTGATTGCATATTGTTTCCCAACCCCCAACAGCACCCCTCTTTTAAAATTTCCTACCCTCTCTTTAGACTGTCCCTTCCCCAGATCACTATTATTTACCAAATGCAAGGAAAGTTAGCAACCGCACTGGGTGATACTAACCAAAAGCAGGTCCTCTGCTGTTTCTTCTGCTGTCCCTCTGGGGCTCCTCCCAGCTTAACAGCTCAGAAAACTCCTCTCTTGTCAGTTAGGATACTTTGGGCTGCAGGAATCTAAACTCCAACTTGGGCTGGCTTAGCTGATAAGGGTATCGATCTTCCAGACTAAGAACTGTCAAGGGTGGAGCCCATCTCCCTGCTCCATGGTTGAGCAATCTGGTGCTGCCATCACTGATCCAAGGATCAAAGACCTCCCCACTCTGTAAACTTCATCCAAAGCCTGGCTCCCCTCAAGAGTTGGGGTGGCTGCTAGGAGCACCTGGCACCATTGTTCCCTTGCTGTTGTCCCAGTGCAGGTGAGGGGTGCGAGTGGGAACTCTCCTCCAATCATGGCGGAGCAGACCGGTTTGGGTCGTATGCCCAGTCCTGGCAACAGGGGAAGCCTCCAAGGGATTGGCTTGAGCCAGTCTCTGGCAAAGAAGCTGGAATTACCATGATGGGTTTAGATTTTTCAAGATCAGGGAGGAAATCACTTTGCCCTCTGTGGGAGGACAAGTCCCAGTTTCTGCTGAGAGGGGAAGGGAGGTGGCCGCTATGGCCATTGACTTCACAATGCATCCATCTGGGTCACTACTTCTAGTTTGGCAGTTTGGTCATTGTCCAAGGTGCTTAGATGAATAAGGGCTGCCTACTCATCCAGCTGTGCACCCGGGTCTCCCTCCCTTCACCTCCAAATACAATCAACGTCTCCTGATGTTCACCAAGCCGTGGCCCCACAGGGCCATAAACTCCTAGCATAGGCACCTCTTTCTAATTTGCACAAAGGTACCTGTGGGGTGGGGGGGGCACACTCAGATTCCCCTTCAAGAAAGAACCGGCTGTCCAGCTGTGAGGAGGGCAATTAGCTGACAGCCTCCAGCTGTTTGTTCCTTCAGAGTCTGCCTAGCGTTCAAGGGGCGTTCCTGTTCTTTCCTGTGTGGCCACAAGTCTGCATCATGGTCCGACTCCCCCACCCCCCCAATCCTACCCTCACCCTCCTCCGTTGACTGGTGTTAACTTCTTACTAAGACTTTTGCCCTCCTAACTCCATTTCAGGACCTACTCCCCGAAGAACCCAGTCAGCAGAAGTATCCTGACAGCCGTGACTCTACAACTTCTGTTTCTTCCTTGCATCTCCAGAAAACATGTTCGTCATCCTCTCTAGGCCCCTGCTCCTGCTAAAACTGCTTTTTATCTGCCTCATGACCTTCAGTCCTTGCCCCTCCTGGCTTCTTAGTCCTCCAGCCATCATCTAGTTTCCCCTCTGTCATGCCTCAGCCAGGAACCTATCTTAGCCATGACTTTGCTAGCACCTGACTTCTCCACCCTTAGGCCAGTCCCCAGCCCTGGGAAAGCTACAGTAAAATGTCCTTTCTTTCCTCCTGCTATGAGTCTGTTGGAAACCGGGTTTAATGACT
The DNA here is from genome assembly GCF_963455335.1 of Martes martes. Classification (NCBI taxonomy): domain Eukaryota; kingdom Metazoa; phylum Chordata; class Mammalia; order Carnivora; family Mustelidae; genus Martes; species Martes martes. The sequence goes on from NC_137888.1 coordinate 92,644,622, forward strand.
TAATGACAAATCCACGCTATCTAACTTTAATTGGGCCCTCAGGGCCACTCAGTGATTATTGTACTAATCTCTGTAGACTCCCACTGCATTGATGCCAAATGTTTTCCTCTCTTTGTTTCCTTATGTCCCTTCCTCTTAATTTTTGCTCACACCCAGAGGATGAATTGTTGACCTTCTTTTTATGTTGATCAAGTTCGTAGCCCCTAAATTTCCCCCTTAGAGCAGACATCTGTTGCTTTTACCTACCCAGATCCATTATACCTCAGTCTTCTTTGGAGGAATGGCCCCTCTCCCACCTCTACTCCATGTAGCTCCAGTGGACTGGCTCCCCTCTCCTCCAAAGCTGGATATGGATGGCTGGCCAGTGCACAGTAAACAAATCAGGCATGGGCTTGTAAACCAAGCCAAACCAATGAAACCCTTGTCAGAATTATTTGAGGGGGAGGCGGGGCAGGGGGGAAGGGTACAAACTTTCTTTGGGGATTGCTAACCTGTAAAGAAATAAACCTGGTTGTTGTAACATTCTACCTTGCTGTTCAGGGGGAGAACTTCCGAATTCCGTGGTCCAATAAATTCTCTTTTTAACTTTGTCCAGTTGGAATCACATTTCTTATAATTGCAACCAAGGGTTTTGATCTATAACCTCCTCTCGATTTCCCAATTTGTTTATATCTTTACCTGTTCTGACTTGTTCTCATCTGTTTCTTTCAGAGGTACCATTCGTACTTGCATAATTCTCCTGCTATGCCTTATTTTCATTTGAGGCCTTGTTTTATCCATTTCCCTTTTTCCATTGACTTCTTCTCCACTGCCCATACTCATAACTGGTACTAGCTGAGTAATATTAGCAAACTATTTCAAAAATGTAGTCTTTGATGAGAACACACAAAAGGCACTTCTCACAGTGCAAGTATATGGTTCTTTGAGAGGGACCTTGTCCTTCAGGAGGACAGGGGAGGGTCATTCCAAATGATAGAGAAGGGAGAAGCATCCTGGATGGCAAGGACACCTGTCCTTCTGTGTCCTCTTGCACACGGTCATCAAAAGGATGCTAAGATCTCACCTCTACACTTTCTTTGGCAGCCAGACGTCCCAGCCTTCCTGAAAAACTGTCTTGTGGCACACCAATGGGAACACTGTATGAGCTCTAGCATTGTGTATGATGGTCTCCACAGCATCCAGAGGACTCACAAGTGGGGGCCAGGACTGTGTGCGTGAACAGCCTTCAGAAACACTGCAGTGGTCAAATGTTGGGTTGTTTTCTTCTTCATTTAACTTTATCTTAGATATTATATCTACATGATCTGAAATTCAAAACTGGCTAAAAAGATAAATACAGATATAAAACTTTCATTCCCCTATACATCCCCCTTTTCCATTAAGTTTTTGGCAAGTTTTAGACTATGCATCTGTATTCACAATTTGCTACAGCTTGGTAACAAATGGCACAAACTTACATGGCTTAAAACAAAACGTACTAATTATCCCCTAGTTTCTGTGGGCCAGACGCCTGAGCTGAAGCCTGAGTTTTCCATTCAAGGCCTCACAAAGCTGAAATGGAGGGAGAGGCCAGGACTGCAGTCTCATCTAGAGCTCTGAGACATCTTCAAAGCCCATTCATTTCCTTAGAGTTGTAGGACTTGGGTCCCTCCTTTAGTGCAGCCTGTTGTCCCGGGGTTGCTCATGGCTCTAGAGGACTCCCTCAGGTCCTAGCATCCTGGGTCCCCCCAGATGTAGTTCACAACATGGCTGCTTTCTTTCTTCCAGGCCAGGGAGAGAGCATTGTGTGGACCAACCTTATCCACACTAAAGGGCAGGAGCAGATACAAGGTATATATCCTAGAAGGACAAAACACTGGGAGCGATCTTAGAATTCTGCCTACCACACTTTCCATTGCCATTGAGGTTTGGTTGTTTTTATATAAACAAAGCAAATGTGTCCACACACACATACATCTCCTCTGGTGAATAGTGGCATGTAATATATACTTTTCCCCATCTTGTCTTTTGCACTTAAAAGCATATCTGGAGCCCATTTCACAATAGTATATAGAGATAATAGGAATTTATAATAGGAGTTTATAATAAGAGTTTATCCTATGATATGGTTTCATGTATTAATCCAGCATCATCTTTTTCAAATGTCTCCCATTCAGTAATTTTTCAATCCAAAGGAAAACCGAGGAATAAAAGTCAACAGAAATCAATACCAAAAAGAAAAAACAACTATCATAAAATGCTTAATTGCAGACTTTCTCAAAGGCTGATAATGGGAAGTAACACCACTTAATTATCTGGCCAGATATACGATGTCAACTGTCAAACACTTTTATTGAGCTGAACTTGAAGAACACTGAAACTACACAGTCTGTGGTGAAAACACAAGGATAAATCATTGATTCCAGAGTAAGAACCTGTGTGCCTCCTATGCCTGAGTTGACAAAGCTTCCTCTTCTCAGCAAATGCTACAAAAATGCAAACTCTTCTCTAATTCTTTTCCTTTCAAGTTCAATTATTTATAAAAGTCCTTAAAATATTCTGGGTTTCAAATTTATATACAGTAAAATTCACTCTTTGTGTATACTGTCTATAGGGAGTACAATATACCTGTGTAAACTTTAGCTGCCTATTTAGAGCTACTATTAGCTCATCAAGGAAAATGTAGAAGCCTAACAGTTACTTAAGTCTCTCTTTACCCTTCCCCCCTTTCATGTTGTAGTTGCCACTTACATTACATCTACATGCATGGAAACTCCCACCAATCTTATATTTTTGCTGTTTAGAGTCATATAGCTTTTAAATAACTTGTGAGGAGGGGCGCCTCTATGGCTTAGTCAGTTGTGCATCCAACTTTTGATTTTGGCTCACATGACCTTGGGGTCGTGGTATCGTATCGAGCCCCATATTGGGTTCCAATCCCACATCGAGCTTCATGCTGGGCATGGAACCTCCTTGAGATTCTCCTTCGCCCGCTGCCCCTCCCTCCCTCAAAAAATAAAAATTTTAAATAACTTACAGAGAAAAAATATTACACTACATCTTTCCAAACATGCCTTTGTGCCTCCTTCATTCCTGCTCTTGTAACTTTCCCTCCGTAATCACTTCCCTTTGGCTTGAAGAACTCCCTTTATCATTTCTTTTAGAGCAGGTCTGTCAGCAATGAGTTTTGTTAGTTTTCTTACTCTAAGGATATCTTTATGTCACTGTCATTCCTGAAGAATGTTTTCAGTAGATGTAGAATTCTCAGTTCTTTTCTTTAAGCAGTTTAAAGACCTTGTGCCTCTGTCTTCTAGGCTCTGTGTAATGTGTTATTCTTCTCTGGCTGCTTTTAAGCTCTTTTTTTTTTTTTTTTTTTTACCTCTGGTTTTCAGCAGTTTGATTATAATGTACCTGGTGTGGTTTTCTTTAAGTTTATTTTGTAACATTATATGTTTCACCTTATTGGAAAGTTTTCAGCGATTATGTCTTCAAATATTTTTTCTGAACCAATCTCTTTCTTTTGGGGACTGCAATGACACATGTGTTACATCTTAAAATATTATCCCATAGGTATCTGATGATCTGTTCAGTTTTAAAAAAAATATTTTCTCTTCAGTTCTTTACTTTGGATGATTTCTATTGATCAGTCCCTAAATTCTGCCATCCAGTGGGCTCACTGTTCACACATTGTATTTTTTAGTTCTACAATCTCCATTGGGTTCTTTTGTTTATACTTTCTATTTCTCCCCTCAGAATTACTATCTTTCATTCATTTTGAATGTGTTCAGTTTCACTTCATGAAGGATGATTATAATGGCTGTTTTGGTTTTTTTTTTTTTTAAGATTTTATTTATTTATTTGACAGAGAGAGATCAGAAGTAGGCAGAGAGGCAGGCAGAGAGAAAGGAAGGGAAGCAGGCTCCCTGCTGAGCAGAGAGTCTGATGTGGGGCTCAATCCCAGGACCCTGGGATCATGACCTGAGCCAAAGGCAGAGGCTTTAACCCAGTGAGCCACGCAGGCACCCCATAATGGCTGTTTTAAAGCCTAGTAATCTCAACACCTGGATCATCCCAGAGTTGGCATCATTTGCTTGAATTTTCACTTGAGAATTGGTCATATTTTCCTGCTCCTTGGTATGTTCAGTAATTCTGGATTGTATTCTAGACATTTTGAGTATATGTTGTATTATGAAACCCCAGGTACTTTTAAGATCCTCTGCAGAATGTTGACTTTTAAAATTGTTAATAGGTCAGACACCCAGGACTCCAAGATGACATCATCCATACCAGTGAAGGTAAAAAAGCTCATGGATTTAGTTAAATTGGGAGAGCTGCCAAGCTGGATCCTGATGTGGGATTTCACCCTCAAGGCACTGGGGAGCAGTTCAAGGAGATTACTGCTGGCACTACAACAAGGATGTTAATGTGAAGAAAGGGGATGTCACTGGGATTTCTCTGGTGCTGGCAGACTATGTGCTTTTCAGCTACTATCTTTTTTGTTTGTTTGTTTGTTAAGATTTCATTTATTTATTTGACAGAGAGAGAGTATAAGCAGGGGGAATAGCAGTCAGAGGGAGAGGGAGAAGCAGGCTCCCTGCAGATGTGGGCTCAATTCCAGGACCCTGAGCTTGTGACCCGAGCCAAGGCGAACACCTAACCAACTGAGCCACCCAGGCACCCCAGCTACTGTCATTCTTAACAAGGAACTCAAACATGAGCAGCTACATGGGTACCACTGAAGAGGGCCCAATGTGGAGGCACATTCTGTATTCCTGACCATGGCCTTTGCTGGGCACCCTTGAATCTTTTCATATCCTAATTGAGCACTAACACCCAAGAAAAGATGACTGGTTCATGGAAATTGGTCAATTAGTTTCAGTGTTGGTACGGTTTTCAAATCTTCTGTTGTGCTGCTTTGTTCTATACCACACCTATGCTTCTTAGGGATTAGTCTTTGAATTGTTCAGTAAGTTATGATATAGATCACTTTTCAATATCTTTGTTATACAACATGGATCCTTCTTGTGCATACAAAGCTCAGGTTTGAGACATAAGATTCTGATATGGCATTTGCTTTCATCAAGTCTAAACATGATATAGATGTTATAATATAAAATATTTTTTATTGCTCTTTTTTATACCATTGTTGTAACTCTCCTACCATGTCTACTTAACAGTGATTGTTTTTAAAGACTTTATTTATTTTAGAGAGAGAACATGAAGGAAGATGCTGAGTGGGAGGGAAAAGCAGGCTTCCTGTGGACCAGGGAGCCAGAGAAAGGACTCGATCCCAGGACCTCAAGACCATGACCTGAGCTGAAGGCAGACACTTAACAGACTGAGCCACCCAGGCATCCCCCTAACTGACTTTTATTTGAATCACAAAACTACTAAAACCTATTTTCTTCTCTTGTTGAAAGAATTTTGTTTTAAAATTTTGGTTTTTTAATATCAAAAAACCAATACAAAGGAGGGGCATTTTTTTCACCACTTTACACTGATTTTAATCCAATTTTCCCTTCATCTCAATTTATCTCAGATTTTCAAGGAGGCTTCTTGTAATTCCATCTCCTTTGATGATAACAAATGGATTCATGTTTTAGTCTTTTATTTACTCAGTATTTATTAAATGCCTATCATGTGCTAGCTACTATTTTAGACACTGTGCAGTTTAAAAAAAATAACTACCTAAAAATAAATAACCACCTGACACTAGAATGCATGGATTACCAGAAAAATTGGAGAATTAGTTTTTAAGATAATTATTTGTCTAGTCGATATCATTAACTTGAGGACAGCTTAAGTTAAGAGGAACCGACCGTCTCATTTCAGTGTTCTGAGTTCAGTGAACTCTTAAGACTGAAATATCAAGGAGATACCATCAAACAACCCAAAGAATCTCTAAGAGAAACCAGGTTGTTTATAAAATTGTTTATAAGTTCTTGTCTGTCAAATTTTTGCCCTCCCACAACCATTGCAACTATGCCTGTTCCTACTTTGATGCTTCTCTCCAGAGTTCCATGACTTATGAGAGTAAAATAAAAGCCATGATCTCTAAAAATTATCATAATGGCCACAGTCCAAATATCCCATCTTGTTGTCTGTGGAGAAATGTTTCTTATTCAAATTGCTCCCATTTCTTCCACATTGGTAAAATCAATAGAAAAATATACAGCACGGAGCACCTGGGTGGCTCAGTGGTTTAAGCCTCTGCCTTTGGCTCAGGTCATGATCTCAGGGACCCAAATCAGGATTGAGCTCCGAATCAGGCTCTTTGCTCAACAGGGAGCCTGCTTCTCTCTCTCTCTGCCTGCCTCTCTGCCTACTTGTGATCTCTGTCTGTCAAATAAATAAATAAAATCTTTATTTAAAAAAGGAATGAAAAATATATAGTACATTAACCAGGATAAGAAAAGAGTTTTATTGAGGCACCTGGGTGGCTCAGTCAGTTAAGTGCCAGACTCTTGATTTTGGCTCAGGTCATGGTCTCAGGGTCATGAGATCAAGCCCCACGTCGGGCACCGTACTAAGTATGGAGCCTACTTAGGGTTCTCTCTCTCTCTCTCTCTGCCCCTCCCACAACCCCCCCCCCAAACTGGTGATCTCTCTCTCTCTCTCTGTCTCTCTCTAAAAAATAAAAATAAAGTCTATTTTTAAAAAGTAGTTTTATTACTCCATTAACAAATTCCTAGTAAGTTTGTTAACATAAGGATTTTTCACATCAAATAGAATATGGCTTCGGTAATGAGATGATGATAATACACACCTGACATAATACCAACTCCTTTTAAAAAAAATATATTTTACTTATTTATTTGACAGAAAGAGACAGTGAGAGAGGGAACACAAGAAGGGGGAGTAGCAGAGGGAGAAGCAGGCTTCCCTCTGAGCAGGAAGCCTGACAAGGGGTTCGATCCCAGAACCCTGAGATTATGACCTGAGCCAAAAACAGACGCCTAATGACTGAACCACCCAGGTGCCCCCCAACTGCTTTTTTTTTTTTTTTTTTAAGTAGGCTCCATGGCCAGCATGGAGCCCAATGCTGACTGGAGCTCACAAGCCTGATATTAAGAGCTGAGCTGAGATCAAGAGTTGGTCACTCAACTGACTGAGCCACCCAACTGCTTTTTAAAAACGTATAATAAAAACAATTAAGAAGGGAATGTAATTAGCTTGCTTCTTTCAACCTGGGTTTATTCCCATTTATTAGCTGTGTGATCCGGGATAAATTGTTTAACCTCTCTGAGTCCCCCTTCCTCAGTTATAAAATTGAGAGAACAATAACTATTGTAGAGTTTGTTAGAATTCAATGCCTAACATAGTAGATAATTAACGTTAGGTAAATATGAATCCAAAGGTCAGTAAAACTTCTAGAAGAGAGTATATACATCTGTATGAAAAGTGTCCTTGGGAGGAATTTATCCCAGCCACTTACCTATCTTACAAATTGAATAAAGCAGAATTTCTTAAAACATTGTCACTTAAGGCAGAAGAACAAATCTTCCGTTTTAATAGATGTTTCCTTACTGCAATATCCAATTCAATTAGATTAGCTTGGATGTTTTTGGAAGGACCTGACTGTAATAATGCATAAAAGTTTTTCTAATAGCTGGCCAGGAGCTTTTGCTGACACTTAATGAAATCTGTTTAATTACTCCAACATCCCCTATATTGGCTGCTAGGCTGGGGTCACTGGAAAACTCGACCCTGTGGTACTTGGGCTATAAGAACACCTTCTGCTGATTGAAGCCTGGACCCTGTGGAAATGTTTTAATGTGATCCTTGAAGCATGTCCCAAGAAATGCTGTCAACACATATTCTTCTTTGTCAGGCCTTTATTTGGTCAGGAATACTCAAGAGCTCTGTCTTTCTGCCTGTGGTTTACCACATTGTCTCCCATTTGCTTTCAGACCTGCTTTAGTTGTGTTCAATGAAGCAGAGGTAGCTGAATTACAGGGACATCATCAACATGACTCCTCCAGAGAAAATTTCCCATCAGATAAATCACTAAACCAGCTACCATGTTCTGAGGCACAGAAGCCAGCCACATCCTTGCCACCTGACCATTCACTTGCAGAAAAACATGTTCTCCACATTGTGAGCAAAGGGGCATGGCCAGCAGGCCATATGAAAAGCTGGGATCAATCACAAATCCCCAGAATAAAGAACTTCAAAAGGAGAAGGAAAAGGCAACAAGAAAAGGACAACACAGTCAGAATTCATACTATCACAGGTGATTTTTTTAATAATAAATAAAAGCTTTTTGGACACTACTATTGAACATAAACTAAAAGGTATGGCATAATCCCTAAAAACTGCAGCTGCTGGGATGCCCAGGTGGCTCAGTCGGTTCAGTGTCTGAGCCAGCTTCCGTCATGATCCAGCGGTCCTGGGATGGAGTCCTACACTCAGCCAAGAATCTGCTTGTCCCTCTCCCTCAGCTACTTCCCCTGCTCATGCTCTCTCTGTCTCTCTCTCTCAAAATAAATAAATGAAATCTTTTTAAAAAATTCACAGCTGCTTATATAAACATAAATGCTGTCCATTATGAATTAATAAAGCAGGGTGACTTGGTATTGACAAAAGTAAAAATTTGCCATGGCTAAAGGTGTTGAAACTTTCCCCCACAAAATATTGCTGCTGCTGTTATTATTATTATTATTAGATTTTATTTATTTATTTGACAGACAGAGATCACAAGTAGGCAGAGAGGCAGGCAGAGAGGGAGAAAGGAGGGAGCAGGCTCCCTGCCGAGCAGAGAGCCTGATGCGGGGCTTGATCCCAGGACCCTGAGATCATGACCCAAGCTGAAGGCAGAGGCTTTAACCCACTGAGCCACCCAGGTGCCCCTATTATTTGTTTTTAATGCACTGGAATTCCCACAGAATAAGAAATTGCCTTAACTGTGATCATCTGACCAATTAAAAGTCTTAAATGTCATGAGCTTTTCACTAGTTCTGGGTATGGAGAATATCCAGTGCACAGAACTAACTTGATATGGGTTTTTACTGTCCAAAACAGCTGGCATTTAGAATAAGATGAAGGCTCACACTTTTTTTAATAAGAAAGGTTTTTTTGGAAATATGATCGTTGGGGGAAAAAAACCTTGATTTCACGAAAATAATTCTATTTTCTTAAAGATTTTATTTATTTATTTGACAAAGACAGAGAGCACAGAGGGAGAGTGAGAGGGAGAAACAGACTCCCCACTGAGCAGAGAGCCCCGATGCTCAATCTCAGGACCCTGAGATCAGGACCTGGGCTGAAGGCAGAGGCTTAATCAACGAAGCCACCCAGGTGTCCCCAACTAATTCTATTTTACAGTCTATCTTAATCCAAGGAAAAACTTTCAAAACTACTATCTACATTTTAACCCATTTAAAGCAAATTGGAGGACTTGTACCGCATTTTCATTTTAGGCATTTAGACCTTTCATATTAAGGAATAATGCTTTTAGAATTGGAACGTTTCCTTCCTAACCACAGAAGGCTAAAGGGGATGAAGTTCTTCATCTTGACAGTGATAAACAAGGACCATGCTGGCCTTTCTCTTTGCTCTTCTTCAGCCACCAATAGCCATATGAGGCATGGAGATCCTCCTCCCCCCGAAAAGTTCAGAAGAGTTACAAACCCACAGACCTATGTACCAGAACACTAAAACACTGAACTAAAGAAAGATGAGAGGATAATTCTGGACCAAAAAGAAAATAGTAACAACAAAAATCCCCAGAATACCTAGAAATAAATATAAAAGAAATGTTCAAGACTGCTGTAATCACAATAAAACAAACAAAAATAATAAATTAGGTTAGAAAAACCTGAAACAGACCTTATGTCTAGATTGGAAAGAGCAATTCTGAAAAATTTTTATTTTTTTTTAAGATTTGTTTATTTATTTGAGACTGAGGGAGAGAGGAGGAGGGGCAGAGGGAGAGGGAGACAAACAGACTCCCTGTCTAGCAGGGAGGGTGACATGGAGCTTAATCCCAGGACCCTGAGATCATGACCTTAGCTGAAATCAAGAGTTAGACACTTAGCCAAGTGAACTACCCAGGCACCCCTGAAAAAATTGTAATAATATCAAACTGACCTATATGTTTATTCTAATTCCAAACTGATTTTTGGGTTACCTCTGAGGAGTGAAACTGGGGAAAATGTTTGCAATACATATATGACAGACAAATCTTCCAAACAGCAACTGCTAAGAAAAAAAACAGTAATTTTTTAAAAAAGATTTTATTTCTCTCTTTTAGAGAGCGAAAGAGAGATCATGACTGGGGAGAAGAGAAGAGGAAGAAGCAGACTCCCCGCCGAGCAGAGAGTCTGATGCGGGACTCGATCCCAGAACCTTGGGATCATGACTTGAGCCCAAGGCATACATTTAACCAACTGAGCCACCGGGGCACCCAAAAAAACAGTAATTTTATAGAAAAAAGTTCACTTACAATTGAATTTGTAATCCAGATTACAGATATTTCTGTTCTCAAAAGCCCTTGGCTATTCCTGTCACTGGCAGTTGCTCTCTTCTGGACTAGGAGGAGGACCCAGAGCTCTTCTGGGTAAGGACAAAAGAGATGACCAAGTCACAGAAGAAGAAATATAAGCTGGTCTTAAATACATGAGAAGAAGTTTGGCCTCGTTTGTAATAAGAGAAATGTCAAATAATACACATCTAAGATACCATTTTTCACTTACCAGGTTGGCAAAAACCAAAGTTTGATAGCACTCTATTAACATGGCTATGGGTAAATAGGAACTTTTATACATTGGTTGAGTATTACTATATTGTATGTTATATTGTATGTTGCAGATCAGTTACATTTCTATCATCGCCAGTTGCATGTTATTTATTGAAATTATAAATGCAGGGGCGCCTGGGTGGCTCAGTGGGTTAAAGCCTCTGCCTTCGGCTCGGGTCACGATCCCAGGATCCTGGCTGGGATTGAGTCCTGCATCTCAGCATCTCTGCTCAGCAGGGAGCCTGCTTCCCGCGCCACCCCGCCACCCACCTGCCTCTCTGCCTACTTGTGATCTCTCTGTCAAATAAATAAATAAATAAAATCTTAAAAAAAGAAAGAAAGAAATGCCTTTCTCCTTTAAAAAAAAAAGAAATTATAAATGCATGTATTCTTTGATCCAACAATTCCACTTCCTACAGATGTACTCACATACATGCAAAATGACACAAAATTAATTGCTGAAACACTGTTTAAAGTAGTAGAAGATTGAAAAAAGCTGAATATCCTTTGGTTGAGGACTGCTTAAATAAAGTATGGAACACCCTTATAAGAATATCATTCAGCTGAAAAGAAAAGGAAAAAATTCTTTATGTACTGATATGGGAAAAGTTCCATGATATATTATTAAGAAAGCAAAGTACATGAGAGTGTTTAAATATGCTAATATTTACGTATAAGGGGGGAAAATAAAAATATATATTCTAATGCAGAAGAATATAACCATTGTGACTTGGAAAAGGGGACTGGGTTCAGGAAATACAAGGGAAGACTAGAGGTGGGAAGGGAAATTTTCACGATTTACCTTTTTTCATAACTTTTGGATTTTTGAATAGTGTGAATGTACTACCTACTGGAAAAATTGTAACGAAATTTTAGTTGGACATTTTTTCTTTATGTATTATTTGAAAATCACTTCTTCGTGCCATGGGATGACTTTATAAATGTGTTTGTGAAAATCTCTGTTTTTTACCATGATAAAGGCAATTATATTATAATTAGAAGTATTGTTTTCTTATATTTAACTTTAACACAAAGTGTACCACATTACCATAGTTTAACAAAGAAAAAATTTCCAATTTTTTTATATTGAGACAGGTGCAGGAAAATAAAGAGCAAAATAGATTTTATATTGTGTATTATACACAATACATATTTATAAAGGAACTGAAGTTAATTTTTAGGCAATATGACACTATCTCAAAACTTTATCATTGGCTTAAACTTGTCACACAACCAACATATCCCACAACAAATCGATTCTTGTTCGCATGTAGGGAAAGAGTGTGTTTAAACAATGCATTATTTACTGACTGGGAAAAAAATAACACATTGAGGTCAGTGGGCTTGTGCCCTTGAAAGAATGTAATGAACTAGTCTATGGATAAAAGTTCCATAGTGCCTAGTGGTGAAGGGCACGGAATTTTGGAGTAAGACCCATCTAGATTGAATCCATTGCCTAAGTGACCTTGGGTGAGTTACTTCACAGGGAACTATTTCCTAACACACAATAGATTCCTCATAAAATTGTTCGTTAAATAAAATAACTCACCTAAATAGTTTAGCAAAGGCACCTACTTAACCTCTATTTTCATTATGAACCTTGACTCTCCTTCTCAAACACATCTCACCAAAAGGGCCCACAAGTAGTCCAGAAACTATTTGAGAAGTCTCCCAACTCCTCAGGTGAATCCCCTGTGCAAATATCTCTAGAGGGATATTAATCCAGTAACTATTAATATGTAGCATAGCACATTAAATAAATAAATTTAGTATTATATTACATCAATTAAAATAAATGTTACTTTAACAGTTAGTAGCAAAATTCATCTAAGAGAACAGTCTCTGCTTGGTGAGACACAGAATCCTGATGTGCCCTTTCAACTGTGGAAAGAATCCTTGGGGCACAGCTTGAATGAGGCATGAATAAGACAAAGGGAGGAAAATTGTTCTACATAAGAAGAGAACAAGGGTTTGTGGGGTTTAGGAGCACACGCTAGTCTGAGAAAAAGGGCAGACTTTGAAGGAAGAAGAAAGGGAGCTCTGGGTCCTCCTCCCAGTCCAGAGGAGACCAACTGCCTGGTGGCAGGAATGGTCAAGGGCTTTTGAGAACAGAAATATCTGAAATTCAGCTGTATTTACACAGCTTCAAGGCCCCAAACCTTTCATAAAACCTCACATGTAACCCTGAATTGTCAGGACTCGGGGCAATGAAAGGATTTGATGTCCAGGAAGAAGACACATATAAAAGCAGGCAGAAAAGACAGTAAGATAAACACCCCGTAGAGACTTCCAGAAACAGATAGGCTCCCCCAAAAGCCTTCAAGCATGGAGGGGGTGGGGTATGGGTAAGTAATACTTCCTTTCCCACTAGGTACAGCAGGAAGGGCTGCATCCATTTAAGTAAGTCTCAAAAGATGGAGTGAGCCAGCTGCATGTAGGCTGCATGGTTCTCCTTCACCCTGGCTCTCCCAACAGTGGGGAAAAGCTAAAGCAGGACCCGGAGCATCATCCCATGGCTGACAAAAGAAGGATAATACAAGGTGGGGTTAGAAGAGAAATCTTGGAGGGGATGATGCATGAGGTGCATCGAACAGGGACACCTAAACAGAAGGTCACTGTTCTGAACAGGGAGGAGCACCCACGGCTTGAGCAAGCTGTAGGCAGATTATATTTTAAATATTATTCACCTCAAGTTAAATTCGGGCTATGCTATGTGGCTAAGTGATCAGATACCATATTACCTGGGATAAGTTACTGAGAGGAAATATTAAATCTGTAACATAACATAACAAAACAAACAATGGAAAAAAACCCTGAAATTTAGGGCGCCTGGGTGGCTCAGTGGGTTAAGCCTCTGCCTTAGGCTCAGGTCATGATCTCAGGGTCCTGGGATTGAGTCCGGCAGCGGGCTGTATGCTCAGCAGGGAGCCTGCTTCCTCCTCTCTCTCTGCCTGCCTCTCTGCCTACTTGTGATCTCTCTCTCTCTGTCAAATAAATAAATAAAATCTTAAAAAAAAATAAAACCTGGAATTTAAAAAATAAAAAAAGCCAACATGAAAATGGTATTTTCTTCCCAGCAGTCTATTTAAAAGAGTTAAATTAAGACATGAAATGATCCTATCAGCCTTAATTCTTCTCTGTTATTAATTGAACTCCTTCTTGGAAACATGCAGATAAAAGTTCCACCTTGGAGAATTTGAGATAAGAGTGAATGGAAAGGAAGAGAAATTAGCAGGCTTTACCAGTTCACACTCAGAACCATCACGCTCTGTTTGTTCAAAGCTGCCCACAGATGCATAATATTAAATTGAACCTTTAATGTATTCTGATGTGGGGGAGTTTACAGTCGTGAGGCCTGTTCTTAGGTTCACACTTTTCTTTGTACAGAGTAGGGGCCATAAAACAGGTGAACAGCAAAAGGCTGTTGTGAAATAAGATAAATGAGAGTCCCTGGGTTATAAAGAAATTCAAGCTGCTTCCTATGATGAAATATACATAGATGTACATACGCACTGTAGATATTCCTCAACTAAGTATAATAGATCCTATAATGCATTCATTTACAGGCATATTAAGATGATAAAAGAAATGATGAAATTTTGTTCTGTGCTTAAGGAAGACTTATTATAAATAGTAAAACTGGTCAGATGTCCAGTGATCCTAAAAATAGTTAAGTTTCTACTGTGAAACCCATCACTTCACAGGAAATAATGAGAGAAACACAGCCGTACTCTATGGAAAAGATCCACCATGAAATAGCCAAGATAATTTCCTTCATTTGACCATAAACGCATCAAAACTTCATGGAATGTGGTTACTTTATTTATGCAGTAACTGTGTTCAGTTAACCACACATGCCATAGACTTCTTAAATAATGAGAGAGACAGACAGACTGCCATCAGACCTGTTCTTTAATAGGAATTCAAGTATCAGTGCAAATCTCCAGAATCCTAAGGAATTTTCTACTGACATCAACAGTCACCAACACAGACTGACCTAGAAATAGATTGTATCTCATTCCTCCTTGACTCCTCAAAACATTTATTTTTAAAATCTACCTTAAAATGAGCTACTTTTAAAAAAGAATCTAAAAGGACTATAATCCTTTTATATATTACAATTGGATATTTTGATTCTGAGAGGCTAATCATCACTATCAAAACAAGGAAAGTTGGGGTGCCTGGGTGGCTCAGTTGTTAGGTGTCTGCCTTCAGCTGGGGTCGTGATCCTAGCCTCCTAGGATAGAGACCCGAGTCGGGCTCCCTGTTCAGTGGGAAGCCTGCTTCTACCTCTCCCACTCCCCCTGCTTGGGTTCCCTCTCTCACTGTCTCTCTCTCTTTGTGTAAAATAAATACATAAACTTTAAAAAAAAAAGTTAAGTCATTTTTTTAATGAAAATTGACCTGATATTAATGTGGTCCATGAAAAAGTGTAAAATCTTGATCAGTGTGACGTCACGGAAGCTAGACCTATCTGATACCATCAGGTATGCCCCTATTTTTTCTTTTTCTTTTTCTTTGTACTTTGCATACAGCTTACTGCTTGGCGATGTGGTAATAGGATCTTGCCATGCTTCTCCCCAGTTCTGTCCAAAACGCCTGTTTTCCTATCCACAGTCTTCCAAAGAGCAACTATCAATGGAATTGCATTTTTTTTTACAGTTCCAATATAATTAGCATACAGTTTATATTAGTTTCAGTTGTACAATCAATGGAACTATTCTGGCAAAAGGCTGACTTATTTTAAAATAAATAAATAAGAGTTACAGAAAAGTTATAGCTGAAGAAAAAAAGTTATAGCCAAGAAACAATCAAATTAATACCAAACTGTTCCATATTCAAGATAGATTCTAACAAAGATAACTCTTATTATGGAAATTCCTAAAGTAAAATCTAGAGCGTTGTGGTATGTCAATCGATTTCTCTCATCATAGCACAAAATACCACACACTGGAGTTCTCAAAGGCATAGATGATGTTAGATGTTAAGGAGGACAAAATTACCTATTACCCCTTAAAAAAAAAATTTGTTTCTTGTTCTGTCACAGAAGAAAAGATGTATAACTTGTAGAGCAGCTATTTTTACAGGCCATTAATTGTCATTTTTGAAATTTTTGAAACTGTGGAGCCGTTTCTTCAAACACACCTTAGAAATCCACTTTATAAAAAAAAAAATGCAGCTGCTCTGGTTGAGGAGATCAGGAGAGTCAGATGTGAAGGAAGCGTCTCCCAAATTCTAGTTTTGACCCTCCCCCCACTTCGTTCCTTGACCCCCACTTACTTCCTTAAACATGGGCATTGGGTACAAAACTGGCATTGTTTTATTTCTTTATTTCTTGTTTTATTTCTTAAAAAATAAAAATATGTAAAGCCTAAAAATTTCTAGGCGAAACCACACATTGGAATTTTTTTTTAAATAAGCAAAAAATCTCTGTGGGTATGTAACAAGATCTGAGCATAAATTTTAACAGAACTAGCTAAAAACTGTTAGCTTAACCTCTTGTTCTTGCCTCAGACTGTCTACCTCTAGGCTGTCTTTGTTCACGGGATCTAGTCGCCTTTCATAGAACCGCCAGTCCCTCTACCCTGGAGTGAAAGAAGGCATAGTTTTCGTCTACTCATATACTTTTGTGCCCCTTCAACCAAAATTTTAAAAGACGGTACTGACATGCAAACTGCTTCTGTCTTCGATTTTACAGTTTTAAATAGACTGATTCCACTCTACAGGAGAGAGAGGGAAAATCAAAGTCTATGGTCAGAACTGTGATTGAGCTTTTTGCTACAGGTGAACAGATATTGCCATCTACTGTTGAGAAAAAATAAAATGGCTAAGCCAAAATTTTTCAACCTTACAATGGTTTTGACAGATCATAACTTTAAAAGGGGAAAAAGCGGCTTTGTGAAAATAGTTTCTCTTCACTTATGCACCTACTTAGTATTCATAAAGTAGTTTGAAAACCAGAGGATAAAAGATACAGCAAACCAGGAAAATTTCTTACCTAAAATCCAAAAAATTGCTGTGTGTAATTATTCCCACTTTAGATTAGAAATTGAAAGTGAGGGGTGCCTGGGTGGCTCAATCAGTTAAGCATCTGCGTTCGGCTCAGGTTATGATCTCAGGGTCCTGAGATCGAGTCCCCAGTTGGGCTCCCTGCTCAACGGAGAGCCTGCTTTTCCCTCTGCTTGCTGCTCCCCCTGCTTGTGCTTTCTCTCTCTCTCTCTTTCTCTCTCTGTCAAATAAATAAATAAAATCTTAAAAAAAAAAAAGTTGAAAGCAAATCATTGTTTCATCAGTGTCTATCTGGCACACAATTTTAGATACTACAAAAAAGATGAAGTATAAGTAAGTTATCCCTTTTTCATTATCTTGACTTCAAAATTTAAGATCTAATTTATTTTCCTTATTTTTTCATAAAGCCACTAGAAATGCATAAGACTAACTCAGTTTTTAACTTTGGATTTAGCTATAAATAAATTTTCCTTAGAAAAATAAGGTAGTTAACACAGCCTTCTTTAGGCTTCTCTTGTACATAATTAAGTTCAAATTTTGAGAAAGCCCCTTTAGGGCCAAAAGCTACTACAAAAGCAATGCATCTGAGTCAGAGAATCCATCCAGCACATTAAAACTCACCTACTAGTAAGGAGAGACAGAGTTCTTGACTCCAGATCTATCAATGTGAAGAATGACCTGTCTTTATTCTGATGGCTGGTGTTGAGCTAGAGGACATGATTTGGTGGCCGAAATTCAGTTGGTTTTGCACATAAAAAAGTAGGTTCCCCTTTAAGGAATATTTATTTAACTCTGTCAACAGCTAAGCACCACACCACGTCCCGTGTCAGCTATCTCGGTCTCGAGAAGCAGTTGTGAAGCACCATGTGTAGGTGGAGGGGAGCAAACCCCCAGTGGGGACATCTGTGAGGAGAAAGGACAGAGACCCCACCCTTGCAGTGTGTTAGTCTAAGTGTGAAAACGGGCTGCACACTACGTGCAGGGTATGGTGCAGACAGGCGTGTGTGTGTTCACGTTCACGTGGCCCTGTGTGTGTGTGTGTGTGTGTGTGTGTGTGTGTGTCTGAAGAGGAGTTAATGTATTGGTGGTTGATTTTGCTGTATCAACAATTCTGGTTCATGTGGCTAATCTTGCTGATTTCATTAAGGTTTTTCATCATAATCAGCACTGCTATAGATAGTAATTACTGTTTAAAGGGCCCTGACACATGTCACAAGTTATTTGATCATTTAACAAATGTGTCCTGAGCACCAGCAATGTGCAAGGTTCCCACGAGCATCCGAAGTACAAAACTCCACTTGAAACCATCTCATCCTTCAAAGAGTTTCCCAGTCTAGGCAAGGCGAGAAGGAAGCAACCTCACCGCTGGGTTTATGAAACAATGTGGGAAGTTCCCTGACAGAGGGCTAAAGGGGAGCTCTGTCAAAATGAACCATAGCGGATCTGTTTCTGTCTGGTGGTCAAGGCGGGAACCGGGAAAGTGTAGATGGTAGAAAACCACACAGCACATGAGCCAGCAGAGGGCACACTTGCTGAGAATTACGGGTCATTGTAGGATGCCACGTGCTCCGCGGGCCTGCACATCGTGAACAGTAGTTCCAGGCATATACACCTAAGTGTCATATATGCAGGGAAGATACATAAACTAAAGGTTATAGAAGAACAGCTGAAAGGCAGAGAAGTAGTGGATTGTGCGTTGTCAGCTGAACTCTCATTATCCCACAGCTCAGGCCCTGCACAGATGGCCCAAGGCTAACATCCCAGTAGAAAGGGGCCCTACCCCATAATACTCTAGGGAACAGGGAACAGCAATGTCCCGTGGACACTCCCTGGTCAGAGAGTGGCCTTGATAGAAAGGGAGAAACTTTGAAGCCCACAGACCGGGGTCAGCTTGTCCTTCCGGTGCACTAACTCCGCCTTGCTAAGCCACTGTCTACTAATCTACCAAAAATGGGGAGGAGACGCCTCCAGCATTTATTTTTGAATTTATTTAATTATTTATTTATACATGCAGATTTATGGCTCTTAAAAAGTGGGGAGAACAGGAACTGAAGACTCTTGCTTGCCAAGCAAGAGTTGATTTGAAGCTGTGGGCATCAGGGAGTCACTGATGGTTCTTGGGCAGGGAAATGAGAAGATCTGACTTATATTTTAACAAAGTCACCAGCATTGTAAAAGATAGGTGATGGATGGGAAGACAACCAGGGAACTATAGCAGAGGGTCAGGCTGGGGGTGAGGGCGGAGGCAGAAAGACACATCCTCCGGAGTAGAACAGATGGACGGGACTCCAAGACTGCTTACACTTGGGGGGAAGGGAAAGAACAGAGTCTAATGTACCGGAGGAAGAAATTTCCTTTTTTCTTCACAGGTTCTTCTAACTGGCTTAGGAATGAACATGGGACAGACCAACAGGAGAAAAAAGCCAAAGCTTTACTACACACATATGGAGGTCCAATAGTGAAACTGAGACCCAAAGAAATGACCAGAGCAGGTAGTTTCCATACATTTTAAATGAAGAGACAATAAATTTGTGAGGAGTTGACAGAATAAAGAAAACAGATGTTTGGGAGCTTTAATTAGTAAGAAATTCTAAGCCGAATTTAGGCTGAGATAGTAGGTTGTTGTTGTTTTTTTTTTAAAGATTTTATTTATTTGACAGACAGTGATCACCAGTAGGCAGAGAGGCAGGCAGAGAGAGAGAGAAGCAGGCTCCCTGTTGAGCAAAGAGCCTGATTCGGGGCTCAATCCCAGGACCCTGAGATCATAACTTGAGCCGAAGGCAGAGGCTTAAACTACTGAGCCACCCAGGCGCCCCAAGATAGAAGATTTTTTAAAAAGTAATCAGGTTTGTTTCTACAGCTCTCTCAGCTTTAAAGTCCCTAACTCTGGTGGTAAAGATATCTTTTTACTCCTTAATACGGGGGGGGGGGGGTATTTTTCATATGGAGATATATTTCCTGCTTTAAGTGGGGACAGAGGAGGGTCTGAGTGTCCCTGCATCAGCTCTTCCCCAAGGAGCTTCAACTCAAAAAATAATCGGAATGCCATCCGGCTACATTTTGAGACAGTCCTGGACCCCTACACTGGTCTCTGGCTGAGTGACAAGCTGGATTGCGGAAGTGGGGTAGGGAGGGTGAGGGGAGTTAAAGTTTTTTTAACTTTTTATTTTGAAATAATTATCAATTCATAAGAAGTCCCAAATACCCCTCACCCATTTACCCCTAATGGGACCTTCTTATGGCACAATATCAAAACCCGGAAAATGATGTTGGTATAATGTAGGTCTATAGTTGTCATTTTATTAAATATGACTTAATGTAACCCCAATACAATCAAGACATGACACTATGTCACAAATATCTCCTCCATGCTACCAGTTTATAGATACACACACCCTCCCCTTTCTCTACCATCCTTATTCCTGGCCACCACTAATCTGTTCTCTACCTCTGTAATTCTGTTAGAGAATGTCATGGAAATGGAATCATTCAGTACCTGACATTGGGTGACTGGCTTGTTCTACTCAGCGTAATGCCGGAGATTCATCCAAGTCGTTGTATGTATCATTGGTCTTTTATTGAGTAACATCCCATGGTACTGATGGACAGTTTGTTTAACCACTCATGCGCTAAAGGACCTTTGAGTTATTTCCGGTTTGGGGCTATCAAAAATAAAGCTGCTCTGCACACTGACGTACAGGTTGTTGTAAAGACGTAAGTTTTGTACAGGTTGTTGTAAAGATGTAAGTTTTCATTTGTCTGGGATAAATGTCCAGGAGTGTGATTGCTGGACCATGTGGTAAGTGTATGTTTAGATTTTTAAGAAATTAAATAAGACTTCTCTTTCAGGTTCAGTATGATTTTATTCCTGTTTTGAAAGTAAGGAATGAAAAACATGATGACTAGCAGCCAAAGAGACTTGGAGACAAATGGACTCAGGGTTGAATCTAGCACTGCCATCATCTACCATGAGACTTGGGAAACGAGGTACCCTGCCAGACTTCGATGCCATTTGCTCTCACGTGTAAATTTCCATAATCTTTTAACAGCTTCATGAAAACACTAGAATGATAATTTCCTGCTTTGCTTGAGTAAGGATAGGTACGATTCCCAGGGATGAAATACGTAATTATGCAGTTGTCTAGAAAAGAAAAGAGGAGCTGGGCCAAATACAAGTGAGAAGGTAGGAGAGGAGGTTAAAATAGGTGAAGACTGTACTGGTTTAGACAATATACGGCCAAACTCAAATCAGCAGCAGAGGCATAAAAAGAAAAAAAAAAAAAAGGCAGAGATATACCCAAGTTCAGGTGACCAGAGTTAATTATCAGGAGTTCAACAGAATAGATGAAGTGAATGGGGAGATAAATTTCTGATTCTAGAACAAACTTTTGTTTTTATGTTTTCTGCTATGTGCTGCTTCTGGGAAGATCTGTGGCTTTGGGTGTTAGTTCTATTGAGGAAGGGATCAAAGATTCATAAAAGCCTATCTTCAACAAGAATAAAGATTATCTCATGTAAAACGAGTAGAGCAAATATATTGACATGCTTTGGGTTGCGAATAATAGTTAAACCCAACTGAAGGAGCCTCGAACAATAAAGAAATCTATAATCTCATCTAACAAAGTCCAGGGGCAGGGGATTCCAGAGTAAGTAAAGATAGCAGTGCATCGGTGTCATCAAGGACCCATTCATCCCACATTTCCCTCCACCATCGTCCTCACACTTACCCGCTGTGACGTTCTGTAGATGGGTGGACCATGGGATAAATCATAAGACAGATCCAAGAAATTTCTTTTGGGGTTTAGAATCAGAAAATTTAAAAGCTAATCCTGATTAATTAAAGGTTTGGGTTAGTTGAATTCTAAGTAATTGAAATTCTGTATATCATTCTTTGTGTTTTCTACTTTGCCCCAGATTCCTAACATTAGTATCAGGCCACTTGCATGGGTATAGATAAATTTCCTTTATTCTCATTTTCAGAACATGAAGGGATGGCTCAAAATATTTCTTTTAAGGAAAGAAGTTGTATCACTTAAATTTGCATAGCAGTGTACTCTCACATGGTTTGCCTAATCTAATCTGTAGAAATCTTTGTGAGTTAGAAAGAGCAGATATTAATAAGCTCATTTTAGAGACCAGGAAACAGGCTCAAACTTGAGTGAATTACCCAGTGTCACTGAGAAACTATGTGGCAAAATTGAGATTTAAGCCCAGATATCATCTCTCAATTCTACTTTCAGGGACAATAAATCTGATTTTCTGGGCCACATTCACATGTGAATTCAGATTTCACATGTAAAGCCATAGTCTCTGCATTACCACACTCATAACTGTTGGAATATAAGAGTTGGTTTTCAAATTAAGAATACACAAGCACTAGGGGTGTCTAGCTGGTTCAGTCAGTAAGTAGAGCATGCAACTCTTGATCTCAGGGATGTGAGTTCGAGCCCCATGTTGGGTGTAGAAATTACTTAAAAATAACATCTTAAAAAATAATAATAGAACAACATCTTTAAAAAAGAGAATACTCGGGGCACCTGGGTGGCTCAGTGGGTTAAAGCCTCTGCCTTCGGCTCAGGTCATGATCCCAGGGTTCTGGGATCGAGCCCCACATTGGGCTCTCTGCTCAGCAGGGAGCCTGCTTTCCAAGTTTTCTCTCTCTGCCTGCCTCTCTGCCTACTTGTGATCTCTGTCTGTCAAATAAATAAATGAAATCTTTAAAAAAAAAAAAAAAAGAATACTCAAACAGTAAGATCAAACTGTGGGAGAGCTCCCAAAGGAGAAATCCCATCAGACACTCAAGCTAATACTCTAAATTTCAGTGCAATGAAAGCATGGCTATCGCTCCTCTCCTGCCACCCACTTAAGGTTAGAAAGAAGAACAAGTAACCTGGGACATAGTGAGGCTGGAAGTACGGAAGCGACATTACTTAAAGGAGGGTGTCACAGACCTTGCTCACCCTAGATTTTATCCTATATAAAATTCAGATAATAGTAGCTGTAGTATAATGTTTTTATGCTACTAAAATAGAATAATTATTTTCAAATATTCAACAAAGAGTTATTTAAGTATTAGAAGAATGAAGGAGTCCTTGCACATGACCTAGGCTCTAACCTCATATGCTGGTCAGGGAGGAGAGGGGACTGAAAGTTCCAAACCTCTAAGTACCTGGTGATTCCCCTAGCAACAGACCCATCGTCAGCTGCTCTCCAAAGTTACCTTATCGATGTAAACTCAGGTATGCCTAAAAGGGGTTTGTTAGAGAATATCAAGACATCTTTATCACTCTTACCACTCAGGAAATTCCAAATGTTTTAGGAGCTCTGTGCCAGAAATAGGGTGGGAGACCAATATGTATTTTTTATTATAAACAATATCACACCTCTCCAGTTGACCAAATCTAGTCTTACAATACATCACCCTGTAATGTATTGCACACACCAGATTCTTGAGAATAAGAAGGAACAGGATTAATAATTACAGCGGAATAAGGACGCCCGGGTGATTCAGTTGGTCTAGCGTCTGACTCTTGATTTCAGCTCAGGTCATGATCTCAGGATCCTGAGATTGAGCCCCACGTTGGGCTCCGCACTCAGTGCGGTGTCTGCTTGAGGTTCTATCTCCGCCCTCCCACATCCTCTCTCTCTCTCTCTCTCTCAAATAAACAAAGAAAAAATCTTTTTAAAAAAATAATTACACTGAAATGATTGTCACAAGCAGGCCCTGCTTATATACAAACCAGGATTTATGGCAACTCTATAAATACTTCCGCTTAGACATTTCTCATCTCACTGAACAAGAAAACAGTGAATCATTGATTTTTCTAAAAAGCCCGTTTTCCTCATATTATTAAATCCCATCTGTATTTATCCCATTTGCTCAAGCCAGAAACCTGGAATCATGCCCAGTTCTCTCTTCCACTCTCTCACAACCATTTCATGAAATTTCTCTCATAGATCTACCTACAAAATATAATCCAAATATATATACTTCTCTCCTCCACCCACTCCGTAAGTCCTCCCTAGCCCATCACCCTGTTCACTTCCTTCATACTCTGTAATTACATATTTGCTGGCTTACTTGTCACTATGTGTCTTCTCCAGTTTACTGCCAAGGACCCTGAGGTTTGATCACCCAGTGCCTGGCATTCCCAGCACCTAACATAACAGGTACTCAATAAATGTTTATTAGATGAATGAATACATGAATAAGCAAACAGAAAAAAATAATGAAACATCCTACAGAACACCTTTGGGAAATACTGGTATAAATAGTGTGAAATTGAGAAAAATGTAGCTGGGTCTTTGTGCCCTATTAAAAAATCATCATCTGAATCTCTAAGACAAAGACCAAACAACCAAGAAAGGTCAGAGTCAGTGCTGGGAAAAGGCAAAATGAAGCCCGGCGTGGAGAAAAGTAGAGAGACCTGGTGAATTCAAACCATTCCCTCTGTTCCTCTCCTTTGCTCTCTATATAACTCTGTTTGAATTCCATATCTTGCACTAACAAAGAAAGTTCCATCAATAAACAGGTCAAAACAATCGTTCTGATTAAGGAACACCATTCTGTCTGGCAGCAAAGGGGAGCCCTGTTGATTTGGGAGTCACCATTCAGAAGCATTATCATCAGCAGTGCCATTTTTTGCTAGAGTCAGTTTGTTGCAAAAAATACCAGAGGAAGACTTACTCCATCACAGGAATAACACCTTGGACAGTCACCCAATAACATGCATTAACTCTTAAAATATTAACTTTAAGACAAAATTAAACTAGACAGGTATTCTCGCTTCGTTTACAATGTCATTCACGTGAAATCTCTTTTGTAAACAACCAGCTGAGTAAGGTGAGAGCTAGTAATGGGGAAAGGATGGAATGGGAGTAGGAGATGGAGAAGGGCAGGAGAACTGTGAGTTTTCATTGCCGTGTCTCATGCACACCCACACACACAATTTTTTTTACCTCCAAGAACAAACACTCCAAGCTCGCCCTTGTGGAGGCCAAGAAAAACAAGGCTGTACCCATCTCGAGTCTAGCCCTGACATAAGTGCAGCCATCTTGATGTTCCAGATTATCACAAAATATTTCTTGGGTTCTGACCTACTCAGGTTAGCACTTTAAACAGTCCCTCTCTCCTTTAATGATTGATTTAAACCCCTGGACTCAGCTGCCTCTGTCTTTCATAACTCCCCTATACATTGCCCAGCTGATCAATGTTGACCCAAGTAGGTAGGGACAACTCTACGCCCCTACTCAGCAGGAAGAAGTTACAGAAGATGAGACCTTCCACCTTCAACAACCTTAAAGATTTAAGGGTCAAAATTGTTCAGGGGGAAATGTGGAGGCTGAGAAAAATCAAGGCCATCCCACCTCAGGTTTAGCCTTAGCATAAGTACACCCATCTTAGCTCCAGCAGCCATCTCAGACCCCTGTGCCCAAGGGCTGAACTTTCCCTCACCCTGCTTTAGTAACCCCCACCCTGTTTTGGTTCCAGGAAGCCCCACCCTGCTTTAGTTCCAGAGACCCCCCCCCACCCTGCTTTGGTTCCAGAGACCCCCACCCTGCTTTGGTTCCAGGAATCCCCACCCTGCTTTAGTAACAGGAACCCATAAATACCCCTGCCTTAACTAAGCTCGGGGTCCAAGTCCCTACTCCACTGTGTTGGGTATACTTGGGCCCAAGCTTAAGCTTGTCAAATAAACCCTCATGTGATTGCATCGGTGCTTGGCTTCCTTGGTGGTCTCTCAGACGCGAAAACTCGGGCACAACAGTAGTATCTAAGCTGAGATGAGAATGAGAAGGTAACCACAAACTGCAAGTGCTGGGGCAGGGCAATTTCAGCAGAGGACCTAAGGTGAGAAAGAGCTTGGCAAGTCCTGGGAACTTGAAAGCAGGAGGCCCGCGTGGCTAGAGCACAGTGCAAGAGGAGAAGGGTAAAATGAGGTCGGGAGGTAAGCAAGGATCAGCTCCTGCAAAACCTTGACAAGAATTCTGGATTTTATTCTGAATGCAATGTGAAACCACTGATGGGTTGTATAGAGAAGAAACATGATTCAATTTGCACTATAATTAAGCTCACCCCTTGGGGGTGCCTGGGTGGCTCAGTGGGTTAAGCATCTACCTTTGGCTCAGGTCCTGTTCTCAGGGTCAAGTCATGATCCCAGAGCCTTGGGTTGAGCCCCCGCATTGGGCTCCCTGCTCAGTGGGGAATCTGCTTCTCCCTCTCCCTCTGCCTGCCTCTCCCCCTGCTTGTGCTCTGCCCCCACCTCTGTCAAATAAATACATAAAATCTAAAAAAAAGAACACTCTTGTATTCTGGAAAATGATTTGGTGGTGAATAGGAAACAAGATAAACAGAGAGGCTAGTCAGCGGTGTTTACAGCCACCTGCAAAGAGATGAATTAGACTAAAAAGCTTCAGGGTATGTTTTCAAAATAGACCAGAGCATATGGTGGAATGTGGGGAATGCTAGTCATGGATGGTGGCCAGATTAATGGTTTGAGGAACTGAGCGTACAGCAGTGGCACTTACAGAGATGGGAAAATAGAGGAAGAAATAGATTGGAGGGATAAAATGAAGAATTTAGTTAAATTTAAATTATGCTGAACTGCCATATATAATCTACTTATATAATCTTTCTCTTCAGGAAGACCTTTAAAAATGGGGAATGTTTTTCACCTTTGAAATCTTAACATCCTGAACAATGCAACATGTTACAGAATACCATTAAGTATTTGTTAAGCAAACGTCATAGCTTTGCAAATATTTCATCCATTCCAATGTAATAAGATCCTAGTTATTGTGAAACGATCTACGACCGTTTTCCTAACCAAAGCTGACAAGGAAAAATTGATTGACCATTAATTATCCTTTAACTTAAAAAGAGAGAGAAAAAGTATGAGATTCTTGTTTTTTGATTCTTTGTTTAGTTTTCTATAGTTAAACTAAAATGGGAATTAAAAGCTTTAATGTGTGTGCTTATATTCTTGGGCCAGCTACTGACCTACTTCAAGTGATTTTACCTCCCAGTGTTTCAGTTTCTCCATTTGCAAAAGGGAGATAATGGTAGTTGCCTTATCTCACAAGGATGTCATGAAAATAAGTCAGATAAATTGCTTTGCCCTCCTTGGAAAGGGGCTCTAGAAAGTAAGCATTATTAAATATGATGATGAATACTCACAACTTCAAAGATATTTTTAAATTGTCCCCCAAGTCTTTGAACACGTTAAGCCTATGAATAGCACTGTGTTAGGTGTTTATACATTTCTGGCAAGCTTTCACCTCTTGTTAAGGCAGTAAATGGTCTTTGAACAAATGTATTTCTCATTCTTTGATAACTACGCTTCCTTGTTTGTACACTTGAGAGATGATTATCATCTAGCATGTGAGGTCAAGTTGAACTCCTTGGTGCCATTATAGTTCAATTGCAGCTTTAATTGAGTTTTTCTTCCAAGGTTGAAAATAAGTCCTTTGGTAAGCTACTTGCACTCTAAAAAGTGATTGTGAGATGAATGTAACTATTTTATGCAAAAGATATGTATAAATAATGTTTTTCACTTTTGTTACAATATCCTCACTCAAAAATTGATATGAAAAATTCGGTATTTTTAATTTCTTCATTGTTGCATTTTTTGATGTTTTCTTAAAATTGCTTTCAATAGCGATAATTATGCATTTTAACATTATAAATACAGATAGTCCATGACTTGCAATGGTTCGAAGTAAACTTTTTTACTTTAGGAAGGTGCAAAAGCGATATGGATACTCCTAGTAGAAACCATACTTGAAAGTTTGAATTTTGATCTTTTCCTGGGCTGTCAATATATGGTGAGATGCTCTCTCAAGATGCTGGGCAGTGACAGCAAGCCATAGGTCCCAGTCAGCCACGCAATCACAAGGGTGAACAACCAATACACTTAAAGCCATTCTGTACCCATACATAGTCATTCTGTTTTTTCACTTTCTGCACAGTATTCAACAAATAATATGAGATATTCAACACTTTATTATAACATAGGCTTTACTTTAGAGATTTGAGCCAAGTGTAAGCTAATGTAAGTATTATGAACACATTTAAGGTAGGCTAGGGAAAGCTATGATATTCACTGGGTTAGATGTATTAAATGTATTTTTAATTTATGATACCTTCAACTTACAATGGGGTTATCAGGACATAACCCCATCTTAAGTCAAGGAAGATCTATATCGACAGCCAGGGTACACCCATAAATATCACCAAAGTAAAAACGTATAGGCCTCAAGACAGAATACAGGATAGTAAACATCGAGAACAACATTTCTTTTTTTTTTTTTTCTCAGATTATTTGATTTCTTCATTTAAATACTCTTTACGCACAAACATATTTTAGTTTTATGATTAGGGAGGAAAGCAAATAAATCGTACACATTTCTTCAATTTCATAAATCTCTTGTATGCATTCCTAGGACTTAATATTTATTTCCAAATTAAATATACACCCCAATAACACATATTAAATTATTGCATAAACTCTTTGGGTTTTTTGGTTTTGTTTTTGGTTTGTTTCTTGGAAATATAACAGACTTCTTTTTAACTAAAAGCCAAAGAGAATGGAATCAGCTGGTCATCAGTGTTTCGACACTTAACAACTGAGTTTATAAAGCTTTTCCTAATATCAATGAAACATTTTCTTTTTCAAAATTAGCATTAATGAAAGAACAAACAGTAAAGTTCTTCCTTATCTACAAAAGCTCCCTGGGAGATGGAAGATCCTAGCCACACCCACTTACTACAAAACTCCAGGAAAAAGCAGAACCAATCATTTGTTAATTCTCAGCTTTTTTTCTCCCACCTTGGAGCATGCGAAGCAAGACTGCCTTTCTTGACAACACTAACGTACATCTAGAGAACAACATTTCTTATAACAGACATGCATCAGGTTCATCATCAGGAATATATTAAAAAAACTCTCAAACCATTAGCATTTCCATCCTTATCCACACATCTCTTACCTATATACCTAACACAAATCAAAACTCTCCCTGCTACAGTAGCCAAAACACTCCCAGTCAAGTGCTATAAAATCGTTCTTTGCAAAGTAAGAGAATAAGGCCTACTTCTCTTCTCTTAGATAACACTGTTCCAGGTAAGTCTTAATATATCCACTCAACAGACGTGGAATCTGAAACGGGGTGACTTACACTAATCTCCCGGCTCGGTCAGAACCCAGGCTAAATAAAAATGCTTGACCACAAGGATACCCTTTCTTCCTGTTTCCTTTTTCTCTCCAGGAAGAAATTAGAATTTGAGGCAACACAAATGAAGACACTGTACGCTCTGATAACTTTCTAGGAGGGGAGAGCTCAACCAGGAAAGTGGAATGGTAGGGAGAAAATGGCCTCAATTACACCAAGTGATGGTAGAAGCCTGCTCACAGTCCCACCAGGATCTGACAGAATGGACACTGAGGGACAATAGGCCCATCCCTCAGGCAGAACCCTGGGGAAAATACCATAGGCCCTCTATATGGGGAAGGAGTAGCATTACTATTTCAGAATATTTAAGTTTAATTTTGAAATTTCTGTCTCCAGCAATATACTCGAGGGCCTATAAAAGATGCCAACAGCATAACTTCTTCTCAAATACAATTATCCTGGGTAGGCCTTGAACTGGTGGGATGGCCCAAACCCCTACACTTCTAGGGAATACCTAACTGACCTCTGGTACTGGCGAATTTGCCTAGGCCAAAGGACATAAAGTAGCCTATGATGGGAGAGATTTTACCTCAAAAGGCTTTTCGATTGGCCCATTGCAATGACTTCTGACACCAACGACCCAAGTTAGGCCAAACTTCACAGGTTAAAGGCACAGCCCTCCACAAGACTGCCTTTACATCAGATACAAGCCACAAGTTCCAGGGTCCCAGGCCACCCTCCCTTCTAAGCTGCTGGCTACAAATTTAGGGGTTCTGACTACCTCCTCAAGTCTGATAATTTGCTAGGATGACTCCCAGAACTCAGGAAAATGCAATACTTATAATTACAGTCTTATCATAGCAAAGGGATTCAAATCAGGACCAATAAGTAGGAAAGATGCATAGAGTGAGGTCTGGGAGGTTCCCAGATGTGGAGCTTCCATTGTCCTCTCCTGGGTCCTCAGGAACTTACTCTCCCAACACATTGCTATGTGACAAGACAGATTATTACAAATCAGGAAAGTTCATTCAAGCATCAGTGTGTCCAGAGTTTCTACTGGGGTTTCATTATATCAGTATGATCAGCTAAATCATGTATCAGTCTCTGCCCACCCAACCTACCCCTCCCCCCTTCCCAGGAGGCTGGACTGATAACCCCATGTTTGTTCTTCCTGGCATGAACAGCCCCAGACTGAGTCACCTCATACTATTAGCCACCTCACAAACTGTGAGGGGCCCGCCATGTACAAGAAAGGCACTCCTACCACTTGGGGACTTCCAAGGGTATAAAAGCTTCTCCGCACAACTCAGAAACAAAGACCAGCCAAATTACTTAGAAACCCATGCAATATTTAAATTCTATTTCACGCAAGCTACCAACATTTAAAAATCTGTGTTCACATAAAAATCTAAATGTGTTGTCTTCCCCTAACATATCGGCAACTTTCTGCCTCCATTCCCATAAAGCTGCTGCCTCCTTTAGAAGGGACACTCATGCTTCCTGCCATCTCCTTCCTCTCTGTTTTCTTATTCTTGGGGTGAATTGCTCCTTTGTTTCCTTCATGCAAACACTTAAATTCGCAAACTCTGGCCTAGGCCTTGGGTATCCTGGCTGTTTTTACTTCATTACACATACTAACTTCAAGGAATAAATGGGGAAGGAATGACAATTACCTCATTTCATTCTCCACTGCAAACTGCTCCTCCTCTACGCTTTCTATGAGGCTGGGAACATGTGCACACATATGCATGCCTGTACCATGTACGTGTCTCTTAAGTCTTGAGCCAGGCTAGCATGATATTTTTGACTGCAGAACCAGGACAAGCTGAATATAAACTTGCGTCATTTTCAGAGTCAACAATAGCCCACCCAGGGCCTTAGAAAAGAAGATTCTCAGTCTAAAGACAAACCAAAACGTAGGTTTCTCAATATTTTCAAAGCTATAGCTTCCTTCATGAACATAAAATTCTCACATCCTCCTTTATTCTTTGAAATTCAACATCATTCAATGAAAGTAAGTGGGACAAGTATTGTTATTTTCAAACTTTACATAATCTTCTCCCTTTGTAAATCACTTGTTTAAAGAACATAAAAGGCGTGAAACAAGCCCCATCTACTTCAGTGGCCATGGAGACACTTCTAATCTCTCTCAGGTACAGGTGTCACACACAGCCCTTGAGTTAATCTCAGTATTTGTGGATTTCCTATTTGGAATTCATCTACTCACTAAAATTTATAACCCCAAAATCAGTACCTGCAATGTTTCCATGGTCATCACAAACATGTGCAGGGCAGTGAAAATTTTGAGTCACCTGATTATGAAGGTTCCCTGCTGAGGCCAAACAAGGTGACACTATACATTCTTGTTCCAAAAGAACACTGTAAGTAACTCCCCTTTTTGTGCTCTATTTAGTGGCACTATTTTTGCATTTTTGTGCTCTTTCTTAATGATTTTGCCATTTAAAACGACCCTCAGGCATAGTGTTGAAGTGCTATCCTGTGTTCCCAAGTGCAAGAAGACTGTGGTATGACCTATAGAGAAGATATGTGTGCCAGATAAGCTTTGTACAGGCATGATTGTAGTGTTGTTTAACATGAGTTGAGTGTTAATGAATCAATAACATATATTAAATAATATAATATTAAAAATAGTAAGTCAACAATAAGATTGAGTATATTCATATAGTTCTTTGAACTATATGGGGATTATGTATTAATAATCAAGATTATGTATTAATCAGTTAATGAAGATGTATTAATCAGTTTATTATGTATTATATATTAAGATATGTATTAATCAGTTAATGAAGATTATGTATTAATCAGTTAATGAAGATGTTGTGACCAGAGGCTCACAGAAACTGAATTCTATATTTTCCCTGAGAGAAATGGTTCAGTATTCACTAATTCAGTGTTTATGATGACTTTATAGAACATAAGTACCATAAATGATACAGATAACTGTACTTGTAAAATAGTGACGCACACAAGGGAATTTCCAGCACAAGATCACATCAAAGACACTGTGGAGGGAGTGGGGGTGGGGATGGAAACTAAGCTCACAGGCAAGTAACCATTAAGGATGCTATTTTATTTTAAACCAGCAAATGATGGTGGAGTTAATGCTAGTCATTCTTCCCAGCCAAACCAATGTAGCCGTAAGATGCCACACAGTAAACAGAAGACTGAACTTTAAGTTGGGAAGTCTTGTTGCTGGTCCCAACTCTGCAAATAATTAATTCAGGCAAGTCATCTAAACCCATTTAAGCATCAGTTTCTTTATCTGCTAGAGGGATTTAAAACCTGTAGCAGTTAAGTCACATTTGCCATAATTATTATCTACAAAAGGTTTCCATGTAAATTTTCTTATTGAATGAACTTGATGGCTGCTTCTTACTCCAAAACTATATAACTTAAGAGAATTGTTTTGCCAAAATAGAATAAATAAGTCGTGTTTATAATACTAAGAAGAACTTTCCTTTGGAATGTTTACAAGATATTAGCCAGAGGGAGAACTTCAAATATGAGAATAAAAAAAACAGCTGTGGACTTATTTTTTAATTATATTTATTCAATTACATTTTCCTTTTTTAAAATGAACTAAAAACATTCCCAGTAGACGGCCATCCTTGCCGCAGGCCTCATACCACCAATTTTATGGATGTGGAGAAGCAAAAGTACCACTAGAGGGAGCAGGAACAAAAGACTTATTTTTAGTTCAAGGAACCCAGGCAAACTTCAAGGGACTTCAAAGATCAACTTCTGAGTAAAAGGAAACTTAGTGATGCTTAGTTACTTCAAGAATCTAGAAAATCAGAACTAGAACTTCACTTGGTTACTCACCTTGTGTCCTTTCCATAAAACCATGCTGACTGGGGAAATTTTCTTACTGGGGAAATTTTACTTAGAGAACATTACCAGCAACAGTGAATTTCAGTTTTTTCCCATATCCCATTTCTCATTTAATAGGGTTAAAAACTGTGTTGGCCAACACCGAGGGCCCTATTTTGGGTAATGGGCTGACACACTACAGATCTACACATTTACAAATTTGCTGACATGGTCCTCCTGACTTACTGTTCCCATTGTCATGTCAGATTTGAGATGGGTATCACCCGGATCATTTGTCTTTGTAAGCCAGCAGGCCGCTGGCTATTATCTCTCCCAGTAACGGACCCCAGAATAGCCCTCGTAAGGAGGTGAAGGAACAAATTTGGGATGAATCCAATAGGTAAGCCTGGAATTAGGAATTAGCTTTTGGGGATGAGTGGGCAAGAGGGCCTGTAGGTTGTTTCTTTTAACCTAGTGGGCCACCAGCTTATTTTTTCTGCAAGAAAACCGATCCAGTGGGGGCAGGGAATGTATTCTTTGTAAACTTCCTTTCAGTTTGTCACCACTTAACACTTCGCATCCAGAGGCAGAGGAAAAGTAAAACGCAACCACCATTTATGAACGCAATTTTCATGTTTTGACAACACACTAGTTTTAGTTAACAAATGCTTACGAAATGTTTAACAATCTCGCACCCGATTGAGGACACTGAGAAATCCACTTTTGTTATGGCAAAAACTTCAAAGTCCGCAGAGCAGAAAATACGTGAAATATAAATAGGCAACAAAAGCAGAAGTGGGGCATTAAGACAAAAATCCTGCAAAAGAATGGCTAGCTAGCTGCTTTGCTCAATGCCCTTCCACTTGGGCCAACTGCATTAAATGCCTTCCACCTATCTTTCTACCAATCCGCACGCACCCTGGTCCAATCCGCAGGTCTGGGGATCCACAAGCCCACTACTGATAGGGAAGGGAGACAGAAGCGCACAAAAGGAGTGCCCACAACCCCTTCCCGTGGCAAAGTCGACTGCGGGCCTCCAGCAGACCCTCTGTAGGCGGCGTGTGTGTGAGCCTAGTCCCGGGTGCAAGTCCCACAGCTCAGGGAAGCGCACCACGCGAGGGGACCCGCTCCGTTTCTCTCCCTGCGGCCAGAGCCTCGCCCTTGGCCCCCAAGGGTCCCGCGGCTGACAGAGCCCAACTCTTCGCGACGGCAATGGGTGCCTCCGGAGAAGCCCCGGGCCGACCGCGGCCTCCAGGCGGGATGCGGGGGCTAAGCGGGCGAGTCACCGCAGGCTCCCGGGAGGGGCGAGCAGGCCAGCGGCTGACATTTTTTGTTTGCTCCAAACTGGATGGTGGGCGGCGGTAGGCCAAGGCTTTTCCGCCCGCTGAAAGTCAGCGAGAAAAACAGCGTGCGGGGAACAAAAGCGCAGCGCCTACGCCCGATTCAGTTAGGGTTAGACAGAAAATGACCGCCACCCCTCCCCAGCCCACCCTCCGCAATCCGGAGTGCATCCGGCCGCGTCTCCCTATAAAGGGAGCGGCCGCGGCCCGCGCCGATTGGACAGAGCCCCTGTCTCGGCTCTCGCGAGAGCGGGCCCCGGCACTTCCCCCCTCTCCCCGCCAAGTTCTATTTCCTGCCATGCGGACGCTCGCGCCCCTCCTCCACGTTCCTTAGGAAGAGTGTAGCGTGTTTTTTTTTCGCCCGTACTTCGAAAGTGGAAAGTTGCAGTAAGTCTCGGCTCCGTTTTCCATCCCCTACAGACCCGGCACGGTGCGCTCAACCACCTTAAAAAGTGGAGTTCAGAGAAAAATTTCAGGGCCGGGGAAGCAGAACAGTGATTCATAACTCTAATCACATTTGTTAGAGATCTTTAAGAAAATAGATTCTCGGACAACCTTGACTAAACCAGAATATTGGCGGGGCTCGTTGGACTGCCTTGGAGTTCCTACCCTGCTCCTCATTAGAATGCCGCTCTTCCAACATCTTGAACAAAGAATGGGTTTTATTAAGGATAACTACTTCGTTCTTAATTTTAACATTCAGGATTGAATCTACCTTTTATTACGAATAAAAGCTTTTCAGTCGTTGACTTTGCTTTAATATTGTGACTAGGTTAAAAAAGAACAATCCACCATAAATTGTAGCGGGTTTCTATAATGGCCGGTATGATATTGTTTTACGTACAACTGGCAGATCCTAATTGTTGAATTCATGTTGCATTGGGTGAATTCTGTGGAGTTGTCGATGTGGACACTTCAATCTGAGAGAAAAGCAAAATGTTAGGGGCATTGGTTTCCAAAGATTGTAAGGGTGGGGAAAATACAAACGTGATTTTCTAATTTTATTCTCTATCCCTAGATTACCTAAGAAGAATCATCTATGACCCCATGTTAGAGGCTGGAGTCAGTACAGAATAGTCCAGGTTGGTTGTTGGGTTAACTACCTGAGACCATGCTTAAGGATTGTTCGCCTGACTAACGTAGCAAGCTACTTCGGGATCACTTTAAACTTAAGTCTAAACTACTAACCTGTTTAAATCTTAATTTCTTAATTTGTAAAATGGGAATAAGACTTGTCTTGCCCATCTCTCTGGGATGTTGAAGTTTAAGTCAGATAAGTAGATAGCCTTATTTTCTTTTAGAAAAAAAAAAAAAAAACACACTTTAAGAATTCTAAAGTGAAGAGGCGCCTGGGTGGCTCAGTGGGTTAAAGCCCCATGTTGGGCTCTCTGCTCAGCAGGGAGCCTGCTTCCTCCTCTCTCTCTCTCTCTGCCTGCTTCTCTGCCTACTTGTGATTTCTGACTGTCAAATAAATAAATAAAATCTTAAAAAAAAAAAAAGAATTCTAAAGTGAAGAGTGAGTTCATGCTCTCTACAGTGCTTGTGAATCTAGTGAGTGCAGCATCAACTGTTCAAACTGCCCTCAGATAATCGTTTTCTACACCTTATCCAATCTAGTTTTGCTTTCAGTCACTAAAGTGGAAGAGAAGTACCAAGGAACAAAATGCATCTCTTCACAAATGCTTGACTCAGGTCTACTTGCTGCTACTTGTACAATGTGCCCATTGTTTTTACACCTTGGAGCCTTTGCACTAACGTTCCCTCTGCCCAGAGTATGCTTCTGGTCAGTTCTAAATCTCTACATACTTACTGGGAGTGCACCATAGAGAGCATCAGGGAAGGAGATAGAGATGAAAAGGGAAATCCTGCAATCCCTAACTTCTAAGAACATAGCTAGTGCAGGAGGAAGACAAGCAAACCAAGTAAGGCTGCATAAATTAAGTGGTCAATAGAAGTACAAGTAATACAATGTGCTGGAGTACAAAATGAATTTTGGCTGCGTGGAGGAAGTAGCATCTGAGTTGGACCTATAAGTTATCTAATTCTATAACCGAAAAAACCTTTTATTGTATTTTGAAAGTTTCTCTAGGGACATTATCCCATTTGAACCCCACAATGACCCTGTGAGACGGATAGGGATCAGCAGCCCCACTTTATGGATGAAGAAATTGATCTTCAAATTGTGGTGCAGCTGGTAGGTGGTAGGGCCTGGACCGAAATCCATATATGCTGCCCCTAAATTCTGAGGAAAGGGCATTGCATTGGGTTTCAGTTCCAGCTGTCTTTCAAGCCCAGCCCCAAACCTAAGTCTACTAGAAAGTCTACCATGAGCCTTCAAGGTATTTTCCCTCCTTTGAGCCCCCAGAGCATTTTATATTTCTCTGAGAACATTAAATCACTTCTATCCAGTATTATTATAATTAAGGTAAAAATTTCACCTCTAATTCTAGACTGCTGGCTTCTTAAGGAAAGGCTCTGACTCCTGATTGAGCATTCATTGCACTTAGCACAGTGCAGTGTATAGAGCAGATACGAAATACTTTGAGTTATGTTAACAGTCCTGTCATTTCTTCTACCATTCATATCTAGTTTGATACCAAGACTTGTCAGTTTTTTGTAATTTCTTCTTTTTAATTCCTATCGCCTATAATCTTGAGTATAAAACTTGACTACTTTATATCTAGACTAATAAATTAACTGATCAAATCTCCAGGGCCTTCCCAGTCTAATTTATCTTCCAAACTACAGCCCCATTCATCTTAATTTCCTGCTTTTCGTCTTTAATTGTTCCCCTCTGTCCATGGGACATTTAACACAAAGACGTGTTCTTAGCCTGCTCCCTGTGAGACCTTTGTTTCACTACCACCAGTCTGTTAAGCGTGCTTTGAATATGCTTTGTTCATTCTCGTCCATAGACCCTGGCTCTTTTCCATTATGCTTTTCTGGATATCTGACCTCTTCCTCCTCCTCTACCACACACCCATCCTAATGCCACCCCATCCATGATGGCATACATTTACTATAAAATCTTTCCTCACAGCAACCTTCTTTCCATAAACCTTAAAACTTAAATCTATATTGCTTATTTGGCACACATGTTGTACTACAAATTGCTCTTTTTCCAAAGGAAATATAAGATCTCCAAGGTCAAGAATAGTTTCCTCTAGCATTTAATTTGGCTCTACTCAATGGTTTACTTCACCATTATTTTCCCCCAACATAGAAATGCAAGAGACATGGACAGTCCAATAATTCAAATACTTCCTGTTCCCCCAGATACTTATAATATACAGTTTTCTGTCACAAATACTCAAAACATTTTTTCTAACCATTTTATCTGTATTCAGAAGCATCTTTGATGTACTATGTTGGGTCCAACTTCTTTAAACTCTGCCTCGGTGATCCACATGTCCTGGAAGGCAGACAGGGATGCAAGAATAGAGCCTCCCATCCACACTGACAGTTTCCTTTCTGGGGGAGCTGTAACCTGCACAGGCGTATTGGCAGGTACCATATTTGCTATATCTTTAACTAGCCGCTTGTCCAAACCAGGGAAAGAGGTTGATCCCCCAGCAAGGACAATATTAGAGAAAAACGAATTCCTCAGATCCATATCACATTTCATTATGCTGCTGAAACACAACTTATCGATGCCAGGGGTATCAAGGTTCATAAGATGTGGAGAGAAGAGGGCCTCTGGACAATGAAAGAGCTGGTCATGGAACTTGATCATCTTCCCATCAGGCAGGTGGTAAACTTTCTCTACAGACTCAGGATTCTTGGCCATTTCCTCTTCATAGTTCATTACCACATAACAAGAGGTTTCCTTAATGTCTGCAACAATCTTTCTGTCTGCAGGACTAAGAAGCATGATGCCATGGTCCTTCAACAGCATCATGAGGTAGTTGGTGAGGTCAAGGCCTGCCAGATCTAGCTGCTGGACACCATGAGGCAGACAGTAACCCTCGAAGATGGGCACACACTGGGTCACCCCAGCACCTGAATTCAGCACAAAGCCAGTTGTGAAGCCAGCGGCAAAGAGAGCCAGCAACCCTTGGATGCACATATAGAAGGCAGGAACCTGCAAATGCTCAAAAAAGACTTCAGTGATCTGTTGCCGGTTCACCAGTGGGGTCAGTGCTGGCTCAGTAATCAAGACTGGGCCATCACAGGCTTTTAGCTTCAGGTTATGATCATAGATATGCTTCCACATGATTTCCATGTCTCCCCAGGAAGTAACCAGACCACGCTCCACTGGGTAGCTGTAGGAAAAGCAATAAGATAAATGGCAGCAGGGTTTTTTTGTTTTGTTTTGTTTTGTTTTTTGTTTTTACAATGGCAGCTTTTAATTTTTCTAGGGCAGTGACTGCCAGTCAGAAAAGGTAACTGCCAGCAACAGTTAGCATAGCTATTCCCTTCCTCTGCAATTTTTGTTGATTTCCATTTTTCCCCCCTTTAGAAGACAAATAATCTTTTTTTTTTTTTTTAAGATTTTATTTATTCGGCAGAGAGGGAACACAAGCAGGGGGAGTGGGAGAGGGAGAAGCAGGCTTCCTGCTGATCAGGGAGCCCAATGAAGGGCTGATCCCAGGACCAGGATCATGACCCCAGCAGGAGGCAGACGCTTAACGTCTGAGCCACCCAGGTGCCCCCACAAGAATCTTTTTTTTAAAAATCAGGGAATCTTAACATAATAGTACAGTTTTAAAATCAATTAATGAAGAAACTCACATGATAAGGGTACTATGAATTAAGTGATATTCTTAATGAACTTATATTTTATGAATAACTTTATACATTTGAATACATCTGTTTAGATACCGAGAGCAAGTAATGTTCACTCTTAGACGTTTAGTACCCCTTGGAGATTTGTGGCCTGCACCAGCCGGCTGAAACTTTCCTGTTCCCCGCTTCCATATCCTCGCAACTTTGAGCCCCTCATCTGGATTCCCCCTGCCCCCACGTGGGTCCTGCCTGCTGGGAGAAGGCCATACCTGATGGACAGTGAGTGTCTTCTTTCCTGCGCCTCATCGCCCACACACAGTTCCAGCGCGCTCTTGGCCTCCCAGTTCTGGCCTTTGGCTCGGCCGATAATATTCGGGTAGACAAACTGGGGTTCCCGCGAGCCAGCCAGGCCCGCCTTGATCGTTCCCGAGCCGTTGTCGATCACCACGGGTAGCTGGTAGTAGCTCATGCCGCCGCCGCTGCCTCCTGTCGCCTGGCCACACCGGCCGCCCTGCCTGTGGGCTGCGCCAGGGGGGCGAAAAGTGCGGGGCGCAGACCCTGGGCAGAGTTAACAGGCCCACCGCCTGGAACGTCGCGTCACAGAGGCCCCGGCCTGCCCCACTAGGCCTGCGCCCTGGCAAGTGCGCGCAGGGGGCAGGGAGAGGCCTGGCCCATTGACTCTCCAAAGTAATGCCCACCGATTGCCTCTCACAGGGGCTAGGTCACTTGCCACCCCCTGGAATCCAGGGATGCCAGTATCAGGAAAACCCAACTTTCTTCCCTGAAGATACAAATCTAACCCATTACAAGTGGCTTTCTCTAATACCTGAATGGGCCACGAAAACAATTTTCTTTTCCAAAGCCTTTAAATTCTCCCTAATAGGCATCTGTCCAGGGGTCTGTGGAAAGTTCTGCAATGTGCCCTTGAAAGTAGGAAAAGGTGGTGAGAAACAGAGGAAAGTTGTTGGAGAAGAAGCTGAATTTCAGAAGAGCTTCTGAAACCCTCCTCAACTTCTGAAAAGAAAAAGGAAAAGAAATGCTAGGATTTAACGTGGGTTTTATACAGATGAACAAAGGGGAAGGGAAGGAAAAATGAAATAAGGTTAAGACAGGGAAGCAAACCTTAAGACACTCTTAAATATAGGAAACAAATTGAGAGGTGCTAGAGGGGAGAGGGGTGGAGGGATGGGATAATTGGGTGATGGGCATTAAGGAGGGCACATGATACAATGAGCACTGGGTGTTATGTGCAACAGATGAATCACTAAATTCTGCCCCTGAAACTAATACTATAATATATGTGAACTAACTTGAATTTAAATAAAATCTTGAAAGAAAAAAAAAAGTGTGTTTTATATACTTTTATTATTGTTTCTATATAATGGGCAAATACTTTGTTGTGTTTTTCTTTCCTGCAGTTTCTAAGCAAAATGTACTCAAAACCAAAATGGTAGAGTCTTGCTTTTTTTTTTTTTTCTTTTGATTGATTGATTGATTTTTAACAATCTCACCCGGTTATCCCTCGTGTGATATGGAAGGTCATTCTCATTTCCTAAAAATATTTGATTTTTACGCTTAAGGACGTGTCTGCCTGTTTGCAAGAAAAGCGATATTCCCTCGGTCATGTGAAGTTCAAGATTAGAATAATTGAAGTACACTGTGTGCCAAAAAGTGCATCTTGGTGTCTGAGTTTTTTTATCCCCTTAATTCTACACGCTGTGTAGAGAATTTTAAAAACAAGTAGGCAAGTTCGGACCTCTGGTTGGTCTATGGAAGCAGGGGAGGAAATTCAAAAGCTATTGGCCTGTCCTTCCACCAGTGGCTGAAAGGGTCAAGTTACTAAGTAACAGAGGTGGCATTTGGTGCTGCAAACCACTGCAAGAAGGAGGACTTCAACGAAGCCCCGCACTTGCCCGGAGCTTCTCAGTATTGCGTGGCGGGGAGACAATGCCAAATAAAACATTTCTTTCCCACAGAAGAGAGTGTACCCAAAGGACCCAGTGCCTGGTTTCTGCAGCGGTCCGTCACTAGGGGCCTTGGGGGGGGGGGGGGGGAGCGCACGCAAATTCCAACTTTCAAAATACTTTCAGCATCACACAATTAGAAGTATAGTCAATTTCCCTTTTCTGTTTTTTGTTTTGTTTTTCTGTAAAATCTACTTTAGTACTGCTTAAGTGCCCAGAATTTCATGGTAATAAATCCATATCTAGGCCATTCTGAGGCTTAGGAGCTAGCGAAGTTTCCGTAGTGTAGTGGTTATCACGTTCGCCTAACACGCGAAAGGTCCCCGGTTCGAAACCGGGCGGAAACAACCGGTGCTGTCTTTTCCTTTCTTTCCTACTGGGTTTCCCCAAATATGGCCATGCCATTTTTACCAATCTAGCATTTTAAAAGACAATCTAAATACAAACTTGTGGAACAGCGTAAATTTGAACTTTCGCCTTGGTTATTTTATTCAGCAAATGTTTTCACTGGCCACTTGAAACGCAGAAATGTTTCAAAATTAGAAAAAAAAAAAATTCCAACTCCCAAACCGCTACTGATAAATATTATGTACAACCTAGAGAGGAGCTCAAACATGGTGTTAAAAATTGTTAGCCCTGTTGCCTCCTGAGCACTCTTTGTATTACAAGTCATTTAATTTTCCATTAGTTTTCCCCTTCAGATTGCAAATTCCCCTAAACGCCAAGAGACCATATTTTACTCATGCTATTCAAACTTGGTGTCATGCTCAACACCTGGTAGAGACTCATAAATATTTCTGAAAATAAACTACTGAAAAGGGTTCCGACAAAATATAAAAGAAATCAGAAAGATGAAATCAAGAACCCAACTCAACTTTTTCTCTTATAAACATAATGATAGTGACTTTATCCACAAATATGAGTTTTACAGACCAGAGAAAAGAAGCTAAAGAGCAAACAGAATGTTATTGGAAAAATCTCGGAAGAAACGAATAAATTCCAGTTGCTGTCCTTTAAAATGAAGTCATAAGTAAATATCCTAAAGTCCTGACACAACTCTTTTTTTTTTGTTTGTTTGTTTGTTTTTTAATATTTTATTTATTTGGCAGAGAAACAGCCAGGACAGGAACAGGAGCAGGGGGAGTAAAAGAGGGAATGCAGGCTTCCCGCCGGGCAGGAAGCCCTATGCGGAGCTCGATCCCAGGACCCTGGGACCAGGACCTGAGCCGAAGGCAGACGCCTAACGACTGAGTCACCCAGGCACCCCTGACACAACTTTTAACAAGAAAAAATGAAGTTTTGTTTTTCTGAGACTTATGATGCCCACCAAAAACTAGGGAAAAATTCACCCTAACATATTAACATATTAACTAACATATTAACGTGTGTATGTTACGCAGATATCTGGCATCCTTTTCCTTCACTGTACAAAATCTGAATTCGATGTAAATCATTATATTAAAATTTTTCTGGTCCAGACGCAGAACCTCTTCCGGTATAAAGCCCACCTTCCTGCAATGTTGCGCGTGCCCAGTGTACCCTACTGCTTTGCTCCGCTTTGCTGCATCTCAGACTTGTAACAGGTAAGGATATCCTGGAAACTAAGCTGCAGTCGGCTGATGCAAACCAAACCCAGGGGGGTCCCAAGAGCTCTCGGGTACGTAAACTGAAAAGGGGTGATCTGTCTCAGCTTGAAAATCTCCTATGGCCAGGAGCGTAAGTACACAAGCTGCCTTCACTCGCGGGGTCCCGAGGAAGGGGAGGATGATGGGAGAAGAGGAGGAACTACAAGCCCCAGCATGCAGTGCACACTCTGGCTCCTGGAAAGAGGGCCTCCGACCGCGGGCGGTCGGAGAGATGCTGACGGCCGACCACAATGTTCAGAATGAGGAAGACAAGGGCAGCGCTGTGAACAAGCCTTAAGTCCCGTATTCATGACGTTTGCGGTTTCGCCGGGGGCCCTAGTATGCTGAGGAGTGGAATTTCCGGACCAGACTGGCCGGTCCTCGCCGGCCTCGGACCTCCACAGTCCCAGAGCCTCCTGCGTTTCCATGGGACGCCCGGGCCGGATATGATGTCTTCGTAGAGAAAGAAGGAAGAGGCGGAGCGGGGCGCGGTGACGTCCTTCCAAGATGGCGGAGAGAGCGTGAAGAAACTGTTCCCCTTTGGATTGCTCTAGGTGAGTTCTTTTTCCACCCCCCAGATTGCCAGTCCCACTCTCTAGACACTGGGCCATCGGAGGGCACTCTTCTTGGAGTTCCAGTTAAGGTCGGGGAGAAGGTATTAACGTGAAAAGCTCGGGGAGGCAGCCCGGTGTTGGCCTTGGCCACAACCTCTGCTGTGGGAACTAGATGTAGTGGGAGCTGGGCGAAGGGCGGCGCGGCACAAGCCGGGAGACAGTGGCTTTGGTTGTCACTCTCCGTTGCGGTCTGGAATCGAGAAGTGGGAAGAAATGGGGTGTGGCTTCCTCCGGGCGAGTGACGGAACCTTGACAACTCTTGGCTCTGCTCATTCCCCGCGCCTGGGCACCCACTTCGCGTCTTGAAACAACTGTGCACTACGGAAACTAACAGCTTTCGGTGATTTCGCCGTGTTTTTTCGCCATCTGCTCAAAGGGGGTCATTTCTTAGTGGTTTGTTAAATTTTTTCCCCAGCATGTGTATGCGTACTGAGCTCGAAAATCTGAAGGTTCTACTGCTGCAAAAGCGTGAAATTTTGCGGTGCCTTTTTTCGGTCATGCAAGTGTTTTCATTTATCGCCATTTATTTATGTGTCCAAAGGATTGTATTAGTTGTCCAAGATGTAACATAGATAGACAGGAACTTACCCTTCAACATTTTAAACTATCCTGTTTGATAAGAATTTTCGTTGGGGGA
Organism: Martes martes; assembly: GCF_963455335.1. Classification (NCBI taxonomy): domain Eukaryota; kingdom Metazoa; phylum Chordata; class Mammalia; order Carnivora; family Mustelidae; genus Martes; species Martes martes. Next base: position 92,688,255 of record NC_137888.1, read on the forward strand.
GGCAGTAAATGAGAACTGACTTTGTTTTTGTCCATGTTCTGTCCCATGTCCCTTCTCCCCTTACCAATTGCTTGGGTGAAATGTTTGATGAAAACTTAGGGTTACTGACTTGCTATTTCTTTTTGTCTTTTAGAACAAGGGTAAAATTCCATTCTGATACCAAAATGCAGTATTCGCACCACTGTGAGCACCTTTTAGAGAGACTGAACAAACAGCGGGAAGCAGGTTTTCTTTGTGACTGCACTGTAGTGATTGGGGAATTCCAGTTTAAAGCTCATAGGAATGTGCTTGCCTCATTTAGTGAGTATTTTGGTGCAATCTACAGAAGCACTTCTGAGAACAATGTCTTCCTTGATCAGAGTCAGGTGAAGGCTGATGGATTTCAGAAACTGTTGGAGTTCATATACACAGGAACTTTAAATCTTGACAGGTAAAGTACACATTTTATTTTCACTTTTAAAAGCTAGTCAGCGGTCTGTAGGGCTAAAGTATACTTGTATTTTTTCCATTCAGTCCCTTAACTTGGAGTCTTCATATAGTCATGTGTAAAATGCTATTGTTTTTAATAAAGAAGTCAGTATTACTGATTTGGGATGAACAGACTGCATTTCTTAAGCACAAAAGGTGGAGGCGTTAATAAGATTAAAGCCTTGTTTCTGACACATTTGTTTTATCTACTGAAATAAAGCCTGTGATTTCAGTTACGAAAACGTGAGGAACATAACACAATGAATTCTAAGTGAATTCCAGTTTCTTTGGTCTTTATGTACCTCTGCTCTTCTCCCTCTCTCACTCTGTCCCCTACCTCTTTTGGTGGAGGTAGGGGAGTGTAGATGAAGAAAGAGGGATAAGCCTCTGTGTTCATTTAGTAATACTCCCATTTCTAACCATAGATAGCAATGTGCAGGACCTCTTCCTGATCTTGTTTCAGGAAAATAATTTCCTTGGAGTGTAAATGGCAGTGGTTCCTGTTATCTCTGTAATGCTATCAGTACTAATGCTTAAATCAGATCCGAGGTGCTAGAATGCTTTTCTGAAATGTTTAATGCTCTCACTGCACTAACAAGAAGTAGGTTCTGAGGAATTTGATAATGCAGGTGCTGTGTGTCTCCCATGCATAGTGAACTACATAATTAGTTTAATACTAATGCATTTATTAGTTGTGGAGTGACAGGTGGAGGTGAAAGCAAAACCAATCAAATTACTCCTGTTTTCTTTATCTCTTATGAAAGTGTGAACATGACTAGATCATAATCTGACATGAAAAGATTATGGGCTTTAGAGTTAGGTCTATCCTGTCAGTCACTGTGTCTCTGAGCAAGATGCAACCTCTGAGGGCCTCAGTTTCTCCATCTGTAAAAGTGAGATGGTAATTACTACCTTGGTGTTACTGTAAAGATCAAGGGTTTACTTGAAGGCCCTCCTCCTGATGAACATTAGTTTCATTTATCTTCCCTTTTCTACTCTCGTCTCCCTATAACTCCACAATTTTTGGAGAAGAATTAGGAAAGAAGCCAAAAGGAAACACCTGAAATTCTGCCACCCACTGATAATCATTGTTAACATTCCGATTAAATATTTTTTCATTCTTTTCTAGATGATCTCTCTCTATATATATATACACATACACATTAAGCAGAATCCTTCTCTCTTTTTTACACTGCAGCTTATTGTGGAACTATACTTCTTTAAAAAGCTAGAAGCAGGATGTTCCTTAATCCTTTTGAAAAGAAAACGTTTGTACTGTTTGGAATTATTTTTAAATTTTGGGGTGATGACATCTTTGAGTCAGTTCTGTATGAATTGATTAAAGGAACAGACCAGTGTCATAGATTAACCCACATGACCGATTATTTAAACTTACTGAATAGTTGACTCTACAGGTGCCTCTTATCTAAATATTTAGAATATGTAATATAAAATAACCATAAAACTAGTGAATTTTGGTTGATCTTCAATTTAGTACTTTCCCTTTCTCAATTAACTTTTCCAGAACAATCTTGAATTGATTTGAACACACTGAAGAGCATCTTACTTTGAGCCTTCATGCAAAGGACCAATGTGAAAAGAGCCAGATTTTTGCTCAGTCTTTTTTGGTACATACCTTTCCTGGGAACTAGTTGTTTGAGCCCAGCCACAGATGTGAGAAGGCTTACATCAAAAGTAGAAAGTCTGTATATAACTTAATGATTAAATTTAGTGAAAAAAAAATAATTAAGTGGACTCATGAGCCAGATTTCCTTGATCAAATCTTAGTTCTAGCACACTGTGATCTTGTACAAGTTACTTTCTTTGGACCTCTTAGCCTTCATTTGTATGTAAAATGAATTATTACAGATTGCATAGACATGTCCTAAGAATTAAATGAACTGTTCATGTAAAGTGTTAAGCTATACACCTGGCACGATGTAATTAAATGACTTTCAGTGACTGTTCAAAAGATGAAAGCAAGTTTGCAAGCACTGTAACTTCATGCTTGTAAACAAAAGCAGTTATTGATGTAAACAGATGCTGATTGGTTCTCTTAACCGTAACTGAGATTATAGGCTGTCTGTGAAATAGATGAATAATATGTATGAAATACTGTATCAGTACTGAACAATTAATGTGCCACTCAGTGCTAGTTTGTATTGGTCTTAAATGCTACCAGACCTTGTTATGTGTTTGGTGGTTCATTTTATGGAACACTAAGGCACAATTATAATTGGAGGCCTTAGTATAATGAGTGATAAATTTGGTTTTGTTCTAGTGGTATTTCTCATTTATTGTAATTTAATAATAGACTGTAACAAAATTAATAAACGTGCTTAAGGAAAAGCATAACATTTTTAGAAAGTGTTAATGCTACTGTATATATGGCAAAAAAAAATACTTTGTATAAAAGATGAACAAGATTGTGTTTATATTTGGAGCATTTGTGCTTTATCTTTGCAAATAGAGAATTAACTTCATTATAAAGATCATTTGTTATATATTCCAAAATTACAACTGAGGGACATAAGAAGTCTTTAGATAATGTTTTCTTATCTAGGGGAAAGACTCCGTTTGCAAGTAGGTTATATTCCAAGAGTTTATAGTATGTTTAGGAACTCGAGGTATATTTTCCCAGAAAAGAAAATGTTCACTAAACTTGTGATTAGGTTTCCAAACTGGCCTATCAACCTACTTAATCTGTAATGAGCTGAAAAATGATTATGTATATGATGAAAGGCAATTTTTTAAAAGCCACTGTAATGTTAAATTAAAAAAGAAGAAACAGGGACACCTGGGTGGCTCAGTCGGTTTAAGCATCTGCCTTCGGCTCAGGTCATGATCCCAGGATCCTGGGACTGAGCCCTACATTGGGCTCTTTGCTCAGCAGGGAGCCTGCTTTTGCCTGCCTCTCCTCCTGCTTGTTCTCTCTCTCTGACAAATTTTAAAAATTCTTTAAAAAAAAGAAGAAAAGAAGAAACATACAGGTGGCACTTGAAATAAAGAAGTTTTCATTAGATGATGAGAAAATGGATAGAGATCTGTAGATATTGTAGTATATGTTTAAAAACCTGAGTGATTTATGACACTAGTTAATTTTTTATTTCAAATTTTACTCTTGTTTTAAATAAGTATTAATAGCACTATATATTATCAGCTGTGACTAAAACCGTTTTCTGGTTTATACATATAATGGAGAGGGGACAGGGAAAATACATTTTTTTCTGAAGAGTTTAATATTATTTGGGGAAAATGGCAAGTAGTAAGATTGCTTGGAGGGTGTGTTTCTGTGTGTGTATGTATATTCATTCTCAGATACTTAAAAGGGTCATATTTTTATATTAGTACCTACTCAATTCTCAGATTTTTTTTTTTTAAGATTTTATTTATTTATTTGACAGAGATCACAAGCAAGCAGAGAGGCAGGCGGGGAGGGGGGGGGTGGGGTGAAGCAGGCTCGCCGCTGAGCAGAGAGCCCCATGCGGGGCTGGACCCCAGGACCCTGGGATCATGACCTGAGCTGAAGGCAGAGGCCTTAACCCACTGAGCCACCCAGGCGCCCCAACTCTCAGGTTTTTTTTAAATGAAGATTTTGTTTATTTATTTGAGGGACGGAAGGAGAGAGCACAGAGGAAGAGAGAGAAGCAGGCTCCCTGCTGAGCAGGGAGCCATATGTGGGGCGCTCTTCCAGGTTCCCAGGATCATGACCTGAGCTGAACGCAGACACTTAACCAACTGAGCCAGCCAGGCACCCCTCAACGCTCAGATTTTATAGCTAAGAAAATCAAAGTGCCTAAAGGTCCTGACTTAGCCTATGAATTCACCTTGTAATGCCAAAGCCAGTGCTAGAGTAATCAAACAATTTTTCTTTGCAATATAAACTTCTGAAGGGCAGGGACTATTTGATATTTCTTAATATCCCTCTTAGTGTACCACACATGATAGATGCTCAGTAAATATTGACTGGAATGTTGAACTGGGTGAACTTAAGTCTTTTTATATAATTCTAGTAATGACAGACTCTCCAACTAACATGAGTTGAGTAACACACACACACACACGTTGTTAGAGCTGACTGCATTCTTAAGTCTTTTTATATAATTCTAGTAATGACAGACTCTCCAACTAACATGAGTTGAGTAACACACACACACACACACACACACACACACACGTTAGAGCTGAGTGCATTCTAAATCCTTGTTCCTTCCAAGTGTAATCAATAAACCAGCAGCATTGGCATCACCAGCAGGTGTGTTAGAAATGCAGACACTTAGGTCCCACCACAGACCTCCCCACAGAATCTGAATCTACATTTAACAAGATACCTGGGTGACTCACAGGCATGGGAAAGTTTGAGAAGCACAGTTAAGGTCCCTCACAGGGGAGCATAGAAAGATGATAGGAAGTAATTTTTTAGACTCGCTGTTGTCAGTCCAGAAAAGATGGTTGTATCTGAATAGGCCTCAGGATGAATGGGAGGAGGCAGTAAGTTGCCAACAGCTACTTTTTGTGTTGCAAGTATTTTTTAAAACACACAGTAATTTTTAACATTTTATTTTCTCATAGTGGTACATAATGTAGTATGTAACAAATTGTTTACATCTTTTCAAGTTATGCAAAACTGGAGATTTTGCCTACACGTTATTCTGAATGAGTGTATGAATTTTTTTACATTTGTTCTTTTAGTTATGCCTTTTTCATCATTTTGCTGCATTAGGTCTTTAAAAGACATTGAAATTTATGTGCAGCTCTGTTTTTACAAATAGTTTTTCTTTGTTCAGAATATTGTCATTTAGCCTTGTTTCCTTACAGTTGGAATGTTAAAGAAATTCACCAGGCTGCTGACTATCTCAAGGTGGAAGAGGTGGTCACTAAATGTAAAATAAAGATGGAAGATTTTGCTTTTATTGCTAATCCCTCTTCTACAGAGATATCTAGTATTACTGGAAACATTGAATTGAATCAGCAGACTTGTCTCCTTACTCTACGAGATTATAACAGTCGGGAAAAATCAGAAGTGTCTACAGATTTAGTTCAGGCTAGTCCTAAACAAGGGGCTTTAGCAAAGAAGTCATCTCAAACTAAAAAGAAGAAGAAGGCCTTCAACTCCCAGAAAACAGGACAGAATAAAACAGTGCAATATCCCAGTGACATTTTAGAGAACGCGTCTGTTGAATTATTCTTAGATGCAAATAAAGTATCCACACCTGTAATAGATCAAGTTTCACAAAGAAATGATAATTCAGAACTCGAGTTGACATCAGTTGTGGAAAATACTTTTCCAGCACAAGATATTGTGCAGACTGTTACAGTGAAACGGAAACGTGGAAAATCACAACCCAATTGTGCTCTGAAGGAACACTCTATGTCTAATATAGCCAGTGTCAAGAATTCTTACGAGCTGGAGAGCTCTGGGGAAGAGCTGGATCAGAGGTATTCCAAGGCCAAGCCAATGTGTAACACATGTGGGAAAGTGTTCTCAGAAGCCAGCAGCTTGAGAAGGCATATGAGAATACATAAAGGAGTTAAACCTTATGTCTGCCACTTGTGTGGAAAGGCATTTACCCAGTGTAACCAGCTGAAAACGCACGTAAGAACTCATACAGGTAAGACTGGTTTGTGGGAGATAAAATTGCTTTTATACTGAAATAATATTTTTGTACAGAACATATTAATAAGCAGTGTTGACTGTTTGTGACCAACATTTGGTATATACTTGCATTCACAAATGCATGTTAGATTGTTGAAAATTTATTTGTAATTGTGACCAAGTATTTAATGGTTATTTGTTTTATTGCTGCTGATCATTCTGAAGTCCTAATGTTTGAGGTCGTTGTGCCATTTTCTCTCATAGTTACAATAAACACAAACTTGATTCTAGAGTGCTAAGTATTTAACAGAAACAGAGATTAAGAGAACTGATAAAGAGAAAAAGTAGTTACAACTCAGGACAATTCTCAGGCTTTGCCAGCCATCTTACCTTCTGCTTCCTAGACTGTCAACTTCTGAACATGTTTCTTAGAATTACACACACATTCATTCCTCAGCCTCTGTGTTTACCTTTGTTGGTACACTTAGATTTGTACATTTGAAGATTCAATGTGTATTTCTCTCATTGATCACCTTTCATTATTATGAATTGAGAACACTGATTTCTTTTAATTCTACTAATGTTTTCAATAGACAGTCCGCAAAAAAATCCCATTTGCTTTTTTACTTTAGCAGTTAACATTTTCTGAATACTGAAAATAGTACTGTTGATGAACTCTTTTGAAAGCGTATGTGGTTCAAGCAGCTCAAACAGTATCTCCTTTTAAATATAAATTTTGTTTGCTTGTTCTTTTAGGTGAGAAGCCATACAAATGTGAATTGTGTGATAAAGGATTTGCTCAGAAATGCCAGCTGGTCTTCCATAGTCGTATGCATCATGGTGAGGAAAAACCTTATAAATGTGATGTATGCAATTTACAATTTGCAACTTCTAGCAATCTCAAGATTCATGCAAGGTAAAAAAAAAAGCAATGAGTTGTTTGGTCTTTGAGTCTGTTATTCACCATAGTCTTTGTAATAGCCTACTTTATTAGCACTCAGGACAATAGAGTTCTAATTGTGGCTCCACCATTAAGTTTTCTTAGCATAGTCAAGGAACCAGAAGGAAGCCATGGTGACTGGAGAGGAATAAATAAGGGAGAGACATAAGATCAGAATGGTGATAAGGCATCTAGATAGTATAAGATTTTGTAGGTCATTATAAAGCTTTTACTCTTGAGATTGAAAAGTAAGTAATGTATCTTGTTTATATTTGAAGGATATGACTCTGGCTGCAATATTAGAAAAAGAATGTAAGATTGCAAGAATGGGAGCAAAGTTACCAGTTAGGAAGCTATAGATAAAATCCAAGTGAGAATGATAATGATACAGGCCAAAGTGGTAACTGTGGAAGAGATAAGTAATTGTCAGATTCTAGACATATCTTTAAAGGTAGAATAACAGATTTTGCTGCAGATTGGATGTGGGGTATGAAAGGAGGAAAGAAGAGTGGAGTCAAAGATAATTCTGAGGTTTCTAGACCCAAGCCTTAGATAGAATTACTATTAACTGAAATGGAGATTTGTGGATAGAGCAGTTTAAGATGGAGTAGAGATCCGAACATGTTAAATTTGAGGTGATTATTAGACATCTGAATGGAGATGTACATTGGTTCTGTAAGTCTGTAGTTCAGGGGACTGATTTGAGCTGGAGGTACAAATTTGGGAGTCTTCAGTGTATCGATAGTATTTAGGGCTATAACACTGAAAGAGGTCACCAGGGGAATGAATGTGGATAGAAAAGATATCAAAGTACTGAGTCAGAGTCAGTTAGAGGTGACTAGGAAGGAGCAGCCAGTCTGGGAGGAAAACCAAGAGTAGACTGCCCTGGAATCCAAGTGAAGGAAATTATTCCAGAAGGGAGCAGTCAGCTATGTCAAATTCTGATGATAGGGAGGTAAAGACTGAGAATTCACTGTTGAATTTAGTAGAGTGAAAGGTCAGCAGTGCTCTTAACAAAAGCAATGTTAGCAGAGACTAGTAGAGAATAGTAGATAAGAAAGTGAAAACAGTTGGAGACTTAAATTTTTGATAAAGGGGAGCAGAGAAATGGAGGAGCAAAAGAGGTCAAGGGTCTTTTTTTTTTTTTAAAGATTGAAGACTTCAGTATATTTATGCTGTGATACAATGGGATGGGAAAACTGAATGGTGAAGGAAAATACAGGAGTGATACGGAGTAGGAATGGGGGATAGGATAGTATCTTCATTATGCAAGTAAGAGTAGTTGAATTCAGATGAACGGTCACCTTCATGTTAGAGTTAACAGAAGAACAGCAAATAACATGAGTACCTCTATAGATAGAGAGTTGGGATGGTGGAAATTTTCTTCTGATTGCTTAAATTTTCTCGGTAAAACAGGAAGCAAGGACATCAGCTAAGGATGAGGATGGGTAAGGAGGTGCTGGAGGTTTAAGGAAAGAGTTTTAAAGATTGAGTGAGGGGTGGCTGGGTGGTTCAGTTAAGTGATTGCCTTCAGCTCAGGTCATGATCTCGGGGTGCTGGAATTGAGCCCTGCTGCTTCTCCCTCTCCCATTCCCCATGCTTGTGTTCCCTCTTTAACTCTCTCTCTGTCAAATAAATAAATAAAATCTTTAAAAAAAAAAAAGGCATGAATGGACAAGTGAAAATAATTGCCTGTGGTATTAGGGGCATACCTGACAACCATATAAAGATGATGACAATTTTTTTTTATTAACATGTAATGTATTATTTGCCCCAGGGATACAGGTCTGTGAATCATCAGGCTTACCAATTCACAGCACTCAACATAGCACATACCCTCCCCAATGTTCATAACCCAGCCACCCTATCTGCGCCCCCCCCTCCCCAGTTTGTTTCCTGAGATAAGAGTCTCTTATGGTTTGTCTCCCTCCCTGGTCCCATCCTGTTTCATTTTTTTCCCTCCCTACACCACATCTTCTTTATCCATTCATCTGTTGATGAACATCTAGGCTCTTTTCATAGTTTGGCTATTGTGGACATTGCTGCTATGAACATTTGGGTGCACGTGCCCCTTCGGATCACTACATTTGTATCTTTGGGGTAAATACCCAGTAGTATGATTGCTGGGTCGTAGGGTAGCTCTGTTTTCTTTGAGGAACTTTGAGGAACCTCCATACTGTTTTCCAGAGTAGCTGCACCAGCTTGCATTCCCACCAACAGTGTAGGAGGGTTCCCCTTTCTCCGCATCCTTGCCAACATCTGTCGTTTCCTGACTTGTTAATTTTAGCCATTCTGACTGGTGTGAGGTGATACCTCATTGCTTGGCACAATTTTTTGTTAACTCATTTTAGAACAGATGTTTTGATAACAACCAAAACATTTATTTTTGACAGTTTACATTGAAACTGTTAATTTTAATTAGTATTTTTGGTCTGTTAAGATGAAATAAAATACTGCGTGAAAATTGTATGAAAAATGTTTATTGCAGAGACTGGACCCAAATTGTTTTACTTACCAGCCTATAACTTTATATTTATTTATGAATAGGAAGCATAGTGGAGAGAAGCCATATGTCTGTGATAGGTGTGGACAGAGATTTGCTCAAGCCAGCACACTGACCTATCATGTTCGTAGGCATACTGGAGAAAAGCCTTATGTGTGTGATACTTGTGGGAAGGCATTTGCTGTCTCTAGTTCTCTTATCACTCATTCTCGAAAACATACAGGTAAGAATTTGACAGATGTTTAAAATAAGGAAAAGCTGTAAATAAAAGAAAGAAAAAGGGAAATTGAGCCCTTAAGGAAAATAGAGTATAGACTTTGTGTTGTATATCTGTTGCGTTTGTGCTTGTTGAAGCTTTTTGTGTTTGTGGTTTTCACATAAATACTAGCTATTAAAGCAGATTTATTTTCTAGAGTAATAATGGTGGTTGGAATTTTTTTATCATGTAACTTATGTACATTAAAATCAGATAGCTTTGACAGTATATAAACTTGAGTCATATTTTATGACCTTAGAAAAACTCCTTAGCCTCTGTTTTACTTTCCTTGGATAAAACTGTAGAGTGAAATTACGGGGTGAGAGTGGGTTTAAGTAGAACATAGATTTTTATGACTTCTTAGGACTTTTCCTATGCAGACATTCTACGATTTGCAAATTAAATGGATACTTGAGAGACAGAGTATCAGTTTTGAAGCAAATTATACTCAAAGATTTTCAGTTTTGATAGGGTACCTTTTAAAACAGATCTTTTCTAAATAATCTTACTCTTCTTAATATAGTAGATAGCAAGAATTAAAGTAATGGATTGATGAATTTTTAATCATATGTTTGTAATCATATAAAAATTGAACTTCTTGCCCAACTCTAGTCTACTGGAAGAATTTTGCAGAAATCAAGTTTTATTATATGAAAAGCATCAGGTTACATGAACAGTGTAAAATAATTACTAACGTTCATCTAAGTAGGATCACACTGAAGATACCTCTAAAATATAATATATAAAGAGGTTTTAATTTAAATTCAGGTTACTTTAGATTATTGTAATTGATAAATATTATATTGGTATAGTACACCACTTCGCTATCTTTTATTTTCCATCTAGGTGAAAAACCATACATATGTGGTATTTGTGGGAAAAGTTTTATTTCCTCAGGAGAGCTCAACAAACACTTTCGATCCCATACAGGTCTGTGTTTAGGGAGAACATATTATTTTTGGTTCTCTCTAATTTCTTTTTATATAAACCTTGACTTTTAAACCATTATGGACTATATGGTATCTAGTCATACTCTACCTATAGTAGTATTTTAATGTATAAATATTAACTTTTTACTTGTTTTGTTTTGTTTTTTTTTTAGTTATTTGGAGTAGTATTAATTAAATTTGGTCTAGAATTGTATAGACTTTCTAATATGCCAGATAATAATAGTTTTTAGATTAATTTGGATTAAGTTGCATAGGTGTACCAAGAAATGAAAAGGAATAGATTATATCAAGATAATATATTTTCTTATCAAATAGTGTTCAGTAAGCAAGTTTTCAGAATGAACTTTAGTATTGACATTTTTTTGTGATAGTATTGTGTAGTATGAAGAAAATATGGAACAAATTAATTTAAAGGAAAATGCCACCTTGAAAATGTACTGTTGTGACTTTTTTATTTTTAAAATTATTCCTCACGATTCCTATCTAGAATAATGTGAGCACCTAGTAGACATTTAATAAGCATCTGTTTTCTCATGCTCTTTGTTTATAAAGCATTGAACAGTTCTTATTTCAGAGGAATTACAATTTTGTAGCATTTTATTCTGTTTTTAAAGGATTTTCTAATTTGTAAGCTGCCAGAAAGCAGAAACCATAATTACACTTTTTTCCCTTAGCTGTTCCTCTTAGGGTCTAGCAGATAACTCGCACTCACTAAATGTCTAGTAGAATTAAAAGCGTAAGTTAAATTTCTGTTAATAAAAATACTCCATTTTCCTAGAAATGGGGATGCTTTGTATAATAAAGTAAAGGAGTGCCTAGTATGTATAGAAGTTTTCATTTCACTGTATTATAACCCAAGTGATTAAAAAGATCATCTAAAACTAAATTTAAACAGTATAGTAGTGTGTGCACTTTGTTCATAGACATTGATTTTTTTGTCTTAGCAGCTTCTAAAATATTGAGTTTAAACTTTTTAACTTGCTTTTCAGGAGAAAGGCCATTTATCTGCGAATTATGTGGAAATTCTTACACAGATATTAAAAATTTAAAGAAGCACAAAACAAAAGTCCATTCCGGTAAATATTTGTGTTTTATAAAAATTTGGTGCTCTCATATTGGTGCTATTCCTAAAATGTTGAGATGCAAATTTTGACAGTTTAAATTAGATATATATTTTTGAAAATTAGGTATACCCATATTAGGAAGGGAACTTTATAATTTGTAGATAAGTTCACTAAGAATTTCTTTCCATATTGACCTTCTAATAAACAATACTTAAAATATTTCCTCTTAAAAACCTGATTTATGAAGTTTCAAGAATGAAAGAATATAAAAAACATATACATATGTATGTATCATTATTCTCCGTACTAGAGTCTGGGTTACCTGGGAATTACTATAGTTACGTGAAGAAAAGGGGGTCATGAGCCCTAATCCAGAGACATATAAGAAGGAATATAATAGAAAGATATAAATGGAATAGGTAGCCCCAGATTGTTACATAGAAATGGAAAGACAGACTATAAAATTTTCAGTCTGTTGATTAAAATAAATCTTTGAAAAAGTTTTACTGTGTTTGTTATGATTGGAAACAAAATACTAGGCTTCTTCAGTGTGTAGAGAGGTTAACAAGTCTGATAGTGAATAGAAATATAATAAGGATTAAGTCAGTAACTTCTGAAAACTGCAGTGTTGTTAATTGAACAAACACGAAATGCCTTTACCTCCAAAGTACACATAACTGCAAGATACATGAAGTTGAACAAGGCACATTCTTAGTCCTCAAAGAATTTGCAATCTAGTGTGGGAGACCAGAAAGCTAAATAACTGTGATTACAAGATAAAATGTAGGGTACTATAGAGACACAAAAGTGTCAAAGAAGAGATAAAGTCTTTCTGTGGTAAGTATTGGAAAGGCTTAATTCTAGGGAACTTGAAGGTTGAAGGATGGAGATTGGAAAAAGAGCGTTTGTCCCAGGCAGAACATTGTAAAGGGAGTCATTGGGAAGTGCAGGTTACATTCTTGGCTGGTTGAGCTGAAGAGTAGTTTGGCAAGAACAGAGAGAATTATAATTTTATGAAAGTTAATGGGCAGTTTTGTCTAATGGAGACAGGGAGATTGAAATCATGTAAGTACTTTGGAGTGACAGGAGTATGGTAAAGCTCATGGAAAATTTGAAGTCAAAAGTGTATCATGGTCAGGGTGATAATCACTCCCTAAGTAGAGCAAAAATTCTCACTTCTGGAAATATACAAAAGTGTCATACCTCTGAACTTGAACTCAGAGAATAGTATGAACTACTCATTAATATGTTCAGCAAACAAATTTATTATGTGTATAGCACTATTATTAAGTACTTTTAAGGAATTAGAGAAGCATAACTTGATCTGTACCCTTAAGGAATTTATACTCTGGTTGAGAATTCAGGGCATACTGAAGTAGAATGTTCAGTATCAATAAGAGAGATGTTGCAAGGTAGTACATGAAAAATTGACAAGCGAGTGATAAAATAGATAACAGCTCACCCTAATCTAGAACAGTTAAGTTCATTTTAATTTCAAGTTGGTGCTTAAACCTAGGCTTGAGGCCCCTACTGGATTTGAATAGATGATGAAGGTAAATCAGTGTAAGAGAAACAGCATGAGTAAAAGGTGTGGAGGTTGGAATGCAAGTTCTGAAATGTAAGCAGATTTAGTCTGTGGGATTTTGTTTTGTTTTCAAAGATAGCCTAAATTTGTTTCCCTTCTATTTCAGGTGCAGATAAAGTTCTGGATTCTAGTATAGAGGATCATCCCTTGAGTGAACAAGATTCTATACAAAAAAGTCCATTATCAGAAACATTGGATGTGAAACCTTCTGATATGACTTTACCACTATCTCTTCCACTTGGATCTGAGGACCACCACATCCTTCTGCCTGTCACAGATAATCAGTCTCCTACATCAGATACATTGTTGAGATCAACTGTGAATGGGTATTCAGAACCACAGTTGATTTTTTTACAGCAATTATACTGACTTTGTGAGGAATATGGAGTTGCTAAGACGTCTCTGGTAGTAAACATAAACATCTCTGGTAAGGTGCATATATTCATATTAAATTACCATTCATTTGAGTTGTGACCATTATTTTTCATTCACTGAAGTAAACACCTGATGCTGCATCGTAACTGCAACGCTTGTTTTGATTTTTGGCTTTTATGTCTAGATTATAAACACAACGTGTTAAGGAGTGAATTATACTGTAATAGTACTATTTTGGATGGGTAAGTTATATTTTCTTTTAGAGCTGCCTTAATTCATTTTTATTTTGCATTTTTAAATTGCCTTTCATTTATTGAAGTGGAATCTTTCCATTTATGTGAGTCAGTTTTGACCTGTGGGATTTTTTAGTTTTTTTTCCCCTCAAAATTTAAGCAAAATCCAGGATAGTATCCAGCCAAGAATGTTGCTGTTACCAAGCCCCATAGATCAATACATAAACTCTGCGGGGAAAGTAAATTTTCATATTTCTACTTAAGAGAGTTTAGGTACTGAAAGACTTGTGCTATTTAATATATTCCATTGGAGGTAACTTTTCTAATGAATTTTAAAAAGTGTTTTTCTTAAAAGCTAGAAAACTGTATGTACATTTTTGTTCTTTTAGAATTCAGTATTCTGGAGAAAAGCAAGCATCAGTACTTTCGACTTAATAACTGAGTTATTCTAGGCTACTTTTGCAAAATGAGTTTTGAATAGATCATTTGATTTTTTTACCTTGTTAAAAGACAGTTTCAAAATGTGAGTCAGGTTATGTTTTAATAGGTTTCTAGATTACTGGTGATGAGGAAAATATACTGAGTTTTGAAAATTTTTGATAAGCCTCTCTTACACCTGTTATAATCTTTTTAAAATACTAAGCTCTAAAAAGAATTTTTTAAATATAAACTTAATACATACTCTAAATCACTTGGCCTCTGAATTGACACATTATAATTACATAAAGAGTTAAGAAACCAGCTTCAGTTATAAGTGAACATTTGAGTTATCAGAAAGCCAGTTTATTAACTATTTTATATTTAAGTTTTCTGTAAGTTTTGAGTTTTAAAATTTTATAAATTAAACCATAACATTTGGCTGTTGTCATAATTTCACAGTAGTCTTTTTCCTTCCTGCTGAATGTAGAAAGTAGAGTATCATTCTGATATTTAGTACCAGTCTTCCCCATTCCACTTTTCCCACATAATTGATTTATTTTACTACCTAATCTTTGGACATTAAATTATCAGTCCAACAGAGTCAATTGCTATACTGCTGATCAAACACCATGGTGACATTATTTCTTATTTCTGCCATTGCTTTAGCTGTGGCTTATTTGTTTTCTGACTTTAAACTACACCTATAATAAATTTAATGTGGGGTTTTTGGTATTGATTTCTTTAATTGTATTTTCTCTGGCATCCTAGTCAGAGGAACCAACTAGAAGAGGATATAGTAAAACTCCTTAATTCTTGTGGAGATTGTCACCATTTCCCAGCACAGTCAGCATTTTCACAATGGATTGCCACAACCAGTGGGACTGACTTAACTGAATAGACTTTGAACTGTTGCCTTTGTATAATAGACATCAAGCTTAGTATTTAATAATTTATCTATGAAATCTAATTATGCTTGTGTATTAATATACTGGTTTAAATACAATTTACAAAGTTACAAAATGTTCAACTAATCTATTCTGGCTTAAATTCAATAGGAATTTATTGGAATGTGAAGAAATTAAAGAAAATTAAAAGACTCAGCCTCTTTAAGAAGTCTACTGAAATGGAGAGGTTATATTTAATTCACATCTTCATTAATCCAAGCATCTAATGAATAAAATTTCAAAATCTACAGTGATGTCAAAATTTTATGAGAGCAGTAGTTACCAAATTTCCACTAATATGATAGTAATTAGCATTTTGCATAGATTAGTCTTCAAATTTATTATTTTTAATATTATTGGATTGGAATGGCTAAGGTTGATTTACTGTGCTTTTTCTTCATCACGTTATCTGCTTCATAGCTAAGATAATTCTATTTTAAATTGACATGGCTTGGTGCTCTTCCATAGTTAAATATAGTAAGTCTCGAAGGCTGAGGTTCCTGTCTTTTCGTTCTTCTCATAATGCTATACTCTTCTTTATCATAATGTGGATATATTTCAGTTGTATCTGGTATCATCCTAACACTCGTAATTACCATTTTAATTAAGCCCATTTTTAAATATATTTGTTACAATGCAGTTTGCGGAAGTCTATTCTTAATTAAATATAACTACATTTTTGGAAGTCTGTTTAGGATGTTGAAGATCTTACTGAGAAATTATTTTCTAAAATAATTTTGTATGTATTAGATTATTCCTACTGTATTGTTAGACTGTAGACTTTTAAAAAAGAAACCATAGATTATATATAAATGATTTTTTGCTGTTTTTAAATGGTATTTGTTTTATGTTTAATTTCATAGGTTGATTTTGATAGACAAGTTTTAGAAAAAAATTTTTTAAAGAAAAGGTTCTATCCGTTCTCTTGTAAAAGTAGTTTATCACTTCTGTATGTTTCAGTTCTGCAGAAATTGTACAAATGAGAGTAGTTGAAATGTACATTTATAAAGACAATGTACATGTTCTTGTTTTTTAAAATATCCTAGAATAACTGTTCTAACATTTGATGCATATCAGAAACATTTTAAGAATAACACTAGCCAAGCCCCACCCCTCCTTAGGCCTACTGAATCATACAATCTCTGGGATGTACATGCTAGAAAATCTCCACGGGTGTTTTAATGTAACCAGATGTTGAGAACTGATAGCCTAATGTTTCTTGGTTTTCTTTTGGGAAACATTTAAAATTGAAGCTCTTGGTAGGAATTTCCATCTTATACTCAGATTTTTGAGTCTTTAGAATTTACCTAGAATACCACCTAGTAAATTCTACATTTTTACTCATTTTTTATGAACAGTATGGAGATTTAGTTACTGGAGCATTAATTTCTTGAGACAGTGATATGGTTACTCTTTGATTCTCTGCAACCCCTGCCCCATTCATTCAAGAGAGATTTGGTATATTTGCTTAAGGAATTTGGTGATTATCAGGTAGACATAATAATGATCTAGAAATAGGGTATTTAATTTCAAGAAGAATATACTAAAGTAAACATCATGGATGTGAACATCTATTTGGATTAAAATGTCTGGCCAGTATTTCAGATACTGGAAAATTGAGATCAGGATACATAAACCTAACAAAGATAAGATAAATGCCACCCTTAAGTCAAACGGGAAAGATAGGCCTGACTATAATGGCAGTAAAACAAGGCATAATGTCAAGTATTAATGGGAGAAGACAAGGAAGGAACTACTGAGCAGTCAGTGAGAGTTGAATGGACAGAAAAAGGGCCATTGTTCCCCTGCATAGACAAACCAGAAGAGATGGATGATGGTGATGGGAAGGAATGTGCACACAGCTAACTGAAATAGGCCAAATGAAGAAAGTATGAAACAGGGAGGAGATAGGAGTCAAAGACATATCCAGCACTATGCCTGCACCATCTTACGTGAAATAGTCCTCTGTCCTTAACCTGTGCTGAAGGAGTAGGATTGGATAACTAGGTTTGTAACTCCTATAATCTCACACACCCAAGCACAGTTGACTGCTGAAGGGCAGGGATTAGAGGATTAGACAGCCACATTTATAACCTATGATTCCATATGATGTCCAGAGCTTAATTGAACACCTTACCAGGGAGAAACAGTTCTTAGGTCTGACTGAGCTAGTTAGATTCTCAATAATTTGAGCTCTGAAATTCAGAGACTGTTATGTTTTGGCATACGTGTAAGTGAAAAGATCATTTAGAACTGGCCCAGTGTGAAGCAAGTCAAAATATAAAGGAAATGATGAATAAGCAGAGAAAGCTAATCTATAGAGTGAAGCAAGGGAATGAAATAGGTTCACAGAACCAAGCCACTGATTGCCTGTGAGAGATTGGTGTGGCATTGGTGTCTGGCTTTGCAGTCCCATTCTTGAGCTGGCACAGCTTTATGCTTCCTTTCCTTGTCCCTGGGTGCCAGTGATTTTTTTCTGTTACATCCATACAGTAAATCCCCCTTTTCTTAGACAGTCTTGAATCCGTTTCTTTTCCTTGCAGTTAGCCCTGACTTAGACACCTTAAGTTTTGATCCTTAATGATTAAGAAGGTGGTGATGCCATTAACTATGATAGGGAAGATACGGAAGAGGAAAAGATAGGAGTGCCTGGGTGGCTCAGTCAGTTAAGCATCTCACTTTTGATCTCAGTTCAGGCCTTGATCTCAGGGTTGTGAGTTTAAGACCCACTTTGGCTCCACACTGGGTGTGAACCCTACTTAAAAAAAATTAGCAGAAGATGGAAAAGGAGATAAAAAGTGGAAGAACACCAGGGTAGTGCAAGTTTTAAGAAGACAAGTGATTTTGTACTGGTCATACATTACAGAGAAATTAAATAGGGTGCAAATCAAAGACAACTTTGGGTTGGGTAATGGGGGCATGATGATTCTTTGAGAAGGCAGTTGTAGTAATAGCAGGAGTAGAAGTTAGGTGGATATGGTTTGAGTATTTAAGACATTGAATACTACTATTTAGCTGAAAAGCAGTGTGGTGCAGGATCATTTTTTGTCAAATACGTAAAAAATACAAAGCACATTATTACTTGTTTTCACATCTCAAACACTAAAATGATCAGCATAATATGATTTGCAACACTGAAATCAGAGGCTGTATTTTCGAGCCTGATCTTGAAAGTGGAAGGAAACTTTATATGGTTGCAGATTTACTCACTACAGTTCAGGTGTGCAGAGGAAGTGGAGTTTCTGACAACTTGAATTTCCTTCCTCTTGAGCTCATACCTCATGGGAAGTCAGGAAAAAATTGACTTTTTTAAGCCAGTTTAAAACTTAGTCTGATAAAAAGGAGATACAGTTTATAAGATTTTGAGGTAATGCTTAAACTTTTGGGAAAATGCTCTTATTTCCATACTTTGTCTCCTCTTTAAACTGGTGTCCAGGTATATGAAGGGGACTTAAGTGATATAATGTTATCAGGGAAGACAGCGTCTTCAGTTCTTCATTCTCTGGGCATCCTACTGGCCTCTGATGCAGTAGGCCACAGCTTGTGAAATATGTGATCAGGTTTTTCCTAGCTTGGTCAGAACCCGGTAGTTCTTGACTGAGTTGGCCTCACCTTAGTTCCAAGAAATGTGGAGAACTCTCACACTTCTGCAGCTCTGTCTCAAGCAGGCCGGTATAGATCAGGATGCAGGTTTCACCTGTGCTACCTTCCTGCAGGCTCAAAGTAAGCCTTTTTTCTTCCCATTCATGAGCTTTCCTTCCCACTCAGCTACCTTCTGAGTTTCCCCTTGGGAGAATATAGAAACTCGTGGGTCCCCTCCATACCACAGAAGAACAAAGATTAGCCTGGACAAACAAATCTCATTACCAAGATTTACTTTCATGTGACTTTGCCCTGCTTAGCCTGATGAGAGGCCATCTCATTCCAGAATCCTATAAACTCCTCTACTGCCCAGCATATTACAGATACTTCAAAGCAATAAAAGATGGACTGTTGCTACATTAAACATGAATGGATCACGTTAATGTTGTTCAAAAGAAGTCAGACACAGTGTATACTGTTAAGATTCAGTTTATATAAAATTCAAAAGCAGGCAAAATTACTTTGTGATGTTAGAAGGCAAGAGAGTGGTGCCTGTTGGAAGAAGTTTGGAAGAGCTTCTGGAAGCATGTGGCATCTACTATCTTTATCTAGGTCATGGCTGACATGGGTGGGTTAGCTTTGTGATAACTCGTTTACCTGTTCATTTAATATTTGTGTACTTTTCAAGGGGTGCCTGGGTGGGTCATTTGGTTAAACATGCAACTCTTGATCTCAACTTGGGCCCTGAGCACAGGCCCTGATCTCAGAGTAGTGAGTTCAAGCCCCATATTGGACTCCATGCTGGGCATGGAGGCATCTTAAAAAAAGATTTGTTTACTTTTTGTATGTACATTTTAAAAAGTACATATTAAAAAAATGAATTTGAAGAATGAAGAAAACTAGAGTATTGGTTCTTAAACTTTAATAAGCTTAAAGACCTGGATTGTAAAAATGCAGACTCCCCAGACTGTCCTCAGAAGTTCTGATTCAGTAGGTCTGACTCTAAGAATCTGTAATTTTAACATTTGCCCCAGTGGTTCTAATGTTCCACGCTTTAAAAATGCCGATTTAGCATCTGTAGTTTAACAAACTCTCCTTAACTCTCTGGACAGATATTCAAGTATAAGAGGTTTGTCATATTAATTGTTACTTGAATCTGAATTTATCGGATCTCTAATATCTAGGAGTAGCATTTCTTCACCACCTTAATGTCTTACAAATGTAATGACAGTTGTTTAAAATGTTCCTTTTTTTTCCTATAGCGCGGTTTTATTGCATCCATTGAATTCTGCAGATTTTCAAATTTGATTAAAAGAAAAAATTTTATTCATTTCCTATTACATTTTTAACAATACAAAGACATTTGATTTTCCTGGGATATATTGCCTTTTTAGATACAGATACTTAGTTCTAGACTATTCAACATGTGATAATGTAAAAGAACTCTAAAAAACAACCAGTCTTTATATCTGCAAAGCAGAGATCTTAAAATGGAAATAAAATAAGATTTGAACACATAGAATGTTGCCAAGTAAGGTTTGGTAAAACCTAATAAGTAAAATCAGTAACTAGTAAAATCAGTCAGTTTAAGTGTCAGGATACATAATGTCATTTATGGAATTCTGTAGTCTATAAAGTATAGCTTTGTTAGTTCCACTGTAAACAATGGCAGATCTTTACATGATTTTCACATCAGTGGAAGGTCGTATTATTTGTAAAATTTCATTATCAGATTGTGTAATTTTCTTTGATATAACATATAAACAATATTTATCTAAAAAAATACCAACAACTTGAAATCCATTTCACACATAGTTAATATGAACTATTGAGTATGTATTTTCAACCTATTCCAGATGTTTTAAGATTTTGTTTTTCAGCACAGACTCATCCCGATAGCAACCATCTGTCCTGTTCTGGATGATTCACATTCATCTCTGAAAACATGAGAATGGATTTGGTAAGGCATTTAGGTCTTTTCTGGCTCAGTGACTCTGTAGTATTAAGTGAAAATGATGCCTGAACAGTTTATTAGATGTTCTTCCCCTTATGTAACCACCACTACCCTCTGTGCCCACCCTTCATTCCCCCCAGGGAGTATAGGAACATGGTGTTAGGTGCCAAATACAAGGAAATACCTGTAAACCTTCAAAACTCATTAAATAGTGGGTAGGGTTACTGATCTTAATTGTTTAATCTACTAAAGGAGCGAACAGATGTGATTTTTTTGATATGCTAATTAAAAATAAATAAATACAGCTATAATTGAGGAATTCACAGTACTTTTAAATGAAGGCCAGTATTTTGACAACTATGTAAAGCTGACCGCCACCTTTATTCCACCTCCACCCTGTAGACCTTTAGAGATAGATGGCATTTTCTTTTAGACTGTAGGACCTCAGCATAATTTAAAGTAACCTTTTAAAACTGTCCACATGTCTTTTTTTCACACTTTGACGAGTAAATCATTCAGGTGAAGCAGCATCTTGGCATGTGTGAATAAATTTGTGAATATAGGTCTGTAATCAAAGCATCATAGTGTTTGTTGCCTCATTGGAATCTTAATTTGAAAACAGGATTGGCCATAGACAACAGTAATTTGCCATCAAATCATTAAAATCTTACTGGCATCTTCTAAAAGAGAATGATCTTAAAAAGTTCACTGACATTACTGACTTTTTTAAAAGCGTACATTTACATGTGTTTCTATATATTTCCCTGTGTTTGCAAAATTGTATCAACAATCATTATTACCTAAATAAGATATATAAAATACTTTTTCAACTCTGAACCCCCTGAAATTCCCTTGGATTCTGCCACCTGAACCTTTTTTAACCACTTCATGACAACTTTCAGTTAGGATACCTATAATGCCTTTTTCTTTTTATGCTATTTTACTACTTAATGATATTTTCTTTTTAAAAGTGTATTAGTTTAATTCCTTGATTTTTTTTTTTTTCTCCATGGCTAAAATTTTAGTCTCTACTCTTCCCTCTCCAGTCTTTTTTTTATTTTTTAATTGATGTGTAGTTGACATAGTAGTTTCAGAGTTACAACACAGTGATTCAACAATTATATACATTACAGAGTGCTCACTATGATAAGTATAGTTATCTGTCACTGTACCATGTTACTACAATATTAATGAATATGTTCTCTGTGCTGTAGTTTTTCATTTTCTTCACTTATTTTAATAAGTTTGGAAATTTGTACTTCTTAATCCCGTTCATCTATTTTGTCTAACCTCTCATCTCCCTTCCCTCTGGCAACTACTAGTTTGTCCAACCACTAGTTTGTCATCTTTGAGTCTGTTTTAACATTTTAACAATATTAAATCTTCTAATCCTTGAGCACAGGATATCTTTCCATTTGTGTTGTCCTCAGTTTCATTCATCAGTTGTTTTTTGTTTTTTGTTTTTTTAACTTTATTAATGTTTTTAAGAAAGCTCTACACCCAGCGTGGTGCTCAAACTCACAACCCCAAGATGAAGAGTCACATGTTCTGAGCCAAACAGGCACCTCAGTGTTTTACTCTTTTTGATACAGTTATACATAGGGTTGTTTTCTTAATTTCCCTTTCTGCTGTTTTGTTATTGGTGTACAGGAATGCAACGTATCTCTGTATTTTGTATTCTGCAACTTACTGAATTCATTTATTCTAATATTTTTTTTGGTGGAGTCTTTAGAGTTTTCTATATATAGTCTATGTCTCTGCAAATGGTGACAGTTTCACTTCTTCCTTACCAATTTGGGCGCCTTTTATTTTTCTTGTCTGAGTGCTTTACCTAGGACCTCTGGTACAGTATTGAATAAAAGTAGTGAAAGTTTGGACAACCTTATTTCTGACCTTAAGGGGAGAGCTTTCAGCTTTTTTTTACCTTTTTTACCTTTACCTTTTTTTTTTTTAGCTTTGGGCTTATCATATATGTCTTTCATTATGTTAAGGGATGTTCCTTTTGTGCCCACTTTGATAGTTTTTATCATCAGTGGATGTTCAATTTTGTCATTCTTTTTCTGCATCTACTGCGGTGGTCATAAGACTTTTATCCATTTTGTAAATGTAGATCATGTCAGTGATTTGCAGGTATTAAACCATCTTTGCATCCCTGGAATAAATATGACTTGATCATGGTGAATGATCCTTTTAATGTATTTTTGAATTCTGTTCACTAATACTTTGTTGAGTTTTATTGGCCTATAGATTTGTTTGTTTTGTAGTTTGTTTTGGTATCAAGGTAATGCTGGCCTTGTAAAATGAATTTTGAAGAATTTCTTCCTCTTCTGTTTTTTGGGATAGCTTGAGGATAGGTATTAACTCTTCTTTAATGTTTGGTAGAGTTCATCTGTGAAGCTATCTGATCCTAGACTTTTGTTTATTGGGAGTTTTTTATTATTGGTCCAATTTTGTTACTAGTAATTGGTCTGTTCAGATTTTCTGTTTCCTCCTGACTCAGTTGGAAGATTGTTTCTAGGAATTAATCTCTTCTAGGTTGTGCATTTTGTTGGCTTTTAGTTTTTTGTAGTAGTTGTTTATAATTTTTTATATTTTTATGGTGTCAGTTTTAACTCATCTTTCATTTCTGATTTTGAGTTCTTGATTAGTCTGGCTGGAGTTTTACCAATTTTGTTTATCTTTTCAGAGAACCAGCTCTTGGTCTCATTGATCTTCTCTGTTGTTTTTTTAGTCTCTATTTCATTTATTTGGGCTTTGTTGGTTCTTCTTTTTCTGGTTCCTTAGATATAAGGTTAGATTGTTTAAAATGTTCTTGTTTCTTGAGGTAGGCCTATATCACTATAAATTTCCCTCTTGGAAATACTTTTGCTGTGTGCTGAAGATTTTGAACTGTAGTGTTTCCATTTCCATTTGTCTCCAAGTATGTTTTGATTTCCTCTTTGTTTCTTTGTTGATCCATTGGTTGCTTAGTAATCTGTTATTTAGCTTCCAGGTATTTTATGTTTCATTCAGTTTTCTTATAATTGATCTCTTTCTAGTTTCATACTGTTATGGTGGTAAAAGATGCTTGATATGATTTCAGTGTTCTTAGACTTGTTTTATCGACTGCATGTGATCTGTTCTGGAGAATATTCCATGTGCACTCAAATAGATATTCTGCCGTTTTGGGGTAGAAAATTCTGTATGTATCTGTTAAGTCTACCTGGTCTAGTGTGTCATCATTCAAAGCCACGGTTTGATTTACTGAGTGATCTATTCGTTGACGTAAGCATGTGTTAAAGCCCCCTACTGTTACTGTGTTATTGTCAATTTCTCTCTTTATGTCTGTTAATATTTGCTTTATATATCTATATGGTGCTCCTATGTTGGATGCATAGGTGTTTGTAATTATTATATATTCTTTTTTTTTTTAAGATTTTATTTATTTACTTGACAGATAGAGATCGCAAGTAGGCAGAGAGGCAGGCAGAGAGGAGGAAGCAGGCTCCCTGCTGAACAGAGAGCCCGATGTGGGGGCTCGATCCCAGGACCCTGGGATCATGACCTGAGCCGAAGGCAGAGGCTTTAACCCACTGAGCCACCCAGGTGCCCCATTATTATATATTCTTAATGAACTGATCCTTTTATCATTATTTAATGACCTTTTTTGTCTCCTTACAGTCTTTTTTTTTTTAAGTCTATTTTACCTAATAATTAGTATTGGTATCCCATTTCCGCCCCCTGCTTCACTTGCATGGATGATCTTTTTCCATCTCTTCATTTTTTTTTTTTTTTTAAGATTTTGTTTTTTCATTTGAGAGAGAACACGTACAAGCAGAGGGGAGGGACAGTGGGAGAGGGAGAAGCAGACTCCCCGCTGAGCTGGGAGCCCAATGTGGGGCTCTATCCTAGGACCCTGGGATCATGATCTGAGCTGAAGGCAGACACTTAATCGACTGAGTCACCCAGGCACCCCTCCATCCCTTCACTTTCAGTCTGTATGCATCTTTAGGTCTTATGTCTCTTGTAGGCGGAATATAGATGGGCCTTGTTTTTTTATCCTTTCAGTCATCTTATATCTTTTCCTTGGAGGATTTAGTCCATTTACATTTATTCATTCATTTATTTATTTAAGATTTTATTTATTTATTTGACAGTGAGCACAAGTACAGGGAGCAGCAAGCAGAGGGAGAGGGAGAAAGCAGGCTCCCCAGTGAGCACGGAGCCCTGTGAGGGGTTGGATCCCAGGACCCTGGGATCATGACCTGAGCCAAAGGCAGATGCCTAATGACTGAGCCATCCAGGCACCCTAGTCCATTTACATTTAAAGTAATTATTGATAGGTATGTACTTACTAGCATTTTGTTATTTACTGATTGTTTCTGTAATTCTCTCTTCCCTTGTGATTGATGGTGTTCTTTAGTGTCCTGCTTGAACTCCTTTCTCTTTTTGTGTATCTGTTAGAGGTTTTTGCTTTGTTGTTACCCTGGGGTTCATATATAACACCCTGTGTATAGCAGTCTATATTGAGATCATGGTCTTTTAAGATCTCTAAGAGCACTGAAGTTTTATTCCCCCCTTCATGTTTTAGGTATATGAGGTCATATTTTACCTCTTTTTGTGTATTCCTTGACTAGTTTTTATAGATAAAATTGATTTTACTACTTTTATTTTAACCTCCTTACTAGGTTTCTAAGTGATTGATCTACTACCTTAACTATATGTTTGCTTTTACTGTGAAATTTTCTCCTAATTTTCTTCCACTGTGGCCTTTTCTTTCCACTTAGAGAATCTCCTTTAACATTTCTTGTAAAGCTAGTTTAGGGGTGATGAACTCCTTTAACGTTTTTGTTTGTCTGGACACACTCTCCCCTTCAATTCTGAGTAATAATCTTGCTGGATAGAGTATTCTTGGTTGGAGAGGTTTTGGTTTGCTTTTTTCTTTCAGCGCTTTGATGATGCCATGCCCTTCTGGCCTATAGAGTCCTGCTGAAAATGAGCTGATAGCCTTATGGGGTTTCCCATGTATGTATGTAACTGTTTGCTTTTCTCTTGCTTTGGGACTTTCTCTTTAATTTTTTTCATTTTAATTATGTGTCTTGGTGTGTACCTCCCTGGGTTCATCTTAAGACTCTTCTTGGCTTCTTGCACCTAGAGGTCAGTTTCCTCCCCAGATTAAGGAATTTTCAGCTGTTTTTTCTTCAAATAAGCTTTCTCTCCCCCTTCTCTCATCTCTTTCTGGGATCCCATAATGCAAATGTTCATACACTTGATAAGTCACAGAGATACTTTAACCTATTCTCATTTTTTATTTTTACTGTTCAGCTTGAATGTTTTCCAATACCCTGTCTTCCAGATCACTGATTGATTCTTCTGTATCTTCTAATCCACTGATTTCCTCTAGCACATTTTTTATTTTAGTTATTACATTCTTCACCTCTGACTAGTTCTGAGTTCAGCCACTCTTCTCTCAAGTCTAGTGAGTATCTTTCTGACCATTACCTTGAACTCTATCAGGCATATTGCTGATCTCTTTGTGGTTTTGCCTTCTTTCATTTGGGACGTATTCCTGTGTCTCCTCATTTTGTGTTTCTGTGAATTACATAGGTCAGCTGCTTCTCTTGGTCTTGAAAGTAGTGGCTTTGTGTGGAACGTGTCCTGTAGTTACCTGCACCATGGCCCTCTCTGGTCACCAGAATTTGTTGAGGTTGAGCTATGACGGATGCTGGCGTGCTGGTGGATGATGCTAGCCCTCTGCCCCACCACCTACAGTGATCATCCTGTAGTGTTGAGGGCACACTGGTGAGCAGGGCTTGTCTGCTGCACAGCTGGCTAATAAGCCCTAGTCATCTCTACAACATGGAGACTGGGCCAGCACTTAGCCTGTCTGCAGTGGTCTGCATTGCCTGCTCTGGGCTCACTGGTAGGCAGCGCTTGTTTCCTGTGTGGGTGGCTGTGAGACCTGGTTGCAGCCCTTGTGGGCATGCTGTCTGGAATGAGAGTCTGTGACTGCCGCAGACACACTGAGGGTAGGGCTTGCTCCCTCTAGAGGCAGCTGAGAAGCACAGCTACAGCATCTGCATGTGCACTGGTATGTGGGGTTAGCTCCCCACTCCCCAGGGCAGGAGATGCTGTGGAGGGGTGCCTACCACAGTGGGCAGGTTGGAAGGGCAGGGCACACAGAGCTAGCAAGGTAGGGGGAGAATGTCAGAACTGGCTTCTACAAGTGTCTGACTGTCTAGGCTGGGAGAGGACAAGAAAAATGGCACCCACTAGCACTTTCAAGCCCCGGGAAAGCTCCTGTTTATTTCCTATAGATTCCTGCCCCTCCTGTACACATCCTAAAACTAGTTGATAAATCTCCCTCAGATATACCCCAGGCACTTTTTGAACTGCTGCTTCTATGCTCTGTCTTGGGCCAAGTTATTTAATGTGTTGGCTTTTAAAGACTTGGTTTCCTGCAGCCCTCCAGCTCTTCTGCAGTTAAACCACACTGATTTTCAAAGCCAGACATTATGGAGACTGGTCTTCCTAGTGCAAGTCCTCAGGGCCAGGGGTGTCCATTGTGGGGTCGCTCCTCCTCGCCTGTGATGTCCTTCACCTTTGTGAGTAGTCACTCCAGGAGTTTCATTACTGATGGCAGATGGCAGCTCTGTACCTCCTACACTTTTGATGTGACCTTGCTACACCTAGCTGTGGGTGATCTACACCTAGCTGTGGATGATCTGTTCTGCCACCCGTCAGGTAGTTTTCAGAGTGAGTAGCAGTACATGCAGCAGTTGCCACCATGTGTGGTGGGGGGCGGGGAGGGGGGCAGTGAATTTAGGATTCTACTCTGCCATCTTCCCTCTCCTGTAAAATTTCTTTTAAAACAATTATACTGTTTTTCCACAGTGGACAATTATACAAAGTCATTTTAATATAATCATTTTTTTCAAATGTATAAAAGGTAAGATGTTCTAATTTAAGAATTTAATAGGCAATAAAATATTAACATAAGACAAATAATGTGAAAATTTCAGAGCTTGTTTTTCATAGATGTCCACCTACTGGTACAAGAGTAAAACCTGCATTAGGTGAGTTCGTGCAAGCTTCTCCATAAGTTGGTCTCCAGTAATAATGCTTTTTAAGGCCATTGGAGACTTCTGCAAGATACACATGTCCATCCACCACAAATGGCTCCACATCTGTATTGTCTGGTTTTAGACGGCCCATTTGAATTAAGTCTGAATAAGCCTATGATTTTTAAGAAAAGAGAAACCTGTCATTAAGAAAATTGTTTAATTTCCATAAAATGAATAAGCTAATTGCAATTTTCAGATTAGCTGTGCTGATTTTCAGTTTAAAATATTCTGAGTAAATACTAAATTTTAGTATTTTTTACATACAATTGTTATTCACTTAATTTCACATAATTTTAATCTTGAAAAAGTTACTTCTAAGTTTTGAAGTATTTTGTTTTATGACTCCCAGAATTAACAGTTCTCTGTATTACAGATTTTGTGGACCAAAGGTCTCATTGTCAAAATTTTCAAGTCCTACAGGGGTTTGTAAATGAGGGAGGAGGGAGTTGTGTATGCCTTGAAAATCTAATGATAGCCAGGGACCCATTTCACAGAAAAATAAGCAACCAGATTTTGGCATACAGCTGTATGGAATTCATGAACTCCCTGAAGCTAATTTATAGATTGAGGCTAAGATAATTTCTGTAGTATCAGATGCAGACCGGGCTGTAGCCTAGTTCTATCTTCATTGTAGAATTTTCTTTGTATATCACATATGGATCATTGGTATCTTTGTAAGGGTGTCGTACAAACATGTTAAAATGCTTGGTTAATAAGATTGTGAGTATAGAGAAAGATAGATACGTAGACAGTAGAAAAATTTAAAATTTTAGCTGTTTTCTACTTAACGCTTATTATTCCAAACTCATTCTAGTGTGTAGAATATGATCTTTTTCTGAAATCAAGGATTTATTTTTTTCTTTTTTTTAATTTTGAAATCAAGGATTTAAATAGTATATTTTATTACTCTTTTTGGAGGTGGAATTTTGTATAGTCTTTTTGCAAATTGAGAATTTTAGCATCTTCATTCTTTCCAAATAAAAACTATTTGCTATAGTGCTTTTTGTTTTGCAGGTGGTATCAAGGGCTGTGTTTACATAAGCAACCTAAAAGCAACATAAAAGACTAGGTCTCCAAATTCCATGTCTTGGTTTAATTTTTGGGCAACAGACTAGAGATTGTGCTACATCAAATTTAGAATAAATCAATAGTTCTGGTTTTTAAAATATTTTAACTTTAAAGGAATTGGGATTGTATAGTTCAGTGATCTCTATATTAATATGTGGTATTCGTTGCCTTCTATTTAAACCACAAAACTTTCCAGTGCTTAGTTTTTAGGACTTATGTTAAAATTTATCAAAACTGAAGTGTCTTACTACATTTTGGAATCATTTCCAAGGCCACCTGTAAATGCCTGATACTATAGAGAAGACCCCAGGAAAAGCCTTTAGTGAAGGAAAAAGAAAAAAAAAAAAACTTACCACACATGTAGCCTCATCAAATTGGTTTCCCCAAATGTAAACATTCGAGAGTGTGGGATTTGTTTTCATTGACTGTGAAAGTGCAACCAGTCCTTCTCCCTGTATGTTGTTGCTGACTACTGACAACCTATCAGAAACAAGAAGTAATAACCCTGGAAACCAATACATACTTCCACAAAGAAGATGCATAAGTTAGCCAACAACATTTATTTTATTTTTTAAATATTTTATTGTGTAAAATCTTGGGAAGTAAAGATACTTAAGAATAATGCTAACTGGGGCACCTGGGTGGCTCAGTGGGTTAAAGCCTCTGCCTTCCGCTCGGGTCATGATCCCAGGGTCCTGGGATTGAGCCCCGAATCTGGCTCTCCGCTCAGCCGGGAGCCTGCTTCCCCCTCTCTCTCTGCCTGTCTTTCTGCCTACTTGTGATCTCTCTCTGTCAAATAAATAAAAATCTTTAAAAAAAAAAAAAAAGGATAATGCTAACTAAAATCCAAGAAACTTCATTTTTTAAGTGGATGCTTCATGTACCTAGTAGAGTTACCTACATCTTAGAAACCAATAGACTGTTATTATTCAGTAAATGTTTGGGGTGGGTTACAAATACACTCTTCAGGATAGAGTCCTCCAGTAATATTTTGATTATTTTTTTGTCTTGATCATATTATGATTTTTCTATAGAATTCAGGATAAATACAGTAGGCAGTAAGAATTTTCTCCATCTTAAGCAATCATAACTAGAATCAATCTAATTTTTAATAGACATTACTTTGGAAAAAAATTGAAATGTTTAATATGTCAGCTTAGAAACTTTTCATATTTCATCATGAATCTTGAGTTTTAAGGGGATTGATGTTAGTTTTTTTGGTTTTGTTTTGTTTTTTTAAGATTTATTTATATGACAGAGATCACAAGTAGGCAGAGAGGCAGGCAGAGAGAGAAGGAAGCAGGCTCCCCGCTGAGGAGAGAGCCCCACACAGGGCTCGATCCCAGGACCCTGGGATCACAACCTGAGCCAAAGGCAGAGGCTTTAACCCACTGAGCCACCCAGGCGCCCCTTGATGTTAGTATTTTAAAAGTTTAAGTTTTTCTCTTGATTAAATACAAAACCATACTAACGCTCTAAGGCTCCTGTTGTGTGAAGCAAGAGTTTCACTGAGATGCTTTGCTCCTGCATTTTCTATTCTGTTGAAAGAAAGATCTAGTACTTCCAGGGTAGTATTGCTTTTCAGTATATCAGCCAAACACACCATTCCGTCACAAGTTATTTTATTGCTGGGAAGGGAAGAATACATGGTTACATCTGAAAATATGAAGTATTCTTTTATTCATAGAGATTAACATGCCTCAGAATTGTTGTATAGAACATTATTTTTCTAGTTTAGTAAAAGATTTTAATCACTCAGTTTCCAAAAAAGTTAATGAAAATTTGCTATAAAATATTGCTCCATTCTGGTTTACTCATGATTAAATGCTCCATTCACATTTTTGAGATAAAATAATCAGTATAAACTAGATACTAAGGTTTAGTACAAAAATTTGACAACAATGGTTGTATCTTCTGATCTTTGGAAATACTGTCTTAACAGTGTAGCCTCTGTATCATGAATATTTACATAGATTATTCCCAGGACGTCTAATGTATTATCACTTACCAGCTGACATCAAGGTAGCGTAGGCTTCTGTTCAGAGACAGTGCGTCACATAACTGTTTCATACCACAGTTTTTTATATTATGCTTACACACGTGTAGTTCAACAAGGCAGTGATTTTCTTTCAACATGTGGCCTAGATGAACTGTGGATTCTTCCTTAAAAATAGGTAAAATCTTCTAAAATACAGTTTTGAAGCTGTACATTTGAAGCTGTACCAAATACATGCTAAGTTACTTAAATTAGCTTTTTAAAAAGATACCAGTTGAGACTATTAGCCTATAATTTATATTTGCTTTGGCTTGGTTTTTAAGAAAAATCACTTTTGCCACAAGTGATATTTTATCATTTTAAAAACCAGCAGCAGGCACTTGGAAAATACAGTGACTAAGTAATGTAAATAGGCTGGTTTTAAAAAGTCCGTTCTAAACAATCACTCCAGAAGGCGGGTTGGGCGGGGGTGATTGGCCCCATGATATATTATTGAACATATTAAGCTCCCTTACTGTTGTCCTTTCAAGAATCTTCAGATGTTTCTTACACTCATATGTTCCTGAACTTTACTCTTGATCTCCACTCTTTATGGATAAAATACAAAGACATTTCTCAATGTTGATTCTATTTTAAAAATACACTCAGTCCTATGATATCCAATTCTTCCTTTTTATAATCATCCCAAATCTCTAAATACATTTTCCAGTCACTGGAAGACTTATTTTTAATTCCAAACTCTAGCTCCCTCCAGGCAAAAAGTATCTAACACCAGTGAGGATTTGAATACCAAGCACTTTTTTTTTTTAACAAAGTCAAAGCAGGTCTTAAAATGAATGGGTCAGTATTTTATGGTAATAAGTCCTCTTACTTGATTGCTGCTTTTTTTTCTTTTTAAGTAAGCTCCATGCCCAGCAAGGAGCCCAACGCAGGGCTTGAACTCATGACCCTGAGATTAAGACCTTAGCTGAGATCAGGAGTCTGATGTTTAACCGACTGAGCCACCCAGGTGTCCCCAGATTGCTGTATTTGTAAGTTTTACACTCACTGGAAATGCTGATCACGAACATGGGTAACTATGTATGCTCAAATTACGTACTTCTACATAATAACTGAGAAAAACTACAAAAGTTAAATCATGTAGCAGTAGCAGATAGTACATGAGTTTTGTAATAAAACTTTATGAGCTTTATGAGAAAACTGTCCAAATACTAGCTCTATACTAGCTGCCTGACTTTGGACAAATGATTTCATCTAGCTAAGTCTGTTTCCTTTTCTGTAAGGTAGATAAGATTATACTTCCCTCACAATTAACAAAAAAGTACCTGGCATAAAATAACTGTTCTATAGAAGACTATAAAGCATTTATTATTATTCAGTAGTCTATAATCCTATATCTGATTTATTTAAATTATTGCTGACACTGAAAAAGGCCCAAAGGGAAGCTATAGTTTGGGATCTTAACAAATGCAAACTGACCACTTAGGGGGTCCAGTGTTGCTCTGCATGGTGCCTGGAACGGGATAGGATACATGTTTGTGTTTTATGCTTTGTGGGTTTTTTTAGATCAAGAAATTTGGTTGAGGGACCACCCTTATTAAGGAAGGGAACTAAAATCAGAAATAGTAGTGTTTTTAGATCATTTATCAACTTTGACAGTTTGCCTAGGATGGCACCTGGCATCAGTATCTTTCCATGCTCCCCAGATAGTGAAATGGAATAGGTTTGCAGGCTTATGTTTGGGAACAGCAAAGTATGAAGAAGCCCAGGAGGACTCTACTCCACAGCCACTGAAGAGACTAGTACTCACAGGGACAGAGAATGGCTGCCTCGGAGAGGAAAAGAAAGCAGCCTGGAGTTTAGCTGACTGCTAGAAGTACCGGGCTAAGAGCAAGGGCCTGCACCTGAGAAAGACCTTGGGCTTTTCTTAACTATTCTCCGATTTGGGAATAATGATACCACTCAACACACTTAAAAGAGGAATGGTGTTTCTAATGTGATTTCACATAGTTTAACATACTTATTTCCTCAAGGCTTTAATCAGAACATTTTGATTTAGCCTTCAAATCTCATGTCCTCAATCAGAGAACCTTGTCTGCCATTTCTAAAAGAATGTTAAAGAACAAGGAGAAGCCTTGAAAGCAACTACCATGTTTTTACTCATCATCTTGTCTCCAGCATGCAGCTTACCTATCTATAGGATCAAGTCCAGACTTCCCAGGCTGCTCTTCACACACATTCTGCCACTGTTACTCATGATTTCAAAGCAATTTAGTGATAGTAATGTAACAACAAAATTCAAAGCCTTTAAAACTTTAATCATTGTTTTCATCTTGACTACTCTGCCTCTTTACGGGCTTACTCACCATTAATCTAAGTTTACAAGAAAAAAAAAAGACCTGTTTACTGCTTAAATAAACATCTAAAATCATAATTTAACTCAGTTTTTCTTCAAATAAGTTCTTCTTTGTAAATACAGTAAATTCTAAAAATATGAACCTTGAAATAACCTTCAGTAAATAGTACCTTCGTTTTATTCAC
The DNA here is from genome assembly GCF_963455335.1 of Martes martes. Taxonomy (NCBI): domain Eukaryota; kingdom Metazoa; phylum Chordata; class Mammalia; order Carnivora; family Mustelidae; genus Martes; species Martes martes. Next base: position 92,721,833 of record NC_137888.1, read on the forward strand.
ATGTAATAATATTAGCTGTCATCACTTTGAATACATACCTGTTCTCCATACAGTATAGGTCGGTTTAGGTTTATTCCCTTAATTGTTTGGTTTTGCGTTAGGACTGTAGCAAATGCTATCACACTTTGCATTCCCTAGAAACAGTAAATTCGTTAAGGAGCTGACAAAGTATATAATCTCCCTATTTCAAAATCAGTAATCTAGATTCAGAGAAATTAACTGTATTTTAAGATTTTATTTATCTGTCAGAACTGTAAACCCTGAATTATAGTTTGGTCAAACTCAGAAGTAAATTGTTACTATGTTCTTTTCTCCCTGCCCTAAAATCTATAACATGCACAGGGAGTTTCTTAAAGTTCCAGTATCTAATTCTTAGGACATTCACCTCTAGGCTTGCTCCTGAGTCCTCAAGTTTCTGTGTGTTTCCGACCTCGGATACCCAGACACACATGCAGATCCCAGCTAGGGTTCTACACTAAGAACAGACCTTGTGAAAGCATTCTTTTATGTGCATACTCGTTACTTTCAGTGTGTGCGCAGTGGAAATACCTTATTGGAAGGGCCTAATTCTCCCTGATTTCTGTGTTGGACACCACCACACACCCCCAGCTGTAACACTAGGAAACCTGGGCCTCCTCTTCACCAGTCTACTCACCCTCCGATCCAATTAATCAGTAAGTCTTAGAGACTGTCTCTAAAAGAGATCTCAGATTAACCCATCTGTGTGCCACCAACCCACCCCCAGTCCCTTTAACCCACCTGGACCATAACTTTAAGTGGTCAGTGAGCTTCTTGCCACCCTCAAATTCCCCACAGAAACCAGAGTGATCTTTTTTTAAAAGACAAATCAAACCACATCACCCTTCAAAGCCTTATGAGATGTATTTAGAACCCAATCCCCTTTTCCCCTGGCCTTGACCCACAACCCATACAGCACTGCTTGATCTGGCCTCTGTACACCTCTCACCCACACTTTGAGATACTCTGACTAGCCACTCTGGCTTTTCAGTTCTTAAAACCTGCCAGACTCAGCCTTTCATTATTCATGTACCACTCATGATTTTTGCCATATTGTAATACAGTTTTACTGTTTACTTAATAGTTTTCTATTAAGTCAACTCACTTTTTCCACTTTAAAAATTCTATCACTACCATAAATGGAAAACTAATTCCTCAAAATAGAGCATCTGTAAAAATAAATACATGAGTAGTAAAATTACCTCAATCTGTAATAGCTGTGCTACCCATACCATAGTCAGGGTAGCACTATCCTAGAGTCTGTGTGGGTTGGACCCCAGCCTGGGATGTTCTGCCATGGACCCTCTCCAAGGTAGTTCCTCAGATATTAGGTGACCATGCTATCATGCAGATTACCTCCTACCAGACAGAGTACTTAGCCATCTTTGTAGCACTTTTCTCTTTGATGTTTTCCCAACTAGAATATAGGCTTTCTAATGAAGTAGCGCTTTTCAATTAAAAATTTTTTTTTTCTCAAAAAATCCTGTATATGTTAAGAAGGGTTATAGATAGAAGCTTAGGAAGAATTTTATTCTAGTTATTCCTCTATAGTATTACTTAATACAATCTTATTAATAACACTGATATGCCTAATAGTAAAAGCAAAGCAAAACAAAAAAAATTTTTTTTCCCTTGATATTAGAGATTGGGACAAGCTTAATCAGTCATAAGACTCTCATTTAGCTGATCTCTTCAACAATTCCTTATCCTATTTCCAAGGAGATGGATGGAGTACGTGGGTGATTTTTCTCAACCATTTTACTCACCAGGTCACAGTCACCCAAATCTAATTTTTCTAAAGATGCATTAATTTGTAGCATTGCAGCAAAAAACATTCCACCTTTATTTTCAATCTTGTTTCCAGTCATTCTTAGGTATTTCAGAGTTGTATTCTTCTGAAAAGAAAAAGAATCAAAACTTCATTAAATTTGTATTCCACAAAACTTTTCCTTGATTACATGAGTCAGCAGACTTTTACTATTTGCAGACTCAAGTTTTCATGGTTTCATGGAGATAGAATAGGATATTCGTTAAAGGTAACATTTAGTTTCCCAATAAGATAAAAATCTGGTTTAATTTTTTACTGGAAAGAATGCCCAGGAAACAGATGCCCAGTAACTGAAGCAGATTTTATAAGTTTTCCTTTCATTGAGAAATCTATAGATTCGTTTTTAAGAAAATTATACCATTCTTTTTTGAGGTGAAGTTCACATAACCCAAAGTAAACCATTTTAAAGTATACAATTCACTGGTTTTTAATAAACTCACAATGTTATACGACCATCACCTAGCTAGTTTCGAAAACACTTCATTTCCCCACCCCCAACAAAGGAGACCCTATACCCATTAAGCAATCACTTTATATTCTCCCTGTATCACTTTTAAAGGAATGCAATTCCTCAGACACTTGCAAAGTTTAACTCCTCTCATTCCACTCTTGATAATTCTTTCACAAAGAAAATTAGACATTTCAGTGTCCTAATAAATAGTAGAGGACATAACTACAAATAATTGAAACCCCTTAAGAACAGGAAGAAGGCAAGGAGGTCCACTGTTAATAATTCCATTTAACAGTGTACTGCAGGTTCTAGATGAGGCAGTTAGGCAAGGAAGAGAAAGGCACCCACACTGGAGAAGAAAACTATGTCTGCATATAACAGGATATTATATATGGAAAATCCCAAGGAATCCACCTAAAAAAGTTGTTAGAACTAGTCCGTTCAGCAAGACTGCAGGACACAACACCAATATATAAAAATCAGTTGTATTTCTACACACTAGCAATAAACAATCCAAGACTGAAATTAAGACTCCCATTTAGGGGCGCCTGGGTGCCTCAGTGGGTTAAGCATCTGCCTTCGGCTTAGGTCATGATCCCCGTGTCCTGGGATCAAGCCCCGCATGGGGCTCCTTGCTCAGCGGGAAGCCTGCTTCTTCCTCTCCCACTCCCCCTGCTTCTGTTCCCTCTCTCGTTGTATCTGTCAAATAAATAAATAAAATATTTTTAAAAAACAACTGTCCCATTTATAGTAGCATCAAAAGGAATAAAGTATTAGGAATAAATTTAGCAAAATCAAGACCTGTACATTAAAAACAAACCACTGTTGAAGAAAATGAAAGATATAAATAAATGGAAACACATCCCACGTCATGTCATGAAGACAATACTGTTAGGATGACAGTACTCCCCAAATTTTCTGAAGATTGAAAGCAACTCTCTCAAAATCCTTGTTTTTCGGGGCACGTGGGTGGCTCAGTGGGTTAAAGCTTCTGCCTTCAGCTCAGGTCATGATCTCAGGGTCCTGAGATCGAGCCCAGCATCGGGCTCTCTGCTTGGCAGGGAGTCTGCTTCTCCCTCTCTCTGTCTACTTGTGATTTCTGTCAAATAAATAAAATATTTTAAAAAAAAATCCTTGTTTTTCTTGCAGAAATTGATAAACTGGTCTTAAAATTCATATGGAAATGCAAAGGACCCAGAAGAGCCAACACATCTTGAAACAACAAAAAGGACTCACTTCTTGACTTCAAAACTGACTACAAACTACAGTAATCAAGATTGTGTGGGACTGACATAAGGATAGACATACAGGTTAATAGAATAGAATGAAGAGTAGAGAAATAAACCATTTGTAATCAATTTTTGATAGAGGCATCAAGAAAATTAATGGGGGAGGAATAGTCTTAAATAGTGTTGGGACAACTGGATATCCACATGCAAAAAAGAATGAAGTTAGACTCCTACCTCACACCATATACAAAAATTAACTCGAAATGGATCAAAGAACTAAACAAAGGAGCTAAAACAAACTTAGAATATGCAAATATAAATCTTAATGATTTTGAGATAGGCAAGGCCTTAGATATAACACCAAAAGCACAAAGGAAAAAAGTTGAACTTTATCAAAATTAATTTTGTGCTTCAAAGGATGCCATGAAGGAAGTGAAAAGGCAATCTACAGAATGACAGAAAACATTTGCAGATCATGTATAAGAGACTTATATCCAGAACATACAGACTACTCTTAGCATTTAAAAAGACAACTAGACATGGGCTTTGAACAGACATTTTTTCCAAACAATGGCATATGAAAAGATGCTCAGCATCATTATTCATGATGGGAATCAAATCCAAAAAACCTCTGCATATCTACTAGGATGGCTAAAATCAAGAAGACAGTAACAAGAGCTGGATGTAGAGAAATGAGGACACTCTTACAGTGTTGGACTTGTAAAAAGCCAGATAGTTTGGAAAACAGTTGAACAGTTAACAAATGATCTAGCAGTTATACTTCTAGATATATACCCAAGAAAACTGAAAACATGCACACAAAAATGTGCAAATATTCATAGTACATTATTGTAGACAAAAAGTGGAAACCTAAATGTCCTTAACTGATGGATGAATGGGATATATCCAAACAATGGAATATTATTTGGCAATAAGAAAGAATCAAGTATGTTACAATACAGATGAACCTTGAAAGCATTAAGCCAGTCACAAGAGACCACATATTTTAAGATTCCATTTATGTGAAATGTCCAGAATAGGCAATCTATTAGATGGAACACAGATTAGTGACTGCCAGGGGCTGGGAGGGTGAAAGAAGCATAGAGAAGGATTGCTAATGTGTACACAGTTTCTTTTGGGGATGAAATGTTCTAAAAACAGTGATGGTCATGAAATTCTGAATATACAAAAACCCACTGAACGAACACCTTACAGGTAAATTTTGATGGAGAAAAAGTACTTATGTATGCTAAGTATCTTAAAGCTTTTTAAAAATGAGTTTAAAAATGCTCATGTAATATTACATTTTAATAAAATGAACTAATAAAAATACACATTTGCACAATAATGAGTTCACAATAACATTTCGGTTAATTACAAGCTATCAGAAGTTAAAATTCCGAAAGAAAATGTTTGAAGTATATAAATGCTTACATGTAGTGCTTTAGCAATCAATTCTCCACCTTCTGGCCCAATATCATTAAACATAAGGTTTAAGTAAATGAGCTTATGTTGTTTCTATAATAAGAGAAAAGAAGCTATTACATATGTAATTATTAGGGGGGAAAATACAGGCACTGCTTTATTTAAGTAAAAGAATTTACCTCCAAAGAAAATCTTTCTAACAGAAAATCTCAAAGTCCAACAAAAGAAGCTATCATTGGGGTCGGGTGGGCTGTGGGAATCATCATGCTCATTTAAACATAATTGCAATGTAAGTGAAAGAAAAAGACTATTCTATTTTGATCAATTAAAAAAGTATGAATGTCCTTTATTTAACCATAGAATACAAGTTTGCAAAAGATTACTTAGGAGCTCTAGTTACCAGCAATCTACCAATAACAAATACACAAGTGGGTTTTCAGTTTATTTCAAGTGTTGTAAATATAGTGCAAGTTCAGGACCCTGGACATTTTGCAAGACTAGCATTTTGTGTGTGCCACTAGACCAGGTCGTTTCACTGCAAACAGAATTAAGAAAACTTAAGAACATTTTGGTGATTTTTGCAACATTTTTGTAATTGCTGAGAATTAGTTCATATTTCTTAATCTTCACTCTGTCCTTGTGCTGTGTGCCATTTCATGGATAGGAGAAATTTTTTTTTTGAAGATTTTATTTATTTATTTAACAGAGGGATACACAGCAAGAGAAGGAACACAAGGGCAGAGGGAGAGGGAGAAGTAGGCTTCCTGCCAAGCAGGGAGCCTGATGTGGGGCTCTATCCCAGGACGCAGGAATCATGACCTGAGCTGAAGGCAGACGCTTAAGGACTGAGCCACTCAGGTGCCCCTCATGGACATGAGAATTTTAAGATCATTTTAGAAGCATATTTAGCGATTGGGGAAAGTAGTTAAGAACTTAAAAAGCCAATTTAAACAATAATGATAATGCTGCTTTAAACATTTTAACTGAAAATACAAACACATACCTTTATTTGCCAATCTTCTGAGGTTGAAACAAAGCCTTTTCTTAAAGTACACCTACTCTGATTGGTGGACCACACTTATTTTTTAATTTTTATTTTTTTTGGACCCCACTGTCTCTCTTAAATGAAATGCAACCACAATGCAGCATTTCAGCATGGGCATCTTCAAAGAAGTCTGCAATAAAGGGTTATTAACTTAGCAGACTTAAGGTACTCAAACCATGTACATTCCAAAGAAAAAGTACTGGCTTTTAACTGACTCCTGGAAGAAAACAAATAGAACTAACAACATTTTGTAGTAAAATACCTGAAGCAGTCTTGCAGCATAGTATGCACCAACATCACTTATGAGGTTATATCTAACATCCAAACCTGAAGAACACGGATGAATACAGGCTGATATTCCTTATACTGAATAATTCAAATCAGGAAAATTAAAGAAGTAATGATTTTTAAGGAGACATATACCACTGATATATGGATTCTTCTTTAAAATTCTGAAAAGAATCCAAAAATCTTTGCCTGTTACTCTTTCTTCTGGCATTAAGCGACTGTTACCAGCAATATTTAATGTGATTCCTTCTGACCTATTAAAATTCAAAAAAGAAACCCACTAAAGAAATAGAAGTATTTCCCCCTATATAAATAGTAACATCATGAATAGCATTTACTGAAACCAAGTATGTATCACAATATAGATTTATACCAAGTAACTTAAGACGACTGAATATTCAATAGATTTTGTAAACACTTCTATACTATATAATTTTATTCTCTCTCTCTCTTTCTCTCTCTCTCTCTCACACACACACACACACACACACACACACACTCCTCCTGATAGGTAATCACATCAAAGACTTCAATATTTTCACAAAGAAATCCAGCTCACAAGAGTTCAGGACAAATCTGAAGGCTAGACTTGGAGGCCACTGGTCTAGTGTTTTTTCTTGTATACTCTGCTACCTCCAAGACCAGCTAACAGTGTCCATCAGCCACTGTTCTAAATCAAAAGGTAGATCTGTTTTAAAAGCCATGTATAAATCGCTTTAAACAAATCACTCAGTATTCCAGGATTTTCATACAGAAGAAGGTCAGTGAATACTACTTATGTAATCAAGTATTTGTCTTCCTTACCCCTTTTCGAGTTCTTCATCGACTTCTTGGAGCATATGCAATATAAAATAATTAATTTTCTGGGACTTTTCCATACAGAGATTATAGTAAGTTTCCTGGAGATGGCCAGTAACTTCTGGAGCTTTTGAAAAATAAGTGCATTACTCTTTATCACATATAAAGGATTATCAGGACCTTTCCTGTCCCCACTGTTCCCCCTCCCAAAAAATTACACTTCTTCAAAGATACAAATGTGTATGTATAGAGTCAGGAGTGAGGAAGAAAGGGCAAAAGAATTAAGACTAGAGAAAGGAGGAAAATAGAAGGAATTAGGGGGAATAAAAATGCTGTTTGGAGAAGCGGGGCCATAGAAACACCCACTGAGGCTAGGCAGACACTAACTTGCAAGCGACACAAAGAAGAACTAACATCCTGGTAGCAGAGAAAAAGGATATTCAGAGAAATTAAAGATTTTGTTCAAAATCATACAGCTAATAAGGGTAGAATATAAAAATGGACTCCAAAGTCTCTTTCCACTCTACCACACTGGGTTAGGGGACTCATGTTTTCTTATCAGGACTACAAATAAAAAATTTTTAATCAAATAAAAAAATTTTATTTTTATTTGATTAAAAATAAAAATTATTAAAATATTAAAAATTTAACTTTTTAAAAATTTTTATTTTAATCAAATAAAAACATTTTAATCAGAGGATCTAAACTCAAAAAGGATCTGAAAAATCCGCGAGTCCCCAAGGCTCCCTGGATACCTTCTACACATGCACGTTGATGGCATCTTTGACTACAGCTCTGTCGGTTCCTCCTAAAACTGAGTTGAGGCTGGACTCAGAGAAGCTCTTCACCTACCCTGGCCTTTCACTTCCTCTTTGTAAAGGTTGATTTTTCTCTGTTCAGTTCTTAATAAAGATGATAGAAACAAAGCAGGAGTTGAAATCTCCTTCTTCTGTTATGCCTGAAGCTTTTCTTAATGGTCTTACTGTTCTGGATATTAATTTACAAGGATCTTTGGAAGACCTAAGCCTTCTGGGGGTAGAAGTGATGTTGTTCCTCTTCTTAGAAGCACATACCACTATCTTTGTTTTCTGTCTTATCTTTTGTATAGGTCTTTTTTTTTTTTTTAAGATTTTATTTATTTATTTGACAGAGAACACAAGCAGGCAGAGAGGCAGGCAGAGACAGAAGGAAAAGCAAACTCCCCACGGAGCAGAGAGCCCGATGCAGGGCTTGATCCCAGACCCCTGAGATCATCACCTGAGCCGAAGGCAGACGCTTAACCCACTGAGCCACCCAGGTGCCCCTTTATAAGTCTCTTAAAAAAAAATAATAAAATAAAAAAATAAAAATAAAAATCTGTGCTCAGAGATCTCACTACTCAACCAGCTTGGGGTCTTCAGGAGCCAGCCTCTGAGTTTCTGCATCTCAAGAGATAGATGTACTTTGCTGAGATTTCTGCACTGTATGAACTCAAGAGTTTGCTAAACAAACTTGCAGAACCAGATTTAAAATGAGGAACATTACATTAAAAATGAAAGCACTAAACTTTTCTTAATAGTTTTCTTTTAAATCAGCTTTTAAAAAATTAATTTAACCCACTTATTCCAGACAAGTTGGAAATTTCAATATCGAAAGGAAATAAATATCAGCAATCCCATGTTAAAGAACCATTACAATTAAGGTCTCTGGGTATTTCCTCCTTATTGTTTTTCTCAACTATGTACATATTAGCCTTTTTTAAAAAATTGGAATATTTCAGTACACTTCTATATCTTTTCAGTTAATATTGAGTTTTCCTATGTCAGCCTCAGAAAAATTTTAATGTCAACAGAATTTCCTGTCTTATGGGTTGATGTATATAAGAAACCCTTCCTTATTTTAGGAAATTTCCATGAATCTAAATAACATTTTAGCACAATATTTCCCAAACTGTGTTCTTCAGAATAGAAATCTTTCATGAGATGATCAAACATGTTCTAAATAGAATACATTTTATTGTCAAATACATGTGGGAAGTTCTGAATTAAAGCTAAACAGACCTCTATAATACTTCTCACGACATTTACAACACTCAAGGGCACAAAGACTTCAAATTGTTGAGCCTGGAGAGAAGGGAGAATAAAAATATTCCATTTCCCAGACTTATGTGACCTTGGTTCACATGGAATTCAAGCTACAAAATGCTACTTTAGCATTCTCCACAGAAAACACAGCAAATTGATCTGTAATAAATTTACTTGTTGGAGCTGGGCTCCCACTAGGCTTCTTTCCTCGGTATTAAAAAGTGACGACTGGCCTGAGAATCTGAGGTTCAGGGCCTGCCCTCAGCTGGCTGCACCACACCCAGGATGTGCACAAGAAATGTGTCAAGACTTAGAATTCATGTTTCTCTGAGGGAAGGAATCTTAGACTACAGGCTAAATACAGCTAAAGAAAGTTACAAGGAAATTCTTTTCTTTTTTTTTTAAAGATTTTATTTATCTATTATTTGAGAGCGAGAAAGAGAGCATGAGAGGAGAGAAGTCAACGGGAGAAGCAGACTCCCTGTCAAGCAGGGAGCACGATGTGGGACTCAACCCCGGGACTCCAGGATCATGACCTGAGCCGAAGGCAGTCGCTTAACCAACTGAGCCACCCAGGCGCCCCCCCTCCCCTCTTTTTAAAAGATTTTATTGTTACAAGAAAATTCTTAAGAGCTCCTGGGTAGCTCAGTGGGTTAAGCATCTGCCTGCAGCTCAGGTCATAATCCTGGGGTCCAGCCCCACGTTGGGCTCCCTCTGTCTCTCTCCTCAGTTTATGCTCTCTCTCTTGCAAATAAATAGATAAAACCTTTTTTTAAAAAAGGGGAGGGGGGAGGGAGAAAAGGAAAGTTAAAGGGAAGAAAAGAAAATTCTTATTACCTGACCATGGATTTAAAGTATTTAAAATTTTCTGCTATGCTCTTTCATGTTGTATGTCAGGATTTTATGGTACCAATAACTTATTTCCTGTATTCATCTTAGGGGAGAATAATTAAATCCATCTTCAAATTGTAAAGCTGAAACTAAGACTAACCAGTTACACAAGAAAATATCAAGAATCTAACTCAAATGTCATTTTTCTTGTATTCCAAATATTTTTCACCTGGCAGAACGTTCTGAAATTTCTAAAGAAAGGGCTCATTTTGGAGGTGGTCCCCTATGCCCTTCTATACTGGAACAGCCACATACCAGGAAATCCAAGGGTTGGGAGTGAGTCAGACTGGGGTGGCTGCCCAGGATCAGCTGTGTGACTTTGAACAAGTTATCTTAATTCTCCCATCTTAAATTTCCTCTTATGCTAAAAGCAGAGCACGGTGCCCATCTCAAGGATGCAGTGAGGAATAGGTCAGTCTTGAAGCACAGTTCCGTATCTGCAGGCACATTAACACAAGCATCCAAAATGGAAATGGTGGCAAGAGGAGGGACGTGCAGGCTATGCTTAATTTGCTAGAGATCATTCACGGTTGCAGAAATATTTAAAATGGAGGTGACATAGAGATGCCAAGTCAGAACGGTCTCAAGGTCCTCTTGCCCACCTAGGCCCTGCTTTCTGGAACTTCCACAAATAAAGGGCCCCAGAACTTTCCAGGAGACTCTGATATGGGCAAAGCAAAAGACACACCTTCCTCCAGGACAATAGCTAGTGTGAAGGGCAGACCCATCGGGGGAACTCGGGGCTCCCTTCCCACCCACATTTGGGGACCCCAAAGTTCTGGCCGCAGCTGAGGTTCCCGGGGCGCCCGCCTGCCACACCGCCTGGAGCTGGCAGCCCGCTGGAAGGAATGGGCTGTGCCAGCGACCCTGCCGCTGGGGCCGGAGCCGCCTCCTGCACTTCCCGTAGGCCAGGCGGGCGCCGAAGGACATCCGATTTCTTACCACTACCGCCGGCGGGGGCCGAGGACGGATTAGGGGTTGTAGTAGGAACGGGAGTGGGGAACCCAGGCCCGGCCCCTGCGGCCTCCTTCCCCGGGCCCCACATATTCCTCTTCACCCCTAGGCCGCCGCGGAAGCGTCGTCATGACGACGGCGCGCATGCGCCTGCCCAGTCCCGGGCCACCCACCTGCTGCTTCTGGACTAGGATGAGCGCCAGACCCGGAGCGCCACCTCCCGCCGGCTGCGCATCCCCTGCCATTACCCACGTGGGCCTCAGGGCAGGCGGCGATTGCCAAAGCAATGGAAGTTCCTTGGTCATCCCTTCTGGCTCCGGAGGGAGGTGCTCTGGCTCCTCTGCAGAGGGACGTTCTTGAGGTTTCAGGGGCACAGCTGATGGGCTAGGAGCCGGGCTACAAAGACGATTATGACCCAGTCTCCTCCCCAAAGTGTGTACATACCTGCGGTGGCCACGTGCAGTAGCAGAGAGTAGCACCAGCACGGATAAGGCACGGAGCTAAAGGAGCTTAAAGGGGTATGTAGATAGCCTTGGTGGGCGGGGTGGGGAGGCGAGGGGCGGGGATATCAGGGAGGGCTTTCTGTTGTAGGTAACTTCCTGAGTGGTCCCAGTGAATCCACCCCAGGGCGGAACAGCTTGGTAGGTGCTGGAGACGCGTAGGTACTTGGGGCCGCTCAGATGAGTACAGGGTGGGAGGCAGGCAGGCAGGGTCGGACCCACGTGAAGCCCTCGCGCATCCTCTGAGCGGCAAGCTGTTATGGGACAAGGACGCTGGGAGTCCTCAGATAGGGAGCAGCAGGTGGAGGGTGGATTTGACCGGACCTGGGGGAGGTGAGGTCTGAAGCAGTTGCAGTACCCCAGCTGAGAGAAGATCCAGCTGAGAGAAGATCCAGCTGAGGCTGGACTTGGGGAAGGGAGGAGAAGGGGACAAAACCCAGCCACAGTTACAGGCAACATGCTCAGGTACTTGGATGTGGGAGAGAGAAAAAGAGGAAGGAGGGAAGGAAAGGTCTTCTGTTTGTGCTTACCACAGACCCCAGAGGAAGCAGCTGAAGGGCACCTGGAGAGAGCTCTGGAGCCAACCAGAGACTCCTTGCCTGGGAGAAAGAAGGATGCCCCTCAAGGTGAAACCAAGATGTATCTGAACACAGTAAAAACAAAAACGTCCCTGAATCTACCCCACTAGGCAATTCCAGAACATCAGTCCACTGCTAAGAAACTGTGCTAGGCAAGGCGGGGTCTCTTCATACCCAGTGTAGTCCAGATTTTAAGCATCGTTTGAATTATTTCAGATTAAACACGAATAGAAAGTATTTTCATTTACCCCATGTTCTACCAACAAAGCCAAGAGGTAGCTTGAAATACTAAAGCAAGAGTGTGAGCACAATTCAGCATCTACCCTCCCAACCCCTTTCACAGTATTTGGAGTTAAGTAGAGGAAAGTAAAGAAAGGTTCAGGATTTATTAATTGCTGCTCTAAGGGAAGGGAGGGATACTCCTCTAGGGAACAAGAAGTGCCAGTCACACTTTTGTTCTAGAGAGTAACTAGAAAACACGGTCAGAACAGAATAAACAGAAAAGAGCTGCTTTTAGCTAGACAAACAGCACTTAAAGCACTGTTCTCCTTATCCACCTTAGCAAAAACAAAACCAAAAAATAAGAGTATTTGCGCTGAACTACAGCCCACTCATCAAATTGCGTATCAAGTAGGGTGGTCAAAACAACAACAACAAAAACTGACCACATGTACAACTCCTTTCCATTAACACATTTTTTCATAATCCAGTGATTTCCAGGTGGAGGAGGGATGTAATTTTTTAAAACCCTCCCCTTGAGAATCACTGACTGGTGGGGAGGGGATAGGAGGTGGGGAAACAGATGTTGCTGAGCTGGCTTCAAGGAGACATAAGTGGATTCACTGGGTGCTTAGGTGTGAAGAACCCAGAGTGGAGGTCGAACTTGAACCTCAGCTTTCTGGAAGTCAGAACCAAAGAGAATATATGAGGGTTTGTAGTCCCCATTCTTCTATAAAAGGCAGCATTTACATTTCTCTGGCACCTTATAGTAGGTAGGTTTAGGAGGTGTATCTTTATATAAGTAACTTAATAGACAGGTCTTTTATATATAAAATATATATATTTTATAAAAAAAAATCCAGAAGTATTTTTCAAATGTTTCTTTTATTGTAACTATTTAAAAAGCCAACAGCATGAGTTTTCATAATTACAATCCTCCTGTCTTGAGGAAACACAGATAATAGGGTCTAGGTAAGTTGTTTCCTGCTAACATAGAGACAACTCCAAGGATCTGGGAGAATTAATATTTAACACACTCATTAGTTATTTTTCCCCAGGTACCAGAAGGCTCAACTGAGCTGCTAGCAAGTGTCAGAGCAAATTCCTGGTTGAATTTTCTGACAAATATCTGAAGTGCTGGCTTCTGGTGTTGCTCACACATGTGTGTTGTTTAGGTACTAAATATGCAGGTGGAAAAAACACTTATTAAAAAATTATTTGGCCCATGGATAAAAGAGTGAGTCGTCTGAAAAGTTTACATTTTTATTATCTGACGAGGCAAAAAAGTATCTGATTAGTAATAGAATACCACCTCAAACCTCCTTCATTGTGCAAGACAATAATTTGAAAAACCACATTCTAAAAGGAAAAAAAAAGGTTTTGCCTAGGAATTACTAGATCTATAGCTTGGTGGTACGTGTAGGGGAATGAAGGGTAGAAACATTTTTGAAAATGGGTAAAATGCCTGTCTGAGCCTATTTAAAGAAAACAAGTCCCGAGAAGCCATTTCAGATCAATAATTTGGTGACAGTGGGGATAGGGGTACACCATGCAACACGGCTAACAATTCTAGCAAACGAATGTTTCTCTAAGGCCTCTTTTACCTGCTGGTGGACCCATGCTTGGAAGACTCTTCACTCTACAAGACTTTCAGAGCTCATTATCAGATTATAGACTTTTTTCCTTCTATTTCTCTTAACACACCAAACATCTCTGTATCCTAGTACTGATTCAGACATTTCTACTTAGCAAACACCTGACACCAAATGGGGGTTTTCCAAACAAGCCAGTCTCCAGTTCTCTGCAGACGCCAAGTAGGTGTCCTAAGGTTTGATTCTGACACTACACACCCAGAGTTAGCGCCCACCATACAGCTTGAGAGCTCAGTCCCGTAAGACTGCTTCCCACCTCAGATACCATCCACAAGTCCCAGGTTGTCACCAGTACCAGTGGACTACAGATTGGGGGTACCCACAGCTCTCTCCTGAATTTCAACAATTCGCTTTAAAGGTTCACAGAACTCAAACACTTTACTTACTGTTACCGCTGTATTCTAAAAACTATGGTTCACAAACAGCCAAATAGAAGAGATGCACGTGGGGAAGAGAGGGTATGAGGAGAGGGCACAGAGCTTCTACACCTTCTCTGGACACATTACCCTTCTGGCACCTTGATGTGCTCACCAACTCAAAAGCTCTCCCAACCCCGCTGTTTAGGGTTTTTACAGAAGTTCCATTCTGGAAGCACGGTGGATTAAATCAATGGTTATTGGTGATTAACTCAACCTCCAGCCCCTCTCCCAGTCGCCTCTTCTTGAGGTCCTGGACTGGGGCTGAAAGTTCCACCCCTCTCATCACGTGGATGGTTCCTCTGGCAACCAGGCCCCCTCGTGAGGCAATCTGGGGGCCTAAGGAGAGTGACCTCATTAGTATGGACTCAGGTGGGTTGAACGGGGCTTATTATGAATAACAAGAGATGTTTCTCTCCAAACCCTCAGAAAACACTAAAGGTTTTAGAAGCTCTTATATCAGGAACTTGGGAACAAAGACCAAATATGTATTTATTATTATATCACAACATCACACTTAGAATCTTGCCTTTATTATTGTCTGAGTCGTTTAGATTCTCCCTTGCCCGGGCCAAAAATCTAAAGTTGCTTGCTTATGAAAGTTTTCCACTCAAGTCTGAAGTTTATATGGGTCTTCATCACATATTACTTGAGAGGAGACTTAAACATTTTTCCTGGGATTTTGGTTTCCCAGAAATTTTTGTCAAAGCAAAGGGTAAGGCCCGCACACCCTGGCCTTATCATTACATGGTTCTTCAGCCCTAGGTATATTGAGGCTTTTGGCTTGTCTGTGTTAGAGGGAGAAGATCTCCTAGGTGAAGCTGTAAGTAAAATCTTGAAATTATTTTAACTAGAAATGGTTATTTATGCTATCAGAGAGAGCCACGTTAACCTCAGGACCCTAGTCTTATCTATCCAGTTGGCATGTAAACACACTTGGAAACAAAAGTATCAACACTTGATATAACTTTGAGAAGGTTGATCATTTTCCTAAATGGTTTTTCTCAGGCATTAAAATTACCCCAAAAGGGACCAATTATTAAACTATCCAAACCCTGACTCCTTGAAAAGACACAACAGTTATTACACCTAGATATTCCACAGTAATACTGGGTTGTAACAAGTTCATTTGGCCATGTTGTGGTAGCAATCCTTATGAAAAAAATAACCAATAAGGAATCAATCTTCTCTGTTCTTATTTACTGGGGCTGAATTACTGGCCAACCTGTTGCAAATCTGACTTTACAACCTCCTTTTATTAAGTCTGTTAATGGATATACAATCTATATCACTTTCAGAGTCCATCAAATTGGTTCCAGACGCATGTGGCATATAGGATTCTGGCAAGATAACGTATATACACACACATTCAGACATTCTAGGCAGGTCTCATCATGGAACAAGACAAATGTTAGGAGAAATAAGTTCTTTTATGTGTCTGGAAGCCCAGATGCACTTGGGTTAACCCTAATCACACAGCTAGTCCGCAAGAATCTTCCCCAGATGACTCTGCTGAAAGGCCTCCAAAGAAAATCAAGCCTGAATGCTCACACCCAAGCCTGATTTTAATAAAAACCAGGCTTCTGGTAAACAAATGATGTTAATATCCTTAGCGAGGTTAGGACAAATTCTACACTCCGGCCCCCACTTCCTACTATGTTTTGAGAAAAGGCTTTTTGGTTAGTTTCTGTACCTGTAAAACAGAGATCGTAATGGTGTCTGCTTCTTAGGGTTTGCTGTTTTTTTTTTTAATATTTTTTATTTACTTATCTGACAGATAGATCACAAGTAGGCAGAGAGGCAGGAAGAGAGAGGAGGAAGCAGGCTCCCCGCTGAGGAGAGAGCCCCACACGGGGCTCGATCCCAGGACCCTGGGATCACAACCTGTGCCGAAGGCAAAGGCTTTAACCCACTGAGCCACCCAGGTGCCCCTGCTTCTTAGGGTTCTAGTGAGGATTCCACACACTAATTTAAGTAAAGCTTAGCGCGTACAGTGTCCTGAGTGTTCTCTATTTTCCTTTCTCCTGTGGCCTCAGTCGGTACGTTGTCTGAGAGTCTTCAGCATTGCCAGTTTATATGCAGGACACTGGAAGTTTTATCCTACAGGACTGAATAGTATCAAATCAATCTAATGATCAAATGAGAAATGTTGGAGACAGCTGATTCTAGACACAATTTAATCAATGATTAGTCTTGTCCTTACTTTAAATAACAGAGAGCAACACTGTCCCAGAACTCTGTTGGAGGCTAGGCATGTAATAATGAGAATCTAAACCACATATTTTATGTTGCAAGGCGCAGTAATTGTGAGTATGGGGCTCAAAGCACATCCCCTCCATCTAGGGCCTAGGCCCCTGTGTGGGAGGAGAGGCCCAGTACTCAGCAGGAAAGCCCCCAGCCTAGAAGGCAAGTCAAAGATGCTGCTGTCAACCAGGCCATCATCACCTCCTCGTCTTCTCTGCCTTCCTTCTTAGGCTTTGGGGTGTGTGTGTAGGTTAATGACCAAGTATTTAGTCTTCCGTAATATAATATCAACACCTTAGATTTATAAGATTTATAAATCCAATAGTGCAAGTCTGCCAATTTTGTTATTATTCAAGTTTGTCTTCTGCAATTCTACATTCTTTGCATTTTCATATAAATTTTAGAATCAGCTTAACTTCTACCAAAAAAGAAAAAAAAAGCCCATTGAGATTTTAAAAAATTAAGTATTTTATTTATTTATTTGACAGAGAGAGATCACAGGTAGGCAGAGAGGCAGGCAGAGAGAGGAAGAGAAGCAGGCTCCCTGCTGAGCAGAGATGATCCCAGAACCCCCGAGATCAGAGGCTTTAACCCACAGGGCCACCCAGGCACCCTGCCTATTGAGATTTTGATTGAGATTGTACTGAAACAAAAGATCAATTTGGGGAATACATTAACGCTTTAACACTGAGTGTTTTATTTAATTTTTTTTTAAAGATTTTATTTATTTACCAGAGAGAGAGAGAGAGAGTACACACAAGCAGGCAGAGAGGCAGGCAGAGGCAGCGAGAGAAGCAGGCTCCCTGCTGAGCAAGGAACCCGATGCGGGACTCGATCCGAGGATCCTGGGATCATGACCTGAGCCGAAGGCAGCGGCTTAACCAACTGAGCCACCCAGGCGTCCCAACACTGAGTGTTTTAATCCATGGACATGATATACTTCTCATTTAATTTCTTTCTAGATTGCTGCTGTAGTCCATTTCAATTTGAGGAAATTTCAGATATCTTGCTTAGGGATTTAAGCCCCTAACCCCCAGCCAGGCTTAAGGATCTAAGACCACGAGTTCTCTCCCCTTCTCCTTGTCTCAAGAAGTTCCTTTGCCTGTGAATATGGAAGACTGGCTTCTCTGTCTGCTGGTCCCCAAAGTTGAAAATGCCACCAGGCATCAAAGTGCCCACTGGTCTCTCCTTCCTTAGGAAGGGGTAGTCCATCTCTAGAATTTAATTCTTTTGGCCTTCTTTGCGTCCACAATTCTCTGGTGGCTTCAAGGGAAAAAAATGCAGTATTTTAAAATATTATTTTTTCCTAGTGTTCTCTCAGTGTTTGTGGTAAGAGCAAACTTTTTTTGCAATCTTCTCCATTCTACCTGAAAATAGAATCAAGATAGGGATTTTTAAAAATGAGACAATCTTTTTTCTTTTCATGTAAGTCAACCTGTTAGAAGGAATCTCTACTTGAATTCATCTCCCAACACAAAACACAGAAACCTACATTTCATGCCACGTTAGAATGTCAAGCCCAAGATGCCATTAACTAAACTTAAATTTAATCTGTCTTAAGGATATGGAATCCCCTGGCAAGTAAACGGATCTTTTTATTCTTTTCCCAGTATTTTGGATTTTGGCTACTTGAACTTCCTCAACACAATGTCAAATGACATCATAAAATCAGTAGATGGCGCATCTAGAATTCATCCGAAAGATGATCCACAACAGGCCTCTGGTAGAACATTTTTCATTGATGCTTCGAATCGGAGCCTGACTACCATCCCATCAGAGCTCTTGGAGTTAGAAGAATTAGAAGAAGCGCATCTGGAAAACAACCAGATTGAAGCAATCCCTCCGGGCGTCCAGCGTTTAAGGAACGTCCGGATCCTCTATCTGAACAGGAACAAGCTGAGCGAGCTGTGCCCAGAGCTGGGCAAGCTGGGCAGCTTGGAGGGCCTGGACCTGAGCCACAACCCGCTCCTGTCCTCGTCCCTTCCGGTCCTCAGCGGCCTGCGCCGCCTGCGCGAGCTGCGCCTCTACCACACCGGCCTGGCCGAGATCCCCATCGTCATCTGCAAACTCCTGCACCACCTCGAGCTGCTCGGGCTGAGCGGCAACCACCTCCGCTCTCTGCCCAAGGAACTAGTGAACCAGACCAAACTGAGGGAGATCTACCTGAAGCAAAACCAGCTGGAGGTTTTTCCCGCGGAGCTCTGTGTTCTCACCAACCTGGAGATCATTGACCTGGACGAGAACAAACTCACCGTCATCCCGGAAGAGATTGGGAACCTGAAGAGGTTGCAGAAGTTCTTCGTAGCTTATAACAGCCTGCCCGTTCTCCCCGAGGCGCTGGGCCACTGCAGCCAGCTGTCGGTGCTGGATTTGTCCTACAACCGCCTCCACTCGATCCCGCACACCCTGGCCGAGCTGGTGGGGATGACGGAGATCGGGCTGAGCGGCAACCACCTGGAGAAGGTGCCGCGCCTCGTCTGCAAGTGGATCTCGATGCACCTGCTCTACCTGTGCAACACCGGCCTGCGGGGGCTGCGGCGCTCCTTCCGGCGCCTGGTCAGCCTGCGCTTCCTGGATCTCAGCCAGAACCATCTGGAACGCTGTCCCGCGGAGGTCACGGCGCTCAAGAACCTGGAAGTCCTGGCGCTGGATGATAATAAAATATGGCAGGTACTGAGTCCCTTCCTGGCTGTCACCGCGCTTCTGCAAGGGCTTTTCCCGCCCCTGGGCCGGTGCTCATGTCCTCATTTTGGCGTGGGTGCTGTTATCCTCAGTGACTCGCGGGGAGAACGAGGCGCAGGGAGCGGTAACTACTTTGCGGAGGCCACAACCCTGTACGAGACAGAGCCGAGTTTCAACCCAGAGCGGCTGGGTCCCGGGGGCTGTGTTCTGAACCAAGACCACCTCCTAACGGGGCTTCCTCACAGGGCAGGGTCTTTTCTGGCATGCGCAACCTCAGGCCTTGATGTTCCCCTCACGGTGAACTGCAGGAACAGTCCCCAGAGAAGCTCTCCCACGTGTGCAGGGCGGCGCGTTCACAAATGTCCGGCAGAGCACCGTTGACAGTAAGCAAGTACGGGAGACAATCTAAATTTGTCGCTAGAGCGGTGAGCGCGCAGATTGTGCTATATTCGTAAATTTAAAAACTATACGATAATTTAACCCATGTGCCAGGGCAGATCTCAAAATTGTGATGTCTCTTAAAAAGGAAAACAAGGGGGGCGCCTGGGTGGCTCGGTGGGTTAAAGCCTCTGCCTTCGGCTCAGGTCATGATCTCAGGGTCCTGGGATCGAGCCCCGCATGGGGCTCTCTGCTTAGCAGGGAGCTTGCTTCCTCCTCTCTCTCTGCCTGCCTCTCTGCCTACTTGTGATCTCTGCCTGTCAAATAAATAAAGTCTTTAAAAAAAAAAAAAAAGGAAAACAAGTTGCAGAACCTGATGCTATTTATAAATTCTTAATCACACAAACTCCATTCATACACAACACATACGTTGTGGATATGTATATATGTAATAAAAGGATAAAACATATGAGCTAGAAAAAAACGCGCTGAATTCTTAATAGTGGCTGCCTCTGGGAAGAGGAAGAAGGCAAGGAAATGAGGGGATCACAGGGGACCTCGGTTTTAATTGCACCATTTCATTTTGTTTACTTAAAAATTCTTTTTATTTGAGTCTAGTTGACGCACATTTCATTTTATTAACAAGTGGTTTGGATGGTGCATGCACAGGTGTTTGTTTCGTTATTTTTAATATTTGAAAATTAAAAAGAACAGTGAGTTCTGCTACAACTGTAGAGGGAGAAAGCAAGAGATTTGGAAATCCATGACTGTATCAAACAATAGGTCTGCTTTTCCTGGCCAAGGGCACAGATCTCCTGTGCTCACCATACTTTATACTAGTCCTAGGCCTTAAGGGTTTGTTGGGGGTGTTTTTGTTTAATCTCTTACTCGCTTTTTAATTTAGAACTTTATGGGGAGTGCTGTTGTTGTTTTTCCTAGTTGCTGTAGTTTTAAAACAGCCTTTCAGGAAGTAACAATTCTGATGCTAATTTAGGATTTAGGAAGAGAATCTAGGGCTTAATCTCTACTTAGGTAGCAACCCACTTTGGAGGATTTTAGAGGTTTTTCAGAGGCCATCTGCCCACCCCCCCACCCTCCCCCAAGCTATTCCAACACTGAGGTAAGAAATTCCTTTTACAGTGGAAAAAGGCTGTCCAGTTCTATGTGGGAGTGAAAGGCTCAACATATGAAGTACCCTTGGGAAGTATAACACACTGACTTAATTCCTGCTGAGTCCTGAATGATACCTAATCCTTTCCTGTGAAACATTTTCAGAGATCAGAATAGAAGAGGGAATCACACACAGACGGCACCTTAACAAACATTGTTGTGCCCCAATAACGGGTCCGTGATTAAAGGAGCGAGACTGATACAAAGCGAAGTTCAAGCAAAGCTTTATTTCGCGCCAAGCAACAAGAATCTAACCGAACGTTCGGGGCCGCACCTCTTACAAGAGAGGGCGACCCTTCTCTGTTTCACAGTCTAGCTTTTAAGGGCAAAGACCATGCGGTCGGGCCTGGCCACGCACAGGTGGCCAATGAGATTGTAACACACACAGAAAACTCCACAGTGATGCTAGGTGACCAACTGAATTATAATTTACCCTAGTAGACATTTGAATCAGCCTATTACACCTTGATTAGGATTGGCGCCAAAAGGGTTCCCAAAGGGCGGGGGCCCATACTCCTTGGTAGCTAGGGAGACAGTATGCAACCCCCTACTGATCGGATGTCTCCACCTGGCCTGACCCACCTTTGTATCTGGGCTTTGTTACCTGGAGCTGGATTCCGGAACTTGTTTTTAAGTGAATCCCCTGGGGGAAGGGAAGCAGGGACAGTTTAAGGGTTAAAACAACGAGGTTTTTGTTTAACCTCAATGAAAGCCTCTTCCTAAAATATAAAAATATAAAATAGGTCCTTACAACATAAGCCTCATCTGACACCATGTTTTACCTCAAGTCAAGTTGGCCGAAATGTGGATGTGTTCAATATTATCATATTGAATGTAAAAATCTCTGTGTCCCATTGCTTGTTATTCTTCAGTTCTTATGATGGTATTTCTGTGGTTTTTGGTCTTCTCTCATTTCCTATTATGCTAATCCCTCCAGTAATTACCCTCCCAGTGCATTTCTCTGTAAAATGACACATGACTTTTAAGACAGCTGCTTACCTCTCCTCCCCCAAAGATTTTCCTGATGGGTTGCTTACTCTTGGAGCCTGGCCGGTAGCTTTTTCTTGTCTAGGTGGATGCAAAAGTAGCTGACTTTCAGTGTGTATCTAGATGGATTTTCTTTGTATGGTCCATCTTCTGTTAAGGGACAACTCAACGTCAAAATGACAGAAGCTTGGTTAGAGCATCCCTAATGATGGTCCTCATTTGACGCTCCGTAGGTTTTCTGTACATCCAGATTTATTCCCACTACACTTTAATGTGACTGTGATGGGATTAATTATTGGATCTTGAATATCCTCAAAAAAAAAATCTTTAAACATTCAATGTGTTTTGAAAAAGAAAAACTAAACCTATGAGCTAACTGAACAGCAGTGTGAGGGACATTACTAGGCTATAATGAAGGGGCCAGATTGAAAACCTTTTTCCTATTATTTTGAACTGCATTGATGCTGCTGCTTTGTATTAAAGGGATCTAAGTGCCTGATGAAGAATCTTGAAACAGCCAAGAAGGAAAGCTTAAACAACAGTTTCTCTGGAGATTGACTTCCTCTGATTGAAAAATAAATAAAACTATGAACATTTCATAGCATTTTTAGGAAAATGAGCACTCATGCTACACAATAAAGGGAAAAATATAAGAGATTGCAGGTGTGTGAGACTATCATGTTATCCTTCTAGGGCTTTCTTTTGACCTACTTCCCAATTATTTATCTGTCTCCCCATCTATGGAGAGAGCAGGCTGACTTGAACTGTAACCATTCTCATGAAGAAGAGAGGAATGGGGGGAGGAGAAACCAGGGCTCAGGACAGGCAAATGTGGGGAATGATTTCCCCATTAGGAGTAAAGCCAGATGAAGGTGTTTCAAAGTGAGTGAAGAAAGCTGTTGATATGTATAGCTGGGCTTTTTTTTTTTCCTACAAGAAAGTAGGTGTCTCTGTAATGTAATCAATAGGGAGACTGTCACATTTTAAGAATGAGATTTTTCCATGTGGTTCCAGGGGGCCAGAAAGAGACCAATAAGTGAACATAATAGTGATGCAAATTTTGGCTTGACAGGAGAAGGAAATCTGATGATTAGAGGTCTCCATCCAACTAATGAGTTTTTCATTCCAGGAGGTGGTGTTTGAATGTATGCTGGATGGCTAGCTGTGAAATATATTCAACCATCCTATTAAAGGATTGGAATAGATGACCTTTGGAAGACCTTCCAAGCCTGACAGTCTGGGAGTCTGGAAAATGGCTACCCAATACCTACAAAGGGCACATAAGCCTTGGTGTTCATTGGAGGGCAGAATATGACAAGATACAATCACGACAGTCTTTGTTGTTTGCTTCCAACTGAGATTTTTTTTTTAGGATTTTATTTATTTATTTGAGAGGGAGAGAGTAAGAGAAAGAGAGAGAGAGAAGGAGCAGGGGAGGGGCAGAGGGAGAGGGAGAAGCAGACTCCCCACTGAGCAGGGAGCCTGATGTGGGACTCCATCCCAGGACTCTGGGATCATGACCTGAGCTAAAAGCAGACACTTAACCAACTGAGCCACCCAGGTACCCCCCACTGAGATCTCAGCTGAAGTTTCTAAATTGCTGACTTAAAGCCTTTTAGGATGAGAGGTCATGTTCCTCAACAGATCAATTCTAATAACTGAACTTATTCAGATTATAGTTGCAATACTACATTAAAACCTTCAGTACTTTTTCAGGAGTGTCAAGCTACATTACAGTTCAAAAATTTGCAATAAAGTAGGTTAAAAATTGCTTCAATTTCAAGCAGTGCCTAAAAGTGAAGAGCAGAGAGGCTCAGAGAAAGAGTGGGACTCCAGGCATTAGATCTACCATATAAATACTCTATATGCAGACATGTGTGCCAACTTTTCATCAGCAGGAATTGCTAAATTGCTCTGCTTTATGTTTATCAATTGGCCTCACAACTAAAAAACCCATTTATGATCTTACTGTTTAAAATAATCTTGATGTGAAACTTACCTTTTTGGAATACTTCTAGTTACCGCCAGACTTCGGCTCACTTTCAAAGCTGAAGATGCTTGGATTAACAGGAAATCAGTTCCTTTCATTTCCAGAAGAAATCCTTTCTTTAGAGTCTTTAGAGAAATTATGCATCGGGCAAGACCAAGGAGCCAAGTTCACCTCTTTGCCAGAACACATTAGTAATCTACAGGTAAGCCTCCTCCCCAGACGAGTAGGCAAAGCAGTTCGTGCCCACTGATTCCTTAAGTTGGCTGAGACTGAGAAAGCATGGTGGTGTCCCCTGTAGGCTGCCTGTGGAATCATCCTGACTAGATTTCCAACTGTGAACAAGTAGTCACTCTAACATTGTTTTCCTGAGCTGCTGGGTCCATCCTCAAAGAACACAGCCAAGAAGTTATGCCATGCCATACTCCTCTCCACTGTGCTGTTTGGCATGTTTTATTTGCAGAAATTGAGCCATTCCACTTTCCATTTGATTATACCTTGTTGTAAGAGGCCCCTGAAAATTGTACTATTTTAAGTTAAAGCGTCATACAGGTGACATGGCTAGGTGCCTGCATTTTGGATGGGTCAAGGTGACCTCCCTCCCTGCATGGTGGCAGGCCAATCAGGGTATATTTAACACTGTCCCGGGTTCCTGTGGAGATGGGTCCGTAGCTCAGTGCTAAATCCTGACAAGCAACAAGGTAACTTCACTCAAGGTAGCCTTACCCTGTGTCTTAATGTACGCATAAAAAATTGAGAATTTTTTTCCATGTTTGTGGTACTGCACTCTTACTAAGGATAAAGTAGATGCGGGCCACAACATGACCTCCCATCCTGGACCTGAATGACAGCGTGTGTTGCCCGGGTACTTCTCACCTGTGACACGGAGGTCCTGTTCCCGATTCTCCATTACTTTGTCCTATGTTCAGAATTCTTCTTATCATCTGGCTCCTGGACAGACCACATAACACTCCCTGAAATCTTCGGGTGAGATGCAAACATTACATTTTTGCCCAGCGGATTTGAAAATAGCTAACTCATTACCTGCACATTTGGCTACTTCAAACCTGGGCAATGTTAGATTGATACTTGACACAATTTCAGTTTGTTATCGACTGCTGCAGATAATTAGCTGTTGAAAGGGAGCAAATGATATATATAGTTAAATTATCACAATTATCTCTCCATAAAGTTCGTGCGAAACAAACACTAGATTCCTATGTTTTCTTTTCCTGCAAAACTGGGAACCATGTCTAATGGTTTTACTCAAAAATAATTTTATGTTTTGGTGATGGTTCTTTAAATAAGTATGTTTTTCCCTTGATCCCAATGCATAGTATCCCCCATTGAAAGAGTATGGGAGGGGTGCCTGGGTGGCTCAGTGGGTTAAAGCCTCTGCCTTCAGCTCAGGTCATGATCCCAGGGTCCTGGGATTGAGCCCCACATCAGGCTCCCTGCTCAGCGGGGAGACTGCTTCCTCCTCTCTCTCTGTCTGCCTCTCTGCCTGCTTGTGATCTCTGTCTGTCAAATAAATAAATAAAATCTTAAAAAAAAAAAGAAAGAAAGAGTATGGGAACTCACCAATGATTGTGGTTATTTTCATTCTTTTATCAGTGTAAGGATCATCATGGTCTACTCTTATGTTTTTCAGAGTCTTAAAGAGCTGTATATAGAGAACAATCATCTGGAGTACCTGCCCACATCCTTGGGATCAATGCCTAACCTGGAAATTCTCGACTGCCGTCACAACCGCCTTAAACAACTTCCGGATTCCATTTGCCAGGCACAAGGTGAGGAATCTTGGTAGATCCCCAGCCTGGTGGACTGTGAGGCCAGCATGTCCCATGATGACGCATTTCCCATTTCCTCCATTCACTAAAGACCAATCTCAATTTAGAGAGCTTAGCCCGACCCCATTATCTCCTCGCAGGTATCCCTAGCAAGACAGGGAAGGCCAGCCTCCTGATTAGTACAGCTAAGAACCTCACAAAGGCAGTTAGATTGTTTATTGGGAACTGAATAGAGAAATAAATAGCAATGGCTAAGAAAATTAGCATTCGCCCATGTAGTCATCATACCATCGACTATACCTGCTTTATTGCCTACCTGCTACATGCCAGAATTTGGAGTTTGCATTAGGTCACTAAGTCACTTGAATAAAAGGAAAAGCGTTGATCCAGAGTGGTGAAATCAGCAAGGAAGGACTTTTGGAGCTATATGACTGGCATGAAGAATCATTTATGACCCGTATTTAAATACCCAAACATTTCACACTAGGCTAAATCATTCTTTATTTGTGCATGTGTCAATTTATCCATCCATTGAACAGCCTTTTGCTGAGCTTTTCGTGGGACCAAATTAAAAAATGTTTTTTGCCATAGATTAAAGTCAGGGATGAGCATGCAGTACTCCTTAGTAATGCACCTGACCATGCATTTTCATCCTGTCCTTGGTCCCTGGAGGACTGAAATATTGTCACATTTTTTTCGTGTGTACTATTTCTGTCTCTCATACTAATATACACTGGCTCTAACAACTTTGAATTGTTATAAGGAAGAGAACTTGGTTTGCCTCATTAAATGTGTCTTTTGTTTCATGACACAGCAGGAGACACACATTTCAAAGTAACTAAAGAATGCGTGCGTTGACTTTGCTTCTTCTTAAGACAAATCTGTCATTAAAAACAAATTGTTTCAGCTTTGAAAGAATTACTGCTTGAGGACAACTTGATCACCTGTCTTCCAGAGAATTTGGATAATCTAGTGGATCTAAAGGTTTTGACACTGGTGGACAACCCCCTAGAGGACCCCCCAAAAGAAGTGTATACTGAAGGCATCCAGGCTATATGGGCACACTTTAAGAAAAAAAGAAACATGAAGATAATGGCAACAAAGGTAAAAAATTCTGGATAGCACATTCACAGCTGCTTTGGAGAAGGGCCAGTGGTAAAGATATTACGGACCATGTCGGGGCTGCTCTTGACACATCTATACCTTGTCCTTGTTAAGAGTAAACCCTCTTATTTCCTTTATATCCTCAGAATTGAGCAAGAGGGTCTTTGAACATCTCCTTAGCATTTTTGCATTTTCTTTTTTCATCTCTTTGTCAGTTAAGAAGACAGCAAAGAGGTGAAAGAAACCCAAACTTCCAATCCCAAAGCAGTCTAAAATTCTTGGACTGTTCACTGGACTGAAAAACTTATATTCACAAAGTTGCTAAGATAAGGCTGAAAAATTAGAAATGAAAGTATTTGTGGAGCAGGGCTGTGGGGACCAGAGTTCTGCTCTGGATCAAAGGGCAAAGAGCCTTTAAAGTGGGGGTGACGGGGTCAAAGAACCCGTCAGTTGTCATCTCCTCCTTGCCCCCCTAGCCCATGGAGATAATACGCTACCCCCGGCTAGGCCAGGCCAGGCCAGGCCAGTGTCCACGTCAGTCAGGATTCAGTGTACATTATGCATTTGATCCAAGCCCCCATTGTCTCACACCTTGACGACCACTCTGGTCCTCCAACTAGTATCCCCACTTCCACACCTGCTCCCCTTACAGTATACCTTCCGCTCAGTTGTCAAACCAGTGCTGTTAAAACACAGGTGAGATCTTATCACTACTCTACTGAAGTCCATGATTCTCTTTTTCACCTGAAGCAAGAGTCAGTCTTTACTTTGCAAGACCCTCTTCTGGCAATGGCCCTCAACCATATCAAACCGAACACCCTCTCTTTGATGCTAAATAGTATGTGATACCTTCTTTACTCTTCTGAAATTTAACTCAGATAATATAATCTACCAAAACCCGTAATTTTGACAAATGAAAATAATGCCTGAGTTGTAACGTAAAGAAGAAAGGAAAATAATTTATATTAAAATATTTATTTTAATATGTATATACTCAAGAATGGCTACACTGGAAGAATGAATATAATACTTTTTGGATACTTCCCAAAAGTGTTTTGAAAAACCATGTACCCTCTTGCACATTTTGAAATTGATGTTTAAATTCTTTTGCCACTAAGTTTAAATTATTGCAAAGGATTTTTCAGCGAGTTTTAAATATTGACATCTTAAAATAGAGCTCTTAGATCAGTATTTTAAACATACCCAATGGAATCTAAATACCATTATGATTTGATATGTCAGTCACATCAGTTGACAAAATGCACGAGCAAGCTCTTATAGCCAGAAATTTTTTTTTAGGATCGCGCGCATGCGCACGCACACACGCACATGCGCACTGAGTGGGGGTGGGGCAGAGGAAGAGGGAGAAAGAATCTCTTAAGCAGACTCCATGCTGGGTTCCGTGCCCAGAACCAGTGGCTGGACTCAGTCCCACAACCCATGAGATGGTGACCGGAGCCGAAACCACCAGTCAGACTTGAGCCACCCAGGTGTCCCATAGGCAGAAATTTTATATCCTTTTTCTTCTTGAACATGTATTTCTATTTCACTTTCCCTTAAGAATTGAGCTTAATGTTTTATATATATAACTTTAAGTCATTTATAGATCCCCTTTCATACTTTTAGGCAGCACAAATATTTATATTAATTAAGTTTTAAAATTAAAATTTTTTTCTTTGACCATAGGGTTTTTAATGTCCTGATTAAGTCATATTACAATTATTAGTGGTATAAAATTGACCAAAACACCATAACATCCATTACAAATTTTGGTATTTAATTATTTGACCTAGAGGATTTGGGGAAAATACATACACAAATGTGAGACTTCTCCAATATAGTTTATATATCCCTGTGTAATTGTTAGTTACTGCTAGAATGAGATAGGGTTGACATCGGTGCTATACCTGTTTTTCATTTTACAGATGAAACGCTGGGAAACCTTATTTACATAGATTAGTTACAAGAATGGAAGAAGTTGTTGTGTGTGTGTGTGCCTATATTATTTCATTTTAAATGGTAATGCTTCACACATCTCTGAACTTCTTCCAGATTTATATCCCCAAAAATCAGATAGTGGGCTCTTGGCTGGTCTTTCAATTTTCTTGAAGGCAAAGAGCTGGGAACCATTTGCCTTATAAAAGAATTGGTTACCTAGTCCCTAGGGCCAACATCAATACTGCTAGTCTTTTATTATTGAAATATAATTGACATACAATGTTATATTGGTTTCAGGTGCGTATCATACTGACTTGAGAATTCTGTGCATTACACAGTACTTACCCCAAGTGTAGTCCCCATCTGTCACCATACGAGATTATTACAATATTATTGACTGTGTTCCCGTATGCTGTACTTTTCATCTCCATGACTTCCTTTATAACTGGAAGTTTGTGCTTCTTCACCCCATCAGCTCTTCCACTCATCTAACCATCCCCCCCCCCACCACAACCAACAGTTCTTTGTAAGAGTCTGTTTTATGTTATCGTCATTTGTTCGTATGTTTTGTTTTTCCGATACTACTATTTTGTATTGTCTGGTTTTTATGGTGTCCCAGAGGTCTTTGGAGTCCAGGGCCACACAGCCCAGTCAGGTGTGACTGAGAGGTGTGCCAGAGGGGCAGCCAGGAAGCAGGGTGGGAATGGAGAACTAGCAGCCTGGTTCCTGGTTCCTAGGCAGATACATTGTGGGCAGGGCTGGAAGTTGAAGCTCTGGAAATGGATTGCCTTCGGACTCTCCAAGCGTTCACACCCTGGGAAAGTCTTTGTGCCCTGGGGCGCATGTCAGACCATTGAAGATGGCTAAACCTCAAGACATCAAAAAGCCTGGAAAATGCCTAGAATGCCTCTAGAGGGCAATACTGTTCCCCTGGAAAATCACCCCCTGGACTCCTGTGTGGCTGCTCTCACTCTCCCATATCCTCCACCCCATCTTCACATCACAAACAGATTCTTGGTGTTTTCCCAAAGTCCAAGCCTGCTCCTCCCTCTGCCCAGAGATGCATCTCCCAGATATGGACAAGACCTTGGCCCTCACGTAGTTCAGTCCTTGCTCAAATATCCTCATATCTGCCCTTGATCCATCTTATATAGAACAGCATTCCCCACCCACCTCATTCATTCATTTAGCAAATACTTACCGAGCTTCTGCTAGGTGCCAGGCACTTTTGTAGGCACTGGAAATATATCAGTGAACAAAACAAATTTTCTGTCCTCATATTGCTGAAAGTCTAGTATGATGGAAATAAAAACATGAGATAGAAAACAGAAAATTATATAGTCTGTTAGAAAATGATAAGTGGCATTGGACAAAGCTCAAGCTAAGGGGAACTGAGGTTGCCAGAAGTCAGGTGTGTGTATTGAGTGGGCTGGCAGGGGTGGGGGGGGAGGGTTCGATTTAAATGAGATGGTCAGAGCAGGCCTCATTGGAAAAATGAATGTCTTAGTCAGCTCTAGCTATCATAACAATATACCATACACTGGATGGCTCAAACAACAGACATTTTCTCACAGTGCTAGAGGTGAGAAGTCCAGGATTGGGGGACCAGTGTGGTCGGTCACTGGTGAGAGCTCTCTTTCCGCTTTACACGTGGCTGTCTTCTTGCTGTGCCCTCATGAGACTAAGTTGTGTGTTGTCTCTCATAAGAGCATTAATCCCATTATGAAGACCCCATACTGACCGCATCCAAGCCTAATTACCTCCGAAGGGCCCACCTCCAAAGACAATCACATTGGGGGTTAGGACTTTCAATATGAGCTGGGGATGAGGAGAGACAGTTCACTCCACAGCCATGACAATTGAGCAAATACTTGGAGAACTGGAGGTTAAGCCATCTGAGTATTGGAAAGAGCTTTTCAGGCAGAAGCAGCCGCAAAAGCAAGAGCCGGGAGATGGGGTTGTGTGGGGTGTGGCCGACTGTGAGCAGGCCTGACAGCCGGAGCAGAGCAAGGGGAAGGAGAGAGGTCCTTGCAGTTAAGGGGAAGGGAGCAGATCCGAGAGGCCCTTGTAAGCCCCTTGTAAGGACTTGAGCTTTTATTCTGGGAGAAGTGGGGAGGCCCGGGGAGGTTCAGAGCCTACCGCTAGGGGAGGGATGTTTCTGAGTAGGTGGGAGGGCACAGGACCTCGGAAAGAATGGGGGCTGGCTGTAGGCAGGAGCCCGGCAGTCCAGTGAGGAGAGGGAGGGCGGATGCAGGCCCTCCTGACTCCCCGCACTGTGCACTGTTGTCTCTGTGGCGTTTACTGGCATCTATGAAATCATACATTCCTGTGTTTATCCTCCATCCCATCTCTTCTCGCTGCAATGTGAGGTCTGGGACATTGGCATTTAACTGCTGTTCCCTGAACGTCTACAGCAGTGCCTGGGACGCAAAAGCACTGATTTGTTGTTGTTGTTGTTGTTTTTACATTTGCCAGAATGGCCGATTGAAAGAGAAAATAAGGTGTGGAGTTCTAATGACATTCCATTCTTCACGTCTTTAAAACTACCTACCGGGGGTGCCTGGGTGGCTCAGTGGGTTAAAGCCTCTGCCTTCAGCTCGGGTCGTGATCTGGGATCGAGCCCCATATCGGGAATCTCTGCTCAGCAGGGAGCCTGCTTCCTTCTCTCTCTCTGCCTGCCTCTCTGCCTACTTGTGATCTCTGTCTGTCAAATAAATAAATAAAATCTTAAAAAAAAAAACTACCTACCAGAATGAAGAGATAACTAACCATCCCTGGTCCGGAGTGATACCAGCTGACGCTGTCTGGGTTTGTTTTCAGATTCAGGCATGGTGGCGTGGAATAATGGTCCGGAAAGGATTGGGGAGCTTTGAAGAACTGCAAAAAGTGCTGAAGAAAGGAAAGAATTCTCCAAAAGATAAGAAAGGAAAAAAGGATGTAAAAGGAAAAACTGCAAAGAAAAACAGGAAATAATTCTATAACGAACTGAGGTAATGAACTCTGTTGGATTAAGAAAGCAACATGTGTAGGAATTAGATGGCCTACCACACTAAAATTATTCATAGAAACATGACTGTGTAAAAATAAAGATTCTCACTTTATTGAAATATTTATGGATGAAATGATACGATACCTGGGAACTGCCCCAGAATAATATCAGGGAGAGGTAAGTGTGGGGGATCCCAATGAAACAGGATTGGCATTAAGTTGTTAATTGTAGATGCATGTGATAGGTAAATGGAGGTTCATTGTACGATCCTGTCTACTTTAAAAAAACTTTTTAAGTTTATTTATTTAAGTAATCTTTACCCCCAACATGGGGCTCAAACTCATGACCCCGAGATAAAGAGTCGGATATGCTTTGGACTGAGCCAGCCAGGCAGCCCTAAAAATTTTAATTTTGAAATAGAGACTTACAGGAAGTTCCAAGGAAATGGGCAGGGAGGTCCATGCACCCTT
Organism: Martes martes; assembly: GCF_963455335.1. Classification (NCBI taxonomy): domain Eukaryota; kingdom Metazoa; phylum Chordata; class Mammalia; order Carnivora; family Mustelidae; genus Martes; species Martes martes. Next base: position 92,753,927 of record NC_137888.1, read on the forward strand.
CACCCTCCCTCAGTGTTGACATCTTGTATAACTCTAATAGGATACCAAAACCAGAAAACTGATATTGGTGCCATAAACTGAGCTTATTCAGATTCTATGGGTTTTAGGTAAACTTGTGTGTGTGCATGTGTATGTGTGTGTAGTTCAGTGTCGTTTTGTCACATATAAGCTTTATGTAGCCATCACCACAAATCTCCTGGGTGCTATTCCTTTGAGTCACACTTACCGTCCACCCCATCTCCGGATCCCTAACCTTGTCTTCAGTTGTACAGTTTTATTTCAAGGATGTCATGTAAATGGAATCACATGGTGATTGGCTTTTTTACTCTGCTTAAGTCAAAGTCCATCCACATTGTTGCATGAATCAATTTATTGCTGAGTGGTATCGCCTAGTGCCATAGTTTGTCTAACCATTCACCCTTTGAAGGATATTGGTCTGTTTCCGGCTTTGGGCTAGCTGTACATAGGTTTTACATACATTCATGGAGATACATGAGCACAGGTGTTCATGGAATTCATGGAAATGCCCAGAGAATGAAGAATACCACAATTGCCTAAAACATCCCTAACTATACCACCCAAAGTCTCCTTGTTCCTGATGACTTCCTTATGGAGTAATATTGATTTCAAATTCTACATGTCCTTCAAGCAATAATTGCAATATAAATTACTAGTGTAGCAACAAGAAACCAAGCATAATTTGCTTAGAGTGTATCAGAATAGAAATGTGTAAGCAGACAAACACTTCTGCTGTGTAATGGGTTTCATGCTCCTGCAAAAAAAAAACAACCAAAAATTTCAAAAATCATTTAGAGCAAGACAAAAACTTTAATTAACAAATTAAATAGATTTTACATAGAATAGTCCATACCAAAAAATGCCCAGAGTTAATGTTATTTTATTTTAGCAATAAAAGATTTTACTTTATTTTATTAAGATGTGTTTTTGATACCGGGTTTCAAAGTTTTGACGACTTTTCACTAAGATTTATATGTCTGTGACCATTATTAGTGTTCATGGTTTATATCTGAGATAAAAAGCACCAGAACATAAAATAACAAACCAGGGAAGAGTATACTTTCTGACAAAAATGCAAATAGATTATATTAAGACACATATAATAGTAAAGATAACATGAAACTATCATAGCTTGTGCCTTTCACATTAGAATTTCATGCACACACTCACGCATACACACACTCACATGCACTTGTATTTAGAACATTTATCATGTGGGAAAAGAAGACAGAGAAAATTCTAGGTCAAGAAAAAAGGTATTACCAGAATCTAAACATTTTTGGCAGGCCTTGTAAACACTAAGTGAACTATATATCCAGAATAAATGAAACTTCATGGAAACACATAATCCTTGCCATTAGAAAGTAAAATTGTATCTATATTAGATTATCATATACATATTTACAAAACTTTCATCAACATCAATCCTATTAAACAGCCCAAAAGCTGATACTCCTTTGATTACACTAAGATTCATTCATGCTCTTTTTCTCCTCCAGATAATGGTTTATAGCTTAGTTAAGCCTTGGGAGATCAGCTTCCTGAAACTCACCTAGGTCAAAGTGAATGCTGTGTCTGTGATCGTGGTAAAAATGTTCTAGTTCTTCCTCCTGCGAAGTAAGGAGGATCCATCTTCTCATCCCTATCTCCGTGATCTCAGAAAGTTTGGTGATAGCATTTAACAAGTGTCCAAACCATTGTCCGCAATCTCGAGAAATTGATGGCCGAAGGCTAATATCTAGCTCGGTCAGCTCTTTGAGGAACCACACATTTTGGCAGAAGATGGCCCATCCTGCATTACAGATGCCATCATTATAGCTCAGGTTGAGCTCCCGTAGCTTGGCAAGGTGACCTGTGTGTATTACCGAGGCTGGAAAATAAAGTCACACTAAATGCTAAAATACAAGAAAACTGTCTCCTGTGGCTGTTTGCCAGTTCTAAGATCAGTAATGATTGGTGATTAGAAATGATTTGTTATTAGCTAGCAGCTTTATTCGGGGCATCTGAAATCACGTTAATACCAAATCTGTTCTCTGTGCATCCCAAGTACAGCTTGAAAGTTGTTTTTTTTTTTTTTCTCTCTCTTTCCAAATCCCAACCCAAATAATATCTTTTGTGTCAAGTTCCTGCTCTTGGCCCCACTAAAGTCCCACCTCTTCCTACAGACTCCAGTTAAACGTGAGGAGTGACGGCTCTCACTAAACTGAGGACCATTTATAAATTGTCATCTTGCTGTTTAATACCGTTTAGTTGGTCACTGTTCATTCAGTCATTCTTTGTTCAGCAAGTATTTAACTGAGCACTTTTCATGGCAAAATACACGTGGGTGATTTCTAAGTCACCTTAGGGACCTCCAATTCACAGAACAGTTTTCCCTTTGAAGAGCACATATCACAGTACGACCTAAAATGGCACTTGATAATAGTTTGTGATGAAGCTAAGAAAAGATAGTAACATTAGATAGTAACTAGCATAGTTAACAAGAGTGTAACACTTGGGGGCGCCTGGGTGGCTCAGTGGGTTAAGGCTTCTGCCTTCAACTCAGGTCATGATCTTGGGGTCCTGGGATCGAGCCCCGCATCGGGCTCTCTGCTCAGCGGGGAGCCTGCTTCCCTTCCTCTCTCTCTCTGCCTGCCTCTCTGCCTACTTGTGATCTCTGTCAAATGAATAAAATCTTTAAAAAAAAAAAAAGAGTGTAACACTTGAGTAACACTCAAGATAGTAACTTGAGATAGGAGAGCTTCCCAAAGCAACCAGAGCGTGCTTCCCTTGCCAGCCAAATGCAGTGATGGACCACAGAGATCATATGAGTAGCACGGGATCTCAGAGTTGGCAGGGACCTACCCTGGAGGCACCCTCATTCAGCCTCTGGATCAATGATCAGAGATGACTCTCCCTCCAGCTTCTCTACTGGTGACCAGCCAGCTCCTGCCTGAGGCACACTTGCTGGTTGCCGCAACGGAGTGGGGTGGCTCTCAGCAGGAGAAAGCCCCCATCCTTCAGGTCCCTTTCTGCCTTCCAGTGACGTTCACTGATTGCCCTGCAGCCTGCCAGACACTTTGGCTCCTTCCTCACATCAGCCTTGTGGTGTTAGACGACAGTCTGTTCCCCTCGAATTCTCTCCCTTTAGGAGTAAATGTGTCCCGGTCGTTCTTCATGTGTCCTGGCTCCCAGAGCAAGCAGGTTGCTACATCCCCATTGCTTTCCCTTGCCCATGGTTTGGGTCCACTGTGCATTTGAAAGCTTAGCATTCCATACACTCGAGAGCGGCACTCCATTCATAGGTGTCCGTGTTGATGTGGGTCTCTTCCTCACTCTGCAACATTACTCACCATATTCTCAAGACCTAACTGTTAAAGACAATGTGCATGCTTTTCTGTTTTACAATTTTTTCTATTATGGCAATTCTAAAGGGTACAAAAAAATAGGCCAAATAGGAGCATAAACTCCCATGTCTCTGTCATTCAGATTCAACACTTACCTTCATTACAACAATCATGTTTCACCTAATCCTTCCCTTCTATTTACATATTTATTTTTTTTAGTACAGACATTCCTCCTTTTATCAAACTTCACTTCACTGTGCTTCACAGATAGTGCTTTTATTAAATTAACAAATTGAAGGTTTGGGTCAACTCTGCATCAAGCACCATTTTTCCAACAGCATTTGCTCACTCTGTCTTTGTGTCACATTTTGTAATTCTCACGATATTTGAATTTTTTCCCTAATTTGTTACGGTGATCTGTGGTAGGATTTGCTGAAAGCTCAGATGATGGTTAGCTCTTTTAAGCAAACAAGTATTTTTTTAGGGGGAGTAGGGTCATAGGGAAAGGGAGAGAGACAATCCTGGGCAGGCTCCATGCCCAGTGGGGCTCGATCCCACAACCCTGAGATCATCACCTGAGCTGAAATCACAAGCCAGATACTGAACAGACTGAGCCATCCAGGCACCCCACAATAAAGTATTTTTTAACTAAGGTACATTCTTTTTTTAGACATAATGTATTGCATGCTTAATAGACCACAATATAGTGTACACATAACTTTGTATGTATTGGGAAACCAGAAAATGTACTCGACTTGACTTTTTGCAATATTTGCTCTATTGTGGTAGTCTTGAACCAAACCCACAATATCTCTAAGATATGACTGTATTTTATTTTTATTTATCCTATAGTATTATTGACTGCATTCCTTATGCTATACTTCTCATCTGCATGACTTATTTATTAAGTTTTTATACCACTTGGTTCTCTTGATCTATTTCACCCATTTTCCACCTCCTCTGGTAACTAATGATAAGTTTGTTCTCTGCATTTAAGAGTCTGCTTTTTGTCGTTTGTTTTGCATTTTAGATTCTGCATATAAATGAAACCATATAGTATTTGTCTTTCTCTGACTTATTTCACTTAGGATTATACCCTCTAGGTCCAACCATGTTCTCGCAAATGGAGGATCTCATTCTTGGGGCACCTGGCTGGCTCAGTCTGTAGAGCATAAGACTCTGCAGAAGTTCAAGATTGTTGAGTCATTGATCCCATTGTTGGGTCATGAGTTCAAGGCCCATGTTGGGCATAAAACTTACTTTAAAAATAAATAAATAAAATGTATGTATTTAAAAAACAGATCTCATTCTTTTTTATGGTTGAGTAATATTCTTGTGTGTGTGTGTACCACTCTTTTCTACCCATTCATCTATCTGTAGACACTTAGGTTGCTTCCGTATCTTAGATATTATAATTAATGCTGGTATAAACATGGGGGGGTGTATATCTTTTCAAATTAGTGTTTTTGTTTTCTTTGGGTAAGAACCCAGTGGTAGGATTACTGGATCATGTGCTATTTCTTTTCTTTTCTTTTTAAAAGATTTTATTTATTTATTTGACAGAGAGAGATCACAAGTAGGCAGAGAGGCAGGCAGAGAGAGAGAGAGGAGGAAGCAGGTTCCCTGCCAAGGAGATAACCTGATGCGGGGCTCAATCCCAGGACCCTGGGATCATGACCTGAGCCGAAGACAGAGGCTTTAACCCTCTGAGCCACCCAGGCGCCCCTCATGTGCTATTTCTATTTTTAACTTTTTGAGGAACCTCCATATGGTTTTCCAGGGTGGCTGCACTAATTTACATTTCCACCAACTGTGTAGGAGGGTTCCTTTTCCTCCACATCCTCTCCAAGACTTGCTATTTCTTATCTTTTTGATTTTAGCCATTCTGACAGGTGTAAGATGATACTTCATATTGTTGTGGGTTTTAAGATTTTATTTTTAAGTATTCTCTATGTGCAATGTGGTGCTCAAACATACAACCCTAAGATCAAGAGTCACTCTACTTACTGAGCCAGCGAGGCCCTCCCTCATTGTGGTTTTGATTTGCATTCCCCTGATGATTAGTGATGCTGAGCATCTTTTTCTGTGTCTGGTTGGCCATCTGCATGTCATCTTTCGAAAAATGTCTCTCTGGTTCCTCTGTGCATCTTTAAATTGGATTATTTGGGGTTTTTTGGTTTTGAATTGTTTGAATTCTTTAAATATTTTGGACATTAATGCCTTACTGAATCTATCACTTGCAAATATTTTCTCCCATTCAATAAGTTGCCTTTTCATATTTTTTGGTGTTTTCCTTCATTGTGCAAAAGCTTTCCATTTTGTGTAGTCCCAAGAGTTTAATTTTGCTTTGGTTTTCCTTGCCTGAGGAGACATATCTAGAAAAATGTTGTTAAGGCCAGTGTCAAAAAGATCACTGCCTATGTTTTCTTCCATGAGTTTTATGGTTCCTGGTCTCACATTTAGGTCTCTAATCCATTCTGAGCTTCTGTGTGCGGTGTTAGAGAGTGGTCCAGTTTCATTTTTCTGCCTGTAGCTGTTCAGTTTTCCCAGCACCAGTTATCGAGAGACTGTCTTTTCCCCATTGTATATTCTTGCCTCCTTTGTTGTAGATTACTTGACCACATAAGCAAAGATTTTTTTTTTCCACCCTGGGTCTTTGCTCTGTTCCATTGATCTATGTATCTGTCTGTATCTGTGCCAGGGCCATACTGTTTAGATTACTACAACTCTGTAGTATATCTTGAAATCTGGGATTATGATGCCTCCAGTTGTGTTCTTCTTCATGATTGTTTCGGCTACTTGGGATCTTCTGTAATTCTGTACAAATTTTAGGATTATTCTAGTTCTGTGAAAAATGCTGTTGATAGTTTGATAGGGGTTACATTAAATCTGTAGATTGCTTTGGATAGTATGGACATTTAACAATATTTATTCTCCCAGCCCATGAGCATGGGGTATCTTTTCATTTGTTTATGTCACCTTCAATTTCTTTGATCAGTCTCCTATAGTTTCCAGAGTACGGGTCTTTCTCCTCCTTGGTTAAGTTACTCCTTGGTATTTTATTATTTTGGGTACAATTGTAAATGGGTTGTTTTCTCAAATTTCTCTTTCTGCTGCTTTATTATTAGGTATAGAAATGCAACAGAATTCTGCAAATTGACTTTGTATGCATCATGCATCATAGTGAAAGCTTTACTTCTCCTTACCAATTTGGATGCCTTTTATTTCCTGACTGCTGTGGCTAGGACTCCAGTACCATGTTGAATAAAAGTGGCGAGAGTGAACATCCTTCTCTTGTTCCTGACCTTAGAGAAAAACTCTCCATTTTTCACCATTAAGTATGATGTTAGCTGTAGGATTGACATAGATGACTTTTATCATATTGAGGTATATTCCCTCCAATCCCACTTTTCTGGGAGTTTTTATCACATGTGGATATTGACTCTTGTCAGATGCTTTTTTTGCATGTCCTGAGATGACTATATGATTTTTGAGATAATCATATTACTGTATTTTAAACCAAATCGCAGGCATCGTTTTAACTTACTTGTATTGTTTGAATTTTCCAATCACATGAGTATCCTAATTATTATGTTTCACTATTTTATACTTACTAGATATTTTAAACATCTGGGTAATAGGATCATAAGTTATGGAAATATTTTTGTAGTTTACTCTGAGAAACTGTTATTATTTATAAAAGAAAAAAAGCTACAAGTGATTAAGTATTCTTAAAGAACATTTGTTAAAATAATCCAAGCAATATAAAAGTGGCAATGGCTAACCAGGTATAGTAAAACTTGTTATACACAAAAAAAATTTTGGAGGGGTCCTCATCACTTAAGAGATCTGGGGGCGGATGGCTGCGTGGTCCTGGGGATGTGGGCACAAGGGTAGAGGAGAGACACAGATGTACTCTCCAATTCATTGTTTCCCAATGGGAAGTGGACATAACAGAGGCAATTTTAGGGGAGATTTGGGAAAGGTATTATATTATATACCCTGGAATCCTGCAGTGCAAAACTTATTCCTTATTCAACTCTCTTTCCATCTTTCTAAATTGACATGGAGAAAGCATCAGATTGATGCTCTTAAAGACCTCTCTTCCCCTTTTTCTAACAGAGAGAGGATGAACCTCTATTCAAAGCCTTCACCTGGCAACAGTGTACTAATGTCTATGCGAGGTGATTCCCGTATCTCAGTTATGGTGATGATGAGTTTCCTGTTTAAATAAAAGCATTTAGGTTAAAGACTCAGTATAAAGGAAAAATTAAGTAACAGTGCGGGTACCACGTGGACAGGGCAAACTTTGTGAAGGCAGGCTGGAGGGAACTGAAGTTTGAATAAGAGACCAGGACAGTCCTTCCCCTCCCTGTGCGCGGAAGGCAGGGAGCAGAAGCTGAAACGCCCCACCACCATGTCTATGCCCATCTGTCCCTTTGTGAAACGCCCTCCTCTATCTTCCTGGCTTGGGAATTGCCCTTATTGGTTTCCACCAGCTCTCTCCTAAGCAGATGTCCAAGAGAAAGAAGGGAAGGGGCAAAGAGGGTCCACCACAGGCCTGGCCTGGCTCCCTGCCACCCTTCCCCTGCAGTGCAGGTGCACTGGGCTCTGAGGGCCAGGACTGCTGTGGGACCAGTGGATACCAACCCAGGAGAGCCACGTCCTCCGTCACCAGGCCACAGCTGCTCAGTCTCAGCACGCGGAGGGACGCTAAGAACTTCAGTGTTTCCAGAAGCAGCTTCAGGTTGCCACCAATACATTTATTCCAAGAGAGGTCGAATATTTCCAGAGCAGGGAGGTAAGCAGAGGCTTCAGCTAAAATTGATAACAGAACAGCAATCCTTTAGGCTTCCCTCTCTGCAACTGAGGAACCTGGGGCAATATAGTAATGTAACTGAGATAAGAAAGTTACAGCAACTGTTGTCTTCTGCCCAAAATTCATGACCACAACTTATGCTGTCTATTTTTATTTGGGAGAAATGTTGGAAATTTAGAAAAGTAAGACTTGATTAAATGGAATTCACTATCAACTGGGATTTTTCTCCTTTAGTTCCCATCTAGGAAGGAGAAAGCAACAGAGGATTTGGACAGCTAGTTGAGATTTCCAGAGCACGTCCTTGTTTTACATATTCTTGTGTTCAGTCACGGCAGAAGTTCAGAAATGCGGCCAAGCCTCCTCAGGACTCTGAAGCACCCAAATGTGTTTGTGTCGACCTCCCTGCAGTTTCAGAGATGAGGAAGAGAACTAGTGGATTTGGGAGAGATTTTAAAATGAGGTTCAAAAATGTTCTACTTAATTCTCAGCTGCCCCTAGTGTTGAAATTAACCCAAACAACTATTCCTAAGATATAGTTAATTATACTTTAATTCCACTCTTCTTTCTAAAGAATAACAGGTGTCAAGGGGCAAGTATATATCCTTTTATGATATCTAATAAGAAAATCCCTCCCACCTGCATGGTACAGAGACCTATCAATAAGAAATGGAACTTTTTCTTCTAAAAGTGTTGTGGAGAATTATATGTTTACTTGACTTCTTTATTTTGGAAGCCAGGGGGAGAGAACATGAGAATGTAAGGAGGGGAGGGGCAGAAGGCAGGGGGGAGAGAGAATCTTAAGCAGGCTCCACGCCGGCATGGAGCCTGACACAGGGCTCAATCTCATGACCCTGAGATCATGACCTAAGCCAAAAAGATACAGAGGCTCCTCATTTAGGTAAGAGATGGTGTCTTAACAGGGAGCCTTTATGCTGAAACCTGAAGTCAGAGCTCCCCAGGAAAGAGAAGGAGGCTGGTGGGGGTGGGGGGCATTCCATCCAGAGAAGAGGAAGGCCTGGAGACAAGGGAGAGCTCAGTGACAGGAAGGAACCAAAAGAAACCAGCTGAGTCTGGTTCAGGGAGCAAGGGGGAGACTGGCCAGAGGCCCGAGGTACTAGGGCCAGATCACTGGGGCCTCTTAGACCCCGTGAAGGATGTGGGTTTTAACAGAGGTGCTGTGGGCTGCCATTGTGTCTTTTTAAATTGGGTAGTGGTGAGATCTAATTTACTTTGTAAATGAAATTTATAGTTTCTCTCCCCATAATAATATTAACAACTAACATTCACTGAGCATTTACAATATGCCAGGCACCTTTCCAAGGACTTTACATGTATCAACACATTTAATTTTTTTTTAAAGATATTTATTTATTTATTTATTTGAGAGAGAGAGAGAAAGAGAGAGAGCGAGTGCGCACAAGCAGGGGGCAGAGCAGGCAGAGGGAGAAGTAGGCTCCCTGCTGGGTTAGGGGCCCGATGCGGGACTCAATCCTAGGACCCTAGGATCATGACCTGAGCCAAAGGCAGCCACTTAACTGACGGAGCCATCCAGGCATCCCAACACATGTAATTCTTACAACCCCATGAAGTATGTACTATTATTCCATTTTACATTTTACAGACAAGGAGACTGAAACACAGAGATGTTAACTATCTCAGGTCACAAGAGCTAGAGCCAGAATTTTATTTTAGGCAGCCTAATCCCAAGTGCTTTGAAGCCAGAAAATGTACCACATATTCCCCCACAAAATAATTGCAGTTAATTTTCTGGAGTTTACAGCCTCCTCCCCTAGGCACAACTCTAGACTGACTCTCTGACTCAGGTTAAGAACTCCAGATCTGCTATTTTGCCCATCCAGACATGGGGACAAGGAGATGAGCGATGCTGGGAGAGGGATGGGCACAGTTCACAGCAAGAACCAAATCTATGTGGGCCGAACAAAGTACTGGGCTGAAAGGCCTCAAGCGTGCCCTAAATGTAGAGGTCTTAGAATTTGGGGTGAATTACATGCATTCATTTCTGTTAACAGACATTAATAAATAACTTATTTTGTTACTAGAATATGTTTATTTCATTAGTTGTAACTCCTGTCTAGTCCATGGTACAATTCATTTTTCTAGAAATGTCAACGGACATAGAACCCTTGGGGGCCAGAGAGAAGGACTCTGTTTTCCTCCTTGTCCAGGAAGCACCGCAGTGCAAGCTCTCTAGTCCGTGCGTGTGTGCAGAGCAAGAGTTAACCGGCCAGGCCTGAGGCTGCCACCCCCTAAAGACTTCCTGGCAAGGCTGGCCGGCGTGCGGGCACTTGTAGTTGGATGTGTTCCACCCCTTCCTCACCTAATAAGAGTGGCTCGCGGCGCCTCCCCTGTGTCTGCAAATTCTATGACTTATGCCGAACACCAGCTTTCCTTCTGTGCTCTGGAATTCCGATATGTGCCAGTAGAGGGCGCCTGCGTGCTCACCCCCCGCAATAAATCCAGCCCTGGATGGAAGGTTCAGGTGAGCTTCCGTGGAAGGCATCACTTCACATGTGTTGTCAGAAGCTGGTGGGCGAAGGAAGCGTGTCCTGTGTGACTCCACAGATGGAGGGCTCTTGGAAGCTTGTACTTGGTTTCCTCTTTGTGCCACATGCCTTTCCCTTTGCCAATTTTGCCTTGTACCCTTCTGTTGTAATAAATCCCAACAGTGAATCCAACTCTAGGCTGAGACCTGTGAGTCCTCCTAGTGAATCACTGAACCTAAAGGTGGCGTTGGGGACCCCCATCCGGCAATGTATGCCCAAAGTGCTCTGCCTGGGTGGCGGATTCTGCAGAATGATGCCAAGTGACTTTGCCTCAAAGTATCTCCCTCTAGGGGTGCCTGGGTGGCTCAGTTGTTAAGTGTCTGCCTTCAGTTTGGGTCATGATCCCAGGGTCCTGGGATCGAGCCTCACATCAGGATCTCTGCTCTGTGGGAAGCCTGTTTCTCCCTCTCCCACTCCCCCTGCTTGTGTTCCCTCTCTCTCACTGTCTTTCTCTCTGTCAAATAAATAAATAAAATCTTAAAAAAGTATCTCCCTCTATCTTGCAGACAATGTTCTTGCCCCCAAAGAGGCAGACATTCCAGATTCTGTAGACCCTTGATCTAGGCCAGACAGTATTTATGACCTTTAAGCAGGCCCAGATTCCTAGAGAGGGCAACGAATTCTGTTGGAAAGTGGGTGCTGGGCCGTCAACTAGACTCACACACCAGGAATTGCCTCACTTTCCCCATCAGACTCCCAGCAATCCAGTTTATATTGGCACCTCGGTGAAATCCCAAGTTACCATGGATATGGACCTCCAGAGTTGGCTATGTACACTTTAGATTTTAAAAATGTTAAATTTGCGAATCAGCCAGAATCATTCATCTGGCCTTCAGAAAGCCACTTTTAAGAGAAACATTTCCTGAAAAGAAGACAAATTATTCATTCACAGCCTTGCCTCTGGCAGAGGCTTGCCATGAGAGTCCTATGTAGGGAGTATGTGTTCTCAGGTGTTACTGTACATGCTTGCAGGGATCTGGGGAATTCTCTTACCCAGGGCGGTAAAAGTCTCACTCTCCAGAGCACAGCTGTTGATGAGTAAGGACTTCAGTGCTGGTAAAAATCGGAGCCGGCTGAGGAGGTTTTCGGAAGAGCTGCCCATCTTCTTGTTGGCAGATAAATCCAACTCTTGAAGACTGGAGAGTAAAGGGATTACCTGGGCTGTGGAAATGTCAGCAGTGACATGTTTTAGGCACCATCTCACGAAGAGTCTGCTGGATATTTGGGTCCCAGAGTCCCACAGTCTCCCTCGCTTATGCACACGCACACCAGCCACACTCCCCAGTGTGCAGGGCTCTCGCCAGGCTAGGAGCAAAGACCTTGGAGACAGAACTGGGTTCTAATCCTGCCTCTGCTGCTAAAGAACTGTGTGATTTCAGGAAAGTTACTTAACTTCTCTGAACCTCAGTTATTGCCATAGTAATAACGACAACAGAACTTCACAGGGTCACTGGGAAGATGAGACGACTCGGTACATGTCAGTACGCTATCTCTGTATCTCTGTGGGGCTGCCTCACCTTTGCAGAGCCTTCCAGGGCCCCCTAAGCCACAGAAGCCCTTGGTCACTATTATGTCACCCTATTCATTTTTGCTTATCTGTTTTTCTGTCCTCCCTCAGTGAAAATGAGCTTATCTGTAGGGCCTGCTTCCTCCCCAGAGTGTGCAGAAGAATCTAGAACACTGGAGGCACAGATGTTTGTGGAAGGAGGGAAGGAGGATGGGAAGGAAAGGCAGGCAGGCAGGTGGGATCCCAACAGATGTCACAGTGTCTTCCTCTTCGCTGTGTGGGCGGTTGATTCCTGTCCCTACCGGATGGAGGCTCCCGGACTGTGAATTTCCCTTAGCCCATGGCACAGTGCCTTGTACAACTAGATGATTTGAATCAAAAGTTGTTGGCTAAACAACCCGTAATTCCATTTCTTTGGAGCATCTAGAATGATCAGATAAAAGAATGGTGAGTTATTTAACCTCCTAAGGTATAAATGGAATGTATTTTCATTTCCATCTCTTCCAAATTAGACAGTAGGAGAACGATGCAATTTGCTACAGTTCTTATATAATCATTAGCTTTCCAGGGCTGTTTACTCGTGCTGGTGGCAGTGAGCCTGGTAAGAGAAGCAGATCCCCTGTTATGCTAGCGGTAACAACTGAGGTCCCTCTAGCCCTGGAACCTTCTTCTGAGTAAGACGACCAGAGGTGATATTCATTTCATTTGGCTGTATCAAGGAAAATTCATTCTTTGGAATCTGGCTGCTGATAATTCAGGGGTATCTCCTCCAGGTATGACGCTCAGAAGCAAAGGGGATGGTGATACCCCATACGCCCCACCTGGAGCTCAGAAACAGATTTGTTTTGTTCCTTTAAAATCTTTATGAAAGCCTTGAACTTTTCTCCATTTTCCAAATTGAGGCATGAGCCCCAAATGTAATTTAGCAGGTCTAAAATATAGATGTTGGATCTAAAAACCTGTTTTAGTCTTTTCCTTCCCAAACTGTACTAAAGAAAGCCAAAAAATTCTTTTTATTCTTGTTTTCTTTTTTTTTAATGCTTTTTTTTTAAAGATTTAATTTGTTTATTTGAGAGAGTGAGAGAGAATGAGAGCAAGTGAGCATGAGAGGGGGAAGGTCAGAGGGAGAAGCAGACCCCTCCCGCTGAGCAGGGAGCCCGATGCAGGACTCGATCCCAGGACTCCAGGACTGTGACCTGAGCTGAAGGCAGTTGCTCAACCAACTGAGCCACCCAGGTACCCTTATTCTTGTTTTCAGTTGATTCATTCATTCGATCATATTCAACAAGCATTTCCTGGTGCTAATTCTGTGCCAGCCCCCTGTACCTAATGAAGGAGAGACGCAGAAGGGGCTCCCAACACAGGAGGGGCCGTGATCTGGAGAAAGAGTAAGGACAAAGGCCCCGGGACAGGAGGTCAGCACAGAAAAGTGGCTGGGGTAGAATCGAGGAGGGGAAGGCTAGGCAACAAAGTCAGAACGACAGAGGAGGAACAGGGAGACCACTTGGACTCGCGGTAGTCTGGGCACAAGATGACAGTGGCCTGAACCAGCCTGGTCAAGTCTAGACGGTAAGCTGTGATGAGATCCTGCAGGTGTTTTGGAAGTTTACTGTGGCCACAGATGGAATAAACTCCTTAATGGCAAGGCTGCGCTTGGCGCTGTTTGTTATGGGAAATTGCATTTATATATTATGTGTTATAATTACAGGATTATGTCTACAGTGGAAAGCCAGTGTAGGCACCTAAAGTTATAATGTACACCGGTGATGCACCACCCTAAATTCTTGTGTAATTTCACTGTATCTAAGGGGCTTAACTTCAGTTGTTAGTCAGAAAGCCGCAGTGCCCTTTTTTGGGCCTTCTCTCTACATCCCTGTTTGAAACAAACTTTGTAACTAACAGAGTCATTTCTAAACAGTAACATATATTCAAAATTTTCTTCACCAAGTGCCACATCCATCATTTACAAACGTGTATAGGAGGAATTTAGATTCACTCATATTTACTGGACACATAATATATGGCAAATAAAATATTGGGGCATTCAAAGAACTTTTATGATTTGGTGCTTTTGGTAAGTTTAAGTAAGTTTAAGGGGACACCTCAAATTTGCCAAGTTCTAAACATACACTGAGGTTCCAAAAGTCCTTCCTTGACTCTATTGTTCACACTTACTCAGCGATGCCACGTCATTGGCCGTGAGCGAGCACTGGTGAAGATCCAAAACTTCTAGATGCTCCAACATGACCAGCGGAGCTGATGAGTCTTCAAAACCTCCACCCAGCTCCCTGTTGCAGGAAAGGTCTAATTTCTTCAGTCCACCTAAATACCTAAAAGCAGCATCTAAAAGAGAAAATCGAAAGTCCCATTTTGACAAGGTAGAAGGTGGAAGGCAGGTGCAGGGCAGGCAAGGGGGCAGGTGTGTAGAAGGGAGACGGTGAAAATACACCGGGTTGAGAAAAGCCAAGATGGGGGAAGAACTTTAGACTTCCTACCATCTGGCCCTCTCTGGACTTGACAGTGGCTTCAAACACCCCCCCAAAACCACCCCCCCCAACAACACCCCATGATCTGCGTTGACTGCCAATGGCTTCAGTGGAACCCTGCAATGGCTCGTCCTCGTCCTCCTACACTGGCGCATTGGCATTTCACAGAATTCTAGACTTACTCAAACTGCCAGTGAAAAGGATATTATAGGCTCTGTAAGTCGAAGGGGAACACAAAATTTCATGTCATGTTCTCCCTACAGATGCCACTGAAGCTTTCTTTTTATCAGTACGAATTCCTTCCTACTACCGAGCATAAAATAATGTTGACATTTTCAAAAGTAAGAGAAAAATGGAGAGCTTTCTTAGCACATAACTTTTCTTTTGCCCAGTGTCTATCTCAAACCCGGAATATCCTGGCCTTTTCAGAGGCAGCGATTTTGAGAGATTATCTTTAGACTCATGAAAGTATATGCTTATTGTAAAAGAGTTAGAAAAGAATAAAACAAAGAAGATTTAAATTACCTATAATCTCATGCCTCAACATAACCGCTGTGTATATTTAGTTGAATTTCCTAACAGCTTAAAAAAATTAAATATAAACTAGAATTATGTATGTACAGAAAAATCCCAGTCATTGCTAACTCACCCAGCAGTTTGACACTCTCTTGTGATAGCCCACAGGAGTGTAACTTCAGTGCTTTCAGATTTGAGGTACTTCTTAATCCTTGAGCAATACTGTTCAGACTGGCACCGATATTTCTGTTAAGGGAAAGGTCAAGGACTTCGAGATTTTGCATCATGGGTAGCAACTGACCTAGAGGGAAGTGAATCCAAATGAGAAGAGAAACTCAATAAAAAAGCAGGGTGTGAATGTTGGGGCAGGATGGGGAGGGCAGCCTCATGTGATCCCGGGGGTACAGTGAGCCCCTCTTCCAATTCAGGCAAGATAAAACACAGCCAACTTTGACCCTTTGACCCTCAGATTGCCTGCTCGTGGGCATCTTCACATTTATTTTCTGGGAAGGACCCTTCCAAATTCCACTTACCTACAAATGCCCCATCTTCAGATGTGAGGTCACAATCCACAAGCTCAAGCGTTTGTATCTTGCTCCCTTCTTGGAACTTCTGGAGGGTCAGAGGCAAGTTCCCCCCCACTTCACTGTTCCAGGACAAGTTCAGCTCCTGCAGGTCAGTTATGCCCCCGAGTGCTTCTCCTGTTACAAAACAGCCCAAAGATTGGGTCGATTGCTAATCTGCAAAGCAGGGAGTCTGCCTCAAAATCAGCTCAAGTGTTATTTATGGGATGATAATGGCTGAGCCAGGGACTGGTCAGGTGCCAAAGAACAGAGTAGACCCAGTTCTTGCCCAGTCCCAGCAGGCTGAGCCCCTGTATTTAGAGGCTCAGCAATTCTAGTCCCTCCAAGGTTCAGAAGCTGTGCCTCTGTACAAAAATCATTGTCCAGAAAACCCCACCTGTCAGTAGGTGGTTTTGTGGAGTCGGTTTTGTGGTAGTAAATACATGTACTATTCCAACTGCTTTCTCTCGTCCACCTTGTCTGGGGTCAGCATCACTGGGAAGCTGGACCAGAGGATGAGGAGAGGCCAAGCAGGGCACCCACCATCCCGGGGGCAAAGCTCACTTAGACATCAAGAATATACAACTGAACCGAGCCCTAGAGAGAACCAGTAATAAAGCACAAGATGCTAGCAACTCATAACAGCCATGCAGCCCTGGAGAGTGGAGGAGGGTGCAGTGAGAAAAGGGTGGAAAGCATCTGAGGGCTGGAATGGAGGCTGGGAGAGAGCAGGGAAGTGACCAGGGAAATCAGCCTTAGGAATGACTTCCACTGTCCTGGGTAGAACAGGGCAGAGAGGCACACACATGGAAAATGCACTTCCTTGATTGCGGAGTCAATCTCAACACCGAATGTTTAAGAGTAATGGAAAGTCCCCTGTGTCTAGAAGCCTCTCCTCCACGGTCCACTACTGGCCTTGGACTTCAGCCGCTGGCCGTTCTTTGTGTGGACTGAGGTTTTGGGAGTCCAGGAACCTCATGTTAAAATGCATGTTCTCTCAGCCCAGGTGCCATTTTGTGTGCCATCACCAGTCAGCTAGGGTGGCTTTCTATAGTCCAGAAGCCCTCCTCAGCATCAGGGACAGAGAGTGCACGACTGATCAGCCATGTCTGCTGTGCACATGGTACGGGGGAGCCATCATCGATCATCCTACACTCAGTAATTGTAACAGGTATAATAATATTGGGATGCCCCCTGATTTATGGTCTCTTTTCATTAAACCATTTATTCGCCCTGTACCCCATCAGCCATCAATACTAAGGAAGGTCCCTTCTGATGGGAGAAGATGCAGAAGCCTTCCAGAGAGGAGGAGTCTGGGAGAAGGAATGGGTTACAAAACATCATGGCAACAAGGATGGAGGCTCTCTCCTGAACCAGGTAAGTTTGGAATGAGTTCCAGGGCAGAAATTCCCATTTCCTCACTTCTTAAGGTTGGAAGATCATGAACAAAATTTAGATGAATCACAGAAAATAGAGAAACTACATTTTCTTTTCACCCCTGAGTAGCAGTGAGTTAAATTTGCAGTCTGCTACATAATAATCAGCTGCTAACCAGTGGGGCTCAACTCATCGCATCAAACCACTGAAAGTTAATTTCGAATGAGGGAGTACTGAAAGGAGGACCTCTCCATTACTGAGCATGTACTATGTGCCAGGCACGTAGTAAGTGCTTCACAGAAATTATTTAATCCTCAAAATAGTTTTTTGAGGTAGATATCCAACCCATTTCAGAGATAAGAAAGCTGAGGCTTAGGAAGTTTAAATAATTGTCCATGGTCACAAGACTAGTTAGACGCGGGGCTAGAATGTGAACTAACACTTGGCCACTTATGTGGTGTTTCTCCTCAGCTACAGGAAGGGTGGGCCAGGGGGCGTCAACTGACCCTGATTTTCTACAGAGGGATTAGAGAGAGGACATTTGACATGAACTGTGTTGTTTTTACAGAGATCTTTGCAGAGATGTAAATGATCAAAATATGTCACTGAAATAAGAAACTTCAGACCAAAGGAATATTTAAAGATCTGAATGGCATCTGAAACCAGCAAGGATCGTATAAAGAGTTGGGTTAATAACATGACAAATTTTATCCTATATTCTATGTTCAGTATATAAATTAACTTAATTGAGGTCCTAGTTCTATTTAAACCATTGCTTTTAGTTTAAAAATATTGTTTTGATCCATTTTTTAAGATGGGAATGGAAAAATAGAAGAGATTATTTTGGGATCGGAAAATAATCATTATCTACCCCAACGCCTCAATTTTATAGACAATTAGCAGACTGAGAGTAAGCAAATTTGACAAACTATCTCCATTTAAATTCCATGAGAGCAGGTGTCTTTCTGGCCAGGCTTGTTCCCTACTCTGTCCTGGGGCTTACTACAGTGCTAGTAGGTACAGGCTGCGTAGCTTTTTAGAAGTTTTGCAAGTGCTAGCATGGCATTCCATCATCCAGGCGCTCTCATTCAAGAGCACCTGGAGGGCGGGGGTGACCCAGGGATTTGCCCTTGACACTTCAGAGCCGCTTCCAGTGAAACACTGACCATACCCAGGGCTTGCACATCATCCGTGGTAAGTCTGCAGCTTCCCAGCCTCAGGATTTTTAACTTGCTGAGGAGATGCAGGTGCTGTGTGACTGAATGGAGGTTTCCGCCTACAGAATCATTCCAGGAAATATCCAGTTTTTCCAAGTCTGGGAGAAGAGGCAGCAAAGCAACTGGAAATGAACAAGAGGATATACAGATTTGCATACGTAACTGCACGAAGGAGCGGTGGCGGCCATACTGGCTTTCAGCAAAGCAGGGGTCCCTCAGCCATGCAATTGGGAAGAATGACTTTTGTATTTCCTATTTCCTAGGATATTACCTATTTCTGCCAAATAAATGCACTCCAAAAATGTAGCAGTATCTCCATAAGATTTCATAGGAGCTCCTTTATTGTAGCAGAAATGGTAATTCTACTGTTACTGCCACTGCCGCTGTGATATGTATACTAGTCCTTTATTTTGCAAAAATAATTCCTCACCCCTTCATCCTATCAGATCCTCGGGCTGAAAGCTGGAGGACTGTTCTGTTGGCCAGGATTGCCGAGATTGGGGGTACATGTTACCCCTTCTTTTAGATCATGATTTCCTGGGTATCACCACCTTAGAAAGCTCCCATTATATTTAAATAGACCAACATGTGGAGGTTTAGACAGGCACAAAGCCTGACCGGAACCTTGTCTGAGTATCTGCCATTGCCCATTAACAGCGACCTTACTGTCTGTGATAAAGATTCGCTAAGGCCATCTTTATGTCCTGAAGCGATGAGACTCAAGAGTGGAAATGCCAACCTGGAGCAGGCGAAGAATCTTCGAGTATTTGCTTTTAAATACCTATCTTGAAGGTTCAGGGCAGCAGTCAGAAGTAGCAAGCCGAGCTCTTACAGTTTTAGGCACAGCAGCGTCCAATATTCTGAGTGAAATTTATATTTTGCTTTTTGTTTTTCTACTACTCTTCAATTTCAACTTGTTCACCAAAATTCTAACTTTATCAAGCAGAGACGTCTATTGAACACATGAAGAAGGAAAAAAAATTAAAAACAAGATGCTGGGGCCCGCTCTCCGAGACTCCAGGTCAGTGGTCTGGGTTGAACTCAAGTGAACACAAACTCTGCTAGTGATTCTAGCACACACGGGCATCTGGAAACACAGACATGGATAGGGTTCTCGCTGAAGAGATGTCCAAAATGTAATGGCATGGATTCTCGTTAAAATGGTCAAGGATGGACTCACCATCCAGTTCTTTTGATACCTCTGTGCTGGGAGACACAACTAGTTTGAGGGAAGGCTGGACTTAAGGTCTCTGAGAAAAAGGGAAAAGAAAGGTGGTCATAGTTGTGTGGGGAGGGGCACCTTCGCAACCAGACAGCTGCTTCCGTGGGGCAGGTGCGGCTTACGCTGCTGAGCACGCAGGTTGTGAGCAATGACTGCTGGCGTTTCCTCTCTTACCCCACAAATAACTGAGCACAACACCCCTTTACGCACCCGGCAGGGCTCGGGCTTCACGGACGGGCTGCACGAGTTTATATCTCATGCTGTGGGCAAGACAAATGTTTTTCAGGGAGTACGGAGCCATCAGTAGGGGCGGTGAAATGCTCAGGGAGAACAGACAGACTAAGGAACCTTCCTCCTACGCTCGGCTCAAATCTTTGAAGCTTGAGGAAGGATCAATTAACTTGTTTAAAAAAAGAAAAATAGTGGTGCAGCTGCTACTCCCGAGTTGTCTGGGGCCACCCTGAGACCCAGGGTTGCCAGGTGAGTAATGAGCGTGTTTTGCCCGCCCATGGCAACCCGAGGGCTCCCGTGGCCCTCCGTGCGCGCCAGCTGCTACAGACCCGCTTCCCTCAAGTCGGCCGCCGTCAGCCTGCAGTTGTTCAGATCTAGACACTTGTCCACGGCCGTTCTGCCCAGCTTCTGCAGGAACTGCTCCTTTCCCTCCATGCTGGGTCCCCCTTCCATTTCTGAAGTGAGAGGCTGAGCTACATGGTGAGAATAAAGAAGAACGTGCCGTTAGTGAGACCGTGGTAACGATGCACAGTGATGGCAATAAGACGAGTCAACGGACTGACTAACAACAGTCCTGAGCAAACCTCCGCCCAGAAGGGAAGCGCTTAGCGGAGACAGAACTTCACCACTGTCCTGCCTCCAGGTGCTGGACACTGATCACTGCAGTGACCCTCTTCCGGCAAGGAAACTGAGGACTCAGGGGCTTTCCCTTCACGGCCTGACAGGGGCTTGTCAGCATGTGGACACGGTTGTCTTCCTGGGCGAAGTGGCGAACTTGTTAGCACAGCCTTTAAGCTAAATGCTGCTGAGGGTCGCACAGCCTGGTGCACGCCGGGTGGGGAATACAGGTATTTTTTTTTTAATTTTTTTATTTTAATAAACATATAATGTATTTTTATCCCCAGGGGTACAGGTTTGTGAATCGTCAGGTTTACACATTTCACAGCACTCATCATAGTCCATACCCTCCCCAATGTCCATTTCCCCACCACCCTCTCCCATCCCCCCTCCCCCCCGCAACCCTCAGTCTGTTTCTTGAGATTGAGTCTTTTATGGTTTGTCTCTCTCCCAATCCCATCTCTTCATTTTTTCTTTTCCTACCTCCCCCCAACCCCCCCCGCCTTGCATCTCCACTTCCTCATATCAAAGAGATCATATGATAGTTGTCTTTCTCCGATTGACTTATTTCGCTAAGCATGATACCCTCTAGTTCCATCCACGTCGTCGCAAATGGCAAGATTTCATGTCTTTTGGTGGCTGCATAGTATTCCATTGTGTATATATACCACATCTTCTTTATCCATTCATCTGTTGATGGACATCTAGGCTCTTTCCACAGTTTGGCTATTGTGGACATTGCTGCTATAAACATTCGGGTGCACGTGCCCCTTCGGAGCACCACGTTTGTATCTTTAGAATATATACCCAGGAGTGCAATTGCTGGGTTGTAGGGTAGCTCTATTTTCAGTTTTTTGAGGAACCTCCACACTGTTTTCCAGAGTGATTGCACCAGCTTGCAGGGAATACAGGTATTTGACCAAACAGGTGAGGAAAGGGAAGCATTGCAGTCACCTGGCCTCACCCGCCTGGAGCTTCGTTGGCTACGGGAGCCAACGAAACGCGGCTCCTAGACCATTCAATTGACAGATCCAGAGGGCAGAGTGGCTGGGAGAGCTTTTCTCTACCCCTGCCAGAGAATACACCCAGAAAGCCTCATTTGTCCTTCTTGCTGAGAGAGACGACTTATGTGGCCCCCTTATCAAGTTCCTCTGTACTAATGCTGGGCTAATGCGAACATTAAGCTAAGAAAAGCTTTAATTTCACTGAACGCCTATTATGTCCCAATATGTGTCAGCATTTAAGACACATATAAAACACATCATACTTTTGTAAGGAAAAACAAATATGCAGGTACTGACAGTGACTTTAAGGAGGTTTTGTAGATGAAAATGTACAATTTTAAAACATAAAAAGAGCATACTGGAATCCATAATGAAAGTGTAAGTTCCAAATATGCAGTGATACTCTTCTAACCCTTACGAAGTATAAAACCACATAGCTAAAGAGAAATATATTGGTACCAGTGAAAATTAATAGTAGGATTTCAGTAGTGATCAGCCTAGATTTAAATATTAGGAGAGGAACACAAACTCTACTTCTCCTCTGCAGTGTGTTTGCTGGCTGGCTATGATTTTTTATTAACACATAATGTATTATTTGTTTCAGGGGTACAGGTCTGTGAATCATCAGTCTTACACAATTTACAGCACTCACCATAGTACATACCCTCCCCAATGTTCCTCATTCACTGGCTGGCTTTTTTTTTTTTTTTTAAGGCAACTTGAATTTTATTTTATTTATTTTTATTAACATATAATGTATTATTTGCTTCAGGGGTACAGGTCTGTGAATCATCAGGCTTACGCAATTCACAGCACTCACCATAGTACATACCCTCCCCAATGTCCATCATCCAGCCACTCTATCCCCCCTCCACCCTCCAGCAACCCTATGTATGTTTTGTGAGATTAAGAGTTTCTTATGGTTTGTCTCCCTCCCAATCCCATCTTGTTTCATTTTTTCCCTCCTTACCCCCTAAGACTCCTTGCCCTGCCTCCCAAATTCCTCGTATGAGGGAGATCATATGATAATTGTCTTTCTCTGACTTATTCTGCTTAGCCTGATACCCTCTAGTTCATCCACATCATTGCAAATGGCAAGATTTCATTTCTTTTGATGGCTGCATAGTATTCCATTGTGTATATATGTCACATCTTCTTTATCCATTCATCTGTTGATGGACATCTAGGTTCTTTCCATAGTTTGGCTATTGTGGACATTGCTGCTATAAACATTTGGGTGCACGTGCCCCTTCAGATCACTACATTTGTATCTTTAGGGTAAATACCCAGTAGCGCGATTCCTGGGTCATAAGGTAGCTCTATTTTCAACTTTTTGAGGAACCTCCATGCTGTTTTCCAGAGTGGTTTCACCAGCTTGCATTCCCACCAACAGCGTAGGAAGGTTCCCCTTTCTCCTCATCCTCACCAACATCTGTTGTTTCCTGACTTGTTAATTTTAGCCATTCTGACTGGTGTGAGGTGGTATCTCACTGTGGTTCTGATTTGTATTTCCCTGATGCTGAGTGACATTGAGCACTTTTTCATATGTCTGTTGGCCATTTGGATGTCTTCTTTGCAGAAATGTCTGTTCATGTCTTCTGCCCTTTTCTTGACTGGATTATTTGTTCTTTGGGTGTGAGTTTGATAAGTTCTTTATAGATTTTGGATACTAGCCTTTTATCTGATATGTCATTTATAAATATCTTCACCCATTCTGTCAGTTGTCTTTTGGTGTTGTTGACTGTTTCTTTTGCTGTGCAAAAGCTTTTGATCTTGATGAAGTCCCAAGAGTTCATTTTTGTCCTTGCTTCCCTTGCCTTTGGCGATGTTTCTAGGTAGAAGTTGCTGTGGCTGAGGTTGAAGAGGTCACTGCCTGTGTTCTCCTCAAGGATTTTGATGAATTCCTTTCTCACATTCAAGTCTTTCATCCATTTTGAGTCTATTTTGTGTGTAGTATAAGGAAATGGTCCAGTTTCATTCTTCTGCGTGTGGCTATCCAATTTTCCCAACACCATTTGCTGAAGAGACTGTCTTTCTTCCACTGGACATTCTTTCCTGCTTTGTCGAAGATTAGTTGACCATAGAGTTGAGGGTCCATTTCTGGGCTCTCTATTCTGTTCCACTGGTCTATGTGTCAGTTTTTGTGCCAGTACCATGCTGTCTTGATGATTACAGATTTGTAATAGAGCTTGAAGTCTGGAATCATGCTGCTGCCAACTTCGGTTTTCTTTTTCAACATTCCTCTGGCTATTTGGGGTCTTTTCTGGTTCCATACAAATTTTAGAATTATTTGTTCCATTTCTTTGAAAAAATTGGTGGCATTTTGATAGGGATTGTGTTAAATGTGTAGATTGCTTTAGGTAGCATAGACATTTTCTCAATATTTTTCTTCCAATCCATGAGCATGGAATGATTTTCCATTTCTTTGTGTCCTCTCAATTTCTTTCATGAGTACTTTATAGTTTCCTGAGTACAGATTCTTTGCCTCTTCGGTTAAGTTCATTTCTAGGTATCTTATGGTTTTGGGTGCAATTGTAAATGCTATCGACTCCTTAATTTCTCTTTCTTCTGTCTTGCTGTTGGTGCATAGAAATGCCACTGATTTCTGTGCATTGATTTTATATCCTGACACTTTACTGAATTCCTATATGAGTTCTAGCAGTTTTGGAGTGGAGTTTGGGTTTTCCACATAAAGTATCATATCATCTCCAAAGAGTGAGAATTTGACTTCTTCTTTGCCAGCTTGGATGCTTTTTACTTCTTTTTGTTGTCTGCTTGCTGAGGCTAGGACTTCTTTTTTTTTTTTTTAATCTTTTTTTTTAAATTTATTTATTTGACGGACAGAGATCACAAGTAGGCAGAGAGACAGACAGAGAGAGAGGGGGAAGCAGGCTCCCCGCCGAGCAGAGAGCCCGATGTGGGGCTCGATCCCAGGACCCTAGGATCATGACCTGAGCCGAAGGCAGAGGCTTTAACCCACTGAGCCACCCAGGCACCCCGAGGCTAGGACTTCTAATACTATGATAGAAAACCTGAACAGACCCATAACCAGGAAGCAGATTGAAGCAGTCATCAAATATCTCCCAACAAACAAGAGTCCAGGGCCAGACGGCTTCCCAGGGGAATTCTACCAAATGTTTAAAGAAGAATTAATACTTACTCCCCTGAAACTGTTCCAAAAAATAGAAATGGAAGGAAAACTTCCAAACTCATTTTATGAGGCCAGCATTACCTTGATCCCAAACCCAAAGACCTCATCAAAAAGAATTACAAACCAATATCCTTGATGAACACAGATGCAAAAATACTCGCCAAAATAACTAGCCAATAGGATCAGACAGTATATTAAAAGGATTATTCATCACGACTAAGTGGGATTTATTCCTAGGTGCAAGGTTGGTTCAACATCCACAAATCAATCAATGTGATACAATACATTAATAAAAGAAAGAACAAGAACCATATGATACTTTCAATAGCTGCTGAAAAAGCATTTGACAAAGTACAGCATCCTTTCTTGATCAAAACTCTTCACAGTGTAGGGATAGAGGGTACATACCTCAATATAATCAAAGCCATCTATGAAAAACCCACAGCAAATATCATTTTCAATGGGGAAAAACTGAGAGCTTTTCCGCTAAGGTCAGGAACACGGCAGGGATGTCCACTATCACCACTGGCTGGCTGTTTTTAAGAGAACACCTATACAGCGTACATCTTTGTAGGATGGTTGGTGTTACCACATTCTGCCAGTAGGAGGCAGCACCATCCACCATTTTGTGTCTTCACTCTGGCCTTCCACTTGCATCGTGCATTGATTGGATAGATCGCATTTTATTTTGGATAGGGTTGCCAGATTTAGGAAAAACAGAAACAGCCTTTCCAATAAAATTTAAACTTCAAGTAAACAAGGAATCATTGCTTAGTAAAGGTATGTCCCAAATATTGCATGTATTCTATCTGGCAATTCTAATTTGGGGTAGAGCAGAAGAGAGTGGTGGGTGGGGGACTAACATTTATGTGCCAATGGGTACAGGATGTTTTGTGTAAACTTCATGCAAGGAGTCACAATCACACTATTTCATAGGTTTGGAACCTGAGACACAGAGAGCCTGTCAGTGAGTAAGTAGCAAGTCAGAATTTGAACCCAGAACGGTCTGCTCCAAAGCGCATTATATGTATGTTTGTGTTAATGAGTTTCTGTGTTAAAAAAATCTCTCTGTGTGCTATCTGGTGCTTTCTGCCTTCTGTTTTTGAGCTTTTTATCTCCATAGGTTCAACCTACAATCATGCTCAAGTTCCAGCTTCACCAAAGCTTCTGTTTTCTCAAGCTACTTTTTGGTCCATCATTAGGAAATGATTACTGTCAAATGTTTGGAAAGGGTGGTTTGTACTTGCTGGGCCCATGTCACCCCATTTGCCAATTAACCCTCTATGTTCTGGTGACCACAATCACCTATCCCAACAAATTGTTTCTCAAAGGTCACCAGCAGTGACCTACCAATTGACAGTTTCAGGAATCTCTTCTCATACCGCATCCTACTTGGGCACTCTGTAATCCTGGATATGACTGGCAAGTCTAAGATAGCATGAATGGAAGACCTGGTTCAAATCATGGGTCCCGTAGGTGAGCAAGTCACTGAACTTCTCCGAGCCTCGGTTTACTCGTCTGGAAAGAGAGACTATAATTCCTACCTGGTTCACTTCTCATTTACTGGGGCCTCCCAGGGAGATGGGACTCTGCAGTGCCTTTTATGTGAGAGGTATTCTATTAATATTTGTTGAATGCACAGATAATTGAATGAATGAATGAATATTAGCTTTAAACTCCTTAATGACCAAAATAAGTCAACACGATAAATCTTTATCAAACTCCCAAGTATAAGTATGAGTACCAGTTTGTGAGGTCCTTGGACACGTCCTTGCAGACCATATATATCATTTTTTTAATACATAAAACCATTTCCTTAAAGGATAGCATATGTCACAGCTCAAGACATAAAACAGTTGAGTCAGAATTGCTCTCCATTGGCTGAGGTAGGATGACTGACATGCCATGAAGAGGACAAAGTTGTCACATCTGAGCAGTTTTGTGGAGTGATTCAGGGCCTTTTCCTGGCTGTTTTACTGCTGAACCAAGCTTTTGCCTTCCCCACGTGATCCTGTGAGCTAAGCAGTATCTTCACATTAGGTTCTTTCCAACCTACATCTGTAAGGGTTAGTTTCTTGCTTATAAACAACCAAGAGGTTTCATAAAACATGATTACACATTTGTAACATGGGTGGCACTGTACAGGGAACCAAGATAACAAGTTCCTTATTTTTGAGGAGCTACCTGTCTAATGGAAGAGACAAACATGAAAGCCATGCCCACCACACAGAGGAGACATGCAATGGTGGAGGCGTGCGGAGGGTACCTGGGAACACATGGTGTGACAATAAGTACCTCAGGTCCCATGGACATGTCTTGGCAAGCTTTCAAGAGGAAGGGATACATGAATTACACCTTAAGGGAGAGGGAGAGTCAGCCAGGTGGGTGGACATGAGGGAGGGATAAGTGGAGGAGGGGTGCAGAAGGAGCATGGTGATACAAGGGAAGGTCTTTATAAGCCCAGGGAACCCCTTTGAAAGAATATGTATGGCCAGTTCAGGAAACTGCAAGTGAATCTCAATGTCAGGAGTAGAGGATGAACATGAGGTTGGGGGAAGGCAGAGGACACAAAGAGAGGTCCATCTGATCATAAACACCCTGAAGACCGTGCTTGGAAGTGTAGACTCTCTCCAAGGCAAGAGAGACTCGGGGAAAGATTTGAAGCAGGTGAAAAGACATCATGTCTGTGATTTAGAGAGAGCAAGCCGTGGCAGAGTGAAGGACAAGCTGGCCAGAGAGCTGGACCAGAAATAGGGAAACTAGTTAGGAAGCTATCCCAGCAGTCTGGGCAAAAAACAGTGAAAGCCAGAACAGCAATAGAGAGGAGGAACCAGTTCTCAGAGCCATTTGAGGGCAGAATTGACATGACTCCAGGAGCCACTGAATTTTGGGAGAAATGGAAATGGAGAAGCCATGCAAGGTTGAGTGGCCAGTGTTGTACAGCCAGGATAACCAATGCCTGGCCTTGCACGGTCAATTTCATCATGGTTGTGGCATTCATGACCCACGTTCCCGAAGCTTCGTTTCCTACGTTAGAACAAGTATCAACAATTTTCTGATACAGGTTGTCTTTTTTTTTTTTTTAAAGTAGACTTTAACTTCCTATTTCCAAAATATATTTAAATATACTTAATTGACTTTCACATAAAATGATATTGTTTTTGGTATTTGATGCAAATAACTGGACAGAATTAAAGGTAAGTATAGATGAAACAAGATTGGCCATGGGTTGATCATTGATGGGGGGAAGTGATCATGGAGACTCCTTTGAGACTCCTTTTAGACTATTCTCTCTACTACTATGTATGTTTGCATAAGAAGTTTAAGATGTTTAAAAAATACATTTAATCTAATAATATGCCAATGGTATTGTGTATGATATATAGCTTTAGGGAGAGATTTGGCACTATTTATTTTCATAACTCTTGAATCTGTATTATCTGTTCTAAGAATTTATATTTTAAAAAAAGGCTAAAGGGCACCTGGGTGGCACAGTGGGTTAAGTCTCTGCCTTCGGCTCAGGTCATGATCTCAAGGTCTTGGGATCGAGCCCCACATCGGGCTCTCTGCTCAGCGGGGAACCTGCTTTTCCCTCTCTCTCTCTCTCTCTGCCTGCCTCTCTGCCTACTTGTGATCTCTGTCTGTCAAATGAATAAATAAAATCTTTAAAAAAAAATAAAGGCTGAAATACAATGAAGCCAGGAACAAGTAAGAGGGAAAGACAAAAATAGTCACTGAAGGACGAAAAAGGAACTTAAGTAGTTATGGCATATACGTGGAATAGCTGTTCAAGGTGGCATATGAACATCATTTTATGCATGTCTGCCATGCTGGGGTTAAGCAATATAATCATATGTTGCAGAAGTAATATCACAGCTCCATGTAAGCTCAAGAGGGATTTGTAAGCTATTATAAGTGCAAAAGATGCCTGCTCTGGCCCCCAGGCACCTCCATGACTGTCCTCCTGCTCTTGTTCTCTCTCGTCACTCCTCGTGCTTCGGCACCCCTGACCTTGGGCTCACTCTCAAGCATGCCAGGCCCAGTCCCACCTTGGGCCTTTGCATTTACAGTTCCCTTTGCCTGGGAACCTACTGCCATTGATGTCCACGTGACTGGCTTTATTCGTCCATTCTCCTTGGCTTACTTTATCCAGACCTCTGCTCAAATGCCACCAAATCAGAGAATCTTTCCCCACAATCCCATCTAGAGTAGGACCCCATCCATCCTTCTGTCTCCTTAGCCTTCTTCCAGTCACTTATCACACTGAAATTGTGTGCATTCAGTTCTTTGTGTACACGAGGTCCTGTTTCTTATGGCTGCATTTGTAACACAACAGTAGCTGTCATACAAATGTAGTGACTCCAGGTTTGTTGACTGCCTGACTGGCCATAAATGCATGCATATGAACAAAAGTCTGAAAAGAATCTTGAAGAAAGAATCATTTGTGTTAGAATGAAAGAAAACAAAGTATTTTCTCTATACCTTCCCGTAGTGTTACTTTTGATCATTTAAAAGTCAAATTAGCAAAGTATTTAAAGCATTTAAGTCACATAGTAAACGCTTAGAATAGAGACTCAGATTAGTTTTAGTTTAACCCATACGATCTCTTTAGGGGAAAGCATTATTCTAAAAAATAAAGAAATAAGAGCAGTCAGAAGTTTACCGGTATCTAAGGTGGCTGTTTTCTGTGCCTCGTTGCAGGGTTGGAAATCAGTTGTTTCAAGGTCATTGCTCTCTTTTCTGCTTTCAGGTTTGGAGGACATGAATTTTGAGCCCCTGAGGAATTTGTTGACAAATGAGGCCCGGGGTTTAGTTTCTCCATTTGAAGAATTCTTCTTCTGTGTTTGACTCATGGTCAAGTTGAAGGGGGCCTGTCTCAGTAAGCTATCTTCCTGTTGTTTTCTGTTTCTAGGATTACTGAGAAGAAAAAGACTCTGTCAAGCCTCTGTGAAATCAGAATTTCCCTGCATGAGTTTTTATTTCCTCTTTCCTTTGTTTTTATTACTGGTAATGTTTAATGTAAAAATAAGAATGACGTAACCCAGGATCCGGGAACCAACAGATGGTGGCAGATACAAATCTAAAGCAAACTTGGTTTTTAACTTTGCCCTATTTTATTACGTGAGATATGGGTCATTAAAAACCACTTGGGCAAATGCATCAGATGTGTCAATACATTTAAATTTCAGCTGTCAATTAGAGTTACCTTCTAAGGGACGACGGTAAAAGAGGATTTACCATACCTCTCAACTGTCTGACCCTTTGCGGAACTGTTGCCCAGGAAGAGTTTGCCTTCAGTGAGCCCAGACTCCTCTCTCTACATACTGCTGCTTTTTCTCCTGGCATCTTCCCTTTTTCCACTCCAGCCCTGCTCTGCTCCCCCATGGAAAACACATTGGCAGTAAAACTTTTACTCAATCCATAAACAGAGCCTACTCTAGGTCAGATGCGGCTCTGGCTGGGAGATTCGATGAGGAGTGAGACACAGCTCCTGTCTTTGATGGAGGCTTAACTTGTATGTCAGAGAACACACTGGGTAAGGGCTGCCAGGGAGAAGGGACCCAGGAAGTCAGGGAAGGCTCCAATGGACTGTGCCTGCCCCTAGAACAGACTTGGAGCCTGGGTTTTTAGCCTGGGGAGTTAGCTAAAAAGAGAGAGGGAAGAGTGGCCCAGGCAGAAAAAAACAAGCTCAGAAGTCTCCAAAAATAAAGGCTGGGAACAGTCTAGGGTGGCTCCAACAGTGAATTCTGATCTTCCTGGAGCAAAAGATGTGGGGATGGAGGTAAGGAGTGGGTCTGGTGTGATTTGAGGCTAAAGAGTCATAAGGGTCAATCTATTGTCCCTCCTCGGATAATAGAGGGTTTTAAATACTTAAACTGCCAATGGAATTTTAGATTTTGGGGGGCATTTTAAAAAATTTAAATTCAATTAATTAACATATAGTATATTATTAGTTTTGTAGTTAGAGTTCAGTGATTCACCAGTCTTATACAACACCGGTTGTTCATTACAACCTGTGCTCTCCTTAATGTCCAACACCCAGTTACCCCATCCCCACCCCACTCCTGGAATTTTAGATTTTGTTAATAAAATTTAGATCTTGTCCTTGGGACAGGAACTAATAGGGTTTTTTTTGTTTTTTTGTTTTTAAAGATTTTATTATTTATTTGACAGAGAGAGAGACAGCAATAGAGGGAATATAAGCAGGGGGAGTGGGAGAGAGAGAAGCAGGCTTCCTGCTAAGCAGGGAGCCCAATGTGGGACTCCATATAGGGCTCCATGCGGGGCTCGATCCCAGGACCCTGGGACCATGACCCAAGCCGAAGGCAGATGCTTAACGACTGAGCCACCCAGGCACTCCCCTAATAGGTATTTTTGAAATTACAATGTTCATGGCTTCTTCCTATAAAATAGGTCTTTCTGTAATAGTATGTTCTAGAAGGATTCAAGAACATTTTGCACAGGGGCTCTGAAAAATGACCTTGGAGAGCCCACCTCCATGCTAGGGAAACTCAATATTCTATACACCTGGAGTACTAAAATTTTAGAAGTCACAATTGGGCATCTTTTTCTTTTTGCATTTTCTTTTCAAATGAGAGCAGGATGCAGCCCAGATATACCCAGGAACAGACAGCAATGGAACCAAACGGTAGCCCCTTGCTGCAGGCCCACAGCTGACCTAGCCTCAGTGGGTTGGGTGGGAAAGAAAAAAAGTCCTCTGGCAATGAACCCGGCTACAGCCAGCAGCCCTGGGTGTCCCATCCTGATTCCACCGTCACCTCAGGGGCCCTTGTCCTTTGGCTGGTCCTTTGGCCTCCCCCTCCAAGATTTACCTCCATGGTCATTGTCATTCAGTTGCACCTTTTGGTGGACACAGAGCCCTTCTCTGGAGTGTCATTCCACTAAATGGTTTCACTTTTTCCCCCACTAAATGCGCTGACTTCAATTCCCAAGTCTTAAGAAAACACTGCTGGATGGTGCTCCAGGATGTGGTAATTTACCCAAATGAAACCCCACCCAGCTTGGGAGGCCCCTCCAGGTCCTCTGAGGAGGAGAGCACTTGTGAGCAGAATGGGAAGGGCGGGGCTGGGGGGTGGGGGAGGCAAGATAGAACCCAGGATGCAGGATTCAGGATTCAGGGGACAGAAGAGGAAACAGAAGTTGGGGGGTATGGGGGAGGGGAAGGCAGAAAGAAGAGAAAGCCGAGGGTAAGAAACAACAGACAGGAAGCCAGGGAGGTAGAAAAGGACCAAGTATAAGGAAGGCAGCCGTGTGAGTGCCAAGCAGAAAGCATTTGCACATTGCTTAACGTGCAGTGGGTAAGAAGTAGGTTACCATGCTCTCTCTAAAAACATCTTTTTGCTTTTTCTTTTTTTCCAGGATGTGTGCAGGAAATTCCTCTCTATATACAAACTTGAACAAGTACTCCAGCTTCCCGTACCAACTCAGGCTTACACAAACCTTCCATTTTCCCCTTGTCCCTGCACTGAGTTTTACAGTGTGAAGGCAAAGTCTGGAAGCAGAATTCGGAAATTTGCAGATCACAACATAACAACCAAACTACAGCTGCTGAAAACTGGGCTTTGTCTCTTCTTCTAGGATCAGACACATTCATTTAAGAGGCCTTTGGAAAACCTAAGGGCTGGCCCTCCAATTTGACTTAACAACGTTAACTGAGCAGTTATTTTTTTATATTTACTATATTATCACCAGATAAGGTCATTTGCCATGAAACTCCAAGGATAATATGCAGTTGGCATATTGTTTTCTTGCATCTAAGCTGTATTTATTTATTTATTTATTTTTATTTAGAGTGAGAAATGCCTTTTCTTCCTTTTCCATCCTCAGATTTGGGCTTAACATTACTTAACGTTTCTGATCCAGTGTTTCAGAGTGAATCATATTTTCACTGATGCTTGTTAAAGGGAAATGCATCATTCTTTCTCCACAAAAGGGAAGTCCTGACACATGCAACAACATGAATGAACCTTGAAGACATTATACTAAGTGAAATAAACCAGTCGCAAAAAGACAAAGGCAGTGTGATTCCACTTATGGGGTGAGGGGGGAATCTATTCAAATTCATAGAGACAGAAAATAGAATGGTG
Source organism: Martes martes (assembly GCF_963455335.1). Classification (NCBI taxonomy): domain Eukaryota; kingdom Metazoa; phylum Chordata; class Mammalia; order Carnivora; family Mustelidae; genus Martes; species Martes martes. Next base: position 92,786,654 of record NC_137888.1, read on the forward strand.
GTTCCCAGGGGCAGAGTGGAGGGGAAAATGAGGAGTTGTTTAATGGGTACAGAGTTTTATAAGATGTTTTATAAGATGACAGTTTTATAAGATGACAGAGTTCTGGAGATGGGTTGCACAACAATGCGAATATATTTGAAACTACTGAACTGTACCTTTAAAAATGGTTAAGATGGGAGGCACTTGGCTGATTCAGTTGGTAGAGCATGCAACTCTTGATCTTGGGGTTGTGGGTTCAAGCCCTGCATTGGATGTAGAGATTGCTTTAAAATAAAATCTTTAAAAAATGGTTAATATGGTAAATTTTATGTAATATGGGGTTTTTAGCACAATTAAGAATTTTATATATATGATACAGAGAACTAGAACACTAACTGTAAGGAAGTTTTAGAAGTACCTTAATTTCAGCTACAAGTGTGATATGATATGATTTTTTAAAATCCATGCCTAAATATATTTTCATGAGTATAAAGTAAAAATCCTAGTTAATTGTTACAAAAGTATTATGGTGGCATGCAGGGTCTTGAGTTATATATCTGATGGTCTTCATTGAGCCTTATTCAGAACTCTTCTCTAGAACTAAACACATTATTGCAAATATATTTCTAGCATTATTGTTAGTACTACTATTCTCAGTTTAAGCAGAAAAGGAATTTATTAAAAGTATGGCAGAGATAAATATGTATTTGCCTGCACTCCTTTTGAACCCCACTTAAATAATAATTAAGGGATTTTTTTTTTCTAAACCACTTCATAAATCTCTAAGGACAAAGAGAACTGGGTAGAAGTCAACAAAATTTTGGAATCTAGAGAGCATAAGGAAGAATTTAACTGATTTTATAGTTAAGTGCATGTAAGAGTTGGGGAACAAATTTTAAAAATTTCAGTGTCCCGAAAGACTCAGTAAATGAACCAATAATTGTACCAGGTAACTCTGAAGGAAGAGGTGAGTATGGGTGGACTGAGAACAGAGTGATTAGTTAAAAATTTGTAAGACGTTTTTTGTTTTTTTTTTCTTTTTAAGAGTTTATTTTTAAGTAATCTCTACACCCAACCTGGGGCTCAACCCCCATAAACCCGAGATTAAGAATTGCATGCTCTGCTGACCGAATAGCCCGGTGTCCCCACCTAAACAAGTAAATTTTATTTCTGCCTGGGTGGCTCAGTCTGTCAAGCATCTGCCTTTAGCTCAGGTCATGATCCCAGGGTCCTGGGATTGAGTCCCACATCGGGGTCTCTGCTCAGCAGGGAATCTGCTTCTCCTTCTGCACCTCCCCCTCCCACCCCTACCCTCACTCGTGCTCACATGCTTTCTCACCTTCTCTCCCACTCTCAAGAATAAATAAATAAGTTTTATTTCTCACACTAGGGCAGACAGAGATGACCTCTTCCCCACCCCAGCAAAAGATAGAAAGTTTATTTTCAGGACAGTTTGAAACATTGAAGATCTGGACTCAGACACTGGTCATGTTTTGAGTACCTTTTTGGATAGGGAAGTTGAGTAAGGTCTGTATATTGAACCACGAGACCTCCCCCTACTTCCCCTTCAGTTCCTCTAAGAACACACTGGCAACCAAGCTTGAACCTCCCCTTTCCCCACCCCATAGCAGCATATGGGAGGACACCAATCTAGGGAAACCAATACTGACTGTGCGGTGTCCTTCAACTACATAAATTTGCCTCTACCAAGCAATTACAGAGATGTTCTCTGACTGAGAAGTCCTACATATATACGCAGAGCTCCTAAAAAAAATGCCTAATTCTATATATGCTTCAAGGGCCAAAGATCTCAAGATAGTGGAGGGGAGACTGACATGCAAATGAGATGCAGAAACAATAAGAAAAAGGGAACTCAGAGAGAATAAGGACAATAAGGGAGAATAAAAGATTTTTAAAAACTCACTATTGTGCTTAGAGAGTGAAGTGTTGATGGAGGGTCCATAAACCAAGAACCAGATATAAGAAAGGGAAAATCCAGAGAACAGAAGACCTTCTAGAAATTAAGAATGTGATACTTTCTGTGCAAGAATAAAGTGGTATCATTTTGAATCTACCTAATCCTCCAGCAACAGCCACCGCCACTACAAATGCATAAGAGTGACCTACCATGAAACTAATAAGGTATCCTGTGAATTCCCAAGTACAAGGAGAGGGCTGATTAACTGACAGCAGCCAGACCCACATGATATCAGCAAGTGGCAGGAGATAGTAGAAGGCAGGCAGAGATAGGATCTTCTGGTGGCACTGAATGCCCGTAAACTCATAATCAAAACTGCCAAAGGTATTTATCCCCAAATTTAAGTGTCCACATTCAGCATTGAAAGCTAATTGAACTTTTTGGGGAGCGGTGCTAGAACAGGAAAGGGGTTACTAGGGGTGAAGGCAAAAGAAAGGTTAGATTATATGGGGCTGTTTGGCCCTATTAAGCCTCAGCACTAACCAATGGAATCTCTTTTGCAGAACAAAGTCCCTCTCAGAGGAGAGTCTGCTGGGGTAGAATCTAAATGAAGCAGCACAGAGACATTGTGGGCAAAGGCAAGAGAAGATCCAGGTAAAGTGGGGGAGGAGGCAGAAAAGCTAGTTTCAGAAAGCACAAGGCAATGTTGTTTAACTCTTTATTTTTTTGTAAAGACTTTATTTATTTATTTATTTTACACAGAGAGAGAGAGAGAGAGAGAGAGAGCAGCAGAAGGAGAGGGGGAAGCAGACTCTCTACCAGGCAGGGAGCCCGATGTGGGACTCGATCCCAGGACCCCAGGATCATGGCCTGAGCTGAAGGCAAAGGCTTCACTGCCTGAGCCACCCAGGCGTCCATGTCTAACTCTAAAATAACAATAGACTAGCCACTGAGCTAGGGAAGCAGTCCTGGCCCACTCTCTCTCCTAAGTACACCATGCGGGTCCCTTCATAGGGCTGGCTTGATGTGTTCTCACAAAACAGCAACTGGCTTGCCAGAGCACATGCATGACTCGTGAGTCAGAGCAAGGAGAAAGCTGTGAGGCCTGTGGTGACCCAGTCACTCATCATGCACTCTATATATTCTATTTGTTAAAAGTAAGTCACTAAGTCCAGCCCTCACACAAGGTAAGGGAAACTAGGTTCTACCCCTCGAAGGGAGGAATACAAAAGAATTTGCAGACATTTAAAATGTCCTACAATATAAAAAAGAGAATTAGAAAGTGGGAGATATAAATAGATGATAGGCAAAGACAAACCAACATCTGTTTGGGATTCCCTGAAGAAGAAAGGGGATTCCCTGAAGAAGAAACTCAAAGCAAATACTAAAACCTTTAATTCGTGAAACTACTTCTTTTTTTTTTTTTAAGATTTTATTTATTTATTTGAGAGAGAGAGAGAAAGAGCACAAGCAGGGGGAGCAGTAGACGGGGAGGGGGGAAGCAGGCTCCCCGCTGAGCAGGGACCCCAATGTGGGACTCAATCCCAGGACCCCGGGATCATAACCCAAGCTGAAGGCAGACACTTAACCATCTGAGCCACCCAGGCACCCTGTGAAACTACCTCTGAAGGAAGACTTAAACCGGCATATTTAAATGGCATAGAGCATACCTAGGACAAGCTACCTGGAATGGATAACACCAAGACATATTCCAGTAAGACAAATGAGCTTTAAAAAGAAAGAAAGAAAAGGCAAAAAGATGAGGTCATTTGTAAGGGAAAATAATCAGACTGTCAGCAGACTTTTCAACAGTAGTTTACTATTTTTCCCAGACAGTGGGATACATATTTAAAATATTCAAGGAAGAAAATGAGCCAAGGATTTCATAATTAGACAAGTTGAACTCTGTAGGCATACGGCTATGAGCATTTAAGAATAAGGAAATGCTGTTGCCATGAACTCTTCCTGGGAAATCCAAATCTAAAGATTTACCTTTGGACAACAAAAATAATGAAATGATATCAGCATAAGGCCTAATTGATGTTGATCACTGAATATATACTTACGTGTGGTTCTAAGAATAATTGATATATTTAAGGAAGACCAAGTATTTAATGGTTGTGTGCTCTGACATTATGAATATCAAATTATGAAACCTATGAAAAAGTAATAGCACTATAGTATAACAGACTATGATTTCTGTATTATGGAAAAAACTAAAAGAAATAGCTGCAAGTAAAATGATCAATAATAGTCTATTCTCTCCAGAAAGACAGAGAAAAAAAGCAAAGAAATTATATAAGAAAACTTTCCAGAACTGGAAAGTGTGAGTTTCTACGTTGAAATAGCCTCCCAAGTAGTCATCAAAAGAATGAAGAAGAAAACACCTGTATCAAATCACTCGTTCCTGACATTTCTAAACAATGACTAAGAGAGGATGCTAAAAGCTGCTATAGAGGAAAAAATTAGATGCATAAAGAAGATCAGGACTCAAACTGACATTGGACTTTCAGCATTAACTTTAAAAGCTAGAAGACTGTAGGGACACCTGGGTGGCTCAGTCGGTTAAACGTCTGCCTTTGAAGATATGGTCCATATATATAACGGAATATTATCCCTCCATCAGAAAGGATGAATATCCAACTTTTGTATCAACATGGATGGGTCTGGAGGAGATTATGCTGAGTGAAATAAGTCAAGCAGAGAGAGTCAATTATCATATGGTCTCACTTACTTGTGGAGCACAAGGAATACCATGGAGGACATGGGAGAAGGAGAGGAGAAGTGAGTGGGCGGAAATCGGAGGGGGAGACAAACCATGAGAAACTGTGAACATTGAGAAACAAACTGAGGGTTTTGGAGGGGAGTAGGTTGGGGGGTTGGGTGAGCCTGGTGGTGGGTATTAAGGAGGGCACGTATTGCATGGAGCACTGGGTGTGGTGCATAAACAATGAATCTTGGAACACTGAAAAAAAAAAAGTCTCCCTTTGGCTCAGGTCATGATCCCAGGGTCTTGGGATGGAGTCCTACACTGGGCTCCTTGCTCAGTGGGGAGCCTGCTTCTCCCTCTGTCTGCCACTCCCCCTGCTTATGCTCTCTGTCTCTCTCTCTGACAAATAAATAAAACCTTAAAAAAAAAAAAGGCTAAAAGACTATAGAATAGTGTCTTCAAAATTCTATGGGGAAAAAAAAATTCTATGGGAAGTTATTTCCAATGTAGAATTCTACATTCCCAAGTAATCTGTCTCGTGGAAGGTAAGAGATAGAGATTTTGAACAAATTGAGTCTCAAAAAAATTTCCCTTTCATGTATACTTTCTCAGGAGGCCAATGGATTATGTACTGCACACCAAATGAGGCAATTAGCCAAGGTAAAGGAAAACATAGGATCCAAAAAGGAAAAAGTCCCAAGATATTTACAAAGGGAAATCCCAGAATGATAGGTACTAGGGTTAGGGTCACCCAGGCCATTAGTGGTCAAAACCAGAAGATTTTAAGAGGGATATTTCAGTAAAACAAAACAAAACAAAACAAAAACTGGGGCAAGAGTGATTTCTGATTTATCTGGCCATACTGGAGGGAGTTTTGAAGCTCTACCAGAATCTATGCAAGAATTAGTAATAAGTACAACAGAAAGCAAATTTTAAACTGCAGTGATTCTGAACTATACAGAACACACTAGGGTTGTTAGAAGGGAGGTGGGTGAGGGGATAGGCTAAATGGGTGATGTGTACTGAGGAGGGCACTTGTGATGAACACTGGGTGTTATAGGTAAGTGATGACTCATGAAATCCCACTCCTGAAACTAATAATACACTATCTGTTAACTAAACATTAAAAAAAATAAACTGCAGCAATAATTAGAAACTATTAGAAGTATTAAACAAGTTTGTCAAAGTTGTACAATCAATATGCAAAAATCAATTGAATTTCTATACACTTAGCAATGAACAATCCAAAAATGAAATTAAGAGAACAATTCCATTTGTAATAGTATCAGAAGAATAAAACACTTGGGAATAAATCTAACAAAAGAAATGTAAGACCTATACTCTAAAAATTATAATACATTGTTTAAAACAACTAAAGAACCACTAAATAAATGGAAAGACATTCCATTTCCAAGGAGCAGAAGACCTAATAGGTTAAGATGGTAGTATTCCCCAAACTGACCTACAGATTCAATGTAATCACCATCAGAATCCCAGTTGGCTTCTTTGTAGAAATTGATAAGCTGATCCTAAAATTCACATGGAACGCAAAAAAGCCAAAAAAGAACAAAGTTGGAGGACTTGCACTTCCCCTGTTCAAAACTTGCTACAAAGTAGCAATAATCAAGCCAGTGTGGTACCAGCATTATAATAGACACATAGATGAATGGAACAAAATTGAGAGTCCAGATATAAACCCACTTATTTATGGTCAAATAATTTTCAACAAGGTGCTAAGACTATTCAATGAGAAAGAGAGCTTCTTTCAACAAATAGTTTTGGAACAACTGTACCCACATGCAAAAGAATGAGAATGGACCCTAATCTCACATCATTACAAAAATTAACTTCAATAAATCAAAGACCTAAAATGGTTTGGGTGTTTGTTTGTATGTTTGTGGTTCAGTTAGTTGTTGTTTTTTTTTACTTTATTTAATTAAATAATTTATTTACTGGAAGCAACCAAGATATCTTTTATTTTTTAATTTTTTATTATTTGCTTTAGGGATACAGGTCTGTGAATCATCAGTCTTACACAATTCACAGCACTCACCATAGCACAAACCCTCCCTAATGTCCTTAACCCAGCCACCCTAACCCTCCCCTTTCCAGCTCCGCAGCAACCCTCAGTTTGTTTCCTGAGATTAAGAGTATCTTCTGGTTTGTCTCCCTTCCCATCCCATCTTGTTTCATTTTTCCCCTCCCTACCTGCCATGACCCCTGCCCTGCCTCTCAAATTCCTCATATCAGGGAGATCATATGATAATTGTCTTTCTCTGATTGACTTATTTCACTTAGCATAATACCCTTTAGTTCCATCCATGTCATTGCAAATGGCAAGACTTCGGGGTTTTCCACGGCTGCATAGTGTCCCATTGTGTATATATGCCACATCTTTATCCATTCATCTATTGATGGGCATCTAGGTTCTTTCCATAGTTTGGCTATTGTGGACATTGCTGCTATAAACATTTGGATGCACGTGCCCCTTCAGATCACTACATTTGTATCTTTAGGGTAAATACCCAGTAGTGTGATTCCTGGGTCATAGGGTAGCTCTATTTTCAACTTTTTGAGGAACCTCCATGCTGTTTTCCAGAGTGGTTTCACCAGCTTGCATTCCCACCAACAGCATAGGAAGGTTCCCCTTTCTCTGCATCCTTGCCAACATCTGTCATTTCTTGACTTACTAATTTTAGCCATTTTGGCTGCTGTGAGGTGGTATCTCACTGTGGTTCTGATTTGTATTTCCCTGATGCTGAGTGGCGTTGAGCACTTTTTCATGTGTCTGTTGGCCATTTGGATGTCTTCTTTGCAGAAATGTCTGTTCATGTCTTCTGCCCTTTTCTTGACTGGATTATTTGTTCTTTGGGTGTGAGTTTGATAAGTTCTTTATAGATTTTGGATACTAGCCTTTTATCTGATATGTCATTTGTAAATATCTTCACCCATTCTGTCAGTTGTCTTTTGGTTTTGTTGACTGTTTCTTTTGATGTGCAAAAGCTTTGATCTTGATGAAGTCCCAAGAGTTCATTTTTGTCCTTGCTTCCCTTGCCTTTGGCAATGTTTCTAAGAAGAAGCTGCTGTGGCTGAGGTTGAAGAGGTCACTATCTGTGTTCTCCTCAAGGATTTTGATGGATTCTTTTCTCACATTGAGGTCTTTCATCCATTTTGAGTCTATTTTTGTGTGTGGTATACGTAAATGGTCCATAAAACTTTATTTTATTTAAATTCAATTAATTAACATACAGTGTATTATTAGTTTCAGAAGTAGACTTCAGTGATTCACCAGTAATATATAACACCCAGTGTTCGTTATATCACGTGACCTCCTTAATGCCCCATTTACCCCATCTCCCCAACCACCTCCCCTCCAGCAACCCTCAGTTTGTTTCCTATGATTAAGAGTTTATTTATGGTTTGTCTCCCTCCCTGATTTCATCTTGGGCTTTTTTTTCCCTCCCTTACCCTAAGTGCCTCTGTTTTGTTTCTTAAATTCCACATGAGTGAGATCATATGATAATTGTCTTTCTCTGATTGACTTGTTTCACTTAGCATAATGCCCTCTAGTTCCATCCACTTCAAAGACCTAAAATGTAAGAGGTGGGGGGCATGGCTGGCTCAGTTGGTAGAGCAGGTGACTCTTGATCTCGGATTTTAAAATTTGAGACCCATGTTGGGTGTAGAGATTACATAAGGATAAAATCTTTAGGGGTGCCTGGGTGGCTCAGTGGGTTAGGCCTCTACCTTCAGCTCAGGTTGTGATCTCAGGGTCCTGGGATTGAGCCCTGCATCGGGCTCTCTGCTCAGCGGGGAACCTGCTTCCCCCTCTCTCTCTGCCTGCCTCTCTGCCTACTTGTGATCTCTCTTTCTGTCAAATAAATAAGTAAAATATTTTTTTAAAAAAAGAATAAAATCTTTTAAAAATGTAAGAGACAAAACTATAAAATTCTTAAAAGGTAACATAGGAGTAAATCTTTGTGACTTTTGACTTGCCAGTTCTTAGATATGATACCAAAAACACAAGTAACAAAAGCAACAAAGAGAAGAAATAGATCAATTGGCGTTTATCAAAATTTAAAACTTTTGAGCCTTGAGGGATATTATCAGGAAAATGAAAAAACTCACAGAATGGGAGAAAATATTTATAAATCATTTATGTGATAAGAAACTTGCATCTAGGGGTGCCTGGGTGGTTCAGTGGTTTAAGCCTCTGCCTTCGGCTCAGGTCATGATCTCAGGGTCCTTGGATCAAGCCCCACATCGGGCTCTCTGCTCAGCAGGGAGCCTGCTTCCCCCCTCTCTCTGCCTGCCTCACTCTGCCTAATTGTAATCTCTCTCTCTGTCAAATAAATAATAAAAAAAAAAAATCCTTATATCTAGAACATGTAAAGAACTTTTACAACTCAATACTAAAAAGACTAACCCAACTCATAACTTAAAATGGGCAAATGATATGAATATACGTTTTTCCAAAGAAAACAGACAGATGGCCAATAAGCTCATGAAAAGACACTCAACATCATTAGTCACCAGGGAAATGCAAATCCACACTAGGATGAGATACCACTTCACATCCAGTAGGATGGTTAGAATAAAAAAGTCAAATAATAACAATGTGGAGAATTCAAAACACTGCATGTACTGCTGGTGGGAACAGAAAATGGCAAAACTGGCAAAATGGCACTTTGCTTTTTTTGTTTTTGTTTGGGTTTATTTTGTTTTGTTTTTGAGGGGGTGCACAATCACTTTGGACAACAGTCTGGGAGTTCCCCTGTGCCCTGCACCAGGAAAATATCAAAACTCAGACAAAATCCCAAGCCTCAGAGGTCTATCTAGACAAATCCTGATCGTGAAATCAGCTTAAGGTAAAGAAAGTCCAAAGATAATTAGAGAGCTGTAATTAGCTGTTCAATTAGTCACAGAAAATAACAGGTCCAGGGAGATTTGAAACATCTACTCCCTTCTGGTCCTTAAGCTAGATGCTCAATGTAGCTCATCCCAGCTGCATTCCTTATGCTCCCTTTTAAACCTCCTCAAAGCAGCCTGGAGCGACTGCCTTACAGAGGAACTCAATGAGACAAACATTTGTATGATAAGCATGTGTATGTACGTTACACAGCACTGAGTTCTGACAAAGCTCACCTTTGATGAACTTGTCCTTATATAGCGTCTAACGTTCCTAACATAGAGAACAGATAAACAGAAGGGAACATGCTTTGATGAAATGCAGAAGAAATGGAGAAAGACGGTGGTTTCGCTCTTGGCAGAGAAAAGACCAAAGATAAGAATTGCAGCACTAGATACATACAGGGTTTTCAGCTTCCCCTAAGTGGCCTCAGGTGATCTCCGAAAATGGTTTACCAGTCACTTGACCCAGAAAACCCTACAAAATCATGCAAATCAAGAGGTTCAAATCGTCATGCTCACTTTAAGAACACTCATGAAACTGCCCAGGCCATCAAGGGCATGCATATCCGAGAAGCCATCAGGTATCTGAAAGATGTCACTTTGCAGAAGCCACGTGTGCCATTCCATTGCTACAGTGGTGGACCTGGCAGGTGTGTCCGGGCCAAACAGTGGGACTGGGCACAGGCTTGGGGGCTCAAAAGCAGTGCTGGATTTTTACCATGTGTGCTTAAAAATGTAGAGCGTAATGTTGAACTTAAGGGTTTAGAGGCAGATTCTCTGGTCACTGAGCACATCCGAGTGCACAAAGCCCCCAAGATGCAGCGTAGAACTTATGAGGCTCCTGGTCAGATGAACCCATGCATGAGCTCTCCCTGCCATGCTGATGATCCTTACTGAAAAAGAGAAGATTTTTCCCAAACCAGAAGAGGAGCTCGTGCAGAAGAAACTAAAGAAACAAAAACTTGTGGCCTGAGAGTCGATTCTGCATAAAATAAATACAGATAAGTATAGGGTTTGCGAAAGCTGAAGTGAGAGCTGGAAGGCTTTCGAAAGCAGGGCTCTCATTTAAATTTGGCTCCTCTGAGACATGGTGTGATGAGCATTACTACTTGCACGTTCAAAATCTCCTTCAGCCCTCTTCCAGCAGCTTTTCCATATTGCAGAGTCAGACCCTTAACCAACTGAGTCACCCAGGCGCCCTGAGACTACAAATTTAAGGACTTTTCCAGCCTCCCCTAAAGCTAGGTTCTGGATGTGATCTAAGTCTGGCTGATCTCTCAAGTTTGTGCAAGCCTTGAATCTGTGAGCAGGGTACTTGGGGACAGGGGCAGGTCACGTGACACCCAATTTCCTGATGTGTGTGGTCTCAAGCCGGTGGCTGTGACAGCTGCTTCTGGTTTCACAGGCAGCATCTTTTTTTTTTTTTTTTTTAAGATTTTATTTATTTATTTGACAGACAGAGATCACAACTAGGCAGAGAGGCAGGCAGAGGTGGGGGGGAAGCAGACTCCCCGCTGAGCAGAGAGCCCCATGTGGGGCTCGATCCCAGGACCCTGAGATCATGACCTGAGCCAAAGGCAGAGGCTTAACCCACTGAGCCGCCCAGGCGCCCCACGGGCAGCATCCTTAACGTCGCCCAGGCGGCAGTGTTCTTGCTGGGCCATTTCCGTGGGGTGGCTCTAGTTTCTTCTTGGAAACACAGTGTAGAATCCATTTCTCCATGATTCCATAAGCCATTTAATACCTGTAACAAATGCCTTTCTACCAACCTAGCCAGAGATGATTCTGGATCAGGTTGGATACCTCCAATGGCAAGAAGCGACGGTAACTTTTGAAGGAGTGGGAGACACCACTGGGCAAACTTGTGACAGGGGGGCCTGCTCAATCTCTCAATTTGGTTCAGTGCCTCCCAACAAGGGGGAGCTCAGTGCCACTCCACAAGGGCTGCTGGGATAAAGAGAAGGATTATAGAAGTGTGATGCATGACCACTGTTTGTTTTAAGAAAACCCAAATAAAGTTAGAACAAGTTATTGAGATCTTCAATGAAGCCCACAAGGCCCTTCCAGTGTGGTTTCTCTGTGTTTCACAAGCCCAGCGGACAATTCCCCTACTTTTTCTTGTCCAGCCATGCTGGCCTTTCCTTTTTCGGATTAACTATGCCCTTCTCCGTTCCCAGCCTGGAACATTCTTTAACTGATGACTCCTACATGTTCTTAAGTCAATCCTCCCATCAAATCTCAGACCTTGGGCTGTTCATGTTATGTGCTCTCTTGACATGTTCTATCTCTCTTCGTAATGAGTCACAGCCAGAATTAAATACTGATTTATGGAAGTTAAAAATAGATGTCTGCCCTGCAGACAAAGTTCAGGAGAGCAGAGCCTGCCTTATGGGCTAGCATATTCCCGATGTCTCACAGTGCTTGGTCCATGGCTGGTACTCAGTAAGTGTAGTTTAGTCAACGCGCTCCATCTTCCTGGTTCAGTGTTGTTGCATCACTGTCTGAATATGCGCCCCCAGATTGTGGCAGCAAGGGAAGATAGCCTGCAGCATCGGCCACAGGTTCCTAAATACTTCTGCGTGGGAGTAACCTGCATCCCTTCCTACTAACATTTTATTGGCCAAAGCAAGTCATGAGGTCATCTACATTCAAAAGGGTGATCAGGAATGGGAGAAGAACCGGAAATTTTGACCTCTTGCAGCTCCCCACCTGAGAGGCTAACCTAAACATTAAGGATGGGATGGGGGAAGTACTGATTAGTCTATAAGTAGTGGCTTGAGTTTTACTTCCTAAAGCAAGCACATTGCATTCTTTGTTCTAAGGCACATTTTTCCCCTTTCAGTTTTATTGTTAAGTTCTCTCGTGGCTAATGTGCATTCTTATCTTGGCAGTCCTAAGCTCAGGGCTTTAGCAGAAATGTCCCTGTGAAAATGAACTTTAGGTCAATAGCAGAATTTGCTTACCCAAGCTGGCTCATCATCTATTCATTGCCTTAATGAGGACAAGCAGATTTAGTCCCTTTGTTACACATGAACCGTGGGTGTACTGTTGCTTTCATTCATTTGCTTTGAAATTAGCTGTTCTTGGGTCTTTGCAGAATGGTGATTGCAGATTGCATCAACAATCAACCACACATTTATTGAACATCTGTTACCTATAATTCCTTTACTAGGTATTGAGAGGTAAAAAATACAATTTATGGCACTTGTCCTCAAGGAAATAACTCCAGCTGAGAAAACAAAATGTACCCCCCCTCCCCACCCAAATATCACCTAAACTCATGACCATGTAAATTTAAACACAGACTCAGTGGTGGGGCAATAAAAAGGATTTCAGAGGCAAGAAAATTCTACATAATGTTGTATAGTCAGTGTTTCTGGGGGTATGTGGAAGGTGATCTGTGCCTGGGGGGTGGTAGATCTCAGCAAGTAGAATAATGGGTCTCCCCCTGCCCAACCCCAGGCCTGGGCTTCCTTAGAGAGAGCTTGAGAGAGAGGAGCATGATCAACAACAGTAATAGGGAGGGAATATTTACCATCCATGGATGGAGAGAGGAGGCTGTCAAAGCAGCAGGGAGAAATACTGAAAGCAGGGGACTTAGCCCAGTGGGGGCCTCCAGTTGGTCCAGCCATCTCAGTCTTGAGGTTGGGTTGTCCTCAGGTCATAATTACACATGAGAATCCAGAAACTCTAGGTCATCTAGGAAGCCCAGCATTGGGATTAACATCCAAATCCCATGTCATGTCAAACATCTTTGTGTTGAGTCTGACATCCTCTCAGCCCACGGTGGCCCTGCCCATTATTGCAACAAGCAGGCCTGTGCAGGCCTAACCTGACAGCGCAGCCTCAGCTGAACCCAAGGACTCTACCTGGCTCTGGAGCTCTGCCGCCATCTTGAAAGATGCTGAGGAAGCTGCCCAGACATTCTTTTGTGGCCACAAGTCTCAAGCGCCAGGGACTTAACACCCCTGGGGCAAACCTTAGCCAAGGGAACTTGGGTGTGGGGGCATGCACCAGATACGTGCTCCCCTCCTCTCAGGCTGACAATTCTGAGGGTGTTTTACATATTTCCACAGGGGTTCCCCAGAGAAAGTGAACCACCATTGCCTACTTTAACATACTCTGGACTGGCTTTTCCTCCTTCCGTTTCATCTTCCAGGTCCCCAAAGAAGTAAGTCCTCATGCCCAAATAAGGAAAGAAAACTTTTTAAACTTGTTCACTTATTTCATCATTACAGTATTTACCCCTTTGCCTCAGGGTTATTTACTGAAGTTAAAAAAAGCAAATTCTTTGCTCCTTGATCTTATAATAAGTTATATTGGAGATCTTTTCATATTAGTACATATACATCTAATTTTTGAAATAGTATCCACTCTGTGGAATATCATAATTTATATAATCAGTTCTCTATTCACTCTTGTGATAAATACTTCAATGGACATCTTTTGGGGGGGTCATCAAAGATCCTTTCCTGAACTATTTTCCTTTGTTGTTTTTAACTAGTGGGGCATTCCACAGCACCAGTGTTGAGGTTATCAGCCATCAACCTGGCGGCCCACAGCTTGGGTAGTCCCCAGGATCTTTTTAATGGTTCCAGAGAGTTCTCTGGCTAAAGATCAGTGCTGCACCCATCAGGCAATGTTGATAATCCCATCAAAAGTGGTATTTCCCCTGTGCTGAATATTTTTCTGCTTCTCCCTGTCTCTTAGCAGTTCCTTGAGGGCTCTCATAATCAGGCAGAGGGAGAAGGTATCACTTCAATCAGGGCCTGCCTGTTTGGAAAGGTCATTTTCACTGTTATCCTCAGACCCTTGCAATCACTGGTTGTCTTGGTGATATCATCACCAACCTTTTTGGGAGACAGACTCAGGCTCAGACAAGACCAGACTCCTGATCTTGGGAGCCAGGGCAGACAGGCACGGACTTTCCCATGGTCACCTCAGGTACATGACTTTGATCCTGTTGGGGTGACCTGGTGTGGCAGGGTGGAGGCAGCTGGTGTCAGATGAGCCCAGAATCAGGATGACCAAAGACAGTTGCACCCTCACCTCCCCCTCTGAGCTGGAAGCCAAAAGCCCAACGAACATCTCTATGTATGTATGCATCCTCTTTTCCCAAACTGTTCTTAATCTTCATTTTAATGTGATTTCTCCTGACCCAAATGTTGGGAGAAAAATCCTAGCCTGTACTTTATTAGGAAAGGCCAGGATGGACAGCCTTCAGGCAGTAAAGCTGAACTAGGGAGTTTTGCAGGATGTACTAATGTGCCTTTATACCCATGAGAGTTGAGCCAACTGAGAAGTTAGAATGGTGTGCACACAAGGCTACCCTCACTTCTGACACCAGTTGCAAGTTCAGGGGTAACTAGTCCCTATAACTACCCTTGGGTTTGATCATTTGCTAAACTCACACAACTTACTGAAAGCTGTTATGCTCTGGTCAGGCTGTAACACAACTGATGGATACCGATTGAAATCAATTAAGGGAAGAAGTACCCAGGGCAGAAGTCAAGATTGAGTACAAAATGAACTCCCCATGAACCCACGACACTACCACTTTCTTGGCATTGATGTGACGAAATATGCAGTGAGTATTGCCAACCAAAGAGGTTTACCCAAGCCTTGGGGTCCAGAGTCTATTAGGGTCCCATCCAGTGGCAGATCTTGGATTCTAGCCCCTCAGGAGTTCACCTGATATCACAAGGCTCAAATCCCCAACCCCTATTGAGTTGTGACTATGTGTCTGTGGCAGAGCCCTCAGGCAAACAAAAACACTCCTATCAGGAAGCGGAGGACAAAGGCCAGACCTCTTTTGGGAGTAAATGCTAGAGTCTTCACTGCACAATACCAAAAACAGAATCGAGTCCATTAAATTTTTCTGGGAAATATATAATTAATAATGTCCAGTTTCTTGGGACACCAGGGTGGCTCAGTCAGTTAAGTGTCTGGCTCTTGATTTGGCCTCAGGTCATGACCTTAGGGTCATGGGATCGAGCCCCATGTCAGGCTCAGTGGGGAGTCTGCTTGAGATTCCCTCTCTCCGTCTCTCTCTGCCCCTCCCCCTGCTTTCTCTCTCTCTCTCTCAACTAAATAAATAAATCTTAAAAAAATAATGTACAGTTTCTTTTCTGAGAATTATGTTTAACCAAACAAAATAGGAAGAACTATCAGTTGACTCACTAACAAAAAGTGTCCTTGACAGAGATTGGCTCAACATGTGGCAAAGAGAAAACCATGCCAGGATCCTGGTCAAATGATCCCCCCCTCCCCAAATTCACTCTCTGCCCACACATGCCTCCTCTGACAAACAGCAAGCTGCCCTGGGACCTCATGTTTTCCTCTTGGTCAGGGATCTTTGTGTATTTTAAGGGATATAAAATCCTTATGTTTTTGAATCATTTACAGTTAACTCATTAAAAAATTTCACAGTGGAAATTTTGTGGTTCTCTTCTTCTTTAAATTTTGGTGGGAAAAGAGTAAAGAAGTTTATACCAGGTACTTTAAACATTTACTATAACCACAAATCTCGTTTCAGGCTGGAAAATAATACACGATAATATTGGTGTTAATAGTATCATATGGACCACATTCTTCCAGACCTTGAGTACTCACATCACACCATAGCCACAAAGCTTTCTGGGGCAATTCCAGACAAAAGTTGTCTTAGTACATTTAGGCTGCGCCAACAGAATACCATAGACTGGGTGGCTAACAAACAAAAATTTATTTTTCATGCTTCTGGAAGCTGGGAAGTTCAAGATTAAGGTGCTGACAGGCAGATTCTGTGTCTGGTGAGTACGTGCTTCCTGGTCCCCAGAAAGCCATTTTTTTTCACTGTGCCCTCACACAGCAGAAGGGGCTAGGGAGTTCTTTTGGGTCCCTTTTCAAAGGGCATTAAGCCCATTCATAAGGTTTCCACCCTCATGACCTAATCACCTTCCAAAGGCCCCACCTCCAAATACCATCACATTGGGAATTCGGTTTCAACCCGAGTTTTGAGGGAATGCAGTCAGTCAGTCAATAGCAGAAGGGATCTCTCGGCCTTTGTGAAATGTTCCCCCACACTTCTGATCTGAGCTAATATTACCTGTGTGCTTATCTCTCCAACTAGAGTATAAAATCCAGAGTTGGAAGGTACTTCATACCTTGACACTGCACCTTGCCAAGCACAGAACACTTTGATAACTGCTTGGCAGAGCGCATAGTGGGGCTTCAATAAACATTTGTGGATGATGAAACAGTTTAGAATTTTGTAGGTTTCTTTTGCATGTGTTTATTTATTTGGTCCCCACAATGCTTATTGTTACTTTGTCCTAGGTTTGGAAAGCAGGCTCCTTTACCTTCCCCGCCCCCCATTCTTTAGTTGCAAAGGACTGTACCACTAGTTTCAGTAAGGTCTAGGACCAGCACTGGATACCTATCAATCACATATCTTCTGTATGACACTGACAGGGTAAAATTACACATGACTGAATAGAAATAGAAATAATCTGAAAGAACTCCTGGAGGGTGGAAAAGGAGGGATTCTGTTGTGAGGAATTTTCTCTGGTTTTTAATATATTTTATTTTTTTGCTTCACTGAGAAAGTATGCAATTAACCTCAAGAACCAACGCTCAACAAAAACCTACTGACTGTTTTGTTCCTCAAATAAGCTTTATGTAATTTATACATTAACCGAAGTTAGACCTTTCCTGGAGGTGCAATCACCACCAATTCCCAAATTCTGTGGCTAGGAGCAGTATCATTTAAACACAGTTCTGGGTTTCCACTATGTAATTACTTTAAATTAAACCACTGGTTTGGGCAGGACTGTGAGACCACGTTCTGCCCTAGAAGAGCCCTTAATGACTAACTGTCGTTGTCTAGGAAAACAGTGGAAACTCTGTTGCCATTCAAGAAAAATGTGGTCAGGGGACTGTTCCCTTGATTGCTAGAGCAACTCCAGGGTGTTTTAGTGGGTCAATTTTCAGAGTAGTCTGGCCATAGTAAAGATTTTTTAAATCCGGTGTTAGATACATTTTTTAAGGCTTTGGGAGTAACTGTTAACTATACATATAAACATTCTTTTTTTCCTCTGGCCTCATATCCATTTTTTCCAGCCTAACACTTCTGAGGCTCCAGCTGCTTTACCTGGTAAATATTTTATTAAACTGGGACAGTTGTTGACTCTCTTTCAAAGGTACTCTTGTAAAACAGGATAGATTTTTAGTGGTATGCTACGACTTACATGTGGTCCTATAAGACATGGGCTCAGAGTCTCCCCCAGAGAAGAGATTTGGGGCCATTAAGGACCCTTCCATTGAGGTCCTTGGAGTGAAAACAATTTTCGTAACAACACGAAGGAATTATTTGCTTGCTTCACTCTCATACACTCATGACTGTACAGTGGAAATTGCCAGAAACTACATGACATGATGTCACACCAGATGGAATAAGAAGCAGATAGGAGACTCCAGCTGTCTTCTTTCAAGCCAGACACTCCAGAGATTGACAAAAATGGAAAACAATGCCATTCTTCAAACTAAATTTTTTGAAAAAATATTATTCATAAACATATCTTACTTACATTAGGGGAGAAATCGGAGTGGGAGATGAACCACGAGAGACTATGGACTCCAGGAAACAGAGAGCTTTACAAGGGAGGGAGGGGATGGGGTAGCCTGGTGATAGGTATTAAGGAGGACACGGACTGCATGGAGCACTGGGTGTTCTACGCAAACAATGAATCATGGAACACTACATCAAAAATTAATGATGTACTGTATGGTGACTAACATAATACAATAAAAATTATCTTACTTCATTAACATGTAAACTGTTAATTTTACATTAAAAATTAATTTTACATTAAATTAAATTAAAATTAAAAATTAATTTTACATTAAAAAATTAATATTTTTAAACTTTTTTTTTGAGAGAGAGAGACTGAGTGGCAGAGGGAGAGGAAGAGAGAGAGAGTCTTAAACAGGTCTCATGTCTAGTGCAAAGCTTGATGCAAGGCTCAATCTCACAACCCTGAGATCATGACTTGAGCCAAAATCAAGAGGTGAACTCTTAATCAACTGAGCCACCCGGATGCCCCAAACTGATAAATATTTTTTTAAATTCTCTTGGTTGAATTTCTTGTACAGTAAATATTGATGTATATATCCATTTAAACAAAAGTTTTTTGAGGCACTCAATACGTTTTAAAAACAAAACGGACCCTGAGACCAAAAATAGTTTGAGAATTGCTGGTGTAAGGGAAATATGGTGATGTCCCTGCCATGCACTAGCCACCTTTCCACATGTTCCACCTTGAATAGCACACAACACACACACACACCAATCAAGCTCTTTCCCAACACTTACTTAAGAAAAAAACCATTTCATTCAATAATTAATATTAAACAACTCATCAAAGCAATTGAAAGAAAAAACTTCCCCAACTGAGTAACAAAGGAGGAAACCAGAGTATGTCACCCGAAAATACGCCTCTTTGAGCTTTTACGTTGAGCTGAAGGCAATAAAGCAGCAGCAAACATGGGAAAACTCTCTACCTTCCAACTTTTCCGCCTAAAGGCAGGATATGAATTCCCTTTTCTTGGAGGTGACTACAGACTCTCATCAGCCCAGAGACAGCACCAGAGAAATCTGCCAACAAATCAATTTCATCAGCTTCCGCCCCTGTATTTCCTTCCCTCAGTTTGTCTCCCTTGGAAGGCTAACATAGCTCTCCTTTGTCCTGTCATTTCTTCACACATTTATTGTTCTGCATGGAAGATACTACATAAGCAGGAGTACAAGCCCCCCTTTTTATTTAGTTTCTCTTATTCTGAGTTTCTCCCATGCATACATAAGATATACATGCTAACAAACCTGGATTACTTTGTTTTAATTATTTTTGTTACATTAACCCGGCTGAAAACACAGAAGCTGGAAGGAAAGGTTTTCCCTCCCCTATCAATATGTATTGATAAAACTACTATATAATATGTAGTTTGGATATGGGAGCAAGGAAGGAAAAAGCACAAAGTAAGAACTAAATGTAAATGATGATTTTGGTATTAGGCTATATTTGCACATGTACTCAACTGTAATTTGGCCATTCAAAAAATTTTACCTCTTCTATTAGCTAAAAACCCTAGGACACTGTTTTCCTAATTTTCTAAACAGTCTTCATCACCTAAGGCCAAGCACAAGATAGCATGACCCTCAAGGAAATATTAAGCATTTGTAAACAAATAAATTCCTCTATTTGCCCCGATATGGAACGATTTCTAAGATATGTTCAGTGAAAATAGCAAAAGCTAACGTATATTAGAGTGCTTTCTACATGCTGGGCCCTGCTCTAAGCATTTAACAGTCATTAGCTTGTTTCATCCTCACAACAACCGTAAGAGGCAGGCGCTCCTATCTGCCTCCTTGCAGAGATCAGGAAGCAGCCTCCGTGACTTTTGTCCAAGGTCACCCTGGCAAAAATGGACAGAGTCAAGACTGGACAGAGTCAAGGCTCCAGAGCCTCAGCTTTTAATAACTCTACCATACCACCACTCTGTGCTTCAAGGCACAGAGTAGCTACCTTTTGTAACACTGAAGGGGGAGGAAAGATTTATCATATTCACTTACATATAGACCTAAAATAGCTTAGAAAAAATAGGCAAAAGCCACTCAGGTTGAATGCCTCGAGAAGGGAAGTTGCAGTCAAAGGCAGGGGAGAAAAGGAACTCTTTGCAATTTTGGACCTTGGGAATACATTATTTACTTAAAATAGATAATAAAATGTAAGTAATGAAAACACAACCCACAAGTCCAACTTCCTTCCAGAGGGCCTCCCAGGCCCTCAATTCCAGATACACCGTGCCCAACAACTGACATTGGGTTGTTGCCTCATTTTTTTTTTTTTTTTTTTAACATAAGTGGTCTTTCTCTACTAGATTGTAAACTCTCTGAATGTCATACCTTCTCGGCGCTCATAGGTCTTAGAGTTCCCTGCAGGACTTAGCACGGTGCTGGGCATTAGCAAATGCTTAATAAAAACCTGTTTATTAACTCGTAAGCCTGTTCCCAAGAAACTGCAATCTGAACCTGAGCCGGCTTCCAGGAGCAAATTGTCTTTTGTGATGAAAATATGTGGATGGGGTCTGCAGAGGGGAAGAGCTGGGCATGGGCTGATCAGCAAAAGAGAAGCCCCTGCTGGGGTGCCCGGGTGGCTCAGTGGGTTAAAGCCTCTGCCTTTGGCTCGGGTCATGATCTCAGGGTCCTGGGATTGAGCCCCGTGTGGGGCTCTCTGCTCAGTGGGGAGCCTGCTTCCCCCTCTCTCTCTGCCGCCTTGTGAATCTCAGGGTCCTGGGATCGAGCCGAAGGTTTTTTACTTGTTTACATAATAGAAAGAGCACTGTTGTCTTTTCAACACCTGCCTTGGGGCCTCTAAGCACTTAATCCAGTTGAGAAGTCAAAAGGAAAGGAAGATTTTTCCATGATGATGTAATCTATTTCTCTCTCTCTCTCTTTTATAAAATAAATTGGTGATGCTGAGCGTTTGTCGAAAACTCATTTAGAATCCCAAGGCACTTTATAAACGAAGCAGTGAGAGGGGTGGGTTAATATCATACAACTGAGGGGCTAGCCAAGCCTCCTTCAGGTGAAGGTGGTTGTGATGGAATAAAGGCTCTTTAGGTTTCAGTCTGGGCCTCCCCCCCCCCGCCCCAGTTTTGTGAACTGAACTCTTGGATAATGTCTTGTATGGATCCTAAAATTGGTCATATTTTATTTTTCAGTAAGAGTGTTTGGGGTTACAAAAATAGGGCTTAAGTGCTCATATAGAAAATAAGTCAGTAGGAGCGAAATAAGGCAAGCAGAGAGAGTCGATTATATGGTTTCACTTACTTATGGAGCGTAAGGAATAACATGGAGGACATTAAGAGAAGGAAAGGAAAAGTGAGTGGGGGGAGATAGGAGGGGGAGACGAAAGATGAGAAACTGTGGATTTTGGGAAACAAACTGAGGGTTATGAAGGGGAGAGGGGTGGGCGGATGGGTGGGTGGTGAGTACTAAGGAGGGCACATATTACATGGAGCACTGGATGTGGTGCATAAACAGTGAATCTTGGAATATGAAAAAAATAAAATTAAATTAAGATGCTAAAAAAATACAAAGTAATTATTAAGGGGGAATAAAAGAAAAGAAGTCAGTAGGCGAGAAATTTTCCTATTCTTTGAAAAGACTCACTCAAAAGTTTCAGCGTCTCTGCCTGGGTCCCATCGATCAGTAGAAAAACATGACTTATACACAAAATATTAGCAACATGATGTTCCGCTCTCCGGGCATATTTATATTCTCCTAGGATCAGCAATCCTTAACTCACAGGAATGACCTCAGACGATGAACCATTCAGAAATTTCTACTTCCTCTTAAAGATTATCTTACTCTCTGAGATCTTCTTACTCTTAACTTTCTTGCTACAATTGCAAATTGTGAGCAAAATTCTATATTTAAGTTTAGAAATCGTCAGAAGAGCACATTTTATTTTATTCAAATTTGCTTTTGAGCTTTTCACAAAAGAGAAGGAATAGTAGCCATCACTTCAAAAGCCAAATGCTATTCTGATTTTTTTTTTATTGTTTTGGAGAACAAAAGATGGGTTTTTTTTGTTGGAAATTTTGGAGCTGATTTTTATGTTCAGATACTTTGAGGAGATTAAGGACAGGTCCTGACATAAACCATCATTACTTCCAACACCTGCCTTACTTTTAGGTGTTCCGTAATTTTCCAGCCACCTTTTAGAGTTATTGACAAGCACAAAATTCTGCCATTTAGATGGGTATCAAAACAATTTGGCAGTAAGGGGTCCTCACAACTTAAACTGAATATCATAAACATAGCTGAGGGAACCCGCTACTTAGAATGGAGCCGAATCTCTACCTCAGAGCTGGTCTCAAACACGTTACTTAACCAAGTCACTGGTGTAGCAGCCTGAGTCATTAATATTCATCCTTTGGTTTTATCAGCACAAAAAGCCAATGAAAAGGTCCTTTTTTAATAAAGATTTTATTTATTTATTTATTTATTCAACAGTGAGAGTGAGAGAGAGAGAGAGAGAGAGAGAGAGTGCACAAACAAGGGGAAAAGGAGAGGGAGAAGCTGAGCAAGGAACCCAATGTGGGACTCCATCCCAGGACCCTAGGATCATGACCTGAGGCAAAGGCAGATGCTTAACCAACTGAGCCACTCAGGTGCTCTGAAAAGGTCTTTTTACAGTTATTTGCTTTATCAACTTTTTTAAATTGAAGCTGATTCCCTTTTTAAAGAGAGTTCAACTTTTGCAGCTTCAGAGTTCTCCTTCCTAGAAAGAAAGCAGACATGATTCTACTTCTGTATCTGTGGAGCTAGCCTGCATGCCCCCTTGCTGAACATTGGTCCGACGAGGCCTGCTTGCCAGATTGCTGGATGGTGAAAGAATTTGGTGGGCTGCCAGATGCTGTTGGCATCTCTGCCCTGCTCATGGCCAAGCGCTTGGCAGGAAACAGGGCTGAGCTCTCCAGGCTGCGGTGCTGGAGGCCAGCAGCCTAGTCTCTTCTAGGATTCCTGGCTCCTTAGCCGGCAAACGTGGAGCTCTGCCATGGCCAAGATTCTTCCCCCTCCAACCTCCCTGTTGGGTTGGCTGAGAGAGCTACGTCTAATGACCTCCTAGGTGACTATCATTTTTAAACATTGTTTATCTCAGCTCTTTCTTATCACCCAAGATTTCTATTTGGAGGAGTTTTGTTATGTATCTAACATATTAACTCCTAGGATGTGGGTATAATTTATAAATAAGCATATAGAGGGGATTCATGCTTGAAAATGTTTTCTAATGGGAGTTCATAATCAAAGAAGTTTGGATACCACTGATCCGGGAGTGAAAGTTCCGGTAAGGGTCTGTGCCCTTTTCCCAAAAGCAGTTAAAAAGCTTATGTCCAAGACTCAAGAACCAATTTGAAACAGCTCCAAATAGCCAATGATGGGACAATTTGAGTACTAATACCAACAATGGATTAAACAAATATATAAATATATTAAATAAATTAGAAAGTCATGAGTTCATAATGGAACTTTTATTTTTTTATTGTGTATTTTTTTAAAAGATTTTATTTATTTATTTGTCAGAAAGAGAGAGAGAAAGAGAATACTCACAAGCAGGGGGAGTGGCAGACAGAGGGAGAGGCAGTCTCTCTACTGGGCAAGGAGCCTGACACAGCACTTGATCCCAGGACCCCAAGATCATGACCTGAGCTGAAGGCAGATGCTTAACCCACTGAGCCACCCAGGCATCCCAATAATGAAATTTTTAAAGTAAAGTCACTGGTCCTCATTGAAAGATATTAGTAAACCAATTATTCTAAAATGAGTCAAAACTTGACTCTGTCTTTCCTGTGTGAGCTGTACCCTCACACTCAAGGAATAATAGAATTAGAATACCACCATTTGGTAAATCTCAAAAGAAATAAGATCTAGGTTTTGGCTATCTGCAGCCACCATCGCAGGGGAGAACTGAACAGCATGTGCCTCCTGATGGAAGCTTCAACATCATCTTTATATAAAGTGACCTCACCAAAATATCAAACCTAAATCAGATCAAGCATCTAAATCTAATATTTCAGGAATATGAAGGCCTGGGGAACATGGTAACACCACTAGGGGAATGCCATAACCAAAACCAGAGACCTGACAGAATAAATAACCTGTTTTCTTAAATACATTCCAAGGAAAAAGAAGGGAGAGGAGAACCTAGAACTTCACAAAAAGTCAGTGCACATCAACAAATGCACATACACCACATGGGCATTTTTTGGATTCTCAACCAAACCAACTTTTTAAAAAAAACTATGAGACAAATCAAGGCAACTTGAACCTTGACTAGACAATAAATGATGTTTAGAATCGGGGGTGATCGAGATGCGGTCATGGTTTCATGATAATTGTTTTAGGGTCTTTCTCTCAGAGATATAGACTGCAGTCTTTGTGGATGAAATGATGTCATAGCTGGCATTTGGTTCAGTATATTCCAGTGTGGGGAAGGAGAAGCAGAAGGCCTAAACGAAACCAGAGCAGGCAAGAGTTTGTCATTGTTGTGGCTACATTACCGGTGCATTCAGGTTTATTGTTCTAGTCTATCTCCTTTAGAGTAAGTTTGAAATTAGCCATAATGAGTTTTTTTTTTTTTTTAAGGCTATGCCCAACCACCATCCTCTTCTGTATTCCTAAACTGCACAACAGAGAAGAGAAAATGTTCCTCAGAAACAAGAATTTTATATGCTCTAGTGGAATCCAACAAAACTAGATAAAATGGACCAATGAGTCTCTGCTCCAATCTCACCTCTAAGGGAAAGCCAAGCAAAAGAGGCCACGATTATCCTGATGATTGTTCCATACAGGATTTCCACTCTGGAAAGGGAAATCCTGCAGCGTTTAGTGCATTCCAGAAAATAGTCCATACAGGAACCATGTTCTCATTGAAACAAAGGACACCCTGTTGAATGCCCTGATTGCTGAGTCAGTCCTCCTCTCCACCCCACCTCCCCTCTGGAGGGCTGGCCAGGGCAGCAATGTTGGACATGGATTTCAATACATTTGTTCATTAAAATATTTTTAAAAAGAGATGACGGAGTATTTAATTTCATTTGATTTGTCATGTTTTGAAATCTACAAGGACAGGGTGCCTGGGTGGCTCAGTGGGTTAAAGCCTCTGCCTTTGGCTCGGGTCATGACACCAGGGTCCTGGGATTGAGCCCCGCATCAGGCTCTCTGCTCAGCGGGAAGCCTACTCCCGCCCCTTCTCTGCCTGCCTCTCTGTCTACTTGTGATCTCTGTCAAATAAATACATAAATCTTAAAAAAAAAAAAATCTGCAAAGTCGTTAGGCATATAGTGGTTGCCTGTAAGTGGTCTTTTAGTGAACATTCATGCAGAGAGTGTTTCATAGGATTTACACTCATGCCACAGGAGAGAGGTCAATCTAGTGATTCACCAGAACCTGGTCTGGATGGAGAACACAAATTTAAGGGGCATAACTTTATCATGATAGTGGGACCTGCCATCCTTTGGTTCCCTGCTATTAGAACTAAAATGTTCTGATACTGGTGTTCTGAAGTCTTTCCTGGATATGTTAGTTGTTTGGGGCTGCTCCAACAAAGACTCACGACTGGGTGACTTAAACAACACACGTTTTTAGTCTTACAGTGTGGAGGCTAGTAGTCCAAGAGCAAGGTGTTGGCAGGGCTGGTGCCTTCTGAGGACCTGAAAGAAAAAGTTAGTTCCATGCCTTTCACTTAACTTGAGATGATTTGCTCACACTTTTATAATACCTTGGCTTGTAGAAGCATCATTCTGGTTTCCGCCTTCATGTTCACATGCCATTCTCCCTGCATGTCTGTGTCCAAAGTTCCCTTCTTAAAAGGATACCAGTCACTAGATTAGAGCCCATTCTAATGACTTTAATAACTTTAACTCAGGTGAGGACTTCTGTAAAACCGTATCTCCATATCAGGTCACATTCTGAGGTACTGGGTGGGGGTTAGGTTAGGACTTCAACAAATAAATTTTGGAGAACCCATAATACTGGGTATCTCCTATCTTCCCAGACCTCCCTGTCCTTGGGGACAATTGCACTAGCTTAGACAGAGTTTTCCAAGGAAGTCTCTGGATGACAAGATCTTGATCGAGCTTCTGAAGCTTTCTCAATACGGCTGTGGTTAATGTTGCCTGTTCTGGTTCTTGGTGGCCTGGCTTTGTGGCTGTTACTTCCCTGTCACTGGAATATGCTTCTCTACTCCCTCTTCTTTCACTTCAGTGATCCTTAATGCTGAAGAAGAGTCTCTTCCTCACCAGCAAAATGCTTTTTTGGCCTAACTTCCTGTGGCCTGGCTTTATACTGGCTATTCTATTCTTTGAGCTTTCTTTGAAAGGTAGCCTGCTCCTTTTGGAGGAACTTGGGAAAAATTTCCCAAATCTAGACAAATGTGGGCAGGTAATAGGGATTTCTCCTCTATTGACCTTGAGCTTTTTTTTTTTTTTAAGGTTTTATTTATTTATTTGAGGGGGGGAACACACACAGAGAGAGAGAGAGAGAGTAGAGAGGGAAAGGGAGAAGCAGACTCTCTGCTGGGCAGATAGTCTGACATGGGACTTGATACCAGGACCTGGGGATCATGACCTGAGCCGAAGGCAGACACGTAATGACTGAGCCACCCAGGCACCCCTTGAGCTCTTCTTTAGGGACCAGTTTTCCTTCCCTCATTCAAGACATGGTACATGATTGGCTTCGCAGGGTACCCATGTCCCCGTAAATTGAAGGAAGCC
Organism: Martes martes; assembly: GCF_963455335.1. Lineage (NCBI taxonomy): Eukaryota > Metazoa > Chordata > Mammalia > Carnivora > Mustelidae > Martes > Martes martes. The sequence continues at coordinate 92,813,491 of NC_137888.1, forward strand.
TTCATCACATCTTTGAGAGTCCTCATCCGATGGTCTAGGAGCTTTTAACTTCTCAAAATTCACTTCCCTGTTTTTCCAAGACCCTGAGGGGTCCTCATGCAACGGAAGTCCTAGTAACCTGCTGGGATATTCCAGACTTCTCACAGCTAGTGTGCAAACCAGTGGTCATCTAGCTCTCCCTATAGGATTACATCTTCACGTAACTATCACTCCTGCTGTTTGTAGTCTCTGCCCAGAGCAAGCAAACAAAGGACAGCCTTATCCTCTTGGATATAAAGTAGACTTCCAACCTGATAGGCTACATTCTTACTCACAGTACTTCCAAAATTAGAGCTAGAAAGAGGACATCCATGGACTCATGTCCCCTAGCTAAAGAGTGCCAAGCGGCATTAGCACAGAACCTTAAGGAACTTATACTCCCCTTGTGTTTTCTGACAGTTATAGCCCAGGTCACCAGACAACAGTAATAATTGCGTGCTGAGATCTCAACTGCAAGAATTAAAAAATGAATAGCCTGAGGCCGCAGGACTCAGAGCAGGAGAACCAAGAAAAGGCCCAGAGCCTCCAATGGCAAAGACCTAGGGGGGCAGGAGTAGGGGTAGGGAGTGGGAGGGAAGGTGCTCTGCTCCAATCCACTCAACTCCAACCTAAGGCAGTGGGTGAAAGTGAGAAGCTTGTAAAGCCAGACAGATTTGGGCTCAGTTCCCAGCTGTCTCTAACCAGGAATTCGAACCCACCTGTGTCCTTGCCTTAGCACTCTTGTTGATAAAATCAAAGTCATAAACTAGTACCAGCTTATGGGTTTGTTGTGATGAACGCACGAGGCAGTGTATGAGAAGTACTTGGCACAGGGCTTACTACAGGGTAAGGACTCAATAAATGTCAGCTCTTAGTGTTATTGTTGTATGAAGTCCAAGGCTCTGTTCTGCTGGAGGAACAGAGGGGACTCCTTTAGCCTGAGCCACCTGCATTTACGGACAAAGTAGTCCCTCTCTCTGAACTCCAATCAGCACCTTGAGGTCAGTGTTACCCTATGAGAAAAACATGCTGCATGTTTCCCCCAAAGGCCAGGACAGAACTTTCGAATTTCTCTGGCATTTTGTAAGGTGGACATGCATCTTCCAATGTCACATTTCAGAATCTGCCCGTCTTTACACCTTTGACAATTCAGTGGAATGTGGCTCGCTCATCAGTCTCACCAAAGAAAATGAAACATCCACAAAATTGAAACCATATCCCAAAAGGCATGCCTCGAAGGACTTGAATGCAAATGAGATCTCTCTAATGGAGTTACACAGGCAGCCTTCCCTTCAGGAGTAAGAAGGGGGATACTCTAGATGCTGGAGCCTGGGGAGGGGCATGGAGGTGGGGAGGGGAGGCTGTTGCCATGGTTTCTGACAGGTGTAGAGGCAGCAATACCATTTTAGCACCATAATAGATGGAAAAGATAAGGTCTCACCCTTGTTACTCTTACTGTGTCTTTAGAAGGGCGGTTAGTAGATGAGTGGAAAGTGGAAAAACTAGCCACAGGAAAAGGATGCATTTGCCTTACAGACAGAAGAGAAAAATTACTTATTTTTTTGTTGTACCTAAAGAATTCATAATTCAGCCAGAAAATTACTTGACATACCGGCAGTTGCTCATATATTGCCGCTGACTTCTCTTCTTGACGGATTGGTTTGGGCTCTGCTGGCGGGTCCCAGGGTCTCCTCTGGGTGCTTCTTCAATGGGTCAAACTCGGGGAAGCCACTTGGATAATCAGCATGGTTACCAGCTGCAGCTTGTTTTTGCTCTGAAGCGTGTTCCTTCTTCTAATCCAGAGAACCTGGGTTTGCAGCCCCAGGTGGGGCACGACGAAGCAGCAAACATTTGGACAGGGTTTGTCCCTGTTACATCAGGGGTGACTTTGTTTAGTTAAAAGTTGGGGAAGTCTGATTCTCAGATTTTGTGTGTGACTCTCTGCTGCAGTTCGGACCAGAGAACTAAGAGGGAGACACCACAAAAAAATGAAAATGAAGTACCGCTTGTGTGAAACGAGGACTCCTGTGTTTCGGTGCGTGTGTTCGTAGGGGAGAGGGAGGGAGATGCGACCCAAGGAGGCTGTGTTTGCTGGATAGTAAGTGCCATGCCTGATTTTCCTCAACATGTCCCACATTTTCAAGCATTTCATCTTTCACTGTTTTCTAAACCTTGACTCAAAACCACAAGGTAATTGGACCTTTCCTTTAGGGGATGGGTTTTAAAACCTTCAATCTGTTGTAGGAAACATGACTGACCAGGTGGTAAGGACAATGAGTGTAAACATTCAGGCTGATTCCCTGGGGTGTGAACTCCAGTTTCTAGAATACCCAACACCAGGCGGCTTACTTCCTTTTGTCAGGATTAGCTTTTCCAGATACCGTCTTTAGGATTCCACTGTAAGTGACACGTAAGGCAAGCTCTCCCTTTAGCTGCTGAATATTTTTGTCACACTTAATCATGTCCCCATGATTCCAGAAGACATGAAAAACCAGCTGCTTATATCTGCATATATTGAAAATGTTTTATTTAATTTTATGTGTGTTTATATTGCTTTATTTAATATCTTAATTGATTACACATCAAAATATTTAAATTGTACTTAATATAGTAATATGTTTGGAATATTTTTAACTTTTAAAGATATATGACATTTTGAAATCGGGACTAAATGAGTACACTGTCCATATTAGGATATTATGAGATTTTATATAGGTAGATGTATAATGACTAAGATTGCAGCATGATAGGAAATGTTGATTTGGTGACTTGAATAGCATAAATGACATTGCTGTTCATAATGTGATTTTTTTTTGTAATGATGATCAACTCTCAACAAAATATAGAACAGAAGACAACAATTTTCTCTCAACTTACATCATAGTTGAATACCTGGAAAAGTCGGTGTATTTCAAAAACCACACAAGAGAAAGCTTTGTGTTTCATGCAGAGTTCTAATTCTGAGCTTTACTAATTATAATTTATCTTTGTGAATTCCCGGTGAAACACTTAAAAATTGGGTATGAGGTAATACAGTGCTTTGTTGAATGGGACTATCCACACATTGCAGGATGTCTCCTATCCCTGGAAATATCCATAAATTCCATAATATTCTCTAAACAACCGAACAACCAGAAACCTTCAACAGGCTTCCACAAAGTCCCTGTGGCGGCATCATTGTCCCCAGTAAGAACGCCTGGTCTAAGATCCCTGCTAGCTCTAAAATGTGGTGGTTCTGTTTATATACTTCCGAACTTAATTTAATGTTTTAATGCCTAGTGTGTGCTTTTCCATTCAGCGTGGCAAAGACAAACACATGTCTTGTTCCTTTACAATGACTTCCCAGTGTCTCCCTAATGTTTAGCACAGTCCCTGATACATAGTAGATACTCAGTAAATAGTTCTGAATGTGAGCAGACACCCAGGGAGGGGACTCAAGCAGTACAAAACACCATTCTTTCCCTGACCTTCTAATTGGAGGCAGCAGCCATTTCTAATACATTATCATTGGTAAATGAGGAACAACACGTGACAACAGTATAATGTCAGCGCAAAATAAGAGTTCATTCAGGGTGCATCTTCTGGTAGGGCAATAAAGTGATAAGAGATTACTGAGGCACCCAGGGAGGAAGGTTTTGTACACTCTATGGAATTGGAGCTGGACCCTGAAAGAAGGGTTGAACTTGGGTGAGAAAGGAGGAAGGCTTTCCAGAGAAATGGGGAGGAAGCGGGGCTCAGAGTCAAGCAGGGTGCAGGGGCCAGATTTAGAAAGACTCTGAATAGCAATTATTGGAGACCTACTTAAAAGCTTGCAAGGAGAGGCCAAAGTTATACGTTATTCTAGAAACCCAAGCAGAATGTTGAGGGGGGAGGGGTGGAAGGAGTGTGGATGTTCGAGGGCAGAAGTGGTCTAAGCAGCATTGTGCTGGGCCAGCTTGCAACAACTCACAAGAGCTGATTATAAAATTCTGAGGGATTTTCATGTTGGTTGTTAAACATACCCGTTATTAAAAATTGAATCACATAGACTCACAATTGAATGCATTATCTTAAAAATAAACATAATACATACTCAAAACTTATCACTTCCTAATTATTTTACCATGTTTTACTATTTTCTATGGTTTTGAGATGATTTACGTCTACTTATCAGAATGATGGAAACAACATGTAACCATGGGCCCCTGTGCCTCTCTTCAGGGACAGTGGTGGCTTGAGACCTGCCATGGCTGGGAGGATGGATGCCACAGAATCAGAGAATGCTATGAATTAGAGCTTGATACATTGTTTTGTTGATCATAGACTTAAGAGAGTGATGGAGAAAATGTTAATAATCCAGATGGAAACGTTAAGTGTCAGGTCTCCGAGAAGCCGTTACTTAGAAAATAGCACAAAAATTGAGAAACTATTCTTTGAATATTTATATTTTTTCCGCTTTATTGAGGTATAATGGACAAAATTATACAATATTTAAATGTTCAATGTGATGATTTGATAAACACACAGGTTGTGCAAGTAGTCTCCCTATCAAGCTAATTAGCCTATCCATCATCTCACATATTTACCTTTCTTGGGGGTGGCGGTAAGAGCATTTAAGTTCTATACTCTTAGGGAATCTAGACTATACAATACCATGTTATTAATCATAGTTGTTATGTTTTACATTATATACTCAGATTTTATTCATCCTAAATGAAAATTCATACCCTTTTACCAAACTTCCCCTATTTCTTTCCCCTTCCAGCCCCTGGCAACCACTTTTCTACTTTCCGTTTCTATGAGTTTGATCTTTTTTTCTTTTTCAGTTCTACATCTAAGTGATACCATGCCATAATGGGGGAAAGTCATATATCTGGTTTGGGACTAAGAACCAGAATATATAGAGAACTCCAGCAACAAGACGACAACAACGAACAAACCCAAGCAACTCGATTAAAAAATGGGCAAGGGACTTGAACAGACATTCCTCCAAAGAAGACAAACAAATGGCCAATAAACACATGAAATATGTTCAACATCACTAATCACAAGGGAAATGCAAATCAAAACTACAATCAGGTACCCCTTCACACCCAGTAGGATCACTATCGTAAAACACACACACCTCTCCACACACAAGACAGAAATAGCGAGTGTTGGCAAAGATGTGGAGAAATTGGAATCCTTGTGCCTTGCAGGCAGGAATCTAAAATAGTGCAGCTGCTGTGGAAAACTATAGAGTAGTTTCTCAAAAACTTAAAAATAGAATTACCATATGATCCAGAAATTTCCCTTCTGGATATATACTCAAAAGAATTGAAAACAGGGTCTTAAAGATATTTGCACACCCATTTTCATAGTAGCATTATTCATAATAGCCAAGGGTAGAAGCAACCCAAAAGTCCATCAATGGATGAATGAATTTTTAAGAGGTGATATATACATACAATGGAATTTTATTCAGCCTTAAAAAGGGAGGAAATTAAACTTGAGGACATTACGCTTAGTGAAATAAGCCAGTCACAGAAGAGCAAATACTGTATTGATTCCACTTATATGTGATACCTGCAGTAGTCAAAATGGTAGAAACAGAATGTAGAATGGTGGTTGCCAGGAGTTGAGGAGAGGGGGAGAAGGTCAAGAAGGGGAGTTTTTTTGTTGTTGTTATTGTTTTTTAATTTTATAAACATATAATGTGGGCGCCTGGGTGGCTCAGTGGGTTAGGCCTCTGCCTTCGGCTCAGGTCATGATCTCAGGGTCCTGGGATTGAGCCTCGCATCGGGCTCTCTGCTCAGCAGGGAGTCTGCTTCCTCCTCTCTCTCTCTGCCTGCCTCTCTGTCTACTTGCGATCTCTGTCTGTCAAATAAATAAATAAAGTCTTTAAAAAAAAAAATAAAAAAAAAAAATAAACATATAATGTATTTTAAGAAGGGGAGTTTTTAAATGGGAACAGAGTTTCAGTTTTGCAAGATGAAAAGAGTTCTGGGGATTGGTGGTACAACAATGTGAATGAACCTGCTGCTAAACTGTGTGCTTAAAAATGGCTAAGATGATACATTTTATGTTGAGTGTACTTTACCACAAGTTTAAAAAAAAAAGATCTTTCACGCCATGTGGTACTCATAAGAGTGATTCATTATTTAGGTATAAAATATAGACATCCAAGATTCCTTTGTAACAGGAAGCTGTTCATTCCAGGAGTCAGAGCACTAAGCTGGAGTGAGGGAACCTGGGGCCACTTCTGGTTTCATTGATGATGCAGTGCATGTGAAATGCAGTTATAGCATTATTGTACCTTTTGAGGATTTGATCGAATGCTATCACTGCTTTCAAAGAAACTGTTTTAGGTATGCATGGGATAATATTTATACAACGACAGTGGTGCCTTACCAAAAAGAAGACTGTAGAAAAGAAAAAAGCCACCCACTGGGTGGCTCAGTCAGTTGAGCATCTAACACTTGGCTATAGCTCAGGTCATAATCTCAGGGTCATGAGTTCAAGCCCTGAGTCAGGCTCCTGTGTTCAGCTCAGTCTGCTTGAGAGTTTCTCTCTCTCCCCCATTCACCCGCTCTCTCTCTCTCTCTCATAAATAGATAAACAAAATCTTTAAAAAAGAAAAAGTGTATCACTGGTATTATTATGCTACTTCTGTAAACATTTTTACATTGTTAAAAAGAAATCTTTCCATTTAACTGGTCAGGGCTAAATATCTATTGATGATAGGCCATTTGTCACAGCAAGTAATATTCAGTTTCCAGAAACCAATCTTTAAAAGCTTGCTTTGTACAACTGTTGAAGTCTATCATTACAAGGATTTATTCTTGGCACTGAATCCTGGAGCTTTGGCTAATAGCAGTCAACTGAGGTAATTCTAGCTTAATTTTGCAAATGTTCTAATGGCAGTAAAAATATGTTACTCATGAATCATAATGACACTTAGCAAAAGAGCTCAATATTTTACAGAGCTTTAAGAGCATGGCAACTGTAGTTCCCATTTTCCACGATCATCCTTTGTGGGGAATAGTTTTATTATTTAGAGAAATGAAAATAATTTTTGGAATCAAATTCCATTATACCTAATCCCCACATAACAAAAATATGTTCAATTCCAGAAGTTTTGTGACGTGGCCAAGTAGTCTAGATCCAAATTTCCTGGAAGAATTGTTAATCCTGTAATCTTGGTGCCAAAGAAAATATCACCACTAGAAACCCAGTTTACAAATGCAATTGTTTTAATGACCCTTTCAAATTAATTTTCCTGTTTGAAGATGAAATGCTATTTCTTTCTGTTTGCTAGTCTTCTCTCTTTTCTATACCTTGCCAATCATTTTTTGTATTTAGTTCTTATGCTATATTTATAGTGGAGAGGGAGGAGCAAATGAATCATGTAGCAGGAACAAAGGTCCTTTGTAAAAAGGAGGGGAGGAACATATATATGCTAGAAGCAAGAACCATGTTTCTGGCATACAGTTTTCATGGTGCTTGACATTTTTACGGCCATTAAAAAGCATTATTTAAGGGGTGTCCGATGGGGCTCAGTTGGTTAAGCGTTGGACTCTTGATTTTGGCCGAGGTCATGATCTCAGGGTCATGAGACTGAGCCCTGCATCTCCTTTGCGCTGGGTGTGGAGCCCGCTTAAGATTCTCTCTCTCCCTCTCCTCTGCCTCCTCCCCCAACCTCACAAAGCATTATTTAAGATCAAATGATGTTTTGAAAGCACAGTGCTGTACAGAAAACAATTTTTAAATATTATTTTTATTTTCAAGGTTCATGGCTTCTTAATCTTAGTTAATTATTTTTTAAGGGGAATATTAACGAAAGTGAGACTTTAAAAATTTGATAAAATGAAGGAAAATGGCAAGTAAAACTAGCATCTAGAGAAATGAAAACCTCTGTTGATTATTTTCTTGTCTTACCATTTCCGAATTGTTGTCCACTTGTAAAATACAAATGAGCAAGAAATAAACCAGAGTTCACTGATTCAATGGAGTTGCCATTATAACAGTAACATATTTCATAGTCTTGAATATATGCAAATAGATGTAAAGTATGTTTGCTATTTCCAGCTCGGTTATTTACATAAGAAAACACTTTCAAGTACAAGGCTTGTCCTAAATACAGTCTTCTGTTATTGTTAAAACAATGAAATTGTGAAGCATTAAAATTTAGCACATAACATGTACAAAAGAAATTATTTAATGCTACCATTTTTTTAAAAATTTTATTTATTTATTTGACAGATCACAAGTAGGCAGAGGCAGGCAGAGAGAGAAGGGAGGAAGCAGGCTCCCCGCTGAGCAGAGAGCCCGATGCGATGCGGGGCTTGATCCCAGGACGCTGGGATCATGACCCGTGCGGAAGGCAGCGGCTTTAACCCACTGAGCCACCCAGGCGCCCCTAATGCTACCGTATTTTTAATAAATGAATCACAATTTCATTACACTAGAGATCTCAATTTTTCACAATTTCTATAGATCATGAAATAATCACCATCTACATTCTGGGCAAGGAAAGGGAAATACAGATGAAGGAGGAATATTTCCTATTCTTTGGAAGTCTTTTGTTTACATGGAAAACATGTCTTTAGAACAAATTCTGTTACATTCCATTTCTATACCTACATGCTTACCCTCCAGGAAAAGAGCACTCAGTGCTACAGGAGAAAATAATTTCAAGTGTATGGTGGATTGGACGTGTGTCAGTATCAAAACAAATGATACAAAATAGCTCTAAAGTCATATTTATATTGCCGTGTATCCTTTGCACATTTAGGGAAGTCACTGATGGACAGTAAGAACTTTGGTAATAAACCAAGTTTGAAGCTAACTTTGTTTTTCAAAAAATAGAGAAAATACAAATATGTGATAATGAAAAGGCATCAGCCATTTCTTAAGACTGCGGAGAGGCAGAGCCATGAGACTTAGGGCCACAGGGAGGAAGAGGGTGAGAATGTATATCATCAGAGCCGTGCATAGAGCGCGAGGTGAGAGGTGGGAGGGCGGCACTGGTTTTGAGTCCCCAGCTTCCTTTTTTCACCTGCTTAATTGAGACTTTTTTCTTAAAACTAGAGTTTGTGGAGAGAAGATGGATCATCCCCTTTGGTAAGCACAGCATGAGTGAGTACTGTGGTCCCCACTCACCGGCACACAGCAGGGAAGTCCCAGCAGATAAGGAAGAAGGTGGCCTATGCTTTGATAGCAGGGGCCTGACTTAGCTTTCCAAAGTAATCCTGAATGGTGTGGAAGGAGGGACTAGGAAGTGCCTGCATCCTCTTGGATGATATGTAAATAGCAGAGGAGCTGTCTGGGAAGCTTGCTGGAGTGGGTCATCAGACCCAGGGGCTGCAGGGAGGACCATCTCAGCCAGAGGATGGACAGTCAAACCTCAGAGGTTTGACATCTGTGTCAGATGTCAACAGGTCAACGTCAACAGGTAGGGCCTCCTGGTGAGTGGACCAGGCCATGATGCCCCCAAGGGAAGCCGGCAGAGCCTCCAGCCTGCAGCAACACCTGGAGAGCCACAAGGCGGGATATGGTCCCTCAACCGCCCCCTCCCCTGCTAGGACACTGTATGTTGCCCATGCCCAACTCATCCAGCATCTTAAGAAAGGGAGTTGGAGAAAAGATCCAGAGGAGACAACTGAATCTCAGAAGAGGCTAGATTACCCAAGAAACATGGTCTCTTTGCCTTGATAGGTAGGTTTGAATTTACCAGATTGGACTCAATGTAGTTTCTCACCTCTTATTGAGAGAGTAGAACCTTTGAAGGAGACTAGAACAACTGCAAGAAAATAAAGAGGCATTTCTTCATACTGAGTGTAGGGTGCAAATTTCCAACCCTCCTGAATGCTTAACAAATACCCCGCACACCCACGGCTGGTCTCATCCTCACCCATTCCTCTCTGCCTGTGGAGCTTCTTCTAGCTACTCCCCAAATAGCTGGGGCCCTGCCAGTCCTCCCTTCCCCTCTCTTTTGCAGCCATTGCTCTCCTACTCCTACTCCTTCTCAGCACAGTGACCTTTCTCTCTCATTCAGAGGTAGTCACCTCCACTATGGACCAGTCTGACCGGATTCTGGCAGGGGTGCTGGAGCAGGGACCGACAGCCCTCTGCCTGTTCGGAGCCCTCTCTTCAGATGCTGTACCATGGGGTGGGGGGTGTCTCAGGGGAAATCCTGGAGCAACAGGATTTGTTGTCAGAGCACTCACTGTTTTCTAACAAGAGCAGGAGATTTGTCTTTTTTTTTTTTTTTTTTTTTTTTTAACAATCTGCACAATCAGACCCATGTGTGCTGACTGGATACCAGAAACTTCTACCTCTTCTCTCCCACTTCCCATCAGAGCCCCCGGACTCCCCGGAAGCCCCTGTTTCTCCTCCTCCCCCAATTCCGCCTGTCAGAGCCCCTCACCTTCCTTCCTTCCTTCTCATAGCAGGAGCTGGTGTTGGAGGGTAGACGGAGTAAGAGCAGCTCATGGGCCGCAGGAATGCATTCAGGGCCAGGCCAAGAGAAACCAGGTCATTTGTGAACCCGACTGGGACTCTGATCACATTTCCAGAGAGCAGGACTATAAATGGTAGCTCTATCTTGGAATGAGGACTGCTGTTACACTGTTAGATGGGTGTTTATGGGCTGGCCAGGAACTGAATTCCCCTTTAAGATGTTGCTTGTATGAAAGCAGTGCATTTATAAGTTCTTGTTTAGCAATGTAGAGATAAGCCTTTCAGACATAAGCTCTTTTAATTTGAGGCCTATTGGTGATGAAAATCTATATGCATTTATTATTTATTAACAGATTTTAATATACACATACAATACAAAGAGAGAGATAGTTGAGTAAAGAAATCAAGGCAAAAGGAAAACAACATTAGGAAAAATAAGATGAAGCCATGGATAATTTCTCATTGTAAAATGCATGCCTAGGGTGCCTGGGTGGCTCAGTGGATTAAAGCCTCTGCCTTTGGCTCAGGTCATGATCCCAGGGTCCTGGGATCAAGCCCCACACCGGGCTCTCTGCTCAGCAGGGAACCTGTCCCCTCCCCCCGCCTGCCTCTCTGCCTACTTGTGATCTCTGTCAAATAAATAAAAATAAAAAAATAAAATCTTTTAAAAAAATGCATGCCTAATTATTGAGGCCTAAAATTATTGAGGCACCTGGGTGGCTCAGTTGGTTAAGCAACTGCCTTCCACTCAGGTCATGATCCTGGAGTCCTGGGATCGAGTCTCACATCAGGCTCCCTGCTCAGCAAGGAGTCTGCTTCTCCCTCTAACTCTCCCCCATCTCATGCTCTCTCACATTCTCTCTCTCTTAAATAAATAAATAAAATCTTTAAAAAAATAAAATAAAATGCATGACTAAGGGCAGGCCAGGAATTTGGCTTTGAGCTTCCTGGTGGCCAGTGCAAAGAAAGACATTCACTAGATAAATGATTCTTGAGATTTTATTTTGGCTGGTTTTCTCAGGGAAAATCCCAATTATTCTTATTCCTAGCACTGAAGGCCTAGGAAAATTTCTCCCAGGGCTCTTCAACAGAGGACTCCATATAATGTCATTACCTAACATCGTAATTAACACCTATGGGAACTATCCAAATATTCTGTCTACATTGTTGCCCTCGTGTCTCAGGGGAACTCTACAAGACTCTGCTGAGATGAGGAAACTGAGGCTCAAAGACGTTCAATGACTTGGGCAGGTGGTCAAGCTCACAAATGGTTGGCCTGAAACATGATGGGGTCTGTTAGTCATGTAAATCTCTGCTGTTGACTGCCATTTCAGGAGAAAGAACCCCAAAGTGAAATCAGTACATCCCATGAGGTATTTTTTTTAGCGACCTCAACAGCCAATGATAAAAATGCGTGTCAACAGGGGCCCCTGGCTGTTAAAGTTAAGTGTATGACTTTGGCTAAGGTCGTGACCTGGGGGTCCTGGGATGGAGCCCTGAGTCCATCTCCCCACTCAGTGTCTTGTCTCTTGCCCTCTGTTCCTCCCCCCACTTGTGTGTGCTCTCTCTCTCAAATAAATAAAATCTTAGAGGAAAAAAATGTGTGTCAACAAAGAAGCAAGTTATCTTCAAACAGGAAGCCTAAAGCACTACTAGTAACCTAATTCTAATTTTTGTCTTGGATTCTTATCTTGTACTTTTCACTAGCAAATTTTTAGGAATAAAAATTATTGGTGTTCTTTTTCAAAGCTCCAAATGTTTCACTAGTAAATAAAAAAGATCACATTTTCAAAATTCCATATTTTCTCTTTTATATAGATCGCAGCTCTCAGACCGTGGAGGGCTTTCTTCCTGTCTATCAGAAAGTACAGTTGTATTTTCTAGAAATATCTTCCTTAAATAGACTGCCTCTTTTGTTTAATTTTGCAGCTCTGTGAAAAATAACTTGTTTTTTTTTTTCCCCCTACTTGCGAAGGAAATTTCCCACTCCAAACCTGTTGGAAATATGAAATAGGTCATATTCCCATCAAAGAAAACTTACTATTCTCCTAGTATTTTCCTTTTGTGTCAAATTGAAGAGCAGCATTAAGCGAATGCCCACAAAGCATCTTAGAGGCTAAGGAAGGATTAAACTAAAGGCTAAACTCTGAGACAGGTTTATGTACCCTGCAGTGCACTTTCCTGGGGCTTAGCGTCTTTTCCCCTATCTGTAGAGGGATATCGGAGGGCAGCGTTTCTGTCATGAAATAGGGCTAATCAACTTAGTTGAGCTCGTATTTAAGGCAAGGTGAATTAATTAAGGCGGTTTCTGAAACAGTTGTCAGACGTGCTTTTCAATCTGCAGCCAGACTACCTTCTGCAAGTAGAGTCTTGGGATGGTTCCTCCATGAGCAATGTCAAAACCAGGAAGACTTCACAGAGAATGTAAGTATATACAGCTACACTTTGATTAGTCCAAACTCAGTTGCTTTTAGTAACATGTTTGCACATATAAAATAAAAGGACACCTTTATCTTAAAAGGAATGCAAATATATGGATCCAATGCCTGATGGAGAAGTAAGGAAATAATCTTGTATAAATACCATCAACACCATTCCTGCCAAAATCATTGGGCACATTATAAAAATAAAACACACTAGACTTTGGAAAAATAAATCTTTATAAAAAATGCTCAGGTTTATCTATAGATTTTGTTGGCTCCATTATTGCTAAAAAGATGTTAGCTAAGGGGCACCTGGGTGGCTCAGTGGGTTAAAGCCTCTGCCTTCGGCTCAGGTCATGATCCCAGGGTCCTGGATCCAGCCCCACATCGGGCTCTCTGCTCAGCAGGGAGCCTGCTTCCCTCCCTCTCTCTGCCTGCCTCTCTGCCTACTTGTGATCTCTCTCTCTCTGTCAAATAAATAAATAAAATCTTTAAAAAAAAAAAAAAGATGTTAGCTAATAAATTCTTATTTGGCTGAAGTTACTAAAGAGTTACTCATGATATATTGCCCATGCCAAATAAATAAATACTGGCATACACTGTTGTTTTTTTTTTTTAAGTAAAAGTAAGGGGAAGTTTATTTAAAATAAAGTTAGCTCAAAGTTGTATATAAATTTCTTAAATGTTTTTTCATCTTCAAATAGATTAAGTCCCTGCCTCTGTGTGTTGCTACTGTACATTTACTGTGCATTATTATTTTAATGGCCTTACATTGCTGCAGATAACTACATTCCAAAAGTTGTCATGATGTATGGACTATGAAATGTCAGAGTAGAAACTTATAGAAAAAAAAAATTGAGTAACAATCCATGATCATCATGAAAACCACTATGTTAATATCTCTTCACTCATTCTTAACAACAATCTACCTAAAATATCTAAAATTCAGGTCGGTTCTATGGGTACTGCTCAATTTCACTTTGGTTCTCATACAAATTTACATATGATGGGTTTTGCCTCACAATCCCTTAGAGAAAGTGAACATGATTTATTCAAACTATAGTGGCTCATAAGTTATATCAAAGTAGTAAAGATATGACATCATTTCTACTTGCTTAACAATGACAAAGGTTTTAGTCTTTTTCGTTACTACACTTGCAAATGTGCCTAGCACTTTACAGTTCAAGGAGCATGGAGGGCAGCGATGACAATGAGCTTCCAGAGCAAAAGAAAGGTGAGGTGAGGGCAGCACACACGTCATCAGTCTTCACTGACGCAGGATACCCGTTGTGATGTGGTATACTTAGCTAAGTGCTAAAGCTATATGCCTTTCAGAAAAGTGAAATTTATTTTAGGGCCGCTGCCAAGTGTCTCGGGATTAAGTGCCTTTGGTGGCAGTACTGCTCATCACTGTGGCGCTAACTCATTTCATTTAGACGGGGCTGGTGTAACAGAGCAAGGCTGGTTATTTAGAACAAAAACTGTATCTAGTTATCTTCTAAAGTGGGATGTTCGTGGCATAATTCAAACAGGTAGAAAAGAAGTCTCGATGTCTCTTCCCTACTGTTGGCGAGGATGGGGAGGGGAAGGAACATGGAGAGACCCAGAGTCAAAGGCTCATTGAGGAGAGGCTCCGAGCAGAGTCAGGAGGATGGTCTAGAGGTCTAGAGGTCCTCTGCAAAATGAAATGGGAGGAATGTTGGCCTTGTTGGGGGACCTGCTGAGAGAAGGCCAAGAAAAAGAATGAGCATCCTGGGCCTGAAATGTCAAAATTCCTCAAAGGAGTATTTTACAGTGGAGAATTTAATGTCCAATTTTAAGTTGTTTTTGATACAACACTCTCTGCTCCCTCCCACCTCACCTCCAATTGGCCAAAATCTAGGTAAAGTTGGCTATGCACACATTTGCCTTGTGTGGGTGGGTTTATGTGGATGCGGAGGGAAATGGAGTGCATTCAGAGTCCGTGTACAGCAGTGAGGGGGGAACAGCTATAGAAGGTGGGCCATGGGGCAAACGGGGAACCCACAAGAGCATAGACTCAGAGCCAGAATGCCCAGGAGGATGAAATCCTCAGGAATGGTCAGAGACCTTGCAGAAGAGGAAAGATGGGGTCGAAGGAGACATCAGCTTCTCAGATTTTAAGGAGCAATATCATTTGTCCTGTTTTAAATGGCCATAATGCTCATTTGGGGTAAAGATACTTTAAATATAAGTATTTCTTCCACTTGAAATGAGCTTGGATAATTTTAGAATTCCCTTGTCATTTCAGGAAATTATTTATATCTACAATTAGAAACATTCTATTTTATGTCAATTTATTCATCTAGCCTTACATTAGGCTTTATTCAATTAACAAATGAATTTTGGATATCAATAAAAGTATTTACATTTTACACACTATTTTACGTAATTATTTTTTAAAACTTTTTTCTTATTTGTTATAAAAATAGACTTTTCACACTTCTAACTGTAACTGTGAGATATTAGCATGAATGTTCTTCTCACAGCAAATTTTTCTGCTACAGGTACTGATAATGAAATGCTTTTATGTAGGTGCTTGGCCTTTCTATTTTTTAAAAAACATTTCCCATTTATTACTTTTAAAAACTGAAAATATACTTAAAGAAGTGTGAATTACGCTTTAGCATTAAAATGCTGTTCAGAACCCACATTAATGTAGGACAGCTGGACTAGCAAATGTATGAAGCTACTAAGGATTGTTTTGTACCTTAAACAAAAGAGCCCTGTAAGTATCTCCTGCTAGTTTTAAGAATTTATATTTATTTTTTTTCCGAATTATAGAAACATTTAATTCTACTAATCCACCCTTCAAATGCAAAAACTTAACACATACAGAGTTATAACTTTAATAAATGGTCACGGGGTAGCCAACAAGAGACGGAAATAGAATCAAACTGACACCTGGCTCCTGAGCACAAGGCAAGCATTCAGTAAATATCTGCTGATTTGGCAAGAGCTTTAGTTCATGAAGTTCATGTCTTACTACTACTGCCCTAATCAGTTGAGACAGAATCAGCACTGGCTAAGTCGTCTGTGTGCTGCCCGGAGGGGTTTGCTGAGGGTAAGAGTCTGAAGACAGAGATTAAGGAGTCCTCATCCTCCTAAAGTGCTGGGCATCCAGGATTAGAGCTCTGGGTCAGGGAAATCCTTCCTGAATGCAAACCTAAGCACCGGTCCCCTCACGCACTTGGGATTACCAGACACACTGCACTCTCAATGCCCCGTCTGCATGTGCACTCAAGAGCATTTCATCGGCCGTGCCAAAGTGACCTTGGTTCACAACTTGTCTGGATGTTTCTAAAAATAGAAGAGGATACCCTGAAAATGGGAAAGGTGACATCTAATGACTTGTGGGTTTTTAAAATGTCATCTTGAGAAAAAAAAAAAGACTTACGGGTTGATTCCATGACTCCCCAAATGGTAAATTTGTAGAAACCTAGATTTGGAGCTCAAGCACGTACCTTACTGATGAAGGGAAAAATCTGGTCAACCCCAGAATATTTCCCTGGAAGTCTCCTGATAGCATTTGCTTTGAAATATAATTTGATTTAGGGCGATGAAACTACTCTGTATTACACACCAGTGACAGATGTACGTCATTTTACATTTGTCAAAACTCATAAAATGTACAAAACTACGAGTGAGCCCTAAGGTTCACTGTGCACTTTGGAGGCAGTGATGTGTCAGTGTGGGTTCACTGATGGTACTACTTGCCCAAATGTACCACCCTGGTACAGACTGCTGCTAGTGAGCAAGGTCGTGCCTGTGGAGCAGGGGAAGATAAATGGGAATTCTCTGTTCTGTCTACTGGGTTTCACTGTGAACCTAAAACTACTCTAAAAACAAAGCCTATTTAAATATATATATATATATAATATATACATAAAAATAAATATATGTGGGCGCCTGGGTGGCTCAGTTGGTTGAGCGACTGACTTCGGCTCAGGTCATGATCCCGGACTTCCAGGATCGAGCCCCACATCAGGCTCCCAGCTCCTTGGGGAGACTGATTCTCCCTCTGACCTTCTCCTCTCTCATGTTCTCTCTCACTCTTTCTCTCTCAAATAAATAAATAAAATCTCAAAAAAAACCCTCTCTTAATAAATAAATAAATGAATAAATAAATGTAATAAATATATTTATTTAATATATTTTAATAATTTAATTTGCTTATAATTTAGATATAATAATTTATATGATCTATAATAAATTAACTGATTTTAATTTATCAATTAAACATAATTTAATAATTATATATAATTTTCTATATGATTTTCTATATATCTATATATACCCTCATGATCTAATCACCTCCCAAAGAACCACCTCCTAAGACCACCATACTGGAGATTAGTTTTCAACACAGGAATTTGGGGAGAGGGCAATAAAAATTCTATAAAAAAAAGTCTATAGCACCAGGCAGTGATATTTTTTAAAAGAAAATTTGGGCCCCCATAAATATGATGGTGGTAAGTAAAAAAGCATTTGCTCACATGTGTGAGGATGAAAAGGAGCTAGGGAAGCCAAGTGGAGTCGAGAACACTCAGGTGTGGCAGACGTCAGTGACTCCTCCCTCCTGGGGACCTCTGTGGCTTAGAGATACTTCTCTAGACATTGGAAATAAGTTACATTTTAGGTAAGAACTTGGAGAATTGTTTTAAAAAATAATAAATCACTCTATCAGATGTGTAACAAAATTTTATAGATCACATTCAATCTCCTTGGTTGGCATTGCAAAAAGAAAGAAAGCCAGACCCAAGGACCATAGAACTCAGAACAGTTATGTTACCAAGGAGGGCTTTAAATTAGATTTAAATTAGATAAGACTTGTCTCTGATGCCTCATTTCTTCATCCTCGTTAACCCAATAGCCTTGAGTTCCCTGCTTACTTCACTAAATGTGTGCCTGACAGTGAAAAAAAAATCCTGCTGTGTTGTTGCAGACAATGGACCCTACAGAACCTCGTAGAAATATGCCTCTGCCTGGTGAGCCTGGCACTCCAGAAGAAAGGCATTTGTACCAGTTATCTAATGGAATGACATTAGAAGGTAACCACATCGCCTCCTCAGCATTAGACACTGTTGCTGCCCTATTCCATATTCCCTGGGCCCCTTCCAAGTTCACCTACAACCGTAGGGGGCCTTTCCTGTCTCAAACACCTGTACCTCTCATCTTGTTAATCTGAAGGCTTTCCCCCACACCACAGGAGTTCATTCCTTCTACCTCAGGCGTAACCCAGATGGCTATTAATCCAACTCTTTGTCTTTCATTGGGACAATTCTGAGGTGTGTTCCACAATTCTTGGAGATTCCCCAGCAGGGCTGAGCCCCAGTTGCCCACAGTAGTAACTCACACATTAACTCACCCTTTAGTGGCTTTTCCCTTCCCTTCCCCACTCCCTTCTGTGGGCTTCTTGGGATCACTACCTGCTTTCAAGCCCTTGTCTTGAGGTCTGCCCAGGGGGGATGCCAAAATAAGACAGTCTCATCTGCTTTGGGCAACTAATCTCCATGGCCTTTCCCTCAGGTGACATGTGTGAGGAAGAAGGGTTGTAAGCATCTAGGCAGTCCTTGCTCTGGAGGGGTTCTGTACCTCTCCCTCTCTTCCTCTCCTTCCTCCTGATTTGTCTCCAACATCACAGAAAATGCAGGATAAACACTATATTTTTTAATTTTAAAGATTCTAACTCATTCGTGAGTAAATTCAAACTTCTGCCAGAGACAATTTATGACAACAATCAAAGTTCAGGAGCACCAAGTTGTGTCCCACATTGTTCTTCTGTGAAATGAACAAGGTGGGAGAAGATGGTTGTGCTCCTGACTCACATGGGGAACCTGAGATCTCATGGCATGAACAAGGTCCTTGCCAGAATTGCAAGTCAGGTCTGACACAGAGCCCGCCTGTGTTCTTTGCTGGCATTCTCACCATGGCTGGCTAGCACCTGGCAGGTATTTTTATTCTAACCCTGACTGGTCACTAACCTCTCTGAGGCCACTATCAGAAAGGAAACGATACTGATCTCACAGAAATACAGTGAAAATAAATCAACATAAAAAAGTTTTTTAAAATATAGGAATGGTGAAAACCATTGTTATGTGAACTGTGGACTTGATCAGTAGATTTAGGTTTAGAAAGAAACTAAAGAAGTGATTGCTTATTTCAGTGATTGCAGTTTTGGTTTCTGAACCATATGAGCATATGAACTGTTTAACCGTTAACAATTAAATCGAATATACATATGAGAAAGGAAAAAAGAAAGATCACTACTTTGAAAAGCATAACATATTCTTCCTCATTTTCTTTACTAAAAATATAGTTTGGGAGGGGGTGTCCCTGGTGTCCCTGGGTGGCTCAGTTGGCTGAACACCGGACTCTTGGTTTCTGCTCAGGTCATGATCTCGGAGTCATCAGATGGAACCTGGTCGGAGGGGTCTCAGGTCGGGCTCTACGCTCAAAGCAGAATCTGCTTGAGATTCTCTCCCTCTCCCGCTACCCCTCCTCCAGCTCTCTCTCTCTTTCTGAAATTAATAAATAAGTAAAAGCTTAAGAAATAAAAAAACAAGGGGCGTCTGGGTGGCTCAGTCGATTAAGCATCCAACTTTGGCTCAGGTGGTGATCTTGGGGTCCTGGGATCGAGTCTCCATCAGGTTCCAGGCTCAGAGGGGAGTCTGCTTCTCCCTCTCCCTCTGCCCCTCTCTCTGCTCATGCTCTCTCTCTCTCAAATAAATAAATAAAATCTTATAAAAAATGAAAGTTAATTAAAAAATAAAAGATAATTGTAGGTATTTTGAATTTTTTTAAGTGACAACTGAGGATGAAGGAAAGAGAAGCTAAAATGCTTGACTGCTTGACTAGTACTTCTTTAATATTTAAAATTATTCAAAGGACATTAATAATTAACAAGAAGATGTAAAGCAAAATGTTATCCTTTAAACAATGGCCCCTTTTTCTGATCACTAGGTTCTGCAGATAAAGTTATGAATCCTTGTGTTTATGTACATTTGGATATAACTTGATCACTTATTCTAATTAAATATGGTCTTATCCTGTATCCACTCTAACTAGACATATTTTTAGCCATTAAGAAGATTTTCCCCTTCTTTTCTGTTTTATCAATTAAATAGGAATATTTTTCTGAAGATTGAACATATGGGAGAATATATGCATTTGTACCTCTGAAATATGAATATAAAAATAAAAATAAGGGCAGGGGCATCTGGGTGGCTCAGTTGGTTAAGCAGCCAACTCTTGGTTTCTGCTCAGGTCTGATCTCAGGGTGGTGAGGTGGAGCCCAGCGTCAGGCTCTGTGCTCAGTGCAGAGTGTGCTTGAGTCCCCCTCTCTCTCCCTCTGCTCCTTCCCTTTCTAAAATAAATAAATAAATCTTTTTAAAAAATCAAAATAAGTTGTAAAAAAGGAGGTTGGTATTTCCAGAATCTTGCAAAGCTGGTTTAGTTTCATTATTGCTTGGAGTGTGATGTGGTATTTCCTATGGGCTCATTAACAAGTTCCAAGGACAAACGGATAAATGACTTAAGTTCTACAGTTGTACCTGGGTGCTTAAAATGGAGGGGCTTTTATGTAATTTAAAGCTTATTATAGCAGTCTCCCCAAATGTTGGGGAAATACAAAAGGTGTTCATTGTGTTCAAGAAAAATTGCAATAGTTCACAAAAAGTAGAGTTACTTGTTAACATATCTATCTGATCCCTTCTAGAACTCCATCAGTGGCGAGAGATATTGATGATAAATCCTATGATGGCCATGAACCCTTTGTTGACAGCATCAGGGCAACAGAGAATGCCACTGGTTCCTTCACCATTTGAACCTCCAACGGCGGACAGGTATTTCTTTCCAGTATACTAATCTAGTCTAAGGAGAAAATGGATGATCATTGACTTTTCAAATGATAATAACTCCAGTGTTGTTTCTTGCCTAATGTTATTTCCCTGATTCGCGTTCAGTGCAGTGTCCAGTCAACACACTTCCTGCCACTTCCCATTTGAGGCCTGCTTGATATATTCACTCAACACATAGCTGATGAGCACTTGCCCTGTGACACCGAGAGAGGAAACACAAGCACGGGGAGTGGGAGAGGGAGAAGCAGACTTCCTGTCAAACAGGGAGCCCGATTCGGGGCTCGATTCCAGGACCCTGAGATCATGACCTGAGCTGAAGGCAGGTGCTTAACAACTGAGCCATAGAGTTTCCCATATTTTGACATTCTGAGAAGAAAGTCATATCCATTATTTATTGTTGTTTGTGGAGCATCAACAATAAATTTGGACTTCTTTTTTTTTTTAAAGATTTTGTTTATTTATTTGACAGACAGATCACAAGTAGGCAGAGAGGCAGGCAGAGAGAGAAGGGAGGAAGCAGGCTCCCTGCTGAGCAGAGAGCCTGATGCGGGGCTGGATCCAGGACCCTGGGATCATGACCTGAGCCGAAGGCAGAGGCTTTAACCCACTGAGCCACCCAGGCGCCCCAAATTTGGACTTCTTGAGACCACTGAAGTTTGGCAAAATAAATAAATTGTCACCCAGGTAGTCAAACACTGACCCCAGATGGCAAAACCCAATCCAAAGTATGTCCATAGCATGAGGAAAGAATGTTATGGTCCAAGCGGTATGTTGGTCACGGGAAATCAGAGAGCAGTATTGATTTGATTAGATCTTGTTTCCAGATATTCTTAAAATGTTCTCTTCTTGATTTATCTGTTGTGCTGTCAGCTGAGTCAGTCCTTCCTTAGTAGTTCTTTCTTACCACATTTCTACTTAAACCAATTTTATCTTAAACCATTTTATCTACTTTATATCTTTTTTCCCCTAGAGACTTATTGCCTTCCACTGTAGCTCCTCCTGACCCAAGACAGTTTTGCATTCCTTCCCAGTTTGGATCTTCTGTTCTACCAAACACAAATGTGCCGAACATGTTGTCTAATCGTGTCTACTCAGGTATGGGCAAAAAATGGCTCCAGTCTGTGGAGCAACTGTGACCTGGGCAGCTGCTTTATGCTTGTCATCATGCCATCAAATTTACTGCTAAGTTTTGGTGGCAGAACTCCGTGGCAGTAATGCCTGTAGGTTCTGTACTTGCGACCTAGATTTAAATCATGGTTCTGCCACTGTGTGTCTGAGTGTAAGTTGCTTAACTCCTCCAACCATCAAGTTACTGGTGAATAACATGAAAAGTTGCACTATTACTATCTGTCTTATCTTACACGTGAGGAGCTAAGGAGGTCACGAGGAGATGAAATCTGAGAGTTAAAGGGGTTTAGGGCTGTTTGTCTATGGCCTGACAGGTCATTGTGGGAGTTCACCTTTTATTCTGAGTAAGAAGGAAAGCTTTTTTTTTTTTTTTAAAGATTTTATTTATTTAATTGATAGACAGAGATCACAAGTAGGCAGAGAGGCAGGCAGGGAGAGAGGAGGAAGCAGGCTCCCTGCTGAGCAAAGAGCCCGATGCGGGGCTCAATCCCAGGACCCTGAGACCATGACCCGAGCCAAAGGCAGAGGCTTTAACCCACTGAGCCATCCAGGCGCCCAGAAGCAAAGCTTTTGAGGAGTTCAAGCAAAGGAGGCACGTGATCTGACTTACATTTTACCAGGATCACTCTGGCTGCTGTGTCTGGGACAAACTTGATAGGATCAAAGTTCTGAGGATAAACTGATGGGAGTTAATGCGCTATTAGAATAGCCAAAAGATTATGAGGGTTTGGCCCTGGGTGGTGACAGTTCAAGAGCAACTATGGTTGGATTCTGTAATTATTTTGAAGGTAGAAATAACAGGTTTTCTTACAGTTTAGAAATTAGCTGTATGAGAGAGAGGTGTTAAGGAGGACAGCAAAAATTTTGGTCTGAGCAATAGGAAAGGCAGAATTTCTGTGTTGAGGAAGAGTGTGAGAGGAACAGAGTTCTTGGGGTGGAGAGATGTCGTAGGCAGAGTCCGCTCCTATTATGTTTCAGGCGCCTAACCGACCATCAGTGGGAGATGTCAGGAAGGCAGTTAACTCCCAGAAAGGACTTCTGGAGACAACCTGGAGATATAATTTTGGAAGTCATCAGCATAGATGAGGCTAGATGAGATCGCCCATAGAACGAGTGTAGATAGAGGTTAAAAGGGTGATTCCTAGGACACAGAAAAGATCCAAAAGGTGAAAAGGAACAAGCAGGGAAGAAACAGGAAGAGAAACCGGTGAGGTGAGAGGAAACCCAGGAGAGCCTGGTGGCCTTGACAGCAAGGGAAGAAGTTGTAAGGAGAGAGAGAGAGCATCTATATGAAGTGTGCCAAGTGGATGAGAACTAAGGATATATGACTAGATTTAGCTAAGAGGAGCTCATTGGTGATCTTGATAAGAGCAGTCAGTAGAGTGGTATCAGTGAAAACATGACTGGATGGGAGCTCGAGAGAGATTAAGAAGTGAGAATTTCCTCATGATACTGAAGATCAGACTGATGTATCTTATCTCCCCAAAACTATATTCGTGCATTTGTTTGTCCTTGCTCTCCAGTTCCAACAACTCTCAGTAGATAAGAACAATGTGAGTGAAAAGTTTGACACAAGAAGAAATATCATTGGTGTCAGGGCCGGTGAAGACCAGCCTGCCTGGATTTGAGCATGTTGTGCATGGATCCATTACGGTGGGATTGGGCAGACAAGCCAGGACCAGATATGAAACTAGACACACTCCCTGGAGTGATCCAAGGACCAAAAAGGCTGTCCCAACACTGATCCAGATAAAAGCCCCTTCTGGCAGCAAGCACCCAGTAAATCTATAGCCCATGGTTACAGGCAACACATAAACAGACCAGTGAAATAGTTTCATTGCTGACTCAGAGAGCCTGTCTTAGTGATCAAAAATCCAGAAGCTGCCAATATTTGGATATACACAAGCAAGTTGACTACCTGTCTCAGGGACATAGGTCAGGTCTCCTGCCTCAAGGCTGATGTGTAGCAGAGTGAGCAAGGGAAAAGTAAGGGCTGAGTCCTACAGAAACTGAGTTACTAAGTAAGTTAATAAAACAGAAACTAAGACAGAAATCTATTTCAAAAACTAGATGTTAGGTAGAGTGGATTATTACAGCTGGACTAGCACTAAGTTTGATGTCATCTATTCGGGAAAGAGAAAGAAACTTGGAATAGGTTTGATGGTTCCAAATTTCAGAGGGTCCTAGAATCCAGGTAATTAGAACTGTGCCCTCTCTATGGGACTTCTCATGAGAACTTTCTCTGCATCCTTTGCCAGTACCTCCTGGGTTGAAAGTTACATGCATACCGGCTCCCTAAAGAAGAATATTTTGAAGCCACTGAATTATAAAAATATAGAGCTTTAGAGTTAGGAAGATTTTAGAGGTCACCTCATTTAATCTCTGAATTTTACAAATGACAAATAATCTCCTTTAAAAAGATATAGTATGATTTATTTCAAGATAGGTTATTAATAGGAGTTAAAGGAGATCTTCTAGCTTAGTACAAAGTATGTACAAGAAACAGTTCTAGCCTGCATGATACTAATCCCCTTGTTAGGGAGAACAGATTTTCATACGTAAAACTATCAGTGAACAAAACTATATTTAATAAGTACAATTTGGGTGTCTATTATGTTAAAGAGTGTTCTGTAGACCTGTGCTGGTCTCTGAGGAGGTTGTGCAAATAAATAAATAAATAAATATAGAGAAACTTTTGCAATGATTTGACAGGGTAATTCTCTATTGATCTAGTAATTTTTTTCACTTGTATTTGTCCTTGTTTTCATTTCAATTTTATAAAAGTTCATTTTGTTATAATTTTTAGAAGTATTGGTCCATGATGGGTAGAAATTTTAAGAGAAAAACATTTCCCTTTACCATAGATGGTTTGAAAAGCAACATATAGACTCTAAGTGCATTAGGAGTACAGAGAAAGAAGAAAGTCAATAGAGTATAAAGTTACGAAGCAAGAATACAACCTTCAAATCTGTGATGTCGCTGTTATCTCAAGATATTTTAGGAGACTACACAAAGAATGTAATTTCTACCCAACATCATTGAAAACATTTTGGAAAAAGTATCTTCCTCAGATACACAAATAAGTCCACATAGACGGCTTTATATCTTACCCATTGAATCACTGCATTTATTTCCAGACATTTTGATGCATAAGAGGCACTTATTTACTTTTTTTTTTTAAGGTCAACTAATTTCTCTTATAGCAAAAAAAAAAAAAAAGTTATCCATTTTTACTTCAAAAGCTAGAAGTGAAGAGATCCACAGCTCATTTAATCTTTTTTCCTTTTTGAAGTATGGCAGGAAAATGTCACCAATCATGAGACCCATACTTAAAGAAAAATAAAATTATCTAGTATTTATCATTCCATCACCAAAGTGACCCTAAGATGCTGAACAACAATTATCTGATACTGTTTCCAACATGGTGCTCTACTGGAGGGTTTTGTAGATGCTGTTTTAAATCATTACATTTTTTTGTATTATTTTAAAATAAGCATTGTTTATTTGTTTGTGGGGTGAGATGATGGTTTTCTTTTTTAAGGTTGGGGCATTTTACCACCTGAATCCATAAAGGCAATGGCCAGAAGAAATGAAATGATTCAAAGGCAGCATACTGCCAGGTAACGTAACAGTGTTGTTTTATTTATTTTCTATTCACTCACTTGTTTGTTTATTCATTTGTTTTAGACACATAGATAAATAGAAAGATAGGTAGACAGAAAGATAGCTAGATGACAGAGATAGAGATAGTTTTTGTATACATACACTCATTCATTTGTTATATTTGTTTATTTGTATATATTATACATACCCTAATCATACACATATTATATTATGTATATTTGATAGATTTCTGATTATATGCAAAAAGCATTTCAGGAATATTACAAAAAGAAATATATACAAACATAGATTCAGTCTGGTTAAAAGCAAGATTGGAAATTATGTAGTGAAGTTAAGCCGGTAGATCGTAAGAGTTTAACAATGCCTCACAGTTAAAATGCCTACTTGTGATGCCTCTGAAATTCATATCAGCCCTTCTATTTTAAATGACTTCAATTCTGCCCAAACATAGGAGCCACACTTGCCAACTCCACCTCAGACTCTGTGAGCAGAGCCCAGACAGCCCCACGTCAGTGGCCCCCCACAATGGCCTTCTACTGTAGCAACTGGAAAGAAAAGACAGCAATAATGATAGGGCATGGCCCTGGGGTGCAAGAAGGCATTATCCTCAGTTTTCTCATCACTAAACCCCAGTGGGTCCAGGTGATAACCAATAAGCAAAGTAAAGTAAGCAAAGCCCTCAACAAGTCCTCCTACACAACACCTGCCGGCTGCATTGATTTGTAACAGTTGAGACTTGCATTGACTTACTGCCTGCCTTGAGTCCCATTGTGATTATAGTACAGGGTTTAAAAACCTCTTTCCAGAATTTTAGTTTCTTTGAGGATTAATCTCTGGCAAGAAACTACCCTCTGCTATGTTATCCCCATTCCTGCTGAATTTGTCAGACCTATTAGAATTAATGCTTTAAAAACTGGCCTTGCCTTTCCGTTGAGAGATTCAACCAAACCTCTCACCCTCGGATCTTTATTCCAAACTCTCCTTCCCAGTGAATCTTGGGGGAGCTCGTGTTTCCACCCAACACACTTCAGATAAGAAGTGTGAAGACTCAGGAAAAGCAGAGGTCCCATCTCAGAAAAGGCAGAGGTCCATTAAGACTGTATTTCTAATGGTTTTCTTCAGGTGTATAAAATATATTTTTCTGTTTTTAGGATGGAAATGGAAATGCATGCCATTTACCAACAAAGGAGAATAGAAAAAGTAAACCCCAAGGGACTAGCAGGTCTAGGGATACCATTCCTCTATGGCTCCAGTGTCCCACCTGGCCCAGCCCCCTACCATGGCAGAAGCATGCTTCCTGCTGGTGACTTGCATTTTCACAGAAGTGCCCTGAGAAATCTTCAGGGAAACCCTACGCTAGTGGCGACTGGTCCACATTTTCTAGAGAGCTGGGGTCAGAAATGTCGTCGTCTCAGGAGAGGTACAGGGAATCAGAAAGTTCTAGACAGCGACATTGAGAGCTCCAAATGTCAAGTAGAAGAAAAACTCTTAGGCCAGACTCATGGGATTTCCTATGAAGAGGATGAATATGCAAAGGAACCAGAGAATGAAGCTCTCAACGACCAGAAGTCAAGTGAAACCAATGAAAAGCCAACTATAGTTCTTGCCAACACCTGTGGGGAGCTTGAGCCCTCCCATAGAAAACCTTGGGGAGCTCATGGTGCACCTCTAGAAGCAAAGGCCTCCTGGGATGGTGCTAAAGAGAAGCCTTCAGAGCAGGGCTTCTCAGCCTGTGGGGAAAAGAATGGTGTTTGCCCTCCAGTTCCTCGACCAGTTCTGCCAGGTGGGTGTCAGAGGCCAATGGCAGATCCTAATGAGCCACAGGTCACCAATCCCTAAGTTATTCCGTAATGCTCTATACTCATCATGTTTCCTTAATTCTCTCTTTTCTTAGTCCTATTGAGAACTATGTCTTTTTTAAGTCACTTCTATTATGTTAGCTCCACTAAAGCCATATTAGTGACATTTGTATCTATTCCTGTGTAGCTATACAGAGAATTTTCAGCAAAAGCTAGGAAGGCAAGGGTGAGGAAGGGTGGGGAAACCTACCAGCATTTTAAATCAACATTTTAATTTCATTGGCTGCTAATTTTTTCAACACACAATAGAGGGGCTTCTTGCTTTAAAGTATGAATTCTATCTCCCCTGTATTTAAGTGTAGAAAACTACGGACAGTGAAACAGAAACATGAACTTTCAATGCCCATTACTGTGGTGATACCTTCTTACCTAAAAGCATTAGCATACTACCCACCGCACCCAAACACACCCTGAATAGTTTTCTAGAACTTCTTTAGATAAAAATATTTTAGGGGCACCTGGGTGGCTCAGTGGATTAAGCCACTGCCTTCGGCTCAGGTCATAATCTCAGGGTCCTGGGATGGAGCCCCGCATCAGGCTCTCTGCTCAGCGGGGAGACTGCTTCCCGCCCCCCATCTCTGCCTGAGTCTGCCTACTTGTGATCTCTCTCTCTCTGTCAAATAAATAAATAAAATCTTTTAAAAAAATTAAAAAAATATTTTAAAATACTGGGATTTGGGGGGAGGGGAGGGGGTCGTGGTCACTGAACCAACTTCTTGCCTTACAAAGTGTTAATTTGCCATTTTTGAAGAATCTGTACCTAAATTCCCGTCTCACCTAGAAAACATGATAAATCACAAAACATTATAGAACATGATAGTGTTCATCTGGAGAATGAAATTCACATGGCATGTCTCTTGGAATTGCAGAGAAACAGAGCAGTCGGCAACTTCTTTATTTTTGATAATGCTGTCATTAAAGATCTTTAGGAGAAGAAAAAGAAACGAGATACTCAACTTTTAAGAAAATGTCTCTCAGTTTACGGCCATACCACCCTGAATACGCCAGATCTCTCGTCTGATCTGGGAAGCTAAGCAGGGTCGGGCCTGGTTAGCACTTGGATGCGAAGAAAATGTCTCTCAGTATCTTTTAAGGAGCCTATACATAGATCTATAGGGACCTAAAGGGATCCTCTGTGGTAATAGATAGAATATGAGGAAATTAAGATAACCATACATGAAACTGTACTCCTAGCTTCCCCCTTTCCCCTGGAAATTTTATATCACCAAATAATTTCCTTTCCATTTTTAAAGGAGCACACCCACTGGCTACAATTGGGGAAAATGTGTCCTTGGATGAAGATATTCAGAAATGGACTGTGGATGACGTGTACAACTTCATTAGTGGCCTTCCAGGTTGTTCAGACTATGCTCAGGTGACTTAACACTGAAGTGTTTTCATGAAAATAAGACACTTGTAGGAAATATATTTCCTTCCTAATGAGTTCTGTTGAACATGTATTTTTCTCTCAGAGAGAATTCCCAATGATCTGCCCCTTCGTATGTCACTGGTTGATGGGACAGGAGCCTGGGATCAGTGGAGCTTGGGTCTTGTCCCCGCACCCCATTTGCAGGGGAGGCTGGGAGAGCCATGTCTGTCTGGCTTGTTTCTGTTCTATCAAGACTCCCAGGAGGTTGGAATTCACCCCAAATTAAAAGATTCAGTGGACAAACATCCAAAAACAGGGAGAAATTTCTACTACATTCCCTAGTCTTCTGTATAACAAATACTCTGGGGGTACACACTTCTGTACCAGAAGTTTAAGGCTACTCATAATAGGTAATAGAAATATATTCTTCATTCTGAAAAGGGTAACAAGACAATAGATCTGAAAAAATAAGTTAATTATTCTAAAATTCTATATGTATGCTGGGGCAACATACAAAAGTGCATACACACAGATAATTAAATATGGTAGATGAAATACTATTTTTTTAGTTATAATGAACTGTCAGGACAGTTGGAAAGAAGACTAGTTTCACTCATATGGGAAAATAGATTGGCCAGTTTTTAGAGTTTATGTCAGTGCTATATTTTCGTACATAAATTTTATTTTTTAAGTGATTTATTTTTTTAAACATTTTATTTGTTTATTTGAGGGAGAGAGAGAGAGAGAGAGCGCACAAGCCAGGGGGAGCAGCAGAGGCTAGAGGGAGAAACAGATCCCCTGCTGAGCAAGGACCCCCCCCCCCCGCCCCGCAATGTAGGACTTGATCCTAGGACCCTAAGATCATGACCTGAGCCAAAGGCAGACGCTTAACTGACTGAGCCACCCAGGCATCCCTGCAAGTGATGTAATAACAAAATTTTAAGTAACAGTTTGCCTAGTAAATCTGGTGTCATTATCTTTGGTTTATATATTAAAGGAAAAGAAAGCAAGGAAAGGACATTATAATTTAACATAATTAACGGATGTTAAAAATAACTTTTTTCAGCTCTCAGTGTTGTGATCATTTTTTACTTCATTGTAATGCTGTCAATTCCTCTGCATTTTCTCTTTTTTTTTTCTGTTTATGGGACTTATAGAAAAATTAGATAGAGTAGTCATTAAGAGTATGGTTTATGAAACCAGAAAGTGTAAGTGCAAATCCTGGCTTTGGTGTTTTCTGGACATGTGACGTGGGACAAGTTGCCTCTCTTCTCGGTACACAGTTAATAATCTGTAAAATGGGTATACTTGTATAATATATTCTCAAAGGATTGTTGTAAGCCATGAAGAGGGCCTCACACTTTATAAGTACTTGATAAACATTAATTTCATCATTCTATCAGAGGTTCCTCAAGAGAACAGAACTGCAGCTTACTTATGAAGCAAGCTGTATTCTTCAAGTCACCCACCTTGTCTTTTTGCATACTTGATAAAAATGTCCTGTTCTCTCCTATTCAGCAAGTATAACATTATTGTTTTACTAGTCATTCACCATGGGGTAATCACTTTTTAAATTTATCTGTTCCACGCATCAAGTGCCTCATCAACCACTAGGAAAGTTACGAAATTTTGATAACAGCCAGAAATAAGCAACCCTGTGTGTAATGAACATGTGATCTCTGACTTCTGGTGGACGGAATCTATTTGAACCCTCATCGTTCTTAATCAGACATAGAAGTGCTCTTGATAATAACCACTCTTGTGATAAATGACACCACGTGTGCATTTCATACTTTATCATCCTCCCCGTCCTCTTGCGGGCACATAGAAGTCACATAAACACAAGTACCCCAAACTTGGCTGACTCATTATCTCTTACCAACAGGATGTCAGTGCTCCTTTCCCCACCCCGAGAAGTGGTACAATTATTTTTAGGTGTTTCTCAAACGTGGTTAGGATCAAGTTCTGCTCTTGCTTCTTCGTTAGTCTATTGCCTCCCTGGGACTGCTGGCAAAATCAGCTGCAGGAAGGCCACTGCCTTGCTGGGCACAACCCTGCCATGCTCAGTGACGGTACGGTGTGCAGAAACAGAGAGAATGTCCCTGGACACAACCGAGTGCAACAAGCATCAAAGCAGCAAGGCTCAGGCGCAGCTGCCACTAAATTCCTTGTCTAGTATGTCACAGCCTGGGGCTACCCCGGAGTTGCACTCCCTGTCCTCCCCACACCTCCCCCAACCCTGTCCTCTTCTTTCTCATCTCTGCCTTAGGTGGCTACACAGCAGCCTCCCACCACCTGCCTCCTGCAGGTATCAAAAGAAATCCAGAAGAAAAGAACCACAACTAGAACCCGAGGCTCCTATGCGAATGAGTTCTTTTAAAAAGATGTAGAGAGAGGGTTGTTAGCTCACTTGTTCAGGGTTGTCCAGGAGACGTTCCAACACATCTTATTCGTTTGTTTGTTTGTTTTAATGTTCAGTTAGTCACTGTATAGTACATATCATTAATTTTTGATGTTCAATGATTCTTATTTGTTCTAGGTGACTCAACAGTAAAATATTCTCTCTCTAAATATAACTGAAATCACTAAAATTATGTGTATGTTTATAGGGTGCTCTTGGCCTCAACTACTGTGTTGAGAATGAGGGGGGAAGGACATCCAAGTGACAGTGGAAAGTTCTGCAACTTTGCCTTGGGGCCAGGTTCCACCACCAGAGCTGAGGGTCAGGCCCTGCCTGCCAACCTGCCTGGGTTTGAAAATGTATCCCTTCCCTGAAGGGAGAGGCGTCAGACAGTGAGTTTACCAACTGAGGGGGTTGGTGAGGTGGAAGTGAGGCAAAGGAGGAATTTCCAGGAGAAGGCCAGCAACCAGAAAGAATTTAGCACAGTTGGGATTTCGAGAGTAGTTCCTGGTAGCACAGAGAACCAAGGTAGGACAGGCGAGAATGGCAGGACAGGAGGCTGGAATAGGGGAAAGTGCCAGGTCACCAAGAGCTGGGGACACCCTGTGAGGGACTTTATCCTGAAGGCAGTTGAGGTTTTAAGCATGAGTGGCATGCCTAGCTTTTTATTTCAGAAAAGTCACTTAGGTTGTTTTTTTTGAAAGCAGGTTGAAGGTGGCAAGGCTAGTGGGGAAGCACTAGACCCAGGGTAGCACCAGATGGGTGGGTAGATAAGAACATCATCTAGGATACCTGCGTGGCTCAGTCAGTGAAGCATCTGCCTGCGGCTCAGGTCATGATCGCAGGGTCCTGGAATCGGGCCTTGGGGAGTCTGCTTGTCTCTCTCCCTCTGCCCCCACACCACACCACTGGTGTGCTTGCTCTCTCTCTCAGAGAGAGAGAGATAAGACAAATAAAATCTTAAAAAGAAAAAAAGACAACTATCTAAAAGGCAGAATTAGCATGATTCACCTTCTAAGTCTCAGGGAGACTTTGGCATAGAGAGACATTCATTGAAGCCAAAGACTGAGGTAAATCAGGAAAACCTAAGAGGACCTGAAGTAGAAGCCTCAGAAACCCAAACACAGAAGGACTCGGATAAAGAAACGGTAGCCTCAGAAGTGAATGGGGAGGAAAGGCAGAGAGTCCCCAGGAAGGAGATCCCTCACAAAGGCAAGGAAGACCATTTTTCATGAAAAAGCAGTCAACAATGTCCATGCAGCCAGAAGCACATCTGTGGTTAGATTGCTGGGCAGAATTAGAAGAAGTTCTTTTTTGGTGTTTTTTGTTTTTTTAGGTTTTATTTATTTATTTGAGAGAGAGAGAAATAGCAGGAGAGAGCAAAGCAGGAGGGTGGGGCAGAGGGAGAAAGGGAGAAACAGTTTCCCCACTGAGCAGGGGGTCCCAGGACACTGGGATCGTGACCTGACCTGAGGCAGATGTTTAACCGACTGAGCCACCCAGATGCCCCAAAGAAGTTCTCCTCTCCTCTCCTCTCTCCTTTTCTTTTTCTTCCTTCCTTCCTTTTTCCTTTCTTTCTTTCTTCTTTTCTTTTCCTTTTCTTTCCTTCCTTCCTTCCTTTTTCAATTAGGAAGTTGTATGGTCTGCTAAAAATGAGGGAGGATTCTGTAAGGTCTTAAGTTTGAAGAGTGTGAAGAAAGCTTGAAAATAGAAAAAACAGATCACATCAGTAAATAAAGGATTGCTGGGCAGGTTGAAGCTGGAGATCATGAAATTACAGTACTGCCAGTCTGCCCAGATTTTTTGATTCACCTTTTTATCTGCCTGGAATCTTTGTCCACCAGCAGCCTTCCTAGTTTCTGGAAGAAAGGAAGGCATGATGGCATCCACTCCACAGTCAGAATAGAGAGGGCCCCTGGAAAGTCCCAGAATGATGGTTCTCACCAACATTATCTCTCCTCCCCTTGCCATTCGTCCAAGGCAGTGGACAGAGGCTGCATCTGTCTATGTGAGAAGTAAAATTTGTCTGACATTATTTTTACCTACAACCCTTTACTCAGTCTGTTTGTGCATTCATTGGATCGTCCAGCAACATTTACTGCATATCTACTACGTGTCAGCCATCACATTACAGGGCCACTGGTAAATAAGACACGGACCTGCCCTCAAATAATACCTACTCCAGGTTGGACTTGAATCCCATAAACAGAATTACAATGTGCTCTAAGAGTAATGAAAGAACACAGACAACTTGCCACTGGAGCACAGAAAAGAGAATAATATAAAATGAGAAATTTTACAATATTTTGGGTCAGCCTCAAGCAGTCTTAATGTTTCCTCCAAAACTTAAACACCTATATATAAAAGAAAAAAATTTTTTTAAAAACACATAGAGACAAAGTTAACACCTTTTGTATTTAATAAGGTATTTAAAGACCATGCAATTGATGGGGAAACCTTGCCGTTACTCACAGAGGAGCATCTCCGAAGCACTCTGGGATTAAAGCTAGGGCCGGCACTAAAGATTCAATCACAGGTATGGTGAGTTCTTGTAACTAAATATGCATCATTGGTATGAGACTTAAGAGAAATATGTTATTTTTCTCCTGTTGTAGTATGCACAATACTTATTTAACCTCTTTATGAAAAATTGCCTCTGTGTGTGGGGACATGATAGGAGCAAGGGAACCCAAAAGCTTTGGATGGAATAGTGGTACACGTTCCTAGCTATAGCTGGAAGGCACAAAGCAGTGGTGTGCTGGTTAATGCTTAACAACTAGTTCTCTTTAAATACAAAATGAATGCTGATTTGTAGCATTTAATTTCTATAGTGCAAATACCCCAATCTGACTGACAAACTCCTAATGTAATGCCACTGAATACAGAATTGGGGAGAAATGCACAGCAGTACCCCATTTGAGAATATTTTCTCTATATGAAGGGACCTAAATGACCTCAGGAGTAAGGATAATAATAAATAATAGTATGGATGGGGCATCTGGGTGGCTCAGCCAGTTAAGGATCTAACTTGATTTGGGCTGAGGTCAGGATCTCAGGGCTGTGAAATTGAACACATTGGGCTCTGTGCTGGGTGTGGAATCCACATAAGATTCTCCCTCTCCCTCTGCCCCTCCCCCTGCTTGCATGTGTACATGCACTCTCTAAAACTAATAATAGTGGTAATAATAGTAAAATAATTTGGTAAAAACAATTAGGAAGTGATGAGCTTTTGAGTATTTATTACTCAAATTTTCAATATAATGTATTTAATTGTAAGTTTACCATAATTCAACTTCTAATAATGCCATGCCTAACAACTGGCTTGCAAATGTCTGAGGAGTTTCTCAACTGGCTCTTGAGACTAGAACAAGCTAACTCTGGCTCACCACTTCTTGCCATCTCCACTGCTTCATTTGGGACTAACGCTCCATTATCTGTCATTGGATTACCGCTTTAGCCTTCTGTTCTCTCTGCTCTGCCATTGCCTCCCCCAGCATCTAGTCACAAAGCAGTTAAGGATGATCCTTCTAATACATAAAACAGATCATGTCTCCCTTCTCCTCGAAAGTCTGCCATAGCTCCCCATCCCCTTCAGAGGAAAAGCCTACCACTATCCTTAAATTCCTGACCTCATCTTCTACTTCTGTACCCTCCCTCCCCTGCAGTTACTGCTTTTGACCAGTTGCCTCTAGACGCTGCTTGAATGTGTGGGCACGCTCCACCTTAGGGCTGTTCCCTCTGCCTGGGATGCTCTTCCCCTGATATCTTTGTGCTTTCCTCCCTGCTCTCCTTCATCTGTGCTCTGTACACCTGCTTAATGAAACTTGCTCAGATCGCCCATTTAACCCCCATGCATACTGCTGCAATCCCTTTTCTGCTCTTCTTTTTTCCTCTTTAACACTTATCGATCATACAATATAACTCATTTATTATATTCATATTTATTGTTGATTTCCCCCACCCCACTAGAATGTAAACTCCATGAGAGCATAGATCCTTATCTGCTTTGTTGACTGATGTATTCTTAGAATATGCAAGACCAATAATAGGTCAAAAATTATTTAGTGAAAGAGTGAGTTTCCTAAAAGTGAAACCAAGAAACATCAAATAATTCTTCCCAGAATTTATACAGGACTGCACTTTTCTACAATGCATGTTTTATGCAAAGTACAATGAGATTTGAAAAATATCCTTCAAAAACTATTCTTATCTGCCTAAAAATTTTAGGGCAAAAAAGTTCTTTATTTCATGTAAATACTTTCATGTTTCCATTGGTATTGTTTTGTTCAACATCTTATTTTGGAACAATTTTAGATATAGAAAAGTTGCAAAGATAGTACAGAGAATTCACCCAGCTTTTCTTAAGGTTAACATCTTACATAATGTGGTGCATTTGTCAAAACTAAGAAATTAACATCAGTACAATGTGGTATTCACTTTTTAAAGATTTTATGCATGTATGTATGTATGTATGTATGTATGTATTTAAGAGAGAGCAGAGAGTGCAGGAGCAGGGGTGGAGGCAGAGGGAGGGGAAGAGGGACAAGCAGACTCTCCACTGAGCAGGGAGCCCAGTGCGGTTGATCCCAGGACATTCAGATCATCACCTGAGCTGAAGTCAGTACTTAACGGACTGAGCCACCCAGGCACCCCATATTCACTTTTAAATAATTTATTTTTCTTTAATGAGGATATTATATCTCTTGGCATTCTTTATAATGGCACTGCAAGATTTTTTCTCAAATCTGATTTTCTTTAGCTTTAATTTATCATTTAGGCTTTTTTTTTGTCCTTACAATGTGGCTAACTCCAAGTCATTCTTCCCCCCCCCCTTTGACTATAGTTGCCATACAGTGTTATGTTCTCCACGTCTTCTCACTTGCCATTAGTATTAACCCCCAAATCATTTTCTGAGGGCTGTAGTAATTTCTTTGGCTCCCACCTGACATGTTTCAGTGCCTCCATGGAGCCCAACTGAGCTCTAATGTCCAAGCTCCTTCTGCCTGCACAACAGGACAGAGCTCCCACAGGAGTTGTGGGAGAAGGTCTGACTGATGCCAGACATTCCACCAAATGGAACAGTTGTAGAGTCCTTGGGATTGAGAGCTTCCAGGCATCCAATTGAAGTAGCAGAATTGGAAGGTTCTGGGTAACATCTGGAAGACCCAGGAAGTGAGCAGGCATGAGTTCATCAATGGATAAGATAATAATGTCTCAATCTCCAAAATGGGAAGCAGGGGCAAAATTCCATTACAGTGAGCCCTGCTAAGAAGAAGGAGACCCCCTTAGAAAACCAGAAACTTGGAAGCTGGACCTGGACAGGGCATACAAGGAAAGGGATAGGAGAGGAAAGAGTTACTGGAATTTGAGAACCCAGATATTATTAGAATGGAGGAAGCTGGGTTTGAGCTATGATAGTGTGAACAACATAGAAATCGCCTGGGTCCCCTTGAGGGTCAGGTTTAGGTAGGAGCCCAGTGGTTGATACTAGGGCATTGAGGCCCAAAGTGGCAGTGTTTATGTCTCAACACTAAGCCAGCTTAAAGCCAGCTGTGTGCTGAAGTCGTCTAAAGAATTACAGCCTGGGCTTGAAGAGGTTACCAGTTGGCCATTAGTAAACATGGAATGGTGTGTCTGTAGGATCTCTTGCAGGACTGTTAGAAAAGGATGAGGTGGACTGAACTCAGAATAAAATAATGGTATACACAGATAAACCACAGCTGACCCGGGAATGGGAATTTGGAAGTTACTACCTCCTTGATATCTAGTATTACAGTAATAAACACTATATGCTACTGAGAGAAAGAAAAAGCCCACCATGTCCTAGAACTGTGTCCCTCACAACTATACAGATGGCCCGTGCCTGAAATTACCTCAACCTCCTTGCCCTCTGTGGCTAAGCAGAGTATGTTGGGTTACCGGAAGAATCTCTAGCCTTAACTACTGTCACCATTTTGTCTTCAAAGGTATCTCAGCATGTGGAAAGTATGTTGTACAAGAAAAGTCTTTCACTTCCTATCCATACAAAACAAGCATTTGATCAACCAGCAGATACATCTCCTCTTTTGGATTTTAATTCCTGGGGTGATAATACATTAGACATCCCTTGTTCCCAGGATATAACAATTCCTAAAGGAATCGAACGAGATAGCATGAGAAATTAAAACCCTCAAAGGAGCAAGAATGGTCTTAATCAGTTTTCCAATGAGTCTAGGACATTCTGAAAGGTGTGTGAGGGTTTCCAGGGATGAGATGGAGGCTCTGAGGGAGAGAAGCCAGCCCTCCTGGAGCTCTTAGAGACGTTGCCTGCCTAAAGTGACCTCAGAGCGAAGCGGCTGGGGGTGTATCCTTGGAAGCAAATGCTAAATGACGGAGAGAATTTGCAAACACCAAAAAAAAGCTACAGTTGGATGTTTCCATGTGGAAATCTCTGAAGAAGCCAAAAGAACCTGAATTGCATAAAAGAGCTCCTTATCTCTCTTCACTCCTTTCCCATTTCTCTCTTCACTTTGTCCCATGAGACAAAGGCAACCTCCAGCAGTTGAAAGGAGGTAGAAGAAAAAGTGGCAAAGTGCAAAAAGGAGAAGGGGAAGCTGACTGCAAGGCCTCCACTTTTTCTCATTTCAGGCTTCCAGGCTGAAGAAGGACCAAGTTAGGGGAAAACAGAAATTTGGACCTTTAAGTTCAGAGTGACTGTTACTCAGCATTTTCTTTCTGACATGGAACTATGTTATGACTAAAAATAACTCCTGGTTATCTGAGAGGGAGATGAAAAGCTATACTGCCCACCTCAGATTTCACCAGAGGGGTGGGGTAGAGTTATCTCTGCAAGCAGGTTTGAGTTGGCAGGAGGGAGGGAAGAAGATTAAAGTGGCTTTCTGCTTGTCCCTGTGGAGTGCCTTTCAACCTCCCATTTGACAGAAAGTCTCTCAAAGAATACACAAGAAACTGCTAGGAGTTTGCTCAAGGTGAGCCCAGTAACAGGGACGTGAGGGAAACTGCATACTCACTCCTACGTTTTAAATGTCTAACAACGAGAATGCATTTTTTATTTTAAAATTTATATTCAAAATAAAGAAACTGTAGCAGGAAGCCTCTGGGATAGCCCCCAATGATCCCTGCTTCCTGGCACTCATGTCCTTGTGTAATGCCCTCCCCTCTGACAAGGGCTAGACTTACTGACTCTCTTAATGAACACAATATGGAAAACATGATGGATGTCACATCTGTGGGTCTGTCTGGGGTACTCTTCCTCTCCCTTTGAAATCCACTCTTGAAGAAGCCAGCTTCTATGTCCACAGGCAGCCCTGCAGAGAGGCCTGAGTGATTGAACATGGAAATGAATCTTCTGAGTTCTGTCAACAGCCACACTAGGGAATTTGAAGGTGGCTCCTCCCCATTCAAGCCTTGAAATGGCATTGCACACAGCTCCTGCCCCAGCTCAATGGAGGTCTTGAACGAGAGGCCCCAGCTAAGCTGCTCCTGGATTCTTGACCCACAGGAACTGCAAAATAATAAATGTGTTGTTTTCCACCACTACATTTTAGAGTCATTAATTTCACAGCAATAGGTAACTAAAACAAAAAATAAATTGTGCTGATAAACATGTATAGCATGGTACCCACATTCACTTTTTGATTTGGAAAGTGGGCTTTTGAAGTTATTTCCCTACAAGCCCTGCTAACATAACTCAGCTTTGCTTTCTTTCACTTTTAATCTGAAAACAGCAGTGTTTTTTTGTCAATATAAAATTGTATTATACTCAGAAATATGCTTGTGACTTCCCCTCTATAGAGAGAGAAAGAGAGAGAGAGAGACTGAGGAGAGAAAGAGGGAGAAAGAGAGAAATAGTCACTCCAAATTTCAAAACTTTAAGAAGTTTTGTCATATGACCTTTCAACTGTTACGATTCTCAGTGTACAGAAGTTTCAGAGGATGCCACATGTGAGTTAACAGATGTTATGGTGGGGGATAAAAAGGAAAGCTTAATTAATATTTTTAGTTGCAAAGGCATCACGTGGTTCAATTCATATGATGGTTTTGAATTTCTTATCCCCGCTAAATGAGTCAGTTGAGTTGGTAACTGATTCACTTGAACAGATGTGTCGCAGTGCTGCTCTAAGAAAGTGTTCTGATATGCCCTCCTGCCATGTACCATCACTGAAAAAAGCACTGTGCTTAATCTTAGATCCCTGCATTAAAAAAAGAAGCAGAGGACACGGGTGAAGGAGGTGATTCCTCAGATCCCCTTACTCTTCTGCGGAAGAAAAGAAAGCTGGAGTTTCTTGTCCACACTCAGGTTACTTTCTTTCCAGATGAAAGAATTCAGGATACTTTTCAACAACAGATCTGCTTTAGAGATAGAAATTATATTGGGGGATGAAAATTTCACTCAGGTTATCATATAGAAATAGTGCTTAACTTTGCTG
Organism: Martes martes; assembly: GCF_963455335.1. Lineage (NCBI taxonomy): Eukaryota > Metazoa > Chordata > Mammalia > Carnivora > Mustelidae > Martes > Martes martes. Next base: position 92,853,038 of record NC_137888.1, read on the forward strand.
CAAATGCTACTTTAGTCTCGAGCATACTCTGTAGTCTTTGTGGGAATATAACAAAGGACAGCAACCAAAAGACCTCTCCTATGTTTGAAAACCAATCACAATGAAACTGTGTTTGCTAAGTAAGATCTTTGACTTATGAAATATCCTGTTTATACAGATTGACTAAATACCCATACAATGGAATACAATGTAACTCTTTCCCCTGTGAAAGTATTACAGCTATTAAGAAGCAAAAATAGAATTTGAATATTATCATTTTGTACCCCTGAAAAATAAAGGATCTAGATGATGATCATGAGTGGCTGCTAACATCACAAAAAAAGAAACAACCAGACATTCCATGCCTCCTTATGGAAGTCCATGAAACAGTTATGAAAATAGCAAAATCCAAGCTATGGGAAACTGCACAGTAGAAAATGTTTAGTAACTGTGTAGTAGAAAAGACCTGATTTTCTTCAACAGACAAATTGCAAAGAAAAACAGAGAGAGGAAAAAAGGAAAATCAATAGATTAAAAGATGCTAAAGATTCAAATCACTCAGATGTAAACATCTTGGAAACAGGTAGTGATGATGGTTACACAACATTGTGATTATAATTAATGCCACTTAATTGTATACTTAAAAATAGTTTAAATTGCAAATTTTGTTATATATATCCACAAAAAATTTGTTTTAAGATTCAAATCACCCAATACAATTATTTGGATCCTACTGAATGCACTGTAAAAAACAAACAAATAAACAAACAAAAAACTAAACTAAACTAAACAATTGGGGAAATTTAAATATAGTCAGAGATATCCGGTACTACTAAAGAATGGTCACCTTTTTTTAGATATGATAATAATATTATGAAAGATTTTTTACTGTGGTAGGAACATATGAAGTGAAATCTTTCCTCTTAGCAAAATTTTAAGTGTGCAATATAATATTGTTAACAATGGGCAAAATGTTATATAGCAGGTCTCTAGAACTTATCTTTATTTTATTTCATTTTATTTATTTTTTTAAGATTTTATTTATTTATTTGACTGACAGAGATCACAAGTAGGCAGAGAGGCAGGCAGAGAGACGGAGGGGGAAGCAGGCTCCTCGCTGAGCAGAGAGCCCCATGCGGGGCTCTATCCCAGGACCCCGAGATCACGACCCGAGCCAAAGGCAGAGGTTTAACCCACTGAGCCACCCAGGTGCCCCTTATCTCTATTTTAAAGAGGTCTCATCTTTTAGAAATGTATATTGAAATATGTATGAATAAAATGATATATGTTGCATCTGGGGTTTGACTTTACCTTAATTACAACCTGATAAATTACCCACTTAGTATTTTATGGAGACTGGCAGAGTATTCAAGACTCTTGAGTCAGAGACAAGGGACTTTATTACTCATGACACAACAAGCCACCCAAACCTTAGCATATTTGTGTTAGTTTCACATGCTCTCAAGTGCCACAGGGTAACAGAGATGGGTCTAAAGGAGTCCTGCACATGCAGTGTCTTGCTTCACAGTGGAGTAGCACTGAGTTTTGGGAACCCACTAATTTTGTAGCAAGCAGTAAGCAAAGCTGCTCTTTAACTGGGCTAGGGATAGAATGTGGGGGGTGGGGTGGGAAAAAGAACTCATTTCTTAAGGTTACCAGTACATAATCATCCCTGAAAAATGGGCCCTGGTAAAAGAACTGTCGGGGCCTTGTAATCTTGGCCCACCCAGAAAGATTCATAGGAACAAAAGAGGCCCAGAAAAGAGTGTCTCTTCCAACAATATCATGGCATGGATTTGCTTCAAAAAAACCACTGAGAGGAGAGATTGTAAGTCAGTCAGTGGGCATACAGGTGAAACAATTTTGCCCATGAATCAATAATTGTTGAAGCTGGGTTATGAGTACATGAGGTTCACTATACTAGTTACTCTTCTATATACTTGAAATTTTCCATAATAAAAGTTTTTAAAAATCTTATTACTAAAGAGTTATCATATATAATATATGTGAATTCCAATATTTTGATAGAATACTAAAAATATATATGTTCGCTATTTAAAATTTATGGAATATTTTTTCCATCCATTAATACTAAGAATTTACTTCAAGCAAATGCAGTTACTCATGATGGTAAGTAATTTTATTACAGATATATGAAAGGTCTGTTTTATAAAGAGTTGTAGCCAATTTATTATATATGTCCATCCTGTCCTTGGGGAAATTAACCTATCTTCAGGGAAATCAAAAGCAGAGTCTGGGGTCTTCAATATATCTGCTAAATAGGCACAAGATTTCATTGTGCAGCCATAAGAAGTAATCTCCCTGGAAATGGTAATAGTTCACTTAATATGACTGGATGCCATTTTGAAAAAATCGGAATGCTTTTAGGCTGTGTTTTTAAAAAAATACATTTCTAATATATTTTGCCACTACTCCTTTGGCTCATTCCCTAGTAGGTAATTTTATTTTGCAAGCTAGACAAAAAGTTTAACTGATTATTAAATTAAATTCAATTATTCCTTCTTTCATTCTGCTAAGAAGTTACACTCATCAAATAAAATATAAAAGCAAGGGTTTCGAACACCTTGTTAGTATAAAGAAAATTTTTTATCACCTCTTGTCTTAGTCAGTTTGGGCTGCTATAACAAAATACCGTAGATTGTGTAGCTTATAAACAAAAGAAACATATTTCTCACAGTTCTGGAGACTGGAAATCCAAGATCCAGATGCCAGCACAGCCAACTTCTAGTGAGAGCCTTATTCTAGGTTGAGGACTGCTGACTTCTCATTGTGTCCTCCTGTGGCAAAGAGCAGAGCCAGACCAAACTCTTGTGTCTCTTCTTAGAAAGGCACCAATCCCATCTATGAGGGTACTATCTTCATGACCTGATCACCACCCAGAGGGTCCACCCACTAATACCATTACATTGGGGGTTAGGATTTCAACATACGAACTTAGCAAGGGGATGTAAACATTCAGTCCATAATACCTTCATCAGCCCATTTGCTGTCAGTACCCTCTCAACATTCCTCAGTTCTTTGATGTCTAAAAAAGTATTCAGCAATTTCAGATGCCCTTCTGTGTCTTTGGTGGGGTGGGGGGGGGCAGGAAATAGCCAGATTTCTGTACTTTTTTTCCTCCCACAGTTGCATTCCTATATAGGAAACAGCAAATTTCACATCGAAGAGGATGAGGGAGTTCCAGAAAAGATGATAAACCAGCTGTTACAAGAACTTAAAAACCCTGTTTCTTAACTGTACCTCTTCTTAACCATCTCCGTCCTAAGAGCATGTCTTGGGAAGCACAAAAAGAAAAAGCATATGTCTCCCTTCTGGTGATCAGCAACCACTGTGAAGCTTCTGCACGGGAGCCCTCATCACGGATTCCGCTATCCCACCATTCTTACAAAGATGGTTCTTCGCTAGATACCTGAACATCATTGTTGAAGCTACACCTTTGCTACTGATGTGTGGCCCTGGGGGATGTGGGCTACAAGGGGCCCAGGCATTTGTGTCAAGGGAGAGAGGCCTCCAAGCATAGCAAAATGTATAATGCATTCTGTTTAAAGTAAAAATTACCTGGGAAAACTCTCCTCCGAACAAATGCCCCAAAGTCCATCTATAACCAGACCAAAAGTACTCGGGAGTGAGCTCTGAAACAAGGAGGAGAACAAGGGAGAAGATGCAGCCCAAGTCTACTGGCTAGCTACTCATCAGCCATGGCAAGAACAGAGGTGGGATAATTACCTTTCCCACCATACTAGGCACCCAGCTTTTAAGCTAATTCCAACCACCCAAGTCAAAAAACAACACTGACTCACCGATACAGTCCATTGCTGACCAGCCTCTACCTTGGCTCACAGAAAAAGAAGAAAAAATTTTTATTGTATTCCGGGTGGATGAGAAGGGACATGACAGAATACGCTTTGAATTTACTCTCTCTACTCACACTGCCAGGGAAGATGAATGCCACTGGGATAGCACCTGGCAGATGGTCATCCATCTTTGGCTCATGGCCCCTTCCCTTTTCCCACCACTTCCTCCTACTGAAATCATTCTGCGGTCTCCTGAATTAGGACTCTGAGTTTTGGCTCTGCCTTTCCCAGATAAGCAAACTCACCACAAAGAGTTTTGCCCACTGTGAGAATCTCAATACTCAGAAGTCTCACTGACCCCACTCTGTGGATGGATGTCCCTCCCTGTCCTGGGGACCAGGCTGACACACACTATCCTTTGTTCTACCTCTTGACTCTAAATTCCTTAGACCACCAGCCCACCCATTCTAAATTCAGCCTACCTCCTTCCTGAGCACTTCCTGTTAACTGTAGGATATCCATTCTTTCTTCTAAATTGTTCCATCTTCCTATCTTGGTCACCTCAAGCAGTCTCCCACTCACTGTCCCGATGTCCTGAGGAAATATCTCCAGGGAGACAGGATCAGAATCTCCTATTCCCTCTAGGAAACAGGCCTCTTCACTCACACACACACACGCATTAGGATGCAGAATCTATGAGCTATATTTATCATGTGGCTCTGAAACAGCCTTCCGTGTCTGCAAACCATTCTGCTGCTTCTCTCTACTTATCTGGGTCCTCAAACTGTTTTAAGCATTTCTAAGACTTTATTCCATACTGTTGTAGAGTTATTTGATGAATTTAACCAGACACACTGTGCAGAATCTATGAGGTAAAGTTTCTGTGTATGTTGTACATCAGAAGCCCTTCTCTTCCCTAAGGTAGGTTGTGCCACCAGCTGCCTTGAATCAAACTAGCAATGCCCACTGTTCTCTGAACAGTGCAAAGTGTTCTGTGGGGACTTGAAATTTCCATGCTTTCTCTATGAACTAGGCAGATATCATGGTTAACTGTCAATGTGTTTTTTGACGTTGTATGACTAATCCAAACAGTTCATGAAGAAAGCACAGTATTTACTGGAGTTATGTCAAGTACAGTGCTGTGCTTTGCCTTGATAACAGAACCCTGCTGCAGTGTTTTTTTCACCTACATGACAGAAATTACAAGTGTTTACAAAAAGCATTGGTACAGTTGATAAATAATCATTGAAAACAGTTCTGCTGGTATTTTAAAGACTCCAATTGCAGATTTCTCTTGAAAAAAGGCAACATTTTCTTTTCAGATAAACATTTAGGTCCCCAGACACTGAATAAATACAAATAAGTTTATTCAAACATCAGAAAGCAATTTTGTCCATGTTAGGTTTTGTTGTTTTTGTTTTTGTTTTTAATAAATTATATGATGATTAGGTGGTTGGTTCAGGGTCTAATGAGACTGGAATTACTATGGTAGTCTAATAGGTTTAGAACCTTTTAACACTCAGCTTTTCCTAAAACTGTTGGTTCTTAGTACTTTATATTAACACCAATGGTTTGCCACTAAAACCACTCATTTAACTGAGCAAGAAAATAAAGGGTCACAACATAAGAATCAGAATGAATCTGCCAACATCTGATTGTGTAGGCTGTATCTAAGAGATATAGCAGCCACCCCAAAGGAAAAATCCTTAAAAGACTGTTGCCTTTTTAGTCCTGGGAGCCTATGACAAAAGTCCTTATTTCTGGCCTGATGAATGTTCCCATGACAGAGGCATAAAACTATCATTATTCACCAGCTTTTGTCTACATTCACCAGCACTTAAGCAAATGACATTCACAGAATACATTCTAAGCATTGTTTCCCTTGTGGAGAATTTTCCAAAGTGAATGGTCTCATTGGGTTACTTCTTATGATTCTTATCTCTGAAATATTTAATTCCAAATCAGAGCTATGGGGCGCCTGGTGGCTCAGTAGTTTAAGTGCCTGCCTTCGGCTCAGGTCATGATCCCGGGATCCTGGGCTCAAGCCCCGCATCGGGCTCTCTGCTCAGCAGGGAGCCTGCTTCCCCCTCTCTCTCTGCCTGCCTCTCTGCCTACTTGTGATCTCTGTCTGTCAAATAAATAATAAATAAAATCTTAAAAAAAAATCAGAGCTATGTTTTAAAATTTACAATAAAGGAGGGGTGCCTGGGTGGCTCAATCAGTTAAGATTCTGCCCCTTGATTTTGGCTCAGGTCATGGTATCAACACTCTGTGCTGGGCATGGAGCCTGCTTGAGATTCTTCCTCTCTGCCCCTGCCCCCTGCTTGTGTGTTCTCTCTCTCTCTCTCTCAAATAAATAAATAAATAAAAATTTAAGATAAAGAATAACAATGAAATGCAAGAATTCTTGTGAAGAGTCAAATGCTTTTTATGAACATGAAAATCTTTTATTTAAAAATAGTAGTTTGCTTCAATTATCTTGTTTTGGGATGGTGTGTCAATTTGGATGCTCTATGATGCAATTGCTATACCTCTCTGTCCCCAAATGCTTGACTCCTCTTGCTGAATTCAGATCACAAAGGGACTGAAGAAGTCCAGGAGCACTACCAGTAAATGATTTTAACCACGGGCAGCAAAACATACATCAGGTTTCATTTTTTGAAATTAGAAGACTTTCACTGTACACACAATGTTTCTAATAATACTATAATGTCAAAGTTCAAGAACAAGATAACAGAAAGTATGCTTAAATGTTTCCTGTTGTTTCAAGAACTTTGTTTTTCCTTGTATACAATGGACGGAGTTGCCCTCATTAAACTGAAGTGCTTGTATGAGATTTAACACTGCTGACCTCTCAAAAAAAAAAAAATTGATTACACTCTCTAAGCTAAAAAAAGATTTTAAAAATGTTTTTGACTCTCATTTATCTCTTCCTTGGGTAACCAATGAGCGTGTCCCTGTTGTTCCAAGCTGTTCCAATGACAGCAGTTTGGCCCTTATTTAGCATGGACAGGTAGAACAAGTAATGTAACCATGAGAATTAGTGCAAAGTGCCTGCTGTCCAAGAGGTAGCAGATGGGGTAAGAGAGGGTCACATGAATACAGGAACAATGCCTTCCCTGTTCAAGCTCACATCCAGTCAGTGCTTCCTGGAAGCCACAGCTTTGGGGGAGACTTGAGACCATGAAGGACACTGCAGCCTAGGGCTGGAGAACACCTGTGCACAGCCCACCTGGCTCTGACAAACTCACCCAGCATATCTTAGTCAATTCTCAAAACTGAAAATAACTTTCCTTCCTTATTCCAAAAGTAATGCATGTTAGTCATGCAGAATGCAGAAATTTAAAATTAACCCCCATCCCCAAACGGGAGGTGGGAGAGAGTAGTCCTTAATTATCTCCCTCCCTCCCCAGAATGCTGTTCCACTCACACCCCCCCCCCCGACCCCCACTTCTTGGTTAACATTTTGGTGTATATTTGAAGTTTACTCACTCCTCTCCCAATCACTCTAGGATCTTCTGTAAATATTCTTTTGAGTTTCTTTACACATTATTATTTTTATTCATCTTTCATTTCTCACAGAACCTAACATAATCCTGCCTGAGTAGGTATTCAGTAAAAGGATAAATAAGTGAATGTCCAAACCTGCTCCTTTTTTATTTTCCATATGCTACTGGAAATAAACAGTAACTCCTCCACCATTTCTGTTCCCGTGTCCCTGCCAAAAGAATACCAGGTATTGGCATTTCTCAGAAACCACTGAGAAACCACAGTATTTAAGAACTCCCTCAGAAAATCCCTCCTTAAAAGAAATACTTCACAAGTGGAGAAGCCCTTAATTTGGAGCTAGAAGGTCTGAGTTTGATTTCCAGCTGGTTCATTGTATTTCTCCTTTTACTTCTTTTAAACCTCCATCTTCTAATCTGTGAAATGAAGACACTGACCTTTAGGATCCCCAGCAGTTAACAGCCCATGATCTATGGTTCACCTATTTGTGTTTCTATGCAAACATACACACACATATATGTGTATATATAGGCTTTATATTTTAGTGAAGAAAGGGCCCAGAAACTAACCTTTGTGGTACTAGTATGATAGATTCTGATTTTGTTTACTTATTTTCTAAAAACCGAAAATCCTTTTTTAAATATCTTATTTATTTGAGAAAGATAGAGTGAATGAAAGAGAAGGAAAGGGGGGAAGGGAAGGGGCTGAGGGAGAGGCAGACTCCCTGCTGAGCAGGGAGCCTGAAGTGGGGGCTCTGTCCTAGAGGAACTCCGGGATCATGACCAGAGCCAAAGGCAGACACTTAACCAATTGAGCCATGCAGGTGCCCCTAAAAACTAAAAATCTTACAGGAAATTGAGGTGGTTGTAAGTTTTACCCCATGTTGGGGGTAGAGTTTACTCAAAACAACAAAACTACTTTCCATGGCTAAGTTGGGAAAACTGAAAGCATGAAAACCAACAAAGGAAAACAGAACAATAAAAACATCTATGTGTGTGCCTTTTAGTAATTTTTAGTCCAATTCTCACTTGATCTTAGCCAAAAGGCCGAGAAGCGATTTTAGTCCAATTCCCAGATGTATGTTGTAATTTCATCTGAGACTCCCTCTCTTGTTTCATGGCTTTACATTCTGTTGTGTCATTTCCGAAATAACTGCCTCCCCTCACCCCATTCCCAAGGTTACAAGCAGAGAATAGCTCTTCACCGATCTGTGAGTGATGAGCCGTTTGGTAAAGGAACTTAACAACTGAAGCAAAGAAATCCTAATACCAAAACAGGTTGAGACAGGAAAATGATTAAATCATTGACTAAATGATCAGTGTCTGGGTGAAAAGAGTAGGAACCACCACCATGTACTCTTTCTGGCCCATCAAGCTTGGAGTCACTTTTAAACCCCACACTCATTACCGGAGAGCATTTATGAAATGAGTTGTTTCCAACATGATCTGGGCTAGGCTGGGGTTCCTTTATGCCTGTGCCTCTTCATCTGCTTAAGTGGAAGATCGATGAAGCATAGTTTGGGGGGGGGGGTTGTGGTGGGACTGGGGAGAACCACTCTGGGAAAACACTGCTCCTGGAACTTTATCCACTCAAGGGCACCAAGCCTTTGGAACTCACCACCTTCAGTGTCTGCTTTTTCCAAATGACCAATCAGAACAGATTTGTCCATTCCCAATCTGACTGAAATGCAACCAAGTCTTATTCCTTTCCTCTAGCTTGGGACAACTGGCCCCTCTGCTCATAGCACCTAGTGCCAGGCCTGGTCCAAAGTGTTTTCTTTGGTTCCTGTCTAGGCCAGGTCTTGCTTATCCAGTTATCACTAATGTGGCCACCAAACAGGATGTGGGTTTAACACCTGGGCCCTTCTGTTCCTGCGGTTCCAGCACTGGGGGGGCCAGTGATGCTTCCAGTGCTGCTTGCCAGGAAAGCAGTCTTCTGTCTTCAGCTAGAGGTGCTGCTGCTACTGCTGCTGCTCCTCCTACTATTTCTTTTGTTTTTTAAATTTGAAATTTTAAAAAATATTTAATTATTTATTTAGAGAGAGAGTGTGTGCCTACAGGGCAAGAAGGGACAGAGGGAGAAGGAGAGATAGAATCTCAAGCAGACTCTCCACTGAGCACGGAGCCCACTGCAGGGCTTGATCTCATGACTCTGAGATCATGACCTGAGCCGAAAATAAGAGTTGGATGCTTAACTGACTGAGCCACCCAGGCACCCCTGAGTTTGAATTTTATGGTTAAAAAAAATTAGTGCATAAGGTCAGGTTGCTCAAGAAGGTATACAGTGAAAAACCTCTGCTCCAGTCCTACCTTCCAGCTACTGATCAGCCTCCCGTAACAAGCAAACATATACATACATTTTTTACCCCCTTTTTATGAAAGCATTAAAATACTGCACTTGGCTTTTTTTTTTAATGTAATAGAATATTACACTGTTTCCAGCCATGCATGAGTGCCTATTGTCCCAGACCCTTGCCAACAGTTTTACCAAAACTTCTGATCTTTGCGAGTGCAATAGGTGAAAAATATCAGTAGAGTTTTCACTGGTAATATTTACCCTATAGGAAGTAGCAAAAATGTCTGCTTAAGGAACCTGTTCATTCTCTACATCCTGAAAAGGAGGAGAGACGGACCGCAGTGTTGATTCATCAAGCCAGTCTGCCCACCAGCATCCATTGTTGCCTTACTCTTGATACTCTTCCTAGAGAGCTCTTCGCCTGTGCCCTCAGTCTAGTAGCAGCTGGAATCTACCTTACGCTTAAACCTGAAGGGCCAAGGGGTAGAACCATTTCTAGAACCCCAATTGAGAGACCTGAATGGAGAGGGCCACCTAGCAAGAGCTGTGATCTTCAACCAAGGACACAACAAGACCACTGCCTCCCAGCAGGGATGAGAACTGGCAGACTAAGCAAGCTGACCCTCTCTACCCTCCCTCCAATCTCCTGGCAGCACTCTGCATTGGCTGAATGTACCCAGAAACCTGAGTGGGAGGGAGACTACTGATTAGCCTCCTGAACACAAAGTAATGGGGAAGGGTGGAAAGTGGACCTCGAAAAGCAAGAGAAGACACCCAGCATGCTCACAAAATGGTCAATCTCATGCTCCTTTGGAACCTGTTCCTCAGATACTTTACTTCATCTCTGGAATTTTCCAAGCTACTGAAACATAAAGGTTTTCAGTCATGACTGTCCTTGCCTTAACCCATGTTCGATTTTTCTGGTAGATGGGCACTCAGCAGCATAGTAGCCATAATTGCCTCTGGGTTACTTATACATTTTTTGAAGTTCATCATTCAGATCTTGAATTAGCACAATTAAAGTCATATAGAAGAAAAAGATCTGAATAAGGATGACACAATTACTATTATTCATTTGCAACAGGAAGACAGTGTTTCATAAAGATCTCCTTATTTCATGAGTTGGAAATGGCTCATATGTGTGCTCTGAAGACCAAGCAGACAAGGCCAAATTATTGTTTTAACCCTAGATCCTGGTGCCTCATTATCTTAAGACAAAAGATACAAATGAAGCCCTATTGATATTAATTATTGAATATTAATTAATCAATTATACCTCATTCCCACTTGCTCAACTCTCTGTAGGAGGCCCAGTTTTTAACAGAGTCCTTATTTTTGGAAATTTGCTAGCATCCTTGGGGATCTCCCATGTGTCCATGAGTCAGTAATGTCCATTACTTGCCATTCTGGTGAGTTTGACTAGGATTGCAACCTCAGGGGCTGATGGTTCCATGAAAGTGATACCCAGCACTGAAATCGCCCCTGTACCCATGGCTGTCCCCTGAATACTGGGGAACAGAAACTCAACAATGCCTAGAGCTACCTCTAGTGTCACTGGTCTGGTGGAGGTGGAATTGAAGTATTGTCCTTGAGGTGAGAGGTCCAAATGTCAGTCTTATAAAGTGAGAAGGAGAATACTCCCTCTGGGTGATGCTCAGGAGTGGCAGTTTAGGACCCCAATGATCTAAAACCTCCCCCCTCTCTGAAGCTCTGTTACTGGGTCTGACTTCCCCGACCAGGCCCTCTTCTCTTGTAAGGTACTCCTATTGTGCTCATGCCCCACATTATTACTTCCAAAATTCTGGCTCCTGGGAGGACCCTGCCAGTCCATCACCCATGTTGTATATGCTTTCACGGAGTTCAATGTCTTTTTCTTGCAAAGATGTCTGACCTCGATGCAGATGAGTGGATGCAAACAGATTCATAATGAGAGATGTCCTCTAGGTCCTCCCCACAAAAACACATGAGCTCTCTTCCAGACCCTCTACCCACAATCTGACTGCACACATAGCGCAAAGGTAGTAGTTCTTATGGGGTGGAATAGAGAACATAGTACCCAACGGTCACTGTGTTATCTCTCATTCTCAAACCATTCCTAAGTGATAGTCTCCAGAGAGTCAAGCCAAACTGATAACTAAATAACTAATTAACTATTCCCTACAGTAGTATCCCAGTTAATACATGTAGAGGGAATGATGGAAATAGAAAATCTCTGTTTGGCAAACATAATAGTAATAATTATTTCAGGCAGAGATAATTAATGGACCCTAAAATAATCGGCAAAAGTATGACAAAAAGCAAAATATTTATATACTTTCAAAGTATCACCTCACTCAGGATCTCTGGGTGGTTCAGTCAGTGAAGTGTCTGTCTTTGGCTCAGGTCATGATCTCAGGGTCCTGACCTGCATTGGGCTCCTTGTCAGCGGGGAGCCTGCTTCTCCCTCTGCCTGCCACTCCCATTACTTGTGTGCTGACTCTCTCTCTCCTGGCAAATAGATAAATAAAATCTTTTTTAAAAATAACAACAACAAAGTATCACCTCATTAGATTCTTATTAATTTCAAAGGGAAGACTATAACTTTTCAGTGGTGAAATGAAAGCTGGCAGATACCACCTTAACTAAGTCATCAAAATTAGCATCACCAGTGATGGGAACACATCAACTACGTTCCTCCTGATAGGATGACTTGAGAGGCACAATGTCACTTCTGTGACATTCTTGCTCAAAATGTGTAACCTGAATGTAATCATGTGGAAATAATCAGACAAACCCAAACTGAGCAACATTCTAACTGACCAGTTCTCTTCAAAGAGTCAAAGTCATGAAAGACAAAGAAAAACTGAAGGTTCTTTTTTTTTTAAAGATTAAAGACTAATGAACCATGAAAGCTAAATGCAGTACAGGATCTTGGACTTGATCCTGAGCAGAAAAAAGATACATTAGTAGGACATAACAAAATCTGAATAAGGTCTGTGGATTACTGGGTAGTATTCTGTCAAATTAATTTCCCGCTTTGAAATGGTACTGTGGAAAAAAAGAGAAGAAAATGGTACTGTGGTTACATAAAATGTTGACATTTGTAAGTTGGATGAAGAGCATATGGTAATTCTTCATATTCTTTTTTTGTAACTTTTTCATAAGTCTGAAAGTATTTCAAAATGGTTAGTAAAAAAAGTTTTAAATACATTTAAAAAACTATGGCTGAGCAAAATTGACTTATTACAATATTGAGTTTTGGACAAAATAAAAATATACATATTAATTAAAAGAAATAACTTCACTCTTGAATTTAAGACTAGACAAGCAACCTTCTCCTTTGATTAGTCAGGTGTAGAGTTATTCAGGCGTTTCTTAAAAGCATGCTCTAAGCTTTTAGCATTTATTACCAAAACTTGAATATCAGAATAGCAATTGCATGTGAAAATTTTTAGGTGACTCAGGTCTGTCCTTCTAACAGTATGAATAGACCTTTGCTGGGAAGTGTTTCTTTGTTTTGTTTTGTTTTGTTTTTTCATTTTCTTTTTTTTTTTTCTTCATTTCTTTTCAGTATAACAGTATTCATTGTTTTTGCACCACACCCAGTGCTCCATGCAATACATGCCCTCCTTAATACCGACCACCTGGCTCCCCCAACCTCCCACCCCCCGCCCCTTCAAAACCCTCAGGTTGTTTTTCAGAGTCCATAGTCTCTCATGGTTCACCTCCCCTTCCAATTTCCCTCAACTCCCTTCTCCTCTCCGTCTCCCTATGTCCTCCATGTTACTTGTTATGCTCCACAAATAAGTGAAACCATATGATAATTGACTCTCTCTGCTTGACTTATTTCACTCAGCATAATCTCTTCCAGTCCCGTCCATGTTGCTACAAAAGTTGGGTATTCATCATTTCTGATGGAGGCATAATACCCCATAGTGTATATGGACCACATCTTCCTTATCCATTCGTCCGTTGAAGGGCATCTTGGTTCTTTCCATGGTTTGGCGACCGTGGCCATTGCTGCTATAAACATTGGGGTACAGATGGCCCTTCTTTTCACTACATCTGTATCCTTGGGGTAAATACCCAGTAGTGCAATTGCAGGATCATAGGGAAACTCTATTTTTAACTTCTTGAGGAATTTCCACACTGTTCTCCAAAGTGGCTGCACCAACTTGCATTCCCACCAACAGTGTAAGAGGGTTCCCCTTTCTCCACATCCTCTCCAACACACATTGTTTTCTGTCTTGCTAATTTTGGCCATTCTAACCGGTGTAAGGTGGTATCTCAATGTGGTTTTAATTTGAATCTCCCTGATGGCTAGTGATGATGAACATTTTCTCATGTGTCTGATAGCCATTTGCATGTCTTCATTGGAGAAGTGTCTGTTCATATCTTCTGCCCATTTTTTGACATGATTATCTGACATGATACTTTATATGGAAAACCCAAAAGACTCCACCCTAAACTACTAGAACTCATACAGCAATTCAGTAATGTGGCAGGATACAAAGTCAATGTACAGAAATCAGTGGCTTTCTTATAAACTAACAATGAAAATACAGAAAGGGAAATTAGAGAATCAATTCCATTTACTATAGCACCAAGAACCATAAGATACCTGGGAATAAACCTAACCAAAGAGGTAAAGGATCTGTACTCGAAGAACTACAGAACACTCATGAAAGAAACTGAAGAAGACACAAAAAGATGGAAGACCATTCCATGCTCTTGGATCGGAAGAATAAACATTGTTAAAATGTCTATACTGCCTAGAGCAATCTATACTTTTAATGCCATTCTGATCAAAATTCCACCAGTATTTTTCAAAGAGCTGGAGCAAATAATCCTAAAATTTGTATGGAATCAGAAGAGACCCCGAATTGCTAAGGAAATGTTGAAAAACAAAAATAAGACTGGCAGCATCACATTATCTGATTTCAAGCTTTACTACAAAGCTGTGATCACCAAGACAGCATGGTACTGGCATAAAAACAGACACATAGACCAGTGGAACAGAGTAGAGAGCCCAGATATGGACCCTCAACTCTATGGTCAAATAATCTTCAACAAAGCAGGAAAAAATATACAGTGGAAAAAAGACAGTCTCTTCAATAAATGGTACTGGGAAAATTGGACAGCTATATGTAGAAGAATGAAACTCGACCATACTCTTACACCGTACACAAAGATAAACTCAAAATGGATAAAAGACCTCAACGTGAGACAGGAATCCATCAGAATCCTAGAGGAGAACATAGGCAGTAACCTCTTTGATATCAGCCACAGCAACTTCTTTCAAGATATGTCTCCAAAGGCAAAGGAAACAAAAGCGAAAATGAACTTTTGGGACTTCATCAAGATCAAAAGCTTCTGCACAGCAAAGGAAACAGTCAACAAAACAAAGAGGCAGCCCATGGAATGGGAGAAGATATTTGCAAATGACAGTACAGACAAAAGGTTGGGAAGTGTTTTATTATGACAATAGAATTCTAAATAAGCTGACCTTCAGATCAGCAATTCCTCGGTGGAAACTGGATAGAAGAGGAAAGTTTTCCAGTTGACAGATAAAAAAATCAAGACCCCTCCCCTGCAAATCCCTTCCCTTAAACATATAGCTTAGGAAAGGAACCTAGTACTGCTTTGCTGTTTGCCTTACCACTTCAAATGCAGTGAGTACTTTTGTGGGGCAGGGGAGAAGTTGCATAACTTAGAAGCAACCTGTAGAAAGAAAGATAACAACAATTGGAGCCATGGGAAGCAAAATATCTAACATGTCACATAGGAATAGAAAATGTTATATCTTAATAGTTGCTTACATAGATATACAAGGAAAAATAATTGAATAGTTTGTAGCTTTAATTTGGGGGTAGACACATAATTACCACAGCCTCCACCAAGTTATTTAGATAAAATATCCAATCTATAAGATTTACTTGGCCTATTGTTCTTTTTATTTCAGAGAAATCAGCATTATTGAACTGTTAGTCAAACACAAGAGCTGTCAGAAAATTATCTGAGGCCACCATAAGGAAGGAAAAGGTTAGGATTTTTCTCACAATGTCCAGGCTCTCCTGGTCTAGAAGTCCTGGTTTTCTTGGCCCACCTCACTTCCATTCCATGAATTCTGTGCCAGTTGGACCTCTGTTCTTCATTGCCAATCCTCTCCTCTCTTCCCATCTTCATAGATGTTGGGTTTGCACAAAAAAAAGTTTTAAGTATACTAATAACCTCTGAGGTTTAGCTGCCTTTTCATGTCCAAAAGGCTTCAATCTGAGGCATTTAGCTTTGCCAAACCCTGTATTTTCTCTCAGATTGCTGGGTTGAAGTTAGGTTGAGAGGGTAGATTCTCACATGTCTCTTTTCTCAGATGAGACTACACTCACAGGAAACCAGGCAAAATGGCTGACAGATAGATTTCTCTCTTCTTGCATGGGAAAGTGCCTCCTCAACCTGATCTTGGGGAGCTTCTTATTAAACTGATTTCCTTTTAAATATCAAGAGGACTATAGAGATAATAGAATAGATAATAGAAGCCTTGGGATATAATGAAGAGTCTCCAACATAATTTTGTCTGCCTTATAAGGATATTCATCTTATTTATTAAAGCTCCAGAGAATAATGACCTGTCAGTCTCATCATTTGTCACCTACTCCATTGCCATCTATTCACTCTGAACCAGACACTGGACTAGACATTGAGAACAGCCTGAGTGTTTCAGTCTGGTAGAAAGAAAAACAACAAATTATAATGTAAATTTGTATACTATTTGTGAGTCCACAAAATGTTATAAGGGGCAGAGAAAGACACAATAGAGTCTGCTGAAGAAAGAATTCAGGGATGGTTTCACTGTGGAGGTGATGTGTTAACTGGCCCTAGGATATGGTAAATGGGAAGGGGAAAGAAATGGGAAACATGTGAGTGTGAAAGTGCACAGGGCAGGATGGGGGAGTAGGAGGAGAATGTAGTCTTGGTAAGAGCAGAAAAATGTTTACCTTTCACCCAAAAGGCTGACCTATAGCCAGCATAGTTTTGATAAGGATCAAATACATGTTGGTTGCTACATTCTTAACGGGTCTCATGACTGCCTGTACATCTTACCGATAGCCAAAATGAAACTGAATGATAAGTACCAGAGAAATCTTGCAATAGTTTCATGAATAGAAATTCAAAGAAGACATTTACGATCTAATTCTCCTGCATTCTCTCTCCCCGCTTGAGCGCTAAACACGTAACCATCAGCTTCATATAGCAAAAGTGCAGCCCTTTCTGCCCATGGGTCTTGTCTCCTTGTGGTTTAACTAAATTTACTAAAATGTCTCAAGATTGGGACGCCTGGGTGGCTCAGCGGGTTAAAGCCTCTGCCTTCGGCTCAGGTCATGATCTCAGGGTCCTGGGATCGAGCCCCACATCGGGCTCTCTGCTCAGCAGGGAGCCTGCTTCTCCCTCTCTCTCTGCCTGCCTCTCTGCCTACTTGTGATCTCTGTCTGTCAAATAAATAAATAAAATCTTTAAAAAAAAAAAAAAAAATGTCTCAAGATTTCTTTCCTGGTTGTTGTACTCCACCACCCCACAACCGTCTCACAGTATCAAAGATGAAGGAGGAAAGGTAGACATGTATTAGGTGATTCTAAGGAAGAAGGTGATGCTTGGATGTGGTCAACTAGCACACAGCAGAAGATGGAAAGCTAAAGTGTTCATTTCCTGACTCCCTTACAACTAGAGTTCTGGTCCTAATTCGATGCACTGGCAGTATATCAGGACCAAGGCAATGGGGAGGCCATCTTCCTGGTGCTCCTGGCAAGCAAGGTCATGGAGACACAGGGTTTTTCCACATTTTTGCTCCAGTGTGCATTCTTCAGTGTGGGAGTTAAGAGGCAGTTGTGACAGCTTCTGATTCTGGCTTCCTAGCGGCTGGGTCACAGTTATCCTAGGAGTTTCTTGAACTCAGTGTTCCTAATTCTAGATTCCTGTCTCCCCAAGGGTAGAGATTTCCCTCACTGGTCTATGCTGCAGGGTTCTGGCAAGTCATTCAGGCAGCCTCAGACTTGAATCTGCTCCTCCCATCTTTCAAGAATTTTGGAAACATCTAATTACCCTAATTAAGTTCCTTTCTTATTAAAATACCTATATTAGTTCCTCTTTTACACACTGAACCTTGACTAATAGGGTAAAGGAAATCGTGAGTATCTGTTACTGGAATGAGATTGGTACTGCTAACATTTGTCCTTGAAATGACAAAAAAATTACCATTTCGGTTAAAAAGACAAAGTGATTCTTACTTTCTTATTTTTTTAAATATATTTTTAAGATTTTTATTTATTTGAGAGAGAGAGCATGGGTGTTGGGAGGAGCAGAGGGGGAGGGAAAGGGACAAGCCGACTCTATGTTGAGGGCTTAGACCGATGGGGGGCTCGATCTCATGACCCTGAAATCATGAATGGAGCCAAAACCCAGATTCAGACCCTTAATCAACTGAGCCACCCAGGTGCCCCAACAAAGTGATTTTTAAATATTAAACATAAAAATATACATTTTTTAAAAATATTGGCATGTTAAATATATATACAAACATATATACATATAGCACTTTTTCAAAACAAAATATCTGTGCTTGTTTTTCAAAAATACATGCTCAATGTCTTACTTATGCCATTTTTTATTTATGCTAGACGTCTACAGAACCAACTTATTTTAAATATTATATAACCAACTTATTTTAAATATTATATTTAAATATTATATCCTACTGAGTGGCTCAGTAGGATAAGCATCTGCCTTCAGCTCAGGTCATGATCCCAGGGTCCTGGGATTGAGTCCCCACATTGGGCTCCCTGCTCCATGGGGAATCTGCTTCTCCTTCTGCCTCTCGTGCTCTCTCTACTTGTGTTCTCTCTCTTACTTAGTCTCTGTGTCAAATAAATAAAATCTTTAAAAAAATAAATATTAAATTTGAGAGGCAGGGCGGGGGGGGGGTCATGGGGGAAAGGGAGGAAAAAATGAAATAAGATGGGACAGGGGAGGGAGACAAACCATAAGAGACTCTTAATCTCAGAAAACAAACTGAGGGTTGCCAGAGGGGAGGAGGGTGGAAGGGATAGGGTGGCTGGATGATGGACTTTGGAGAGGGTATGTGCTACGGTGAGTGCTGTGAATTGTGTAAGACTGATGACTTACAGACATGAACCCCTGAAACAAATAACATATGTAAAAAAATAATAATTTGGCTAATGCAAATAATGCTGCAATAAACATAGGGGTGCATATAGCTTTTCCAAAAAAATAAATATTAAGTCAATTTTCAAATAAAATGGGGCTAACTGTATTTTATTTTATATTAAATATATTTATATTAAATTTATTTTCTTTGTAATAACAACTTTAAGTCACTGACATTATTAACTACATATTTTTAAATGCTTTTATAAAAACCATGCCCCCAAAAGGCCTGTCCATTTATTTTGCTATACTTCTCTATAATTTGTTTCTTTTTGATTTAGTCATACATATGTTTAACATATACAATGGACCCAGAAAAAGTGCTATTTAAAACAAAAATCTGAATGTACCAGTTTCCAGTTTACTTAAGTCTGATCAATGAGAATACTACTATATACTATTCCCTTCCAATTACTGAGATGGTAGAACCCAAGAAACTGAATTTTTCAAACCCCCATCTATTCATCAGTCCTCCCGAGACAGGATGTGAAGTGGAGAGCCCTTTTTTTAATAGAGCATGGTAATGAGTCTTTTAATCTATATGTCCAAAGGAATCCAGTAAAGAGGAAAGAACGCAATTCCTCTCTTCTATGAATCAAGAGAAATCTAACTTTCAGAGGGAGCCCTAGGGAGAAGTGACAGACTTTAGGGGCAAAGAAAAGTTTTACTTTGGCAAAAGACAGGAAAAAAGAGGCAATGCTCCTCCTTTGGGAAAGAAAGAACAGTCAAATGACAGGAGTGAGATTGTAAATTCAAAAGGAAATCAGAGCAAGAAATGCCTAGGAGAAACTCCCGACTACCACCAAATATATAAAGGGAATGCTGGGGAGAGTGTTTGAGCTGTAAATTTGGCTTAAATGTGTGAACATTAGCTATCATGAATGCTGTACACAATTGGGGAGCCATAGGGTGGGGGAGTGGAAGACCGCTGGAGTGTAGTAGAGAGGGTAGAGTTGAGGCAAATGATCAGGAGTCTCTTGCAACAATAGTCTAGGTCAGTAATGCTGAAGACCTGAGAAAGAAATGGCAGTAGGAATGATGAGGAAGGGAAGAATTCCAAACATCTCAGCTGTAGAATCAATTGAATTGGTAACCGATTAGCAAAGCATGGTTGGGATACCTCCAAGGTTCCTAATATGAGTAACTGCGTGAACAGTGATAAAACTATCAGAGATTTAAAGTACAGCGAAAGGGGCAGGTTTTGTGGGGGAAATGGTGACTTTTAATTGGATATTCAGTGGAAATATCCAGAAGACAGCTAGAAATAAACATTCACGCAGTATACTTTGAAATTAAGTTGTAAGCCTGAGACTGAGAATCTCTAAAATAATAATAGCTGGAGTAGTAAGAGTAATTCACCAGACTTCAAGAAGCCTGCAGTCTTCTTCACTCCCAACTTCTTAGACTCTTTCTCCCACTTATCTTACTAGTTGCTTGTACTTCCCTAGGTTCCGACTCTCGGATTCTAAAGGTGACTTTTGAGAAACAAGGTAGAAAATGGAGTGGAGAATCCAAACTTTAAGATGAGCCGTCCTACCCCGTACTTCCTATGGAAAAGAAAATTAGTTTAGGTCCCGGCTCCGCCAGTCTACCAACTGTGGGGACTTAGATAAATCAGTTCAAAACTCTGCCCCTCAGTTGTTTTCCCTCTCTTAAGTGGGTTTAAAAGAATTGACACACGGGTTAAGTCTCGGTGGTCAGAACTCGTTGAAAAGATAGGAATTGCCACAGAGACGTCCGGAATTCCGTAATCTTAGTAAAACTCACTGTGAAGAGCCCCACCCCGAACGTACAGACCCTGAGTGGGGTGGGGCCCGGGAATCTGTATCTTACTAAGTTCCCAGGTGATTCAGTTGCTCAGTCGGGTTTGAGAACCAAGGACTCTTTCCAGCCCTCCTGTTCTCTGAACCACTTCTCAGTTTCCTTCTGGTCCCAGAAATTTCCAGTTCCCGCAACAAAAGGAGTGAAGAGGAGAAAGGAGGAGCCAACAAGGCCCGCCCGGCCCGCGGGGCCGCCGGGGTCCCACGTTCTCGCCAGCCTTCCCCCCCTCTGGGCGCCCGGCGCCAGCAGCCGGCAGCCAGCCGGCAGCCAGCCGCCAGATTACATAACGGGCCCACGCGCGCTCTCGCGAGGTTTCCACCCCCCGCCCCCCGCCTCGCTCCACGTCAGAGGGAACCGGGCGGAGCGGCCAACATGGCGGAACGCAGGCGACACAAGAAGCGGATCCAGGTAGTAAAGGCGAGCGCTGGGTAGGGGGCTTCAGGGCGCTCGGCAGTAGAAGAAGCGAGGGAAGCCCCTGGAAGGGCGAGCGAAACCGAGGGCGAGATGAGCTGGGGTTCTGCTGCGAGGTCTCCGGGTGCGGGCTGCGTCGTTGTGAGGGGCCTGAGGGGGGGCGGTGTTGGCGACCGTGGAGAGCTAGGCGGACGTGGTGGGGCAGCGGCGGAAGGCAAGAGGAGCCGCGCTCGGAATCGGCCGCGGAGGCGCGGCTGCCAGAGGAGGCTTTCAGTGACTGCTCCGGCCCAGGCCTGCGCTGGGAGGTCAGCTTCCTCCCGAGCTCAGACACAGACCTCCCCGGGCTCCTCCCCTCCCTTTTCTGCCTCATCCTCTCGCCTTAGTTATCCCGAAATTAAGGCCATAGTAATTAGGGTAGAAGGAGGTGGAGGACTGATTGACCTAAAGCAGCCGGTTCTTTGTGCGCAAATAGGAACGTAGGAGAGGGAGGAATCTCGGTTCGGTCAGCTGCCCTAGGGGCCCAGGCGACGGTCTGCCTATCCAGATGTTCAGTTGCGTATACCCCTTCTTTCTCCTCTATGTTACTAACTTCATAGTCCATTTGAAGCCTTCCGGCTCTCTTTCAGGCGACACAGTGTAAATAAATACAACCTTGTTGGTACTGCAGCGACCTGGTCGCGCCCAGAAACCTTTCACATGCCAGTGTGTTAGCCTCATAACCTACATAACATCCCTCGCTTGTTCCACATGCATGTCATTGGTGCATTTCTTCCCTGCAGTTTCCCCCCTGTTGTTCTTGCTTTTTGCCAAGAGGATTAAATACGTGGAACATCTTACACTCAGGATTTTTTTTATTAGTCAGTTGTCTCATCAGCTTATCTGCCTAGAAACCTTCATATGTTATCATAAATTGATGAAATGTTGTGACTTGTTAATATACTAATCCCAAATTGTTACACTTAATGTCTTTTTGTTTCTTAGGATTTCATTGCTGAGAATGACTTTTTAAAGTTTTACTCCACCATTAAAAAAAAAATAACAAAAAACTTTGTTTTTTGGCCTATACCCCAGGTGATTTGAGCCATGCATGTTAAAATTCTCTGGAAAACTACGAATTACTAGAAAAAAAAGATGCCAGTGATCAGTAAATTTGGAATTTTGTAATAGAGCAGAAGTAAGAAAATAGTTCCGAACAGAGTACAGAAGAGAATCAAAAAGAGACAAGTCCCCCAAGTTCCAACAGGTCATCAAACCAGGGCTTGAGGTTATTATGGAAGAAGTTTCTTATTCTGGTATTCCTAGTTTCAGAATTTAGGGTTATTGGTTGGGTGTGGATATGTAATACTTTGGTTAGAATTTATATTGAAGTTGTTGGCCGGATTTGTAATTACTTAAATTTACACATATAGTACATGTTATGCCCTTTAATACACATTATTTGTACATTTCAGGTTTTCTTTATCATTGTTGTAAAGGTGATCCTTATTCACTTTTGAATAGCTGCTCTTTTTTCAGTTTTGATCTCTCCCCCCCCCTTTTTTTTTTTTCAGTTTTGATCTTATATTCAGTGGTAAGGTAGATTAGGAAGCTGTGTAGTAGTGGCAGTGGCAGGGAGCTAAAACTTGGGCCAAACTGTGCCTGTTTGTACCCTAGTTTCACTAATTATTAGTTGTGTAATTTTGGGCGAGTTACTTAACTTTTTACCTCAATTTACAAATCATAAGAAAGGATATGTACTTCAAAAAGAGGTTGTAGAGTTGTTATGAAAAATAGGTGAGTCAGTGATTTGTTATTAAAAGTTGTGGAAGTTAGTAAAAGAGTGTTTGGCGTATAATTCATTCCTTTCCACTTCTTTAAAAGGAGGAAGGATTTAGGATAGTTTGTTTTATTTCTTTTTAACCACTCTGATATGCTGAAGAAAGATTAACAGCTATCTATTCAGTAAATAAACCATTAAGTTATGCTTCCATAAAATATAGCTATTTACCTAATATTATTTATTTGAGAATCAGATAAATATGTGAGGATTTGATTTGTTAAAAATCAGCTTCACATATTGTTAAATTAAAACATATAACATTTATTTTTCCCATCCTCAAAGTTTATATATAGCTGTGCTAGAATGTTGTGGAGATCTTGGGAATGCTACTTGGAGTACTACTATGCCGTGTTAACAAATTAATATAAATGTAAAGTATCTTATAACATCCTTGGGTTTCTCTCCACCCATCCCACCCCGAATCAGAAACTATAATATTGGCATCACTTTAGACAAAAAGATCAAATGTAATGACAAAGTTCAGAGTTTAAGTTACAGAAGAGATTCTATTGTAAGACTTTTGGGCAAAAAGGTCTGTAATATCAACTGGATTTCCTGTTGCTTGTTACTTGATGTTTCATGTTTAGAAAAAATTTTTATGTTTAAAGATTCAAGTGACCTTGAATTGTAATTGATACATTGGGGGAAATGATTGATACAATTTCAGGGTTTGGAAAAGTAGCTAATTCATTTGCTTTTTCTAGTGTTGCATAATTTCAGATTCTGATATCCCATCAAAGTTGGAAGGAAGAGAACTATTTTGTCACGTTTTCTTCTTGGATTCACTTCACTGATCACTGAAAACTGGAAGTGAGCTACATGTTTATTAATGTTATAATAAGAAATTTTAATGACTGAGGTTCTCAAATGAGAATGATGTCAATCCAAATTAATGGACCATTTGAAACTAATTTTAAGATTTGAGAAATGAATTATGTAAGTTTTTAAGAATATACAATATGTGCTTTTTGGTTAACAAAGTGCTTATTGGTTTGGAATCGGGGCGTCATGAAATTTTAGAGTTGAGAAGGATTTTCAGATAATAGAATGTGTTTGGGATCCTTTTGCACACATACAGGTTTTTTGGTTTTCTTTTTTTTTGGTGGGGGGTTTGTTTTGGTTTGGTTTGGTTTGGTTTGGTTTGGTTTTTTTGCACACATGCAGTTCTTAAGTAAAAGCAGGATGATGGGCCCAAAGCCCTATCACCTCAGTACCCCACTACCATCATCCCATACCTCATGGTCCTTTAAACTATTTTTAGGACCGACATCTACAAGTTTACTAGGTATAAACTTATAGATCTAATATATCACCATCATTTTATAAATAAACTGAGGTTCAGTGAGGTTATGTGATTTGACCCAGTGTCTCTCATCAAGGTAATAAACCCAAATTTAGACCAAGTCTTCTAATTCCCAGTTGAGTGTTCTTTACACCTCCCCAGTGATGTGATAAATTGTTCTGAAATACTTTAATCCTAAAATTTTTATATTAAATTGTATAACATAAAGATTTAACATAATTTGTCCCTGCTAAAGAGAGAAACATCCCATTTAGTGTACTGCTTATGTGTAGTCAGTTGAGTATTGGGACATTTAAATGGCTTACTAATTCTTAGAACTTTTATAATCTTCATCTCAGTTAATTTTATTGCACTCCTCTGTCTGCTTGGCAGTAAAACCCTGACATATCATGGGCCTATATGCTTAATTTCAGAAAAGGGAAGGAAAGAGAAAGTTTGTGACTATGTAAACTGTCTGAGAACCTCTGAAGAAAATAGAAGGAACCCAGGAAGCCAGTACTAAGTCTGAAAACTCCCCCAGAGGCTTAATGGAGAGTTTGCAATAGGAATGAACAGTGGTGTATTTACAAAAGGGCACTGTCATAGTCAAGATACAGAGACTCTTGAAAAGCTTTATTAGTAATATGCTGTGTGACTTTAAGCAAATGATTTATCTAAGGTCCCCCCCCAACTTTCAGATTTTACTCTGTTAATCTATTTGCCTTTCACAAATACTTTATACTGCTTGTATGAAAATAAAAATTAATGATTTGTGAACGAATCTTTTTCTTTTTTGCTTACTTCACTCAACAAATCAAGCAAGCTTATTTCTACTGAATATAGTAATTTTAAAAATTCAGTAAGATTGAAGACTGGTGTATTGACCTTTGATCTAATATTCTTTCCTGAAGAGGTTATCATAGGTACTGGCTAAAACAATTTGTGGTTTAAAATGGTAATCCTTATTTCATTATTGTATTTGCGTCTTGATCTATTCTAAAGTAAAAGAGTATTTGTTAAGTAACTTAAAAAAAATGTTCTAACCGAACTTTCAGTTTAAATAATTTTGGATCATAAGTTGTGACAGCCAGCATTTGGTATTTGGGTGCAAAGATGGCAGTCCAGCCTCAAAACCTATTGGCTCTTTCTTTGCTTTCTCTTTCTAAGACATTTGAGCTCACTCATTGAGCTATGAAGTTCTTTCCATTTGAGGGTTGATGAGCTGGCTTCTCTTTTTAGTGGTTGGTGCTGTTCCCATAAGGCCTTCACTTTTTGTTAGAAGGTTTCTAGGAAAGTTATGAAAATATTCCGAAGATTTGTTCACATCAAAAGGGAACAAAGAACGGAAGTACTAAAGTCTAAAGTATAAACAGGAAGAGGATAAGACTGTTTTATATACTCATTGGGGGAAGCAGGGAGCAGTGAGAGTGAAGACTCCGTGGCAAGATCTTCTATGTAACCAGCTTCCCATGGTCATGTTTTCTTGGTAGTCTTTTATAGCAATCTTTCTTTCTGTCTTCAAAGCCCCGACAGATGGCACAAATTCTATACTTTTCACCTAAAGGCATTCTGCAATGTATATAACTTATATGTGGTATAATGAACATTTCATAATTCACAAAAGAAAATAGAAACTTACTAAGGATTTGAATTTGAAGAAGGAATAAAGAAGGTTATCAGTTCTGTTATACCAATTATCTTGATAGAGGTCACTACTTTTCTAGTCATTTTCAAAGGAAGTTACTGATACTTTTGAAAAGTATCAATGGATAAGTAACTGTGTCTACTTCGGAAAGATTATTCAAGTCCATGTTTTCTGGGTCTCCTCTGTTCATTGTTACTTAGTAGTACCTTTACCAAGGAGGGGAAAGGAATAAAAATACATTACTTGCATCTATCTTGAGGTTGTTGGAAGAGTTCGGTAAACTGGACGTTAATTGTTAAAATGAGGTATAAAAGTGTTGTGGATTCATGGAGTATCAGATTCCCTACTGTTAAGTAGTAGAATGGACTTTTTGCATTTCTTTTGTATCCTTATATCAGATTTTACATGTGCTCCCTCTGACAAAAATCATTAGATTTGTACATTTATACCTCTGTTTAGTAAATGGTTTGCGTGCTAGTATAAGTTTGTCACATCTAAAGTTGATGTACTTGGATAAAGTTGATGTACTTGGAAAATATGTATATGTTTCTAGAATATAACAGTTGCTATTTTAGATAGTTGTAACAGAGTATAGATATCATGCCTTACAAATTTTGGTATTAACCTAAACACCCGAAGGTATTCTAAGGTATACACTCAGTAAGTATGTATTTGAACAAATATGGTCATTTTCAATCAAGTATATCCCAGTAACAACTTACCAGTTAAGTACATAAAACTTTAAGTGACAACAGATGTATCAATTGAGAAGAAAATTGAGCATTTGTTGGTGTGATTATAAAATAGAATTGGTTTCTATAAACAAATTTATAGTATTGCATTATTTTCAACTGTTTATCGTATTACATATTACTTTTTTGGCAGCACCACAAATATATAGGATATTATTTACTAATAGATGAGCCTCCTAGAAATCCATTGTATTATACAAGCATAATTAAATACTATCATTTCACATATACTAATACATATTAATATATTTTAGTGTGATTTCAAAAATGGAAATACAGACTTTTCACCTTTTTAGTTTGTCAGAAAGTATATTTTGTGGCTAAGTCCCAAATCATTATGAACCTTGCAGCTGTTAGTGAACTTGGAGCATTAAATTTTGTTAATTAATTTTGTTAATAGTGTTAAATTTAAATTTGTAGTTTTTTAAGATTTTATTTTTCTATGATACATATTTTTATATAAAACTAAAGGCTTTTTATTCACACAGTTGTTTTTTACTCTAGTCTTCTTTTGGATTGAAGGGTTTGAGCTTTTAATTTTTATTGCCACATATAACCCACAGATGGCTTACTAACAGAGTGTAAGAATCATGAACTATTGGGACGCCTGGGTGGCTCAGTTGGTTAAGCAGCTGCTTTCGGCTCGGGTCATGATCCCAGAGTCCTGGAATCGAGTCCCGCGTCGGGCTCCTTGCTCAGCGGGGAGCCTGCTTCTCCCTCTGCCTCTGCCTGCCTCTCTGTCTGCCTGTGCTCACTCTCTCTGACAAATAAATAAAATCTTAAAAAAAAAAAAAGAATCATGAACTATTAATTGGGCAGTTGGAAGTAGAGGAGTTGGAAAATGCAGAGGAGGAAATAGGAGAAGTAGCTACCAGGTGATTTAATAGCCAAAGCACAGGCTTTCACTTCATCCAACAAGTTACTCCTTTTCTAGATAAAATCAAAGCTGGAAGCTTCGTTTGTTAATTGTTTCCTCATTTTCATCAAACATAACTGAATTCAGACTTATGTAAATTTTGTGTGATAACTGACATAAAGACAGATGATTTGGGTAGATTATTTTTTCTATTTTGTGTTATTAGAATGTCTTGTCTAAAACATAACTGTCAGGGGCGTCTTGGGTGGCTCAGTCGTCAAGTGTCTGCCTTGGACTCAGGTCATGATCCCAGGGTCCCGGGATTGAACCCCACGTCAGGTTCCCTGTTCAGCAGGAAGCTTGCTTCTCCCTCTCCCACTCCCCCTGGTTGTGTTCCCTCTCTAGCTGTCTCTCTCTCTGTCAAATGAATAAATGAAATCTTTAAAAAAAAAAAAATAACTGTCTTTAGTACCATTAATTGTTTTCAGCATTCTAGATTCTCAGCAGATAATTCTTTACTAATATTTGGCACTTCGTTTAGTTAAGAAACAAACCTTCCTAAAATCATTCACATTTAGATTATGCATTGCTGGAAATAGTGCTTGAGTATATATCATGCTTAAACATGAAATTAAAGACAGTACTTTTGTTCCAGTAGCTTACAGCAGTAAGACAACTTATAGAAGTTTATATATAAGATGTATACAAGGGGCGCCTGGGTGGTTCAGTGGTTTAAGCCGCTGCCTTCAGCTCAGGTCATGATCTCAGGGTCCTGGGATCCAGTCCCGCATCAGGCTCTCTGCTCGGCAGGGAGCCTGCTTCTCTCTCACTCTCTCTGCCTGCCTCTCTGCCTACTTGTGATCTCTCTCTGTCAAATAAATAAATAAAATCTTTAAAAAGAAAAAAAATAAGATGTATACAAATGTAGACTGCCTTCATTTTCTTCAGTATATGGGTGGTAAGAGTAAGTACACAAGAGGAATTGTCAAATTAAAGGAGTAGTTCAGAATGTAAGGAAATAAAAAGAAGGTAGGGAATGATAAACAATGAAGAAAGTAATAGAAAATTTGGAGAAATGAAGAGAAAATAGGGAAGGATTTAAGCAGCCTTTCCAAACTCTTGGGTACTTCCATTAATGAGTTAAATTAGATTATAATTTATCTGTTTATTGCATTTTTGTTTTTGCTTCACCCCTACTAGGGAAGAAAAGAAAGACAAGGTGAAAAAAGAGTCTGAAATAGTCTTAGGGCTCCCACACTGAGACAGATCTCTGTGATTAATCTGAGAATTCCTCCTATAGTCTTTTGCCCATTGTTCAGGGTTCATAGCTTTGACTATTATTTAACATTTATTTATGGCACCTGTTTCTACTTACTTTGACATTTGGGCACTCACTTTTGGCAACGTGTTAATCTTTTAAATTATTGCTTCACGGGTTATAAGGAGATCGGGCAAGAGAGAAGGTGGGCTAGTACAAAGTAGTTACCATACTGGAAAAACAACTCAAAATAAATAAATGCCTTGTAGCTGAGACAAAGAGGCAGGTTTTGGCCCTATCAACGTGTATTTGAAAACCATGTGATTTTTAAAATCTCTGTTCTGTCTTTTGTATACATTACCAGCTCTGCTCCATATAAAGCTTAAAAGGAAGGCTTGTACTTCACTTTAAAAGATTTGCCAAACACATCTGTAAATTCAGTGCACGAATTTGTGAAATAAATGATTATATTAAATTAATACTCTTATTTTGCAGGAAGTTGGTGAACCATCTAAAGAAGAGAAGGCTGTAGCCAAGTATCTTCGATTCAACTGTCCAACAAAGTCCACTAATATGATGGGGCACCGAGTTGATTATTTTATTGGTAGGATTACGTCAGTAATATTAGTGTACATATTTTATGAAGATAACTAAGTCTCAGTTTTGTAGATGTTTTAAAAGTGCTTTCTGAGTATGCTTGATGAAGTTGGGTCATGGGCATATGGCAATTGATGATTCTGTTCTTTTCTTTTATGTTTGGAAATGTGAATAGCAAAAGATAAAAGGGACACCTGGGTGGCTCAGTCAGTTTACCGTCTGACTTTTGATTGGGCTCAGGTCATGATCTCAGGGCTGTGAGATCGAGCCCTGCATAGGCTCCTCACTGGACATGGAGTCTGTTTAAGATTCTCTCCTTCTCCCTCTGCCTTTCCCCAGCTCTCTCCCTCTTTAAAAAAAAGAAAAAAAAAAAAAAAAAGAAAGCGCTGTGCAATACCATTCATTACAAATTTTAAAAATAAGATTTATTTTCAGTATTAGTACTACCTTTTATTCAGATAGTATATGTATTGAAAATAATCTTTTTAAAAAACTCTAGAGTAAAATTCAGTGTGAAATAAGTCTGTTGGAACTAATGTAGGAGCTTTGGTTCTTCATATAATCCGAAGAACCTCATTATAAGCTAATGTCATCTATAATATAGCCCCATAACTCACCCACTAACCACAAAGTGGTTGAGTTTGCCTCTCATTGATTAAGATTGAATTGCCATTATAAAGAAATTTCTTATCTTCCTTTTCTTTAGTGTTACGATTAATGGTTTTGATGTTCATTAAAAATAAAAATAAATGCTATTCTCTTCAGATCTAATATATTTAGCTTCTTCTAGTGGTAGCAGTAGATTGTTCACAGACTTATTTCTCAGTGGGTAACAGTAAAGCTCGATAACAATTTCTGTTACTGTGGGAGAAGAAGATTTTTGGTTTGTTTAGCATACATTTAATTGTGATAATTTGATTAAGAGTGATACTTACATTTATTTTAAATATATTTGTTTAGAACATTTTCCTATGTTTTACTTAATATTTTTGAATGTCATTTATTTCCCAGCATTATCTTAAAAAGATCTTTATTGCTGTGTTTCATAAATTGAGGTTTTGAGGAACCGTTTGTTTATCATGATCATTTCCTCTGGATTTGGTTTTATTTTCTGATGCCAGAATGTTGATATATGTCTTACAAATTATTATTTAGATAGACATAAATTCCCATGTATACTAAATTTAAAATGACAAATTTCTTCTTTAGCTTCAAAAGCAGTGGATTGCCTTTTGGATTCAAAGTGGGCAAAGGCCAAGAAAGGAGAGGAAGCTTTATTTACAACAAGGGAGTCTGTGGTTGACTACTGCAACAGGTAGTGTTTATTTCTTAGTGATGGATAACATAAGTAGTAATTTCAAAATCCTTGCCATAGTCCAGAAGC
Organism: Martes martes; assembly: GCF_963455335.1. NCBI lineage: Eukaryota > Metazoa > Chordata > Mammalia > Carnivora > Mustelidae > Martes > Martes martes. Next base: position 92,883,657 of record NC_137888.1, read on the forward strand.
CCCTTACCCATTTTTATCATTAAATATAGTAATATTACAACATAGCACAAACAGAGCTTTTATATGCAACCTGAATTTTTTTAGTACCTCTGGGAATGGCATTTATTTGGTGTTAGATATGATATTTTCTTAATTTTAATTTGTGTTCTATTTGTACATTTGCTAGGCTGAGTGAACTGAAAGATCAGCCATAAAAATCATATAGCAGTGCAAAAAGTAACCAAAAAATTCTTTTTTTTTCCTAGGGCAAATAGCTAGGAAGTCTTTTCCAGAACTTTGGCAGGGATTCCTAATAGACCTGTTATCCCCTGGTTGGTTGTTAGTTATTTTTGTGCCCACACGGGGTTATTAGTCAGGTACCCTTCCTTATTTTATTTAGTGATTGCTCATGTATTCCTGATAAAATCAAGGCAACTACAACATCTGGCTTTTCTTGATTCCATGGTGAAGTGTAGATAGTTCAGTAACATCCATGTTTTTCATAATAGGTACTTTGGGAAACATCAAAACTGAAGTTTATAATCAGTAGGAATTTAACATCTCAGATTATTTTATATCCGTGGTAGTGATATACACATAGTATTTACTAATATGTTGTTTAATGGCATTTAAAGTATCAGCCAGATGAGACCTATCTGAAAACCACTGTTTCACAACCTGGTTTTAAAACTGTGAAGTCAAAGAATTATCAAATATTTCTTAAAATTCTTAGTTGCCAGTAACTAGAGTCACTCTTGGACCTTTCAGAAACAATGAAAGTTTCACTGTTGGGGCAGGAATGAGCTTAGTGGTATAGCTGGCATTTTTCTCTTCAGCCGTTTATGTAGAACTCTAAAGTGCAAATTTCATGCCTGCCTCAAAATAGATTTATTTTGTACATACGGTGTGAAAATTAAGAGATGTTATACATGCAAAAACAGAGAAGTTAGGTAATTTACCCAAGGTCACATAGCTAGTAAGTGATAGAGCCAGAATTCTAAATCCAGCACTCAAACTTCATAGTCCATACCCTTAACCACTGTGGTATCCTTTCTCCTCCAACAAAATGAGGATGCATTAATGAAACAAAAATTAAAATGAAGGATTTGTCTGTCAATACTATTTGAATATTAAATCTGTCAACCCAGACAGAGCAGCCAGTATTAGTGCACATCTCTTGTCCTTTCAGGAGCCATCCTACAGTATTCTGTGAAAAGCCCTAAAGACCTAGAGATACACTCAACTTTTTGTTGTATATTGTTATTCTCATTCATGTCAGGTTGTTTGTGTCCTTTCTGCACAAAATAGAGAAGCATAACTACATAAATTCTTCAGAGCCACTTCTTTTTTTTATAATTTTTTAAATTTTATTTTAATAAACATATAATGTATTTTTATCCCCAGGGGTACAGGTCTGTGAATCGTCAGGTTTACATATTTCACAGCACTCATCATAGCACATACCCTCCCCAATGTCCATTTCCCTACCACCCTCTCCCGTCCCCCCTCCCCCCAGCAACCCTCAGTCTGTTTTTTGAGATTGAGTCTTTTGTGGTTTGTCTCCCTCCCAATCCCATCTTTTCATTTTTTCTTTTCCTACCTCTCCCCAACCCCCCCGCATTGCATCTCCACTTCCTCATATCAAAGAGATCATATGATAGTTGTCTTTCTCCGATTGACTTATTTCGCTAAGCATGATACCCTCTAGTTCCATCCACGTCGTCGCAAATGGCAAGATTTCATGTCTTTTGATGGCTGCATAGTATTCCATTGTGTATATATACCATATCTTCTTTATCCATTCATCTGTTGATGGACATCTAGGCTCTTTCCACAGTTTGGCTATCGCGGACATTGCTGCTATAAACATTCGGGTGCACGTGCCCCTTCGGAGCACCACATTTGTATCTTTAGGATATATACCCAGTAGTGCAGTTGCTGGGTCATAGGGTAGCTCTATTTTCAGTTTTTTGAGGAACCTCCACACTGTTTTCTAGAGTGGTTGCACCAGCTTGCATTCCCACCAGCAGTGTAGGAGGGTTCCCCTCTCTCCGCATCTTCAGAGCCACTTCTGATAACAACCACAGCCAGCCCTCATGGATTCCAGCTTGACTCTAAACAAAACCAGGAAGGGACGTTTGTCTGGTCTCATTTTATGAAGCTGATAAGTGGACTTGAAGGAGTCTGAAGAGAAACAAAAGAAAGCAGGAAAGTGTAGGATGATATACAAAGCAACCTTTTTTAATATGCTCTGTGCCTCTTAGTGATCTGATTTGAGTATGAACCTTTGATCTAGCACCATTCTAACTCCATGTGACTTTGCATCTCCAACCCATTACTACAGTAATGTCTTTCTCACTCTCATTCATATACCACTTAATAAAACTTCACCATTGCCACGTAGGTGAAAGATTTAACACATGTCTGGCTTCAATGAATGTTTGTAAAACCTGAAAAAAAAAAAAGAGATGAGGAAAAATATAAGCAATTAATAACTTTGTACCAGATGCTTTCAGTAATCCATTTGTGTATTCAACAGACATTTATCAAACATCTGTTGTATTCCAGGCCCCAAGAATACTAAGATGACTGTGACTTGGTCCCCATCTCCTAAGTACATATTCTAGCCTTCAGAGAAGATTCATGACTAATTATAGTATGTTGCATTCTGTAAGGAGGACAGGGATGAGAAAACTTCAAAAATGGCTCCACAGGGAAAATATTTAACCAAAATTTGAAACATAAATAGGTGATTACCCAGGAAACAATGGGAGAAGGACAGTCAATCCTGGCAAAGGGAACAGAACAACTGGGACAAGGCAGTAGTTCTGTGAAAATGTAAGAGAGGTTTGTGTGAGTGATTTATACTATATGATGTGTTAAATAATGGAGACCCTGATTTTATTACGATAGTAAATGTCATGTCACTTTTCTAGCCAGAGAGTGAGTTGAAGTAGGCATTCTCTAAGGACCTATCGAGGAGTAAGTCAATAATTTTACTTATTACTGAGTAGATCGATGCTGTAATGTAATAATGTGAACCCAAAATGTGTGTGTGTATATTCCATAACTATTAAACAAAATTAAGATTTTGCTATAGCAATAATAATGCTAACTTTGAGTACATATATTCCAGGGACCACACTATAAACAGTCTGCGCTTCTCATTTAGTCCTAGAAACCCCTGTGAGGTACATACCCCATTTTCGAAATTTTACTAAAATTAAGTAATTTACCCAAACCCACACAGTTAAGTGGTAGTCATGGTATTTGAACTCATGTACCTGAATGTGACCTTTCAACACCAGTTTGATTGGTTAATAGTCCGCAGTTGACCCTTGAACAATATGAGGGTTAAGGGGTGTCAGCCCACTCACCACACAGTCAAAAATCCATATTTGAACTCCAAAACTTAACCACTAATAGCCTACTATTGACCAGAAGCCTTACCGATAACATAAACAGTTGATTAACACATATTTTGTATGTTATATGTGTTATATGCTGTATTTTTACAATAAAGTAAGCTAGAGAAAAGATGTTAATATGGAAATGTTACTAAGCTCAGTCGGTTAAGTATCTGCCTTCGACTCAGGTCATGATCTCAGGGTCCTGGGATTGAGTCCCACATCGGGCTCCCTGCTCAGCAGGGAGTCTCCTTCTCCCTCTCCCACTACCTGCCTCTCCCCCTTCTTGTTCGTTTGCTCTCTATCAAATAAATAAATAAAATCTTTTAAAAAAAAATGGAACTCATGGGAAAGAGAAATGCATTTATAGCACATACTGTACCTATCAAAAAACAAACCACATGTAAATGGACGTGCATGGTTCAAACCTGTGTTCAAGGGTCAATTGCACCTGGATAGTAGATATTAATGGTAGAGTCTTTGGGGCATTTCAGAGGTTGTGTAATTTTATGCTGTATAGATTTTCTGAACAAGGAGAAGGCCAAATGAGAAGACCTAAAAGTTAGTTTTATGGAGATGTTCATGGGGTGGACCTAATTGGGCAGGAGAATGAAGCCCAGCCAAGCAGTTGAAAACACAAGTCTCAGAGGGCACAGCATAATGACCAGAAGTAAGTGGGCATTGGGCAAGAATGAAGCATCTAGTTAACAAATGGTATGATGTGCTGAACAGGTATTAGTGGCAGTAGAAAGGTGGGTAGTCAACAGGCACAGATAGTGGCAGTTAAAATGTAGCTTGTAGGTTGTGTTTTGGTAGTTGTACATCATCAAGGAAGGAATGAAGGAAGAAGTCAACTCTGAAATTGGAACATAAAATTTGAAAGGATGGCTTTTAGGTAATAAAGGCAAGGGCCACCCAGTTTCTTGAGTAGAATTATAATGTTAGAAAGGATCTACCATCTACATTGACTTAATTTTGGGTCTTCTAAGTTCATCAGATAAAGAAATGAATAAAGCAAAGATCTCCTAAGGAGTTTATAGTCTAGCGAAGAGGGCAGACAAACATAAATTGTATATTAAGTTAAAAGATAAATGCTATAGATAGGATAAGAGGAAACAGGAGGGAGGGTGGGAGAATGGGTTTATAATTTTAAACAGGATAGGGCTAGTTGTGAAGGAAACATTTGAGGGAAGACCTGAAGAAGAAAGACAGCTGAAGACATGATTTAGATCAGACAAATCATGGGCACATTTTTAATCCAACATTTCTTAAACAGTTTAATTTCCCCTTATGTCTGCTTTTGAATTTGAGACTTAACATTAAATAACATAGAATCTTGATTTACTTTTATGAATTCATAGAAAAGCTTCATAAGCATAATTCCAAGCCTGTAATCTGTTATATCTAAATTATGTAGTTGAAAAGTGACAAACTTTGATGTAATCAATACAGTTGGCAATACAGTTTTTTCTAATTATTTATGTTAGGGGTTGATTCTTTCCATCGATTTACTAGTTGTAATTTCTTTTGTGAGTTGCCAGTGTAGTGTTTGCTCATTTTATTTGGGTTTGGTGTTTTTCTTTTCAGTCTGTGTCTGTGTAGTTGATAAGGAATGGAATGTCATACCATTTTTTCCATAGGCTTTTAAAGAAACAATTTTTTCACCGGGCACTAAAAGTAATGAAAATGAAGTATGATAAAGACATAAAAAAAGAAAAAGAAAAAGGAAAGGCCGAAAGTGGAAAAGAAGAAGATAAAAAGAGCAGGAAAGAAAATCTAAAGGATGAAAAGACGAAAAAGGAAAAAGAAAAAAAAAAAGATGGTGAAAAGGAAGAACCCAAAAAGGTGATTTCAACTACAGTTAAGTCAGAATAAATTATTATGTGGACATGATCACTGGCATATGAGTATTTTTGAAATGCTGTGCAACAACACTTAAATATAACTGTATTAGGTTTCTTATGAATACCATGGTTGAGAATTTTTATCTCTGTCTTGAAAGTGAAACATTTTTTGACTCTGTGAATGTCTTACTGTTTTTTTACTTTTTGTAAGTGTTTTTTTCTTCTGTTTAATTTGTGTTTTATTAGGAGGAAACTCCAGGAACTCCCAAAAAGAAGGAAACTAAGAAAAAATTCAAACTTGAGCCACATGATGATCAAGTTTTTCTAGATGGAAATGAGGTGAGAGTATCTAACTTATAAATAGAATTCCAGTTTTCCATAGGAGTTTTTAGAATTATCTTTGATAACTTTACTAAGACAAGAAGTACTTTTGGTAACTAACCATGTAGATAGTACTCTTTAAAAAAAAAAAAAAATCAGTAATTTCCCTGAATTTAGAGTTACAAAAAATGTGTGAGAAAATCAGTCAGAATTGGGTTTAGCTATCTATGAGTGATAGGAAATCTGAAATAACAGTGACTTAAAATAAATGCTCTTTCTCTCTCATCAATGAAATCTGCAGGTAAGCAGTACAGATTTGGCAGCCCTATGGTGGAGCTCTTTGAGGCAATTAGTAAAGGTTAACTTATGGTCCAAAATGACTGCCAGCCTCACCTCTGCATCCAAAGGAGGAAAGAATGAGGGACATGCCTTCTCTTTAAGGACACCTTCCAGGAAGCGAGTGGCTGCATTTCTGTGTGGATTCCAGTGGCCAAAACCTGGTCACATGGTTATGGCCTACCTGCAGTAAAATCTTAGAAATGTGCTTTTATACTGGTGGTCATTTGCCCAGCTAAAATGCAGAATTTCCTTTACTCTCAGAGGAAAAAAGAGTAGAATGGTTAATGGAGAACACCTATAATTTTGTCCTCTTATAGTCAGACACAATATTTTATTGTTTTTATTTCTTTTGTAATGGAGAGTTCTGTGCTGATAGCCTTCCGTGAAGATTACTTAGTCATTTAACTCATACAGAAACATTAGTTATATACTAGCCGTTGAATTCTTGTGAAATTCAAGACATATTTCTTCTGTTACACCTAATACAAAAGTAATAGTATATATGAAGTAGTGGTTCCTAGAGCTATGAGTTTGAAATTCTGGGAAGGCTTTTCAGAAAATATGTGCTCTTGGCTCATTCCAAACATACTTGCATGAGAATCTGTAGTATGGAATGTAAGGGTGTGTGTGTGTGTGTGTGTGTGTGTGTGTGTGTGTGTGTTTTCTTAACCCCTGGTTAAGAACCACTGTAATAGAAGACCATAGGTCTTCGCTAGTGTGAAAGCTAAGATACCTTCAGTTAAACATCAAGCATTAGCTATATGCAAAGACATTTTTATAGGTGCTAGGAATAGCATGATAAATAAGATAAATTCTTTCTTTTCTTGGAAGTGCTTTATACTCTAGCAAAGATACAAGCTTTTAAACGTTACTATATCATAGTGTGGTGAGTGTTATAATATGAGAATATCAATTAGGAATAGTAAATTTAATCAAGACAGGATAAGAAGGGTCTGGAGACCTTGAACACTTGAGCTAAAGGACGACTGGCAGATTACCAGCTGCAGTGGGAAGGAATTCCAGATCTGTTAGGTGAAGGAAACAGCCTGAGCAAAAGCAGAGGTGCTTGCGTTCTTGAAAAGACTATATTTTATTCTGTAGGAAGCAACATGCTTTCAAACTTTTAAAGCTGGGAAATGTCTTTAAAAACCTGGTTTTTAGGGGCACCTGGGTGGCTCAGTGGGTTAAAGCCTCTGCCTTCAGCTTAGGTCATGATCCCAGAGTCCTGGGATCGAGCCCCGCATCGGGCTGTCTGCTCAGCCGGGAGCCTGCTTCCCCCTCTCTATCTGCCTGTCTCTCTGCCTACTTGTGATTTCTGTCTGTCAAATAAATAAAAATAAAATTTAAAAAAAAAAAAAAAACCTGGTTTTTAGAATGCTAACTGGCAGAAGTGAGGTCTGTGGATCTGATTTCCAGGGGAAATTTGCAGTTTAAAAAGAGGAATGGAACCCCCGTGTTAGAAATAGAACCAAATCAAAAAGACAATAACAAAGAACTCTGGTCAAAATAAAATCAGGAAATGGAAGAGTACTGATATTTATAGAAACTAAGATAAAAGTAGGAGTTTTAGATAGGGATTGAGCAGAGTTCTGATTGTTGTGAATGAAGTAAACTTCTCGTGTAAAAGTAAATCAAGCTTTAAAGCAGCGGTTCCCAACCTACAGGCTATACACCCTCCACAAGGGAGTAGGCAATGTAATTATTGCAGATAGTCATAGCATCTTTATGTCCAGTAAGCATGAACTTCATTAATGAGTCTTTGCATTTCACTGATGAAGGGAACAAGGTAGAGTTGATTACTGCTGGATCTGTAATAGGGCCTGGCTCGATCTATCTTAACTGTGCTCTTAGCCCAGACTGCTTCTACTTACACCAGTGTGCACCATTCCATTAGGTACAAAAAGTTGTACAAGTGCTAGTCTTTGGGTTGAAAATAAGTAATGGTTGGCACACATGAACAAATTGTTAAATTCATGTTAAATATTTGGAAATTTACTTAAGTGTATTACAGAATTTATAGTCTTGAAAATAATTTTCTAGCTAAATGAATACCCAGAGAAACCCTACTACTGACGAAAGGGTCTTTGGAATTTGTTTGCCTTAGGGAATAGTTCTTATATGTTAAGAAGTTGAAAGCCACTGTAGTAGAGGATATAGAATTAAGCTTAACTTTCTAAAGTAACCTTAAAGCACTGATTTTTTTTTTCTTGATTTTTCTAGGTATTTGTGTGGATCTATGACCCAGTTCACTTTAAAACATTTGTCATGGGATTAATTCTTGGTAAGTACAATCTCTAAAATTTAGAAAGGAAAATAAAAATACAAAAGTCATAAAAATATTCAACATAAAATAGTTATTTTAAAATAGGTATACTTCAAGTGAAGTTAGAAGATAAATGATAAGCTAAGGAAAATAATTACAAGGCATGAAAACAAAAATTAAGAGATTAACAACCTCGTAGAAAAATGGTAGGAATGCCTGGGTGGCTCAGTCAGTTTAAGCGTCTGCCTTCGGCTCAAGTCATGATCCCAGGGTCCTAGGATGGGTCCCACATCAGGCTCCTTGCTCAGCAGGGAGCCTGCTTCTTCCTCTGCCTGCCGCTCCCCATCCTTGTGTGCTCTCTCTCTATAATAAATAAAATCTTTTTAAAAAAGAAGGAAAGAAAAATGGTAAAGGCAGCCCACAGATAAATACAGTAATCAATAATCATAAACAAAACTTAGTCACACGTGGGGTGCCTGGGTGGCTCAGTGGGTTAAAGCCTCTGCCTTAGGCTCCCGTCGTGGTCCCAGGGTCCTGGGATTGAGCCCCGCATCGGGCTCTCTGCTCAGCGGGGAGCCTGCTTCCTCCTCTGTGCCTGCCTCTCTGCCTACTTGTGATCTCTGTCTGTCAACTAAATAAATAAAATCTTTAAAAAAAAAAAAAGGCAAATGACCTTTCCTTCACCTTTAAAAAAAAAAAACTTAGTCACACATAATATATATTTATGTAATATATACATTAAAGCAACCATGATTAAGAGGCTTACAGAGTTTGATAGTACAGAGTCTTAGTGTAGGTCCAACACTTAGGAAAAACCAACACTCTCTAGAATTGATTGTATGTCCACTGTTTTAATTTTTAAAGAGAAATTTGGCAATGTCTTCCAAATTTTAAATGCACACACACTAACTCAGGTGTTATACTTCTAGGAATTTATCCTATGACTGTTCTTAATACAGTTACACAAAGTATCTATTCACAAATGTTCATTGACACATTATTCATTTTTTTTTAAAGATTTTATTTATTTGAGAGCACATGCACATGACCAGAGTGGGGGGTGGTAGAGGGAGAGAGAGAAGCGGACTCCCCAGGGAACAGAGAGTCCCAGTGTGGGGCTCTATGTTGGGCTCCATGCAGCTTGCAGAACCCTGGGATCATGACCCAAGGCAGCTACCTAAACAGCTGAGCCACCCAGGCGCCCCTCATTGACACATTATTCTAATCCAAGACCCTCAGACTATATTTAGGGTAATTAGCAAGTATCTTTTAAAGTTTAAATGTCAGTACCTTTTGACCTAAAAATTACACTTCAGGGAATATATCCTGTGAACTTATCCTATGTATACTACCCTAATCACAGTTGCACAAATGTACAATACTTCGGTATTGGTTGCATTGTTGTCTGTAATAGAATAAAACTGGAAACAATTCAAGTTCCTGCATAGGAGAATGGTGAAATACATTATAGCACAGCTGCACAGTAGAATACCATGCAGCTTTTAAGAATTAGGTAGGATATACTGATGGAAAAATATCTAAAATAGACTAAGTGAAAGAGACTATAAATGTAAGAAGAATATAAACTCATTTTTGTAGAAAAAATATCCTATGTCCCTTGTTTTAATTATACATAGGCAGTCTCTGGCAGTACTAATTAGAAACATAGTAGTAGTAACCTCTGACCATTAATTGGTTGAAGACTTCACTTTATACCTTTTGGATTGTTTTTCTTATCATGGGTATCTGTTATTCCTGTAAGTTCAAGGTGGGAGCCTGGGGAGGAAGGGTATTTAACAAACAAAAAAATAGATAGCAGTCAAAAATAAGTGTGGTCAATATGATAGCATAGGATCCCATACAAAATAACTCAGTTAAATCCTACCCAAATTGCTAATAAACGTCAGTCACTTACTAAGTACTAGTCACTTCATTGAATATTTTACATGCATTATTTCATCCTCACGGCAACCTTTAAAAAAGAGGAAGAGGCACATATTAAATATAAGGTAACTTAGCCTTGAAATAACTTGCCTAGAGTTACTTAGCTTAAAAATGATAGAGCTCTCTTGTTCTCAGGACCTGAAACCAGACTTCTGATTTCTTCTGATTATTCCATGCCGTCCCATGGTACTTAGAAAAAAACTGGAAGTGTTTGTATCCAGTTTTCCCTAACTACCAAAAAACTATCAGAGTCTACCTGCTGAGCTTTTCAGTCTATAGATGTCAAAGCTCCACCCCAGACTCACCCCTCCCTGCGGGAGGGATCTTGGGAATCGTTTTTTTAGTTAGTGTTGTTTGGCGATTGTTTCTTTAAGCTCCCCTTATTCAGTAGGCAGATATATTAAAAAAATAAGACAGACATTGCTTGGAAACAGTAGCAGTTGATCATTTAAGGGGCTAACAATTTCACATTTTTAGACACTTTTTTCTAATCATACGTAATTTGTACTAGAAAAAATCTTAACCTGAAAGCGGTATTTAAAATGTTAGATTGAACTGTGTAAAATGCCCGGTAATTTACCATTTTTTACCTATAAAAATGGCAAATCTCTATGTTTCAATATGTTTATATTTCACTTTTGTCCCCTAGGAAAATAATTTACTGTTATTGCAACCAAGCCATTTAAAATTTTAATCTCAAAGTTGTCTATGTAACTTTGTCATTTCTTGTTCTAGTGATTGCAGTGATAGCAGCCACCCTCTTCCCTCTTTGGCCAGCAGAAATGAGAGTAGGTGTTTATTACCTCAGTGTGGGTGCAGGCTGTTTTGTAGCGAGCATTCTTCTTCTTGCTGTTGGTAAGTATTGTCATTAGTATATTTGGCCTTAGTAAGGTTGACACCAAGGAGTTGGGACTGTAGTCTGGAGCTTCAAGTAAAGCTTAATAACAAAACTAATATAGGCGAATGAAGAAGTATATGGACCTACTTTTTGGGTTATATCCCAAAACTGACTCAGGCTTGAAGTAGAATATGTACCTGATTCGATTTGGTCTATTGTGAAGAAAAAGTATTTAATGTCTCTTAATCTGCATATAGATATGTTTTAAAGTTTAGCCATCACAAAGACTTTAATATTTTTACAGTGGTTGATCATTTATGAGATGTAATACTTTCAGTAAAGCATTTTTATGTATCGATTTAAGGCAAATGAAACTTGTATTAAATATTTAAGTTCTATGTGTATATTCAATAAATGATTCTAAACAACTGAGTTGCCATTTTGGGAAAAAATTTTGCACCCATGTACCAAAATAAATTCTAGATACATTAAGGAATTTTTAAATGGTTTTTAAAAATCAGAATATAAGTAATATTTTTTTACATTTCTGGATGAATTAGGGTCTTTATAACTAAAAACAAACCAATATGAAAATAACTTACTTCAAATGAGAAAGTTAAAAACAAATGATTTTAAATACATGAAAAAAATTTTTTTTTTTTTAAAGATTTTATTTATTTGACAGACAGGGATCACAAGTAGGCAGAGAGGCAGGCAGAGAGAGAGGAGGAAGCAGGCTCCCTGCTGAGCAGAGAGCCCGATGCGGGGCTCGATCCCAGGACCCTGGGATCATGACCTGAGCCGAAGGCAGAGGCTTAACCTACTGAGCTACCCAGGTGCCCCAAATACATGAAAAATTCTTATCACCAGTAATCAAACAATAAAATTAAGATAATAAAGTGGGGTTTTTGCCTGTTTAATTAGGAAGATTTTTTTTTTTTTTTTGAAATGGAAATACTCAGTGCCAGGGAGGGTTTGACTAGAAGGAAATACACCTAAATATAAGTTATGGTAGTTGTGAGTACTTTTAAAGCTATTCTTTATACTTGTCTGTATTTTTTACAATGAGTGTATTACTTACCATGAAAAAAAAAACAACAAATACTGTTTTACTTAAAATCCTAGTCTTTGAAGATTTTCCCCTATAGGGTGGGCAGATCTAATTTAATTTTTACTTTGAGAAAGAAATGGGAATTTTTCTCTGCTTATCTAAAGCTGTATATTGATTTTTAAACTTCTATATATAATTCTTTGGTAGAGTTTATATTGGCAAATGGTACTAAGTTCTGGTTATTTCCCCAAATGACAAATCCATCTTCCACCAAGACATAAGAGAGTACTTTCTGTACAAAAAGAAAATACAACATCACAGTATTGACCTAACATTTGCTGTTAGAGGACGTACTTTGTCTAAGATTATCCGAGCTGAGCACATGTTATTCTCAGGTTTGTGAAATATAATAGATTCCTATATTGTAAAGCATTACTCATCTGGCCCTAAGCAATTTTCCTCTGCATGTGCATTCACCCTGAACATCAGGGTGTCCTGAGTTAGTGCCACCATCCCTGGAACCAGTGGCTCATGTAGTATTTTCATTCAATTTATCATGTTTATGGGCCTCCCTTTTTTCTCTGTGATCTCTGACTGTGTGAAGCTTTTTTCACCACCTTTCATATTTTCCCTCCTCTGGTTAATCACCTTGAGGAAATCCCCTGATGCTTCTACATACAACATAGCACATTTGTAGGCCAAGAAATTATATCTAAGATTGTAAAGCAGCTAACTAGTGATAGTATACTATCTGCATCAAGAATGAAAAGCTATATATAAACTTTGATCTGACATTAGATAGAATCAAATTGGTGGGCACCTGGGTGGCTCATTTGGTTAAGTGACTGCCTTCGGCCCAGGTCATGATCCCAAAATCCCTGGGTCAAGTCCCACATCGGGCTCCCTGCTCAGAGGGGACTCTGCTTCTCCCTCTGACCCTCTCCCCTCTCATGCTCTCTCTCACTCTCTCTCAAATAAATAAATAAAATCTTAAAAAAAAAAAAAAAAGAATCAAATTGGTATCTTCAGGCTCTCAAATCCCTGAAAATTTAGAAGCTCTTTGAAAAATTTCAGTGAAGATTTAACTCTCCTGAATAGAATTAACCCACTTACTTATCTTTTATTTAAACTAGTATTCATAATAATTTATGGTTATTATGTCATTTTGCTCTTTAAAATAATAGTTTTCAATAGTGTTTTCCATTTTAAATATACTATTAATCTAAGTATGCATTGTGGATTAATAATCTTGTGAATTAAACCAGAAAACAAACCCAACATTTTGTTTCTGTTAGAAAATGCAAGGCCAAATATACTTTCAAATAGTGTTCACCTGTAGCCTACTTATAACCTGGATATTTATTTTATATTATCCTGTGAAGTATTATATATTGGTCAAAATTATATTTGGTGCTTCTTTGAATATGTATAAGACCTTTGGCAGTTTTCTAAACGTGTCCTTTTTAGTATAAGAGCAATAGGACATTAAATACACAGTGGTTTTCCCACGACTCTTCCATGTTTGCCCCTGGTAATCTAATGCCACATAAAACCTGTTGGAATTCTACTGTGCCCAATTTATATATGTGGAGAATTTAAGTTTTATTTGTGTCATTTCTGGGGTTTTTTTTGGATTTGAATCAAGATATCCAATTATGGACCATCTGTCTTACAACCCTACAGTGTCTATCATAGTATCATAATTTTATTTGGAGGAAAAAAACATGCAGCCTCCTTAAGAGATATTCATTATTTCTTTTTATCTGTGGAATTTATTCTTAAATCGTAATTTCAAACATATTTGCCTTTATTCTTTGTACCTTAAAAGATATCAGTGTGTACAGACTTTCAGAATATTTATGTTCTTTGTGAAAATAGCAATTACTACTTCATAAAACTCAAGGCAGTTATAACCATTTCCTTTTATTTATCCAAAGCAGTCTAATGGAGGAGGCACAGATAGCTGAGCTTTTTTCAGACCTAATATGAAAATGGTGGTATAATTGTAAAGAAAACAAAAAGCAAAACAAACCAAAATCTGTCATAATTGTTTGTCCATAGCATTCTCATAATTATGACTTAAAAAAAAAAAACAGGAAAATCACACAACTCCGTATAACTGGTAAATTAGAGAAAACTTTATGAAAAACTGAGATTGTGTTTGTGAAAACTCCTTACTATAAACTTTAAAATTCTCAAATGCTTCCGTTACCTAACCACAGTTTTAAGTTTGCAATTTGAGAGTAACCTCAAGCCCTACTGTTTTATTATTTCCTAATATCAGGAGAGGAATGGTCCCTAAATAACAGAAATTATATAACTAATTAATAGAAATTGTAGCTGTATTCTCTTACCATTCAGAAGTATGTAATTTTACTTAGAAGACATATTGTTCAGGCAGAGTAGGCACACAACGTGGACCCATGACATATTCAGGGCCCTATAGAAATGTATTTCCATTTTTTTTTAATCAGAAGTAGTAATATATACACATGTATCTAATAATGAACCTGTGCATATTTGTATTTACACCAATATGATTATAAAGAGTATAATTTTTAATATTTTTTTACAAAGGAATTGCCTTACAAAGGCAAAAGTGCCTAGAGTCCAGGAAAGTCATGGTGCAGTCTTGTTTTTTTCATTTAAAGTGCTTCTTAAGATATCCTCCATCCCTGACTGCATTTATTTCCTTTTTCTTATGCCATGGTCTCATGCATACTTAAACGTCCAACTGAGGCTGTGCTTATTGATCTATGTCATAGCAAAGTGTGTCGCTCAGGATCAGAGCAGAATGCTCTGTACCAAGAATACTGTGGTTGCTGCTGTAAACTAGCCAGGATTTGATTGTTTATGTTCATGGTACATGTAATGTGCAAATAATAAACTGAACATTTTTTCAGTTTTTTATTAACTATTCCCCGCTATCTGAATCAATGCTTGAATTACTCAATTAGAGACTTTTTTTTCCCTACAGCTCGTTGCATTCTGTTTCTCATTATTTGGCTCATAACTGGAGGAAGGCACCACTTTTGGTTCTTGCCAAACCTGACTGCTGACGTCGGCTTCATCGACTCCTTCAGGCCTCTGTACACACATGAATATAAAGGACCAAAAGCAGACTTCAAGAAAGATGAGAAATCTGAAACCAAAAAGCAACAGAAGTCCGACAGTGAGGAAAAGTCAGACAGTGAGAAAAAGGAAGATGAGGAGGGAAAAGTAGGACCAGGGAATCATGGAACAGAAGGCTCAGGTGGAGAACGGCATTCAGACACAGACAGTGACAGGAGGGAAGATGACCGATCCCAGCACAGTAGTGGAAATGGGAATGATTTTGAAATGATCACAAAAGAGGAACTGGAACAGCAAACAGATGGGGATTGTGAAGAGGAGGAAGAAGAAGACAATGATGGAGAAACAACTAAATCTTCTCATGAAAAATCATAATTGACTAATTTGGGACTAAATAAGTGCAGGAGGTTGGATTTTCTATGTTGGCTGATCATCCTAATGTACACATTTGTAGCATTCTTCAACTCCATTTGCTGAAATGTATTTTGACATCCAGGCAATTATATTCAGTCCTTCATTTCATAGAATACTATTATTGGTACAGTCTAAAGCCATTTATAAGTTGTATCTATTTGATAATTTTACAGTAAGTAGGTCTTACTCATTTTGATAGTTATCAAAGATGCATTTTCCACAATGATATGTAGATTAATGGCATTTTTGATAGTTGTATGGCTTTTTACTATTAGATTAATCAAAATAACTAAAAGAGATAAACAGGAAACACCAACATTTCAGATTATGCATAGTTATATAGCCATTTCACAGTTTCTTTACAATGAAATGCTTAAACTCCTTGTTCTTGATAGTTAAGCTTTGGTTGATTATAAAAGTATACCAGGAAATTTCTAAGATTCTGAGTTAGCAGGGTTCAAAAGCATTTTGTGGAAACAGGTCAACTAATAATACAGCAACACTTTTAGTTTAGCTACAAATTCTCCTTTTCCAACTTAGGAAATCCAAACTGATTTGTACATCTGACTCAGAGAAAGATAGTCATCTCCAACATAGAAAGCAAAACAGCATTGGTTGGAAGGCGATGGCTCTTCTTCCATTTCCTTGTCGTAAAGTAAATGTATTCTGTACATAATTTACAAATAAACATTTTATTTTAATTGTTACTTATTATTTAGACATTTTCTCAACACTTAAATTTGTAAAATTAAGACCATGTAAGGGTATGTTTTTAGAGAAATGGAAGTTCCAATAACCCACAGAACATCTGTGATCTTTCTACAGCAGCTTCAGTTTTGTGCCAACATTCCATGTATTTGAATATGAGTTTAAAAGATCCTTTTTAATAAGAGCAGACTTAAAGTAGCTGTTTGTATGCCTTAATGTTCATTTTGATTTATCTTAAATCTCTACATTCAGAAAGGGGGTACTATATTATCAGACCACGAGGCACTGCTATGAAAGATAATTTACTGTTCTAAAATACCAATTTAAAATAAAGAACATGAAAGAACATGAGAGAACCATTGGACTCTAATTGCTTTGAACTAGTTTTCAGTTTGATTTTATGTCTTGCATACCTTAGTTACAAATCTTTGGGAAAAATCTTGTGTTTACCTATGAGCAGAATATCATTCCTTGGACTTCTACTCTTTTAAGATGATAATGAATATTAAATTATTTTCCTTCAGTCACAGAGCATTTTGCTTTGTAGTTGAAATGGGTGTTGTGGGTAGGTCTTTTTTTCTTTTAGGCTGTTTCCCATCTAGTGTTTGACTAAAGATGTTAAATTTTTTTAATTGTGACAAAGGACATTTTCTGTATACTGACACCTTTTATTAAATGACTTGACTGCTTCTTATTAGTATTCCTTGTAAGTGGACAGAAATATGGCTATTTGATGTTAACGCAACTCTGTCAAGGCTGCAAACAGTCATTTAAAAAGTTTCCTCCTAGCAAATGTTTGCTAAGTACCTGGGTGTTTCCTCCTCACATTTTCAGAGCTCTACTGCTTATTTCCACAGTAAGAGTATGCAAATTACAGCGTCTGAGCGTCTTAATCACCAGTAGCACTAATACCTATTTTGGGGTATTGTAATGGTACCAGAAGCGTTTTTTCAAAAATAAAAAATGACTTAATTTTTACTACTGTGATAATACCCAGGCACTCAGTATTTATCCTAAAGCTCTTTATAATATATGTAGTGTGTCTAGTCTTAAAGACATTTGGAGCATGGCAAGAAAGTCAGCTTCTCATTGATGTTTGTGGATTCTTACAGAATGTTAGTACAAATTTTTATAAATATTTGGTGGTCCCTGCGGGAAAATATCATTCTTACTATGGTTAGAAAGTGAGTTAGAAATTTCAGCTCAGTGTCTTCTACTATTCAAGGTTGTATACTTTAAACAACTATAAAAATCAAAAGGCTGCCACTATTAGATGCCTCAGAAGAATAGCTGGTTGTCTTTGTTGGCTAACGTTAAATATTCTGAGGCCAGAGCATGGAAGAACTGTTTACATTAGTCAACGAAATGGTGATTTTTTTTTTTTTTTAAGGAACTTCAAGTTTGCAATGCTACTGTAAGTAGAAGCATGAAGCTTTTGGATAATGTACGACTTACTGTGGAGTAGATATAAATTGGCCTAACTAAGGATTGAATTAACCAGCTGAGTCCAAATAATAAGCATAAATCGTATGTAATTGTTCTTAAAGTCATTGTATTAAATAGATTGTTTTCACTTTTTCCTCCCACTAATTTCTTTAATTTTCCAACTATATGGCCTTCTAGACAACTTTAATTGAAATAATTTGGATTTAGTCAAATACTATTCAGAAACTAATAAATTTTACTGTAACACATCAAAATTATGCAATGATGATGGATTTTAATGTTTCTCCCCTTTTTGGTTTTACCTTGTAAGTACCAATTAGCAGCTGCCATAAAAAAAAAATCGTGTCTTTCATAAATTGAATTTTCTTACTTGAATCTTTATTAGGAACTGGAAAACGGCAAGTACAGTTTATTGTTGTTCTTGGCAGAAGAGTTCTATGGTCACCACTAACACAGAATTAATGCTAAACCATTGCTCCTAGGGGAAATACAGGGCTATTGTTCTGCAAGCCTCTGGTCACATTTTTATCAACTAATCAATACCTAAGCTTGTTTCAGGTGTCTTTGTGTTTTGTTGACTTACTAACATTAAACTTACCGTCAACAGCCCTGTAACTTCACGCTTGACTAAAGCTCGTCTTACACATGTTATTTTCTCCATGAGGCACGTCACAGCCTTCTTGTACCTATTAGGAACATTAGGCAGCCCTTCAGCACTACATCTGAGGGCCATTTTAAACAGGGAAATCACCAAAGAAAGGACAAAGATGCAAAAAACGTGGTACTAACTAGAGCAAAGGATGCTCATTTTACAATATGAGGGCTGCGGTACCCTGCTCAACCTCAAGTGGGAACATACACATTAAGCAAGTCAAAATTTTCACTCCACAGGTGACCGTGAAAGCACCAGGAAAGTTTTAAAGAGTAGGCAAACACCCAAATACAGAACCCATGTATAATGAGGCTCAATCGTACTTAACTGTATTACAAAGCTATGATATCTATCTGCCTGATCTACAGAATATTGCTGAATCGTGTTTCCATATTTCTATAACTTTTTAAAGATTTTATATATTTAATCTCTCCACCCAGCATGGGGTTCAGACCCACAACCCCAAGATCAGGAGTTGCACAATCCACTGACAGAGCCAGTCAGGTGTCCCTCTGTGACTCTCTCTCTCTCTTTTTTTTTTTTGTTTATAAGATTTATTTATTTATTTTAAAGAGCATGCAAAAGTTGGACCTGAAGGAGAGAATGTCAAGCAGACTCCCACTGAGCATGGAGCCCAACATGGGGCCTGATCTCATGACCTGAGATCATGACCTTGCCGAAATCAAGAGTTGGAAGCCTAATCAAGTGAGCCACCCAGGTGCTCTCCCCTCCATAATACTTAAAATGTTTAATGTCTAACAGTAAATACTTGGTTCCTAACTGTTTGTCATAGATAGTTTGCTTTCACTCTTTGTTTCAGCGGCATTTCAGTTCTCAGTTTAATCATTCAGTAATACTCAGTACTTAATGTGTGCCGGAATTTTATTAGGCACAGCCATGAATTTGAAAATTACAGATGTGCCCCCTTGGACCATCGAATAGTGTGATATGTGTTCTGGTAGAGACTGGTCACATGTGGTGGATATCTCTCCGCCTCCACCTTTTCTTCACCCTCTTTCCCATGAAGCTAATGAATGGACCACAGCAGTGAGCTCCTTTGCCTCGGGGCTTCTGAATGGGTTTTGCCAAGGAGTGTCCTTGTCAAAGATAGATAATCAGCGTGTCAATTCTTTTGGCTCTGTCATAACCTCTTCCAAACTTCCCTTCACTAGTTTCCTTTGAATTGCCACTCCCTGTTCTTTTCCCTTCTGGCCGAGAGGTCATGTCACCTCTGCTGCCACTAACCTGGGGTTGCTAAAGCTAGTGTGCTTCCTGTTCTGGCTCCCTGGACCCATAGCTTTGTACAGTAGTATCTCCTCAGAGTATCTTAATTTAAGGACCATCTGCTTCCTGTTGGAACCAAGACCAAGAAACCAAAGAGGAATTACTAGAGAAAATACTCCAAAGAGTTTACCTCTGACAGTCCTTGTCACCAATTATCAGAAAGGATCTCACAACTTCACTGAGTATGTTCTAACAGTTTTGATAACCCAAATCCTATTCTAGTAGATACCTATCCAGATACTACATAAAGAAATAAATTTGTTTTCTCGGACAAGCTCTTAAGCCAATGTCTGCAGGATTTAGTTGTGAGCTTATGAGTAGGTCTAGTTGCATTTACTCCACTTTTTCAGCTTACCCTGCGGACCCTTTGAAACTTAAATAAGTCACACAGCTTTCCCAACAAAATAGGTTTTCAATCTGAGAAATTTTCTTAGATCTGTAGTTTTAGAATTGTCCAAAAGGCCTGTAATCTCTATTCTTAACCCAGCAGCAGAGAGGGCAGGAGGGCTAAGTTTCTCTGGAGTCAGATCACCACACTTTGGTCTCCTTTAATTTAAAGTGAATGCCAAGATCCATTCAGTTTTTTCTACCGCGGACCCTTTTTCAGAATAATGTGTTTAAGTGCAGAAAATGAAATGCATGGGATTACAAAGAAAACCAATTATATTGAACTAAGTTATCAAAATATATGTGTGATACAGTAATAAATGTGTTCACTTAATAACCAAATCTAGCAGGAGGCTTAATAACTGCTCTGACAGCAAGTAGCATAAACACTATATGGAGATCTCTGTAGCAACTAATGAGATATGAAAATACCTGCTTTCTGTTATTGACTAGTCATAGTCACTGGCCTGATACAGCTCTGCATTGTTGCACTTATTATAATCAAAGGGAATACTAAATTCCACTTACAGTTTACAGAAAATAATTTTTATTCCCATGCAAGTGCACATATCCTCTGAATTCTGCCCTTAAATCTCTTATAGGTCTGTGACTCCAGGTTAAGAGTTCCTTAACTAGCTAACCAGATATTGGTGGCAATATTTCAAATAGAACTATAATATCATATTCAAAGGCCATCATATTCAAATGATACTTAATTTAGCATAATTTGGTGTTTAATCTTATTCACATCTCATGTCTACTTCATTAACACATATGTAACAAATTACATGTGTGAGGTTTTATTTAAAATACCTTATACCTTGGGGTCCCCGGCTGGCTCAGTTAGTAGAGTGTACAACTCTTGATCTTGGGCTTGTGGGTTCAATCTCCATGTTGGGTGTAGAGATTGCTTTAAAAAAAAAAAAAACTTTTTAGACAATTGTTATATGATCTCTCTTATATGAGGAATTTGAGAGGCAGGGTGGGGGTTCGTCGGGGTAGGAAGGGAAAAAAATGGAACAAGATGGGATCGGGAGGGAGACAAACTATAAGAGACTCTCAATCTCAGGAAACAAACTGAGGGTTGCTGGAGCGGAAGGGAGTTGGGAGGGTTGGGGTGGCTGGGTAATGGACATTGGGGAGGGTATGTGCTATTGTGAGTGCTGTGAATTGTGTATGCCTGATGATTCACAGACCTGTACCCCTGGGGCAAATAATATGTTATATGTTAATAAAAATTTTTTCAAAAAATAAAAAAAAACTTTAAAAAAGTAAAATATCAAAAAAATTCAGTTTTTGTAGGAACTTTATTAATGGGCAAAGCAGGGCACACTCTTATCCATGCTGAGGTTATCTTCCAATCATTCAGTAAATATCTGTGGGACATTCATTGTGCAATCACTGAACGCAAGGAGTTAGTTCAGTGAGGGAGAGACAAGTGCTTATGTAAACAAGTACTTGCAACAGAGCGCAGTGTGATGGCAAGAGTATCAATGACATGCTTGTGGGATCACATAAATGTACACCCAGCCCAGATAGGGAAGATCAGGAAGAGCTTCAAGGATGAGTTGGCAGTACATAAAAAAGAGACAAAGGTTATCTGCGGTCACTACAACGAGATGCACAAAATAAAAGACAATGAAATGAGTCTGCCATGTTCCTGGAACTGAAAACAGTTCAGGTGCAGCTGGGACAGATATGAGTCTGGAGAATCATGGAGTGTGGCTGACAGTCGCACAGCCCCGGGAACAAGTCTGCTGCCACCATGATCATCCCCACGTGCTGCTTCCCCTGTGGCATGATCGCCAGCAACAACTGGGAGGCCTACCTGGGCTGTTGCAGGCCGGCAGCCCCCAGGGGGCTGCCCTGGAGGCACGGGGCCTGAAGGGCTACCGCAGGGGCTGCATGCTGCTGGCCCATGCTGACCTGATCGAGAAGCTGCTCGAGTCTGGCCGCCTGGAGAAGCGACCGTGCTGGAGCCTTCCGCTGCCCTGCTGACCACAGGCAGGCAGGGTCAGGCCCAAGGTGCAATCCACTGAGGCAGAAGAGCGGCGAGCAATGCCTGACCACCGCCACGTGGGCAAGTGTGCTCCCTCTCTGGGAGAAACCATCCAGTACAGGTCTTGGCAGAACCAAAAGAGAGAGAGAGAGAGAGAGAGAGATGAGTCTGGAGAGAGAAGAGGTCATGGTTTGCCTCGAATCCTTTCCTTTTGAAAATACCCATTCTCCTCTGTTGTACTCCTCCTTCTGTTCTAGAGTGACGGGCCAAGAAAGAGCACGTGATCCAACCCAGGCCAACCCCCGGCCTCTCCCCTCCTCTGGATCCGAGTTTGAAGGACCATGGGTTGCCAGTGGCTATGTTGCCTTCACATAGGCAGAGCTTGTCTAGAAACAAAACAAACATGTGGCTATTGGAGTGGCCATCACCTTCTCTGAATACTTCTAAGAATCCTCAGATTTTCATATTCTAACCATAACTTCCCTCTTGTTTCCAAAACAACTTGAGATTTTTTCGTATTATAGAAAACTCAAAAAATACTCAAGAGCAAAAATAAGGAAACAGAAAACCCCCAAACCTACCTCCAGGGACAATCACTGTTAAAACTCATATACATCTTTCTAAACCCTTACGTTTGTGACATGTGTCAGCATATTCATGGAAGTAGGAAAAGGTATTAAGCAAATGAGATCATACCATATAAATGATCTGGAAAAAGAACATGTGTGAAACCAGAGACTTAACATTTTTCCAGAAAAACAAATCACTGATCAGCTTATGATTTTGAATCATATTCCTGTTCATCACCTTCAAACTTCAAAATGCAAACTTAATGTTAACCTTAGACTAGGTGTATGCCAAACGCATGCCATAGACAAGGATTTCCACATTGCAGGGTGTTTGATGATCAGTGTAAGAGGGGATCAGAAAATTTCATCATTAGCTTTCCCATAACTTCAAATATACACCTTCACCTCTTACAATGATGAGACTTTGCAGGAAAGAAGAAGTAAAATCAATAACAAGCAAATTAGTCTAAAAGTGAGAGAAAGCAGTGTGTACATAGAAAGTGGTCTGCACGTTTAGAGTCTATTCAATATCCGTCAGACTTCACAACTGTAAAGAGCTATTGACATCACAGAAAGGAAGACAGGTGATAGCTCTGTCCCCACTCTTCAGCTGCATATAGTCTTCAAGGTTTACAAAATTGAAACTCCTATCCTTAATAACATTTTCTCTTACTGAAGTTTAATAAAAGAACACCCAGAGTTTTCCATTTCTCAAATTCCTATGCACTTTCTTCTACCTCACCTTACAACTTGGTCTCTTCCCAAAGATCTGGTTGCAAATTTTACTTCTTTAGAACAGCATATGGAAGGACTCTGAAGATGTCTAGTACCTCCCTCAGTTTCCAGCTGAAAGGACTTACTAAATCACAGTCTTAGCAGGGAGTATAGGATGTTTGTTTTAAAGGTTCCATCAATGTAAAGCCACAATTATAAGTAGATGAGTTCCCTATAGCAGGGAAATTAACCCCTGGGAAATAAGCTCCAATTTTCAGCCCATTGCCACCTCACATTCTTTCTTCTGCCCTACCCAGATGGACAGGAGTGTGGTGATCAGTAGGGACAGGAGGAATGCGGTGGAGACTCCTTTTTCAGGGGGCTGTTACAGTTTCCTGCAGGACTCGGGAGGCAGGTCATCTGAAGAATCTTGAAACTGAAAGACCCTGATCCACCATTCTTTCTTCTCTTCATTCAGCCAGTGAACACATTCTGAACCCCTGGTAGGTACTGAACAATGAAAATAAAACACAGGGGACCTGCAGCTTCTGCCCCCAGGCAGCCGAGTCCAGAGAAGGAGCTCGCAACCAGCTTTGGCCATGCAAGAACAGATAAGGGGCAGGAGATCCATTTCTACCCAAAGAGCTACAGTCTCAGCCACCGGAAAGTTTCCAGCCTGGAGGGGAATAGAGCAACTACAAAGCCAAACCCCATGTGCCTTAGAGACAAAACACCGATGCTGTGGACTTAGAGAGAACCGGAAGGCGGGATTGGGGAGGCAAAGAGAAGACCAATGAGATCATGTTCGTCCAGCCAGCAAGGATGGTACAGCTGTCATCACTCATTCCCTGTTTCTTTTTTGCCATCAACAGCTGCTTTCCAAACCTGAGAATATGGCCCTCCAGGAGTTTACAAATCCAAGTGAAAAATAGCAAATAGCCACTAACTGTTGGAGTAGAAAGGAAAGGGACAAAAGGATAACTCTTCGGGCCTCTGTGATAGAGACTTCCAGCACCACGCCGTAACACTAGGACAATATTCAACTAAGCATTCCATTTCTCTCTGAAGTATCTCTTCACTTATCATGGCTCAGGTTAAGTCTGCCTAAAATGAAATCTACCAGGATGTTCTTTTTTTTCCTCCTACCCCCACCCACCATGTGACAAAGAGGAAGCAACCAAAGACATTGTTCTAGGCTGCTGAGAACAATTCCACTTCCTTCCTGTTGGATTTTTTCCCACTTTAATATTTTTTTATTTTTATTTTTATTTTTTTAATTTAATTTCATTTTTTCAGTGTTCCAAGATTCATTGTTTATGCAGCACACCCAGTGCTCCATGCATTAGGTGTCCCTCTTAATACCCACCACCAGGCTCACCCAAACCCCACCTCCTTTTTCAACATTTCCTTAGCAATTCGGGGTCTCTTCTGGTTCCAAACAAATTTTACGATTGTTTGTTCCAGCACTTTGAACAATGCCGGTGGAATTTTGAGTGGGATGGCATTGAAAGTAAAGATTGCTCTGGGTAGTACAGACGTTTTAACAATGTTTATTCTGCCAATCCATGAGCATGGAATGTTCTTCCATCTTGTGTCTTCAATTTCTTTCATCAGTCTTCTGTGGTTCCTCGAGTACAGATCCTTTACCTCTTTGGTTAGGTTTATTCCCAGGTATCTTATGGTTCTTGGTGCTATGGTAAATGGAATATTGATTCTCTCCTTTCCCTTTCTATATTTTCATTGTTAATGTATAAGAAAGCAACTGATTTCTGTGCATTGATTTTGTATCCTGCCACGTTCCTGAATTGCTGTATGAGTTCTAGTAGTTTGGGGGTGGAGTCTTTGGGTTTTCCATATAAAGTATCATGTCATCTGCGAAGAGAGAGAATTTGACTTCTTTGCCAATTTGAATACTTTTTATTTCTTTTTGTTGTCTGATTGCTGTTGCTAGGCCTTCTAGTACTACGTTGAACAAGAGTGGTGAGAGTGGACATCCTTGTCGTGTTCCTGATCTCAAACAGAAGGCTGTCAGCTTTTCCCCATTGAGAATGATATTCACTGTGGGGTTTTCATAGATGGGTTTTATGAAGTTGTGGAATGTTCCCTCTATCCCTATACTTTGAAGAGTTTTAATCAGGAACAGATGCTCTATTTTGTCAAATGCTTTTTCTGCATCAATTGAGAGGACCATGTGTTTCTTCTCTCTTCTCTTATTGATTTGTTCTATCACATTGATTGATTTGTGAATGTTGAACCACCTTTGCATCCCAGGGATAAATCCCACCTGGTCATGGTGGATAATCTTTTTAATGTACTGTTGGATCCTATTATCTAGGATCTTGTTGAGAATCTTGGCATCCATATTCATCAGGGATATTGGTCTGAAAGTCTCCTTGTTGATGGGGTCTTTGCCTGGTTTGGAGATCAGGGTAATGCTGGCTTCCTAGAAAGAGTCTGGAAGTTCTCCTTCTGTTTCTATTTTTTTTTAAGATTTTATTTATTTATTTGACAGATAGAGATCGCAAGTAGGCAGAGAGGCAGGCAGAGAGAGAGGAGGAAGCAGGCTGCCCGCTGAGCAGAGAGCCCGATGTGGGGCTCGATCCCAGAACCCTGGGATCACGACCTGAGCCGAAGGCAGAGGCCTTATCCCACTGAGCCATCCAGGCGCCCCTGTTTCTATTTTTTGAAATAGCTCCTGGAGAATAGGTATTATTTCTTCTTCGAATGTTTGTTTGAATTCCCCAGGGAATCCGTCAGGTCCTGGATTCTGTTTTTTTGGGAGGTTTTTATCACTGCTTCAATCCCATTACTAGATACTGGTCTATTCAGATTGTCAATTTCTTCCTGTTTCAGTCTTGGAAGTTTATAGGTTTCCAGGAATGGATCCATTTCTTCTAGGTTGCTTAATTTATTGGCATATAACTATTGATAATAATTTCTGATGATTGTTTCTATTTCCTTGGTGTTAGTCGTGATCTCTCCCCTTTCGTTCATAATTTTATTAATTTGGGTCCTCTCTTTTCTTTTGGATTAATTTGGTCAGTGGTTTATCGATCTTATTGATTCTTTCAAAGAAACAGACTCTAGTTTCGTTGATGTGTTCTACCGTATATCTAGTTTCTAACTCACTGATCTCTGCTCTAATCTTGATCATTTCCCTTCTTGTGTGTGGGGTTGGCTTAATTTGTTGTTGATTTTCCAGTTCTTTAAGGTATCAAAAGAGCTGGTGTATTCGGGATTTTTCAATTTTTTTGAATGAGGCTTGGATGGCTATGTATTTCCTCCTTAGGATTGCCTTTGCTGTATTCCATAGGTTTTGGACCAATATGTCTTCATTCTCATTGGTTTCCATGAATTGTTTAAGTTCTTTGATTTCCTGGTTGATCCAAACATTCTTAAGCAGGGTGGTCTTTAACTTCCAAGTGTTTGAATTCCTTCCATACTTTTTCTTGTGGTCAAGTTCCAGTTTCAAAGAATTGTGGTCTGAGAATAAGCAGGGAATAATCTCAATCTTTTGGTATCAGTTGAGCTCTGATTTGTGACCCAGTATGTGGTCTATTCTGGAGAAAGTTCCATGTGCGCTTGAGAAGAATGAGTATTCTGTTGTTTCAGGGTGGAATTTTTCTATATATATCTATGATGTCCATCTGGTCCAATGTGTTATTCAAAGCTCCTGTTTCTTTATTGATTTTCTGCTTAGATGATCTGTCTATTACTTGGATGATCTGTCTAGAGTGGCATGTTAAGATCCCCTACAATTAATGTATTCATATCAATATGACTCCTTATTTTGATTAACAGTTGGCTTATGTAGTTGTCTGCTCCCATATTGGGGATATAAATATTTACAATTGTTAGATCTTCTTGGCGGATAAGCCCTTTAAAAATGATGTAGTGTCCTTTTGTATCTTTGACTACAGTCTTTAGCTTAAAATCTAATTTATCTGATATGAGAATTGCTATCCCAGCTTTCTTTTGAGGGCCGTTGGCATGAAAGATGCTTCTCCATCCCTTCACTGTCAGTCTGGATGTATCTTTAGGTTCCAGATGTGTCTCTTGTAGACAGCATATGGACGGGTCCTGTAGTTTTATCCAATCTGCAACCCTGAGCCATTTTATGGGAGCATTTAGGCCATTCACATTGAGAGTGATTACTGAAAGATAAATTTTTATTGACATCATGTTGCCTGTGAAGTCCTTGTTTCTATAGATTGTAAATTTCTATTCTATGTCACTCTTGGGTTCTTCCTTCTTTTATAGAACCCCCTTTAATATTTCTTATGGTGCCAGCTTGGTGGTCACATACTCTTTTAAACCTTGCCGGTCTCTAAAGCTCTTTCTCTCTCCATCCATTTTGAATGTCAACCTTGCTG
Source organism: Martes martes (assembly GCF_963455335.1). Taxonomy (NCBI): domain Eukaryota; kingdom Metazoa; phylum Chordata; class Mammalia; order Carnivora; family Mustelidae; genus Martes; species Martes martes. The sequence goes on from NC_137888.1 coordinate 92,911,261, forward strand.
GATAAAGTATTCTTGGCTGCATGTTCTCCTCATTTAGTGCCCTGAATATGTCTTGCAGCCCTTTCTGGCTTCCAGGTTTCTGTGGACAAAGTCTGATATTATTCTGATGGACTTTCCTCTGTATGTAAGGAATCTCTTCCCATTAGCTTCCCTTAGGACCTCTTGTCTAAAAATTATGACTCATGAATTTCACCATCAAGTGTCTGAAGGTCTTTCTAGATTCACTGATCTTGGGGGTGTACTTTCTGCCTCTAGGACACAAACACTTGTTCTGTTCCCCAGATTGGGGAAATTTTCACCTAGAATTTGTTCAACTATATCTTCTAGTCTTCTTTCTCCACCCCCTCAGGGATCCCAATAATTCTGATATTGGAACGTTTCATGGCATCATTTATTTCCCTAATTCTGTTTTCATGGCTTCTAAGTTGTTTCCTCCATGCCTCCTCCTGATCCTTTTTCTTTATTAGTTTGTCCTCTAGATCAATAATTCTATCTTCTGCCTCACTTACCCTAGCTGTTAGAGTATTTAGATTAGATTGGATCTCATTGATAACATTTTTAACTTTTTCCTGGGTGACTTTCACTTCTGCCCTTAGAGATTCTATGTTGTCACTAATGGTTTTCTCCAAACTAGCCATTGCCTGGATGATTGTTACCTTGAATTCCCTTTCCAACTGTTTATGTCCATATCCAATAGTTCTGTGGGAGAGGGCACAGTCTCTGAATTTTTCCTCTGTTAGGTGTTCCTCCTCCTAGTCATTTTGGTGAGAAGTGGTTGAGGGGATGTATAGCTGAATATATCAACCATGATGCAGGCTAGGTGCACTTTGATAAAATGACTTCAGGAATTGACCATAACCTCCTAGGAGATATTTTCTGTCAGCAAATGGCTGGTTTTGTGTTTTGTATGCTTGAGATTCCCTTGTCTTTTTCTTCATTCACCTTTCATTTCTAAAGTCAGCTGCCCCAAATTTCCTTTGAGATCTAGAAGAAATTTGGTTCTTCCCACTCCTAACCAGCTGAAAACTTCCCAGCTACTAGTAGGACTGTAGAATTTTACATTCGCTCACTAACCATCCATTAACACCCTATAGCAGTGGAGTAAGAAATGGATTTTTTTTCTTAATATGACATGCAATTATGGGAATTTTTTCCAAATACATTTGGGCTTGAAAATTTAATTCCTCCTAGAGCAACATAAGATCCCCCTGCAGAAGAAGGCAACAAAGAACTATGCATTTAGAGAAGGTGGTTTGCTTTAATATTTTGTGTGACAGGGACACCTGGGTGGCTCAGTCAGTTAAGTGTCTACCTCCGGCTCAGGTCATGATCCCAGGGTCCTGGGGTTGAGCCCTGCATAGGTCTCCCTGCTCAGCAGTGAGTCTGTTTCTCCCTCTCCCCAATCGCCTGCTTGTTCTCTCTCTCTCCCTCTCTCTCTCTCTCAAATAAATAAAATAAAGTCTTGAAAAAATGTGTGTGACCCACTTCCTGTTGCTTTTTAATGTTCTGTTGCTAGAACAGTTTAATTGGATAATTAAATTCAAAATGTATACATGCACAACAAATATTTTAAAACAAACTTTTAAAATAAAGTGTATCATACCTAGAGAAAAATGTTCAAATCTTAAGTGCATGGCTCAGTGAATCATTACAAAAAAACCCTACCCACATGACATCAGTCAAGCCAAGAAGTCAAACACCAGCATCTAGAAGCTCCCCATGCACTTCCCAAGCACCTGACTCCTTCTCTCCCCACTGTGCTCATTTTTGACACCATGGATTAGTTTTGCTTCTTTCTAACTTCATGTAAAGGGAATCCTCATAGGTAGTCTTCTGTGTTGGACTTTCAACATTGTGAAATCTATATTGTATATAGTACCAATACCTTCATCTTCTCCATGCCGACAAATAATCACATCCTGGAGGGGAGAGAGAATGACACAGATGAGTGTAAGGTTTCCCTCAGACTAGGACTCCAAGTGCAACTTCATTTCCTCATCTCCCAGTGTAACCTTGGAGAAGCATAGTTGCCATTATCCATGGAGGGTGGATCCTGGCTAGAATAATAATTTCCTGAGAACTTGCTAACCATTGTAGCTCAATCCCTGTTAAGAATTTTTCTGGAGGTGCCTGGCTGGCTCCGTCAGTTAAGCATCTGACTCTTGCTTTCAGTGCAGGTCGTGACTTCAGGCTTTTGAGATGGAGTCTGCTCTGGGCTCTGTGCTCACCAGGAAGTCTGCTTCTTTCCCTCTCCTTTGGCCCCTTCCCCTGCTCTCACAAGAACACTGTCTCTCTCTCAAAATAAATAAGTCTTTTTTAAAAAAAATAACAATCCTAGGACACCTGGGTGGCTCAGTTGGTTGAGCCGCTGCCTTCGGCTCAGGTCATGATCCCAGAGTCCTGGGATCGAGTCCCGCATCGGGTTCCTTGCTTGGCAGGGAGCCTGCTTCTCTCGCTGCCTCTGCCTGCCTCTCTGCCTGCTTGTGTGTACTCTCTCTCTGGCAAATAAATAAAATCTTAAAAAAAAATTAAAAAAATAACAATCCTAAATATGTACACACCTAAGACAAAAGCTTCAAAAGACATGAAACAAAAGCTGTTAGACTTCATAGGAGAAAAAGGCTGTCCTACAGATATAAAGATTTCAGGACTACTGTCTCAGGACAAGTAGAGAGAAAAATCAGAAAATATGTGGCAGAGAATTACCTTATCAAGAAATTTTATTTCACCTAATTTATCAAACTTATTGTCATAAAATTGTTCTCAATATTCCCTACCTCTTTAATGTCCATAGGCACCTGGTATTTGTCATTTGTGTCTTCTCTCTTTTTTTTCCTTGAGTTCCCATAAAGAAAGTTCTAGGTTCAGATAGTTTCACTCATAAATTTTAAAATGTTACGTACTTCATGATTCTCTTTATATAAAGTTCTCACAATGCACAACTATAGACATTGAGAATGGACTAATGGTTACCAGAATATAATAGGATAGCACAGAGGAGTTATTTTGTGCTGATAAAATGGTCTCATATCTTGATTGTGGTGGTAGTTATATAAATCTATGTGTAAGATAAACTCACAGAACTATACACACAGCGGTACCTCAGTGGCTCAGTGGTTAGGCATCTGCCTTCATCTCAGGTCCTGATCTGCTCAGGGTCCTGGGACCGAGCCCTGCATCAGGTTCCCCGCCTGCTTCTCCTTCTCCCTCTGCCTGCCACTCTGCCTGCTTGTGCTCTCTTTCTGTCTGCCAAATAAATAAAACCTGAAAAAAAAAAAAGGAACTATACACACAAACACAGATATATGTTAAAAATGATGAAAACCAAATAAGATCTATAGCCTAGTTAACAGACTGGTACCAATGCTATTTTCCTTGATTTGATATTGCATTACAGTTATATCTGTAGGAGAAACTGGGAGAAGAGTACAAGGGACTGTGTGCTTTTGCAATTTCCTGTAAGTCTATAATCATTTTAAAATAAGTTATTAAAAATGAACTGTGCACTAGTAAGCTGTGGAAAAACTTTAGTCGAATATGTGTGTAATTGGAATCCCTGAAATATGAGAGAGGGAGACTGAAAGAACATAGGAAGAAATAACGACCAAAGTTTTCCAAATTTGATGAAAACTTTCAACCTATGGATCAAAAAGTCCCAACAAACCTCAAGCACAAGAAACATGAGAAGAAGAAGGAAAAAAACTCCACCAGGGTACAGCATAATCAAAATGCTCAAAACCAGGGATAAAGAGAAAATCTTAAACGCAGAAATAGAAAAAAATACATTACATACAGAGAAACAAAAATAAAGGCGACAGTGGATTACTCATCAGAGGCAATGCAAGTGAAGGCAACAAAAGCAAAAACAACTAAGTAGGACTAGAGCAAAGGAAAAAGCTTCTGCACAGCAAGGGAAATCATCAATGAGATGAAAAGGCAATGTCCTGGATGGAAGAAAATATTTGCATATTCTATATCTGATAAAGGGTTAATATCTAAAATATGTAAAAAACTCATTCAACTCAATAACAAAAAATCAGTCTGATTTTTTAAAAATGGGCAGAGGATCTGAACAGGCAATTTTCCAAAAGAGACAAATAGAGGGTCAAAAGGTATACGAAGCACCGTATATTAACTAACTAAAATTTATATTAAAATTTGAAAAAACAAACAATAAAAGTAAAAGAAAATAAACAAAACCAAAGGTACTTAAAAAGGTGCTTCACAACACCTGTCATCAGGGAAATGCAAATCAAAACTGCAGTAAGATGTCACTTCACACCTGTCAGAAAGTCAAAAAGACAAGAAATAACAAGTGTGGATGAGGGTGTGGAGAAAAGGGAACCCAGCTGTGCTGTTGGTGGGAATAAAAATTAGCATTACCACCATGGAAAACGGCATGAAAATTCCTCAAAAGATTAAAAATACAACTACTATATGACCTAGCAATTCCTCTCCTGGGTATTTATCCGAAGGAAGTGAATATACTTACTTGAAAAAGATATCTGCACCCGCACTTCCCTTGCAGCATTATTTATACAGCCAAGACATGGAGGCAACCTAAGTGCCCAGCGATGGATGAATGGATAAAGAAGATGTGGTATATATAAATACAATGGAATATTATTCGGCCATAAAAAAGGAAAACCTGCCATTTGCAACAATACGGATGAACTTTGAGGACATTATGCTAAATGAAATAGGTTTCTCAGACAAAGACAAATTCTGCATGATCTCACATGTGGAATCTAAAAAAATAAAATAAGAACCTGAACTCAGACACAGAGAATAGATTTGGTCATTACCAGAGGCAGATGGTGGAGTGTGGTTGAAATGGATGAAGGTGGTCAAAAGGTACAAACTTCCAGCTATCAAACAAATAAGTCCTAGGGATGTAATGCACAGTATGACTATAGTTAATAATACTATCTTGTATATTTGAAAGTTAAAAATACTATATTGTGTATTTAAAAGTTACCCCAAGGAAAAAACATTACTATGTGTGGTGATGGATGTTAGTGAGACTTATTGTGGTGATTCTTTTGCAATTCCATACAAATATTGAATCATTCTGCTGACACCTCAAACTGTTTCAATGTTATATGTTAATTATAATTATATCCCAATAACAAAAAGAAACAGCTTAAGTGAAAAGACAGTGGAGCAGCACCATTAAAAAACCGAAATAAAACATTGTCAACAGAGAGTTCTAACCACCCCCCCAGTGAAAATATCTTTCAAGAGCCAAAACAAAATATACATTATCCAAACATACACAAGCTGAAAGAATTCATTACAACAGACCAACACTGCAAGAAATGTAAAAGGAAAATGGTGCCAGATGGAAGCTTAGATCCACACAAAGAATGAAGAACACCAAAAATGGCAGTAGTTCTCAACAGCTGGTCTGGGGACTGCTGGTTGTCCCCCTCCAGGAGGTCTGCGAGTTCTAATTATTTTCATAATAATGCTAATATGTTTCTGCCTTTCCGTGCCCGTTTTCCAAAGTGTACAGTGGAGTTTCCTAGTGTGATATGACAGAACATAAATGCAGAGGCAAATAAGAGATTCCAACTTTCTTCTATGAAACCAGACATTGAAGAGATTTGTTAAAAATGCCACTGATTTTCTTTTCCCCGAAAACATCTTTATGTGATTTAAATTGATCTGTAATCACTTTCACTGTTGTTTTAAAATTAATGATCTTTTTAATTTTAATTTTTTTAATTTATGTTTTTCAAATGTTCAGTGCAGTGAATGATCCACAGAAACAGAAGCTTTTCCTGCATCCTCAGTCCTTTTTAAGATTATTTAAGGAACCCTAAGACCAAAAAAATGTGAGGGCTGCCCTTCCAGAGCAGTTTAGCATTTAAAGGCCCTTGACAAAGATGATGAAAATGAGGGTGTGGTGACACATCGAGCCATGTGGTGAGAAAAGGGATGAAGAAAAAGCTTCACAGATGAAGCAGACAGCATAAGACCCAGGAAACCCAAGCTGGAGGTGTGCACAAAATAAAGGAAGGACAAAAGCTTTGAGGAGATTGCTCTGGGGTGTAAATCATTTACCTGCTCACCGTGGACCCATTGTGCCTCGCAAATATAAATGCCCAGCAACTTCAGCAATGAGTTGTTTGAGACACAGATATGACCGCTGATTGTGGCTGCATTTAATAATACTACCGTTTAAATTGCATGGAGGTTGTTGGGGGGGAGGTGCCGCCAGGCTGGCTCATTCGGTAGAGCATGTGACTCTTGATCTCAGCGCTCTGAGTTCAAGCTCCCTGTTGGACACGGAGCCTACTTATAAATAAATAAATAAATAAATAAATAAATAAATAAATAGATAGATAGATAGATAGATAGATAAATAAATAAATAAGTAAGTAAGTAAGTATAAATAAATAAATAAATAGCTAGCATCGGCCCACAGGGACACTTTCCATGTCCCTGGCGGCATTGGCCGCCACCTTCCCACCATCTTGCATCCATTTTACTTTAAAGAAACTGCACACTTGCAGAAGACAAGAGTATGAGTCTTGCCTTCAGGGAGCCCCCTAATCCCACTCTCCCAGTAGACATCGCGACGTGAGATGCTAAGCGTTCAAGCTCTGACTGCGGAAGGTGCTGGCCTGGGAAACCAGAGCGCGCGGGATCCGATCCGCCCTGCCAGCGCGGCTTCTTCTGCTCCAGCTTCTCCCAGGAGTCTCAGAGCCACGCGGACAATGCCTCTCAGTGCATTTGTTTCTCATAACCATAAATGAGGGCTCCCTTCTGCCCCCTGGTCCCTCGCACTTGTCACGGGCCATCCATTTTATTACAGCTATCCTAGCCAGGGTGGAGTTCCAGTGTTCGCGGCCAAAGTGACTGTAGGTGATCTCAAAGCAAAGCGAGACCTAAGCACTTCTTGGAAACCACCCTCCCCCACCCCCCGCCATGTGATGCTTCATCTTCCAAGTTGAGGGACTTGGAAGTCAGGACTGTGACTTTTAGGAGTCCAGAGCAGTAAGAAGTCAATACCACATAACCCTAGAAAGCAAGGAGCATTTGCCCTTGAGGCCCTGGGGAATTCCCCACCCTTTTGAAATGGAGAGTTCCTGAAAATATCTTTCCCTAATTTCCAAGTTCCAACATTTGCAAAGGCTCTCTCTGAGTCCTGGGCTCTACATATAAACCTGGCTACAAGTTCCAGACAATTAGCACATCTCAGGAGTGGCTTTCAACAATGACTGCTGGGGGCTGGTAGGTAACTGTTACAGTTGCCTTAACCCCCAGGCAGGAGAGTTTTGTTAGAGATCCACTCTCTCTCACATGCCATAAAACTCACACTTTATAAAGATTTGTTTATTTGAGGGAGAGAGAGAGGCAGTAAAGGGGGAGGGAGAGGAAGAAGCAGACTCCGCACTGAGCAGGGAGCCCCACAGTGGGGCTCCATCCCAGGACCCTAGGATCATGACCTGAGCAGAAGGCAGATGCTTAACGACTGAGCCACTCAGGCACCACTAAGACTCACGCTTTAAAGCGTGTAATTCAGTGGTTTTTATATATTCACAAAGCTGTGCCACCATCACTACTAGAACGTTTTCTTCACACCGAAAAGAAACCCTATGCCCATTGGTAGCCATTCCCCATTCCACCCTCACTCCAGGCCCTGACGATCACTAATCTACCTTCTGTCTCTATGGATTTGTCTTTCTAGAGATTTCAAATAAATGGAATCATATAATATGTGGCCTTTCGTGACTGGCTTCTGTCATTTAACATGTGTTCAAGATTCATTCATGTTGTAGCATGTATCAGTACTTCATTCCTTTTTATTGCTGAGTAAGATTCCGTTTTATGAATAGACCACATTTTGTTTATGCATTCATCTTTTTGCGTTGTTTCTGTTTCATTTTGCTCCTGTGAGCATTTGTGTACAAGTTTTCATGTGCACATGTATGTTCCATTCTCTTGGGTATATACCTCAGAGTGGAATTGCTGGGTTATATGATAACTCTATGTTTAAGTATTTGAGGAACTAGAAAACTGTTTCTCAAAGAGACTGCACCACAATCTCACCAGTAAGGAATGAAGTTTCCTACTTCTCTATATCTTCATTAAGCCTTGTTATTGTCTGTCTTTTTTCATAATTAGCCATTATTCCCTAACTTTTTATGATGTTGCTATAGACTGAATGTTTGTGTTCCCCAAAATTCATATATCGAAGCCCTAATGTGTCGGGATGTTGGGAGGTAAGTAGGTCATGAGGGTAGAGACTCAGGATGGGATTAATTTCTTCATTAGAAGAGGAAGAGAGCTAGTCCTCTTTCTCTCCTCCATATGAGGATACAATCAGAAGACAGACATCTGCAAGCCAGACCTTCTCCAAGAACCTGACCATGCCGGCACCCTGATCTTGGACTTCAACGTCTAGAACTGTGAAAAATAAATATCTGTTGCTTAAGCTGTGCAGTCTACGGTATTCTGTTTTAACAGCTCAAACGACTAAGTCGGATGTTAAAATCCTTTCTTGTACCTTTTGGCTATTTACATATGGATAAATATCTATCCTTGCCCATTTTTAAATTGAGTTGCCTTTTTATTGCTGAGTCGGGCAGGACAGTTTTAAGATGCACATTCCCCTTTGTTTGCAGAGTTGTCCATTTGAGATTGAGACGCATTAGGGCACGTTGGTAACTCGCTTGACAGCACATCATTTATCTGGGATGGCCAGAACAAAGGTGTACGGACTTAGGGGGGCTTCAATAACAGAAATGTATTATCTCACAGTTCTGGAGACTGGAAGTCCAGATCGAGGTGCTGGCCATCTTGGTTTCACCCAAACAGAGAAAAAAAATCTGTTCCATTCCATTAAGCTAGCTTCTGGTGGTTTGCTTGCAATCTTTGATGTTCCTTGTCTTAAAGAAGTATCACTCTGATCTCTGCCTTCATGTTCGTGTGGTTTTCTATCTCTGGGTGTGTTTGTGTTCAAATTTCCCCTTTTAACAAAAACATCAGTCATGTCAGATTAAGGCCCATCCCACTTCAGATGACTTTATCCTGTGTGTAGGATGTGGAATATCATATTCACAAATAACATCACACTGGGGGTTAGGAATTCAACACAAATTTGGGGGGGAAACAATTCAACCCCTAACATCTTCTTTGTTTTACTTTCTTACTCTCCAGCTGATGTTTGCTATCACTGCCCAATAAGCTACAGGCACTCAAATCCTTGTCTCAGGGCCTGCTTCCAGGAGCCAAAGTCAAGACAAACAATCAGGCCCTTGCCGGGTTTAAAGGCAAACATCACTCCCAGGTCCTATGATCACCTTCTTCCAACAGGGTCAAAAATTCCAGTGATACTCATCCTTTCTGAAAGAACCAAGGGTTTGGTCTGCAAATATGAACTCATGGGCTACTTTTCTTAAGAACTTAATATAACTTGGTAACTCTGGGGGTGGAATCTTTGTCAATCAAGCTTTTGTGGTTTATTTGGTGACATTTTCAACTTATAAAAAGATTCAAATGAAGTAGGTAGACTAGAAGGAAAGATTTTTTGTCAAAACTGTGGAGATCAAGTAAAGAGGCTGTCTAAAACTCAAGATAAAAAATTGGGCACACCACTCATTATTCATTTCCCCAGTGACCACCACAAATTCTTCTGATGGACTGGAGTTTCAGATTTCCCTAAACGCATCAAGCTCTCATAGATCTTTCTGCCTTTGCCTGGACTATTTTCTCCATCCCACCAACAATTCACAAGTTCTGACACTTTAAGTTCCAGCTCAAATGTGGCTCCTTATTTTAAGTCGTTCCCAACTTAGTCTAATCAGAGTGAATTCCAGGACCTGTGTGGCAGCTATCAGTCCAGATAGGCAGGTGGCCTGGAGCTCCTGGCATTCGTCTTGCCACCATATGGAGCCTGAGAATGAAGCCAACACGAAGATGAGCGGACAAGAGAAATGGAGAGAAGCCAAGAACTAGGACATCATTGAATTCCTGGATCAAACTATGCCAAACCCTGCCAATCTCTTGACATTTCCATGTCATGTGCAAAAGTGTTTCACCTTCTTGCTTAACTCATATAGAGTTGGTTATTGCCTTTTAAAAATGAATCAGAGATCTAAGACTGAATCATCTATCAGACACAACTTGCAAGACATGGGCAGGATGGCTATGGAGACCTGTAGGCCTAGCCTCTACCACAGCAGGGGTTCTAGAATGACATGGCACCTAACTCCTTTGTCAAGTCTCTTCTGGGTAGAACACTTTGTTAATCAAGTCACATAATTAGGAAGTTCCTTTTATGTTATAATCTCAAAAAAAGTATTCCCTAATGTTTTAATGAAAGAACTGAGGAAATCTTAATATTTTCACTGTATCTTACACTTAGTGGACATCCAATTAAAATATCTAGTTATGATTTTTCTATTTCTTAGCATCTAGATTTTAGAATGAGAGAAGATTTTTAAAGGCATGGAGTCTGCCCCCTCTCATTTTACAGATGAAGAAACAGTTGCATGGACATTTAACATTCGATTAAATGGCTTTGCAAAGGGGGGTCCTGTGGCTAGCTAATAGGGGGTGAAGGGGAGCCAGAGGGAAAGTACCCGGGTCTCCCCCATGCCAATACTTTTGCATTATACATCTACCCCCCAAAGCATTAGCACAGTACTGAGTACATAGCAAGTGCCCGATTAATGAAGAAATGATTGATGACCCACAGGGCATGCTGCTCAACTCAGGTGGAGGTCTAAGAGCATCAGCTCTGAGACTTCTCCCAAAGGACAGGACAAATGCTTGAAGAGCCTCCTAGCTGCAGGGTTCCTAGCTTAGTTGGCCAGCAGTAGCCACCTTAGTGCTGTTTTGGAGAGAAGCTCAGATCTCAACTAAGCTGGTTTCTTGTAAGTCAGAGATGGTACTCTAGGGCTGCCGCCAGCAAATGCAAACATCCAAGAGGCAGCTGGGATTGAAATCATGCTACCTAAAGCCCCCCCCCCCTCTTTGCTGCTACTTTGCAGAGCCAGGGGCTTCAAAGAGCTGGTCTCTTGTTCTGCAATATTAATTTTCCCAACTTTTAAGGGAAAACCACGTCGTGACCTTGAAGGTGATTTTCAGGTGGAAAACAAGGGGACTTGACATGCCCCTTGTTGAAGGATTTGGTGTTTTGAAGTCACCTTCTCCCTCAAGTGATGGGAGATCACAGACAAGCCTCTGATAAAAAACAAAAAACAACAAACAAACAAACAAACAAAAACCCTAGCTCTCAAAACTACACCAACCAGGTCGGTAACCGAAAGCTGAGAGCGATCCTAGACTTCTGATAGGACAACAAAAGGCTTCATGCTTGGCTTTTGAAAACCTCTTACAGTCTTCCTTGTTCTAGGCTAAAATCCTAACAACAGTGCAGATAGGGAGGAACAAAATGGTCTGCTGCAGACCCAGTCACCAAAATTACCTGGACCCCAGCCCCCAAATCCCTCCTTCTTGTTCAAGGAGTCCCTAGATAGCTCACAAGTGTTCCCCAGTGGTCACAATTGTCCGTTTGTGGCCCTAGCGTGCTCCCTGCCCCCCTTGCCCATGCACAGGGACCACTTGTGCTCTATATCCATCCCTTCTTTGCTGTTCTGTCAAAACCCTTCTGCCATAACGGCGGGCCCCTGTCATCACTCTCCTGACATCCTGTTGTGTCATCCTAGCCACGCTTCTGCCGGCCTCCAGCAGGCACGGCTCTGTCCCTCTAGCCTTTCTCTCTCTGGTTCTATCAACTGTGGCTGACAGACTGTTTCATGAGGCATTTCCCTCTCTTCACAGGAATGTGACGCCAGGCACCTGGTTGGCTGGACCAGAAGGTGAGATGAGTGCATTCCCAGGGCCCACTTTCTGGGAAGCATGTGAGCCCTTGGCAAATGTCTCCACAAACCAGTCTCAGGAAATGCTTGACAAAATATTCAGCTCCTGAAGAGTCCTTATCTTTTAGAAATATATACTGAAATATTTACAGATGAAATGATACAAAGTCTGGGATTTGCTTCTGAACAAAACGTGGGTGGAAGTGGGTAGGTAGTGATGAAATAAGCCTGAGCTAAGAATTGCTGAAGTTGGGTGGTGGGAACATGGGGTGTTCATTATACTAACCTATTTTTTGCATGTTTAAAATGGTCCATAATAAAAAATGTTAAGGAGAAAAAAGTCCTCACATTTCACTTTGTGTCACTGAAAGGAACTTAACATTTGGATGTATTTTACTCCCTACGTAATTTCCTAGGGGCACCTGGGTGGCTCAGTTGGTTAAGCGTCTGTCTTTGGCTCATGTCATGACACCCCAAGTCCCAGGTTCGAGCCCCACATCAGGCTGCCTGCTCAGAGTCTGCTTCTCCCTCTGACCCTCCCCACTCTTGTGTTCTCTCTCTCTCAATCTCTCTCTCATATAAATAAAATCTTTAAAAAAAATAAATAATTGCTTAGATTTAAAAAATAAATAAAAGCAAGCATACAGATATTTGACAAAATAATCATTTTCTATGGTCACCAGAGTCACAGCCGAGAAGAGAAAGTGTTGGATATCTTGACTGATGCTTGTCTTGAAATAATAATGGTCCTATCCTCCAGAGAAGAAACAATAAAACTCTAGAACATTATTCCAATAATTTGATTCAAAGAGCTAACGATACCATTTGGGAAAAAAACAGTTTAACTTGACTAAGGGATGATTGTGGCTCTTCATGATGAAAGTGATGACCTGGCTTGACCTGTCTCAGAATTTTCATGCACTAATTTCTAGGCAGCATATTAACTTAGAAACCCTTTGGATCGTGGAGCTGTGGTTTTAGCCTCAGTACAAAGCTGAGAAAAAGAACTTGAGAAATGGGTAGAATTTTCTTTGGAACATCCTCACCTGCCTTTTCAATACTCCTTTGAGGCAGTATTAGGTAGTGAAAAGACCAAAGACTTTGGAGCCAAAAAAGTTGCCTTGACTTCCATTTCAGCACCTGCTGTATGACTTTGGGCAAGTTGCATAACCTCTCTGAACCTCAATTTCCTCATCTATGCACTTCACAGGGAAGCTGTGAGAATTTGGGGTTAATGTATGTAAAATCCTTCTCCATCACAGACAATTTATGGTACCCAACTGTATTTATAGCTGTATCTTTCTCTTTAGCCCACTCCATATCTCCCAATATAGTACCTAGCACATGGTAGGAATGCAACAAATGTTTGCTGAATTACATTAAACCTGGACGTGGTAGACAGAGTTAGCAGGAAGAAGTAGTAGAACTATATCAGAAGCCCCCTCTTTGCAGGTCACTCAACCTCATGAGAGTTTCTCCACCTAACTGTTCAAGCCAGACGACGAGGACCCACTGGTGATGTCTCCCTCTTCCTCAGATCTAATCAATCACCAAATTCTAACTATGCAAGTTCTCAATTATGCCTAGAACTTTCCACTTCCCTCAAATCCTACCATTATCACCTCAGTTCAAGATCTTATCTTCTCTTTTACTTGGTCTGTAGCAAAGTCAGTTGTCCTCACATCTGTTCTGACCCCTCTACAATCCTTTCTGTTCACTGCAGCTGGAGGGATTTTTTCTTCTTTTTTTCTTTTTAATTGTGGAAAATTTTAAATATTCACAAAGATAGAGAGTATCATGTAACTGGCATGTAGCTTCAACAGTGATCAATGAACGGCCAATTTTCCTTCATATATACTCCACCCTCTTGGTCAATGTCCTTGGATTATTTAAAACAAATCCAGAAGGCATCGGTTTTTAGAAGGATCTTTTCACGCATTCAGAATAAAATTTGAATTCCTTCAAATCTGATCCCTGTGGACTTCTCTGACTACAGATCACAATTCGCTATTCCCCCTTCCCAGACTCAGTCACACCGGCCCCCTCTCAGTTCCTCCAGCATTTTAAGTTGTCTCCTCGTGGTCCAGAAATCTTCACCTTGGGCTATCTTCAAGTGCCCAGAAAGCCTGTCCTTTCCCTTCTCTTGCCCTTGTTGCTCAGGGTCAGCTGCTATGTCTTCTGCTATCACCCTACACATCACTCCTGAGAGGCCCTGATGCTGGGGCTTGGAACCCCATGTCTGCACAGTTGGTATCCTGTGTTTCTCCTCCAGTTATACATACATAATTTTGTAAGTAGTCATGCGAAGTCGTCTCCCCTGTTAGAAGTCAACTCCATGGACTAAAGAACTGTGCCTATCCTATTCCCTAAAGAGACCCAGCATGCAATTCAATACCCTCATTATAAGAAACACTTAGTAAGGGGCACCTGGGTGGCTCAGTGGGTTAAAGCCTCTGCCTTTGGCTCAGGTCATGATCCCAGGGTGCTGGGATTGAGCCCCGCATCAGGCTCTCTGCTCAGCAGGGAGCCTGCTTCCCCATCTCTTTCTCTCTGCCTGCCTCTCTGCCTACTTGTGATCTCTGTCTGTCATATAATAAATAAAATCTTAAAAAAAAAAAAGAAACACTTGATAAATATTTGTCGAATGAGGTGCCCGAGAAAGGCAAACACAAAAGCCAATGCATTTCACATTATAAATTGCTTAGAGACCAATGTCCTAAACCTTTTAAAACCACAAGAGCAGTGCTTAGGCTTTTAATTTTCAGTGTTTTTTATTCTGTTCAGTGTGTTACATGTTATATTCAATATGACTTTTTAAAAAGATTATGAGCTATATTATGCTAAACACTAAGGATTCAGAGATGAATAATACATAGATCCTATCCTCAAAGAGCTGAGTCTCATAGAAAAGACAGTCATCTAATTGTTTGAAAATTGGTAATTTCTCATGTCATATATATAGGAATCAGAATATTAATTAGTCAGAGAATCTGCAAACTTTCAAAACAACTAAGAATAAACATAAATAGCTATAAAACAATAACTGACATTTACTGGATCCTTCATTTGGTCCAGGTGTGATCAAAAGCATATTTCACACATGATGTCATTTAATCCTTATAAAACCCTTTGAGATATGCTTTATTCCCATTTTGCTGATTTTTTTTTTTAACTACAAAGACATTAAATCTTAGATAACTCTAAGTCACCCAGGATTTGAAACTGGGGAGTCCAACTCCAGAGAGAGGCCCCTGACACTCTTTGCTGGGGCTGACAAGCTATCTTTGAGTACTGCTGCAAGAAAAAATAAAGGACCCTTTCCAGTTCATCCGTGGTTTCTACTTGGTGTCCTGGTTTCTGAGCTATGTGTACACACTTTCTTAGGAAAACAGCAGCTATTGAAAACCTGTTACTGATAAGGTCAGTTTCCTATGGGCCCAAGGCTCTAATTGTTGAATTTGGACTTTGGTTGTTTTTTTTGTTTGTTTTGTTTTGTTTTAAGATTTTTATTTGTCAGGGAGAGAGGGAGAGGTAAGCAGAGGGAGAAGCAGGCTTCCTGCTGAGCAGGGAGGCCAATGCGGGATTTGATCCCAGGACGCTGGGATCGTGACCTGAGCCAAAGGCAGACACTTAACCTCCTGAGCCACCCAGGCATCCCTGAATTTGGACTCTGTACCAAATCTTTCCTGTTAAGAAATATAAACTAGAAACTTGCAAGTTGTAAAGACACTGCCTGCTATGAACTTAGCTTGTCTTCCCAGCCAAATTGAAAGCTCTGCTTGTTTCCTTCATTGTGCAGTGGATCTTGTCTGCTTATTTCCTACCAATGGGTTCTGACCCAGAGGAAATTGATTGTATTTTAAAAGGGAGAAATTGTTAGAGTAAATTACGTGTGTGCTCTCTGAGCCATGAAAAATGATTTTGTATTAATTATGCATACTTGGGAATTTGTTTCTAATTTTTAATTAAGAAAATTTTCCATCATATACAAAAGTAGTCCAAATAATATAATAAACCCCCTTGTACCCATAACCCTGCTTCAACTGTGACCAACTCATGACCAATCTGTTTCATTTATATTGCCATCGACTTTCTACCCCTCTTGTGTTGAAAGCCAACATGTTTGGGAATATTCTGAATGCTATGTTCTGCTGGTAAAATGTAGAATGCGTGGAATCAAAAGAATAAATAAACATGACTTGGTCAGCAAGATACTTGGGGAAACAGGAACAAGAAAGAGGAAAAAGTTGTGTGATTTGGAGCACAAAAAACATGGGAAGGTTGGCATGGATTATTGGTGGTGTTTGCAGAAGCAGACAAGAATGCACCACAGGGGCAAAGTTTTGATTGTGGACAAGGGAATATGGTGGGTCTACCTGTCAAGGTTCTTGAACATATCACCTCTGCCTCTTGTTCTTCCCCTCTAGCATGTTCACCACCAATGTAATTAAGTCATTTGTTTGTGGATCCATACTGCCTCCCTGTCTTGCCTAAACCATTACATCATGAAACGGACCCCTAGAGCAGCACTATCCAATCAAAATATAATGTGAGCCACAGGTATAATTTCACACATTCTAGTAGCCATATTGTAAAGAGTAAGGAGAAGAAACATGTGAAATTAATTTTAATTCTCTATTTCCTTTAACCCAATAACTATAAAATATTATCATTCCAATATGGTATCAATATACAAAATTATGAAAATATTTTACATTCTTTCCTTTATGCAGTGTGTGTTTTGAAATTATAGCATGTCTCTGAAAAATGAGATTTTATTATCTGAACCACTGATATTTTAAGGGCTTAAGAGCCATATGTACACTAGTGGCTATTGTACTGGACAGAGTAGCCCTAGAGATCCCGGGACAGTGGAGGCAACAGCCACTTGGCAATTTACTTGAAAATAATGCTATAAAGATTTCTGGTAAAAGTTGAATTATATTATAGATAGCTGGGCTTCTCCAGGAAATCTACTGAGAGGAACAAGAGAAAATGCAACAACAAAAAACTTAGGGACGCCTGGTTGGCCCAGTTGGTTAGGCATCTGCCTCTGGCTCAGGTCATGATCCCAGGGTCCTGGGTTTGGGTCCTATATTGGGCAGTGGAGAGCCTGCTTCCCCCTCTCCCTCTGTCTGCTGCTCCCCCTGCTTGTGTGTTCTCTCTCTGTCAAATAAATAAATAAAATCTCTTAAAAAACCAAAAACAAACAAACACAAAAACTTAGACAAGTCCATCCAAAAAGAAGGAAATAACTACAACATCTAAAACCCGGACGATGAAGAAATGTGGCTCTTCAGATCTTGAGCAAGGTTATAGCGAGTTTACAAGGATGGCAAAGTGCAATGGCCCTGGTTACTCAAACCCTGTTCTGTTTTGTACATCATGCAGCTTGAGCAAGTTCTTTCATTCTCTCTGTGCTTTTGGTTCCTCATCCGTAACATGGGGATCATAAAATTGAGTATAGTTGGAAGACTTCAATCAGGGAATATCAGTTGTAAAACACTTAGAATTATGCCTTGCCCATGTGTACTACGCCATGGAAGTTAACCATTAAAAGCAAAAACAAACCCCAAAGCCACAGAATTGTGAACAGACAAAGAGGAAAGTAGAGCTGATGATAAAACTGAATTCCTGAATCATTTTTATTTTCTCTGGAACCTGTGTTCTAACCTATTGAAGTTGCTTGGAGGTCAGAAGAAGGAAGAGGAGACCAAAGCTGGCTTGGCAGGTGCTGACCAGTCCCACTCAGAACAAGGACAACACAGATAACTTGGCATGAGCAGTCTGAGGCCACATTTTCACTTTGAAGCTGCCTTCTATGCCAGCTCACTTCACTGACCCTCTCCAAATTATTTTTGAACAACACCGACCCAGGCATAACTGTTCACATCTGGAGGTGAGTCGAACACAGAGAGTATGACTTAAGTCATATCAGCACAACTGAAAGAAAGAGACACATATGGGAGGATATTTAAGAAAAATACTTCTCTCAAAGAATTTAAAAAGAACCTGTGATTCACTGAGCCTATAATTCAAGGGCTTCAGGAAGAGATATGAGAGGTCAGAGAGGAAGATGAAGTAAAATGGCATCAACCAGGAAAGGAATGAGATGTAACATTGAAAGCATTTTGGAAATGAAAACCATAACAGAAATGGTACAAAGTGCAGATATGTTTGAAAAAAACAAAAAAAGAATCAATGACTTGGAAGATGGGCTTGAGAAAATAGAGAAGGCCGAGGTAAAGGAAAGACAATGAGTTGAGATGATAGATATAAGGAGGGGTGACTCAAAATATGGCATTGATGCATCAACTCTTCTCAGAAAAGTTACTTGCAAAATCAAGACAATCAAAAGACAGTCTGAGATAAAGAATTTAAAAATGGGAAAGACACTACCTTAGTGGATCATTGGTGAGCAATGAATCCTTTAAATATCAAACTAAGGTAATCAATAGCAAGAATTATTAAATCAGACAGGTGGTCTAGGAGGGCAAGCTGGGCATCTGGGCCCAGAGGCACCAGCAGTGGGGTGTTTGTGGGTACAGTCACCAAGGTACAATTTGGCATTGTTCCTGTCTGCAGAGGTGCATTTGGCTCTCTGTTCTGCCCTGAGATTCTGTGAATTTCCTTTAAAAATTTTTATTTTTCTACTTACATTAGCTAAAATGGATTCCATTGTTTGTCATTGAGACTCTATCTGATAAGCCCTTTAAATAACACTGAAGAGGGGCGCCTGGGTGGCTCAGTGGGTTAAAGCCTATGCCTTCGGCTCAGGTCACGATCCAGGGGCCTGGAATCGAGCCCCGAGTTGGGCTCTCTGCTCGGCGGGGAGCCTGCTTCCCCCTCTCACTCTCTGCCTACCTCTCTGCCTACTTGTGATCTCTATCAAATAAATAAATAAAATCTTTAAAAAATAAATAAATAAATAACACTGAAGAAAGACAGGTATGTGATCAAAGCCATGAGTATGAGGGGAAACCAGTGCTCAGTTGGTAGGAATGTTGTTCCAACCTTTTGAAAGGGCAATTTGGAAGTGTTGATGAAAATCTTGAGCATAAGTCCCCATGACCCAGAAATTGTACTTCTATTCTAGAAGTACATATTTAAATATTTATTTACATATTTACATATTTCATTCACTCGACAAGTCTATCCTGAAAACTGCTAGGTGCTAGAGATACTGCAATAAACGAAATAAATCCCTACTCTCAACAACAAAAATCCTTACCCTCTCAGAGCTCACATCTTGAGGTAGAAGGATGGAGGCATAACAGACAGTAAAGAAGGTAAACACTTCAAAGATACAGCATGTTAGAAGGTGAAAAGTGCTAAGGGGAAAGGAAAATGAAAGGGAACCAGGATATATTGGGCATTTAGTAATTTGTGGCCAGGGAAGACGCGCCTGTGAGTAAAGACTTGAAGGAGGTAAAAGATAAAGTCTTATGGTATTTGGAAGAAGAGAGTTAAGAGAGAGGAGATGGCAAGTGCAAAGGCCCTGAGGCAGAAGCATACATGGCACATAAAAAAAATAGACAAGCTACAAGGAAGCTAGTGTGGCTGGAACAGAGTGGGGTACAGTTCAGGGAGGTAATGGCATTGGGGGCAGACAGTACAGCTTTATAGTCCATTGCAGAGACTGGTTTTCTCTCTGAATTCAAGAAGGAAGCCCCTGGGAAGTTTTGAGCAGAGAGGGATAATATCTGACCTGACATTTTAGAACTTTTTTAAAAATAGATTTTATTTATTTATTTGACAGACAGAGATCACAAGTAGGCAGAGAGGAAGGCAAAGAGAGAGGAAGGGAAGCAGGCTCCCTACTGAGCAGAGAGCCCGATGCGGGGCTTGATTCCAGGACCCTGGGATCATGACCAGAGCCGAAGGCAGAGACTTCAACCCACTGAGCCACCCAGGCACCCCTGACCTAACATTTTAACATGACTATTGCAGCAGCTGGATTAAAAGAGGGGAAGGGGGGCATCTGGGTTTCTCAGTGGGTTAAAGCCTCTGCCTTCAGCTCAGGTCATGATCTCAGGGTCCTGGGATCGAGCCCTACATCAGGCTCTCTGCTCGGCAGAGAGCCTGCTTCCCCCTCTCTCTGCCTGCCTCTCTGCCTACTTGTGATTTCTCTCTGTCAAACAAATAAGTACAATCTTAAAAAAAAAAAAAAAAAAGAGGGGAAGGGAGCCATTCAGGAGGCTCTTCAAATAATCCAATCAACAGATAGATGGTGGCCTGGAGATGGCAGAATGGGGAGGTAGCAGTGGAGCAGGGAGATGTAGTCAGCTTAACATGGGCCAAAGTGTAGGGACTAAGATATTCAAGGCAATGTTGTTTGTAATGAGAGAAACTAAAAATAACCTAAATGTCTAGTAATAGAAGGCAGGTTAAATTATGGTAATTTTTTAACTTAAAAATTACAGGGTGCCTGGGTGACTCAGTCAGTTAAGCATCTGATTTCAGTTCAGGTCATGATCTCAGGGTTGTGAGATCAAGCCCTGCAACAGGCTCCATGCTGGGTGTGAGCCTGCTTAAGAGTCTCTCTCCCTCTCCTTCTGCCCCTCCCCCCAATAAAAGTAAAAGTAAAAAATAAAAAATAATTAAGGAGGGCACGTGTTATGATGAGCACCAGGTGCTGTATGTAAGGGATGAATCACTGAATTCTACTCCAGAAACCAATATTGCACTGTATGTTAACTACCTAAAATTTAAATGAAAAAAACCTGCAGTAGGGCGCCTGGGTGGCTCAGTGGGTTAAGCCTCTGCCTTCAGCTCAGGTCGTAGTCTCAGGGTCCTGGGATCGAGGCCTGAATCTGGCTCTCTGCTCAGCAGGGAGCCTGCTTCCCCCCTCTCTCTCTGCCTGCCTCTCTGCCTACTTGTGATCTCTTTCTCTCTGTCAAATAAATAAATAAAATCTTAAAAAAACAAGCAAACAAACCCGCAGTAGTTGAAAGCATGTATATTTTTTAATTAAAAATCTAAGTGATTAATACTCATTTTTAATGTTATTCAACTTCAGCAAAGAGGGATATGATACAGTTTCAACAAAAGCATGTTTTTGGACCATTAAAACATTTTGTTTGTGTAAGGACCTATTTAGCCAGAGACTTCCATCCAGATTAAACAATAACCTTGTTGTTTAACCCTTAAACTGTCCCTGCTCCCCTTTCCCCAGGGAACTTAAAAACAAGTCCCAGAAACCAGCCCCAGGTAACAAAGCCCAGATACAAGGATAGGTCAGGCCAGGTGGAGACATCCGATCAGTGGGGGGTTACATACTGTCTCCCTAGCTACCAAGGAGTATGGGCCCCACCCTTTGGGAACCTTTTGGGCGCCAATTCTAACCAAGGTGATAGGCTGGATCAAATGCCTACTATAGGGTAAATTGTAATTCAATTGGTCACCTAGTATCACTGTGCAACTTTCTCTGTGTGTTACAATCTCATTGGCCACCTGTGCGTGGCCAGGCCCAACCTCATGGCCTTTGCCCTTAAAAGCTAGTCTGTGAAACAGAGAAAGGTCGCCCTCTCTTCTAAGAGGTGCAGCCCCGAACATTAGGTTTGATTCTTGATGCTTGGCACGAAATAAAGCTTTGCTTGACCTTCACTTTGTATCAGTCTTGCTCCTTTAATCACGGACCCATTATTGGGGGACCTAACAGTTTGGTAATTAAAAATGCAAACCTAGAAGCATTGAAATTAGAATTTCTTGTTTTAGAAAGAGTCAAACAAATATGCACCTGCATTTGTCAAACTTGGGTACCAGTAATTCATGAGTAGTCACTACAAAGCACACATTTCTATTCTTTTATTTTTTTATTTTTAATTTGTTTTTTAGGCAAACTTTAGGCCCAAGGTGGGGCTCGAACTCATGACCAGGAGATCAAAAGTGGCAGGCTCTACAGACTGAGCCAGCATGTATCTCTCTATTCTTATTTTTTAAAAACTATTTTTGGTACATCAGGTATAGCCTAGAAATTGAGGAAACAAGATACTAGACAAGTGAAGGTTTTTACCTAAGGATTGGCTTTGCTGTTACAAAGTATCTAAGATCTGAATAGGCAAAAAGGCTTGTGTAAGGGATGAAACTGGAAAGTGAATACGTGATTCTGAATTTACAGAAGGCCAGGTATCCATCTGGTGGAGACTAAAAACCGTTAGATAAGAATCATCCCAGTATCTCAATGATCATTTATTAATCACTTACTGTATGCCAGGCACTGCATTTTGTGTGTGTGAGTTTATGTTTTTATGACTTCCAATTTTGTGTTTTTATGTTTTTATGTTTGTGTGTTTTTATGTGTTTTTATGACCTCTGGGTTTTTTTGTGTTTTTATAGGGTTTTGTGTGTGTGTGTGTGTGTGTTTATGACTTCTAATTTTACAAAATCTAATTTCACAAATTTGCCCAAAGTGGTTAGCAAAAAAAAAAAAAAAGGAAGAGCTGAAACTCATAGTTGGACTATTTCATGCCAAAAGTCCTCCTCTTTCTGCTATTACTACTCTGTATTAGGCAGAGTATTAATCAGGATTGATGTTTGACGCTTATTCTTGGGAAAGAATAGCGTATCCATTAGGGTTGTATTCAGTTGTTCGAGACAACACCCCCCAGCCGCCCCTCCTCCAACCTCACAAGCACCTCACAGCCGGAAGGAAACACCAAGGCAATATTACGAAGGTAAAATCTCAGGTGTGTTAGGCAACTTCCTCCTGCATCCCAATGGCCAGAATCAAGTCACGGGACAGCCTCGCAAGGACCTCTGGGAAGATGGGCGTTTTCCCACTCCGCCTGTTGCCTCCCTGAACAAAGTGTGGGTTCTCTCAGAAAGGTCGGGGAAGCGGATATCAGGAAGGCAGAGCGCCATGTCTGCCTCGTGAAGAATATCTGACAGATCAAAGATGCCGGGGGAGGGCTAGTCATCTCAGAAGTGCTGCTGCGTCAAGTGGATTCTGGGGGCTCTGGGCACCCCTGTCGATGAATTTTGTTGTGAGAGGCAAGGAAACGTAGTCTTTGTTCTAAGCGGTCCCAGGCTCAGCTCAGTTTTGTTTTTTGTGTGTTTTTTTTAAGATTTTATTTATTTATTTGTCAGAGAGAGAGTACACACAAGCAGGCAGAGAGGCAGGCAGAGGCAGCAAGAGAAGCAGGCTCCCTGCTGAGCAAGGAGCCCAATGTGGGACTCGATCCCAGAACCCTGGGATCACCACCTGAGCTGAAGGCAGCGGCTTAACCAACTGAGCCACCCAGGCGTCCCAGCTCAGTTCTGTTCTTTTGGAGGGAGAGAGAACAGATGCTGGGGGAACGACCAGGGGCTCTGCCTCCGTCCCTCCACAGGCTCCTGAGACGGGGTTCCCCTTGGGAAGGAGTCCCGTGTGCACAGCCGCGAGGTCGGGCATCTCTTCCAGACCGGAGGGGTCTGAGGGCAGTTGTGGACACAGGCCTTGGGAACGGAGGGAGAGCAGCAGGCACCCGGGGCTATCCCGGGATGCTGGGAGCGTCGGACGACAAGTCCAGCCTGCCGGACTGGCCTGCAAAGTGTCGGCTAGCGGGAGGCTAGCGCCTCAGAGTCACCTGGTCCCAACGCGGTCGCCGGCCAAACCTTCCTTTCGCTCTTCAGGAGTAAGAGCCCTGCCTTGTAGGGCTGGTGTGAGCTTCGTTTCAAGCGATGCGTGCCCAGCTCCTGTCTTACCTGCACTCCATGGATGGCGGCTGTTACTTTTCACAGGAGCACCATCCGGCCCCCCCGCGGCCCCGGCCCTAACTCAGCTCGCGTCCTCTCCTCAGCCACACTGACTCACGTGCCATTCCTCTGTCCGAACATGCACACCCTGCCCAGCTTTTTGCTTCTGGCCTTGCTCTCGGTGGGATCCCGGCTGGAACACTGCACTGCCCAATGAACCCTGCAGTCCTTCGTGACAGCTCACCTCGCCCCTCCTTCGGGAATTCTCCTCAGGGGAGGTCTTCGGTTCCCTCCGCGGCGCACACTTACTTCTACCACGGGGTTCTTCTTGCGCCCTCTGGCGGGCGTTTACGAGACTCCTTGTAAAGCCGGCGCAGGCTCTCTGAGAAATTGAGAAAGGCTCAGGCCACTCCCCTCGTTCAAGGCTCTGCAGGAAAACGAGGAGGGAACTGTGCCACATTTTAAACGTTAAAACGACTGGCAAGTTGTAGGTGTTCCACAAATACTTACTGGATAAAATCAACATTTTAGTATCGTTGTTGGCGAAAAGAAAGATAATGTAATATAATTGTGTTATTTGCAAATGTGCTATTTGCAGATTTTTATATAAAATAAATTCATAGTGCCCTACCGGCGGTTGCCTAGTGGCATGCATGTTTCAAGGTCTGTTACCCTGTGTGTACCTTCATCTGGAGACAACTGCCAATGGCCCCCGCCCACCGTGCAAATACAGGAGCTCCTTGGGTTGGGGCTGGGGCCACAAGGCCGGGTACGCGGAAAAGGTCTCCCTGAGCGGCGGGCGGCTCCGGCTCTCCCCATCCTCCATCGCCTTTCTTCCCCCCGCCAGCAGGCGGCGCCCCTCCGGCCAGCCTCCCGCCGGGGGCGCAACGGGGCGTGCGCGCTCAAAGGCTGCCCGGCTCGGACGCCCGCACTTCCTGGTCCGAGCGGTCCCGGAGGCGGCGGGGTCCCAACAGTCCCCGGGGGCCACGCTCGCTACTCCGCCCCTCCTCCTGGGAGCGCTGGGGGCGGAGGCGGGCCGGCGCGCGGAGCTCCCGCCCCTCTCCCGGCGGTCACCTGGGGCTAGGCGCAGCAGGTGTCTGGTCCCGCGCCCAGCGCCGGGGACGCGGAGGCCGAGCCGGGAGCCCCGCCGCGCCGGGTGAGTGCAACGGCCGGCGGTTCGCCGCTGCCGGCGCGCCCCGGGCTTCGGGCGGTCGACTGCACCCGCGCTGCCTGCGGCTTCTAGGGCGGGCGCTGTGCGCGTCTGGGAGGGAGACGAATTTCTCTCAGGGATTTAGAGGCTGGGGTTTCTCTACCACTGAAGAGATCGTGGAGTGGGGCGGGGGCCCTTGGCGGAAAGCTGCAGACGCCCAAGCCTGAGCGCTTGGGCTTGAGGGAAAGGTTATCGCGTAGCCTTCGCGCTGGCGGGCTCTAGTGGGTCTGGGGCCCCGGGGTGCGGGGATGGAACCCGGTGGCCTGGGCTGGCCAGACACTCGCACCCTGTGTTTCCAGTGGAGATAGATTTTTAAACATTATAAAATAGGTGACGTTTCAGAAATGGTGTCTGTAAGTTTCATTCTTCTGGCACCCAAAGGTGGGTGTAATCAGTCACGGACACAGACGCACGTGTGTTCTTTGGGGGGGACCCTGCGACACCTCTCCTCGCCCTTCGTCGTTGGGGACTGTGCCCCCGCGCGCCGGGCACTGGGATTAAGCCTCAAGGTTTTTGCGGGGCTGTTTGTTCGCGGACACCGTGGCGTCCTGGTTGGTTCTTCTGTCCTGGCTGGCTCAAAAGTCTCCCTCAATAACCTGGGATTGCCCTCCGGAACTGGTTGGCTGAAACTCCCTTTTTCTCACCTGAGCAGGTGGCTCCAGGAGGTGGTGGCAGGGCCGAACCCCGGGATTCCAGAGGCGACCTCAAGGACACAGCCCTCGGAGGAAGGTCCCACCGGCAGGAGACGTGCTCGCTTCGCCTCACCTTGTGCAAATGACTCGGGTAAGGCGGGGGTGTGCAGAGATAAACCTACACGGATCAGAAATTGCAAAGGGCACGTGATTGAGTGTTTGGCTCTGAGAATTGCTAATAATTGCTCAGGTCAAATTGTTTCGCGTTTGCTTTTCAGATTATTTTTTTTTAACTTATATAATTTGTAAAAACGACTGCTTAATATACGTGCCTGATTTCTTTGACGAACCTCTAAGACTGGAATCTTTTTGTGGTATCCGCGGTATCGAATTATTGGGAATTGCCAGTAGAGATCAGCCTGGCCGCTCTGAGAATCGTGGCCAACGGGAACCTGCGGTTTAAACACTGTTGAAGAGACATGACACAGTAATGTGTGCGAACGTTGGTTGGATCCTGATTTGAAGGGGAAAAGTTCATTAAAAAATTGAGCTGTTAAGGACTTTTTACTGGTTAATTGATAGTATTAAGATTATTTTTGTTATTTTTTGTAATGGTGTTATGATTTTTTAAAAAACCTTATCTTTTAGAAATACATACTGAAATTGAAATACAGGTGGAGGATTTGCTTCCAAATAATTTAGTTTTGCAAAGCGCTGCTAGTGGAAAAGGAGCGGGGGTGGGGAGTTCCAAAGGAGACTGGCTGCAAATTGTCACTAGCTGGGATGAAGGGTGCGGTATGGAATTCCTCACACTATTGTCTCTACTTTGGTATGTTTGGCATTTTCCTTTAAAAGTAACACCGTCACCACCAGTGGAACTTTTTGTGCAGAAGGTAGGTTTGGAAAGCACTGCTGATGTTTCTAGATTGCAGGCCTTCCACAGACCCTCACTCTTTGTAAATCAGGTGTAAAGTCTGCCTCTCTAGACTCCTTAAAAAGTCTTTTCCTCCCTGCTGCGGTGCTGCTTTATTACTATCTTTTTCCTTTTTTTTTTTTGCTCCATAGGCATTGGGTGTTGCTGAGTGTGACAGAGCTGAGGGGATCAAGTTGATGCAGGTGGATGCTGGGTCAGCTCTTTTTATACAAAGGGTGTTAGCAAGCTGGTGATTGAGTTGTGCCAACAGACAGGTTGTGTAAAATGTTAGCAGTTTTCCTGAACTACCCAAATTTTTTCCAAGTTATGCTCATCAAATAAAGCTCAGAGTAATAAACACATGACTTACCCACTTGATATTTGTGTATACTGGGTGCCTAGGTGGCTCAGTCGGTTAAGCTTCTGCCTTTGGCTCAGGTCATGATTTCAGAGCCCTGGGATGGAGCCCCCCATCTCCCTGGGCTCCTTGCTCAGCGGGGAGCTGCTTCTCCCTCTACACCTACCTTACCCCCCGCCCCCCCCGCGCCGCTTATGTTCTCTCTGCGCTTGCTCTCTCGTAAATAAATCTTTAAAAAAAAAATTTTTTGTGTATGCTTCTGGAAGCATGGTATACATCAATAAAAAGTATATGTTGTAAAAAAACAAATCACAGGCTAAGTGGAGATGTACTTACTGCCTGATAAAGAGATCTTATCTGTTTGTATTGGCCTTTTCACCGTGTTAGCTTCAGGCATCATAACGTGTAAATATTTAGCAAAGAATTGACTTTTAAAATATTCTGCTCTGTTCTTTTTGCTTTTCAAGAACCGCTTTGAAGGTTCAAATATCTATGTTCAAATATCTATGTATTCCTCCAGCTTGCTCATTTTTTCCCCTCTAGATTTATCATACAATTCCTACTGATTCTGTCATGCTTGATTAGTAATTTGGAAATGTGGCGATTGCGTGAGGGGGCTGTTAAAATTTGCGGGGGGCATACTCCTGAAAGATAAACCTACATTTCTTAGTAGCTTCAGCGGAACTAACTTTAATGCCTCACTGCTGTTAAGAGAAAAATTAAGTAGATGATACTGTGGTCATTGAAAGTTGAAGTGCCAGATCAACCTAGCCCTTGCTGGTGTGGTTCCACTAGTGGAAAGAAGTTGTAAAGATGCTGTCAGTCAGTCCGTGCAGGAAATGCCAAAGCATGTCCCAGTTTTCTCTCAGGGTGTGGGAAAAGGAGAGCTGACAAAAATCCCCTTACAGTTGGAAAATGTCATAGTGAATTCTTGATGATACTTAAGTGGAGTCATTTGGCCTGTGGCTGTTTTTTTGGTGTGTGGGTAAAAGAAAGCTGCAGCTGGTAAGTGACTTTATTTTCTACCTCAGTTCCCTAAAACAAGAGCATGGAGAGAGAAAAACAAACTTGCTGGGCTCTTGAGTGACCCGGCGGTGACCTAATAATGTTTCCTGGCTTCTGTTTGAGGGTGGGGGGGATTCAGCCTTGGGGAGTTGATTGCTAATAGCCATTGTAAGGAATGACCACGTCTTTTCCCTGCATCACGTTATGGAAGGGTAGAAACACATTAGGGAAGCCAATTAGTGCTTTGTTGGCCTTGAAATGAGAGGAAAAGGTGTTGGCAATCAGGTCAATCATACTTCTCTAATTTGTAAGCACCCTGCTTTCATCTGCACCACTTCATGCCTTCCTGTGGGGATAGAACAGAGCTGCTGGAGCATGATTCTCCTTTCCAACAGGTGAGGACAATGAAATCTAAAGAAGCTAAGACTTGGCCAAGTTGTTTCTTTAGAGAGAGGGGGGGAAGGAAATGTGGCATTTATGAAGGGTTCATGGTAGTCTTCACACACACACGTTTTGTTAAGTCTCACACGTGTCTCAGAGTTGGGTATTATCAGCCCATTTTGCAGATGAAATTATAGCTAAGAGAGGTTGGTTAATGGTTCACTTGAGGACTTGCAGCTAGTAAGGGTAGAGCCAGGATTCAAACTCACATCTGTTAGATCATAACATTTACATGATTCTCCAGCCTCTGTGCTGTCCACACTGCCTTTTGCAGACAGCTGAGTGCCACACCCGAGTCGGTCCGTCATTCTAGGCAAGCCGTCTTTTGACTACTCTCAACTGCCTTGGTTAGGAACTCGGGGCATGGGCCATGTTCATACATCAGCTGTTTTATCAGGCCAGGCCAGCAGAGAGTTAAAACTGAACCGGTGTTGCGAATTGGGAGATTAAACTGTTCTGTGCCCAGGGATTCGAAGAGGCAGTCCTGGAGCAGCCTCCTCCCTGGAGCAGAGTAGCATGCCCCGGTTCCCCTGGTCTCCTCTGCTCCCTGAGATGCCCGCCATCTTGAGGCAGGGCCCCAACATGCCTACGATTCTCCCATAGTGAGCAGTCTCTCTGTGGATTTGTCTGTCCAAAAGGGGATAACAGAAATAGGTCGAGAGGCTCTTGTTCCAAGAAAAATGGGAAAGCACATACGCACTTGAGGGAATGAAGAGTCTTGTTTTCTCTGCAGTGTTTGCATGTCACAGGAATACAACTTATGTCATTTCCTCGCACCCTGCCTGCTGGGCTTATCACATAGAACTTTAGTTTCCTACCCTTGCTCTACAACACAAATGGAGTGTTGCATGTATGGGCAAGCCACAGTGGAGAAAAGGAATGCCCCCAATATCCAAACCACTAACTGTGAGTGGGAGTATGGGTCTTGTGCACCTTGGGGGTCCCCAGGGTGTTCGTGGGGATGGGGCATCAAGAAGCCCTCCTTCCTTTAAGCAGCCTGTCACTGGGATCCACACGGATCCTAGAGCTTGTGCGTTGGCTCTTTTGAGCTGCTCTGAGGGTTTCGAGGACTTGCAAGGGTACTCCCCACCCTCCGTCCCCTGGCCACCCATCTCCAGCTCGGGACAGGTCTACTCCTAAGTATGTCTAAGCATGCTGCTTAGACACAGCCCTGTCTGAGTGCTCTACAGGAATGAGGAACTGAGAGGCTCACAGCTCAGCCTTTGAGAGATTCCTGTGATACGAGATGAAGGATGGCCCAATTTCCTCCTCTTGAAACTTTCAGTTAAGGGTCATGAAACAGGTATTCTCACCTCTGTCTGTATCCGCAGTTTCGTTACAGTTGAAGCTTCTGTTTTGATCTTTGTTTCCTTCCCCTGAAGTCCAAGTGTTCATAGATCTTGGGGGTTGAGGGGGTTGAAAAGGAAGAGAAAATAACACCGCAAATGGAACCTCGTGGAGTGGTTTCAAGGAAATGTCAAGTGATGTTTTGAGGTCTTTGTCACTAGAACTGTCAGTGTAGGCGTATAATACCTTAGGTGATAGAAAAGAACAAATGAGGGCTGTAAGTAGAATGCCTTGTTTATTTGAAAGACACAAGTTTAGAGACTGAGGTGTTTGGGATATGCTGGAATACCCAGTTGATTACACCCTTTCAGGAGAACTCAGATTCAAGTTTGTGGGTGCATGCTCCCACAAGTGCTCCCACAAGAGAGGAGATTACTAAGACCTGGTCACACAGACAGATGGCAAGGGAAAGCAGGCTGCTTGGTATTGGCTAGACCTAACAGAGGTGAGGCAGAGCAATCCTGCATGTGGACGGTTGCCAGATGGCTGGATTTATTTCTGGTTCTTCTGTTACTTAGCTGTGTGTCCTTGACCATTTTTTTTTAAACCGTTCGGAGCCTCAGTTTTCTCCTGTGTGAAACAGAGGTGATAATAATCCCCATCTTGTAGGGCTGTGTGGATTCCATGGCACATCAAGCCTTACAATATAAGGATTCACCGGGGGTTAGCTCTTACTGTTGTTGGTAGAGCCCTGCCTCCTTCACTTTTGCCTTTATTTGCAGGATTTTCCCCCATGGCTTTAGAAGGCAGGCTGCGGGGGAGAGATGGTTCCCAGCTCTGACCCTTCTGTTTTCAGAGTGAGCCAAGGGCTGCCCATCTGTGCAGACTTGTGGCCTTAGAGAAATGTTCTCCATGACATGCTCACAGGGTGTCTGGTGCAGCAGCAGCTTTGGAATTGATGAAGAATGAGGCCCAGGGCGGTCGACCCTGAGCTTTGGCTCTGTTGTTGGGGGATTAAAACCTGTGCTGACTCTGGAAAAGAGATGGAATCTCCTGGTGTTCCATGTGGGTGCAGACTTCATCCTGTGGTGGAAGAACAGGCTGATGTCAGCGTGGACTAGGGGGATGGACACAGGAGTTCCCAGCCCCACCTCTGCCACCTTCTGTGGCGGCTTGGGGCAGATGGAGGGCGCTGTGCTACCAGTGCCTCTCCCTCCGTCAGCTGGGGATCAGTGTGTCTCACAGGAGTGTCCGGAGAGGCTTACAAAAATTTTGTGAAATCCTGACACAGGTACAGTGAAGCCGTGTGTCCAGCTTGCCTCTCTTGAGCAGTGAAATCATAGAGCAGGTCCACTGGCAGGTTTATCCTTTAGCTTGGAGAACGAATGAAGATGCTGTTAACTAATACTTCCATAGTATTTTGCAGTTTTAAAAGGAGCTGTCTAGTTTGATCATCAGGCAGTGGTACAGATTTATTTGTCTTTGTTTCTGTTGCCTTTCGTTGCCTGTCAGGAGAGGTACCGAAGCAAAGTGAGGATCAGGCTGGGAATGAGCCCAGAAATGGGAACATAGCAGGGCTTTATTAGAGGAGGTCTAGGTGAGTGTGTATTCCTTACGCCCTCAAGGAATTCTAAGGAGGCATGACATCCTGGGGAAGGAAAGGGAGAGAATGATAGGTGGGGTGTTCCTAGGAATCAGAAGGCATCCATTGTGCCCAAGGAGGCAGAGTGGCGCAGCCAGCCCACTCCAGCTATTGGAGGCAGTGGCTCCCCTTTTGACAGCTTCTGGCCAGACCTCTCCATGGTAGTGTCAGCTGGGGTCAGGGAGAAAGGGAATGGGCTGTTGGACCCCTTCCTCCTCCCAGCCCATATCCAGACTTGTAGCTTCAGCAGTCCAGCCTGCCTGACTAAACCCGGTGTCCTTCTCCTCCCATTTCTCTCCCTCCACTCCCAGCCAGGTGTTCCAGTGAGTTCTCTCACA
The DNA here is from genome assembly GCF_963455335.1 of Martes martes. Classification (NCBI taxonomy): domain Eukaryota; kingdom Metazoa; phylum Chordata; class Mammalia; order Carnivora; family Mustelidae; genus Martes; species Martes martes. The sequence goes on from NC_137888.1 coordinate 92,942,597, forward strand.
GCCCCACACTCGCACCCCACCCCCCAGCTAATAAGCCCCCAAGCCTGCTTTCTATCACCTGCCCTTGTATGCGCTTCCCTCCACTGCCTCCTCCACTTTCCATGGGTACCCTTGGATCCCTTTATCCTAATCACTTGCAGGGTCCTTCCTTTCCATCTTATTTTATTCTTGAAAGGTGAAAGGAAAAAAAAATCTTCTATTACCCCCACTATTCAAGGACCCAAAGACATGAACATTTTGACCTGTTTCTTGCCAGTTTTGTTGTGTTTTGCTTTTTTAAAAAAATAATGATTTTAACATGTTATAAACATTTAATTCATTTTGTTAACATTTTAACAAAGTTCTCATACTGTGATTAAAATTTACCATTGCATTTTTTCATGTCATTACAAATACAGTGTGTAGTAATTATATGCTATTTCAACCTTTTTTGAGCTATTCTCTTAATATTAGAGAACTAGATGAGTGCTTATTTTTTGATATTGTGTATCATTCTTAGTTGCCCATACATAAACCTTTGATTCTGCAATATTATAAGAAATAAATACACTCGGTCTTCATCCCAGTTCTAGTACCGAGCTCTGGATGAGAGTAGTGTCTTTTGTTATTCAGAATAAGCTCCTTTCCATTATAAAGGTGTTTATGCAAATGAGAGGATTCTTACCCGGGGTCTGGTTGCCGGAGGAGCCAACCCTGTGGATAGAGGGGTGGAGCTTTCAGGCGCCCCCCCCCTGCCTTGGGGCTGTAGGTTAATCACTAACGGCCAGTTACTTAATCAATCGTGCCTAGGTGTTGGGATTTGGAGAGCTTCGGGTTGGTGAGCACCTCAAGGTGCTGGGGTGGGGGTGATGTGCCCGGAGCAGGTGTGGAAGCTGCTCTCCTCCCACTTTGCTCTGTGCATCTCTTGCATTCCGCTGTTTCTGAATTGTAGCCTTTATAATACACCAGGAATAGTCGAGTGTGGCCCTGAGTTCTGCGAGCTGTTAAATCGTTAACCCGAGGGGGGCGTTGTGGAAACTCCCAGTTTTGAGCTTGGTAGAAGTGTAAGTGACAACCTGGACTTGTGGCTGGTGTCTGGAATGGGAAGCGGCCTTCTTGGGGGGACTAACCCCCACCTTGGGGGCTGTGCACTAACTCTGGGCAGTGTCAGAACAGCTTGGTGTGGAAAACCTCACATCTGGTGTTAGAAGTGTTGTGAGTAAAGACCGCATTTTTACCTTTTGATTCCGTTTCCCATTATTTGGGATGGACTCCTGTGAGAATAATTACCAGGTCCCAGGTTTTGAATAGTAAAAAATTTTCTTTCTGATTACAAAAGCAATACATTTTCCACATAGGGGAGGCGTAAAAAGTAAATGCGCCCATGCTGTGACCAACCAGAAAGTCAGTTAGTGTAGCTTGGCTGGCCTGAAGGATGTGTCCGTCTCTAGCCATGCTTTTCCGTGTGTGTGTGTGTGTGTGTGTGTGTGTGTGTGTGTGTGTCTGCCGTGGACCAGCAGGCTGGACATTACCTGGGAGCTTGTTACAAATGCAGACTCTTAGGCCCATGCCAGACATTGAATTGGAATTCATTATTTTAAAGATTTTTTATTTATTTGAGAGCTAGAGAGCATGAGTCAGGGAGGTGGGGGTGGAGGGAGGGAGAGGGAGAAGCAGACTCCCTGCTGAGCAGGGAGCCAGCTGGACTCTGGGCTCCATCCCAGGACCCTGGGATCACTACTGGAGCCCAAGACAGATGCTCAATAGACTGAGCCACCCAGTCACCCCCACAATCCATTTTTTAACAAGACCCACACAAATTTGAGAAGTATTGATTTACAAGGCCACAATCTTACCAAACATAGAGGGCCTGGCATTGATTACCCCTGATCTGTGGATATACATACATTTTTCCTGTTCACCCAGTATTGGGGTAGTCCTCTTTGTACCACTGGTTTTCAGCCTCCCATCCCCCCTACCGTAAGACTTTCTGAGGACAAGAGCTTACTCCCCTCAGTAACACTGATTCCGGGATCAGCAGAATCTTTGGGAAGCAGGGGGAATTCCACTCTGGGACCCCCCACCCCACCCCGAAGTCCTGATACGTACAGCTTTTAGCTTGCTTCTGTCATTTAACATTATGTCGTCAGCATTTTCCACTATGCTTTCCCACAAAGCTTATCTTTCATGGCTGCAGGTAGTGTGACCATCATGATTCATTTGACTACTTCCCTGTTATCAGGCATTTAAGTTGTTTTGATTCTTTTGGGGCAGGATGGTGTTCTGTAGGCAATTACAAGGTTGCCCAAGTGAGCTGCTCATGAGGTACTTCCTTCAGCTCTGATTATTTCCTTATGACAAATTCCTGGAGTGGAGATACTGGTTCAAAAGCCACAAACATTGTAAACGGTCTTGAGAAGGTACGAGAGGAATGTAGGAAGTACCCTGACACTGTACACTCTTGTGCACTGGCCCATGTGGGCTGTAGACAGACTCTCTGGGGAGCAGAGGTCGTGCCTCATTCGTCATCACATCTGCAGGCCTGGTTGAGAGCAGACTCTAAGCTGTACCTCTAAGGGGGGGTTGGGGGCGGAAGGGTGGTGGCTTCCTGTGGTGGCAGCGGTCCCTTCCTCCTAGCCTGAGTCCTGAGCTATAAAAGATGCCACTGTCCAGTGAGTGGCTTCAGGGTGGAAGGGAGCAGCTGCGTGTGTGTATGTGTGTGGACGTGTAGTTAGTGGAAGCCTGAAATGACCACCTCGTTTACTAGTCCCGAATCTGCTGGACTTGGTTGGCACCAAACGTGGTTTTGCTTCAGAAGTCAGACTGTCAGGTTGTCTGACACCACTTCTTCCCATGACCAGATGAGGAAACTCACGTTAAGCAGACATCATCCTGAAAGGCACACTCTGTTTCTGATGTGAAGAAAAAGTGAACTGTCAATATTGTTTTTGTGATTGAGTTGCAATTTGAAGTTGGATGCCTGGAAAATATTTTTAGCCCTCTCTAAATATTTTTGGAGGAAATGAGTGAATGAATATACAAAGGGTAAATGAGTTTGATTCTGTTCCATAACACACATAAGTTAAATATATATGTATATATCACATGATATAATTAAAACATTTAAAAATAAGTATTAAATCATTAGCCACTCATTTTTATTAACTGTTTGGCATGTTACAATTTCCAAATAGACACATACCATTCCTTCTGGAAATAAGTTGTGAATGATTCAGAGTTAGTCTAGCAGTAAGGTTTTTGTGGGGTTTGGGAGGGCATTTCTGTTTTGTTTTGTTTTTTTAAAGATTTTATTTATTTGTCAGAGAGTTAGAGAGAGAGAGAGAGAGCACACACAAGCAGGCAGAGTGTCAGGCAGAGGCAGCGAGAGAAGCAGGCTCCCTCCTGAGCAAGGAGCCCAATGCGGGACTCGATCCCAGGATCCTGGGATCATGACCTGAGCCGAAGGCAGCAGCTTAACCAACTGAGTCACCCATGCGTCCCTTAGAGGGCATTTTTAATCATTTAAAAATTCATCAAGGTGAATACAGTAAAATGCACAGATCTGTAAGTGTTATGTTTTGATCAGTGTATGCACCCAGATACACAACATCCCTGTCAAGGTACAGAACATTTTTGGGGCGCCTGGGTGGCTCATTCAGTTAAACATCCAACTCTTGACTTTAGCTCAGGTCATGATCTCGGGTTCTGGGATCAAGCCAGGCATCAGGGCTCTGTGCTCAGGGGGAAGTCTGCTTGAGGATTCTCTCTCTCTCCCCCTCTACTCCTCCCACCCACCCCCACTTGCTGTCACTCTCTCTTTCACTCAAATAAATAAATCTTAAAATCTTAAAATAAATCTTAATAAATAAATAAATAAAAATAAAAAAAAAATAAATCTTAAAAAAAAAAAAAGAGATACAGAACATTTTCATGCTCCAGAAAGTTCTCTCATGCCCCTTTGCACTCAGTCTCCTTACCCCAAAGGCAATTGCTGTTCTGATTTCTAGCACCATAAATGAGCTTTGCCTTTTCCTGAAATTCATATAAATGAAACATAATATACATTTTATAAATGGAATACAGTATAAATGGAACAAAACTGGCTTTTTGTCAACATGTTTTAGAGACTCTTTCATGTGTGTTTTGGTAATTTGGTTTTTATTAATTACTAATACTCCATTTTTTAATCTATCACAATTTATCTGTTCTCCTTGGAAGACCATTTGGGTTGTTTCCAGTTTGGGGCCATTTTGATGAATAAAGCTGTTACAAACATTCTTGTACAAGTTAAAAAACAACAACAACAGTTTTCCTGAGGTGTAATTTACATGCCCTAAAATCCATCTATCATACAGGTACGGTACAGTTCTTTAATTTTTATAGACTTTTACACCAATCACCGGATTCTAATTTCAAAACATTTCCATCACCCTGAAGTTTGCTCATGCCAGCTTACAGCCAAGATGGCCATTAATCTACTCTCTATCTTCTGCCTTTTCTGGATATCTCCTATAAATGGAATCCTTGAATCTGTAGTTTTTTTGTGTCTGGCTTCTTCCACTTGGTTTAATAGTTCTGAGGTTCATCCACTTTACCACGTACATCAGTAGCTTGTCCCTTTGAATTGTTGAATAGTATTTAGTTTTATGGATGTGTACCATATTTTGTTCATCCTCTTACCAGTTGATGGACATTTTGTTTCCAGTTTGGGGCCACTATAAATCTTGAACGGGTGTTTATGTGGACCTGTGTTTTTATTTTTCTTAGGTAGATTCTTAGGCATGTGATTACTGGATCATATGGTATGTTTATATTTAAGTTTTTAAGAAACTGCCACTTTTTGCAGAAGAGGCTATACAGTGTTAGAGTTTGACCAATAATATACACGAGGGCTTTGATTTCCCTACATTCTTGTCAACGCTCAGTATTGTTAGTTGTTTCGATTATGACCGATTATTACCGGTCAAGTGGATGTGTGGTGTTATCTTACTTCAGTTTTAATTTGCATTTCCCTAATGACTAATGATGTTGAGTACCTTTCCGTGTACTCGTTAGTCATTCATATATCTTTGGCAAAATGTTTAGTTAAATCTTCTGCCCATTTTCAGGGCACCTGGGTGGCTCAGTTGGTTAACTTCGGCTGAGGTCATGGTCCCAGGGTCCTGGGGTTGAGCCCCACATCAGGCTCCCTGCTCTGCAGGGAGCCTGCCCTCCCTCTCTACCTGTTTGTGCTATCTAAATAAATAAATAAATAAATCTTTTTAAAAATCTGCTTATTTTTAAAACTGGGTTGTCACTGTTATCTTAGTTTCAAAATTTTAAAAATATTCTTTAGAATGTTTAATAAATTCAGCGGGGAGTGTGCTTCTCCCTCTCCCTCTGCCTGCCACTCCCTCTGCTTATGCTCTCTCTCTCTCAAATAAAATCTTTTAAAAAATTAAATGTTTAATAAAAATATTCATGTTTTAAGAAATTCTTTTAAAAAGTCTTTTATCTGATGTGATTTGCAAATATTTTCTGAATCTGTGACTTAGCTTTTTATTTTCTTAATGGTGCCTTTTAAAGAAAAAGTTTTAAATTTTGATGACGTCTAAGTTACCCATTTTTTTTCTTTTATGGTTTCTGCTTTTACATATCTAAGAAATATTTCCTAATCTACAAGCCTTTTTTGTTGTAGACTTTATCTTTTAGAGCAATTTTAGATTCACAGCAAATTTGAGCAGAAGGTACAATTTCCCAAAGAGATTCCCCATCTACGCCCTACCTCCACACAGGCACAGCCTCCATTGTTACATCAGAGTGCTACTTTTGTTGCAGTTGTTGAACCTACATTGACAGATTCATAATTATCCCAGATCCACAGTTTACATTGCAGTTCACTATTGGTGGTACATATTCTGTGGGTTTGGACAAATCCATAAAGACATGTATTCACAATTATAATATCATACAGAGCGCTGCTTAAAATCTCTGTGCTCCGCCTGTTCTTCCCTCCCCAACCCTCTATATCCTGGCAACCACTGATCTTTTTACTGTCTCCCTAGTTTTGCCTTTTCCAGAATGTCATACACTTGGAGTCATAAAGCGTGTAGCCTTTTTAAATTGGCTTCTTTCACTTAGTAATATGCATTTAAGTTTCCTCCTTGTCTTTTTGTGGCTTGATAGCATTTTTCTTTTTAAAGCACTGAATAATAACAGAAGAACTGTGAGAAACCACTTTTTACTCCGAAAAACCTTTTACTGGAGAGGCAAGTGGCTCATGTGGAGATGATTAAGTTAGCATCACATGGCATTTTAAGGGGATAGTCGAAACACTTGAGCCTACCGCAAACATGAGGTGGCTATGAGATTATTACAGTAGTATAGTATATACTAGTTAGTTTCATGCTGCTACGATTTCACACTGCATCTTCACGCTTGTTTACATTTCTCTTGATTGCAAATGATGCCATGTAGGGCCTGTAAGTGTGTGTGTAAGTTTTGATTAAGTTTAACTTTTCATAATAAATTTGTGTGTATTTTATGGTAGTAAATGTTAAAACAGAATAGTATAATGTATCTACATATATTTTATGCATTCATGGCATACCTTTTTCTTAATTTTTTCGATATTTCTAAGTTAACAACAGTTTGTGTCTGAGTTTTTTCAACTTGTCACGGATCTCCAAAAAGTTTTCCCATATATTTTTTGAAAAAAAATCCACATGTAAATGGGCCGGCGCAGTTTAAACCCTGAGTTTTAGTGTCAACTGTATATACACATCACCTATAAATAGTTTTACTTTCCCTTTCTAATCTCTGTGCCCTTTTTTCCCCCCTTGCCTTACTGAACTGGCTAGGACAAAAAATTTATGTTGGATAGACGTGATCAGAGCAGATATCCTTGCCTTGTTCCCAGTTTTAAGGGGAAAGTGGTCAGTCTTTCATTAAGTATGATGATAGATGTCCTTTCTCAAGTTGAGGAAATTTCCCACAATTCTTATTTTGCTGAGAGGTTTTTTTTTTTTTTAATCATGAATTGGTGTTGAATTTTGTCAGAAGCTTTTTCTACATCTCAAGATGATCATATGTTTTCCTTTATTCTGTTAATATTCTCTTTTTCATAGGGCATTTCCCCCTCAAATTAAGGAAAAATTATTAGGGAAAAAACTATTACTCAGTTTTGACACTTGAACATCTTGGTGTCATTCATGGAATGTAGGTTTAGGAGCATGATTTAGATACTTTGAATCACACAATCTCCGTAAAATATAAACTAAAAAGCACCATATATATTTAGGTAGAATTATTTGACTTAAGGGATCTGCCTGCCCCAAAAAACTTGTCTTAATCTCTGAAACTTCCACCATTAGTGTATGCTTTTAAAGAAAAAAAAAAAAAAATCACTCCGAGGAGATGTGTATGTTATCTTTTCTGAAGCTGGAGGGAATGGAGACAAATGAGGCAAGTGTTTATGGTGGTGGAGTAAGCTGGTGCAGGACTTCGGTGCCCTTGTGGTTGATTGGCTAGGTTACCCCGCACTGTGTGATGCGGAGGTGACTGGCTTGGTTCACTTTCTTTCTTTCTTTTTTTTTTTTTTTTAAAGCTATTTAAAAAAATTTTTTTAAAGATTTTATTTATTTATTCGACAGAGAGAAATCACAAGTAGGCAGAGAGGCAGGCAGAGAGAGAGAGTAGGAAGCAGGCTCCCTGCTGAGCAGAGAGCCCGATGTGGGGCTCGATCCCAGGACCCTGAGATCATGACCTGAGCCGAAGGCAGAGGCTTTAACCCACTGAGCCACCCAGGCGCCCCCTTGGTTCACTTTCTCAGTAATGACAAACAGAGCCTTGGTTTTAGAAGCCATAAGTAACTGAACCTGAGCAGTCTCGCATCTCTGTGGCTGCTAAATCATCCCAGGAGCTGTGTTCAGTAGCTTGGGACTTCTGAATAAAGTCTCAGGAATACTGAGCGTATATTTCTGATTGGTGCTTCCTGGTCATGGTATGGTCACTCTTCCTTTGCTTAAGAGCAAGACCAAAGGTGATGATAATCACTGAGAACTAAGAAACGGTCTCTAGTTCAGATGTGCTTTGACAAGACGTGAGCATGTTGGCTAAGCAGTCATCCCGTCTGTATTTGGACATTTCTGGTGGTGGTGCAAACACTAGTTCACAAACAAATCCTTCTCGCAGACAACACCCATTATTATGATCCTTTAACTGTTGCTGTTATGGATAGCTTTCCCGTATTTGTTAATTTCTTTAGGTATATTCCTATTTAGTGATATCTTAAATTTGGTAGCAAAAAGCAAACAACTACTACAAGGTATAGAACTCCTTTTTCCCTAATTCTGAGCATTGTACTTACATTAATTATCTGTTCCCACCAAAATGATGAAGAGGCAAATATATGTGTAGAATTTTGAGTAAACGAGAAGTCACGGTCACATTGTGAGGGAGGGATATGTTAAAATATACATCACCAGAATATTAATTTACTATATCTAAGCAAACATAGAGCATCGGGTTAAAGTTAATGGTAGCTGTATGGAAAACTGAATCATATCAGTATAACCTGATTTGTTCAAGAGCCATTGGAAGGATCTGGAGGAAGCAGGGCTCATAGATCTTGATTTTTCTCATACTGTTGATTTAATTATAAGAAATGTAATAATCGACAACCTTGGGAAACATAGTTTAGCTCAGATGATATCATGATTAGATGGTTGGAAGACCATACAGAGACATTATAAAGGATATGGTGCTGGTATGGATAGCTTTTGTCAGCCTTTCAGAGGTCAGGCTGGAACCCAGTTTTTTTAATCAGTTTTAATCCATGACTAGTGTTGTACTGTGTATATGTATTTATATGCCAACAAGTCAAAATAACCTAGATAAATTGGGTACTTACAAATTGGACAAAGTCAAATGAAAGCTAATTAATTTTATAGGTAAGAAGTTCAAATTGCTGAATGATTGGCTTTGTGCCTGTTCTTGGCAGAAAAAGCCCATGGGCCATGCTGAATCACGAGGTAGTTGAGCCATCAATAACTGTAATACAAGTACTTGCAGAATACCACATTTCATAAATCAGTGCTCTGGTTCGTAATATTTACATGAGGCTGACAGCAGGCAAAAGATACAGTAAAGGCTTGGGACGCCTGGGTGGCTCAGTTGGTTAAGCAGCTGCCTTCGGCTCGGGTCATGATCTCAGCGTCCTGGGATCGAGTCCCACATCGGGCTCCTTGCTCAGCGGGGAGCCTGCTTCTCCCTCTGCCTCTGCCTACCACTCTGTCTGCCTGTGCTCGCTCTCTCTCTCTCTCTAACAAATAAATAAATTTAAAAAAAAAAAAAAAGATACAGTAAAGGCTTACAGTGAGTAAAAATTTTGTAATAGAAGTAGGGGATGTAGGCAGCAAGAGGGGAAAGATATGAAAAAGAACCAAGTAGAAGTATATTGTATTAAGTAGAATGGGCTAAAGTGCTGTACAAATAGATCAGAAATATAATGGCTCAAATTTAGTACAACTTTATTTCTTTCATGTCACAGTCCTGGTGGGGGTGGCGGATGGGTAATTTCAGATTATTGGGTGGCTCTGCATACTCAGGGAACTGGCTCTACTGCCTTCACCATGTGTTCTTTGGAGTTGCTCTGGTTGCCCACAGGAAGCGGGGGTGAGCTCAGCCCGGAAATAGGTAATGTCACATCTGCTTACATCCCTTTGGCTAGAAATCAGCTATGTGTCCATACCTAACTGCAAAGGAGTTTCCCTCTCTGGGAAATACAGGTTAGCTCTGGGCTTCAGAAAATGAAGGGAACATAAATTTTGAGAGCTGCTAACAGTTTCTGCCATACCTCTGAGAAACAACAGCTAAACTGATAGATTTCTCATCAACAATAGAATTTAGAACACAAGAGACTAATATTTCAACTTAGAATTCAATATTAGTTAAACCGTCATTTAAGAAAGAAAGACAGTGAGGGGAAAGATGGCAAAGTAAGAGGATCCTGAGCTCACCATGTCCCACAGACACACTGAGGCAACAATTACATCTGTGCAACGAACTCGAAAAACCTGAGGATTGGCAGAACAAATCTGCTAGTTGCAGAGGGAAGGCCACATCAAAAAGGGTTGGATGGGTGGAAATGCAGTCTGGAACCAAACTCCCTGCTGTGACTCACTACAAACAGGAGGGACATCACAAGCATGGAAGAGTGAGGGGATCAGACCCCACACTGGGTACCCTGGGCACCCGGGCCTGGGGACCCATCCTAGGAAAACAAGACCCTTTAATAGCTGGCTTTGAAAATCAGCCCCGGATTAACTCTGGGAGAACCAATGGGTGACAGGAAACCAGGTTTTTGCCCTTTGCCCTTATAGAGCCAGGACCCAGGGGGCGCCTTGGTGGCTCATTTGGTTAAGTGTCTGCCTTCAGCTCAGGTCATGATCCTAGGGTCCTGGGATTGAGTCCTGTGTCTGGGCTCCTTAGCAGGGAGCCTGCTTCTCCCTCTGCCTGCCACTCCCCTTGCTTGTGCATGTTCTCTCTCTCTCTCTCTCTCTCTGACAAATAAATAAATAAAAATCTTTTAAAAAATAAATGACTTTCCCAGAAACACAGCCCACAAGTTGCAGTTTGAAAAGCACCTGTGGTATACATGAAGGAGGTTTATCGACTAATCTTATAACATGTGCTGCAGGGCCAGGAATCTGTAGATTTCTCCTGGAGCAAAAGTGTTGGTGGGTGCCATTTTTTTTTACCCTGACTTTGCCTAGATAGCCAGACACTTGCAGGAGCCAGTTCTAACACTGTGCATCTACCTTGCTAGCACTGTGTGCTCTGGTCCAGAGTTCCCCTGCAGACCCACCCCACACAGCCTACCTGCTTCTGCAGGCACCACACCAAAGTGATTTGTGCCCTAGGGAGACAGAAAATAATCCCACACACTTGTATACCCTTAGTTGCTACAGCCAAGCCTCTTAGGTAGCTGCCTGGGGAGCAAACTCTGTCCTTCAGTGTGCCTACCACCATGGCAGAGGTTAATTGCAGATGCTTAGGCTGAGTGCCAGCCCCACTCACCAGTGAGCCCACCACAGCTGCAGCTGGGCCTCTCAACAGCATGAGCAGTAAACTCTGCTTAGGGCACCCACATTAGGTGAAGCAGGTTATTTTAGCCAGCTGGGCTAAAGGCTAGCCCCATCCACCAGCATGCCCACAGTGATTGTGGCACAACCAATATGGGAGGTTTGACGCAACCCACAAAGGGGATACCCCTGGAGAACTGGTATGGTTGACCAGTAGGGATTATGCCATTGGGAACTATAGGACCTTTCCTACACAAGGCCACTACTTTCAAAACTAGGAGACAGCTGACCTCCCTAATACATAGAAACAAATACAGAGAGTTAGACAAAATGAAGAAACAGAGGAATATGTCCCAAATGAAAGAACAAATGAAAAATCACAGAAAAAGAGCTGAATGAAATGGAGATAAGCAATATGCCTGACACAGAGTTCAAAGTAATGGTCATAAAGATACTCACTGGACTTGGGAGAAGAATGGATAAATGAACTCAGTGAGAACTTCAACAAAGAGAAAAAATAAAAAATAGAGCTGAAAAATAACAATAACTGATGGGGTGCCTGGGAGGCTCAGTGGGTTAAGCCTCTGCCTTCGGCTCAGGTCATGATCTCAGGGTCCTGGGATTGAGCCCCACATTGGGCTCTCTGCTCAACAGGGAGCCTGCTTTCCCCCCACCCCCTCCCTGCCTCTCTGCCTACTTGTGATCTCTCTCTGTCAAATAAATAAATAAAATCTTATTTAAAAATACAATAACTGAAATGAATACTTTAAAAGGAGCCAACAGCAGATTAGAGGGTATAGAAGAATTGATCAGCAATCTGGAAGAAGGGTAATGGATAACAACCAAGGTGAACAGCCAAAAGAAAAGAGGAAAATAAAATACAGGAATAGGTTAAGGGAACTCTGTGACATCAGCATGTATAATAATAACATTCACGTTATAGGGATCCCAGAAAGAGAAGAGAGCAAAGGGACCAAAAGACATATCTGAATAAATATTAGCTGAAAATCTCTCTAATCTGGGGAAGGAAAAAGACATCTAGGTTCAAGAAGCACAGAAATTCCCAAATAAGATGAACCCAAGAAGGGCCACACCAAAACACATAATAATAAAAATGGCAAAAATTAATGATAAAGATCATTTTTAAAACAGAAGAGAGAATAGTTATACATAGGGAAACCCCATAAGACTGTCAGCTCAGTTTTCAGCAGAAACTCTGTAGGGTAGAAGGGAGCGGATGATATACTCAAAGTGCTGAAAGGAAAACATTACAACCATGGATACTCTTCACCAAGATTGTCATTCAGAGTTGAAGGATAGAGTTTCCCAGACAAACAAAAGTTAAAGGAGTTCGTCACCAGTAAACCAGCCTTATAAGAAATGTTAAGCAGCATTCTCTAAGTAGGAAGAAAGAGGCATAAGTGAAAGAAAATTTTGAAAAGAAAAAATTTCACAGGTAAAAACAGACATATAATAAAGGTAGTAAATTCACCACTAATAAAGCCAGGGGAGATTAAAAACAATTGTATCTAAAAAAATTAGTCGAAGAATACACAAAATAAAAAGATGTAAATAAAATATGACATACATTACACGTGGAGGAGAGTGTAGAAGTTTAGTGCTTTTAGAATGTGTTCAAATTTAAGTGACCATTGGTTTAATATGATTTAATATAGACTGCTATACACAGAATGTTAGGGGCGCCTGGGTGGCTCAGTCGTTAAGTGTTTACCTTCGGCTCAGGTCATGATCCCAGGGTCCTGGAATTGAACCCCATATCGGGCTCCCTGATCGGCAGGAAGTCTGCTTCTCCCTCTCCCACTCCCCCTGCTTGTGTTCCCTCTCTTGCTGTGTCTTTCTCTGTCAAATAAATAATTTTTTTTAAATGTTATATATGAATGCAATGCTAACCACAAATCAAAAACCTATAATAGATACACAAAAAATAAAGAGAAAGAAGTCCAAATATAACTCAGCCATCAAGAAGAATGAAAACCTGCCGTTTTTGACAGCATGGATGGAGCTAAAGGGTATTATGCTAAGTGAAATAAGTCAGACAAAAATACCACATGATTTCGCTTACGTGAGGACTCTAAAAAACACAACTATCAAACCAAAAATACAGAGAATAAACTGGCTGTTGCTGGATGGAAGATGGGTGGTGCAATGGGCAAAATTGGTAAAGCAAATTCAGACGACAAACTTCTAGTTATAAAGTCAGTCCCTCATGGAAATGGAAAGTACAGTATAGGGAATATGTTTCATAGTATTGTAACAATGTGGTATGGTAACAAATGAAGACTAGTTACTGTGATAAGGGTAAAAAAGGAAGTCCGCAGTCACTATGGAGGAGAATTTGGTGATACTTAACAGAAGCTTATAAGCATTTACCCTTTGACCTAGCAGTTTCACGTCTAGTAATTTTTCCAGAGGAAACACCTCCGCAAATCATTTTTGCAGAAGATGCTTAGGAACTATAAACCAGAAACAAATGGTAAGTGGGTGGTGGGTATGGTTGGAGGGGGATAAGGAAGGAAATGGGACTTTCTTGGGTATTCTTTTATAAATACTTTTGACTTTAAACCATGTAAATATTTTGCATATTCAATTACATAAAATGAAAACAAAGCAAATCCTATAATTGAATGTACAAAGAGCAACTAATAAAAACAAATTGGTTACATAAACACAAAGTAAAAAAAAAAAGATAGTTTGGTAACTTAAGACAGTGCTCTGACTGTACATGATAGTGGGATATGTTGTAGGGACAAAAAGTGGGAAAGACATGTTGCCCTTTATTTCATTGTTCGTTATTGGCAATGGTCCAGCGTATTAAGTCAGAAGCTATATTTAATATGCATTAGAGTCAGGGGCACCTGGGTGGCTCAGTAGGTTAAAGCCTCTGCCTTCGGCTCTGGTCATGATCCCAGGGTCCTGGGATCGAGCCCTGCATCGGGCTCTCTGCTCAGCAGGGAGCCTGCTTCCCTTCCTCTCTTTCTGCCTGCCTCTCTGCCTACTTGTGGTCTCTGTCTGTCAAATAAATAAATAAATCTTTTTTAAAAATATGTGTATTAGAGCCAAAATAATAAATAACATACTAATGTAATTGGGAACGAGGTTCTAACTTTGGGAGAAGGGAGATAAAAATAGGGAATGAGGTGAAGTGAAAGGAAGAATCATGTGATGTTGGCTTTGAATTGGAGGTTATCAGTATAAACTCTTGATTAAAAAAATTACTTTCTAGCCCCATCTACTGAAAGGGCCTAGACACAGTGACACCTCAGTGTAACGTGTACCTTGAGCTCAGATGTTGCTTTCTAAATACCGTTTTTTCAATAAAAGGTAAGGTTCCTTGAAAAAAATGACTCTGGGTCGACAGAAGTTCAAGATGCCATAAAGCAAAGGAGCACTTTCAGAGTCTGAAACCTGTCAAGAGGTTACAGGAGCTAGCTTGAAGGAACTCTGACAAGAGGAATTGGGGAAAAAATCAGGCATTCAAAAGAATAATAATGGTGCTGGATTATAACACACTGAATAAAAACAAATCCAAAATTTATTTCCTGGACAAGAAAAAAACCTGCCAGTTCATGAAAGCAGAGTGAATCCTGGAATTAGAAAAATCACTGTTTTCCCAGTATGGTAATTGATTCAGGCAAGGATGATAAATGGATGATAAACCATGAGATGAAACTTTGTTGCAGAACAGCAGAGTCTAACAGTCTCAGGGAGAAGGTACCCCTGAGGCAGAGAAGTATGGCACACACCTCAATCAAATGATCTAGCTTCACATGAGCAGTAAGAAGGCAAACTGACATAATGGGATGCAGAATCTAGATAGTATTTCTGTGAAAAATGTTTTTGCTGAGGACAGTTACTGTAAGAGGCCGTCAGCATCCTGACTCAAGACAAAAAATGGGGCACCTGGGTGGCTCAGTGGGTTAAGCCTCTGCCTCCGGCTCAGGTCACGATTTCGGGGTCCTGGGATCGAGTCCCTCATCGGGCTCTCTGCTCAGCAGGGAGCCTGCTTCCTCCTCTCTCTCTCTCTGCCTGCCTCCCTGCCTACCTGTGATCTCTGTCTGTCAAATAAATAAATTCCTTAAAAAAAAAAAAAAAGAAAGACATAAAAAATGTTGGAGAACGGTGTGCCCTAAAAATAGGTGAAATACAGACTTCTGTTTTAAAGTAAAATTTCCTTATTGTCATTTTCAGATATAACTTTAATTTTTACCCAAATAATGAAGGTACATGTTCAAAAGGATTACCTAGTTGGGTCAGGACTTTAAAAAAAAAAAAAAGAAAGAAAGAAAAAAGTCCCCTTTTCCTGCCTGCTCCTCACAGGCAACTTCAGTTCCTTTTGCTGATGGTATTTACCTTCACACCTCTGGTGACATGCTCACCACACATTTGGCATTTCTCACTTCCAGCATTAGCTGTTTACTTCCCAAAGGGAAGGTGATCACCCAGGTCTCTCGTCTTGCTGGGAAGCCCCACTACCACCATCGCTATATCCGTGCACTCTTCCTGGCCCTGTGCTATCGGTATCACTGTGTTCCAAGCATGTTTAGAACAGTATCCAGTGTTAACGTTAGCAGGACTCTGCAAAAGCCATCCACAGCTAGCCAGTGTTGTGTGTTTATTACAGTTGGCATTTCCTTTCCTGAACAACATTTTTGTTTTCCTTTCGTCTTTTTTATTTCTTTATATTTATCACTAATTCAACCATAAACTCTTCCCTATTCTGTAAATCTCTTCAGGTACACTCAAAGGAATTTGGAAGGTCCATCTTCTAGAAATTTCTCCCACAGCCATATGCCCTGCTAATTTAGATGGTGTGATGTACACAAAAATGTATAGCTCACTGGACTATAAGGTGAATGCCCTTGTAACTGCCACTCAGATAAAGAACTAGGCCTCTGCCCCATACAGCCCTTCTGTGTGATGTCTTCATCCCCAGCTCCTCTCCCCCAAAGTAACATGGCTCATAGAGCAGTCACTTTCTTGTATTTCTGAAAGATCATTTTATCACCCAAATGTGTATCCCTGGAGACTTCAGTCTTACTCTTTTAAAAAAATTGAGTTTTTTTTTTTTGTTTTTAAATAGTCATCCCAACATGGGGTTCGAACTCACAACCCTGAGATAAAACCTAAACTGACATTAAGAGTTGGACACTCAAATGACTGGGCTACCCAGGTGCCTCTGAGATGTCTTAAGTCTCTTTTTTGCTCTATAGATTACTTCTCCATTCCCCATTCCCCTGTTCTTCTGTTGAAGAACTGAACCGTTTGACCTTTAGAATTTTCCACAGTGTGACTTTTGCTGATTACATGCTCATGGTACCACCCATTAGGTCCCTCTGTCCTCTGTATTTCTTTCCTTTTTTAAAAACAGCTTTATTGAGGTGCCTGGGTCGCTCAGTCATAAAGTGTCTGCCTTTGGCTCAAGTCATGATCCCAGGGTGCTGAGATCAAGCCCCGTGTTGCCTGCTTCTCCCTCTCCAACTCCCCTTGCTTGTGTTCCCTCTCTCGCTGTATCTCTTCTCTGTCAAATAAATAAATAAAATCTTTTTTAAAAACCAGCTTTATTGAAGTATAACTAATATACAATAAACAACACATACTTATGTGTACAGTTTGATACCTTCTACCATAGTCTGCACCCATGAGAAGATAATAAATACAGCTATCGCCCCCCCAAAAGTTCCTTGTGCCCCTTTGTAATTTCTCCCTGTTGCCCCTCCCTGTCTCCTTTGCAACTGAGGATCTGCTTTCCTTATTATAGGCAAGTTTGCATTTTCTAAGATTTTATATAAATGGAATCATGCAGTGTGCATTCTTTTTCTTTTGCCCTGGCCTCTTTCATTCAGCATAATAATTTTGAGATTATCCCTGTTGTTGCAAATTTTGGTACTTTCTTCCTTTTTTATGGCTGAGTGATATTCCATTGTGTGGATAGACTGTTGTTCGTCCATTCAGTTGTTGATAGAAATTTGGACTGCTTTTAGTTCGTGTCCTCTGTACTTCTTTCAGATTGGCAGCTGATCTGGAGATTTTGACCAGACCCAGCGTCAGTCTATAGGAGACACAGAATGTCTGGGTTCTCTCCTGTTGTGATGATGATAGCAATAGTTGCTTAAGCTTTACACCTGTCAATTCATGGGTGGGAAACTGGGGAAGAAGGGCTGGTTGCAAAATGATGGAATTCTAAGTCTGCAATTTATTTCTCATTTTTTTTTAAAAGATTTATTTATTTCAAAGAGAGAGAGAGAGAGAGTACGAGCAGGGAGAGGGAGAAGAAGCAGGCTCCCCTGCTGAGCAGGAAGCCCGATGTGGGGCTTGATCCCAGGACCCTGGGTTCATGACCTGAGCTAAAGGCAGAGAGGCTCAACAAGTGAGCCACCCAGGTTCCCCTTATTTCTCATTTTTAAGTTGGAACAGTCTTTAAAGCGCTACTTTGCCTCATCTGCTACTTGGTTGTCCAGTGGTACATCTCCTATGGCGTAGGGTAAATGCTTTATTCTTTCCCTTAATTTACCTGTTTTTAAGATATCCACCCCAGCTCTCATTTCTTTGAATGAAACCTGTTGTTTTTGCTTTTCTGTTGGAAAAACTGGTTATCTCTTTGTTGCCATTGTTTTGAAGTTTCCAGGGATGTCTGTTTTCTTCCATCAAGGTGGGCACTGATGGACTCTAACTCTTGAAAAACCAGTTCTAGAAAATGCTGGAGTCTTTTCTTTGATTTCTTCCCCTCCTGTTGGTTCTTTTTCTGTGACACCCATTATTGAGATTTTACACCTGCTGGGTTGGTTCTCTCATGTTGCCCTTTATCTTTTTCTAAATTTTGGGGGGAATTTCCTGAGTTTTCTAACTTTTATGTTCAGCTTATCATTTCTGCCATGATCATATTTTTATTTTCCAAGAGTACTTTCTTGTTTTCTGTTGTTATTTTAAATAGCCTCTCTTCTTGTTTCATGGATGTAGTATTTCCTTCCTGAAAACAGTGAGTTTCTAAATCAAGTTTTCTCCTAATGTTGAATGCATCTCTTTCCTCCAAGTTGTCTATTTCTTCTTGTGGTTTGATTTTTCATAGTAGAGATTTTCTTTGAATGTCTGATGATCTTTGGATATGTAGTTCATATTGATCAACAGGGCATTATCTAGGCTATTTCCTTAGGGAAGACTCAAGGTCAGTATCGTTAGATATTTTTGTGATAATGGTATTCAAAAATCCAAGTGGGGAAAAGAAGACTGGAGAGGTCTCAACTTTTAATATGTGTGTTTTTCCTTGATCTCCCTCTTTTTCAGCATGGTATCCCTCTGTTTTCAAGTCTTTCCAGAGTTCAGCCGGAGACCACCTAAATTTTACTCTTGCTGGAGGAGAAAACCTCTTCTTAGTCCATGGAGAGGCAGTCATCTGTTGCACTGAGACGGGGAAGTGATCTGGGATCTAATTGTTTGTCATTTGCATCCAATCCTGTTTTTAGCCCCACCTTTGCGTCCCTTTCCAAACTGACCTGAGCCAGCAATTCCTGAGCGTTTTGCAGGTCCTGAGGTAGAAATTAGGTTGCACTGTGCCTCCTCCCCTGCTAACTTTCTTCAGTCTGTTATCAGTATGTGTGGTTCATTTGGGGATTTTATTAAAAATGCAGATTGAGAGATGCCTGGGTGGCTCAGATGGTTTAACTTCTGCCTTTGGTCAGGTCTTGAGCCCAGGGTCCTAGGATTGAGCCCCACATTGGGCTCCCAACTTGGCCAGGAGTCTGTTTCTCCCTCTCCCTCTGCTTGTGCTGTCTCTCAAATGAATAAATAAAATCCTTTTAAAAATAAATAAGTGAAAATGCAGATTGATTCAGTAGGTCCAAGTTGGAACCTGAGATTTTGTATTTATAACAAGCTCCTAGGTGATGCTGTTGCCCCTGCCTCTCAGACCACACCGCATGTGGCAGGATGCTAAGTCATTCAACACCTGACTATTCATTTTCCAGCCTCTGGACTGTTTTTGTTTTTTTTTTTTCCCCTGGTGTCTGCTATAAATTCTTTCATCGTTGGAAGTTTTTGCCTTTAAAAAATTGATGAAAAATTTCAGACATACCTACAAAGAAACAGAATAACCATTAATTAACCTGTGGTCAGTCCTGTCCCATCTATACTCCCATCAACTCCCTCCCCGGCCAGACACATATTCTGTGTTATTTCAAAGCAAATTCCAGAGAATATAGCTCATCTGTAAATAATTCAGTATGTATTTTTACAGGTTTTGAATTACCATAGAAGTTGTTTAGGGCTGCACTCCTTGGCTTGCATAGCCACCTTCTTGGCATGTCCTTGCATGATCTTTCCTCTCTGTGCACCCAGCCCTGGTCTCTTGTGTGCATCCAAATCTCTCGTTCTTAAAAGGATACCAGTCAGATTGGATTAGGTAACCCCCCACAGGTGGCCTCATTTCATTTTAATTATCTCTTTAAAGGCCTTATATTCAAATACAGTCACATTCTGAAATACTAGAGATTAGGACTTCAACATAGGAATTTGGGGGACCACAGTTCAGCTATTGCAAATATATATGCAAATATATATACCATAAAATATACCATTGCAAAAAATATACCATTATAATGCCAAAAATTAATAACTCATTAATACCCTCAAATTTCTAGGCAGTATTCTAATTTCCATTTGTCTTATAAATATAATTCTTCTTTAAAGATTTTATTTATTTATTAGAGCAAGACAGTGAACACAAGCAGGAGAAGCAGCAGGGAGAGGGAGAAGCAGGCTCCTCGCTGAGCAGAGAGCTGGATGTGGGACTCCATCCCAGGACCCTGGGATCATGACCTGAGCCCAAGGCAGACGCTCAACCAACTGAGCCACCCCGGTACCCCATAAATGTACTTGTTTGTTTTTTTGAATTCAGATAAGTTCTACACATTGCACTTAGTTGATGTATTTGAAGTCTCATTTAATCATTTGTTATTGATACAGTTTATTGAACATACAAGTTGTTTGTCCCAGAGAGTTGACCTCCATCTGGATTTTGCTTACTGTGTCTCCTGGGGCTATGTAACATGTTCTTTTGTCCTCTGTTTTTTTGTGAGTAAGTAGTTGAATCTGCAGGCTTGGTCAGGTTCTGTTTTCAGCAAGTCTACTTCCTAGATGGTGGTACATCCTTCCTTCTCTTCCTTTGGATGTTAGGAGCTACTGATGATCATTGGCTACCTCCATTAATATATCAGAAGTTACAGAATGGTGATTTTCAAATTTTATTATTCCTTATTCATTTATTAGAGTGCTTCTATAAAAGTAAACATCCCCTCACTAGTCTGTCACCTAGTGGTACAGTTAGTTTAAAAAAAAAAAAAAAAGAAGGGGGCACCTGGATGGCTCAGTGGGTTAAACCTCTGCCTTCGGCTCAGGTCATGATCTCAGGGTCCTGGGATCGAGCCCCGCATTGGGCTCTCTGTATAGCGGGGATCCGGCTCCCACCCCAACCCCCACCCCCACCTGCCTCTCTGCCTACTTGTGATCTCTCTCTCTCTGTCAAATAAATAAATCTTTAAAAAGAAAGGGGGGGCAGGAAAAAATACCTGTTTCCTATTTTTACCAGTTTAAAAACATAGTGACTTTGTTCCCTCATGTCTTCATGTGACAAATTAGGTTTGCTTGTTTTAGAATCAGGTACAGACTCAATTTACTGCTAGTTTCGTGGCATTATAAGAGCAAGTAGAGGTAATTGCATTTGTTCAAACTGCCATCTTTCATTGGAAGTCATGTCATAATTTATATACCCAATTTCTTATTGTTAGATATTTAAATGAATTCTGGGCTTTCACTTGTATATCCAATACTGTGAGATGACCATCCTTAAAAATAAATCCACTCATTTTCAGGGTACAGTTTGAATTTTGAAAAACATATTCTTTTGTTGATCCACCACCTTAATCCAAATATAGAACATTTGCATCTCTACAGAAAGTTCCTTGGTGCCCCTTTGCCCCAGCCTGGCCCCACATTTCCATGGACGGTCTGCCTGGCTCGTGGATTTCTTTTGCTATTCTGGAATTCCATGGAATCTCGCCATCTGTACTCTTTTGTGTCAGGTTCTTTTCATTCAGTGCATTTCTGAGATCTGTGCCTGTGCAGCATATATCCTTTTTATTCATTCCTTCTTATTGCTGAGAAGTACATTATATGGATACACTACAAGTTGTTTATTCATCCTCCTATTGATGGACATATGAAACATTTCCAGATTGGACCCATGGTGAACAAAGCTGCTACACACATTTGTGTGCACATTCTGTGGACATCTGTTTTCATTTCTCTTGGGTAAATAGCTAGGAGTGGGATTACTGGATGAAATGGTAATTGCATGTTTAACATTGTCAGAAACCTCCAGAGTGCTTGAGCAGTGTTTGAGCGGTCTGGTCATTCTGCTTCCTGGCCACACACGTCCGGGCAGTCTTCTGAATGTTGCTGTTGTAGTGGTGTGTGGCAACAGCACACTGTGGTTTGCGTTTGCATTTGTGTCTGCTCAGTGTGTCTGTTGAAATCTTTTGCCCACTTTGCTAATGGGCTAATTATCTTACTGAGTTTAAGAGTCCTTTCACATTCTGGATTCATATTCATATTTATTGTATTTTCTCCCAGTCTGTAGCTTTCCTTTTCTTCTTCTTTTAACTATGCTTTTAAAGAGAAGTATTTCTTTTTTAACAAGCCCGCCTTTTCAATTTGTGTATGTGTGGATGCCCTAAGAAAAGCTTTGCTGACTGGAGTGGATTGGCTAGGATCCCCCCAGAATCCACGTCCACCTGGAATGCAGCCTTATTTGGAAATGGGTTTTTTGCAGATGTAATTAAGGTGAGGTCATGTAGGATTAAATTAAGGTGGACCCTAAATCCAATAGTGTTCTTACAGAAAGAGGCGAGGACACAGAGAGACACTGCAGAAGGCCCTGGAGAGACAGAGACAGAGGCAGAGGTGGGTGGTGTCCCACCACAGGCCACGGGGTGCCAGCAGCCAGCAGAAGCTGCAAGAGGTGGGGAAGGATTCTCCTCCAGGGTCTTCAAAGGGAGTGTGTCTTGGCTGACACTTTGGTCTTCTGGCTGCTAGAGCTGTGAGAATAAATTCCTGTTGTTTTAAGCCACCCGGTGGTTAATTTGTTATGGCAGGCTGAGGAATCGAATACACCTGCCCAGGGCCGCAAAGATTTTCTTTTTTCTTCCAGATATTTTGATTTCATTTCTACATTTTTAAGTTTTGGGTTTTTTTTAAATTTTTAAGTGTTTTAAAGTTTTTATTTAAATTCCAGCTAGTTATCATGCGGTATAGCAATAGTTTCCGGTGTGCAGTACAGTGATTCAGCACTTCCAACAACATCCACTGCTCATCACAAGTGCACGCCCTAATCTCCGTCACCTGTTTCACCCATCCCCCTGCCCCCCACACACGTTTAGTCTTATCAGTTTTGAGTTTATTTTGGGTATGATGTGATGTAGTTTTTCCCATATGGATATCCACTCTCCAGCATCAGTTTTAGAAGAGGCTGTCCTTTCCCCTATTGAATTACCTTCCTTTTAAAAATCAAGTGACCATAAATATGTGGATTTCTTTCACATTCTGGATTCATATTCATATTTATTTAAGAGGATATATTTAAGAGGATTTCTGAATCCTCTTCTGTTATTACACTAATTTGTAGGACTATCTTATGCTGATAGCATCCTCTTCCTTCTGTACCCTTATAACCAAGTTTTAAAATCAGGTAGTAGAAGTCCTCCATCTCTGTTGTTCTTAAAAAACTGGCTCTGCTCAGTCCTTTGCATTTCCATATAAGTTGTAGAATCAGCTTGCCAGTTTCAACAACAAAAAGATATACCGAGTCTTCCAACCCATGATATAGATCTTCATTGATTTAGATCTTCAATTTCTTTCTGTATTGTTTAAAATTTTCAGAATACTGGGCTTGCGTGAGCTTTGTCAAATTTATCCCAAAATGTTTCCTATTTTTAATGCTAATAAAATGTTCTAATTTCATTTTTCAATTGTTTATCACTAGTGTCTAGAAATATGATTTTTTAAAAACCTGCAACCTGGCTGCCTGGGTGGCTCAGTTGGTTAAGCAGCTGCCTTTGGCTCAGGTCATGATCCCAGGGTGCTGGGATTGAGTCCCACATCGGGCTCCCTGCTCTGCAGAGAGCCTGCTTCTCCCTCTCCCTGCCGCTCTGCCTACTTGTGCTGTCTCTCTGTCAAATAAATAAATAAAATCTTAAAAAAAAAAAACAAACAAAAACCTGCAGGCTTGCTAAATTTACTTGTTACTTTTAGTAGCTTTATTATAGACTCTTTAGATTTTCTAAGTATATGATCCATGATTACAGTTTTACTTCTTTCTTTCCAGTCTTCCTGCCCTTTATTTCCTCTTAAGGCCTTATTGCACTGGATAGGGTTTCCAAAAAACTGTTGAGTGAAGGGTGGATCTTGGGGGGGGAAATGGCCACTCTTTAATCACTAAGGATGAGGTTAGGTGTAGGTTTTAGGTTTCTCACAGCTGCTTTTTATCTGGTTGGCAAGTTCCCTCTTACTATTTGTTTGTGGAAGTTTTAATCATGTTGGATTTTGTTAAATGCTTTATCTGTGTCGATTCAGATGATCATTACAGTTTTTCTCTTTAGTTTTCTTAAAATGTTTTTGCTTTTAGTATCAGGGTGATTCTGAACTTGTTAAAGAACTTAGGAGGTATTTCTGTCTTCTGTTTAATAGACATTATCTTAATGTCTTCCTTAAATGTTTAGTAGAATTCATCTAGAGTGAGCCTAGAACCTTTGTGGGAAGGTTTGTGGGAACCTAGAACCTTTGTGGGAAGGTTTTTAAGTCCAAAATCACTTTAATAGAGATCATTAGGGATATTTTTGAATGAGATTTGGTCCTTTCAGAAATTTATGTTCCATGACAGTTATTAAAATTATTCATAGCAGTCTCTTATTATCCTTTCAGTGTTTGTATGATCTGTAGTGAGGTCCTCTCTTTCCTAGTTTTGGTAGGTTCTTGCTTAGTTTGGCTGAAGTTTTATCAATTCATTGTTGTTGTTGTTGTTGTTGTTCCAAAGAACTAGCTTTTGGTTCACTGGTTGTTCTGTTTTATAAACTTCATTGTTTTCTGCTCTTAGAGCCTTCCTTTAGTTTACTTTGGGTTTAATTCATTCTTTTTTTAAGATGGAAAGTTAGGTCAGTGACTTGAGACCTTCTTTTCCAATACAGACGAATATAAAGAAAATCACAACAAAACAATGCAAAACCAGCTCATGTATTGGGAATTAAAACAATTTTTATTTTACCAATTTTCTGACATTTGCACTGTTGCTTTTCAAAGTTGTTTTCTACTATAGCTTTTTAAAATTGACAATATAACTAATACATGCTGTTGAAAAATTTCAAGTTCTATGGAAGTGTGTTAGTTAGGATAGGCAATAAGAAATAATCACAAAATCCTTGCAGCTTAATATGACAGACTCTTCTCACTTACACCGTACATCCGCTGTGAGTCATCAAGGGCTTTGCTCCACACAGTCACTCAAGGACCCAGGTTAAAGGCTCCATCATCTCGAGCTGTACCACCTGGAACACATGGCCACTCTATTTGCTGTGGCAGAAGAAGAGAACACTGAAGAGGCTTCTCCTCTGCAATTAAATGCTTGAGCCTCATAACCCTTTGGCTGGAAATACCCACATCCTGGGCCCACCTAATTTTAAGGGTCAAGAAACTGAAATCTCCCTGTGGGCCTAGAAGCAGAGAAGTAGGTAGGAGTGAGCACTGTAATTCTATACTCCAGGAAAAAGAGAGCACCTGTCATTCTACTCTGAGATAATCCTTACTTCCTATCTTCCTTCCTGGCCTAGATGACCTTCCTTCCTCATGGCCAGCCTTATATTTGGGGTTGGTGGGAATTACTGCTGTAATCTGACTAATCATTGATTCATATTTTGTTGTGTTCTACCTTTGAAACTCTTATGTGATTTTTACCAGTATATGAATGACACTTGGAAAAGGGCAAATCAAGAATTCTTTGCTAGCTTCCTTAACAACATGGAAATTTCAAGTTTCTTTGTAAAACCTTGCTTTAGAGTATCTCTGAAAGACAGGCAAGTAAGTGGTAACCATAGTTTTATCTAGGGAGGGAACTGAACTGGATAGTGAGGAGTTTGGGGGTAAAGGGTGTTGAAAGAGTGGGCAGGATGAATTTTCACAGCATATAATTCTATAACTTGACTTTTATACCATGTAAATTGTATTACCTATTTTTAAAAACAAGTTAAATAAAACCCAGTTTCCTGTATTTTCTTAACTTTCTATATTGAATTTCATTATACTATGTAAATGAATGAAAACATGTTTCTTTAAAAGTTGTCAGAGTTGAGGGACATTTTATTTAACTGAACTTTGACATATCAAGCAAGGACCATGTTTTGAAAACTTTATGTACAGTTACCTTTTGAAGGAATAAAATTACATTATCCACATAGATTAGTTACAGTCCTTCGGGTGTCAGTAATCAACAGTCACTTTTATTTGGATGTCACCCTTTCAGAATTTTTTCACATACATAAATTGGGTCCCTTTCTTCATTTCCAGTTGTGAGTCAAGCCATAATGTCATTTACTGAAGAATATGAGCTTTGAATTCAGACCTGAGCTTGAACTTCAGCTCCAACATTTATCAGTCATCTGCCCTCAGGAAATGTGCTTATTTACCCCTGCATCTGTTTCCTCATGGGGAAAAATATTTACCTTTTGGGGATTGTTGTAAAGGTTATTAGATAAAAGGTATGTAAACCCCTGAACAAAGCTCAGTACGTGATTTCTACTGTAGGTTTTCTCCATTCATTGGGATCAGCAAATCTAGCTGCAGTACTAATTCTATTTTCTGTACAAGAGTAGACCAGAATGTTAACCCTGCTCCTCTTTAAATACTTGTGTTTAATGCAAACGGTTCTGTCAGACTTCTGAGACGGTATAACACAACTCTTTGATTATAATAGTATGTATTTTTATTCTCGAACTCTCATCATGTAACACAGGACTTTGCAAAAGCTACGTGATGTGTGATACCACAGCTGGTACAGAGGAGACATTCAGCTGCCTGCTCTTGAGCTGAACACCAAAGCAGCTTGTGAAATGTGAAAAATGCCCCCTGCTCACTAAATTTTTCCTTTTGGGAAAATATAATTTTTCATTTAAAAAAATGTCACTTATGTTACATGCCACAAGTGTCAAAAGGTCCTGAAACCAAATAGTTTTGAGAACCACTGGTTTAGACTCTGAAGCCTAAGGTCAGAAACCGCAATGCCAGCAAGACTTGTTTAAATAGATGCCATGTGATATGTACCCATGTCTCGGGGTCTTTGGTGGCTTCCACCTAAATGTATCCCATCTTCCTTTCCCTGGAAAAAAAGAATATAAGCAGTCAATTACTGGCTTTAATCCCCCAGAAAGTTAGTTTTTCTAAGCAGAGAGTTGGAGCCAGTTACACTGAATCCCACAGCAACTGCTCTTAATGGTGGTTATGTTTTCTCTTTCACACAGAGCTTAGTCACATGGCATGTGGAATGCCACGTTCCAAAATCAAGATCCCTAAAGGAAGTAAAACTGAGATTATCAGCCAAGAAAGACCTACTGGAGAAAGCAGAGTAAGTAAAGCATCGTGTGTTGTCAAGAATTGTCTGTTTGTTTTAAAGATTTTATTTATTTGACAGTAACAGATCACAAGTAGGCGGGGGGGGGGGGGGGAGGCTGTGCGGGAAGCAGGCTCCCTGCTGAGCAGAGAGCCTGATTCAGGCCTCGATCCCAGGACCCTAAGATCATGACCTGAGCTGAAGACAGAGGCTTAACCCACTGAGCCACCCAGGCACCCTATGTTTGTTTTTTAAAAAGAGTTTACTTATTTACTTATTTGTCAGAGAGCACAAGTAGGCAGAGTGGCAGGCAGAGGCAGAGAGAGAAGCAGGCTCCCCAGTCAGCAAGGATCCTGATGTGGGACTCAATCCCAGGATCCCGGGATCATGACCTGAGCCGAAGCAGTGGCTTAATTGACTGAGCCACCCAGGCATCTAATTGGGTTTTTTGTTGTTGTTGTTGTTGATTTGAGAAAGAGCTCGAGTAGGGGGAGGGGCAAAGGGAGAGGGACAAGCAGAGTCCCTGCTGAGCTCAACATGGGGCCACAGGGCTCGCTCAATCCCATAAACCTGAGATCATGCCCTGAGCCGAAATCAAGAGTTGGACGCTTAACCGACTGAGCCACGCAGGTGCCCCTGGGCTTTCAGTAGGAGCCTGGAGAAGGGATTAGTGAAAAGAAATCATGGTTTGTTTCCTGCTAATTCTTCTAAAGTGGCCAGATCATAAAGTAAGCCCAATGATGCCTTAAAAGGACTTCCACGTTAACTATTCACGTTGTATATGAGACACGTGAGTTGATTCATACATAGTTTAAAAAAATCATTCAGGAAAAGAGCCATATCTTATAAATCTCTGGATCCCTGCAGTTAATGTGAACATTTTTCAAGGGAAAATTCAGTACAGGTAGCCTATCAAAGGATATTTTTGTCTTGTCTCAGGAGGTTGTTTAAAGAACAAAATACTGGAATTTTGAGTACTTTCAGTGGACTATAGGGGAAGTGTGGCATAAAATTGGTATCATGAAAAAGTTTTGATTGGTTCCCAGGGTCACAATATTCAGGAGCCAGTGTAAAATGACTAGAACCTCATGTTCCAATATCCTTCCTTTTGATGGCTTTTTACTGCTTCAAGTTGCATAGCTTCCCAAGGCCTTTCCCACCTCAGCTCTAGTTTCTTACAGCCTTCTGGTTCTCTTACACATTCCATCTCAAACTTGTCTTCGTTCTTCCACTCCTCTTCTAAAGAGGTTCCTGGCTGGTGTCTTGGTGGCTGTAGCTGATCATCCTTCTCCCCAGTTACTTTCTTCATCCAGGGACAAACTTCCTTTTCTGTCCTTGCAGTTGGCCCCTGACAGCCAGTGAGGAAATGGAAAACTCTGGAAATATCCCTTGGTTGCTGACCACTTATATAGGGATTCCTTAGCTTTATTTAATTTCGGATGTTACAAAGGATAAAATCATTTTATACAGATAATTCTCTTTTATCCTAAAGATATCTTTTTAGATGGGTCTTTATAAATATGAACCTACTCTATTTACCTTCACACCCTTTCTAAACAATATTAGCTATTTAAAGTAGCCTGGTTTTTTTCTTGGCACAAGGAAGACTTCATTTATTTATTCCATCTGGGCTTCCTTATCCAGACACCACGACTTATAAAAGCCAGTGGCATTTATCAAGATGGTAGCCATGAGTCTATGCCTTTTTACATCAAATCTGAATGGAACTTTTTGGGAAAGTGTCAACTATATATGAACTATACACCTACAAAAGCTTGTTTCATTGGTTCTTTTATAGTTAGGAAAATAGGTATTAACTGATTTTTTTATAACTCTTTACATATATACACATTTGTGTCTAAATACATAATTTGTGTACCTTAGTAAGTCAGCTTATGACATGGTAGATTTATAGCCATGACAGTATTTAAAAGAAAAATTATTCATGACCCTTGTTAAAGAACAGTAAAGCAGACTTTAGACTTTACCCAGGACCTTTGCATTAGGTGTAGGGACCATTACAATGGGATTTTGCAGTTGGGTAGAAAGATTGGGCTCAACTCTGAATACAATGAGGAATAGTGGGAATTTACAGCCAAGGAACAAGGTGGAGGTTAGTGGGTGGAATATTATTGAGGAAACATCAGGGATAATAAGGGATTCTTGCTAAAGGCAGGACACGGTGATAGGTCATCATCGGAAGATGGTGCAGGATAAGGAACCCGGTCAGATAATGAAGGACATCAGATCCTGAGGATAAGAGTCTGGCTAACCTCTCTTAGCAGAATTCTTGCTAAAGTTGGACAAGGAAAAGATGAACACAGAAGCTCAAAAAATCAGTTGAACTCTCTTCTCAACATGGAAAGACTATCAAGTTAGAGTTCAGTCTGTCAAGAGAACAGATAGCCTTCCCTCACGCTAATCTTCTTTACCCTCAGGCATTATCCTCAACTACTTCCTTGAAATTATTTAAATCATTTATCTGGTTTTAGGCAAATTCAGTTTGTTTTACTTTTCAGACTTAATATTCCCTTACTTTTTTCCTTGAAGTTTGAGAAATTTGGAGAAACCTCTAACACTACATTAGTAACTCAATGTGTACCCTTAGTTTTTTTCTGTACATGTATTATGTCTTAATTAGATGTTGCTACGTAATTTTGTGACCTGCAATTCGCTTAGACATACTGTAGGAGTTTATATTTTTTAACATGTAACAAATTCATTAGGCTTAACATTTAACAAGTACAGAAGAGGAAGAAAGAAAAGGGTCTTCCTCCTTAGAGTATATTGTAAGGATGCACCATGTATTATTTTTAACCCATCTCCAATTGTTGACATTTGTGAGTGGGTTCATTACTGTTTCTTTCATTATTTACAAACACTGTGGGTGGAACAGAAACAACTTTTGGTCAAACGTGTGATTTTTTTGATGATAAATTTCTTAAACTGCCTTACATCTTTTTTTTTTTCCCCTTTAAAGTAATCTCTACCTCCAGCATGGGGCCCAAACTCACTACCCTGAAATCAAGAGTTGCAAGCTCTACCAACTGAGCCAGCCAGGTGCCTCTCCTTCCATCCTTTTTCCGATTTCTTCCCCTTTGACCTTTCTTTTTCATCATCTTCTCTTTTTTTCTGCCTCCAAATGCCTTAGTCCCTCAAGCCTCAACTCCCATTCCTTTGCCTTTACCTGGCAGGCCTTAATGTTCTTCAATCCGTACTCAATCCCTATTCCTTCCCCCGGATTCCCTTGTCTATCCAGGCGCCATATTTGAAAGACCATGTCCCAAAGTGAATTTTCTTTCCTTTACCTATGTCCCTAGTATTTTCAGCTTTACCATCTGCTTTCTATCTTCGAGTTTCAGAATGATGATCCTGCAGCAAAATGCTATCCTAAATTTCACTGACAAAAAGAAAGCTGGGTGGGTCTGGAGTCAGAGTGAAACTGGGTTAACAACCATCAGTAATTGTTAACTGAATATTCCTCTCAGGCTGCTATTTTTTCCTGCGTTTTGGTTCTGGTAGATAAAAGTACTTTTCTATCTCTACAAGTTATTAAAACCCATACTTTTATAGAAGTAGTAATTTATATGTACCATTTTGTTTATAGAGCGGAGAGTTCTGGACTATGTGGATCTTAAAAAATGACCAAAGTGTACACA
This sequence comes from Martes martes, assembly GCF_963455335.1. Classification (NCBI taxonomy): domain Eukaryota; kingdom Metazoa; phylum Chordata; class Mammalia; order Carnivora; family Mustelidae; genus Martes; species Martes martes. The sequence goes on from NC_137888.1 coordinate 92,972,962, forward strand.
TTAATTCTTTCTGATCATATTCTGTATTATAAGAAATATAAATTCCTATTTATATATTTATAATGGACCCTTGAACAACACAGGTTTGAAGTGCAAAGTTCCACTTATATGCCGATTTTTTCCAATAAATAACGGTACAGTGCTATACATGTATTTTCCTTATGGTTTTCCTAATATTTTCTTTTGTCTAGCTTACTTTACTGTAAGAATACATCATATAACACGTGTACAAAATATGTGTTAACTGACTTACAGGTAAGGCTTCCAGTCAACAGTAGGCTATTAGAAGTGAAGTTTTGTGGGAGTTAAGTTATATACAGATTTTTTACTGTACAGGGTATCAGCACCTCTTAATGCTTCCTTATTCAAGGATCAACTGTAATTATTTGAGAAATGATTGGATTAAATTAGTTCTTTGAGAATAAAGTTTTTGTTTTGTTTTCTTTTTAAAGACTTTTAAAGATTTATTTGACAGAGAGAGAGACCAGGTACAAGCAAGGGGAGGGGCAGAGGGAGAAACACGCTCCCCACTGAGCAAGGAGCCTGATGTGGGACTTGATCCAGGACCCTGGGATCATGACCTGAGCCGAAGGCAGCCGCTTAACAGACTGAGCCAGCCAGGTGCCCTGAGAATAAAGCTTTAGTAAAATTAGACATGGCATCAGGTTTTCTTTTCATTTTTCCTTACAGGGATGGAAGCTAAAATGAAGCAGTGTTTTATTGTATGTACTTCAGCAGACCTTCTGCAGTTCAGCTAAAACCATGACTGCTCTTTCTTCAAAGAACTGCTCTTTTCAGTACCAGTTACATCAAGCAAATCAGCCTCTAGATGGTAACTGTTTGCTATTCTTGATTATACTTGGGAAAATATTACTGAATATCCTCACACTAGGAATGAGAAGAAAAATCACCTATCAAAATTTTATGGAATATTTTTGCATTTCACTAGCATTCATCGATCTTTTACTTTTAGTAAACATTTCCATTATATTCTATTTCAGGGATTTTGTACTTTTAGGCATTAGGTTTACTAAATACCACATTTGCCTATTTACTCAAATTATTTCTTTCACTTACGGCTTTCTGCATTATCCAGTTTTCCTGATAGCTTGTATAGATTATTACCTGAATTTCTCTAAAACCACAAAGTTTGCATTTAAGTGTCAAAAACTATTTTATTTCTTTATAGTAATTTTAATTTGGATTTCAGTCCTTGCTTATGTTTTGGGAGATCCAGCTATCTACCAAAGCCTGAAGGCACAGAATGTTTATTCTTATCAGTGTCCTTTCTACATTAGCATTCAGAGTTACTGGCTGTCATCTTCCATGGTGGTGATTTTGTTTATGGCTTTTCTAACCTCTTGGTCAGAAGTTATTGCCTTGGTACAGGCTGTTAGGATGACTTCCTATATGAATGAAACTATCCTGTATTTCCCCTTTCCATCCCATTGTGGTTATACTCTGAGCTCTAAAAAAACGCTCTTGCCCAAGTTCATTATCTGTTTTCTCGGTACCTGGTTACCATTTGTACTACTTCAAGTAATTATCCTTCTACTTAAAGTACAGATTCCAGCGTATATTGAAATGAACATTCCGTGGTTGTACTTTGTCAATAGTTTTCTAATTGCTACAATTTATTGGTTTAATTGTCACAAGCTTAATTTAAGAGACATTGCATTACCTGTGGATCCATTCGTCAACTGGAAATGCTGCTTCATTCCACTTACAATTCATAATCTTGAGCAAATTGAAAAGCCTATATCAATAATAATTTGTTAATGTTGCCATGTTAAAACTAATTAAAACTGACAACTACATTAAGAATCATAATTTTACAAACGGGAAAGGACAAAGACTGAACTGAACTGAAAGCTCTACTCCCTGGGCCCACCTTTCATACCTTTTCAGAATGTGTCTTTGGGGCTATGGTAGTAAAAACAAAATAATTCCAAGAGAATTTTGTTATACCTGTTCAGGAACACTGCATGTTACCAATATTAATTTAACACAAAAGTGAAATTAGTTAATACTTGGCCATACTGATTTCACGTTACCCAAAAAACTACTGGATGCAAACATGTTATGTAAATCTGAGATTCTCTGCCAATACTATACAAGTGTAAATAAACATTTTTATTGAATTCAAAGCAAGAAAATCAAGATCATTTTGTTAAAATTATTTGGTGTAAATATTCTTTTAACATAAAGGGAAGATCAGCTCGATTTAAATTTAGGTAATTTCCAAAAATATATCTCTGTTTTTAATACAGATAATCCTGGAAAAAAGTTTTTAGTTGCTCACCTTATAGAACTGGGAGTAGTGACTAGGTCTCTTTCCATGACATACCAGATTCATTTTCACTTATAACTTGTATGTCACATACTTGCATGTCAAATCGTAATCACATGGGCAATGTGTCCCACTGAAAAGTAAAGGAGGATTTCTTATCCTCAGCACTGTTCACATTTTGGGTTGGGCAGTTCTGTGTTGTGGGAGACTGCCCTGTGCACTGGAGGGCGTTCAGCACGTGCCTTCCCTCTGCCCAAAACACACCAACGAAAACGTCTCAGACACTGCCGAACCTCCCCTGGTGGGCAGAACTGCCAGAGTAAAGCCACCTCGATGGCAGAATCGTCTGAAGTCACTTTGTTCAACTACGTAGATACTGTCTGTAACTGTCACTATTTCTAAACTTGGTCCCCTCTGCTTCTCTGGGTTACTTTCCCTCTGACTGTACCAGTTTCTAACTGGCCATTACCTAGGACTGAGATACTTTAAAATATATTGTACTTAATTAGTAAAGATTTACACTCTGCAGAGTTTTGTAAATATTTCAAGGCCCTCATAAGCTTAAAGAAAAAAATTATCCAATAGACCAGCCAAATGGAAGAGGCTTTTATTTGTAAAGAAATGAACTTACAACTGGTCTACAATATATTATTGTAATATAAACAATATAAATAAATGATCCTGTAGGCCCACTAACCTTCCATCCAGACCCACATGAAGCAATGTTAACAATAATATTCTGTGTGAAAATGTGCAGGTAACAAAGGTGCAATTACAAGCAAGGTTAAGCAGCAGAGTATAAGGTGCTTTAATTGAACAGTTAATGTTGCCATCAACAAACATCTGAATGCTCAATTTTACTTCACTGAATACAGACACAACAAATATGAAAATCTAAAATTCATACACATGCTACTTGTTAATATGAAAGTGCTTTCTCTTTTAAAAAAATACACCAAATGGACAGTCTTTTTACATAGATCATGGTGTGCTCTTATAATGCAAAATTAACTTCATTTTCAGGTTATACATTTTAAAACTGTAGCTATAGACACCAATCTAGGAACGCTAATGCTAAGAGTGCTAAAACTATTTCATTTCCTGTAAGGAGGATTCTAATACAATATCCAATGGAAAGAATACATCTATATATAATCTTAACATCTGTTTTCTGTAAAAGTAAAAAAAGGTTTCCTTTCCCCTTGGTGATGCTTTGTTCAACCTGGGTAGATGAGCTTTTGAGGTTTTAGTAATATGAAACTCCTATTTTAGAACAATGGGAGGAACCAAAAGGAATTTAAAAATCAGTTAACATGTGCTTGAAGCATAAAAAAAAAAAAAAATTACCACAACAATTTGCCTTTGTTAAATCAACAAAGTAACTTTTTTTTTTTTTTAATAAGACAAAAGCAGTGATTTAATAGAGGCCTGAAATGCCCACCCTCGCCTCTCCCATCAGTACACCTTTGCACACTGTGTCTACAACTCCAGCGTTTTACCACAGCTCACTCCTCACTCTGAGGATAGTTTTTAGAACTCATTTTGACTTTTTTTTTTTCCTGTGGAAAAAACAAGACCAAACTTCTGAATGAGGTGATTGGGAATCTAATTTAGTATACTAGCAATCAGACATCTAAAATTATACCATCTTTGCACACTCCATTAGCTTTTTAAAATTTAAAAATGCATATACAAGAAGTATGCAATAGATATTTTAACAGCATAAAATATTTGAAAACTTAGGTAAATTAAAACATTTTAAAAGTAAATTTTAACCAAGACCATGGCAAATTTTAAACCCAGACTATCTGGTTACTTGAATGTCAGTGTTCTTTTTTCAATCCGTTTTAGATTCTAATCTAACATGTACTGGGACACTTTCCTGCTTTAAAAGCTGCAACTATGATGCACAAAAGATCTTTTTTAATAGCAGATATTTTTATTTTGAGGGGTGGAAAAAATTATTTTCATTTGGTATCTTTATGGAGAATGTTAGCATGATGTTAATCTGTACCACTGGATCAACAGGAATTAGAACATCATTTCACAGAACCCCCAAGTGGTAAGGAAACTTTACCCAATCACTCAATGCCATTCAGTATTTATTCCCCCAAAAGCTGTCAGTTCAAGCATCAAATGGTTTTTTGTTGACCAGTACTGCATTTTAAAGGAAACCCATTTACTATGTAATACATGTGTGCTTTTTAAAAAGTAGATTATTTGTAATAACAGTAAATTTGTGTAATTTCTTGCTTTAGCAACAAAAGACAATAAAAAACAAACCTGTTTAGCAATCCCCCTTGAGACTTTTCAGTTTGAGAAAGTTATTCCACTGTCAATACTGGGTGTAAAGCTTTTGTAGTTACAAATGTATAGTAAACCAGCACCAGCTTCTTTCTTTGTATTGTTCTGTCACATCGCTTCTCGGCCTTTTGGCTAAGATCAAGTGTATTGTTCTGTCACACACCCTGTATAGCAACACCTCTGGAATAGATTCAAGTGTCAAAATAATTCTGAGAAATAATGGGCTGTCACAACAGTCTCAAAATGTAAATCCCTATCAGGTGCCCTTGATTTTGTAACCTAATCAGGTGTATGACTGACTGTGATCGGTATGTAAAATGTGTTTTAGGAATAGTGCTGTGATTCACTCAGACCCTTTAGATCTAGCTTAATACTTTAACCCAGTGCATAAAAATTTCCCCCAGTTCCAGCTTCACATTCAGTACAGCAAGTAATAATAATAATAATGTCCATGTTTGTTTAAAGCCACAATTAGAATTTTGTTTGGGAAGATTTTGTGTACTCATTACCAGTTCCTTAAGTCATGTATACCACACAGCGCACACAGTAAGTGTTCACATGGTTTGCTAAATGAATGGATGAATGCATGAATGACAGTGTTCATATGTGTCCATATGTTCAGTGGTGAACTAGTAGGAAGCATTTAGAAAAATGCCCTCATTTACTTGTCTGGACAATTTTTCTTCTCTGCTTTAATCTGTAAGAGAACAAAGACTGCAAGTGACTCAGGAAATGGACACTTAACAAGTATCTTTTAGCAAAAGCTCTTAGTATGAAATGAACCAGTAAAAAGGGAAAAAGAATTAAGTAGAAACAACTTGAAAAATACCCCCTTATGTGGCCTAGAATCATAGTTTCAGAGCCAGGAGGTGCCTTAAAGAGGATTTAAACCAAAACCAGCCTTTTGAGTAGTAGAGGCTCCATAATGTGTATTCAGGAGATGGAACAGATTAAAGGCTAAGGAAGGGCTGAAGGTGTCACACAAGCTAAGTCACCAACTGCAAGTAAAACTCCCAGCCCCCAACCAGCATTTTATCTTCATTCATCATGTTAATTTAATGATTATGTTCATCTATTATTGAGTACTGAAGTAGACTATTTAGTACTATCTAAAACAAAAAGAATTAAGACTTTAACCACACATTCTAAACAAAGATTTTAAACAATGGACACTTCTGGTTTGCCTGAGGCCAAGACTAAACCCAGTTCCTTCTTTCTCAAGCTGGTTGATGTTTATTTCACTATCAGCCCCACCACTACCTTACACACACCAACTTCCTCACCTCCACTAATTAAAGCTCCACAAAACATGGATTTAACACTGATAATATTCCCTAAAGCATAACTTTTAAGCCAATAAATGATGGCTACTATCAATCCTTAAGAAGATTACTGGAGTCAATTTAAATAGGTGGTCTAAAAGGACTTACTAAATTACTCTTATATTTAAAACTATGCCATGTTAGCATAACAGTACTTTAAATTTATATTAAGTTTTTTTTTTCTGACTTAAAATTCATCACTAGACTTCTTTTCAACAATACATTTTAAAACCTTTGTACAGGTTTTCTTTCTATGGATTCATACTGGCGCCATCAATATCACTGAGAGCAATTCTACCTTTTCAGAAGCAGTGGGAACAAATACTTCTCTAATGTACCCTCTTCTCCAACATCTGAGATGACAACTGTCATCTTTAAAATTAAGTGGTCACAAGCTATAGAAAAAAAAAAAATGAACCATTCATGGAAAACCTTTCCTAGACGGTCCCATAAACATGGCACTTAACGAGGTGTGTGTTCATGGGTTCGAGTAGAACGGGTCTTCATTAGAGAAGCTGGGCCTCAGATCTGAGGAGGAGGGAGACCACTCCCTTTAATGTCTGCGAGCTCAAGTGAAAGTTCAGAAAAAGCCAAACACTGCTCTGGAAAATGATGCTAATTTGTATTAGTGCTTTACAACTTTCAAAAAAAGCTTTCTCGTAGTATTACTTTAAAATAGATTAAATAAGTTCTAAACAATAGTATGTAAAACTTTAAATTCTTAAAAACTTAGGAAACTTTTTCCAAAGAAGATAATGTCAACATTTTTTTTTTAATTGAAGAAATGGCCTTGTATTGCTGCTATGAAGGAAACTATATAGTAGTACATATTATGAACTAACAAAAAAGGAATATCTTCCCAAAGAACTTTTTTTAAGATGTACAGCTTATAGTAGCTTTAAATTTTAGTAAGACTGCATATTTATTTTTCTAATACTGTATTTGTGCTTATCTAAATTGAATCACAATCTTTAAGAGGAAATCAAATGCTCTCCAATAGATTGATAAAATACCAATATTGATGAATGTGAATTGAACAGTTCATTTCATGATCCACACTACTGTGCATTAAAGAAACAGAGGTAGGCTTCCATTGAAATCCATACTAATAAAAAGCTATAGCTCTTTAGTCATCCAATTCCTAGATACAACCTAACAAATAAAATACTATCTTAAAATGCCTTTGTAACAATCTACAAGGTTGATTCAACTGTGGTATCTGAAAATGGATACTTTCCTCTACAATTCTAGTAACTCAATTATAAAAATTAACCTTTGAGTTTGACAGATATTCTCCAAGTACAATAGCTGTCACCTCTGAAGTCAAAAATCACTAATTTATGTATCATTGGAACTATTTATTAATAGTTCTTTTAGAGACAGGAAGTCCTCCTAAGGGCAGGATCACTTGATGGAGAATGAAGGAACGAGAATGATTACAGATGAATCTTACTGCTGTAACTGGGGTTCAACCATTGCACTGTACTATTTTGAACCACTGAAGGCCATAGCGACACTACACAACCTCACTCCATTAACTGTACTATCCCCGTGGGTCTGGGATGCTTTTCCTCCTTTTGTCTCTTCCTCCACTTCCCTGTCCTTCCCCCATGGTGCACAGGAAACAGACTGAACATTGTGCCCAAAGGTTTCACTGAAACATGACTGTTAGGTATTAAAAAGTCCTGCCCCAACTGCCTAATATTAACCCTACTACCAAACCCTCTCTAAGGACTTTCAGATGAAGGTGTCTAAGAAGTTTTCCCACAGTTCCCTCCTGACTAGAACAGGCTTTTAGAGGAGGGAAGCAGTAGGTGAGGCCCTCTGAGGCTGTCGGCTCAGGCTCAGGCCCACCGCACCCAGGCAGCATGCATTCCTACCAGTCATTAAGGATGAGGATCTTCAAACCACGAGATATAAGCACAGGGTTCTAGATTAAAATGTCTTTACAACTTCTTAACAGTGTGTCCAACCGGGATTTCATCTACTCAGTATGGCTGTGAGGATAGCATCACTCACATCCACCGATCATAGTTTATTCTTTCCAAAATGGTGTACACACATGTAAACACGTAAACACAACCCTACCACACTTATGCCATGATGGTACCAGAACACTGAGAATGCAAATAAACAGGACTTTATAACATTTAACTGAACAAGTCTGTGATATGGGACACTGGGACAGATTTCAGTCTCAGACTGATAGCTGAGTATATGTCGGACTATAATTTCACACTAGCTATATGAGGATTAGCTAGGTCAAAAATTATTCAAAGGCATGGGCACAAGAGTACTTACTTCATACAGTTCTAAGTAAGTGTTTAAACACACTAGGAAACAAAAACAAACAATGGGCTATCTAAAAAAATCCTTTCTATTTAAAACTAGGTAAATCATGAATATTCAAAAGTGCAGAAATCTGTTCAGTGTTGAAGTGGGATAAGCAAAGTGGCAGATCTCTTGTTTGCCTCTCTCCCATTCTCAAGCTTCTTCGCTAATGTCTTCTCCCCATTCCAACTTCCCTACTCCTATGTGACAACCCTTAAGCTAAGACTGAGAAAAACATCTGTTTAGTGATATCACAGCAAATTAAAAGTATCATCCTGGAAATAGTTACATGCCACTTAAAAAGGGACAGGTTTACGGACAGCACTCTGCCTTAATCAATAGTGATTATATCCAAGCTGCATGGCTTGTCAGACACATGCCTATACCAGGCTTGATGAAAATTCGTGTCATGTAAAAACGTTTACAAACCAGCTCTCTCAGTGTGTTTATTTTTTTAGGAATACATGGCTTAAAGCAATAAAAATCGAAATGTGGAGGTTTTACTTCCCTCAATGGGAAAAGAGTGCATCAGTTTAAACAAGTCAGAAAATGCAAACTTAGGTAGCAAAAATAGGAAGAACTTCCCATGTCCCCTTTTTGTCATTCTTTCTCCTCAGTGAAAATCCTAAAACAATTAGTAGCATGAAGGAAAAAGAAAATAACACTCTCCCCACCTAATTCATACCAGAACTGTGCTTAGAACTTAGGAGAGAGGTGCATGCCCAGTGTTATCATCCATACCCCTCATATATAACTGAAGCTCTGATTTTAAAATGTCTAGAAAGAAACAGATGCATCAACAGGGAAAACTACCAGTTGAGCAAATGAGCCATTTCTAAATAAAATAGCTCACTTGAAAAACTAAATATATTTTCTAGGTATGTTTTGAGTGAGGACAAGAGAAGATCTGGACTACTTTTGAGATTTACAAGATTTAAGATTATAAGGTGCACTCATCAAATGGAAATCCCCATTCCTGTAAGCTTTCTTGGATATTTAACACAGTGCTAGGCACAGGGGCTTTCAGTTAGTATCTAATGACTGATACAAGAAAAGGGAGTAAATAAAAGGAGAACCTGTACATAGTTCAAAGTAAATGCCTTAAAGGCTATAGATAATATAGTAATGGGAGATAATCATTATTGCTAGGGGAGTCTATCCCCAAATAATCAATTGCTTGTGGATTATCTATGAAAAGTTTTACTTCCAGGGGGAGATTTTCCTTTGTGCCCTCCACGCCCCCCTACAGTGGACCATCTCCTACTAATGCTCAGCCTATACTTGTGTTCTGAAACTAGAAGATGACAGGGGAAAGTCAAGCATATGACAACTCTGTCATAACGATTAACTGCTAACAAATGAAAACTGACTAGAGAGTACCTACCTTTCCTTGAAACTTTAATCCAATTAAAGATGTGATATAAAAAAATATGTGACGTAGACTACAAGCTATTGTAGGTCTGGAACATGAGCCTTACACTATATTACACCTTCTAATCCTACACGTAACTATCAGTAAACATCTTTTTTTTAAAACATTACTACACAAAAGAATCCCACAAAGCATACATTCAAACAAGAGGCATCTAAAGATTAAAAAAATTACCCGCTGTATTTTTGTATAAAAATAATCAACATTCTCTAATGTACACAAAGCCAAAAGATAAATATCTGTGATGTCTTTAATGACATCTTTAGTCCTCTACTAGCTCAACACAATCTTTTTGAAAAGAGCAGTGACAATGACTGAAACCCATGGACTCTTCCCCACTTACTGAACTTCTGTGTATGTTCCTTCTATTTTAAAACATTTCCATTGTGTGGCAAAGATTTAAAAAAAAAAATTTTTTTATGTCCAGGACTATAAGGCTCTCACGGCTCCCACAACAATTCTGTTTTATTGTCATAATTCTGATAGGACACTATTTAGTGAAAATTTTTACTTTAAAATTTTTTTCCCTAAAACATATACATACAAAATTAGGTCTGATAATCCAAGAGATATTACTTGGTGGGTACTTTGCAGGAAGCATGCAAGGGTTTAGTCAAGGAAAAAGGAATGTGTATTCTAGCTAGACCCAGCATGTTCAAGGTTAGAAAAAATCCAAAGACCAACCACATACCCACTACAAACTTCTGTCGGGCCAAGTAAGCTTGGACTACCTGTAAAGGCTATGCACTGGTTCATAAGGTATAATCACAGTATGCCCTCATCAGTGCAGAGGAGTAGGTATGAAAGATAATTAATGTGAAATCTGTACTTTCTGAGAGTCAAATTATTTGTATGCTAGTCCTTATTTTATAGGTCAAGTTAGTGGACTTTCCCCTTTTTTCTAGGATGGGTAAAATTAGGAAAAATACTTGAACATCTGCTATCTGAAATACTTCCACTGTATCATGTATTCCTTATTGTGCCCCATCTTTTCAAAATACTCCTTTGGGTAAAAAAGAGCAACATTTATCACTCCTCCATCAGGTTTCCGAACTTTGACACTACTTGATATTTTGGACCCAATATATCTTTGTTTTGGAGGACCGTCCTGTGCACTGTGCGATATTTAGTAACGTCCCTGTCCTCCACGGCCTAGATGCCAATAACAACCCTACCCAGCCCCCCCCAAGCTATGACAACCAAAATGTCCCTAGACATTGTTAAATGTCCCCTGGGGAGCAAAACTGACTTCTGCTGAGAGCCACTGCTCTAAATGTCCAAAAACTAAGAGGAAAACCAACTTTCTCAGCCACACCAAATTCTTAGTCAAGTTTGGAATAGAAACCAACTCTTCGAACTTCCAGATCAGTATTATTCATGCTAGAATGCAATCCTTTTTTATAGACAAAGCAATTGTCTAACAGACATATTTTTTTAAATGCACACTGATATCTCATTGCATACAATTCCAGTCACTGGACTCCTATGCTAGTCCTAAATTACTCCTAAATTATATCTCTCATGACAACCTATAGAAAACTTACAGGGTAGAAAAATGTATAAGAAAACCGAATCAAAACAGGAGAAATGTAAATCATTAAATTATTTTTAAAAGGATTCTTTATATTAACGATAAACATCACCTTTAAAAAATTATCTAGTATAACATGTTTCTTTGAAAAATATCATGGCCCTCTATATCAGTCTTTCATTGTTGCATGTAACATGTAAAATCAATTTTACCAATGTAGGCTACTTATGAAAATGTATGATGAATTATATCTGTAGAAGAAATGTCAGCTTTTGATGTGGAGATTCCAATGTGCTTGGCTCTCCACCACACTGTATGATAATATTCTAGGCCAACTCGAGCCTTTACCTTACAAGTCTGTTTAAGAAGAGTAAAAACCGCTGTTTTCTCACAGCCTCATGATCCTGTTAAGATTCCTTCAGAGAATTGATGCGTGCACAGATCTTTAAAGCTGGGCCTAATTTGATATTCATTGCACTCATAAGATGGTCTTCTTTTAGCAAAAGAAGGGCCTGTCCATCAATCTCCTGTGCTCTGAACTCATCTGCAATATCCTGGCAGCCTGGAATTGATTAGAGGAAGGAAGTTAGCCTTAATACATAACAATTAGATGTTACTTCTATCAGTCACAGTTATGTTCTCAGTTCTCAGTGGGTCTGAGTATCTGAAATACAGGCTGAGAAACAAATGAAATTTATTTATGGTAGTCTTGGGTTCACTCCTGAAGAACAGAGTATCTCTTGGCATTCTGAAAATAAAAATTAATTCAAAATTCAAGTAAAGCAATTTACTCGGAATTCTTGTTCTAAAAAATATTATTATTATAGAAGTAATCAGAGTCAGGAGAAATGTAGATTTATCAGTTCAGATATAACATACCTTGACAAAAAAGACAATGGTATCACCTCAAAGCATGCCACACATATAACAAGTTTGGATTAACTAGTTACTATACCTCATGAACTTTTCTTTGTATAATATACCCTTCACATACAGGTGTAGAGAAATAAAATACAATGTTCTGTCATTTGAGTAACCATTTAGAAATATTTTTTCAAGTACCAGAGTACCAATTTCATTATCATTTGTACCTTATTCTAATTTACAACTTTGAATTGCCAAGTACATGTAGTAGAACATTTTTATTTTTCACTCATGAAAGAACCAAACCAACAAGATCATAGTATCAATCTACTGCAATGCTGCTGAAATGTATTACACTTCTTGACTTGTAATGCCAACTTCAAATCACTGTATTTGTCTCTACTTTTGATAAAAAAACAAATTCCCACTGAAATTAGAAACTTGCCCCCTTGCCAAATAATATCTTATCTCTCAGTGTAAACCTGGTGATTTAGCAGGTAACAATACTAACATCTACTTCAACTTAAAATGTTTTTACTGTCTACCAAATTTTCCACAGCCAGGTTATTTAATAAACTTCCCCACTAACGATAAAGAAACAACCAGGGAAGGTAATGAGTTAAGGAACCAAGAAAGGAGAGAATGCAATAATGGGGAAGCTTCCTTATGAGAGACAGTGAAATTATAAAAATGAATTTAAAAGTAAAAACTAACAGCTTCAAGTCTGTTTTATTCAAATCAGCATTCTATGAGAAAATAAAAAGATAACAAGTAATGGAAATGGTTACATTACACCACTGGAGAGCACAACTTTGCTGGAATGATTATCCTTTCTACTGCAAATGTGTCTGTCATCCACTTGCTTACATAAGATAATAAGATAATAATGTCATCCCTATAACCCGGGTATCAAGCACAAAGCACTGTTAGGTGCTAGATACATCCATTTCTGCATAAGTCAAGGACTGGATGAGTGAATAAACAAACAATAAACAAAAACAGGATCTGCTACGGAGGAGCTTTTTTTAAGAGTGATACACTTTCTTCTGTATTCAGCTGTACGGCCCTCTTTTCTCTGTTATTTCTTTTCCCGTCTCCTCTGTTAGTTGTTTCTTTACTGTTTCATGTATGTCGCAACCAGATTTTCAACTTCTCTATTTTAATTTCCAGACTTAAAAACTGACACTTCAAAAGTACCCTAAGCAGAATGTTATGGTTTTTGCCCATTTACCATATAAAAGAAATTAAACAGTTAAAATGGGATTACTCACCATAGAAAAGCTCCCTTTCTTTTCCCAGAGGTAGCTCTCAAAACTGGGCAGACAAAACTGACTAATCTTGCATCTAGTTGTGACTTCATCCTTCTTTTTATGAAAGAACTAATGTTCTTCTCTCTTCAGTCTTACTTACAAGAACACAGGAAAGAAAAGAAGAGAGAGAAAGACAGGGCGGGACTTACTTAGATTCAGAAAACAGGAGCAATGAGAAGTAATGAGGACTGTTAAGAGCTACATTTGGGAATAGAAACAAGGAGTTTTCCCTAAGGAAATATATCGCATCTGTTGTTCCTCTGTACTGGGAGATCCCTCTTCAAATGTCTTCTTGTGATAAGTAAATGTACTAGTAAAATGATAAAGAACAAAAAATGTTTCGGGAAACAGCATGATCGTGGAGGAACGCATCATCTTCAGAATTTTAGATCACAACTTCCATAAGCCAACCACAACAAAGATTAGTTATACTATACATTAGTATAGAAATGAAAAAATAAAATTACTTTAAAAAGAAAAGGGGGGGGCACCTGGGTGACTCAGTGGGTTAAAGCCTCTGCCTTCGGCTCGGGTTGTGATCCCAGGGTCCTGGGATCGAGCCCCACATCGGGTTCTCTGCTCCGCGGGGAGCCTGCTTGCCCCTCTCTCTCTGTCTGCCTCTCTGCCTACTTGTGATCTCTTGTCTGTCAAATAAATAAATAAAATCTTTAAAAAAGGGGGGGGGGAGGCAAAAGCAATTATTTTTCTGAAACTCATTAAAGAAAAATGAATTTTCAAAAAATATTTAGATGCTCAAGGTATACTAAGCTAGAAATTCAATGAGTTTCTTACATTAAAATCTACTTCTCTAAAACAATGGTGCCCCAGGGACTCGTACGAAACATATCCCAACTGCAGCAACCAGTCAGCATTGCTGGTTTTATGTCACCAGAAGCAGCTATCCAGATGGGCACGGACCTCAGCAACTGGATGAGTCCCAAATGAATTTTGCAATGTCCAGTCATTTTTCCAGCTAAACCCAAAACCAAACACTCTGCTCAGAAATGATCTCAGTAAGGCTGGTGAAAATATATCACTTGCCACTTAATATTACATAAGAAACAAGCCCTAATATGAGTATTATAAAAACCAACAGTCATACGTTTTTAGGTGAATTCCTATTTTATATGCCTACAGAGAAACCAAATCTACTACAGATTCACAAATTAATAAGTACAGAATAAACTGACCTTTGCACTGTAATGAGTTAAGAAGATAACTGCAGTTAATTGAGAATAATCATTCCCGTAGAGAACCTTTTAACGCACAAAAGTTAGAAGAAAATAAATGTTTTTTAATTTAGAGAGAGAGCATGCACACGTTGGGGGAGGGGGGTAGACAGAGAGAAGGAGACAGAATCTTAAGCAGGCTCCAATCTCAAGACCCTGAGATCACAACCTGAGCCAAAACCAAGAGTCAGACACTCAACTGACTGTGCTACCCAGGCACCCCCAGAAGAATGTAATTTTTCACTGTGGTAGCAACTCTGAGATTGGATACACAGCATACAGCTCTAATATGGTCCCGGCAGCATGGTTCACAAGATGACATTATACAAAGAAAAAACTCTATAAGTAAATATAGGTGCCCTGATGAAAGAGGGATGCCTGTCTCAGCTGGAAACAAAGAAAATACCGAGAAAAGGTTGGAAGCAGACTACTTGGGGGGAAGAAAAACAACACAGCCCTGAATGAGCCTGAAAGAGGCTCAAAAGATGTTTATAAAGGCCAGAGGAACATAGAGAAATGAAGACAAAAGCATTTTCTGATACAAGATTTACTTCAGGCCACAGGGATTATTCAGAGAGAAACACTCAAAGAAGATATAACTGGCCACACAAATAAGCCTGTTATTTAGCCTGTCAAAGGAGTGTGGAAGTACTCCCATTTAATCAGTTAAAGGAAAGGAGACTCTTACACAGCACCAAGCAATTCTAAATTTTATAAAGCAGTTTCCCTTTAATGATAAGTCATGTTCTCTAAACAACTGGCAACAAAATTGTATCTTGATGAACTAAGACAAGCATCTCAAATATAAGCAGTCATGTTTTTTTTAACTGAAATGAAGCAAGAATGAGACAAAGGAGTTCAGCCTTTGTTCTAATAGAGCAGCAAAGAGTAACCTCCTAGCAAATGGATATTGCGGAAAGTTAGAAAATTAGCCCTTAAAAAATGCATATGAAATGACAGAAGAATCAGATACCTATCATTTGGTAATTATTTGACCAATCACTTTCCTCAGGATATGAACCAACGCTCCTCCCCAAAGGAAAGGAAATAGTATCCCCAAAAGAGAAATTGAGCTAACAGCTCACACACCCCAGGTGGAAGAGTGAGACTACTTCTGAAGATGACAGAATCAAAGTCCAATCCCAAGGAATCATTAGAGATCCCGGTGTTAATTCTCAAGATATCTAGACTGGTCTAAAAACTAAAATTTATGTCATTAAAAATTAAAACCACAACCAGTGAAGACTCATCATCTTCTAATATATTGGTTTTAAAGCAGATTCAAAACCTATATGGTTAGCACTTATTTCACACCTAAGTTTCCAAAGGTGCGTATTTAAAAATCTTCCATGAAAAATGTATCCTCTCTTTAAACAACTGCAATCTTTCTTTAAAAGTGACCATATCTTGTTTAAAAAAAAAAAAAAACACACTTATTGAGCATTTCTGAAACAAGCTACTGAAAAAATAATTTGTCACAGAATTCTGTTTATATAAGGTAAAATGGCAGATAGGTT
This sequence comes from Martes martes, assembly GCF_963455335.1. NCBI lineage: Eukaryota > Metazoa > Chordata > Mammalia > Carnivora > Mustelidae > Martes > Martes martes. Next base: position 92,989,092 of record NC_137888.1, read on the forward strand.
TTTTTTAAAAGCAGTTAATAGTTCTGAATATTCTTTCTTTACTCAGCACATTAACTATAAGTTTGCTTCTGAGAGAGTAGTTATCTTCACTGAAAGATTAATCAGCAAAAATAGCTGGATTAATTTTAGTAAGTCTGTAGAGTTCAAAGGGGATATATTATATCAAGAGAATAGTGTGATTCACAATAAAATAAAAATGGAGCAAACATCTTGTTTTCCACATTCATAAGGTCAAAATGAGTAAGATTTGCTGATTTTAAAAAATATAGTCTTAACATACATCAGTGTGGGTCTCATCATGAGCAATGGTGCAGTTACCTTTAGTAACCAGCCCCTTGGACAAAGGAGATATAAAAGACTGCTACATTAAAGAAAAAAGATAAAGAACATAAAGAATTAAGCTGATGGAAAGAGTACCAAAATGAGAGAGCAGAAAAACATAAATAAGAAAGTTACCCTCAATATTGGAATGGAATATCATTAACTGAATCTTAGTTGTCTACTTAAAAAATCAAATTTTAGAAGGGTTCTTGATGTCTACTTATTGAAAAGAATCAAGGAATGCAGCTCCCTTTAAAAGAACCAGCTTGATTTTTAAAAAAAGAAACCAAAATGTTATCATATTCTAAAAGGTCTTGATTAGCTTTCAAAAATTAAAAAAAATATATATATATATAGTCTCTCTTATTTTATTTTAAAAAGGTTAAATTAGGAAATAAAGAAGAAATAGAATAGAAAAATAGAAGAGCAGAAGGGAAGAAGCGTCTGACTCAATCTCTCTACTGACCTCTCGAGAGAAATCAGACTGAAGAGAAGAGAGCACCTTTAAGATCTTCACCGGCTGAGGTGTCACAGCAGAAGCAGGACTAGTCAGTTTTTATCGACTTGGGGGGGTATGAGAAAATACCCAGTTGTGCTGAGGGAATAAGCAAGAGGAAACAGATCATATTTCAATAGCAAATGCCATTCAATTAATATATATACATAGTACTTCTGTAGCCCTCTTGTGCAATAGGTGCGGATGGATCTAACATCATTCCTGTGTGGGAATGCACAAGAAAGATATAAGGCCCAAGTGGTGAATTACATACCAGGCAAAGAGTGGATGAAGGCCCAGACATCATCAACTGTCCAGATAGATGGCTCTGTTTGTGCAACTGGTAGCAAGTCACTGTTCTCAGGCATTTTCCTAATTCTCACATCCCGAAGCTCACGTTCTCTTTCCCGCTCACTCTGCCTGCGCAGGCGTGTTGTCATAGCAGATGGAACAGAATCTTCATGAGAAGCCAAGTCTTCTTCTGCAGATGGATAAGTAATTGGAAGCTGGAAAATGTAGTACAAGTAAAATACAGCATTGCACTTTCCTTGCATTTCGGAAAAGGGTATAGTACATTGAAGCAAGGTTTCTACAGACCTGCCTAAGGATATGTTCTCTTGCTGCCCCATCAGGGCCACTTGGACGACGGCCACGATGCCCAAGACTTTGATTATCAGGCTTACGATTCCAACGACTAAGTGCAAATTTTTTAGAACAGCTAACATTGTACCTAAGAAATTCAAGTAAGAAAAAATATTAAGTGATAGATGGAACACTCCATTTAGTATTTAATTATGACTTTAAAGTGCACTTGTGAATCAGTAAGTGCCAAATACTTCATTAAGGACTGTAATACCTCAGAAAGTAAACCATAGTGTTCAATAGATTTACTTACGCTGACAGTCAAAAAATGGCTGTATATTTCAATAATATAGCTCTCAATACATTACTGGACACCTATAACAAGGTACTGATATTTTCTTCTATTAACAGTATGATACCGGGAAACCTTGTGAAAAATACAGAGGATAACTGATTTTTTGCAAAATAATTCAAGGTTCAGGAGAAAATATATGAATTATGTAGATGTTCACACTTATGTTTTCTCAAGTAATCATTTCTGGAGAGAGAGTAATATAAAGAGGTTAACAGAGTAAAGAAGGGGAAATCTCAAATGGCTAGTAAAAGATTTTTCAAATATTACTGAAATCAAGGAGTGAAAATACTGTAAAGTTAAGATTTCAGGGAATTCATAGTTCTCACTATTCATGAAATTCAAATACACCTAATTCTTTAAAATTAGCTGAAAGAATATTTTCATTTTATCAAAACAGACTAGTAGTTTTTAATATAGATCTTTTATAAGGCATATGACAGTTTGAAAGACTCCTATGCTGTTTACTGGGTTTCAAGGCCTAGAACGGGGCAGGCAGACTTTTTTTTTCTACAAAGGGCCAAAAAGGAAGTATTTTAAGCTTTGTGGACAATACAAGTGTCTGTCAGAACTACTCCACTCTGCAACTGTTAACATGAAAGCAGCCATAAACAATAGTGAATGAGCATGGCTGTGTTGCAATAAAATTTTACTTAGACCAAAATTTGAATTTCACATAATTTTCATGTGTTATGAAATATTATTCTTTTCATTTTTTTTCCAACCATCTCAAAATTTAAGAACCATCCTTAGCTCAGGCACCATCCAAAAATAGGCTACATGAAGGATTTGGCCTGGGTACAGTTTGTTAACCCCTTCCCTAGAAAGAAGAGCGAAAAGAAATAATCTAAGAAACACATTTCTGAAAAGCTAAAGAAAGGCAAAGAAAAATACATATAGTTCCTTTTTTACACATATAGAACTGCCACTGTAATTTCTTATTTTCAAAACTCTAGATCTAAGAAGATTCTTCAGGAAAAGGACAAAAATAAATTCAAATGAACTTTGCTACTGATAACTATTCTACGACCAATATACAGATACCAAAATAAATTTTCCTCATCTATGTTTTATGACAATATCAGGAGGTGGAAGTAAGGAATACTATGAAAATGAATAATCTATTTTTTTCCCCTAAAACCTTTTTTTTTTTTTAAGTTCCCTAACGGCCACTTCATTTTACCCTAAAACAACTCAACAAGCTTCTGCTGCGTTCAATACGCTGGTCTGTGCGCGCAGCTTTATAGGTTTCTGATTTCCAGTCACAGCAATCTACAAAACGTCCTTCCCCACTGACTAGAGAATATAGACTAACCCTACACTTGCTATTTAGTCCCTAAATATTTAGATCTCCAAGGCAGACATGTAAGCAGCAGTTCTTCCCTGACCTAATTTACCCTTTCCTCCTTACTCTCTCATGTGCATTTCCCTTATATTAGGATCCCTCACCCCTAAAGAGGTTCACCTAAAGGTATAGTAACTTGACAACTCAGCAATCAATCACCTCTGGGAGGAGTGATGGTAGTGTTAAATGTTCTAAAATATTTAACAGTCAAAACATTTAAAATATTCTGAAAGGCCGTCCCTTTCCCTCAGAGTTTTGTAATCACTTAGAATCAGGGAGCCACTCATCTTTTTTGTGGTGTATGCAAACTGGAACACTCCCAAGTTAAAACAGGAGTTATGTAACTTGGTTAGGTCTGTCAATAACACGAGATAATATGTAAATAAAGGACTGACAACTAACTAAAAAACCAAATGAAGCCATTTTTGGAGGAAAATACTCTGATTATTTTTTTAACTTAAGTTTTACACTAAGTATCTCGTAGTGGCACCATAAATATATGTTCATGCAAGAAAATTCCTACATACAAACAATTAAGATCTTATATTCTTTGAGAGAATAATCACTTTCTGGAACAGAGAACAAACTTCAAAATAACCTGTGCATACACTTCACCCCCATGGTCAATACCTGTATTAGGACTGATTATCAAAATCAGATTTTTTTTTTAATGTAAACTAAACCTGTGATGAGAACAAGGAAGATACTGAACACTTCTTTAGTTATGAATACAGTTTATCTCTAAAATTACTATTGAAAATAGATTTAGAAAAGACCTATTTTGCTCTCTGATGATTTAACAATGTGGGGAACTTGTGCTGCAGCTGTCCCAATTAAAATTTAACCCAGGATAAATAGGAGTAATATATGAACAGATATGAATATAATATATTCAAAATATGAATATAATGAGAACAGTTTAAAACAAAACAAAACCAGTTTAAACCCTGGTATTTTCATACTGATCAAACAATGAGGTGATAAAACAAATACTGTTTTGATACCTTAAGGACTAGTTCACAAGAGACATTCTCCTAAGCATACTCTTGCCAGGAGATTGCTACTTCTATGTTAGAATATGCTATAAAACTCACTATAAGTGTTATGAATACGTAACTCTTACAGAGCAAAATTTAATAACTATTAAAGTAGCTCCAGATAATGCCTATTTGATATTCTTCCTCTATATTATAGTATCTAGTTTTGGATGCTTGTAAACCCTACAAGTTTTGGGGGTTTCTTACAATGGTTGTTCGTTTCCGCTTTAGGAAAGTCAAGGGAACAGAAATACCTTTTGGCACAGGACATAGTGCAGAATCGTTTTGACCGGAGAAATTCATTAGCATATCCCATCTTCCCACAGAATTCACACTTCAGCAACTCACTGTCCATTTCTTCTAATGTCTCTAAAAAAGAAACAAAGGAAAAAACTTCCAAAAATTTAATTGTGGCAGATTTTCTTTTAGCATCTACTTCAGTTGGATATAGCTAGTTCAGTCCTTCCAGGAAACTTAAAGGAATGGTCTTTTAACTTTTCCATGGATAGCCACTGTGGCAAGGAAAGTACTCCAAAAACAACTGCCACCACCAATTCCCTCTTACTCCTCCATAAACATTATGGAGTTATCTCTGTATAAATAAGCAATGCATTTTTAAAGGTTCATCTTGCTAAAATCCGACATACTTAAAATGGGCAAATAACTTTATTAAGCAGTGTAAAAGAAATGAAGATGAGTAAGGCAAAACCTTCAGGAAGAACGCTCTCAAAAAGTACTGTGCAGGATATGAATTTTGGTGCATGGTGCTATGAAGATACATAGCAGAGAATACTTAATTGTAACTGGAGAGAAAGGATGACTTCAAAAAGAAGCTAAACTTCTGATATGCTGGATTTTAGAGAAGCATGTAAGAGAACATTCTCAAAGGTCTGCAGTGTACAGTAGAAAATATAGATACAAGGGCGCCTGGGTGGCTCAGTATTTAAGCGCCGGCCTTCGGCTCAGGTCATGATCCCAGGGTCCTGGGATTGAGCCCTGCATTGGGCTCCCTGCTCAGCAGGAAGCCTGCTTCTCCCTCTCCCACTCCCCCTGCTTGTGTTCCCTCTCTTGCTGTGTCTCTCTCTGTCAAATAAATAAAATCTTAAAAAAAAAAAAAAGATGAAGAAAGGGACTCTGAAATGTAGACATATATGACAAGTTCTCAGAAAATTTAAGCATATTATCCTAGTGTTACTGAAGAAGCAAACAGCAAAGTGCTAAGTCAAGATAAAACCGCAAGAACTACTAAAAAACATACTGTGAAATATCTGAAGTTCCAAGGGACATCCAAATATATCAACATGACTGATCAAATCATGAACTAGCAAGAGTTCACTATAAAAAAAATTTTTCAGGACTACCTTACTAAGCAAGTCATCTGGTGAATAGCAATAAGAAAGTCTCAAATCAAGTAAAATTAAAATTGCTCCTTCCAATGACCTAGAAATGGCTTTTACACAACTGCGGCTCAACAACACATTCCCGGGAACTGATGTCATAACTTCCAGCATTGTTTTCACTTTGTCATGCTTGTAACCTGATCTGACAGGAGACAGGACCTCTCACTCCACCACCAATGCCACCAGTCTGGCCCCAAAGAATCTAGTCAAGTTGTTCCATTTCCATACTGAAAGCTTTAAAAAGCTTGGATTCACTAATGTAGCAATATGTAATACTTGATATTGAAAGGTTAGAATCCCTTACAAAGGAGAAGAATGTGTTTTTGCTGGTGAGAGAGGGGAGATCCAAACAGGTATGATCTAAGGACAGACAACGTAACAAAAAATGAACATCAGTTTTATTTCTCTTAATGAAGAGAGGAATATTAACATTCAAAAATCCCTGTTCAGGGCGCCTGGGTGGCTCAGTAGGTTAAAGCCTCTGCCTTCGGCTCAGGTCATGATCCCAGTGTCCTGGGATGGAGCCCCGCCTCGGGCTCTCTCCTCAGTGGGGAGCCTGCTTCCTCCTCTCTCTCTGCCCGCCTCTCTGCCTACTTGTGATCTCTCTGTCAAATAAATAAATAAATAATCTTTTTTAAAAATCCCTGTTCTCATGTTTGTCAGAATTTTAACAAATTTGGTATTACCAAGGCTACTTTTTGACATTTGTGAATAAAAAATTACAGAGACAAAAAACTGTTGCTTTAGCTAATAAAGATGGAAGTCTATGGCATAGACAGCTGGTAATTCTCCCAGTCCATTCTTCGTTTTTCTCCCACAGTAACAAAATCCTAAATTTCAGCAAGGTATATGGGCTCTGAAAATAAAAACTACAGTTACTGCCCTAGGTGAAGCCATCCATGACATGTGAACGGAAATGCTTGCAAATTCCAGGTGGTGTCCTTTTCTCCCACCTCACTGATTAGAATGTGAAAATGAAAATTAGCTATTTGGAAACAAAAGCAACATTCTAGGGATGAGAGAATTGTTAACACCCTGGCATCTTAGGTGTTCAACACCTGCCTGCCTTTGGGCAAAAATTAAACTTCTACCTTATTTAATCAAATATTATTCTGTGTTTCTAATGGAGTAGCCAAACATATATCCTAACTAAGAGATGTCCCATTTTTTGTGTGGGAGGAGTAGTTACTTTTTAATTTTCTTAAGACTTGAGATCACTTAATGGTATGAAGCAAAAGAGAGAGGCAATGAGATAGAAATCATGATCAATATGATTTACCAAGGGAGACAAAAGATATTTTGGTAAATCACAGTCTACTGGTTGGAGATACTAGTTAAAGAACCACTCCAAATAGAAATAGAAACTATCCTTTAAAAAGAGAATAATCCTTACACTAAGTTTCTAAGTATTGAATTAAACTGTATTTACTACTAATAACAGTAAACAAATGACATCGCTATTTCACTCTTTACCACTTTCCATAAACTAAACATTAAAACACAGTAATAGAAACACTTTATAAAATTACCTTGGGAAATTATGAAGTATTTAAAAATTTGGCATACTCTATGTAAATAAAGCTCCACTGTGAAACAGATTAATCTTTTTGGACTATACTTACCTTATAACATTGTGCAAATTTAATTGTATAATGTGTTAATTTGGTACATTTACATATTATGCTTGTTGTTGTAGCAGTATTTAGCACTTCCATCACCCTCTATCACTTTACATAATTATCCTTTCTTTTTAGTGATTGGAATACTTAAGTTTTAGTCTCTAAGCAATACTGTTGTCTATATTCATTATACTATGCATTAGATCTCTATGGCTTATTTACTACTCAATGCATAGATTAATCATCTTTAAATCTTCCTTTTCTTTACTCTGGTAACTTACCCTGTGAAACTACTCTTTGCCTTGTCTTCCATACATCCTTTCCTTCCTCTTCCCACTAACTACAAGTATCAATTACATACCAAACCTATATTCATCCCACAGATTACCAGCAGCTTCCAAAAACATTCTTTTCATTTAATCTGTCTAAAAATCTTCAGTAACCATTCTCTTGACAAGATAACTCCTAACAACTCGGTCAAATATCCAAAATACTCTAGAATCTGATTTTATCAGTCTAACTTCTATTTCTCTAAGCACATAGTCTACTCCTCGCTGTCCCCTCCTAGAGTTATGTGAACATCCTTTGTACATTTATTCATGGTTCCAACCTGAAAGGTTCTTCCTGTTTGTTATCTATGTTTTATCATCCAAGACCCAGGTCAAATCCCATCTCTAAAGGAAACTTAGCAAACTGGCAATAAAGCCAGGTTTGTTGTCATTGTTTTCCACCACAATAAGCATATTCTTTAATCCCCATCATTATTTCACCTACCTCCCTTCTGGTAGCCAGTTCGTTCTCTATAGTTAAGAGTTTGTTTCTCGGTCTTTCTTTTTTCCCTTTGCTTGTTTGTTCCTTAAATTCCACATGAGTGAGGTCATATGGTATCTGTCTGTCTCTGACTCATGTTACACAGCATTATATTCCCTAACTCTCCATGTTGTTGTAATGGCAAGATTTCATTCTTTTTTATGGCTGAGTAAAATTCCATTATATGTATATACCACATCTTCTTTATTCATTCATCCACTGATGGACACTTGGGCTGCTTTCATAGTTTGGCTATTGTAAATAATGATTCAATAAACACAGGGGTGCATGTATCCTTCTGAATTAGTGGTTTTGTTTTTCGGGGGTAAACACCTAATAGTGCTATTACTGGACTATAGAGTAGTTTTATTTTTAATTTTTTGAGGAAACTCCATATAGTTTCCCATGGTGGTTGTACCAGTTTGCATTATTTTCAAGTGTTCTACAGAAACAACCATAAAACAAGTAACAAAATGGCAATAAGTACATATCTATTAATAATTACTTTGAATGTAACTGGACTAAACACTCCAATCAAAAGACGTAGGATGACAAAGTGGATAAAAAATAAGACCCATTTATATGCTGCCTACAACAGACTCATGTCAGACAGAAAGACACCTGTAGATTGAAAGTGAGGGAATGGAGAAACATTTATCATGCAAATGGATGTCAAAAGAAAGCTGGGACAGCAATCAGATAAAAGAGACTTTACAACAAAGACTGTAAGAAGAGACAAAGGACACTATAATGAAAGGGACAATTCAACAAGAAGATATAACAACTGTAATTATTTATGCACCCAACAAGGAGCACCCAAATACATAAAACAGTTCATAACAAACATAAAGGATATAATCGACAGTAATGACATGCTGGACCAAAGGGATTTAACAGACATATTCAGAACATTCCATCAACCAGGTTTTTTTTTTTTTTTTTTTTTTAAAGATTTTATTTATTTGACAGACAGATCACAAGTAGGCAGAAAGGCAGGCAGAGAGAGAAGGGAGGAAGCAGGCTCCCTGCTGAGCAGAGAGCCCGATGCGGGGCTCGATCCCAGGACCCTGGGATTGTGACCTGAGCCGAAGGCAGAGGCTTTAACCCACTGAGCCACCCAGGCGCCCCAACCAGGTTTTTTTTTAATTGAAATGTACTTAACATGTAACATTTAAAATGACTCTTTGGTGCACAAGGTAGTCATTCAGCAATTATATTCATTATGAAATACTTGTTACAAGTATATTACAATATTAGTCACTATATTCTCTATCCTGTACACTTTTCAACCCTGTGACTTATTTATAACCGGAAGTTTGTACCTTTTAATCTCCTTCACCAATTTCACCCATCCTCTCACCCTCTCTCCTTCGGCAACCATCAGTTTGTGAGTGAAATCATAGGGTATTTGTCTTGCTCAGTATGGCTTATCTCATTTAGCATATACCCTATAGGTCCATCCATGTTGTCACAGATGGCAAGATTTCATTCTTTTTTATGGCTGAGAAATACTCCATTGTGTATATATACCACATCTTCTTCATTCTTTCATCTATTGATGATGGACACTTAGGTTGCTTCCATATCTTGGCTATTGTAAATAATGCTACAGTAAACATAGGGGTACATATATCTTTTTAAATTCATGTTTTCATTTTCTTTTGGATAAATACCCAGAAGTGGAATTACTGGATCATATGGTACATCTCTTTTTTAGTTTTCTGAGGAACCACTATACTATTCTCCAGAGTGGCTGCACCAATTTACATTGCCATCAACTGTGCATGAGGGCTCCCTTTCCTCCACATTCTCTCCAACACTTGCTATTTCTCATCTTTTTGATACTAGCCATTCTGACTGGTGTGAGGTGATACCTCATTGTGGTTTTAAAACCACAGCGTGGTTGATCTCAACTGGTTTTAAAATCAGTTTTTAGGTCCCAAGTTCTTACCATCTATACAATTCATTTAAAACTTACCACATGTTACTCCTTAGTTATCTTAAATTCACTAGTTCCTACTAGATCAAAAGCTCCTCTCAGGTTCAACCACAGTCTAACATAGGCTGTATGTCTATTATATTATAAACCATGATTATCATGACACATGCTGTGAAGCTTCCTAACCAGTTTTCCATTTTTCTCCAATGTGTACACACAATAGGGCATATTATATATGCTTTTTAGTTTAGAACTTTCATTTATATAATTCTTGTAGTTATAGGCATGGGAAAAAAATCCCTGTAGGGCACCTGGGTCGCTCAGTCAGCTAAGCATCCGACACTTGGTTTTGGCTCAGGTCATGCTCCTGGGGTTGTGAGATCAAGCCTCGAATTAGGCCCCGTGCCAGGGATAGAGCCTGCATGAAATTCTCTCTCCTTCTCCCTTTGACCCTCCTCACAACCAAAAAAAGAAAAGAAAAAAAACAAACCCTGCATATTCATCTTTACTACTCTTCATCTCAAATGAAACATTTTCTCAGATAAAATACTATCCATAACAACGTATTCAGGAATTAAATGAAATTAAGTTCATAATAAAAGCCAAATGTATTCACTGTCTAGATACTGATTTGAAAAATAACTATAAAAGGATATTTATAACAATTTATACAATTATATAATTAAGGAAATCTCAATATGAACCAGGTACTAGATGACCCTAAAGAATTAGTTAATCTTGTTTTGTGTGATGTAGCATTATAGTTACATAAGAAAATGTATATTTTTTAGAAATGCACAATGAATTATATACCAGTGAAATGAAATGAGGACTATGATTTTTTTTTTTTTAACAGAAAGGAGGGAAGAAAAGATAAAGATAAGATAAAGAAAAGATAAAGAGAAAGGCAACAGATAAAGAGAAGGGGGAATGGAGGGAGGAAAACAAAAGGGATAGATGAAGCTAGAATGGCAAAAATAATGTTTGAAATTGGGTAACAATGTTGAGTCTGGGTGAGCAAGGAGTCATTATAGAATTCTAATTTATGTATGTTTGAAATTTTTCATTGTTAACATTCTTTTATTTATTTTTTTTTAAAGATTTTATTTATTTATTTGACAGGCAGAGATTACAAGTAGGCAGAGAGGCAGGCAGAGAGAGAGAGAGGAGGAAGCAGGCTCCCTGCTGAGCAGAGAGCCCCATGCAGGGCTTGATGCCAGGACCCTGGGATCATGACCTGAGCCGAAGGCAGAGGCTTTAACCCACTGAGCCACCCAGGCGCCCAACATTCTTTTAAAGTGAAAAAAAATCACACTGATCTCAATATAAGTTAGCAGTAAAAACCAAATTTTATACTACTATCATACTCTTTGCAGTTCAAATAAAAGGTAAACCAGTGATGAATACATTTCAACAGTTTATAACTTACTGACAATGACAGAGGTGCCTTGCTTTGAAGAAACAGGAAAACTGTGGGCAAAGACTATTTTGTTTACAGGCATACTATTTTGCTTAATTCACCAAAGTATAGACACACATAGTATATGCTCAATAAATATGTGAAACTTAATTTTACATGAAATATACTAAGATATAAAGGATAATTACTTAGACACAGATATTAATTAAATCACTACTGTAGAGTCCTCTGGCTATACTAAATGCTATTTGACTAAACTGTATCACAATTACAGGGCCATGATCAGAATCAATAAAAAATAAAATATATCACTTCTGCATTTATTTGTGTTTGTTTTCCTATAGTCATTTTGTATACAACTGACTTTTCTGGGGTATTTCACTATTATCCTGACATCTTTAAAGAAGGAATCTCTGGGGGCATCTGAGTGGCTCAGTAGTTAAGCGTCTGCCTACCTTCCGCTCAGGTGGTGATCCCAAAGGCTCCCAGCTCGGCAGGAAGCCTGCTTCTCCCTTTCCCACCCCCACTGCTTGTATTCCCTCTTTCACTGTCTGTCTCTCTCCGTGTCAAATAAATAAATAAAATCTTTTAAAAAAAAGGAAATCTCTGACATTAAGATTTAGTGATATTTTCCTCTTTGAACAAATTTAATCACCTCTTGACTGACAAGTAGATCCTTAATACAACTGTAACACCTACCTGACATCAAACATCAGGATACAGAAAAGTCTAAAACCAAACAAACCAAGAGCTTTAAATTTTTAAGCAAACTCAGTAAAACACTTAGTTAACTCTGCTCAGGGAAAAAAGAGAACTGATTGCTTTGATGCTAAAATTCTAAATTACTTTCATACATTGTAGAACTTTCCCTCCCACACTCCTTCAAAAGTCAAACTGACATTATGCAAATTAAACATCAATCTTTCTATTTGAATGATGTGGCCATTAAAAGTCTGATTAGCTTTTCATTTACTTCAGTTAAATAATGCATTATGTAATAATAAAAAGTGAATAGCTTCCTAGTGTATGAAAATACATGTAGAATAAAAATCCATATCCTGTTTCAAGTGGTAGAAGTCAAAGTTAATTTAAACAGTATCTTAAGTAAAATCCACAAACCTTCAGCAATCATGTCTTCCATCTCTGTGTCAGATGAATTATCTGCATGCTTTGTATTATTCTGTAGCTCTGGCTGAACACATACTGAATTTATCACCTGATTATCCAAAAGAGGCCTTTTTTTCACAGGCTGTTCTATTAGCAAAGATGAACGACTTACCTTTAAAAAAGAGAATAAAATAATCTTTTAAGAGGACTTTCAGAAATAACTTGGTTAAAAAACCTCTTGGAATGGATAGTATCTGTGCTAATTTACTTCTTCAACTGATCAGCTGAACTGATTCACTAAGTGCTTTGTTCCTTAAGAAAATTTTAGGCAATCTGGACATCAATAGTTCGTAATTCAAGTCATCAGCACTATGGATGCTTCAAAGTCTCTTGTCAAATGGTACCTAGTGTCCTAGTTTAGGCAAGTAGTTTAAAATGTCTTTAAAATGCAGTAATAGGAGCACCTGGGTGGCACAGTCAGGCATCTGATTCAGTTGCAGCCCAGGTCATGATCTCAGGGTCATGAGATCAGATCAAGCCCTCTCTGGGGCTCCACGCTCAGCATGGAGTCTGCCTACGACTCTCTCTCCCTCTCCCTTGACCCCTTTCACCCAACCCCTGTGCTAGCTCATGCTCTCTTTCTCACTGAACTAAGTATTTTTCAAAATAAATAAATAAATAATAAAAATCTGTAATAAATTTTGATTAGCCAGTATCCTTATTTTTCTTCGTGCAACAACTTTTAAGATTTATTTTTCATGCACAAAGCTTTTTATTCCTAGGGTTGTCTCTTTAAGATAGATCACTACTGTATGTACTTTAAAGATAAGTGAACTAATGTTAGTGTTTGGTTTCTTTACAAAAGCAGAATCAGGACTAGAACTCAGGTCTCCTGACTCCTAGTTCAGCAACCTAATCCATTATAATCACAAAAAGAAATGGAAAAATCCTCAAACATTAACATGAAAATCAGTAACAAAATACTTATAATTCAATATACTTGGTTAAGTCATAAATACTACTTATTTTAGGAATGTTTTCAGCAAAAACAATCCAGACCAAAAATATTTACTGATTTGCAAGTGAACCTTTAGCTAATTTGAAACAGAACCTCCTTTAAGAATGCTGGTTAAGTCTCCAATATCTGACACAGATGGTGAACGATAGCTTATTGTAAATTTCTACATTTAACTTCAGAGAATTATCCACCATGAACTCTTATTAAATTTTGTTCATTTCAGTTAGTATATTTAATATACCTCAAGTAAAATTTACAAAGGGTATTGCTGAAGAAACTGTAATACTCAGGGTTGCTAAGAGTTTACACTTCTGGTGTGAGACTGTATTTAATATTTAAATAATCTTTCCAGGAGCACCTGGTTGGCTCTGTCAGAAGAGCATGTTAATTCTTGATCCTGGGGTTGTGAGTTTGAGTCCCACATTGGGTGTAGAGATTACTTAAAAATAAAATCTTTAAAAAATAAAAATAAAGCAAATAAGTAATCTTTTTTTTTTTTAACATTTTATTTATTTGTTTGACAGACAGATCACAAGTAGGCAGACAGGCAGGCAGAGAGGGGGAAGCAGGCTTCCTGCTGAGCAGAGAGCCCGATGTGGGGCTTGATCCCACGACCCTGGGATCATGACCTGAGCCAAAGGCAGAGGTTTAACCCACTGAGCCACCCAGGCGCCCCACAAATAAGTAATCTTTCCAGAAAATAATTTGGCAATATATATCATGAGCCTTATGAATACATATGTAATGTGATTCAATATCTGTACTTGTAGGAATTCGTGCTAAAGAAATTACTAAATATGGAAACCTAAAATGTCTAACAATAATGCAAGGATTACATAAATTATGGTTTCCATAAAGTGGAGTATTATGTAACCTTTCAAAATGTTTCTCAAGTACTATTAATCATATAAGAAAACAAAAGCTCTAAATATCCTAAGTGACAGAAGCAGAACTATATATATAATAATCTTGATCATATGAAATATATATGTAAAAAAATACACATGTGGTGTTACTGGGAATTATCTGCTCTGTATATTTCCCATATTTTCCATTTAAAGTAATACATTATTAACTTTGTAATCAGAAAAAAAGTTGTAATTGTCACTGTTAATAACAGAAGCTATGGGTACAAGTGCCAGGAACTACACAAAACAACGTGCGCACATCTAATCCTCACAATAACCTTCACAGCCAAGTATCATCTCTGTTTGCCAGATGAGCAAAACTTAAGATCATAAAGGTTGAGTGACTTAACAAAGGTTACTGTATGCACCACTGCCAAGATCCAAACCCTGAGGAGCAGGGAAAAAAGACTATCGCTCCACTCTCAGAATTCTTATAGGAGATCCAAATTTAAAACACAGTTAACTGAATACAAAAGCAAATGATGAGGCAACCCGCGAACACAATGCAAAATCTTCACCACCCATGAATCTTAAAAAAATGGGTATAAAAGGTCTTTGAAATGAATTATTTTGTTTTCTTGTCTTAGATTTTGGCTTTGACTTTGGCCACTTGTCTCTAGATATTAGCATATAAATTATATACAGCTAGTCTCAACTTATAAGACTTACAGTGACAGAAATAACATATCCAATGTGAAGTGAAGATTTTAAGGCATTTTTAAAATTTGACTGAAGGCTGAGATTTAAGAATGAGAAAATCTACTTGCTAATTATAAACCATCAACTGGGTAACTTCAGAAGTATCAGGTCATTGGGAAATTATTTTATGCACTCAAGTTAAAGTTCACAAAGTATGCATTATATAAGAAATATCATTTTAAAAAAAATAATGTACTTTAGGTGTCATTTCAGTCTTCTTAAAAAAAGAAAAAATTTTATTTTACTGGAGTAAACTTCCCATTATCTTTCTCTAAAAATTATAAAATTGATATCCTTAATATCCTGAAATTTTTTCCTTAGTTTATATATAGCTAGCATAAAAATTCTAGAAATATATAAATTACAGAGAAATTCTAGATAAGAGATTGACAACTTTTTTGAAATAAAATTATTAGCATTTTATTAAAGAACAAATATACTACATTTAAAGATAATACCACTTGAATAATTGAAAAAATACAAATTTGCTTACTACTTACAGGAAATGGCTCCAATCCCTCCTGAATTACAAAGCCTTCAATAACATGGGTTAAGATCTGTGGTTTAACAATAGCCTGTGGAGGTTTGTTTTCTATACTGGGAATGCTGCTGGGCACGGACGCACTATTACTCCTTGTGGTAGCAGCTGGAAGTAAGAGTGGAGGTGGAGGAACAGAAACATGTGAAGGATCTGACGGAGATTTAATTACTGAAGCACTGACTGATGCCACAGCAGGTAATTCCACTTGCTCTGGAACAAAAAGTCATTTTTTTATCTTTAGCATTCTGTGCGGCAAGTAAGAAAAAAATTCAAGAATAAACATTATTAACAATAAGAGTCCACATCTGGTGCTTTAAAACACCATTCTAAGAACTTTCACTTAATCTTATGAGATAGAACCTACTACTATCCCCACTTTACAGAAGGGAATAACTTGCTCAAAGTGATTTTTCCAACCCTGGTTAAAAGAACGGTCCTGTAAGATACAAAAAGTGTTTTAAAATGTCAATTTAAGAATGATTATGAAAACTGTTGCTTTTTAAAAAAATTTCAAGCTACACAAATATTAAATTCCCTATGTTCCTGTTTATATATTCCAGATGCATGGGGGGAAAGGTACTCTGAAAGTATACTTAAATAAAAAAGGATCATCAAATCCACAGAATAAGTAGAGATTTTTACAGGACTACACAGCATCATCTTTATTTCATGTAGTAAGGCTAATCCAAATCTATGCACAATTTTTTTTAACAACTCTTCAGTGATACTGTGTATGTGAGTTTGGGGGAGCACTTTAGTATCAGGCAACTGCAAAATATCGGGTTGGATCACTGTGATCCCTCCCCTTCAAACTATGAAGACCGCAATAAGAGAGACTCCACAGCCTATGACAGACTTTACCTACCCATATGATAGCACCAAACCTTCACTGACTGTATGTACTAAAGTGGATAGATGGAACCGGCTGGCAGCTAAAAATATCCGTGATTACAGACGTCTAAAAAAAGTAACAAAAAAACAGCATATGTCTCAAGATAATACTACAACTTCCTGAACACTTACATGCCAGGTACTGTGTAAATGCCTCACATCCTGTAACTCATTTAACTCTCAAAACTAGCCCAAGAGTAGGTACTGTTGTTATCTCCATTTCATAGTGTGGAAACAGAAAAATAAAGTAACTTGCCCAAGGGCACACAACTAATTATGTAATGGAGCTGGAATACTAACCCAGGGGGTCAGTTCTTGAGATAATGCTCTTAATTGCTGGGGTAACTCCTCTCCACTAGTAAGAAAAGGGTTAACACCACTATTAAAGATGCTCAAAATACAGCCCAGTTGGGTAGAGAATAGGAATCCCTAAAGAATAAAATTTCAGCTAAGAAAATAGTGTACTGGGGCGCCTGGGTGGCTCAGTGGGTTAAAGCCTCTGCCTTCGGCTCAGGTCATGATCCCAGGGTCCTGGGATCGAGCCCCACATCGGGCTCTCTGCTCCATGGAGAGCCTGCTTTCTCCTCTCTCTCTCTGCCTGCCTCTCTGCCTGCTTGTGATCTCTATCAAATAAATAAATAAAATCTTTAAAAAAAAAAAAAAACCATGAATAACTTCATCTCTAAAAAAAAAAAAAAAAGAAAATAGTGTACTGATCATCTGTATAATCTCAGAAATGGAAAGGTTCTAACAGTTCACACTCAGAAACTGTGATTAATATCATAATATAGCTTATCACAGCACTATTATATGGCATTTATTAATGCCATATCAAATAATCCACCAAGGTAAATTGCACTGGAAAAACAGTTTAAAATTACACAATCCCTTATTAAAAACTAAACAAGAAAGTCAATAGAAAATGCTAGTTTGCTGATTTCGGGAACAAACACAGTATTGTACACCTGCTTTACCAAACTGGAGGACTCCAGGAAAATCCTATCCTACATGCCAAATCTTCACATTTACTCCTAGAGGAAAAGGGATAAAAATTATAAAACTCTAACGTGGGACTGAAAGGTATTTTTTTCTGTTTGAAGGAAAATATAAATCTATGGGATACTGAAAAATAAGATAAAATTTTAATGTCCCTTACAGATTTATAGATACTTTGTTATTTTAGAAATAAAAGCCACCTTAAGGCACCTGGGTGGCTCAATCTGTTAAGCATTTGACTCTTGGTTTTGGCTCAGATCATGATCTCAGGGTTGTGAGACTGAGCCCCATGTCAGGCTCCCAGCTCAACAGAATCTGCTTGAGATTCCCTCTCCCTCAGCCCCTCCCCGCAACTCGTGCCCTCCCTCTGTCCCTCTCTCAAATAAATAAATAAATAAATAAAAGCTTTAAATATATATATATATATATATATATATAGCTGTGTCAAGTAGAATATGGTTTGTTAAGAAGATACTGCTTGGTGTATGTTCTAATTAATTTTTATTTTTATTTATTTTTTTTTAAAGATTTTATTTATTTATTTGACAGAGAGAGATCAAGTAGGCAGAGAGGCAGGCAGAGAGAGAGGGGGAAGCAGGCTCCCTGCTGAGCAGAAAGCCCAACGAAGGGCTCAATCCCAAGACCCTGGGATCATGACCTGAGCTGAAGGCAGAGGCTTAATCCACTGAGCCACCCAGACGCCCCTCTAATTAATTTTTAGATCGTATGCACCCATCTTCTAACATCCTAAGTGTTGTTAAAACTAGAGCTGTAAGTTACTAACTTTTTGAAGAAGCTAATAGCTGTTACTTGCCAGTGTATAATCAGCTGTTAAAATAAAACATATGACAAACACTGATGTATTACAGTAGAACAAAAACACCATTATTGCACTCCCTAGATTTAAGGTAACTGGGAGAGAAAACACAACTGACAGAACTCTGTCTATTCACAGTCTCATTTTCTAAGCAAGATCTACGAGCTTTTTCCACCTTTTTTTATGGATGCTTTTCACTTCTAAAAAATTTTTAAAGATTTATGAAAACTGAATACTGGATGGAAATAAATCCCTCTATTTTTACAAGTCAGTTTATTTCATGATTTAATGCAAGTTATTCTAAAAGTCAATTTGTGCCTCCTTTTCTCCTCATACACACAGTAGTAAGTATGAAGTAAATTACAGGAACATTCAGAAGTCTACATTGTACTCAGACAATTTAGCCAGAGGGATTTGCTTGACAGGATCTTGCCCTGAATTCTTGAGGAAAAAAATATGAAGATGTTTTTGTGTTCCAATATTTCAGAAGTGTTTAAATTTTCTTTGTGTTACCATTAATAATGCTTTTTAGGTAATTAAATCACGCTCACAATGCAAGGTTAGTATCTAATTAAACTTTTATTTCTGTCTTTAAATCAAACTCCAGGCAATCTGCAGCAACATTAAATCCATTTTCAGTTCAGAGAAACTACAAAGATTTAATACTATAGATTTTCCTAAATCTATCTTTTGTGGTACTACTATGAATAAACACAGGCAATAGTATTAAACTTGTCTTAAACATTTTATATCATTTTACTGACTAAACATTTTCTATTTCTCAGCAGGGAGAAAATATTGGAAGAAAACTGATTTTCCCCCTTCTGTGCTTTCCAGAGATTCACACTGATAGTAAGGAAGGAAATCAGAGGGAAGGGAAGGGTTAGAGCACTGCCACACTTGAAAAAAAGAGAGAGAGGGCAAGGGTATCTTTGGTAGCAAAATCAATGTCCTGTTACAGTTTGTTTCCACATAGGTGATGGTGGTTCTTGTTTACTGTAAATAATCACAAGGGCCATGAGGAGTTCAGGAGAACTGAATACTTAAAGGAAGACTGAATCAAGGTTAGGATTATCTGGGTCAAGGGTCAGCAAACTTTCTCTGAAGAGCTATATGGGCTCTGCAACTACTCTTCTTTGCCACAGTAATGCAAAAGTAAAGACAATATTTGAATAAGTAAAGGCAGCTGTGTTATACAGAATAGTTTTTATGGACAATGAAATTTGAATTCAGGATGATTTTCACGTGGCATGAAATATTACTTTTCTTTTGATTTTTTTTTCAACCGTTTAAAAATTTTAAAACCATCCTCAGCTCATGGGCCATGCAAAAACAGGCAGCAGGAAAGATTTAAAGCATGAGCTATAGTTTGCCAACCCCAATCTAAATAAATTATTCATAAATTTTTAAAGAATCTGATAGTAGAGCATGCAGCTCTTGATGTCGGGGTCATGAGTTCAAGCCCCACGTTTAAAGGGGAAAAAAAAAGAAAGAAAAGTTCTTATTAAATAAATAAAAATAAAAATCTAACATGGACTATTGTCTTTTTTAGGACCTAGACATCTAGGTCATACTAATGTTTTAGTAAAACACCTAGGATTCACAGTCACTTTAACATTGTGAGGAGCACACAGCATGAGTAGCACTAAAGTAGTGTATAAAAATTTAAATACTTAAGGCCAAGAATTTTTTAATCCATGTCTCTAGTGAAAATTAGTGAGGTTTAATTTAAGAACTGTCTGGGAAAGAAGTGAGGACTTTTAAAAACAGACTCAACCTGGATCACAAGGAATTATGAGGAATGTCAGATATGACTCAGAACGCTTTGTGATTTCTGGAAAGCATAACTGGAATCTTTTAATAGTACACTGATTTATTCTAATTTTTAATGAATTATTCTAATTTATTCTAATTTTTAAACAATAGCTTGACACATGAATCTGAATGGGCATATAAAATGTATCTGTGCAAACTACTAAAAATTAGAATGCTACAGAATGTTTTTTATTTGTGGTTCCTCATTAACTGTTTTAACTGTTCCTCATTTTTAAAAAATCTTGAATTCTATCTGTATTTTGCTATAATTACACAATAGCTTAATACTATCTCCAGTTATGAAACTTAATTAAGTTTACTAAACTTTATTACTAACATTTACCTAATAGAAAATTCTCCAAAATTTAGGTATTTCCTTACCTAACAAAGGATGTTCAGAAGTCAAATCTTCTCTCCCCACAGTTATAGCTGCTGGAGACAGTGTGGGTGGTGGTGGGGTTCTGTCCATCCGGACACATTCATCTGACTCTTCAGGCATTTCTTCTTCACACACATCTTCTACTTGATAAACCTGCAATGACAAACCACACGACCTTAAAATGTTTCTAAAAATACATTTACTAAGGTGTTTCTAACTTAACTGAAAAAAAAATAATAAACTCTAAGTGTTTTAAATTTTAAAAAGACAGAATGATTATTTGACAGACTGAAAGGAAAACTTTAAAACAGCTCAAATAAGGCTTTTCATAATGCTTGACAATATTTCACTAAAAGAAAGCTGTGGGGCGCCTGGGTGTCTCAGTGGGTTAAAGCCTCTGCCTTCAGTTCAGGTCATGATCTCAGGGTCCTGGGATGGAGCCCCACATCGGGCTCTCTGCTCTGCAGGGAGCTTGCTTCCTCCTCTCTCTCTGCCTGCTTCTCTGCCTACTTGTGATCTCTGTCTGTCAAATAAATAAATAAAATCTTAAAAAAAATAAAAGAAAAGAAAGCTGTAGATCAGTATCTAAGATACAAAGTACTAAAGTTTCAAAAGGTGAAAGTCAAGTCAGAGCACATTTTTAATTTTGAGAATTAAAAAAAAGTTTTGATTTTATACATTCAAATAACTATTTGGGGAATTTACTATTGTTTCTATTAACTTCAACTGTCATAAGTCAAAATAAATACTAGTATTTTTCACAAGCCCACTAAGTAAATCTCCAAAATGACATATATCAGGAACTGTTTAAAGGATGATACCCCAGGCTCTTCTTTATTATATTCATGTGAACTGAAGATTAAATTATGAAAAGTAATGTCTGAAAACATACAAAAAAGGTATGCAATTATATCTTTAATTTTATGATCTACTCAAGAATCTAATGAAGTTTTTTTATAAGCTAGTATCAGGTAAACAGAAAATATATGTCCTTGAAATAATACACACACACACACACACACACACACACACACACACACACCCCTCCTAATAAACCAGTATTATTTTTAGTTCTTTAATACTGTTCCTTATAAAGGTTTTAAATTTTTAACTTAACAACCTTGTTATCTAATGCTAAAGAGCATACTGTAAGAAGAAAACATGGACTCAATCCGAGAAGGTACTATGTAACTTAAAATAACTTATTAATTATTCATTAAACTGAAGACTGTTTCCCAAGGCCACTTTTAGACTAGTTTGTCATCATACTTAACCATTATTTTTGAAAAATGACAGGCTACTAAAAACAAAGCCACAAAGCAGTTCTTTTCCTTTCTTTTATATACAAAGCTTATTACTTAAATTTACGAAGGTCATGAGTTTTTAAGATTACTTACCTAAACTGATTAATATTTCTAATAAACATTAAAACAAGAATCTCTCAACATTCACAAAAAACTTTGTGATATCTAATATTATATGTATTTTTAATCAAACTACTGAAAAAGTCTGGTGATTTGAAGTATATAAAATTAAATACAAAAATGGTTAAAATTAAAACTAGCATAAAGCATGTGTTATTAAAAGGACTATCAAGTTTCATCTACAAAGGAATAAATCTGGCAACAGTGATAGAGTTTAAAAAAAAAAAAACCAAAAAACCTAACTTTCCAAGCCTCTATTAAGAATAAAATATCTCAGGATGCCTGGGTGGCTCAGTCAGTTAAGCATCTGCCTTCAGCTCAGGTCATGATCCCAGCGTTCTAGGATCGAGTCCCGCAATGCGCTCCCAGCTCTCTCCCTCTCCTCCCTGCTCCTGCTCTCTTTTGCTGTCTGTCTCTCTCAACTAAATAAATAAAATCTTAAAAAAAAAAGAATAAAACATCTTAAAAAGAAAAACATGTCTTTTCCTTTGTTTAAAAATTTAGAAATCCTAAAAAAAAAAGTTTAAGAATCTTCCAGTTACTGATAATCTTATACCAATTATAATATCCAGAACTGTGATCTGATTCAACGAAGTAGACTACATTTTTAAAAGTTATTTGCTGCCAACCCTGCATCTAGAAACCTGTTTCATTGAGAGATTTCCTGTCTCATGTCTGGATGCTCAGAAGTAAAAACAGTTGCTTATTATTATATAGTACAATGGTAATTTTTTTTAATGACAATAATGTCCAATACAAGGAAGTCATCCAAAAGAAATGTCATGGGGGTTAAAGGGAAAAAAAATAAAATCTTCTACTGAGGAGCATCTGCTGTGTGATTACCTTAACTTGGCAGTGGTAGGGATGTTGATTCAGAGGTAATTAGACAAGTATGGTTTTATCAACCAGTTCAATTTTATCTGTGTAACATTCCTTTATTAGATATTATCTTTTCTTAAAATGTTGAAATTCTCTCTTTAATATTAATGTTGTCAGAAGTTTTTAAAACACATGCTACAGTAACTTTTAAGGAATCTAAGTTTGATTTTTGAGTTTAAAAACTCTGGTTTTTAAAAAATAATTTAAGAGTTTTAAAGGATAAGAGTCATAACATAAACAGCACATACTGAAATAATCCATCAAAGAATATTATAAAATATTTGTCATTCTTTATAGGTAAGCCTAACTATGTATACTTTCTTCCAAATCTGCTATGTAAAGGCAAAATAGGTTAATAAAAGTAAGCAACAACATCTGTCACAGACATCTGGCACCATGAGCATAAAAAATCCAAGGGCAACAACTAAAATATTGAATAAAGCGAAGAAATGGAGGTTTTACTCACAAGATCATCAGAAGACTGCACAATGCAATTTCTGTTTAGCTCATAACTACAACTATTCTAAAACCAGCAATGAGTGCCAAACTTACCTCAATAAAATACATTAGTCCCATCTGTCTTCCTTTCCTAAATAAACTGTAGAACATTTATTAGTTCTAAATTATCTACTCTGACGTATCTTATCATACCCAAATGTCAATGAAAAATCTTAGTTTTATAAATGTATCCTTTATAAATATATTTTTTAAAAAATACACTTTTACTTTGATAATTCACACTTAATCTTTTAAAATTTCACATCTCTTAAGAAGTAAATAGATATTATCTTTAAATATTTGAAACAACCAGGTAACTGTGAAGAGATGCATAATTCATGAAGAAACATGATTTGATAAAAAAAAAATGAGATCAAAGGTAATGAAAGAAAAACAGAGTAACAATAAATAGGGTATGGTACTAAAAGAAAGATAAAAGGTAAGAAAAATAACATAGGAACATCCATAGCAAGTATGAGCATACCAGTGACAACAGCAAAAGTTACTATTTCATGAGGGAAAACAAAAACTTTCAAAAATGAGAAAAATCTAGATTTTTTTTAAAAAATTGTTTTTAAAAGAAGACAGCAAGAACTACCAAGACCTCAAATTTTTTAGTTTTAATGTCTTATTATGTTGGTATTCCTATCCCAAATATGTTCCTCCAAAGTTTCCCCTAATAAAAACAATTAGAAAATTAGAAGGCATACTAAGAAATTTTACTTTTTACTTATTAAAGCCCAAATCACTGAGCTAGAAAGAATATAAATTTAAAATTTCTTAGAAATTACTGTACACTTGGAAGCCTATGTTTTATATTAAAATATTTATTGTAAATTCTTCAAAAATCTAAAAAAAGATACATGAGAACTGAATGACAAACTTATTTCTAGATGCCTATTGTTTCTATTGAGCTGTTTTAATAAAGGTAAATTAGAAGTGGAGTCAATTTCTTTTTTTTTTTTTTTTAAGATTTTTATTTATTTATTTGACAGACAGAGATCACAAGTAGGCAGAGAGGCAGGCAGAGAGAGAGAGGAGGAAGCAGGTTCCCCGCCGAGCAGAGAGCCCAACGCGGGGCTGGATCCCAGGACCCTGGGATCATGACCCGAGCCGAAGGCAGAGGCCTTAACCCACTGAGCCACCCAGGCGTCCCATGAAGTCAATTTCTTTATGCCTATTAACATCAATGGGGATGATAAGAATAAAGAATCTACAAATTTGCATCCTGAAAACCAAAATGCTTCCCATTAAGGAACAGACTTTGAAACTCCTTTCCTTTCTGAATTAATGATTAATTTTAAGTAATAAAATCTCTTCAGTGAAATCTGATACGAAACCTTCTTTGGGAAGACTATTTTCCTCAATTATAAATTCATTATTAATTTGAGCATTCTGCTTAAACATTTAGAGACCTTATTTCAATTTTTATTGTAAATTATTTTACAAATTTGAAAAGTCTTTTAGACAATGTTTTGTGTTTTTTTTTAAGATTCTATTTATTTATTTGACAGACAGAGATCACAAGTAGGCAGAGAGGCAGGCAGAGAGAGAGGGGAGGAAGCAGGCTCCCTGCGGAGCAGAGAGCCCAATGCGAGGGCTTGATCCCAGGACAATGTTTAAAAAAAACATTCCTCAAGCTAATTTTCTTTTCCAGGCAACATGTACCATTGCTAGAGGTTTATTCTGATAAATTTCACAATGATCTCAATTATTCAGAACTTTCATTCCTCCCAATTGATTTTTTTCACCCTCAGTATTCAATTTATCCACTCAGTTTTTTTAGCTTTTTAAATGAGAAACATTTAAAGTATATCTCTTCTCTTCATAGAAATTTAAAAATCAGAAGTTTAATAATTCTAAAAGATGGGCTACAGTTAATGTTTTTCGCAAAGCTGCATTCTCTCCTGGAGTAAATGTCTTTTCTACAAAATTTAATTACACAATATAATTTTACCCCAAAGTTACATCATACAAGCATACCTCCACCTTGAAGCCAAAGCCCATAAAGGCCCAGGACTTCAGAATGCACACAACCAAAAAGGTTAGGTAGATAAACCATACGTTTAAGAACATACAAGCCAACAGAAGGGATCTATGAAGGATAATCACCTTAAGAGAAAAAACTTTGTGCAGATGACACTGGTTCAAATGCATTCCCTTGGGGAAAAAAAATCAACTCTGTAAAGATAGCAGATGGATTTGTTTAAATAGTAATAAAATTAACGAGGGACTTTAATAACCATCACAAATTATCAAGCATGCAACCATACTACAACAAATGGCATTTTTTTTGCCCATACAGCATGTTTGTCAGACACTGACAGATGGAAATTTCAAGCTTTTTAAATTCAAAGGCATTTAGATCTAGCGATATAACATAATGTGGGAGAAAATAGTTTTTACTCTCAGTTCAGCAAGAAAGTCAAAGAGCTTCCAAGGGCTTACCACTGGTGGATCAACAGGTGCTGGTGGTTGTACTTGTAGGTTTACCGCAACAGTCTGTGGAGGAGGAAGAGTCTGAAATGGCAACTGGACCAAAGCTTCTGCAGCTGGAAGCTCCTCTTCCGACACCAAAGCATTCTGCACCAAAACCTGGCCCTGGGATAGAATTTCAGGCTGCACTTGTAAAGACTGCATAGACTGCAAGGGCAGTGGTGGAATCTGAGCTGGAGGAGATGCCGACATCTGCGGAGGGGTTGCAATTGGGATTGGAGAGGACTGCAGGGTTGAATACTGCTGGTGTGATGTTGGAGACACAATCTGCTGACCTGGGGACACCAAAGCGGACTGCTGAACTGGGCCAATGTGCACAACAGGGGAAGCTGGAAGTGGAAGATGGGATGGAAGATTCAGCTGTGCTGTGGGCTGCACCTGATTAGCAGTGGATTGCTGCAGGTTTGGCCCTGGCTGGAGAGCCGAGGACACAAGAGGGTGTGGCTGAATAAGGGCCTGTGGATGGATAATTATAGTAGGAGACTGACTTGGAGAATGAGGCGGCGGGGGAGACACCACTACAGACTGCTGTGCTGACTGTGACTGGCTAGGAGACATTGTTAAAGGAGGGGGATGGCTCTGAATTGGCGAGCAATGCTGTGACTGGGCATTACTAGGAGCTGGAGGAAGGCCATGGTTTTGGAGTGGCATACAGTGCTGGGATGGGGGTGGGTCTTGAGTTGGATTTTGAAGTGTGATTGGCTGAATTTGCTGTTGCTGCTGCTGTAATATCAGCTGATGATGGGAAACCTTAGGAGGTGGTGAATGAAGAGGAATCTGCTGATGTTTTATTAGAGGATGAGGCTGAATTGGAGGATATGAAGCTGTGAGAGAAAAAAACGACAATTAGTATTTTTTTCCCAAAATAGCCTAGAAATTTATAAACAAATCTAAAAGAGGAAAGTTTTCACATCAGAAGGTCTTAATCACCAAAAATCTATTATAAGTTTTCCCGACAAGAGTGATTTGAAAATATAATGACAAACAACTTTTCCTTGGAAAACTATAAAGATTTCATGAAACAGACTATAGCTGTGATAAGCCCCAAAAGAAAAAACAGCCTAAACAATTGATTCATACATCTGAAATATACACGATTTATTCTTATTAAATTATTAAATATACATGATTTATTCTTATTAAATTTATTCTTATTGAAGTTACCAGAAAATCTGCATTAACTTTAAACAAAGTTTATCTGAATTCCTTCTCTGGGAAGAAGAGGAGTATCCCAGAACAAATATAAGATCTATAAAAATCACTTCAAAATCATAAAAATGCAGTATCAAAATTCATAAAATAAAGGTCTCATAACTCTCTAGTCTATGTCTAAATAGTCTTCCAACTAACAGCCAATGTAATTATTTATAAAGCTTCCCAAGTAAGTTTCCAAATTTGAGCCAAGATGAAAAGTTGGTATTATTGGACCCAGGAACAGAAAATGTTTTGTATAACAAGTTAATTTAGCTAAGCAAAACACATGTGTGAATTCTACAGCATTGCTGAATAATCACTGTAACTAAGAAATAAAATTTCCGGGGCCATTCCAAAACCAGGACAGCACTAGTTTGGCGGCAATAAGTTCATGCTGTCTAAATAAAGGACCTAGTTTTACTTCTCCCCTGCCCCACCCAAAAAAAAACAACAAAAACAACAAAAAACCCTACAGTAATCTATAAAAGACAGTATCCGTTTTTTTTCCACAGAGGAGTCACTCACAACAGGGATAATATATATAAGAATTAGCAAAATCAAGTAGTAAATAGTTGTCCATATCATGCCTCTTCTACACACTAGTTTGTATGTTTACGCAGAGGGAGGTGCTGGTGAAACCCTCTCTAAATATAAATGGAAATGGGGTTCACTAGAAGATAAACTGAAAAGATTTCTTACTATCATACAAAGGCTGTATGCATTTTAAATAGGTCTAAAGAGAGGGCAAAACTTTCTTAATCTCAGAATGTTAAGATAAAGGCTGTTAACATCTTACATCTACTAACCATATTTGTGACAAAGGCCTTATAAAAACTTGTAACAACTTTTTAACATTCTTGCATTTGCTTAGTTATCATTTAAAATTGGGGGGGGTCCTTTAAGGAAATTAACATCTGATTAACATCTCAAAACACAGGCACTTAAAAGGTTCAAAATATCCAATTCTATTTTTTAAAAAAATAAGAGATTCATTCTAGACTTTCACCTAACAAAGTAATTTTCGCATAACTAGACTAGCACTTCAAACTAAGACTGAAAATTTTATGCCAGTACTTTATAAATGTGTTGATAAGGACTCTACGCTACAGGGCATTCAATAAAATCTCAGAATCCTAGAGTGCCTTTCCTTCAAAGGGCTGAAGGTGCTTTCACATTTCTCTCATCTGTTCTCACAAAATGCCTATGGAATAGGTTGGTATTATTTTTCCTCTTTTACATATGGGGTAATAGAGGTTTTGCCATCATAACAGCAAACAGCCACTTTAATTCAATTTTTAAAGTTATAACTAAAATACCATATTCTTGATGTACAATGGGTATCACATTTATGGAATAAAAGTTCTTTCTCAGCTCTAGTTAGTAAGCGATCTTTTATATTCTAGAACTGGTAATTTAATAGTATTCAATTAATACTTACACCTAAATTAAGCTTTTCTTTGATCAGAAATCAAAGTGAATCTATATATTTTATATTAGTCCCTAAGCCCAAGTGACAAGAAAATATATTAGAGAATAATTGTGAGGCTACCTGAAACAATACTTCTGTATAAGAAAAGCCCTAGTGCTCTGGAGAATGATACCATGTTTGTTAACTTCTCTGATTTTAATAAACCTTTTATTATTGTCAGGATGGCCTTTATTTGGAGAATTAATGATTGGCATCATCTCTCACATATATAGAGCTCTTTATATAATTACTTATAGTTAAATATATTATTAAATAATTACATATTATTGTAAATTATTAAACACATTATTTTACTAAGTAGTTACAACAACCTTATGAGGTAGACAGGGTGCTACATTAATCCAATATATTATTGGAGAAGGAACTGGCCAGTTAAGTGCATTGCCTGAAATCACCCAGCTACTGAGGGGCAGCCCTGGGTGTAAAAGAACCCAGAGTCCCTAGCTGAGTCTGGGTTCCTATTATGGATTGAATGTTTGAGTGCCCAAAAATGCATATGTTGAAACCCTAAACCTCCTGTGACTACATTTGGTAATGGGGCCTCTACAGAAGTAATTAAGGTTAAATGAGGTCAGAAGGGTGGGGCCCTTACAAGAAGAGCAGAAAGCTCACTATCCTCTCTCCCAGCATTCAGATGAAAGGCCATGTGAGGACACAGCAAGAAGGCAGCCATCTGCAAGCCCTGAAGAGAGCTCTCACCAAAAAATGAACACTGCCAGACCTTGATCTTGGGTTTTTCAGCCTCCAGAACTGAGATAATAATGTTCTACTGTTTAAGCCACCTAGTCTATGATATCCTTTATGGCAGCCTGAGCAGACTAGCATAGGCTCTTTACTACATATATTAAAGTTTGGTATATATTTTTTCCAACTGATGTCATAAAAGCTCTAAAAACTGCTATAAAAACTTGAACTCGAATACAGTTAGTGATAATTTCCAGTCATACGGTTAAAATTCACCTTTATTTTATATATTAAAAATAGATTAACGATCAAGTGAGAGCTACAAATTCAAGAAGAAATAAAGAAAACCAAATGGTTTTAGCATCTTAGAAATAAATATAAGGAAACAATAACCATATCCATTATAATTATTATTAGTCTATGCTACAGTAGAATACCAGTAGATTTCTTCATATTTGAAAGCGACCTATATAAATAAGCATTTTCTAACTGAGGAACAGGATAAATTACCAAGAATCTCAAAAACAAAAAAACCAAAAAACCAAAAAAAACCCTCAACTTCAGACTAACTTCTCACCAACACGAGTAGAAAAACTAAGAGTGGAAAAATTCAGCTATTGCCTAGCCAGAAGATACAAACTGCTTAGAGTAACTGCAGTGTAAGGCTTGAGTGAATTTATAAGTTTGGTAACTGCAAAGGTTTTTGTGGCTTAAGGTATTTCATTTGGTTTTACTTTGAAACAACACCACGACAGGAAACTGGAGTTTGGTTAACACACTTAAGAGATCTAAATTTGGCATTGCAATTGTCCTGAGAGTCTGATGGTTTTAGCTTACTGGTCTCCTCCAAACCTACATAAAATACTGGGCATTAGAGGAAGGCAACGATAGGGATCCTATCACACTATCAATTAAAGAAAAGCGGAAGAGTAATTGTCAACTTAGAACCAGGTACTGGGAGCTAAGGAGAACTGAAAATCTAAAAGTAATCTCCTTGCTTGAACTAACTAACCCTGCAAGAGGTCCTAGCTTTATCTGAAGGGAGCATTCTCTTTGGAAGGAAATTAACCTATCACCCATTATAATCTATCAAAACTATAATCACTAAAAATTGTCCCAAGCAGTCATGTCAAGTGCAGTGGGTCACTAATGCTCCACAATGACACCTATCAAAACTGGCCAGAGGCTGGACTGACGCTGAAAATACTCTAAACAGTAGAGTACAAAAATCCTGTTATCAAGCCATACAGAGAGCAGGACCTAGGCACACAGATGTTTATAAAAAAGAATTCACATCATACTATACTATGAATGGACTTATTAATTTATACATTACAACAATGCCTGCACTTATCTAAAGATTCAGATTTAAGAATTCCAAGCAGTGATACCCAGTTTGAATGGGAAAAAAAAAAAATTGTGCTGTAATTTCCAAAATTCAAATGGAAAAATAGACCAACTATTAATCCACCAAATAGTTACTGTCCACCTAATGTAAATAAGTACATACAAGGCACAACTTAGTGCTGTCAAGAAAAAAGGGTGAAAAGGTGAAACTAAAGAGGATTAAAGAAGTTAATTGTAAAGTACCTGACACGTAAATGTTCATTATCATCCTACTCTCAAAGAGCTTACTATACAGTAGAAAAACTAAGATCAGTAAGTATACAAATAACTATAAAAGAAAAAGGACCACAAAGAAACATAAAAACACTACACAAGTTCAAAGTGAGGAGAGATTTCTAACTAGGGGAATATCAAACAATTTCAAGACACTGAGATTGGGTACCACAGAGAATGCAAGCAATATTAGCACAAAGGAAACATGCAAAAGAAACAGATTTAGGTGGAGAAAAAGCAGACTTCAATAGTATAAAATGAATCTTTAAAAAGTAATACATAGTTATAAAAAGACAGAAAGAAGGTGCTTACTTGATGAAGTTGAATCAAGGGAGGACTTTTTTTTTTTTAATGAAACATATGTGGTGTCTAGTCCAGTGCATAACACACACACACATACTTTCAATAAACAATAGCCGG
Organism: Martes martes; assembly: GCF_963455335.1. Taxonomy (NCBI): domain Eukaryota; kingdom Metazoa; phylum Chordata; class Mammalia; order Carnivora; family Mustelidae; genus Martes; species Martes martes. Next base: position 93,020,288 of record NC_137888.1, read on the forward strand.
ACTGGAATAAAAACATATGCAGATATATTACAGAAGAGATACAAGTATGCTTGAGAAGCAAAGGAAGGGATCCAGCAGACAAAAGATTCTATAACAACTACAAGAGAAGGTTAAGAGCTGGTAAAAAAGATATAATTGATGACACAAGCAAACAGTGTTAACTTTAAAGTAGAAAATGAGTAACTCCTTATCTTATTAGAAGTGAAGGAAGCTAACACTGAGTAATTCTGAGATGAACAGAAGAGGTGGTAAGGAAACTCACTCTGGATGGCCCCAACATTTTCAGCCTAAGAACCATGAAGGATCTCATCTTATGGATAGCAGAGAGAGCACATATGGGATTCAAAGGTGGATGAGAATGAAAACAACTTAGTTGATTGCCTGACATCTTCCTCTCAGGTATGGAAAAAAAGCAACATTGTAAGAAAAATAATTATATAAAATCCTTATTTTTGGAAAGTGGTAAACTCCACTTACTAACGATAACTTTAAAAAAAATATGTGCTTTTTTAAGAGCTTTTAGTTCTGTCTCACTAAAGCATATCAAATAAACTACAGGCAAATCTTTTTTTTTTCTTTAAACTAAAAGGTTTTTCAAGAAACAAGAGTTGACAAGGATGTGGAGAAAAAGGAACCCTATGGCACAGTTGGTGGAAGGCAAAGTGGTGCAGCCACTGTGGGAAACAGTACAGAGGTTCCTCAAAAAATTAAAAATAGAACTATCCTACAATCCAGTAATCACAGTACTGGGTATGTAAATATGAAGAATATGAAAACACTAATTTGAAAGGATATCTGCATCACTATTTACTGAAGCATTATTTACAACAGCCAAATTATGGAAGCAGCCCAAGTGTCCATCAACAGATGAATGGATAAAGAAGATGTGATACACACACACACACACACACACACACACACACACAAATTATTCAGTCATACAAAAGAATGAAATCTTGCCATTTGCAACAATATAGACAGAGCTAGAGAGTATAATGCTAAGTGAAATAAGTCAAAGAAAGATAAACACTGTATGACTTCACTCATATGTGGAATTTAACAAATGAACAAAGAAAAAAAAATAGAGACAAACCAAAAAATAGACTCTTAACTATAGAGAACAAGCAGATGGTTACCAGAGGGGAGGGAGGTGGGAACAGGTAAAATAGGTGATGGAGATTAAGAGTACACTTTTCTTCATGAGCATGGAGTAATATACAGAATTGCTGAATCACTATATTGTACACCTGGAACTAATATAACACTGTACGTTAACTCTACAGGAGTTAGAATTTTTTTTTAATTAAGTAAATAAATAAAAAATAAAAGCTATTGGTTTTACCAATACAGTGAAAGACCAGCACATAATGAAGATGTTAATCAAATGTCAATTAACCAAAAAAATTTCTTTTATTACTATTATTTGTTTAGCTATTGGGCTCTTTTGATTTCTCTTTTTTCAACTACAATACTGTTTTTTTTTAAACTCATGAAATTCACATTTAAAAATGTTTTTAAAAGTATTTTTGTTCACGTAATAGACATCTTTTGCTTTGCTCTGCCTGCTGATAAAGTGAAAAATGCAACTATTTCCAACAAGTTTATCCCACCTGGTGCTATTAACTGGTGAATACTTGATGTCCGGGTGACAGCTGTGCTTCGTGATTCCAGACTTGGACTTTCTCCCTTCTTATTACTTTCTGGAGAAGGATCTCGTTGGCTGATTTTAGAACTGGTGACTGTTGTTTTGTTATGACAAATTGTCAATGACTGAGTTTGACTAGTGCTTTTTGGCGGACCATTCTGTGAGCTAGATAATACACCCAACTTCTGGCTGCGTAATGTTAAATTCTGAACCTAAGAACCACACAACAAAAAATAAGGATGAAACGGATGGTATTAACTGAGATATGATAATCATTACCATTATAACAACAATGACAATACATTTATATTATGTTTTTTACATATCAAGTTCCAAGCATTTGAAATGACTGATTAATCCTAAAAGAAAGGGGAGTTATAATTCTAAGTAATCATACCTTAAATATTAGGTAAAAATTTTTTAAAAGACATGAAGGGAATCATTAAGAACAAAATGAAAACAGTATACATATATCTCAAATGAACTATATGTATGAGGAAATCACTCTGCAACATACTGCATTTTGAAGTTACCAGCTCAGAGACAGGCAAAGGGAAGGAGAGAGAAGGGTACTCCAGATAAAAAGGAAAACTTGATCAAAGCCTCCATGGCAGAAGAGCCCAGGTAAGAGAAGGAGCAATTCCTTCAACTTCACTCTGACTCCTCCAGGCCAAGAGTGTGAAACCTTGAAGGTTACAAGTGCTTCATACTCTTGTGAGAAGTTACTACATACAGTTAGGAGTGTGCATATACAATACTGTCATCCTCACACAGATCAGAAAGAAAAAGGAAAAAAAAAAAAAAAAACCCTTCCACAGAGGTTATAAGGGAACACTCTTCTTGTAAATTAGAAAACTCTTTCATCAAATCACCTGCCCACTGTGATAATTAAAAGCATATCTCAACTCCTTTTTAAAGTCCTGTTGTTATGGAATACTCACATGGCTTTGAGAACTAGCTCTCATGAACTGAAAAGACCTCGAATGGGGCCTTAAAATTGGTTACACCATGACTCCTGTCTACACCCAGGGCTATTCTAAACATACCACCAATCTGGATAGTAGCAAGATCATCCCCCAATGACTTTCACCTGAGGTTTATACCATTTCCAAAGGGCAAGACAGAAAATGCCTCTCCAATAGCTGCCTAACCTTTTACCGATCTGGAAATGAATGCATTAAACACATTTATGCTAGCACGGACCCTGAGAAGGAAACTGAAGCAAAAGATTCTAAAGTGACAAAGCAAATGAGATAGTGCTGCTTTATGCACATTCCTGTTTCATGTGTGTTCTGTCTCTACAACTGTATCATTTAACTGATACAGGCTAAAACTTCTCTTCCTAAGTGCCAAATGCAGTGGGCAGCCAACAGCAGGTTTTGAACAAATGTTCACTTCAGAGCAGTTGAGGCTTGAATCAGTCTATTCTAAACTACTGAAAGAATTTTCTGAGACCATATGGAGCATCTTCTCAGATTTTTGTCAAATATTTCATAGCAATGTAAGTGGACTAATAATTGTGGTATTACTGAAATTTAATACAAAAATAAAATTGCTAAAATCCAGGTTTCTCAGCTTGCCGCTCAAAGCCCTCCACAGTCTAGGCCCAAACCACTCCAAGCCCCATTCCCCACTATTTCAATCCACAATATTCACATTCTAGCCAAACCGTTCTGCTCACCCTTCTCCAAATACACATTATACTTCCTCCATTTAGAGAGAGCCCCGGCTCAAGCTTCTCTTGCCTAAAATGCCATTCTCCTGAAGCCCAATCCTTTCTTCAAGGCCCAGTAAAATCCCACTCTCTCCCAAAGAAGCCTTTCCAAAGTTCCTGGTTAGAAATAATTTCTCCTCTCCTCTACAATGCCTTTCCCACAGAATCTGGACATACTGGCCTACAGCACTGACATATGTCTAGCTTATTTTAGAATTACTAATGTGTCTGTGAAATGCTGAGACACTTGCTGGCAGGCTCTCATCTCTGACATTCATTTTTGTACTCCCCACAGTTCAGTGCTACAGACATAACAGAAACTCCGCAAGTCTGAGATATTCTCCTACATCTGATTTTAAAATATATATTAACTGCCTTTTTTTTTTTTTTGCTAAGTGTTTAGTTCTATTTACAGTTTTTTTAGGCAAGCAGTAAAATCTGTTCACATTTAACCAAAAAAAATCTCAACCAGTATCTAGTGGAGGCACATTAAAGTCTTTCAAGAAGCAAGGGAAAAAACAGCATAAAACTGAACGTCAGCCATAAATGATCTAAAAGTGAACCAAATCATAATGATATTCAAAGGCTAAATTATAATCTGAAAAACGAGAAAACTTTCTTTCAAATAAAAGACACATTCACAGTATATGAGGATTTCACACAATGAACCCTAAACCTGCAGCAATACATTTCTATAGAATAATTTTGTTCTTTGGAATTCTGGAAGAAAATGTATATATGTGCTTATTATGTGTATCATATACATTATCTATATGAATAAATTTTGGAGTATGGCCATAATAACTATGGTCATCTTGGCTTAAATATTTATAATAAATTTAAAACATGTCAATCATACTCCCAGAGTACAGTAGAGTTAATTTAGCTGTTAATAGAAAGATCACATAATCAAATGTCTTTGACAGACATTCCCTTTTGAGAAGAATCCACCCTTTCTAGATACAAAATAGTTCTCTAATGTCCAACTTTCATTTCATCTGAACTTTTCCTATGATCAAATTATAGAAACATTCTAAGTTTTAAAAAATCTAGGTTGCAGCACATGATTTATTTCTGCTAATTTCACACATTACATTTTTATAGTGGGTTACTCAAATACTCATATCTATTACTTAATTTGGCTCTAACAAATACTGTGTGAATTACTGTGTAACATCCCTTCTTTGCAGATGAGGAAACTAAGATTTAATGTCACACTGCCAACAGCAGAGCTGAGTTTCTAGCTTTTAAATCCAAAGGACTATTTTCTCCTCAATTCTAAAAGCCTTGGTAAGTAAGATTTGCTACTTTTAGTCCTGTATCTTTCTGAAAGTCAGACTTTTTACTTATTTTCTTGGTCATGGTAGGGAGAAGGGATGGTGCACTTAAAATAGTAAATAAGGGTAAGATATTCCAAATTTCTTATTTTTGGACAGTATGCTACAAATGAATTTTAATACTAAGAAAAAATTAACTGTTATACTGACTTCTGTAAAAGAGCATTAAAATAAAATGTCAACTCTGGTATCTCTCAATTACAAATTCATTGTTTTAAAAATTTCATATTAAGTTTAAAAATTAACAAAGTAGAACACAAATTTTTTCAAAACTAACAGCCCCAAACTTGAGGAGAGTTATCACTAGAATATGCAAAGTATTAGCATCCCCTACCACTGTCATCTTCATTTACTGCCATTTCAAAAGCACCGCAAAGAAAAAACATTTGTAGACAAATTCTTAAAGGTCAATCCATCCCTTTAGCTTCTCAAAGTCTATCCTTGAATTAAGTCAAATTATCACAGAGCTGCATACCTGTATCACATCAAGCTGGACCCCAAAGAGCCAGTTTTATAAAATTACTTTGACTATGCTCACATTAAAGGCACTACTAAAGACACTCTAAGAGGTTTTCTCCATGAGAACACACAAGACACACTCTAGAGCACTCTCTAGAGAGCATGTTAATTGTTTTTCTAACAACTGGTTTATTTTACCTTGGAAACTGTGAATCATTTAAATGGCTACCTTTCTCTCTTCACTATTAGCTACTTGAAAGCTGAGAAGAGAAGTCATGACTTATCTTTAGATAATATATAACAAAAATAGGGATTAGTGGCTTGTGATGTGCCAGGCACTATGCTAAATACTTTTGAGTATCGTCTCATTTATTTCTTTTCACAAGTCTGAGCTATTCTAGCTCACAGTGAAGAAACTGAGGCTTAAATTATACCCAACATAATTTCATTTAAATGTAGCTTAAAAACAGGCAAAACTAACATAGGTCAAGATAGTGTGACCCTTGAGGGGCAGCAATGACAGGACCAAAACAGGCCATCAGTAAGGCTTCTCTGGATCCTGGTAAGTTTCTCCCTCTTGGTCTGGGTGCTTGGGATTTAAGCATATTCTTTTGGTACAGATTGTTGAACACTTAATATATGTTCTGGATGCATATTATACTTTAATGAAAGCTTTAAAATGTCCAAAAAAAGAAAAAAGAAAAGAAAAAAGAAACTGACGCTCAGGGCACCTGGCTGGCTCAGCCACTAGAGCATACAGACTCCTGATGTCAAGGGTCATGCATTCAAGCCCCACACTGGGTGTAGAGCTTACTTTAGAAGAAGAAAACCTGAGGCTCAGCATAGGTAATAATAACTAACACCTAGTGAGTGCTAAGTATCAGATACTGTTCTATTTTTCAATTATTTTTTAAGGATGTATTCATTTATTTGTGAGAGAGAACGTACATGCAAGAGCGTGGTGGGAGAAGAGGGAGAGAGAATCTCAAGCAGACTCCCTGCTGAGCGTGGAGTCTAACACAGGGCTCCATCTCAGGAACCCTGAGATCAATCATCACCTGTGCTGAAACCAACAGTCAGATGCTTAACTGACTGCCCCCCAAGCGCCCCTTATTTTTCAATTATTAACATATTTAATCCTCACTACAACCCTGTGAATCATTTTATAAATATTTATATTGTTGAAACTGAGGGAGAGGTCAATGATATATAATGAAAAAGTGGCAGAGAATGTACTTGAACCAGGAGAGACTAGTTCTAGAGTCCAAACTTGTAACAGTATGCTACACTAGGACCTTGTTCAAAATCAATCAACTGATGAGTGACAAAGCTGGCAGTTGGAAGTCAGAATTTTAACCCAAGTCTTTCAATTCCTCCCTTTGCAAAAAAAAGTACTGAGTACCTATAATGTTCTAGACACTAAACACATCTATTATTCATTCTTCAAATTACCCTACAAGTATATATGACTGTATAGATATATATACACACACAAATATATATGATAAAAATGTTTGATAACTTGGCTAAAACAACTAATAAATAATTGAAGTGGGAGCTGAAATTAAACCCATGGAGGATTTCATGTGTGTAACTTGAAGAGGACCCTCACTCCTAACTCTATGCCACTTTTCTATTTTGATTTCTGCTTTTTTCATGCATGTTTTCAATTTATTTTATCTTGTTTTATTGTATGCATTTTGTAAATCAATTAAATAAAATCTTAGTTGGAACAAAGTCAAGAATAAACAAAAAATAAAATTTAACATGTTCTGAAAGTTGATTACAGTCTATCTTTATTGGGTTTTATAAAACCAAAAGAAAACAGGAAGATCATTACTTCAACAAATCACTCCACAAAGAGATATCATAAAGGTTTAGAGATCAAAGAACCTTCAAGGTAATAAAGGTCTCATTTTTTAAATATGGAAACTAAAGTACAAAAACATTAAGGAATTGTAGATGGACACAAAGCACATTAGGAGAAACCTGAGTTTAACTGATCACCATCTTTATATACTGATATTGAAAACTGGCCTTTATTATTCAATAAAATAATAAAGAGGTTCTATGAAAAGTACCAAAGAATATTACTACTAATTTTTTTAACTACCAAAAAAATTGAGATTAAATTAAAAATAAAAAGCCAACGATGACTATAAGTTATACCTATTTCTGCCATATGTAGTCTAAAACATTAGCTATGGAAAAAAAAAAACCCAAAATAGTATCATAGAAAGTAATATCCTACTCAACTGGGTTTTTTTTTTTTAGGATTTATTTGAGAGAGTGTGTGTGGGGGATAGTAGCAATGGGACAAGAAGAGAGAATCTCAAGCAGACTCCCTGCTAAGCACAGAGCCTGAAGAGGGGCTCAATTCCATGACACCGAGATCATGACCCGAGCCAAAACCAAGAGTCAGACACTCAACTAACCACACCACCCAGGCACCTCTTCTACTCAAATGTTCGGGGTTTTTTTTTTTAAGATTTTTTATTTATTTATTTGACAGAGAGAGAGAGAGAGAGAGAGAGATCCCAAGTAGGTCGAGAGGCAGACAGAGAGGGGCAGTAAGCAGGCTCCCTGTTGAGCAGGGAGCCCAATGCGGGGCTCGATCCCAGGACCCTGAGATCATGACCTGAGCTGAAGGCAGAGGCTTAACCCACTGAGCCACCCAGACACCCCTACTCAATTGTTTTAATTAAAATTTATTCAGGGTGCCTGGCTGGCTCAGTCCGTAAAGCATGCAACTCTTGATCTCAGGGTTGTGAGTCTGAGCCCCACACTGGGTATAGAGATTACTTGAAAAAAATAAAATTAATTTTAAGAAATAAAATTTATTTAATTTAATTCATTTTAGTCAACTTTACTGAGATGTAACTTACAATAAAATGAACAAACAGTTCAAAGAGTTATACAAACGCCTTAATGAAAATATGGAACATTTCCATCACATAAAAGTTCACCCATGCCTGTCCCCAATCTCTCCCACCTCCTGAACCAGGTACCACCAATTTTTTTCACTATAAATTAGCTGTGCCTGTTCCAGAATTTCAATGAAAAGAATCACAGGGGGGGCAGTTAGTTGAGTGCCCGACTGTTGGTTTCCGGGCAGGTCATAACCTCATGGTTGTGAGATCCAGCCCTGCTCAGGCTCCATATTCAATGTGGAGAATATGCTTGGGATTCTTTCTCACTCTCCCTCTGCCCCTCCTGCTTATGCACTCTCTCAAGTAAATAAATAAATCTTTAAAAAAAAAAAAAAATCACATGGTAGATATTCTCTGGTGTCTGCCTTCTTTTGCTATTATGTTTCTGACATGCATCAGGAGTGTGTCCTTTTTTTATTTCTGAGTAATATTCCAGTTTGTTTATCCATTTACCAGTTAAAAGACAATGGTTGTTTCTAGTTTGGGGCTATTCTGAATACAGCTGCTACAAATATTCGTTTACATGTCTTTGTATGTATATACATTTCCAAACCTCTGAGAATAAAAAACTATAAGCAGATTTGCTAGGTCACATGTTAAGCATATATTTAACTTTATCAGGAACTGACAAACTGTTTTCCAAAGTTGTGACACCATTTTACACTCTCACCAGGAATATTATGAAATTACAGCTGCTCCAATTCTCACCAACGTGTGGTATTATGAAGTCTCCTTCACTTCCGCCGTTTTAGTGCGCAATGATATTCATTGTGGTTTTAATTTCTGTAAGGATTATTAATGTTGAACATGTTTTCATGCGCTTATTGGCCTTTTGTATATCTTCCTTTGTGAAATGTTAAATCTTTGGCCCATTTTTTACTGATCTTACTGAGCTATACGCATTACTTTGTATATTCTGGATACAACTCTTTTGTCAGAGGTATGTATTACGAATTTTTTCCCTCAGTCTGTGGCTTGCCTCTTCACTTTTGTAACAATGTATTTTGAAAATTTTAATTTTGATAAATTCAGATTTGTTATTATTTTTTTTTATGGTTAGTGCTTTTTGTGTCCTAAGAAAGCTTTGCCTAGTCTATGGCCATACCATCCTGAATGCACCCGATCTTGTCAGAAAGCTTTGTGTACCCTACAGCTGTAAAAATAATCCTTATGTTTTCTTCTAGAGGATTTATAGTGTAGGCTTTACCTTTAAGTCTGTATTCTACTTCTAGCTCAATTTTGTGAATGGTGTGAGGAGAAAATTAAGGGTTTTTTCATAATACCAAACAAAATAATGTTCTATTCCATTTTTTAAGTTAAGAATTTCCCCAATTCATTTTTAAACTTAAAATCTATCTTCACTTAGTTATTACACAACTGCTTGCAAAGGAATCTACACAAAAGAATACAACTCACATAGTAAGAACAATAAGCCTGCTTTATAATAAAACTAAACATACTATGTTATAGCAAAAACTCATTAACTTTCACTAATGTCAAATAACCTAAATATCTGTGCTTAATGGTAATTTCTATGTAACCAAAACTTCTTGAAGTTCTCACAGTATTTCATTAAATTCCAATCCAAAATGTAGGACAAAGAGCACTGAAATCATCAGCAACTTAAACACAATGTGTGTTTATCTTTATCCTAAAGATCCAGACCTCAAGTACCACATTATGAAGCAGACAAGCTCACCTGAGTAGCTGCAGACTGACAGGAAGATGACGATGACGACGAGACAACAGGAATGTCAGACTGTACAGCAGCCACAGTGGTAGCGGGTGTGAAAATCAGCTGTACAGACAGAAAAACCAAAAAAATACCCTAAGACAAAAGAACGTGTCCCACACACAATGTATAGCAGGCAAGAGAGACTGAAATTTGTGACAGAAAGACAATGCAGTTTAGGACTGTCCTCTAAGCAAAAGGTTTTACGTGACAAAGAAAAGTTTCTAATACAGAACTCAAAAAGAAAAAAAAAAAGCATAAACATTTTGAAACAGCTCATGATTCTGATGAGTAGAAAAATAAATCAGTGCTCCAAAAAGAAAATGTATTTTGGTAATATAAAATCCTCATACCAAATTTTACCCCAAATAAGCTATTATTTACTCAAACTTTTCCCAGCTCAGAAACTACTGTGGCAGGATTTATAAAATGAAGTTATTTTTAATAGACAACCACTCTTGAATACAAATTTCAGTGAGAAACCTGAAAAGAAACACAAGAGTCTTTTCAGTCTTCTTTATCACAAAAGATAACTATGCCCCATACTATAGTATTTCACTCAGCTACATGGGATCTACAATACAAACCAAATTGCTCTTGATTTTAAAACTAGTCATAAAGAAATATTCATTCCAAATGTAAATGCCACATGTCAAAATACAACAACAAAACGGCCTGCAAAAAAGCTTCACATCAAATAAATAAGGAAGGAAGACATAGTCGATTTATTTACTTATCACTGTCTCTTCAAATGTTATTTTTCAATATTAAAACAGAATGCCGTTAGTTTAAAAAGGCACTATCAATCCACACAGAGATTATCCAATCCAATTTAGTATATTATGATAGTCGTTTCACACAGTGTGTACTCTATTTTTAAAAAATTGCATTAGGAGTTATTCAGGTCCTCAAACCGTTCCTGTTTAAATTAAAATTACTGATTATAGGATCTTTTAAATTTCAGTTCTTTATAATACTAAATTTAAGTGAATTAAACAACAAAGTATAACTTTCACAAGAAGGTAACTGCCAGAACAAACAATTAAAAGCAACTAAAAATAAAGAGAAGATGTTTGTTCTATTTAGCTTGAACCATAAGAAACTGTTAAGTTTTATAAAGAGGTCTAAAGTAGTCACTTCAAACGATTCAGCCTAATTTTAAAGCACATCATTAATTAAATAAGATCTCTTAGGGGAGAAAACCCAGAAGTATGGTAATGTCCACTGAATAATCTATAAATAAAAGGTGGGTCATGTCATTGTTTCCTATCAGAAATATGATGGAAAACTTTCTTTGTAATTTTAGTGGAGAACTGGGGATCCAGATATATATTTAGTTCATTGGACAAAAAAGAATATAAGTAAATACATACTAGACCAAAGCTCTTGTCTAGCTACCTGCAGACATCAAATAAAGTAAATGCTAACCAACGCCTTAAAGAAGCTCAACAGGTAAACTAGGAAATCAGTAGGTACTCAAATACAGAAGAGCCAAATTAACATTCCTGTATTAACAAAAGATCAAAGTGAACATAAGAACACAAATATTTTGTTAAGTTTAAGATGGGAATAACCAAAGCTAAAAGTTATCTGGTAAATTACCAGGAACTCCAATCCAGATTTAAGAAGATCCCACGGTATAAATTCTAACTTACAGTTAACCACAACTTTTTAACATTGCTAACTATTTCATCAAATTTAAGTTGTCAAAGATATACAATGACTTTTCATATGTATATACCTACGTATCACTGCAAACATTAATTTTAACTGTAAGATGCCATCAATTATAAATGCACCTCAATTTCAGAGATGTTAAGATGTGAAAAAAGTTTGAAATCCATAAAATTTGCTATTAAAAAAACAGTCACTCCATGTTACAGAATCTGTTAGCTTCCCAATGTTGCTATCTGATACACCAAGAAGCCCTACCAATTAAAAGTAGAATTTTTCATGACGTAAATGTATAAGAGCTAAGCACACACATATAAAAAAATTTGTTAAACATTTCTTAAGTATTAAAAATGCCTCTTATTGCATCAAATCAAGAAACATTTCGATCTCTCTCAAGTCCTTAAACACTGAAAAAATTTGGTAGCTCATATCTTACCATTTGAGCTCGGAGATACATTTGAGCTTGGCTTGCCGTTAGGGTAGGGGAGGTACTCCCTAGTAACATAGTCTGTTGGGTAATACTGCCGCTGGTAGAACTGGAAGCCTGGGAACGGCTTATTAACTGTGCAGGTGTAGGAGAAGTGGAGAGGTTGATCTAAGGAAGAAAACATATTAGGTCATAGGCTTCCATTTCTTGCTTCCATGCCAGTGAATTTCACCAAGCTGCAGTTAGGCAATCAATGGTATAAACTATGGCTAAGGAACCTAAAAGAGAGGGCTTCATCTATGACAGAGCCTCCCTCACTTCTTTGGGCAATTATTTGCACATATGCAAACAACAGTATGTACTGAGTAGTAATTAGGATAATTTTTAAGGATATCCTCAAGGTGTTTCATTCACTAAGATTTCACTATCTTAAAATTTCATTTCCACTACCTCTCAAAAATTAGGGTTAATATTCCACTATTTTAATATTCCACATACTAACTTAAAACATCTGAATCAACAGTTTATACTATTTTGTCAGATTCTGTCACATTTTTGATTTCTCAGGCAAACAAAAATTAAAACACAGATAATCCATTCACATATATATAAACATACATATAACATATAATTAGTATAATGTTCTCTCTCAAAAGCTCTCAAAAAAGAAAATACAATTGCTACTGTCAAACAGATGGAAAAATCCTGAATTCTGGTTACAAAATTAAATTATAAGCACTACTGTAAAGTTATAACTGCTGTTAGAAAAAAGAAAACCAGTTCAGAGTCTACCTCTAGCATACATGAGAATCTTATAAATGGGTCTTATCTCTGAAGGCAAACTTCCCAAGAAAGTAAAGGGCAAAGGGAGACATGTATACCCTTTTTTATTTTTCCAATTTCATACCACATGCATATATTACCCTTTTTTTCTTCTTTTTTTGTGTTTCATTTTTCTATTTGGGTCTTTTTTAATTTTTATGCATTATCCATTTTAAAAATAAATATTTTAATAAGTAATACAACCTGATGTCAAGTACTTTTTGTTAACAAAGAATAAATTTAAGAAATAAGAAGTTATAAAATAGTTTTTTAGGCTTTTGATTCAAGCAACAAGGTAGACTAGCCTAATATAGCCATGTGCCCAAATATACTCACTGAAATGCCAAAGCAACATGAAATACCAGAACACAACTGAACTCCTAAAAGGGGAGGGGGAGGGAAATTCCCAGGTTCCAGAAGGGAAGAAACTCTAGCTGACACCCAGCACCAAGGCAATCTCAGGGGACACTGGTCTAAAGATAGAAAGCCTAATTTTGAGCCTATTTCAGGAAAGAGCTAGAGGTAAAACCCCTATTTTGAGCCAAGATGTTCAAAAGGGGTGCTCAGTATGTGAGAAGAGAACAGGAAAAGCTCCACTCATACGCTCTAAGAACCAGCAAGGAAGCCTGCCATCTGCCTTGCCCCCAATGGAAGGAGAAAGGCTCCTATGAGAATCAAAACCCCAGGCTTGCACCATGTGGGGGGTACACAATCCAAATCTACACTACCTGCAATTTCATAACCCATCTCAAAACATTAGCATTTAAACCAGTCCAGGACATTTGGTAAACTGAACAAGAAAGATATCTGGTAAATTGAACAAGTGCCTGGAGGAGGCTAAGTGAAGGCCATACTGGAGGACCTCTCTGTGGTGGTTTTACATAACTTCCTATGAGTCTATAATTATTCAAAAATTTAAAAGTTTTTTAAAAACTGAAAAAACTGTATAGGGGGTACACAAGAGTTGGTTAACTAATTCTCTAAACTTATCTGTATCTTTAAAGTATTATTAATTTTAATAAAATACATCATACTTACATCTATAATTCAGTGCATAAAGGCAACAAATACAATACATAGAATTATTCTGCAATATGCTTTTTGCTCCTAGCACACCACTAACATCACATTAGCAATAATCACCAACACCGCCCATCTGACAAATTCAATGGATCTTTTCAGGCCATTCCCTCTCAATCTTCCTACCAGCTCTTCTTTCAGGCCCAACTTCAAAATGTTTACCCCCACCATTTTTCTTCTTGAACTCCTAGATTACCACACCCACGCTCCCACAGTTGCAAAAAACTCAAACCTGATGACTCTGAATCCTTAATTATAAACTCATTCTGAGCTACAGATCCACATACGTACAGTACACATCTTTCTGCGTATCTCTTATCAACTCATATTCAACATGTTCAAATACCAAACTCATTATTATTCCTTCTTAAGCCAGCTTCTCCTCGAATAGTCACTGGCATCTACTAAAATCCTACAAAACGGATGATCTGGAAGTCATCCTGATTCTTCCTTCTCCTTTACCACACATACAAAACCAGTCACATCTTACTGTTTATACACCTTTATTTTCTTTGTTTTCATTTTAATCACTTAGTTTGAGAGTCTGGGCCTATGGCACTTCCAGCTAGATTACTTCAACAGCCGCAAACTGACCTCCCTGCCTGTAATCTTGTTTCCTTCTACTTGCCAATCTTCCCTTATTTAATTAATTAACCATTTAAAAATGTGGGTAACATTCTAGCATCACTCCTCCCACTCCTCCATACACACCTTTCACATTAGCTATATGAAGCTATTTGCAATATCACAATGTCCCACACCTCTGTGGTCCTAGTAACAATGCTCTGGACTGGTCTGGGCATCCCCCTACTCACAGGTTCCACCCCATCTGTACCTACGTAGTGAACAACCCTCTCTCAAAAAGCATCTGCTCTAATAAGCTTTTTCAGGCATCTCTACATCCCACAGAACTATTTCCCTTCCTTTTTGCTTGTTATCATTCATATACTTCTATCTCATCCTTCTAAACAATAATTTCTATAAGGGTAGGGATTATGAACTATTCATCTTCATATACCCAATATCTACAAAAGTACTTTCATTCAATACATTTATTAAGTTAATGAACACCATGTTATTTTAAGACATACCTCATAGTTTCAATGTATTATATAAGCTCATCATAAAGAGTATCAGTGTGAATAAGGAAAAAAAAAAACAATTTTAGTAGCATCCCTAACAAAGCAGAGTAAAAATGCAGAGACAGTGTGGTAATATTAGTTCAACTCTATTTTTGATATGCTACATAATAAGTTATTAGTAAGCCCCCCCCCAAAACGTACTATTTTCCTACAGGTCTATGAATGGACATTTTGGATAAACTCTTACTAAAAAGGTTAAATCACTTAGCAGGATAAAACTGGACCCAGGTTTTCTGACTCAAGTATTTTGGCATTCAGAGTGGTTTCCTACACCCTGATGGCTTGTAAATTTGGGTCACTGAAATAATAGTGCCATGACACTTTTTTTCAGACAGTGGAAGGAAAAGAGAAGGGAGGGAGAGAAAGAAGGAATGAACTGTAGTCAGGACAGACCACACAATCTTTAAACAGAAACACAACAAAAGTCTTTCTAAAAAATGACTGGCTGGTAGCTAAAATGCCTGAGAGTGCTCTTTAAGGAAGCAGAACACACAGTATAAACAGAATGCTTTTCTTTTTCTTAAAAAAGAAAAAAGGAAGTAAGAAAACAAAATAGTAACTTCCTAACCACCTGCATTTCCATTTTGTCTAAGTTGTGAGATCAAAAAACCAGTATCATGTTTATTTTTAAGTTCCACATAACAGGTAACATTTCAGGCAGTATCTAACTCACAAATGCCCAACCCATGAATGAGGGCAATTATATCTCTGCAAGAAGTCCACCTCCACAACTGGCCTAACTTTAAAACAAAAACAAAAACAAAAAAAACCTTCCCAAAACCTTCCCTTCCATTCCACAACTAATAAAGCTCTCCTCTACTTTCTGCTTTGCTCTGCTGACCTGAGCAAAAGGCCTCAAATCCTTAGCATTATACTCTCTGTCAATTCCATCCCAACATTCCTAACTTCTTTTCCCTTTAAAGCCTTGGCCAATCCTGTCACTTCATACCTGAAACCCCACACTCCCTGAAGGAACTCACTCTTTGAGCCCTTATTACTGGAAGCTTCTCTTCCCAGTTGGAAGCACTGATTCCAAGGGTCACCAGAGAAAACCATGTCTACAAAAAAAAGCTGTTTAACTCACAGTCACATCTTGGTGTCCCTCCAACACAAGTTATGTAGGCTTTTTGGCTCAGAGTACTCCCTAGAACCAAAGCCCATTTGAAAACCATTGCTGCCATTTGACTGATCAAAATCAATCAGGTCTATCTACAGAAACATAGTGCACAGACATTAAAAGGATAATGTATACCTGTATTATTTAATGATGTGAAAATATCTTTATAACCCACTGCTGAATGAAAAAAACTATGGAATAACATATCCTGTACAATCCCATTTACGTAATTATATAAATATGTGTTCATGAATACACACATCACATATGAAAAATATGTTGAGAGAAAAGCAAATGTATATACACACAATAATGCATACTCATAAAACAGTATATTATTAAATCTCATATAGGTATATAGGCATACACACACCACTCTGGAAGAATAAGCACCAAATTGTAAAGGTGAATAATGCCTACTAGGGGTAAAATTTAGGATAATGTGTATTTTTTTAATCTTTTTTTCTTTTCTGTGTAGGTATTAACTTTAGAATCAGAGAAGAAATGCTATTTTCCTTTTCTTTAATGTTTACTTTGGTACATTGTTTTTACCACTTTATTTTTTTTATTTTTTTTTAAGATTTTATTTATTTATTTGACAGACAGAGATCACAAGTAGGCAGAGAGGCAGGCAGAGAGAGAGGAGGAAACAGGCTCTCCGCGGAGCAGGGAGCCCGATGTGGGGCTCGACCCCAGGACCCTGGGATCATGACCTGAGCCGAATTCAGAGGCTTTAACCCACTGAGCCACACAGGCGCCCCCTGTTTTTACCACTTTAAAACAGTGTATACATTTTCTTGCCTCATTATTCAGTGGGGATTTGTATATGAGTAATTTAAGTATCTAGAAATATAAAACGCTATATTAAAATTTCAAATAATAATATCTACCCATGAAGGATTTCCTTTAAGAGACTGTACTTTCTCACTAATAATATAAAATAAAATGTGAATCCTACTTATTATAGAAAACCATTATTTCTACCACTTGTAATACACGCTATAAACACAACAGCAGGGATGCCTGGGTGGCTCAGTCAGTTAGGCATCTGCCCTGGGCTCAGGTCATGATCCCAGGGTCCTGGGATCAAGTCCCACATCAGACTCCTTGCATCAGACTCCCTGCATCAGACTCCCACATCAGACTTCTCCCTCTGCCTGCTGTTCCCTCTGCTGTGCTTTCCCTTTCTCTCTCCCTCTCTCTGACAAATAAATAAATAAAATCTTAAAAAAAAAAAAAACACACAACAGCAAAACAAGAAACCTCGTAACTTCCCATTTGCTTTCAGATTTTGACATCTCAAAAAAGTTGCAATGCTGAAACAATTAAAATACTGGAAATACAGTATTCAGCAACGGGGATGGTTACATAAAGTAAAGTGCATCCATACTGTGCAACACTATGCAACAGCTTGAGTGAGTGAGATTGACCTTTGTGTGCTAATACAGAAAGAGCTGAAGACTGTTGGGTATAAAAAACAAAATGCAGAATATTGTGTTTCCAGTGTATAAAAAAAAAAGCATGTTAACACATACACACACATTTCTTTATGCTATATATGTCCATAACACATAGGTAAAGATATGGAGGGATAACCAGCAAACTGAGAAGTCAGAAGGACTGAAGAGAACTTCAAGAAGGGACTTAACACTTTTTCACTTTTTCTGTACTATTGAATATTTCACAAGAATGCACTAAAGCTGCTCATGACCATACAAATATTCAGGCTACAGTTTTACTTTAAGGTAGTATTAAGTTTTGGAATAGACTTCTAAACTCAATCATTTGAAATTACATTTTTAAAAATCCTTGATTAAAGTGCCTCCTAAAATAGGTAATAGGATGAGAACATTAGCAATAGACCATTGGGAATGACTGGTTATAACCAAGTATTCTTCTCTCAGAAATAAACCTGTAACGGGTTCATTTGATGTGTGATTGATCTGACTTAGACATTTTTAGAGAAAAGTAAACATTTTTAAGGTTCTTGATCTAGAAAACCATCTCACTGACTCAATAAGTGTACTCTTTAGAAATTTCTTAAAAACAAATAACTAGATATGTATACAAAAATATGTATACAAAAATATATAACAGAACTCCAATGTTTTGTTTACTCATAACAGCAAAATTTCTAATATAGTCACATGAGGGCTTCAATACATGAACTTTGGGGAGATGCAATTCAGTGTATACCTTGATCTAGACCCAGAGTTATCTAGATGAAAAGAGTAATAAAAACCATTTAATTAGACAACTGAATTTTACACAGAAGAAAAATGGGGTATAAATGACTAAGGAGGCTAAACGACTTGCTCTAAGCACACCACCAGTCAGTCAGTCACAGAATGAGGACTAGAATCCATGTCCTTCACCTCCTCCATTCTACCCATTTTTCATGATAACCCAGAATTGGTAGTGAAATCATCATGTACTCTTTCTTGAGACTTGAATTTTCATTGAGATGCACAAGACATCACTAATCACCAGACTTCCACATGAACTCCAAACTCATATATCCAATGTTTACTCAACATCCACCATAAAGTCAGAATGTCCAAAACTGAACTCTTGATTTTCTTCTCAACACCTGCTTTGTCAGATCCTTCTAAATGTTCAGGCCAAAATACTACAGTTATCCTTGACTCTTCACCTTTCTTCACATCTTTGATTCAATCCATCAGCACACCCTATTAGCTCTACTTTTAAAACATATACAAATTTCAATTAAAAAATATTGGTGAAAAAAATTATCTAGAATCTGGCCAACTACTTCTCACCGTATCTACTGTCACCATCATGGTGCAAGCCCCCAATCTTTCTTGGATTACTACAAGAATCATTTAACTGGTCTCCCTGCTTCTATCTTCACCCCCCACAACCTAACACTGTCACTAAGTTAAAACCTGAGATCAGGGCACCTGGTTGGCTCAGTGGGTTGGGCCTCTGCCTTTGGCTCAGGTCATGGTCTCAGGCTCCTGGGATCGAGCCCCGCATCGGGCTCTCTGCTCAACGGGGAGCCTGCTTCCCCCTCTCTCTCTGCCTGCCTCTCTGCCTACTTGTGATCTCTGTCAAATAAATAAATAAAATCTGAAAAAAAAAATTTAGAATTAAAAAACAAAACAACAACAAAAAAAAAACCCTGAGATCATGTGGCTTCCCTACTGAAATAGCTTTCCAATAGCTTCCCAATTTGAGTAAGAGTTTTATAATCTCCTTATGACTGGACTACAATTACCTCTCTAATGTCATCTCTAACCACACTACCACTCTCTCATTCTACTCCAGCCACCATACTCCCTTCTGTTCCTTGAGCATGTCTGCCTCCCTAACCCTCCTTCAAATACCATCTTTATTAGCAGTGCCTTCCCTGACCACCCTAGTTAAAACAGCAAGTTCCCTTATCCTATTCTCCTTTCTTGCTTTATTCTTCTTTATAGCACTTACCATCTGACATATTATATACCAGCAGTTTACCATGTCTATCTCTAGCTCCATAAGAACAGAGAGTTTGTTGTGTTGCTGTGTTCCTGTACCTAAAGGGTTTTGACACATATTAAATGCTCAATAAATATTTGTTGTATGAATGAGTGAATATATGAATGAAAAAAATCATAAAACTAACCGATCTTCAAAAGCTCATCTTATCTGGCACCATAACTAGAAAGCTATTACAAACAAGGTTTTGTCCTTTTTTACTAAATAGTACAGTGAATTAAAGTCAAAACATCTGGGATTAATGTAGATTCCAAGACCAAAAAACAACAAAGAAAAGATAAAGGGAATGAGATGCAAATAGCCCCTGAGTCACTTAGAGACTCATGATTGCAATTTTTCAGCTACATAATCCTTTCCAGCTGAAAATGCTCAATGAAGTAAAAGTATATAGAGAATGATAACACTTCACTTACATTAAAACAAATAAAATTAACCACAGGCCTATCTATTTACATTTATGTATGGAAACACACAGTAATAAATAAGAAAGCTTTACACATAACTTTTTCACAGCAAAAGGGACTACTAAGAAGGGATGTCCATTTTACTCTACACATTTGTAGTGTCTGCACCTTAGACAACAAGAGCATATTCGTGTTTTATTTAGGCAATATAACAATTAACAAAACAGGGGCACCTGCGTGGCTCAGGCAGTTGAGCATCTGCCTTAGGCTCAGGTCATGATTCCAGGACCCTGGGATGGAGCCTTGTGTTGGGCTTCCGGCCGAGCAGGGAGCCTGCTTCTCCCTCTCCCCCACTTGTGCTCTCTATAGCACGCACGCTCGCTCTCTCTCTCTCTCTCAAATAAATAAAATCTTTTTTAAAAATTAACAAAATGAAGCTCTTCAATCCACTTCCTCAGAGAAAACCACTGATTAACAATTTGTTATGTATTACAGATATTCTTCTTGAGTTATCAAGCAGATATATAATTTTTTAAAAAGTAAGTTAAATGACAGTAATTGTTTCCAGAAAGATGGAACAGACATACTTTTCCCTATTCCTGCCCCTAAATACAATTAAAAACCCTGGATGTAACATATATAATAAGCAAAAGAAAATCCTGAAAGGTGGAGAAAAGCAGACTGGCTAGGGACCTCAGAACACACAGGACCATGTGGTTGTGGGCTCCCTGGTTTTCCTTTTATCTTATATAAGCCAAACTTAGAGCTGAATCAGTGTGTAACCCAGAAACACAAATGGGGGCAAACAAAAAAACACCCCAAAAGAAGCCTGCTCTTTCTAGCCAAATGAACAAGAAAGAAACTCCCTAGCAACATAGAAAACTTTTAGATAGCTGCTCTACTCTAGCCAAACACCACAGAAAACACTGTGGCCCCACCCACACCAGCAAAGACTTCCACCTACACCAGGTTGTAACAAGGCACCTCAATTGCCATAATCCCTCCAATGGATAAGCATCAGAGAAGTCAAGGTAGAGGACTTTTATCCCAGCCATGCAGGAATAGACTACCTCCACCAACCCACCCCATCCCTAAGGTATCAGTGGAGACCAAGCGGGGAGCCATAACATGGCATTCTTATTCCCTCCCCCCAACCCCTCCAGCCAGGGACGCATCCATGGAGGTCTAGTGAGGAGCCAGAACTCTCCCCCCGCTTCAGGAATTTTGAGAAGCACCCTCTCAGGTGTCAGTCTACCCTCAGACGGTATTAAGGAGTTGTCACACATTCCCTTTCAGAAGCCAGGAGCCAAAATGCAAAGTTTAAAATGATCCATAGTCTCATAATACTCAAAATGTTGAGGTTTCAATCAAAAATCACTCATACCAAGAACCAGAAAGACCAAAGCTGAATAAAAAAGACAAGTGGATGCCAACACCAAGAAGAAAGAGATAGGATAATTCGGACGATTTTAAAGCAGTCATTATAAAAATGCTTTAAATAAGCAACATGAGCGCACTTGAATGAAAAAGCAAAATCTCTCAGCAAACAGAAGATATAAGTAAGGACCAAA
Organism: Martes martes; assembly: GCF_963455335.1. Classification (NCBI taxonomy): domain Eukaryota; kingdom Metazoa; phylum Chordata; class Mammalia; order Carnivora; family Mustelidae; genus Martes; species Martes martes. Next base: position 93,041,840 of record NC_137888.1, read on the forward strand.
TGGAAATTTTAGAACTGAAAAACAGAATAACCTAAAGAAATAATTTAATGAGATCATACTACACATTTTTGCTTTTTTCACTTAATATCTAATGAAAATCTAATTCTCTCTGTATACATACATACAGCATTTTTTATTAGCTGTAGTATTCCTCTGTATGAATTAACTATAAGTTAATCTTTGATTAATGGGCACTTACTTATACTGCTTATAATTCTTCATTATAAGCCATGCATATTTGCATAATTATGTCATTTTTACATGATTATCTGTCATAATTATCTATCATTTTTAGTAAATGACATCACTAAAAATAAGTGATAAGTGAAAGGGAATGCACAATTTAAATTTTCATACACAATGTCAAATAATCCTCCAGAAAAGCTGTACCAAATACATTCCCATTGATAGTAAATGAGTGTATCTACTTTCTCACATCTTTGCCAACAATGGGTATTGGCTCAATGTTTTTCCTTGTTTTCTAATTTGAGAGATGTCATTGTTATTTTTATATACATTTCTTTATTACTAATATGATAAATATGTTTTCACATGTTTAAAAGCCAGAAATAGTCTTTCTTTTGAAAATTACCAGTGCAGGTCTTTTGTGAATTCTCACTGTTTATCTCACCACTATAAAAGGGCCCTTGTTATTTCACAAATATAAGCTGGTTGACCTACAAGGTACAAATATATTTTCAACCATTTTGTGTTAAGTTTGTTGATGCTTTAACTGGTTTAGGGTTCATTTTGACAAATCAAATTTAACCAAATCTAAGTCCTGTTCACTTAAAGTACAGAGACAACAAACTAAACCCCCAGTCCCAACTAGTTTTAAAGCCAAACAATCATAAAACCACCACTCTCACTACTGATCAGTGTCTAGAATTAGTCTTTCTGTTTTAATGAGGGAAGAAGAGGATGCTTGCATCCACTATTTACCCATATATTCAATTAACAACAGACTTCGCCCGTTTCCCGAGGTCATAATCCACTCTTTAATAATATTCCATTTCCCTACTGGGATCCCACTCCTACTTTAAACCCAAGTTAATCTGGCTAAAAACCTGACAACCTACCATCCAGTCCTTTATTATACTAAAGGCTGGACCATTCCCCATGGGCTTTCACTATTAATCTGGAACCATACCTTGAAATAACCAAAACTGAAAATTACTAGACTGCCCCCTAACATGGGTCATTAGTATCATTACCTAGAGATTTCTGCTACCAGGTTCTACCCCGCTTTTGGAGACTGACCCAAATTCACTAAGCTACCCTGGTATCATAATTTGGACAGCTAGTCAACTCCCTTGAGCTATTATTCAGCTGGGATCGAAAATGAAGCAAATACAATGCATTACTCCTTTTTTTTCCTGGACATCTGTTTCTCTCTGCTTACTTCTTTTCCTCCACCAACTAGTCAGGTTCTGGCATACTTTATCATATGAGGCTGCCTGGTTTATGACAAGCAGCACTAACAACATCATAAAAAATAAACACAATCCATGGAACTATAATTTCTGTGACAGTCACATACATAAAATCATAATGAGAGAAAAACAGTTTAAAAGGATACCTTTTAATAATTTGAAAAATTAAAAAGCACCTCTTTATCCATATATACCCTAATGTTATTCCAGTATTTCATAGAATAAAAAAACTGTCTATAATTTTTTTAACCAGACCACAAATGTTTATGAATGCTTGTCTTAACTACCAATGTATTAAAGAAAGACATGACATCAATAATCATAATTACAGGGGCACCCGGGTGGTTCAGTTGGTTGGGCAACCGCCTTTGGCTCAGGTCATGATCCCGGAGTCCCAGGATCGAGTCCCGCATCAGGCTCTCACCGCCATGGGGTGTCTGCTTCTCCCTCTGACCTTCCCGCCTCTCATGCTCTCTCTCACTGTCCCTCTTTCAAATAAATAAATAAAAATCTTTTTAAAAATCATAATTACAGGGGCGCCTGGGTGGCTCAGTGGGTTAAAGCCTCTGCTTTCAGCTCGGGTCGTGATCTCGGGGTCCTGGGATCGAGCCCCGCATCGGGCTCTCTGCTTGGCGGGGAGCCTGCTTCTCCCTCTCTCTCTGCCTGACTCTCTGCCTACTTGCGATCTCTCTCTCTCTGTCAAATAAAGAAATAAAAAATTTTAAAAAAAAAATCATAATTACAGTTATTAATGCTTAGGCTAGATTATACCACTGAAATTTTTTATTTTCTTCAGCCTAACATTTTCAAGTCATAATTTATTACCTAATTTTACATGTTCCAGGATACTTCCATGCTAAAAAAGAATAGAATTTTTAAATTAAAAATGTCATGGCCTAGTCGGTTATGCATCCAACTCTCGATTTTGGCTCAGGTCATGATCTCAGGGTTGTGAGATTGAGCCCCACAACAGGGTTGGCACTGGGCATGGAACCTGCTTAAGAGTCTCTCTCTCCCTCTCCCCTGCCCTGCCCTGCCTTTCTCTGGCCCTCTTTAAAAAAAAATAAAGTCAGATCAATATCAGAAAAATAACCATATGCATATATATATATATACACATAACATATAGATATAGGTATCAAGTCAGGAAAGACCAAACCCCTAGACAAAGAAATACAGCACAAGTTCATCTTCAATTTCTTAGCAATCTACAAACTAAACTCTACTGGAGTCAACTTTATAAAGTATCAAAATCTTATCCTCCTGGATCAGGAAAAAATAGCTGGTAAGGATATGATTAGGTTAACTTAATGGATCTCAACCAGAGGCAGTTTTGCCCTCCAGGAAACATCTGGCAGGGTCTAGAGATATTTTTGGTTGTCACACTGTGGCAAGGAGGAAGGCCATAGCCTACTAGTATCCAGTGGCTAGAAGCTAGCCATGCCGCTAAGCATCCTATAACACACAGCATAGTCCCCCCACAAGAATTATCTGCTCTGTAACAGCTACAGTGATGATGCAGAGAAATCTGGAACAACTGATGAAATGTGAATATGGACTACACTGTATCAATGCTAAATTTCCTGAATCTGATTATTTTCATGTCACTCTGTAAGAGAACAACTTTCTTTCCGGGAAATATATATCAAAGTATTCAGAAATAAAGGAACATGTCTCAACTTACCTGCAAATGGTTCAGAAAAAGATATGTCTATATGTATATATGCAGAGAGAAAGAATGAATGGTAAAGCAATGAGCCAAATGCTAACAACTGGTGAATCTGAGTAAAGAATATACAGAAATGTTTATTATTTTTCCAACTTAAAATTATATCAAAATAAAAAGTTAAGTATTATCATGCCTGAAAATTTCTTTCAACTGGAAAACTTTATACAATTTCCCAGTATATATGTGTAATACAGCCAAGCAGATTTACTCCTTTCTCAAAATAAATTACATTATCTTGAATAGATACTTGTAAATTTGGTCAAGATAAGTAAGCATAAGCTGAAAAGTATTAATTTCTAAAATGTGAGGTGCCCAGAAAAACCTAGAAACATTTATGTGTCAAGAATTAACATTCTTTAGTATATTATAGTATATCACAGTAAATACATGGCCTAATACCCCTTGCACTGTATATTTCAGGCTTTCAATACACACTGAAAACTGTAAACATTTTGAATCACATAAGATCTGAACAAAATCAATGGGAAAACATGTATAAGAAATAATACAAAAACATTTTTTAAAGACTCAGATTTTCAGAAGCTTAATATTAGTTCTGGATTCTTGAAACTTACCACTTCTATTTCTAGGCACTTATTACTTAAGAAGCAATCAACATAACGCAATAGCAACTTTGTAAACAGTAACAGTTCACTTATGGAAAACAGTAATTAAAATTTTTAAATCCAGGAAAAAAATTAGGGCACTTACAGATGTCTGGGACATACTTGACTGTTGTGTGACACTTCCGGTTGGGGATGTAGATGGTCTTCCACTGGACAAACTTGCCTAAAATAATAAGATCTTTGTAACAGATCTATTAAGAATCTAAAGTTAAAAGCTTTTGGTACCAGGATACCACAAAACCATGATAAAAGTCAAAATGTCTGTTTTATAAACCAATCTATTTCACAGCCAACATAGATTAAGCTTTGGCCAAACAGATTAAGAGGAAAAGAAAAAGCTGAACGATGAAAACTGTGGACCCAAAGGCTAATCTTATTTTAATAGCTGCACCCATTGTCAGTTTTACTCATCAGCTCTCTGTCTTCTTTGAAGTGAAACCACCCATAACAACATTATGAAAAAGAAATTGTAGCTACGTGAAGTGCCAGTGGGTTTCAGTTTCCTAACTTGTATCATGAACACGAGGTTATTTAAAAGTATACTACGAAGAAGAAGCAACAGCTGGGGATGTGTTTCTAACAGAAATAACTCTCAGGTTTAGTCAACTGAGATCCTCCTTCAGTAAGAAAATTTGAGATTAAATCTCACATGTAGTTTTATTTAAATAAACAGGGTCAAAAATCTTTTTTAAAACAAGTATTTAATCATAAAATTATCCTGTTATCAGTAGGAAAAGTATGCGTGGGTATTAGAAAGCTTCATGGATACTATTTTAGATAGAAAATTTCTGGAGTGATACATATTAAACAGTGGCCACCTCTGAAGAATGAAAAACAGCAGTGAGTCTAGAAAAGGAACACCCCTACTTTACCTCTTATAATTTTATGCAGTTCAATTTTTTTAATGAATGTAAATTACTTACATTAAAAGAAAAGACATTTTTCACTGAAACGTAAATACAATTCATGTAACCTGAAGTATTCACTGTTGTACCTAGAATTTTATACACACATTCCTGACACTTGCACTGAATTTCTGCAGTGCAAATAAAAAGCAGTGGGACAAAAGCTAGTGACAGAGTACTATATAAGACATAGCCATATTTGTTTCATTAACTTCTATTTGGCCGCCTATTAATTTCTTTAAGAAAAAATAATCATAGGACATTTAAGGATTCTGAAATAACTCCCAACGTATTTGTTTTCAGTGATTATCTGCTAAGAATGTCAACTTTTCATCAACGTTGGCCTCATAAACTCTCCAATTATGGAAGTCTCACCTGAACAGCAGCAAGGCTCTGCAGCTGGGAGCTACTCAAGTGCTGCTGCTGCAGCGCAGCCGTGTGCAGCATCAAGTGCTGCTGCTGAGCGGCGTACATCTGCTGCAGGTACTGCGCGGCGGAGCTGGGCGGCCGGTGCAAGGCCTGCTGAATCACCTGCGGGCAGCCAATTGAACCAAGGTCAAATATGGATCTTAACGTTCATCTGAACCATAAAATAAAGTATGAAAGAACAGGCAGTTGAAAATTTCACTGCTTTAATATTCAATGTCAAGTTTATTAACACAGTTCTCTCCTAGTTACACATCACTGAGATGCACTAATCTATACAAATTAAAACCACTCAGAAGAGACAATTCACCAAAGAACAGAAGAGTCAAATGAGCACTTGAAAAGATCTTCAATCTCATCAGTAGTCAAAATTTATAAATTAAAACAAGATACTATTCAGGGTGCCTGGGTGGCTCAGTGGGTTAAGCGTCTGCCTTCGACTCGGGTCATGATCTCAGGGTTCTGGGATCAAGTCCCACATGGGGCTCTCTGCTCAGTGGAGAGTCTGCTTCACGGCCTACCCCCCCAACCCCACCCCACCCCCCGCCAGCTGCTCTACTTGTGATCTCTCTCTGTCAAATAAATAAATAAAATCTTTAAAAAACAAAAGCAAGATACTATTCTCCAACTTTCAGATGAATAAAGATTTAAAAGAATACTACCACTAAGTGGGAAAAAAGATACTCTCATAGTGTTAGTAAGTATGGAAACTGGTGTAACTATTTTGGATAAAACTTAGTAGAATTCTGGGCTTGGGTGTAGAGAGGAATATGCACAACCCTGCAGTAGTTACAAATAGTAACACAGAGGTGCCTGGGTGGCTCAGTCGGTTGAGGGTCTAACTCTTGATTTTGGCTCACGTCATACATGATCTCAGGGTCTAGAGACTGAGTGCCGTGTCGGACTCTGCACTGGGCACTGAGCCTGCTTAAGATTCTCTCCCTCTCCCCTCCCCAACTCTCTCTCTCTCTCTCAAAAAAAATAAAATAAAATAAAATAAAAATAGCCCTGTAGATCCATTCTGCCCAGTATAGCAGCCACTAGCCACATGTGTCTCCTGAGTACTAACCAATGTAGCTAATGCAACTAAGAAAATTAGTTTCTGATTTTACTAAATTTTAATATAAACAGCCACATGTACTTTGGAGCTACTGTGTATTGAATACAGACATATCTACATTTATTGACAACACAAAAATTCCCAATATATTACTAGGTGAAAAAAGCAGATTACTAAATGGTGTATAGAGTAAGATACCAATTTTATATTAAAATATTTAAAAGAATATTCAGAAAAACATTAAAAGACTCCCGAGAGACAACTAGATTTAAGGTGATTTTTACCTTCACATGTGTATTTTTCTTTAAACGTCTGAAAAAAAATCTGAGTAGTATTATATTAATAATCACATAAAATTATAAGGATGTTTCATGTTTTAAATTATTAATTACTTTTTTAAATGTTTTTTAAACATCAGATTCCTTTCAACATAGAATAAAACTATTTTAACTAAAAAAAATTCCTGAAAAAGTGTTAATTACTATATTTGTTAATGAAATATAAAATCTGAGCCTGAAACTTCATAAATAGATAAATATAGGAAAGTCAAATATTCCAAAAACAGAGAAAAATCCTTTATCCTTTATCTGTCCAAACCCGTAAGTCAGACTATGCCAGTCCTCTGCAACCATGTCCCAAAGTCACATCATGCCCACAGTGACTCTTAAACAGCACAGAACCCTAACCTCAGCATCAACCATGGAGTTTTCAAGGCTAAGGGAGTAACAGAGCCATAATCCTACAGCTTGAGATCTGAGTCAGGACACCATGAGCCATAAAGCAATGAATCTCTTTACTCAAATTCCAAGAAAACATATTTCCTTGTGTTTACTTTCATGTATACATATCTCATCTCTCCAACTATAGACTGCTAAACCTGCTACAGACTCTTGTCACAAAATCATTATAGGACTTTGAACCTCAGTTGCAGAAGACTATAGACCAACATTAAGTGATTGAGAATTACAACAGTATGTCTTTTTAGTCAGATAAATCTATACATGTTCTTTAAATTACATAACAAAACTAAAATCAAATTGAAATAAGAAATGAGTAATCTACTTGACAGATTTTTGTCAGAGTGTAGTCATTTCTTATCATCAAAATAGTCTTTCATTGCCATTCAACCACAGACTCATAGAAGAGAGACTCGTTAAATACAAGTTAAAGGTAAAATACACTGTTCTTATATTATTTCTCTAAAGAAATGAAAAGGGCAAAAAGTATTCATAGCAATGAAAACAAATGCTGGAAGGTATTAAAGAATTCCTTAGGTAATTCAATAAATACTGATTTGATTACATTTTGGGGGAAACAACCATACGACTCCTTAAGAACTAGTGTTAGTGCTACTTGTGAGATACATGTATATCTACATATTTCCAGTTAACACTTTATTTTTTATTAACACATCCAGCTTAGATAGAAACTAGAGATCAAAATGGCACAGTAAAATACCACATTCCTGCGTCCCTTGCCTCAAAGAAAGGTGAAAAACATTAATAACACATTCCTCATTCCTGTCTGAACTTTTGCTGAACTGACTCAGTCTCCGACAATTTTGATTCCACCCCATGGTAACTTCAGAATCCAAAACAACAGAACAGTGAAATAGCAATGGAGTGGAGAGAGGAATATCTTGCAAACAACTAAGTTATTTCAGAGTAGAATGAAATTATGGAGATTGTAGAAAGAGTAAGCAGGTACAACACAACAAAAAAACTCAGAGTGGTTAAAGGCACAACTCTAAAACCAGACAATCTACTAGCTACGTGAATTTTGGAAAAGTTATTTAGCCCACTTAAAACATCAGTCTTCCCACCTATAAAATGGAGATAATAATAATATCTATTTCAAAGAGGTGTGCTGAGGATCAAAAGAGATAATCCCCGTAAAGCGTTCATCAAACGCTTGGCACATAGCAACTGTTCAACAAATACTAGATATTATTATTGACTGGGCATATATATTGTGTCCCACACAGTTCTAATGCTTCCTTTAATCCTCATAACGGGGTGCCTGGGTGGCTCAGTCAATTAAGGCTCTGATTCTTGGTTTCAGCTCAGATCATGATTTCAGGGTTGTGAGACTGAGCCCCCACAACCAGCTCAATAAGCAGCTGGGAGTCTGCTTAGGTGTCTCTCTCCTTCCCTTCCCCTTAGCTCCTCCCCTTGCTTGAGCTCATGCACTCACACTCTCCAGGGCTCTCTCTCTTAAAATCTCTCTCTCAAAATCTTTTTTTTTTTTTAAATCCTCATCATAACTAAGGAACTAGGTGGTCTTATCCTCATTTCACAGTTTCCTGATGTGCAAAGAGATCACGCCCCTCATCCAACACTACATAGGTATTAATGATTAAGAAGATGGAATTCAAAGAGCGTATCAGACTGTAATGCCCATGCCCCTTTTATGCAATACCATATTGTCTCAACATCCGTTATTATAAAGATTAATTAACCAAGTGAAGACCTAAAACTTTTCCTAGTTAAATATTCCCTTCCCCCTCTGCCCCTAGGAGCTTTAAATGGATCCTCCTACTTAGTTTCTTAGACCACCTGAGTTTTAAATGAACCTCTTAACACATCTACAGACCTGAATAGATCTTCCTAAGTCTATATTTTGGGTTCAAATACAAAGAACCCAGAAAAACCTAGAGCCACTCTGCATATCAAGGCTGTACGTTGAGTTTCTCCACATTGCAGCAGCACCTAGAGTCCTTTCAGCTATAATTTTCCTGACATGTGGTTTTATAGGCCACCTGCTGATAAATATAAGCCCTCTCAATAGGATTATTAAATAACTTTTTGATTGTTTCAAACATTAACAATCCTAACTGTACTCATTTAGAGAATATCATGTGACTCATCTGAGGATGTGAAACAATAGCTTCATCTGGCTTAAGAGAAAAGTAATGACATCCTAAGTCTCAATCTACCACACATTCTAACCGAAATACCTGTACGGCATGTCGGTCTGAGCCACTGTAGACAGAGATCTGTGGTTGCTGCATTCGAGAGGAGGAAGTGGTGATGGTGGTGGTAGTCGTGCTGCTGGTTGTTGTCGACACAGAAGATGTGCCAGGGTTTGGTTCACTATCCATAACTGTACTGTGGTCCTTGAATCTGTCAGATAACACAAAGGATTTGCATTGGCAAAAGCATTATTTCATGGGCTTTAAAGAATATTTAATGATTTCAAAGAAATAATCAGCAACAATCTAAATTTTTAAGACCCTCCCAAAATGGCATACATAGCACACAGTCACCATAACCACTTAGAAAGGAAAAGTACTTCGCAAATATGTAGCATATTTGATAGTTAATACCTACTAAATTTGCATTCAAATGATACAGGATACGCAACTTAAATAAATCCTGGCCTAAACTTTATCTTTCCATTACTGAAAGATAAGTGAAACCAGAACAGGTTTATAAGAGAACACTAAACTACCTAAAAAACAAATGCTTAAGCAGCATCAGAGTACTTTAAAGTATTTTTTTACGTTCTTTTGCCCATACTAATCACAAATTAAAGTAATTCTTATCTATATATTAAAACAGGATGCCTAAGGACTTGTGTTAATTAGGTTATTTCTGGTTACCATATGCACTCTGCTTTAAAAACATGTTCTCTTATTAAATAATTTAAAAAATTGTTTTTTTAAGATTTTATTTTTTAAGTAATCTCCATATCTAACATGGGGCTCTAAGAGACATGGTAGGGCATGTGACTCTCGACCTCAAGGTCCTCTTGAGTTTAAGCCCAACACTGGCATAAAACTTACATTTAAAAAAAAAAAAAAAAAAGGTAAATTGGGGCGCCTGGGTGGCTCAGTGGGTTAAGCCTCTGCCTTCAGCTAGGGTCATAATCTCAGGGTTCTGGGATCGAGCTCTGCATCGGGCTCTCTGCTCAGTGGGAAGGCTGCTTCCCCGCCGTCTCTCTCTCTGCCTACTTGTGATCTTTGTCAAATAAATAAATAAAATCTTTTAAAAAAAAAAAGGTAAAAATAGTAATTTTTTATTAACTCACACTGGCTTTTCCCTTATTAGTCTATAACATTGTCATTACTACATTTAATAACTCTGGTTACACTTATTAGCAGATTACTCTGGGAAATCAGAGAAGCACCTGACAACAATTTTCCCACTTCCCTACAAAAGTGTCTTTTCACAAAGAATTGCTCCAAATTCTGAAAACAGCACAATTATGTCACCTTCCCCACATATGAACAATAAAGTTCATAAAGTACATTTTGTACCAGACTTTCTGATTTCTTCCCCTCCAATACTGCAAACTCACTTCACTATTGTGATATAAACTTCCACTTCACCTTGAATCTATACTTTAATTCAATCAAACAACATTGTATTTTAAGTCAATTCTGAAGCCCTCGATATTGTTAGAAAGTGGAACTACAATAGTTTTTGTAGAGTTAAAAATGCACCAGAATGGTGAAAAGCACACCTGTGAATACAACAGTCTTATCTGCCTTTCTTAACCCCTCTTTTCTTCTGAGAAACAAAATTTGACACACATCACATCAGCATCATTGACAAGAATGTAACAAGAACACTTTCTACTTCATGAAAAGACAAAGGAATTTGGCACTAATTATGCATGCATACGCTATTCCCATATGGTGTCCTTTTATGTACAAATATTCTTTGTTCTTTACATCATTTATGTAAATAGTATTTATATGCTCCTCAAGGAATTAAAAGTAAAAAGAAAATTCAATTTAATAAAAAGTGAAAGGAAAACAGCTGACTTCACTTTTCTCATTAGTAAATGACTCACATATCTTTATGCTTCTCTGGGGTTGTTGTTTTTTTTAGTTTTTCAAACTGCCTTCCAATCAGCAAATCACAGCCTCATATGGTAACTGTTCAACATCATTCAGATTTAGTGGTAGATAAGGTAAGGTTTTTACCAAATTACTGGCTTCATAACACTTATGAAACATGTAGCAGTGATATGCAAAAAGCCAACTTAAATTCTGGTCCTTTTAGAGTGGTATTCTATGCAATCATGTGGTCAAACTCAGACCCCATGGTAGGTTTGTTCAGTAACAAACCAAAAATGGTCACAGATAATACAAATTCTAGGCACAAGTCTAAACATCAGTGAGTAGAACTGGCCAAACCATTGTACTGCATTTGGAGACCTGGCACAAAAGAACAATTTTGCTAACTCCACCGTCTGTGCGTAGTACTGTCTGCAAAATACAGCTGGCCAGTCCTGGTGCACAAGAGGCCTACCCAGGAAACACTAAGTTTGAGTAGCTAGCTAAGGATACCATCACACCACACCGCCACACAAGAATATGGCCCTCTAAGGTGGCATCGACACTGCAGCCAGAGACCCAAGGGAAATAACGTCTTTCTTCTGGGGTGTTTTCTGCCTAACCAGACCCGCAGGAACATTTCCCCCCACCACCCTCCGCTCCAAGGCCCGCGCTGGGACACCTTCTCCACACCTCCCAGGGGAGGGCGGTGAGCAGCCTCGTCTCGGGTTCTCCTACCGAGGAGCAGTGGGTTGACGCCGGGGCGGGAAGGAGGGGAGCGCGGAGGCCTGGCAGTGCCCGCCCAACCCTCCCCAGCCTCCGCGGGCCCCCGGCGCGGGCATCCGTGACAAGGCTGCCCTCGGGGCCCACTTGCAGGGATGACAGCGCCTGAGGAGCCCTCCGGGACTCAGCTCCCGGAAGACCCCAGCGATCGGGGTCCCTGGGGTGACTCTGCGCGCAAGGCCCGGCCGATTTGGGATCAGACCGCGGAAGGGGCGCTCCCGCCTGGAGGGAACTAGACCCTTACAGTTGGCCTCCGCCCCCCGATATAGGCCAAGCAGGATCCCCAAGGATAAGGAAGCTCTTGGGTCTCCCTTTCCCTGCACTGCCCGCCAGAGAGCCTTGAGCTTTCCCCTTCGGGGACATGTCGCTGCCCCACTCGCCCCCCGGTTACGACATCAGTCACCAGCAAGTCACTCACTCCGCTTCCGCCATCTTCTCTCCTCCATCACTAACACGGGCTGCGCATGCGCCCCCCGGCGGCCAGAGGAGGGGCGGGGTCGACTCAGCCCGGGGGAGCCCCCAAGGTCACGTGGCGTGCTCGGCTTCCAATCCCCAATCCCACTTGAGGCCTTGCTCGCTCTGGGAAGTGACCAGGTTTCCTTGTCTCCCGTCCACCCCTCGCTTTCTATTGCCTAAGGTCTCACTCTCGAGAAGGGATCTGTAACCGAGATATGAAAAGTTGTGTTTAGACTGTTAAATTACATATTTAAAGAACATCTCAAATATACAAAAGCCTATGTAAATTGCAGAGAGTGAAATGAAAGAAAATACAAGAAGACTGGATGCTTGGAGTTCAGTGGGAAAGGAAATACTGTGGTGGTGCAGGGCTTGCTAACTGGGGCTCAGTGGAACTGTGGGTCCAAACCAGCAGTTCCTCTGTCAGGCGCAAAGATAGTGTTCCAGTCGCTGCTGAGTTAAGGAATCACCCTGATTACCCTATGAGTATCGTTCATGTCTGCGACGTGAATTTACCGAGCACTTGGTAGGGATTGCAAACTTGAATACGAGAGAGAAGTTTGCTAGTACGTTTTACTGTTCAGTATATATGCTAAGTCCTCTGAGGCAGAATGAGACAAAGAGGAGTATTAAAAAGTCCCTGTCTTCCCGGAAGTCCTAATTTGGAGACTGGGGAGAGTTTTGTAGAAATATCCCTGCAATATAAGTGTTCTGAAACAGATCCGTTAAGTGCTTTGGAAACCTTAAGTTCACAGAATAATTAATCTTTACTACACTTAACAGAAAAAAAAAAAAGTGTATTGCTCACAAACAATTTATTCTTTTGGTATTTCTTAAGATGGTAGAACTGCACTAATTTCAAGACCTGAGAAATGAAGTACTGATACAAATTCATCGTGAAGTGTCATGTGGTCTAATGAAAAGTATACTTAATCTCGGAAATCTTGTGTTTCAGGCTGTCCCTAGGGTAGGGAAAAGAACACTTCCAATGTAAACTAAATGGTCAGTTTACCCCTCCCTCCCCACCTCTGAGAATATGGGGTCTTTTAAATTTTCTTTTGTTAAAAGACTTTATTTTTAAGTAATCTCCACACCTAATGTGAGACTCAAACTTATAACCCCTAGATCAAGAGTTGCACACTATACTGACTAAACCAGCCAGGCACCCCTGAAAATGTGTTTTCTTTACCTTATTTTCCTCTCTCAGAGTAGTGCCTTTCCTACTACTCCTAGGAGAACTCCCTGAGAAAGTCCCCTTTGAAAAGTCCCTGTAGATATTTAAAAATAAGGTATCATGACTTTTTCTTTCTTTTCTGACCTGCTCATATGATGTCATTGTCATTTGACTCTCAAGAATCAACTGTCCATTGGTATTGCTGAAATTTCTTTTAGAGAAACAAAAGTAAAGAAAGCACGGTCTTACACCTAAAGATCAAAAATGCCAAAATTAGCAAGACAGGAAACAACGTGTGTTGGAGAGGATGTGGAGAAAGGGGAACCCTCTTACACTGTTGGTGGGAATGCAAACTGGTGCAGCCACTTTGGAGAACAGTGTGGAGATTCCTCAGGAAATTAAAAATAGATCTTCCCTATGACCCTGCAATTGCACTGCTGGGTATTTACCCCAAAGATACAGATGTAGTGAAAAGAAGGGCCATCTGTACCCCAATGTTTATAGCAGCAATGGCCACGGTCGCCAAACTGTGGAAAGAACCAAGATGCCCTTCAACGGATGAATGGATAAGGAAGATGTGGTCCATATACACTATGGAGTATTATGCCTCCATCAGAAAGGACGAATACCCAACTTTTGTAGCAACATGGACAGGACTGGAAGAGATTATGCTGAGTGAAATAAGTCAAACAGAGAAAGTCAAGTATCATATGGTTTCACTTATTGGTGGAGCATAACAAATAATATAGAGGACAAGGGTAGATGGAGAGGAGAAGGGAGTTGAGGGAAATTGGAAGGGGAGGTGAACCATGAGAGACTATGGACTCTGAAAAACAACCTGAGGGTTTTGAAGGGGCGGGGTGGGAGGGTGGGGGAACCAGGTGGTGGGTATTAGGGAGGGCACAGATTGCATGGAGCACTGGGTGTGGTGAAAAAACAATGAATACTGTTACGCTGAAAATAAATAAAAAATTTAATTAAAAAAAATGCATAATTCCAAGGAGTGTTTGGAATAAATCGGGCAAAATTGTTCCTTTCTTCCCTCTTTTCCTTGAACATCTAAGGCCCATGTCTATAGTCACCTGGTGAAGATTGGCTTTAAAATTCCAGATGTATGTTAGACCAGTATTGCCTTTTAGAAACATTTCCAAACTCGATAGTTATTATAACCTCAACCATTTCTACAGCCTTTTACTAAGTGCAGAGGATTTTCACAAACTCTTTTACTCTTCGCAACAACCCTGCAGTATATTACCATCACTCCCATTTAGCACAGAAGTATAGTGAGGTGATTAGATACCCACGGTGTCTAAACCCAGACACAGGATTCTAATTTAAGCTTTCCATCTCCAAAGCCAAGTTTTTGCTGTTGTTGCTGTTGTTTTCGTCACAGCAGCATTCAGCAAGCCGCTGTGGGATATGTTAGAACGGGAAAAGTATGATAAGGGACTACTCTTAAGAAATTTATCATCACTTACCTGACCAGACAGAGGACAGTGTTTTACTTTTTTTTTTTTTTTTTAAATTTGATAGAGAGAGAAGGAACACAAGCAGGGGGAGTGGGAGAGGGAGAAGCAGGCTTCCCGCTGAGCAGGGAACCCAATGTGGGGTTCGATCCCAGGACCCTGGAATCATGACTAAGCTGAAGGCAGACACTTAATGACTGAGCCACTCAGGGGCCCCCAGTGTTTTACTTCCTAAGGAAAGGATGTATATGGCACGCTAGAAGGTTGAACTTCTTTCTAAAGTTTCCAGGAACCATTACCTTGGAGAAGTGCTAGGATTCTCTTTGATTTTAGAAAAAACTCTCAAAAAAAAAAAAAAAAAGAAAGAAAGAACGAACCCTCTAGCTTTGTGAAGAATGGATTGGAAGAAAAGGAAAATGGATACAGAGCAACTAACTGAGAAACTGTATGAATCCTAAGAGAAAGGGTAAGGGCTACAGGAGTGGTAGAAAGGGCTAGATTAAAATTTTAGTTCCTTAGTTGCATGAGTCACACATCAAGTGCCCAATAGCCACGTGTGGCTAGTGGCAACTATATTGTGCTGTGCAGATATAGAACATTTCCATCATTACAGAAAACTCTATTGGACAGAGCCAGTTTAGACTCTAGATCAGCAGTTGGCAAACTACTATTTCTGCCTTCGTCTTTGGGGTCGAAGGCAAATACCATCAACTGGGTGGCTTAAACACCAAACAGTTATTTCTCACAGTTCTGGAGGCTGGGAAGTCCAAGATCAAGGTGCCAGCAGATTCAGTATCTAGTGAGAACCGTCTTCTTAGGTTTTTGGTTTTTTTTTTTTAAGATTTTATTTATTTATTTGACAGACAGAGATCACAACTAGGCAGAGAGGCAGGCAGAGAGAGAGGGAGAAGCAGGCTCCCCGCTGAGCAGAGAGCTCCATGTGGGGCTCGATCCCAGGACCCCGGGATCACGACCTGAGCCAAAGGCAGAGGCTTTAACCTACTGAGCCACCCAGGTGCCCCCCCTCTTCTTAGTTTTGCAGACAGCTGCCTCCTTGCTCAATCCTTACAGGGTAACAGACATGGGGACTATAGACATTTGGGCCACTTCTTCATGTAACCCACTTGTGCCTTCACAGCCTGCTGGGCCCTTTCCATTTGGTGATGGAATGCTGCTATGCACCCCCAACTTTATGGCTTGGTAACTCAAGTAACACTCAGTTTATGATAGGTGGCTTAGGTCTCATGGTAACTGCGTGACCCATTGAGTCCCTACTGAGGCCCAGTAGCAAGCCAAGAGCTGGTTTTCAAAAGAAAAATAGTTATATGCAGAGGATGATAGGGCTTTTTTCCCCAAAATTCTAAGGACCTGAGCAATGATTTACCTATAGGGGCCTATCAAAAGCTCCAAACAGGGACGCCTGGGTGGCTCAGTTGGTTGAGCCGCTGCCTTTGGCTCGGGTCATGATCCCAGGGTCCTGGGATCGAGTCCCGCATCGGGTTCCTTGCTCGGCGGGGAGCCTGCTTCTCTCGCTGCCTCTGCCTGCCTCTCTGCCTGCTTGTGTGTACTCTCTCTCTCTCTCTCTCTCTCTGGCAAATGGATAAAATCTTGGAAAAAAAATTAAAAAAAAAAAAAAAAAAGCTCCAAACAGCATCCCCATCTACAACATACACTTCAAGCACCATTATAATGCCCAAGTGGCAAGGCAGCTACAGCAACTTGGACCTGTCACCGAGCCATCTCTTGTTCTGGACCCCCAACAAAACTGGCAGCTTTTTAGGTCACTTAGTAAACGGGATGGAGTAAAATACCCAAATGAGGAATATGTTGCCTCCAAAATCCAAGAGGCCCACTAGGCATCATGCCTCGTTTTTGTTTGTAGGAGGCCAAAAGCAACAATTCATTCTTCCCTTTAGAAGGGATATCTTGACATGCCCCATAGCAGTGGACGCCTAGAAATGTCACTGAGGTGACAAAGTCTTTTTGGATTTATTTCCCACCTTGTTACATGGAAATGCCTTACAAACAAGTCTAGAGTAGTTGCTACTCCTTGCTTACTAAATCCTATCAGCATAATGTCATCCATGTAACCAACCAGTGTGACACACCTTGTAGAAAGGAAAAGTGATCAAAATCTCTGGGAGCTAATTTATGATGTAGGGCTGTAGAGTTGATGTACCCTCAAGGCAGGACAGTGAAGGTGTACTGATGGCTTTGCCAGCCAAAAGCAAGGTGCTTTTGGTGGTCTTTACTAATAGAGATCAAGAAAGAAAAGCATTTGCCAGATCGATAGCTACGCAAGGAAACCACATCTGGTACAACAGCTGCAACTGGTGTCACCACGTGGTTAAGCTCATCATAGTTCACTGTCATTCTCCAGGAACTTTCTGTCTTCTGGACAGGCCAACTAGGGGAGTCAAATAAGTATGCGGTAGCAGTCATCTCTGCTATCTTCCAGGAAAGGGCTATTGATTTTTGGCTTACTATTTTACT
The DNA here is from genome assembly GCF_963455335.1 of Martes martes. Taxonomy (NCBI): domain Eukaryota; kingdom Metazoa; phylum Chordata; class Mammalia; order Carnivora; family Mustelidae; genus Martes; species Martes martes. The sequence goes on from NC_137888.1 coordinate 93,059,174, forward strand.
AGGTAGAAGCAGTTTCAGGGTCTCCCACTTGCCCTTTTCCACCATAATAGCCCTCACTCCACAGGTCAGGGAACCAATGTGGGGATTCTGCTGGCTGCTAAGTATATCTATTCCCAGTATGTATTCCAGAACTAAAGAAAGAACCACAGGATAGAGTTGGAAACCAACTGGGCCCATGGTTAGATAGCCCTGAGACCAAATTCCACCAATAACCTGACCTCTGTAGGCCCCTCCTCTGGCTAATGGGTCACAGTGACATTTGGGTCTTCTGGAATCAATATTAGTTCAGAGCCATTGTCCTGCAGTGCCCAAAGGGCCTGATTATTTCCTTTACCCCAGGGCACAGTTACCCTAGCAGAAGGTTGTAGGTCCCTTCGGGAAAGGTTAGAGAAAGATTAACTATAAAATTTTGGTAGTATCCCAGCGTCCTTCCTCTGGGGCATGCAACCTCCCCTTCATTTAGGGGTTTCTGGGATCTGTAAACTGGCTGGAGTCTGAGAACTGATTGAGGCGCTATGACTCCTTTCTTAAGATACAGGTTAAACTTTTATTTACTTAACCAAGAACTTCTCTACTGATCCACTTCAAGTAAGAATTTAGTAAGCTTCCTATTTCCCTTCTAGGAATGCCATGATGAGCTAGCTAATGACATAGGTCTGTGCAAGTCAGACTGTTCTGACTGCGGCTTTGACTCTGCTGTCCATCATGGTGACCATGCCCGCTGAGCCTTTGGCAATTACGTGCTGCCACTTGGCCCCTGCCCACTTAAGATCCAATTACTCCTGTTGCATTTAGTTCCCCAAGTCAGTGGCTGCATTTCCCACTGTAAGGTCTGGCCTGCAGAGAAGAGTGATCACAGAACTCTTCAGGACGCCAGGGCTCCCCTCATAAACTGCAATGGAGTGAATGTGTCTCCCCTGCCCCAAACTTCGTATATTGAAGCCTTAATCCCCCAATGTGATGGTATTCATAGACTTCTCTAAATTAGGGAGGTGATTAGATCATCAGGATAGAGCCTTCATAAATGGAATTTGTGCCCCTAGAAGAGGAGACAAGAGAGGGAGATGCTCTCTCTCACTCCCACGTGAGGATACAGCAACAAGACGGTCATCTGCAAACCAGGAATAAGGCTCTCGCCAGACACCACATCGGCCAGCATCTCAATCTTCAACTTCGCAGCCTCTAGAACTGTGAGAAAGGGTCGTTTGTCCTTTGAGCCACCCAGTGGTGGCTATTTGTGGTATTTGTGGTGTGGTATTTGTCACAGCAGCCCAAATTCACCAACTCAAGCCCATGGTCCAAATCCAGCCTGCCCCTTGTTTTGGTATAGCTCTCAAGAGGAGAATTCTTTTTCCATTTCTAATGATTGTGGGGGTAGGGGGGATCAAAAGAAGAAAAGTATTTAGTGACAAGTAAAAATCATGTGAAATTTAAATTTCATTTTCCATTAAGGAGGGTCTTACTGGAATATAGCCATGCCCATTCATTTATGTTTTGCCATCTGTGCTGGCTTCTTTGCTGTAAGAGGTAAGGCTGACAACAGTGTAAGGATCTGCTCACTGTGTGGCCCTTTACAGACAGAGTTTGGGATCTCTATTCTAGATCACTGATGGCCCCCTACCTCCCATGCTGGACACTTTCAGGGTAGTTAATACAGCACACACACTGATTTGAGTTTTATAATACGGAAAAGACGGGGGCAACAGCACCTGATACAATTATTGTGAAGTCTTGGGGTTCCTGGGTGGCTCGGTCAGTTAAGCCCCTACCTTCAGTTCAGGTCATGATCCCAGAGTCCCGGGATCAAGCCCCATGTCAGGCTTGGTGGGGAGTCTGCCTCTCCCTCTGCCCCTTATCCCACTTGTGCGAGCTCTCTCTCTCGCTCTCTCGCTCTCTCAAATAAATAAATAAATAAATAAAATCTTAAAAAAAAAAAAAGATTGCTGTGAAGTCTTAAAAGGCCAAATGTAAAGTCTAAGAAAGCCCTCTTGTTTATTTTTTAACTTTTTCTCATGATCTCCCTTCGCCTAAATTTGCTCAATAAATGTTATTAAGTATGCGTAATACTCAATGGTTTTAAATGCTTATTAAAGGAATAAAGGCTTGACTGTTCGGATAAATGAGGCTTAAAATTCTAGTACATCCTGAAAATTAAAATGACAACAATGTATAGACCTGCTTTCTCTTTTCTTTGAAATTAATCTCCTAAAACCAAATATTTTTGCTAAGCCAAATGATGTTGAAACTGAAAAGACAGTCTCTAGTCCTACGTCCCTCCTCTGCTCTCGCAGTCATCAGTATGCTAATCATATGCTAATCCATGTTATCTTCCCTGGTACACCTGTGGGCAGCACCACACACAGTCGGCTGTATCTCCCCAGGTATTGAATAGTGGAAACATGGAGCCTTAAAGCTAGAAAGGACATTAGACATGTGACCCAAGCTGATGAAAAATCCAAGGCAAAAATCAGAGTTTGACCCTTGATCTCCCATCCTCCCCATCCAGAGTTGTCTTGTGTTGTGCCACTAAGCCTTGCTTCAAGCATATAGGTGCTCAATAAACATGTAAAAAGACTATGTACTTTCCATTCTGCCTTTATGCTTTTGTCGTTTAGCACTGTGGTGCATAGAATTGTCGCTAGAAGCATGGCTGTGGAATCAGACAAATTTAGATTGGAATAATGGCTCCGCCACTCACGAGCGGTGTGACTCTTACAATCCTGTGAGCTCCACCTTCAACACATAACCTCATCCCTGGCCGCACCACCACGAACATGCATGAAATCATCCAGATACAAACTGAATTTGACTCTTCTCACCACCTCCACTGTTATCTGCCTAGGCCCAGCCACCATCATCTCTTCCCTGGACCCCGGCCATAGGCTCCTGACACGTCACCCAACTTCTAGTCTTGTTCCTCTACAGTCTATTTTCCACACAGTAAGTCAGCTTTTAAAACTTTAAATCAGATCATGTCACTGTCCTGTTCAATTCCTCTGATGGCTTCCCATCACACTTAGAAAAAGAGCCCAGAGGGTCACCTGGGTGGTGCAGTTGGTTAAGCTCCCCACTCTTGGGTTTTAGGCTCAGGGTCCTGCTCTCAGGATTGTGAGCTCAAGCCTTGCATCAGTCTTTGCACTTCGCACAGAGTCTGCTTAAGACTGTCTCTCTTCCTCTTCCTTTGGCCCTCTCCCCTGCACTCTCTCTCTAAAATAAATACATCTTTAGAAAAGAAAGAAGGGAGGAACAGATCTCAGAGTGTTCCTTCGCTCTTCTGCTCCAACTACACTAGCCTCCTTGCTTTGCTTGTCCTCCTTTGCACTTCCTGCTTCTGCAGCTGAGAATGCATTCCCACCATTGTCTTTCCTTTATCCTACTTTTCTTCCTAACACTTGAATGCATCAGACATTATGTTGTATACATATTTGTTTATGACACCCCTCAACTTGCAGGTTGTAAGCTCCATGTTTTATTGTTTCGTTCCCTGCTGTATTCCTAGTTCTTAAAACACCACGTGCTCAATAAATATCCATTGAATGAATGAAATTACTTCCATCTCTAATTATGAATTTCCTAATCTGAAAAACAGGGATATTTACCACAATGGTATTGTAGAAGTTAAATAAAAATGGGGGAAGCTTCCGACTGGGGCTCAGTCAGTAGAGCAGGTAACTCTTGATCTCACGGTTGTGAGGTCAGCCCCAGACTGTGTGTAGAGAGTACTTGAAAATAAAATCTTTTTTTTTTTTAAGATTTTATTTATTTATTTGACAGAGAGAGACACAGCAAGAGAGGGAACACAAGCAGGGGGAGTGGGAAAGGGAGAAGTAGGCTTCCCACTGAGCAGGGAGCCTGATGCGGGGCTCAATCCCAGGATCCTGGGATCATGACCTGAACCAAAGGCAGATGCTCAACGATGAGCCACCGAGGCACCCTGAAAATAAAATCTTTTAAAACAGAAAAGTTAAATAAAAAGGAAATAATGTATGTAAGTGGTGCAGCGTAATAAATTCTCACTAAGCGTAGCTGTTATGATTGCTCATGTTTTTTGTTATTTTGCTACATACTACTACTATTTTTAAAGTAAAGGAACATAGTCCTCCTATCCTATTTCCGAAGGTTATGCACTTTTAAAAATTATGAGGCAGTCTTTACTTTTGAAAGTTAGTTTGCATTATACATTTTTTTAACTTGCATAAGCTGCATTTAAATTATTTAGTGTCGGTATTAAGAATAGATTTTTGTCTGTATGTTCCTAATGTATTAAACAGTATCATACTGGTTTCATATTAAATCCTTTTTTAAATTTTTAAAAATATTTTATATATTTATTTATTTGTCAGAGAGAGAGAGGACAAGCTGGGGAAGCAGCAGGCAGAGGGAGAAGCAGACTCTCCGCTGAGCAAGGATTCCCATGCGGGACTTGATCCCAGGCCCCAAGGATCATGACCCAAGCCGAAGGCAGGTGCTTAACTGACTGAGCCACACAGGCATTCATCATATTAAACCTTTCTTTAAAAAAGATTTTATTTATTTATTTGACAGAGGGGGAGAGAGAGAGAGAGAGAGAGAGAGCACAGCAGGGGGAGCAGCAGGCAGAGGGAGAAGGGAGGGAGGGAGAAGCAGGGAGCCCAATGCAAGACTCGATCCCAGGACCCTGGGGCCATGACCTGAGCCGAAGGCAGACACTTATCTGACTGAGCCACCTCATATTAACTTTTAATTGTAATGTCCTATTTTTGATAGCTAAGGCTTTCATAATTACATAAAATGCTAACAGGAGGCAGAACAAAATACATAATAGGGAACAACCAAAGCTTGTGAGCAGGGATGAAAAGTTGGGGAAAAGTTATGTGGCAGAAGCATTCAAGAATGCAAAATTTAATTTTGATATTTATCTTCAGTAAATCTGGAGTACAAAATTGTGTAAAAATTTAAATAATGCAGAAATACATATGAAGTCGAAAGTAAAAGTCCACTATAAAACCATGTTTTCTAAGCCCCCAAATAATCATTATTAACAGCCTATCGTATATTCTTATTGATTTTCTATGCACTTAACATACATGTGTGTGTGTGTGTGTGTGTGTGTGTGTGTATTTATATATATATATATATATATAGTTTTTTTGTTTTTCTTTAAATCAGAAATGGTGTTGGGACATGAATGGAACTAGAGGGTATTATGTTAAGCGAAAAGTCAATCAGAGAAAGACAATTATCATATGATCTCATTGATAGGAGGAATTTGAGAAGCAGGGTATGGTCGTGGGGAGAAGGGAGGGGAAAAAAATGAAACAAGATGGGATCAGGAGGGAGACAAACCATAAGAGACTCTTAATCTCAAGAAACAAACTGAGGGTTGCTGGGGGTGGGGAGGGATAGGGTGGCAGGTTATGGACATTGGGGAGAGTATGTGCTATGGTGAGTCCTGTGAACTGTGTAAGACTGATGATTCACAGACCTGTACCCCTGAGGCAAATAATACATTATATGTTAATAAAAATTTTAAAATAATAAAGAAAAAAGAACGGTGTTAGACTATACTTGCCCCTCTGCCACTTTTTTCAAATAACAGTATGTTTCCATGTCCGTTTGCCTCATTTCCTCGCAGTTCCTCAAACATGCCACACTGAGCTTACCTCAAGGCCTTCCACACAACCTTAGAATATTCTTTCCCACACTTTTCAAATCTAGTTCCTGGTTTCCCTTTAATTCATTGCATAAATGCTATTTTTCTGGATAGATTTTTCCTGATGAATTAATAGAATTCTCCCCACCATTATTCTCTGTAACTACACAATCTTTGTCTCTTGCAGCTTGTACCACAGCTTGTAATCCCGTTTGTTCACCTGTTTCCTTGCCTATCTTTTCTCTCTAAACTGTGACCCTCACAAGAACAGGGCCTAAACCTGTTTTATTCCTTACTGGATATGCAGTGCCTAACACAGTGCCAGGCACATAGTAAGCTCTCAATAAATACATGTTGGAAGAGTAAATAAACATACAAGTAATGCACCAAAAAAAGTATATTTGATCTTTCATTTCCTATACATGATGGATAGAGCATTGCCTCTTTTTTTTTTTTTTCATTTCTTTATTTAGTCTTAGTTCAGGAGCAATACCATAGTTGTCCCTAATTTGTACCTGAGGTTTATTTTAATTGGGTATGGTAAGATGACAGACCTAGGGACAACTGCCTTTGAAAGGAGTTTATTATTACAGCTTCCACTGGAAGGGGTCATGTCATACTATGCAGGGCCACATGGGGAAGTACCAGCCAGTTAGGAGGCAGAGAGAGTGAAAGAGAAAGCAAGGCCCAGAGTGTGTATTGTGGTTTCTGCAGGAAGGAATGGACAAGGCAGTACAAGAAAGTTTGAGCAAATTTGGGATTGGATGGTTAGAATAATTTTAGTAGGCTCTTGTCGATAATGGTGATCTCTATTTGTCCAATGCCTGGGCCTGGAGTAATTTAGAGCAGGGGAAATAGTGGCTTGAATACGAGTGTAATAAAGGAGGTGGTTGGGGATATAGACTGGGGGGTTCATTTGCAAAAGAAAGGCATGGTCACAGGTGTGTCATCTTCTATCTCTAGGAATTAGCTAGCCCTGGGAGGGCTCCTCTGTTACTAAGGCCACCAAGATGGCAAAGCCTCACAAAACACACAAAATAAAAAGCCTGATTAATGCATTTCCAATTTAGGTGTTATGAAATTCATTCCCTGATCAAAGTCTTCAGATTAACTATAAACCATGATTCCTATGTGGTATTTTAAATACACTTACATATTTATGCAAAGCATAGTACGATATATATTGATTTCAGAATAATTTCTGTTATGATGATTTAATACATATAGCTTATTCAAATAATTTGTGTAATATTGACATATTACTTTGAGTATGGTTGGGTTATTTATTTGAGATAGTTTTATGGAAATAAGTTAAAACTTTTAAAAGCGAATAAATTTCTCTTAGCCAATACTATACTATTTAATCTACAAATAAATGACCTCTACCTCAATATAGTATGTAAGAGCCCAGAAGCAGTCTATTCTTCACAAGAGGTATGGAACATTTTGTAGGAAATTAAATATTTGTGTATCTGTCTGTCCGCCTGTAAGAGTCTTTGTCTAGTTCAATGCAGGAAGATAGGCAGGAAGATAGGCAGATCCTAGCTGCTTAAGTCTAAACAGTAGTCTGGGTGCTCTTAGGCAATTCATTTAACCTCTCTGCATACCAAGTTCGTCAGCAGTAAAGCACAGATAACAGTAATCATAACAGTAATCTCTACCAGATGAGCTTGTTGCACGACATCATTAATGTACATGTGATTGTATTTGTAAAAGTGTTTAGTAACTGTAGTGTACCACGCACACATGTTTAGAATTTACTCTTACCAAAATATGCAGCAGGAACTTTTCCAGAGGGTTTTTTTGTTGTCGTTGTAATTGTAGAAATGTTCAAGGGCAAGATTAGAGTAGGGAACACAAAAATTGATTCAGGAAAAGAATAATAATTCACTGTCTATTTATATAGTAAATTTCAGATTTGAAGGGTACTTTCCATCAATGAACTTCAAAGAGCTTTGCAATGTTTATTTATTTTCATAATATTTTTGAAGTCAGTCTGGCTAAAGTTGTCATCCTCTAGTCTCTGAAAGGGAAATAAACTCACAGCAAGTTACATAACCTGCTTGAGTCAAAAACAGAGCCAAGTCTTTCAATTTTGCCATGGAGTGCTCAGGCTGGGGACTGGAGCTTCCCACAATAAACACCTTTTTTGCTGGAATCATCTAACGTTTGGTTAACTGAAATGAACAATTAAAATATAGAAAATCTGCCATCAAGGGGCACCTGCGTGACTTAGTTGGTTAAGCCGCTGTACTTTTGGTTTTCAGGTCAAGTCATAATCTCCCTGTCATCGGGGAAATCGGGCTCACATCATCAGACCTGCTCAGCGGGGAGTCAGTTTCCCCTCTCCCTCTAACTCTGCCTCCCCCACCCCATGCTTGCACTGTCTCTCTGAAATAGATATTTTTTAAAAAAAGAAAATCTGGGCGCCTGGGTGGCTCAGTTGGTTAGGCAACTGCCTTCGGCTCAGGTCATGATCCCAGAGTCCCACGATCGAGTCCCACATCGGGGTCCCAGCTCTTGGGGAGTCTGCTTCTCCCTCTGACCTTCTACCCTCTCATGCTCTCTCTCACTCTCTCTCTCTCTCAAATAAATAAATAAAAATCTTTTAAAAAAAAGAATGCGTAACTTCTAAAAAAGAAAAAAGAAAATCTGACATCGAATAATTATTAACAATTCATCAGCAAACAGGCCACATCAAGTGCCTCTAATAACCAGGCACTTGGTTTACACTTAATGAAGTTAAAAGCCTATATCCTCTCCTAAGTTCCCAGAGCGACCATTTTTTTTTTAAAGGTTTTATTCATTTAATTGTCAGAGAGACTGAGAGAGCACAGGTAGGCACAGTGGCAGGCAGAGGCAGAGGGACAAGCAGGCTCCCTGCAGAGGAAGGCGCCTGATGTGGGACTCAGATCCCAGGACACTGGGATCATGACCCGAGCTGAAGACAGCCGCTTAACCGATTGAGCCACCCAGGCGCCCCCAGAGCGACCATTCTTACCTACTCTGGGCCACCCCTCCCTTTGCTCTCATCTAAAGAACCAACATCTTCACATTCTTCTCTAAAACGTCTGCAGATTAAGACCTCAATCATAGGACCAAGTTCAAAGCTCCTTCTTTGGCTTACAGAGTCTCTATTTTCTGACTCTAAAATGCCTTGCTCTGCTTCCAACTCCCTTTATACTTAAGCTTCATTGAACTTCCTGCCATTCAGACACAAGCAAGGCCTTTACCCGGCTCTGCCTTTACACTCAACATTAATTCCATCTAAAATACCAATAAGAGGTTGAGGTGAGAAAGAGAAGGCTATGCTTATTGAGTACTTACCAAGTGCCCTGCATATAATATCCCATCTAATTTGCACAGCAAATCCATGAAATAGGTTCCTCCCTTTTGCTGATGAGGATATTCATTTTAGCAGCATTAAGTAACCTCGTTCAAGCTGACTCTGCTAGCGTATGGCAGTACTAGCTTTGGAGCCAAAATCCAGCTCCAAGATGCATGTCCTGGCCTTTTCAATATGGCTGACTCTCTCCAACCACTGTTGTCATCTGGCATTATCCTTCAGATTCCAATCGTTTTCTTCCTTTGGCCTACATAGTCTCTCTCAGATGTAGTTAGCTGCATAGTACTCTGTTTATACTCCTCTCTGAGTACTTATATTTTTGAGATAAAATTTACGTGATATAAAATCCATCTGTTTAAAGTTACAACTCATGGGGCCCCTGGCAGGCTCTGTTGGTAGAGCATGGGACTCTTGGATCTCGAGGTCATGAGTTCAAGCCCCATGTTGGGGGTAGAGTTTACTTGAAAAAATAAAATAATTAAAATAAAGTGTACAACTCAATGTATATTCATGTTGTATAACTATCACCACTATCTAATTTAAGAATATTTTCATCACTCTAAAAGAAACTCCATGATCATTAAACAATCATTCTTCATTACACCCTCTCTGCAACCTCTCGCAACCACTAATCTGCTTTTTGTTTCTTTGGATTTTCCTATTCTGGACATTTACTATAAGTGGAATCATACAGAGGTGCCTGTGGCAGACTCTTGATTTTGGCTCAGGTCATGATCTCAGGGTCTTGTGATCAAGCCCCGCATCAGGTTCCCTGCTCATCCTGGAGTCTACTTGAGGATTTGCTCCCTCTGCCCCTCCCCCCACTCACACACTCCTCCCCCACCCCCACTCTCTCAAATAAATAAATCCTTAAAATTAAAATAAGATAAGGGGTGCCTGGGTGGCTCAGTGGATTAAGCCTCTGCCTTTGGCTCAGGTCATGATCTCAGGGTCCTCACATCGAGCCCTGCATTGTGCTCTCTGCTCGGCGGAGAGCCTACCTCCCCCTCTCTCTCTGCCTGCCTCTCTGCCTACTTGTGATCTCTCTCTCTCAGTCAAATAAATAAATAAAATCTTTAAAAAATAAAATAAAAAAAAATAAATGGAATCATACAGTGTGTGACTTTTTGTGTCTGGCTTCTTTTACTTAGCTTAATGTTCAACGTTCACTCACACTGTAATATCTTTCAGGACCTCATTCCTTTTTACAGATAAACAGAATCCTATTTTATGGAAACACCACATTTTGTTTATCCATTCTTCAACTGATAGACATTTGGTTTAATTTCACTTTTTAGGTATCATGAATAACACTTCCTTTTTTTTTTTTTTTTTACCTTCACATACTTTTTATGAATAACAGGTCCATGTACTAGTTTTTGTGTAGACATACATCTTTAATTCTCGGTTATATATAACTGGGAGTGTGATTACTGGGTCATACTCTCTATTTTACATTTTAAGGAACAATTAGACTGTTTCCAAAGCAGCTGCAGCCCTTAGATTCCCACCAGCCATGTATGAGGGTTTCAGCTTCGGGTCTTCTTTGCCAACACTTGTTATTATCGACCGTTTGATTATAGTCAAACTAGAGGGTGTGAAGTAGAATCTCACTGTGATTTAGAACTGCATTTCCCTGAGGACCAACAATTTTTTTTTCATGTTTTTATTGGTCATCATATGTTGTCTTCAGGGAAATATATATTCAAATTCTTTGCCCACAGAGAAATTGAGTTATGTGTCTTCTTATGGTTTAATTCTAAGAGTTACTTGTATATCTGAATACTTGCACCTTATCAGGTATATGATTTGCAAATATATTCTCACGTTCTGTGGAATGATTTTTCACTTTCTTGATGGTATCCTTTGAAATACCAGTATTTTGGGGGGCACCTGAGTGGCTCAGTCAGTTAAGCCTCCGACTCTTGATTTTGGTTTAGGTCATGATCTCAGGGTTGTGAGATCGAGCTCCACATCAGGCTTTGCTCTGGGCATGAAGCCTGCTTAAGATTCTCTCTCCCCTCTCTCTCAGCCTGCTCCCCCCCAACAACCTCATCCCTTGCATGCTCTAAAAAAAGAAAGAAAATCAGTGTTTTTAATTTTTTTAAAGATTTTATTTATTTGGCAGAGAGAGAGATCACATGTAGGTAGAGAGGCAGGCAGAGAGAGAGAGAAGGAAGCAGGCTCCCCACTGAGCAGAGCGCCTAATGGGGGGCTCCATCCCAGAGGCCTGAGATCATGACCTGAGCCAAAGGCAGAGGCTCAACCCACTGAGCCACCCAGGCACCCCTGGGTTTTTAATTTTAATGAAGTTCAATTTATTTTTTTCTTTTGTTATTTCTGTTTCTGGTGTCAATCTAAGAAACCATTGCCTAATCTTAGGTCATAAAGATTTACTATGTTTTCTTCTAAGGGTTTTGTAATTTTAGCTCTTACATTTAGATCTTTAATCCTTTATTTATTTATTTATTTATTTAGATTTTATTTATTTGAGAGAGAGAGAGAGAGCATGAGAGGGGAGGGGTCAGAGGGAGAAGCAGTCTCCCCACCGAGCAGGGAGCCCGATGTGGGACTCAATCCAGGGACTCCAAGATCATGACCTGAGCCGAAGGCAGTTGCTTAACCAACGGAGCCACCCAGGCGCCCCGATCTTTAATCCATTTTGAATTAATTTTTGTAAATGGTTTGGATAGGGGTCCAACTTCATTTTTTTGTACATGGGTATCCAACTGTTCTGGCATCATTTGCTACAAACCAAAACAACAACAATTATTTCCCATATTTAATTATGCTTGGCTCTTCCCACATTTTTTTTAAAGATTTTATTTGAGAGACAGAGAGAGAACACAAGTGGGAGGAGGAGGGATGGTGGAAGAGGGAGAAACAGACTCTCAGCTGAGCAGGGAGCCTGATGTGGGGCTCAATCCCAGGATCCTGAGATCATGGCCTGAACCACCCAGGAATCCCCCTTACCACAGGTTTTTAAATAAATGTTGACACATATCTACTACTGTGAACTTGGGGCAAGTTTTTTTGTATTCCTACTTCCATGTCCGGCATGGGACTGTGATATAGTAAACCCTCAACAATGAATCAATGAATGAAAAAAGCTGGTTGGAGATTCCTAGTGTCAACCAACAAATACCAAGTGCCATAGACTTTGCTGGATGCTGGGGAAATTTTATACATAAAGAAAGTTCACAGTCCAGTGATTTTTTTCAAACCCAAAAGGGTCCAAGAGGTCCCAGAATCCTACGATTCTAGACTGGAATTGGTCTTGGAGATCATGGACTTAATTTTCCTTAAGAAAAAGCAGACCTTGAAAGGCTGCTTAGCAACTTGTGGCCTATCTCATGTAAATTTGCCAAGGGACTCCAGTCTCTGGGAAATTACATTCTATTACAAGCTAACAAAGGATTTTTTCAGTAAGTCCTTGATAAAGCATTTTTTCAGTTAGTCCTTGATAAAGTCCCTTCCAGATGAAAGACAACTGCTTCTGTTTTATACCACACTTATCTTCTGAGATAACTGCTATCAGAGATTGAAAACAAAATTCCTCCACCCTCGCTATACATAATTACTCCTTTTTCTGAATTTCTATGGATCAGACTTGCTTTTCCACGAAATTAGCAATTTCTTCTGCACTGCCCTATTGCTTTCGATTGTTATATAATCTTGAATTGTTGCTAATCACGGGTTTATGCATGACCCTCCTAAGTATACTGCTCCAACTAGCTTTAGGGGCAAAAACTGGATTTTATGTGTTATTGTATGAAATGTAGAGCCTTGTATCCAGGGGACATGTGGTACATGTTTCTTGATAATATTTGTGTTTTTAAATATATCATGTTTAAAATAAGAAGCTAGTTGGCCTAAGTGTCATTCTGTTTTCCCCCTTTCACAGATAATAATACAGCTTAGCTGCTCCGGATGACAGGGTCTAAGAGAAAAGCACCTTCTCCCATTTGGGATTTTCTAGTGCCTCTCTACTTGCTTTCCTGGAGGAATGGAGAGATGGAGACTCAGTAATTAGTGCATAAATATATTTAAATATTTCTTAATATTACTCTTAAAACTTTAAAATTCTATTAAAAGGATAAAAAAGATTGACAGAATTCCCCCAAGAACTGAGTAAATTAAACTAACTCTCAATAGAACTCTGAGTGGTAGTTTCAAATTACTGAGTCATAAAGTAGAGAAAGACATCCTGTTTCTCTTCGTATCTCAAGCTTGCTTTCTACTTATGAGTTGGAGAAAAAAGATGGAATAATCTAGTCTCATACTGAATAGTGTCTTGTAGGACATAACCAAAATCTTTGGAATTGTTTGAGTTAAAATTTTATTTTGTTTTTTTAAGATTTTTTTTTTTAAAGATTTTATTTATTTATTTGTCAGAGAGAGAGAGAGAGAGAGTGTGAGCGAGCACAGGCAGACAGAGTGGCTGGCAGAGGCAGAGGGAGAAGCAGGCTCCCTGCCCAGCAAGGAGCCCGATGCGGGACTTGATCCCAGGACGTTGGGATCATGACCTGAGCCGAAGGCAGCCGCTTAACCAACTGAGCCACCCAGGCGCCCCTAAGATTTTTTTTTTTAAGTAACGTTTATACCTAATGTGGGGCTCAAACTCACAACCCTGAGATCAGTGGTTGTATGCTCTACTGACTGAGCCAGTCAGCCATCCCAATTTAAAACTTTATTTTATTTTATTTTTTAAGATTTTATTGGTTTGTTTGAGAGAAAGAGGGAGAGAGAGGGAGAGCACAAGAAGGGGGAGGGGCAGAGAGAGGAAAAGCAGACATCCTCCCCTCCCCCTCTCCCCCATTGAGCAGGGGGCCCTATGTAGGACTCCATCCCAGGACCACAGGATCATGACCTGAGCCAAAGGCAAACACTAGACTGATGGAGCCACCCAGGCATCCCTGACTTAAACTTTTAAAATTAAGACTAAATAAAAGGGGACACCTGGGTGGCTCAGTGGGTTAGCATCTGCCTTTGGCTCAGGTCATGATCCCAGGCTCTGCAGGGGCCTGCTTCCCCCTTCTGCCTCTGCCTCTCTCTCTGTCTCTCATGAATAAATAAATAAAATCTTTGAAAAAAAAAAAAAAGACTAAATATAAAAGGTTGCTAAACGAGAAAGAATGAGTATGTCAGGAGATGATACTCAGTATACTGTCATTTATCTACGGGAATACTGTGAGCCTATTAATTGTTTGTGATGAGAACAAACTATGTGTGGGTTAAAGTGATTCTCTAATTACAACAAATCCAGACAGCATTTACATATGTGGTTAGATCATGGAAAACAAACAAATAAAAATACGAATCTAAGAATTTGGGGATGTTAATTTTTTTCTTCATCTGCCAGAAATCAGTTTCCCTGTTTCAAATTCATGGTATTTTAAAATTATGCTAATGAGGGACGCCTGAGTGGCTCAGTTGGTTGGGCAGCTGCCTTTGGCTCAGGTCATGATCCCAGGGTCCTGGGATGGAGTCCCATATCGGGCTCCTTGCTCAGCGGGGATCCTGCTTCTCCCTCTGCCTCTGCCTGCCTCTCTGTCTGCCTGTGCTCACTCTCTCCGACAAATAAATAAATAAAATCTTTAAAACAAAACAAAACAAAACAAAACAAAACAAAAAAATTTAAAATTATGCTAATGAATGAAAAGCTCTGAAGCAATGATAAAAATCATTGTCATTTCACTTCTCTGGACTTCATTTGTAAAATGAGCCCCAGATTTTTTGCTCCTCAAACTCACCATTGGACCAGGAGCATAAGTATCCCACAAAAGCTGGTCTGAAATGCAGAATCTGGGTCCCATTCTTACCTTTAAAAATCAGATTCTGCACTGTAATAAAATCTCCACTTAATCTGTATGCATATTAAAGTTTCAGGAATGCCTGTGTGGCCCAGTTGGTTAAGCGTCTGCCTTCAGCTCAGGTCATGATCCTAGGGTCCTGGGATGGAGTTCTGCATCAGGCTCCTTGCTCAGCAGGAAGCCTGCTTCTCCCTCTGCCTCCTGCTCCTCCTGTTTGTGCGTGCTCTCTCCCTCTGACGAATAAATAGAAATCTTAAAAAAAAGAAAATGAATTTTAAAAAAAGTTTCAGAAAACTGAATTAGATGATATAAAGTAAATTCTAGCTAGGAAACTCTATGAACCCATGATTCGTGTTGAAAGGTTCCAGATTAGGTAAAATCAGAGTTATTTCCTTAAAAGCTGTGTTTGACTTGAGTAAACGGATTGCTCAGCAAGCCGAACTAACTTTTCAGGTCACAGCTCTAATAGCTTTAAGGCAAACAGCAAATAAAGACTTGCTCTGCTGGTTTGCTGTTGCAGCTTCCTTCCTCTTTCACTAAGATTAATCTTAGTATTTAAGTGGACATGAACCAACATAAAATTATTTAAATATCAAATTAAATAATTTCATATATGTTGAATACCTAGAATTTTCTAAATGCCAAAAGAATTTACAAGGTAAGATTCCTACTCTCGAGGCACCTCATGAAGATAGCACCTTTGCTATAAAGTCTCCCATGTCTGGAGCCCTTTGCTGATTTAATTATAGACTGATGCATAATTTGTTATTATCTGGAAGAAGAAGCCATACTGATTCAGTGAAAGATCTCCTGCTCAAGTTGCAGGATGATAAGCCCAGTGTGCAGATGAACTAACCGGCAGCTTTATCTCTGGAGTGCTGCTCCCATTGACATTGTATGTGTGATTAAGCAGCCAGAAATCATTATAGACTAGGAGCCCTGCTTTTTCCTCTGATTTCTCTGTGGCCCAAAATAGAATATAGTTTAATTCAAGGTCAGCAGAAATTCAATATGAAAGTATTTGAGTCCAATAGGAAGTAGGTGGAGGTTGTAGGGAGAATGAGTACGTCGTCTGTGGCAGGGGAAAGGGGTTGACTCCAGAGGCTAGGTGAAAGAATTGGGTCACTGAAAAGGCCAGTGCTGGGGTGAGTGAGTGCCTGCAGCCTCGAGAATTTATTAGATAAAATTTACATTTTCAGTTGACTGTGCCAGCGTCAAGAACAGGTTTGCTTTTTCAAATTGGAGGGGAGCTAACATTTAATGGTTGATTGCAGTTAGTGACAGCAACCTGGGTATGCAAATATCATTAGACAATGATACTTCTAAATGAAGTTTCTGTGTGTTGATGGAGGCTCTTTCAACATGTTGTTTTACTAGTCAGCTTTGTGCCTTCCAATCTAGCTAGACACCAGGGGATTCTTCTGGTTCCCAAAGAAGACAAGGTAGTATTCATGAGCTGTTGCAATTATTCCTTACCACGGATTGGCACACAGCTTGCTATTTTGCATATTTCCCCCCTCTTTATTGGTATATGTCCTGACATTCTACCTGGATTATACCTTTCTTGAAAAGGAGACAGTAGAGCCTGACACCAATTAACCTTATAGGATTTAATTATACTGCGATTTCCTAGACCTCTTTGAGTATTCAGCAACTTTCATTAAGTAAATGTTTTATATTTTTTTGCATCACTGACTCCTCCACTTAATGGAGCTCTCCATTGGTGGCTCATAAAGCAAACCTCTTGTTTCTTGTGTTTTTGCATTAACATAGTGCTCCTTTACATTTTAAGAATTAAATAATTAATCCAGCCTTGGGACATCCTTATCAAATTAAACAAAGTCTTATCCTCATCCTACAGATAAGAAACATAAAGCAAAGTGGTACTGCTCAGTGTCAACAGACATTATTGAGAACCTGATCTGGGCTAGGTACATGGGACACAGTGATGAACCAATTACAGTTCCAGCCTTACAAACGTGTCAGCGAGAAAATAAACTATAATACTGTACAAGACGTGCTGTGACATATAAAACAGAATGCAGAGCACAAGTACAAAGAGGAAGAATTAAGGGAATGGGTACCTAATGGTCTAGTGGAGCAGAGGCGAGTGTGTAAATGGTTCCTAGAGAAAGACAGTGGCAGTTGGCCAGGACTGGTAGGGACTGAGTTTGGGAGGGCATTTCAGACTAAGCAGAGGGTGCTATAGATACAAAGGGAGGAATATGTTGTCATTGGCATAAATAAATGAGTTTCCTTTTCTGTGATTGTTAGGCAACATATGATATCAATCTTAAAATTATTTTAAGTTCAAAGCGGGGACATTTTGGGTGCCTGGGTGGCTCAGTTGGTTAAGTGTCTGCCTTTGGCTCAGGTCATGATCCGAGAGTCACAGGATCAAGTACTGCATCCAGCTCCCTGCTCAGCAGGGAGTCTGCAGCTCCCTGTCCCTCTACAGCGACCCCCCCCCACATTGTGCTCTCTCTCTCAAATAAATAAATAAAATATTTTTTTTAAAAAGTGAAGACATTTTATTTTACTTTTTAAAGATTTTATTTTTAAGTAATCTCTACACCCAACTTGAACTCACAATCTCAAGATCAAGCGTCGCATGCTCTACTGACTAAGCCAGCCAGGTGCCCCAAAGTGAGGACATTTTAAATAAGTTAAGGCTAAAACTGCTATATGTCATTATCTGTAGTGTAGGAGTGAGATTGGGGAACATAATGGGAATAAGTTTGTGAGGCTGGAGTGAAGGGAGTACCCAGATAATGTGGAGATAAAGTAGGCCATCTCAATGTGGCAGTGAGAGGGCAAAGAAGAAGGGGTAAGAAAGTCATGGGGGTATTCTCCATTTAAATCAGCAAGGTTAATTAACACAATAAAAACTAAACTCTCTCACTAACCTCAGCTGTCAGAACTCCAGTCAGGAGTTTTAGTCGTGGCTTCTATTCTTGAAGGTGAGGTACCACGGTGTGATAGTAAAACATGATCACACAAAACCCATGTCTACTATTCATTATCTCATTCGCCATTTTCCAAGCAGGATATTTTTGCTCCACATTGGGACAAGTACTTTTGTGGTCACAAAATAGGAAAATGTTGGCCAAAATATTTTAAATCTCTTAAGCCTGTGGATTTGCACATTAATTAATTTTCCCTATTAAAGTTATTGCAGTGAGTCAAAGGCAGGTTAATTCAGCCCAGTGCTCAATGTTTATCTCTGCAGGTCACAAAGTCGCCTCCCCCTCCCACCTCTCCTGCAAATGATCAGGACTTACAGTTTAAACCCTTTTTCTCTCCTTTTAATGACATTATCCCATGCTCAGTGTATCCCGTGCTCACTGAAGAATGCTACGTTAAGGGCAGCAGGCTTACCCAAAGCTAAGTGTATTAGTAAGCACCATTAGCAAGCACCGACAGAAAGAAAATGGCTGTGGGAGATTTGGTCACAGTGTCTACCATTGAGTTTACATTTTCTACCATTTGATTCTCAACTGAGGAAGAGGCATCAGAAATACCGTAGCACGATATTTTATGAGATGACATCAACAAGATGGCAAACAAGTTTTCGTATCTGATCCTGACTGCAAGACACAGGTGAGGCTCAATAAGACTGAATATAAAGGTCAACTTCTTCTGATTATTCTTGTAAGAGCAGCTCAATCCATAGAAAGGAAGTGGCATTTTCCTAAAGATATGATTAATGTGATGCCAGGTTCCTTTTAAACCCTTTTACAGAGTCCTTTTTTCTTTAAAGAAATGGCTAGAGTTTTCAGGGTTTTCTTTTGTTATAACATAATATAACATAATTTCTTTGACCTGATCATCCTGTAAGCATAACTCTTTGTGCCTTACATCTGTTATAATTTCATCCCATTGACTTTAAAAACTAATGTCAGAGCTCTTACAGAATGGAAACACGAGGAGCTCTCTCTATATACTCTCCCCAGTGAAACAACCGTAACTCATGAAAATTATTAATAAAAAAGTAACCATTCATCAGACCATGGAGACATTTATGGCCCAGGGCATTGTCAGAAGCACTGGGGTAATCATTTGCCAATTAGTAGAGACTAACAGTTAGGAGTAGTACTGAGAGAGGCAAACCAGCCAAAGGCTGGATAGGGAGATAAGGAAAAGAGTCTGAGAACCTGACTAAAACCACTGTCATCTCCCAGGGGAGGGAGAAGGAGTCCAGGTGTCAGCCTGGGGAGAGGCGCCAAAGCCCTGGGGAGACATCAGAGCCTGCACACTCTGGGAGAAATAAACTCCCCTCAACTCGTCTGGCCAAGTCACTCAGCAAATAAAGAAGTGAACAACAATGACAACAAACCTTGGAGCCAGTCTGGATCAGTCTCCAGAGTTGCTACAATGGAAACCTACAGCTTGCAACAAAAAAACAGTGAGACATACAAACATGCAACTGAACCCCATGCACGTAGAAACTGCCTTTGAGAGGATGCAGATGTTGGACTTAGCTGACAGGTAACAATGCTTATGAGTGCAGATTCGGAATTCCTCAACAAAATACTAGCAAACTGAATGGAGCAACAACACACAAAAAGGATGGTAGGTTACAACCAGTTGGGATTTGTCCTAGGAATGCAAGGTTCGCCGACATCCCAAAATCAATTAATGTGACATACCATATCAATAGAATAAAGGAAAAACAGGATTATCTCAATAGATAGAGAAAAAGGCACTAAACGAATGCCAGCACTCTTTCAGAATAAAAATAGTCTAACGTCTGTCTGGCTCAGTAGGTGGAGTGTGGGACTCGATATCCGTGTCTTGAGTGCAAACCACATGGTGGGCACAGAGCTCACTTTAAAACCAAAGAAAGAAGTAAAGTCAATAAACTAGGAGTAGGAGTTCCTCAACCTGACAAAGGGCATCTGCAAAAAAAAGGAAAAAAAAATCTAGAGTAATCACATCTGATGTGTAAGACTGAAAACCAGCCACGTAAGATTGAGAATAAGACAAAAATGTTCACACGCTCCTCTTTATTCAACATAGTACTAGAAGTTCTAGCTAATGCATTCAAGCAAGAAAAAAAAAATAGAAGGCATCCAAATTGGAAAGAGGTAAATCAATTTGTATTCTAAAATGGCATAATCTGGTGTACGGGAAATTCTAAGGGACTCACCAAAACGCTATCAGAACTAATAAATGAGTTCAGCAAGCTTGTAGGACACAGGATATATGCAAAATTAGTCTTCTACACACTGGCAATGAATAATCAAAAAATGAAATTAGGATGAGAATGTAAATTGATGTAGCCACTATGGATAACAGAATGGTGGTTCCTAAAAAAATAAAAAAAGGCCATATGATAAGATGCAGCAATCTCAGTTCTGGTTATTTAGCCAAAGAAAACAAACACTACCTTGAAAAGATATTGCACCCCATGACACATTATTTACAATAGCCAAGACATGGAAACACTTATTTACTATAGATTCTTATTGATGACAAAGTAAGCAATAAGCCTCCTCTGAAAATAGTAGTTACCTTCAGAGCATGATCAGGCCGATGATGAAGGATTTTTCAAACTTCTAAGAATCCAAAATAAAAAGCTCTTCATGCCATACCTTTCTAAATTCTCATTTCCCATATAACATACATTTCCTTTTGTCACAAGCATACTAAATTTTCTATTAATCCAATTAAAATTTCACACTCTCACTTCAGAAATAGTTTATATTTCATAGCTAATTGATTCATATTTAACATGTTGATACAGGTCCCCAATTCTCAATCCCCTGATACCAAGTCTTTCAACAGGAATTTTTATTTAGAGTTTATAATCCAGGGGCACCTGGGTTGGTTGGTTAACCAACCAACCAACCAACCAACCATCCAACCAACCATCCAACCAAACAACCAAGGACCTCAGTTGGTTAGGGGCCTGCCTTCAGCTTAGGTCATGATCCTAGGGTCCTAGGATTCAGCCCCCCTCCCGCTCCCTGCTCAGTAGGGAGCCTGCTTCTCCTTCTCCCTCTGTTGCTCCCCCTGCTTTTGCTTCTCTCTCTGTCAAACAAATAAATACAATCTTTTTAAAAAAGTGTTTATAATCCAAGTTTGTAGCAATTGAAGGACATCGTGCCAGACTAAGCTCAGATGTAACTGATGAGTCAATCCTCCAACCCTATTGATCATAAGAGAGAAAGATATTTCCTTGATTATTCCAGCCTTTTTAGCATGTGTTGGTGCTAGAACTGAGGCAGGAGCTGGATTCCTACCTGTAATTGCAGTATGTGACAGAGCCGAGACCAGTGGAAGGTCAGAGACTAGGCTACAAGGTCGGATCCGTTATACTGTAATCTTTAGCTAGGCAGTGATAGAAAAAAATAGAAAAAACAATGCTGATGGATGGATTGGGTAAATACTATGCACCTGTGCCATGAGATGGCACTATACAAGGGCCTAGGTATGGGGGCTGCAAAGGAAGAAAAGTCGGTCTTTCATCATACCTTCCAGTTGAGTTTCCTCCTTTATTACGTTCATTATTACATTTGTTACATATGTTATTAAATTCTTTCCATAAAAGAGCTTGTGCTGAGCCGGTTACCAAAGTCTTGTTTCCCAAAAAGGCACTGTATAATTGAGATGATTTATGCAATTGGAAGGGAGAATTCATCAGGCGACAAACTGTAGATCGTGACGAAGCCCAATCATTTCCAGTGACCTCAGATGCCCAAGCTGGATTCAGGATTTCAAGCCGAACCCTCGCGGCGGCGTGCAAGCCGGAGACAGACTCCGTACGAGAGAAGGGGAGGATGGTTTCCTACGTAAAGAACCTCCAGTCCCAGAATCCCATCGGGACTCCAAATCCCAGAAACCCGGCTGGGCTAATCTATCCCAGTCCCTAGTCGGCTGACCGCGGACGCAACCAAGTTGGGAAACCGGGGTGAGATGCTGCCGCCTTGTCTCCTAATGTTTTCCTTGCAGGAAGGGAGCTTTGTAGGGAGAACTGTGGCATTCTCTCAGTCACAGCGTCCAAGAAGGTCTCCCTTCCGGCCCGTTTGATGTGACAGGCTGCGTCTCCCATCCTCTCTCCCCCTTTTCCTAGCCCCCGTAAGAATGGTGCAGCCGGGCGGTGAGGTTCCTTGAGATGGATCGATGGTTGCGCCCGCCCTCCCCCGGAATGTGGGCCTTTGGAGCGAGCGAGGTGGGAGGGACCGGAGCGGGGAGGCGTGCTGGGCCCGGGCGGCGGGAGGAGCCGCGCGGTTCCGGCTGCCCCGGCGAGGCGACCCTTGGGTCTGCGCCGCGGGCGGAGTGGACAGGTAAGCAAGCGGCAGCCGCGCCTCTGAAAGAGGCTCGGGCAGCGGAGTCCCCCACGGCGCCCGGCGCGCCCCCCGCACCCTCGGCCTCCCGCGTTGAGGCGGGGGAGTAAGGAGATGCCGACCCAGAGGGACAGCAGTACCATGTCTCACCCGATCTCAGGCGGCGGCAGCGGGGACCATTCCCACCAGGTCCGGGTGAAAGCCTACTATCGCGGGTGAGTGTCTCAGAGTAGGGGTGGGGGTGGGAGGGGAGGGGAAAGGCCCGCTCCACTTGGACTGGAGGCAGGGAGGGTGAGGGGCTGGAGATGTGGGCGAATGGGTCCGGGCGGGAGCCTCTAGGGACTCAGGATGGGTGACCAAGTGGTCGGGGGAGGAGCATGGGGCGCGGCGTTGGGGCACCCCAAGGTGTGTTTCAGGGCGCCCGGGAGTCGCGCGGCTGATGCTCCAGACTAGGGTCCGAGGGAGGAGTCTTGGAATAGAGCAAGTCCACCTGGTGGGTTCGAGAGAGACTCGCCTACTAAGAGATTTACAAGGGCTTTACGTCATGAAGTCTGAATGTGTTTGGGGTTGCGAGTTGATTCCGAGTGATGCCTCAGTGAACTAAGTTTGCTCTAGGCTTGAAAGACAGGACCGCTTTAGTTTGCTGGTTCTTTGGATTACCAGAAGGCCTAAAGCCTCTGGTTCTCTTAAGTCAGGTTTACCTTCCTCGCCTAGAACAGTTCACAAAGTGTATCCGAACTACGGTCAGGCTGCCTGTGTGTTAGACATAGGAGTTATTATTTAAGAGTAAAGTTGATGGTTTTTAGGGATGTGCATTAGGTACTTATGTCTCGCCGAGATTAGTCTGTATATGTGTAAATTAAAACTGTGAATGCTTCTTTGTCAGTGTTGCTTCAAGGACCATTTGATGGGGGGAGATACTGCAAGGAGAGAAGAGGATGAACCAAGGCATAGTTTTAAAATCTGTGATCTTTACGCATATTATTACCTAAGTTACAACTCCTGTGCTTACTACCAGTAATAACCCAGTCCTAATATTGTTGTATTAAATCATAGTCTGTAATCAGTGACCTGACGGACATATCCCCCTTTTCTTGAATTCAGTTGTGGTTTGAAATACGAGATAATTATATTTAGTAGCTTTAGAGAGGTGAAATGTTGGTGTGAACATGAAGATTTGAAGTTAAGGGTTAACAGAAAACCCAGTGGCTTTGGCTTGTCTGACTGTTTGTCCAAGCAGAAGTAAATTGCTTAAAAAAAACTCAAGCACTAGGAGGTTGAAACTGCAATGCATACTTTTACATTCCGGAGGGGATCAGTGAAGATAGCAAACTTTAAAAAAAAAAAACACTCCTCTCTTGTTTTGATTTCAAAGGAAATGGAAGCCCTAAAATGTGTTATTGGTTTGAAATAACGACTTACTAGTTCTCTTGCTGCCATGTAGCCTCTGACCTCTTGTTTATTAGGTTGACTGTTTTCAACTGTAGTTTACAAGAATTATTTTGGACAGTATCAGTGTTTTTGCTTAAATTGATCAAGGAGGTCTTCACTTTAAAACAATACCTAGAAGTGTGTGTGCCTGTTTTTTAAAAGTTTGTAGTGGTCCCAAGAGCTGTTTTGACTTGACTATGGTCAGCTATGAACTTTGCAATGTGGGGGAAAAAAGTTTTTGCTTCCTTTATCTTTCCTTTAACTTGATAGATGAGGTATTTCACTTTACTTTTTTTTTTTTTTTTTAGAATAGGGACTGGTCATATAGGCTTTTTTCTTAAGTAAGATTTTATTTATTTGATGGAGAGTGAGAGAGCACAAGTAGGGGGAACAGTAGAGAGAGAGGAAGAGGGAGAAGGAGGCTCCCCACTGAGCTGGGAGCAGGACTTGGGACTCAAGCCCAGGATCCTGGGACCACGACCTGAGCTGAAGGCAGACACTTGACCTGAGCTGAAGGCAGACACAACCAACTGAGCCACCCAGAGAGTCACCTCACTTTCCATTTTACAAAGTTGACAGTCCATGAGTTATTAGGCCTTGAGAATGAAATATATAGTAGGTGTTTTTTTTTTTTAAGGTGTCTCATTATTGACATTTAAAAA
This sequence comes from Martes martes, assembly GCF_963455335.1. Classification (NCBI taxonomy): domain Eukaryota; kingdom Metazoa; phylum Chordata; class Mammalia; order Carnivora; family Mustelidae; genus Martes; species Martes martes. The sequence goes on from NC_137888.1 coordinate 93,083,347, forward strand.
ACTGGATTAAATGAATATACTCACATGGTAGGAATGTGCAAATTGTACAGAGGTATACAATAAGCGTCTTCATCCCATTGTCCTAACTTCCAGAGGTATACTGTTAACAGTTTATTTCTGTTCTTCTGACGGTTGACTTTATTACTTTAAAAGTTATACTGCTGTTTCATGATTCAACTTTAGATAGTACCTTTTAATCCGCTCCCCTCAAAGATTAGAAATTGGGTGAACACTGCCTTTTGCTTGCCCTTCTCCTGGTTGGTGCTTCTCAATTTTTGATTGTTAAACTATTATTTTCAGTTCTCTGGTTTACATTTATGACTTTAAACAGTATAAATTCTTGTCTTATTAAATTTAAATAGTTTCCAATGATTTTAACTATGAAGAGGAAGAAATTTAGCTCCCTCCCCCCATTTTTACTGGTTTGACAAATGTAAATAGGCCTAGTTAGTAAATTAAAATTACCATAAACTTCTCCTTTGGAAAGAAATCAAAGTCTGTTATATTTCAGGAATGTAGGTGTCATATTGTCTTGGCTTATTGCTACAATTATTTTTATAAAAGAGAATAAAAAAGAACATATAACCCTTTTAGTGCCTGACTAAAATTTCTCCAAAACATTCAAGTTAACATTTTGTTTTTTAAAACCTATGAATTTGGGCACCTGGGTGTCTCAGTCGTTGAGCATCTGGCTTCAGCTCAGTCATGATCCCAGGGTCCTGGGATTTAGCCCAGCATCGGGCTCCCTGCCTAGCAGGAAGCCTGCTTCTCCCTCTCTCACTCCCCTGCTTGTGTTCCCTCTCTTGCTGTGTTTCTCTCTCTGTCAAATAAATAAATAAAGTCTTAAAAAAAAAAATAAAATCTATGAATTTTTGTTAAAGAATGAAAGAATCAATCCCTTGCCCTTTATTGCTTTGTATTCATTGAAAGCTTTCTAACAGTGCCTTCATTTCAAGCCTCATTTAAAGACAACATCAGCACTCTCTCTAAATTGTACCAATTTCTGTCCCCTGAAATTAGATCTGTTAAGATTATATGTTTATTAACAATAGTCTAAACTGGTGGTTTTGATATTACATAGTCAGCTGCTCATTACTACAGATGAAACTAAAATAAGTCACCAGTGAGGATAGCTAATAAACAGGTAGGCTAACTAGAACACCTACCTGATTTTAAAATAGAAAATTCTTCCTTTATATCAAGAAATGTAAGGACAATGTGCATTTGAAAAAAGTTTCTATTCTTTCAGATCTTATGAAAGGCCATTATCGGAAAGTTTTCTCTTACCCCTTGTTAACAGTGTATTTCTTTCCAATGAACATTGAATCTTGGAATAGCCAGAATTTTTTAGTGAATCAATTGCCTTCTCCTTTCAAAGATGTGTATAGTGTTCTCCCATTCAGTTAAATTTGTTCTTAGTGCAAATGTGATATCCCTCTAGATGTAGCAGATTTAATTAGATTTTTTCTAGTTTTTAAGCAACAGATTAATAACATTGAGAATCTGACTGGTTTGGGGTGCCTGGGTTGCTCAGTTGGTCAGTTGTCTGACTCTTGTTTTTGGCTCAGGTCGTGATCTTGGGGTGATGAGATTGAGCCCAGTGTGGGGCTCCTTGCTCAGTAGGGAGTCTGCTTGATATTCTCTCTTCCTGTCCCTCTGCCCCTCCCCTAGCACGCACTCAAGATTTCTCTCTAAAATGAATAAATCAGTTTCAAAAAAAAAAAAATCTGTGTCACAGCCTATACACCCTTCTTTCCTTGACATGGGAGTTTGTCAGTGAGTGGCGTTTGTTCTTCAATCATTACCTAGTAGTATTAGGAGGAAGAGAAACAGGTTTTGTTGGTTAGTGATAAATTGCTATTGTATGTGCTTATCCTTATATTAAAGTTACTTGATATTATGGGATAGAGTTTAACAAGGAAATGTCTGGACTACTCATTTCATTTTACATTACAAATGTATGGGGAATTTTGCAGAAAGGTTGTAAAAATGCTTTTTAAACCCACTGCCATTGGATGGTTGTAACATTCTAGAGTATTCTTTTTGTGCACATCTACAAATAGGAGCAGATTAACTCCTTGTATATTTGGATTGTATAGCTGGTTCAGTGAAGAAGTATGCAGGATTTTTCTGTGAACAAGTCTTGGCAAGACTTGTTTTTAAAAGTATTGCAAAATAATTTTAGCAATATAAGGCATATCTCTAGAATGTTCTAAGGAAATACAAAGACTATATTGAGTTGGGAGTTGGGGGAATGTTAGTTATTAGTCCTGGAGCTTCTGGCATGGCACCTAACCACAGGACAACTCCTCATAGCTTTATCAGAGAAGGAGAAATGACTTGGTGGCCTGGTGCCAAAAACCGAAATAGCTCTCTCAGAAATTTGAATCAGATAATACAGAGATAAATTGCTTGGTAGCAGTGAAGACTGGAGCTGCAGAGTTAAGGGAGCGGCTAGTGAGGCCGGCACCAACCAGGTACAAACGTCAGGTCTGAGAAAGCAGAGGAGGAGGCAGCTTTCTGCGAAAAAATTCTTCCTGGAGGTCCATGAGAGCTTTCTAGTACAACTCCCAACCCTCTTGTTAAGGTAACTTGAGTGTTTGGGTTTTTTTTTTTAATGGTTGAAATGAGCATAATGAAAACCTGAATTTTTAAAATTCCAGTCTTGCTTAGGATTTCACGTATTACCTAAAGTGTGTTTAAACTCACTTTAATAAATATTGTTGAATACCTGCTGCCTACTCTAAGGTAGGCACATGGTGCTAGGGTGGACAGAGGGTGTAGAGGTGGCTAATCTAAGGCTCTGCTCTCAAGGGACTGAGGAACTTTTAGGAGGACAGACATAGAAGAGTTAATAAAGGAGTGTGTATGTGTTTATGTGTAAGGTCCTTGCAGGGATGGATATTGGGGAGGGGTTTGGGAAACCTTCTAGAAGATTAAATATTTGAGGCTTTTAAAGGATAAATAGGTTTGCCTGGTTGATGAAGATGTGGGGTGAGGGTCATTCCAGTCATTGCACAACTGCGTGGTATGTTTGGGGAATTCAGATCAGTTTAGTTGTTAGTTCCATAGTCATTCCTTATTAGGACATAAAGTGTGAAGTGGGCACTGATAAGAAGTGAGGCTAAGAAGAGGTTCATAAGCACTACTCATGAAGATTCTCGAATATCATACTTTGGGCTTCGGACTTTTTTTCATTTGGTGAGGGTTTTAAGTAAGAGAGATTCATGCTTAGATTTTCATCTTAGAAGGCTCACTCTTAGAACCAGTATGGGTGATGAATTAGCAGTGGATGAAGACTAATTTGGAGGCTTTGGAAGTAGTCCAGCTGAGAGAATCAGAGGGGGAGAAGAGGATATGGATTGAACAGTGATTTTAGGGGTAGAATCAATATGAATTACACATTGATTGCCTGTGGGGAAAAGAGGGATTCTGACAACAATAGGTTTCTTATTTGAGAGAGACCAAGGAATAAAGGAGGAAGAGATTAGTGAGAGGAGGTAATTCATTATGTGGAACAAGTAACCGAATTTTGAGTTCTTCATGCTTTGCACGCATCCAGGTGGAAATGCCTAGAATTAACTGAAGTGTCATTTACTGTGTGCCTGCTGTATGTCCCAAGCCCTGTACCTGGCAGCTTACCTATGTAAGAATGTGGCTGAGAATGATGATAGAAACAAAAGTGCGACCAGTTACCAAATGTAGATGACAAAGGCAAAGGACTAAAACTAAATTTTAATACAGACATACCTAAAGTGGAAAGTTCCCCTTGTACCCTCTCACCCCCACTCCCTGATGGTATCCATTGTTAATAGTTGGGATATTCTGCATCATATTAATATGTCTTTACATATAGATATTGTGTACACACAAACCCTTTTATTTTTTAAGTAAACAGATTTGTATTTCTACACATGTTTCTGCAACTTGATTTGTTTTCATTCATGATCATCTTTCCATGTGAAGGTAGGCAGGGATAACTAGAGACATACATATATAGAGAGCAAACTGCTTACTTTATAATCGACATATAGTGTTCTATAGTATCGTTATACCATAATTTAATCTTTTTCCGGATTGATGAGCATAAAAAATTACCTTCATTAAATCAGTATTTCAAATTATGCTGAAGGAACATCCTTTTAATTTAATATATATTCTTGCAAACATGGTCCAAAATTTGCCTCTTTTAAAACTTGATAATTGTCTTCCAAACACCTACCAATTTACATTCCAAACAACAGTGTACAAATGAAGTATTTTCCTTGTGTTCCCAACTGCACATTATTGGTCTTTAAAGTTTTCCCAGGAGGGGCACCTGAGTGGCTCAATCAGTTCAGTGTTTGTCTTTGGCTCAGGTCATGATCCCAGGGTTCTGGGATCAAGCCTTCCGTTGGGCTCCCTGCTCAGCTGGGAGCTTCTCACTCTCACTCTTACCAGTTTCCCTCTCACTCTCCCTCTGCTCTTCCCCCTGCTCCTGCGTGTGCGCTCTCTCTCTCTCTCTCTGTCTCAAATAAATGAAATCTTAAGAAAATAAATAAAAATTTTCCCAATAGGCAACAAATGCTAACTTTTTTTATAGCTATCTTTTTATACATTACTGATTATTTGTAGTTCTGCAGCTTGTTTATTCTTGTCTCTTGCCCAGTTTTTCTCTTGAATTCTTTTTTTTTTATTAATATATTTGAAGGGACATTGACATTTCGTCTGTTAAAAAAGTTGCCAGCATTTCTCTAACCTGTTTGTCTGGAGTTTTCACTTTAATTTAATCAAATCCATCTTTTTTTCTTTTTTTTCCCCCTTTTTGGCTTCTGGGTTCTCTTAGGTATTTGTATTTCCCATCTAAAAATATTTTTTGTGTATTAATTGTGCAGCTTTTCAAGTGATTATCTTTTCAATCAATCTAATATTTGGAGGTTTAGTTGTTTGTGCTGTACTGATACGACTTAATGTTTTAAAAAGTGTATTCTAATATTGTTACTGAATAGGTTCTTTAACCACTGGGCTGAAGGACAACTTTGTTCTATACTGAATTTCTCAGATGAACTTAAGTACTTTCTATTCTGTTTCATTGATTTTTTTTAAAGATTTTATTTATTTGAGAGAGAGAGAGTGAACATGAGCAGCGGGAGAGGCAGAGGAAGAGAGAGAGGGAGAATTAGACTCTCTGCTGAGTAGGGAATCAGATGCAGGACTCTATCCCAGGTCCAAGTGATCATGACCTCAGCTGAAGGCAGACAGACACTCAACCAACTTGAGCCACCCAGGTGTCCCTTTTTCATTGATTTTGGGGAGAAATATATTTTTGCACATACCGCCATTGGTTTAATTATTGTAGTTAGTTTTGATATATGCTATGGAAAAGTCATTTCATTAATTTTCTATTTCCACATTTTCTTGGCTGTTCTTGTATATTTATTTTCTCTTCCAGATTAGTTTTTGAAGGTTTTTCTAGGTTCCAGAAAAAAAAGCTTTTATTTTTTTATTTTACTTTATTTATTTATTTTTTTAAGATTGTATTTATTTATTCCAGAGAGAAAGAGTGAGCAGGGGAAGAGCCCAGGGAAAGGGACAAGCAGACTCCCATTTGTGCATGGGGCCTGATGCAGGTCTCGACTATAGGACCATGAGATCATGACCTGACCTGAAAGAGTCAGACACTTAAGAGACTGAGCCACCCAGGTGTCCCCAGGAAAGAAAAAATCTTACTGGTATTTTGATTTGGAATTGCTTTGAATTTATAGGTTAGTGTGAGAACTGATAGTTTTATAATATAGAGCTTTGCCTTTTAACTATGAGGTATAATACCTATTTATTGATTTTTTTATTCACTAAGGTTTCTATCCCTTAGATTTTACACATTTCCTGTTAAATTCTTAAATGTTTTATAATTTTGTTCCTTTTGTGAATGGAATATTTTGTTTTCAGAGGCTTATAATATATCATCTATTTTTGAATATTTAAGTTTAACTGGTCACCTTAATTCTAATAATTTCTTAGTTAACTATCTTGGAATTTATAGCTAGATAATGTCATCTGCAAATAACAATTTTGCCTCTTTAATATATCTCTCACTTATTTTTCTTATCTTAACTATTTGGCTAGGTTTTCTAGACAGTGTTGAATTTTAGCAAGATCTTTTATCTTTTTTTTTTTTTTTTAAAGAGAGGGAAAGGGGGAGCGGGGAGGGGTAGAGGGAGAGAGAGGAAGAGAAAATCTCAAGCAGGATCCATGCCCAGCTTAATGTAGGACTCCATCTCACCACTATGAGATCATGATCTGAGCCAAAATCAACAGTTGGACGCTTGACTGACCAAGTCACCTGGGCACCCCAGCAGTGATCTTTTACCTTAATGAAGTATTATCAATAGTTAGAAAAATCTCACAAATTATTTCCAAAGATGCCCAGTCTCCTTTCCCCTCTATGAGGAATGCTAAAAAGCACAGAAACTAATCTTTATAATGTATCCAGTTGTTCCAAGAACTATGATGAGTGTTTTCCCATCATTTTTATTTAATCTTCACGGCAATATCCAGAGGCAGATACTATTATCTTCATTGTATGGATGGTAATGTTGAGGCTTAGTAAGCCACAGCACAAAGCTGAGTCTTAACCCTTCAGAGAATTTTTTTTTTCCTTTTACTATATGGACGGGGCTTTTTAAAATCACTTTTTTGCTTTATTGTCAAAGTCATATTTCACAGTTCTTTTTGAGCCAGTTTTCTTTTTCTTTTTTTTAAGATTTTTTAATTCACTTGAGAGAGAGTGAGAGAGCACAGAGAGAGTGAGCAAGCACAGGGAAGGGCAGAGGTAGAGGGAAAGAGAAATTCCAGCAGACACCTCCCTGAGCTCAGAGCCTGGGGGCGGCGGGGGTCACCTCAGTCTCATGACCCTGAGACCGTGACCCTGAGCTGAAAGTAAGAGTTGGACACTAAACCAAATGCACCACTCAGGGCCCTATTTATCATCATGATCATTAAAAAATGGCAGTTGCTTTATCAATTTTTATGAATAAATTAATTTGAGGAGTGGTACTATGAGATTGTATGAATATTCTCTTTCCTCAGAACTTTTAACCCAGTGATTTTACCATCCATGGATAATTCTGCCTAAATCTATTATATCAGTGATTACAAATAAGACTTTTTTCTCTTTATACTACATTTAATTTTGGAGAAAAGCTTATTTTGAGATAGCAGAAGGACTGAACTTGTGGTTCTTTTTTCAGGTTTATTTTTAAAAGCAATTAGTCCTACAGAAAAACTTTAGATTCCATATTTTAGGACATAGGAACATAATGAATGCTTAAAGCAGTTTGTCTTCTGAAGCCCAGTAGCAAAATTAAGACTGCCTTTTTTTTTTTCTTTTTTAAAAATTCAGCTAAAACTATATCTAAATTTGCCATTTTGGGAATTTTTGTGGTGAAGCAGACTATATTCTGTCGAAGACCAGTGGTAAGATAATTTATGCTAACACTGAAGTTAAAACCAGAAAAAAAAAATCTTTCATGCATAATTTGTTTTATACCTTGAGAAAATAATATCTTTATTTTGTAGCTCATTTTTAGCTTTAGGGCTATAATAAGGATCTGGTGTTTGTAGAGGGTATGAACATGGTGCTTTTTCAATTACTTAGAGAAGTGTTTATATAAAACTCCCTTAAATGTTTTAGTTCCTGGAACTTAAGGAGTGGCAGTTGATAAAGCATGACTCCTTCACTGAGTCTCTTTAGGATGTTTGTACTTATGTTTTTTAAGGATTATTTTAAAAATATTCTGATAAATATTTTTTAGCTCTTGCAAAATAAGATTTCTTAAAAATCCCTATTGTTTACAGACATGCTTACGTATGTGTTAATTTTAAGTTCATGTGGACCTTAATAAGGAAGTCACATTTTGATGATATCTGATACTAGTTTTTTTCCCTTGCCTTCAAAAAACACAATGCCATACTTGTTCTTTGCCAGAGAAAGTCTACAGGAGTCTTTACTTATTTAATTCTAAAATACATTCTTCCAACTTTTACTCCCTTATACTAATGACCTTGAGGGTATTTTGAAAGAAAAATTGGTGGGGAAGTGGGAGGGGATGGGCGAAGTGGGTGATGGGTATTGAGGGTGCTGGTGATGAGCATGAGGTGTTGTATGTAAGTGATGAATCCCTAAGTTCTACTCCTGAAACCAATACTACACTGTATGTTAACTAACTTGAATTTAAATAAAAGGTTGGAAGAAAAAAGATAATATAAAAAGATAAATAAAATGGAATAAACCCCCCCCCCAAAGTTGCTTTAAGGTTAGCATGTCTCTTAATAATGTTGTTAGAAGAAGGAACTATTTTCTACTTTTATTTTCTTTTTTAAAAATAAAATTTTAAAATATTTAAAACAATTTTATTAATAAAAGTCATTTTAATGTTTTAAAATATTTTGTTTATATTTTTTACTAGAAAACAAGTTTTATAATAAAATCATACCTTTTTATGGTGGAGAAATTAATGATTATCTATACCATTCAGAAGAGTCTAAGTACAAAGTACATCTTCTTTCCATCTCTGATCTCTCCCCAATCCCCAGTTCCACTACCCAGAGTTAACTACTTTTAAAATTTTGTTTTGTTTTGAGGTGCCTGGGTGAATCAGTCGGTTAGGCATACGACTCTTGATTTTAGCTCAGGTCATGACCTCAGGGTCCTGAGATAAGCCAGCGTTGGCCTCCACACTGGGTATGGAACCTGCTTACGAATCTCTCCCTCTCCTGTCCCTTTCCCACTCCCCATGCTCGCTCTCTCAAAAAAATAAATAAAAATCTTGAAAATTTTGTTTTGTTTTATTATATCTGTTGCTCAATATGAAAGATGAGGAATTTAGTACTTCTTTGTCACTGTCTCTCCTGGTTTTTAGTTCTTCTAATCGTTAATGTTTGTAACTTAAATAATGTATCTTCTTCTGCTTTTCTTTTTAATTGTGGTAAAAAAAAACAATTTATATCTTAACCATTTTTAAGTGTACAGTTCAGCAGTGTTAACTATATTCACATTGTTGTGTAACCAATCTCTAGAACTTTTTCATTTTGTAAAACTGAAACTGTACCTGTTGAACAACTCCCCATTTCCACACACCCCCAACCCCTGGGAACCACTGTTCCAATTGAGTGGATTCATACAGTATTTGTCCTTTTGTGACTGGCCCATTTCACTTAACATAATGTCTTCCAGGTTCACCCATATGTCAGAATGTCCTTATATTCATTCATTTATTCATTCATTCGTTCATTCATTCATTCATTCAAGTAATCTCTGCACCCAATATGGGGCTCTAACTCGGGACCCTGAGATCAAGAGCCACATGCTCCGCTGACTGCTCTAGCCCGGTGTCCCATAATTTCCCTAAAGGCTGAATAATATTCCTTTGTGTTTATAGATCACGTTTTTTTATCCATTCCTCTTTTAATGGACACTTGGGTTGCTTCCATCTTTTGGCTATTGAAAGTAATGCTCCTATGAACATGGGTGTACAAATACCTGTTGGCGTCCCTATGTCCTGCTCTTTTGGACCTGTACCCAGAAGTGGAATTACAGGATCAAATGGAAATTCTGTTTTTAATTTTTTGAGGACCCTCCATACTGTTTCCTATAGCTACTGCACCATTTTACATTCCCACCAACAGTGCACAGGGCTTCTGTTTCTCCACATCTTTGTCAACACTTGTTCTGTTTTGTTTTGTTTTGTTTTGAAAGTAGTTATCCTAATGGGTGTGAGGTGATATTTCATTATGGTTTTGATTTGTATCTCCCTAATGTTTAGCTATGCTGAACATCTTTTCATAAGCTTGTTGGCTCTTTGTATATATCTTTTTGGAGAAATGTCAGTTCAAGTCCTTTGCTCATCTTTTATTTGGGTTATTTGTTTTTTTTTTTTTCTTTTTTCTTTTTTAAAAGATTTTATTTATTTATTAGAGAGAAAGAACGAATGGGGAGAGGGGCAGAGGGAGAGGGAGAAGCAGACTCCCTGCTCAGCAGGGAGCCCCTTGTGGGACTCAATCCTAGGACCCTGGGATCATGACATGAGCCAGAGGCAGACACTTAACTGACTGAGCCACCCAGGTGCCCCCATTTGGATTTTTCTTGTTCCCTGTTTTTATTTTTAAATTATTAATTTCAGATAGAGTATTGACTCTCTACTAAGAAACATTTTGAAAATAAAATTTCTCCACATCTTGATTTTTCTTAGTAATTTTTACATTCTAAAAGTTTGTAACATTGTTCTCTTCTTTATCTTATAAATTTTTGTTTAAAGCAATTTTTAAAAGCTTGCTAACTGGCTCAGTTGGTGGAGTGTGTGACTCTTGATCTTGGGGTTGTGAGTTTAAGCCCCATGTTGGTGTAGAGACTACTCAAAAATAAAGTCTGGGGCACCTGGGTGGCTTAGTTGGTTAAACATCTGACTTCAGCTCAGATCATGATCTCCAGGTCCTGGAATTAAGCCCTGCATTGGACTCCCGCAATCAGCAGGGAGTCTACTTGTCCCTTTCCCTTTGTTCCCCCCTACCCCCAACTGGTGCGCGCATGTGTGCTCTCTCTGTCTCTCAAATAAATAAATAAAATCTTTTAAAAACATAAAATATTTTTTAAAAAAGCATTTATAATGAATGCTTATGTAGATGTTAAGTACTTTAAGAGCCAAGTACTATGATTAGATGCTTAAAGAAGGAAAAGTAATCTTGCATATATAAAACTTCTCTTTTAAAGGTTCCTCTTAACTTTGTTGTTTGGGGCTGGTACGTTTTCTTCACCACTTTTATTTCATCTGTTTTCAGTCATCTGGGATTTTTACTTTCTGGTCTGCTGCTGGTGCCTTTTCTGACTTATAAGACTTAGATAATTTGCCATTTCAGTTTTCTTTTTTTTTTTTTAAGATTTTATTTATTTATTTGACAGAGATCACAAGTAGGCAGAGAAGCAGGCAGAGTGAGGAGGAAGCAGGCTCCCTGCTGAGCAGAGAGGCTGATGTGGGGCTCTATCCCAGGACACTGGGATCATGACCCAAGCCAAAGGCAGAGGTTTTAACCCACTGAGCCACCCAGGCGCCGCGCCATTTCAGTTTTCTGATGTCCATGGGCCCTTCGAATGAAGGGATACAGATATGTGTTCCCTCTGCCATATTAAACCAGAGGCATTTGTTGCTTTTGTGTGTTGCTTTTAAAAGGTTAGTTGGGGAGGGGAAGGGTCAGAGCACAGTGTCCACCCCAGGTGTGATTAGATTTGGATTTGAATTCATATTCTATTTTTTTTTAAAAGATTTTATTTATCTGACAGACAGAGATCACAAGTAGGCAGAGAGGTAGGCAGAAAGAGAAGCAGGCTCCCTGCTGAGCAGAGAGCTGGATGTGGGGCTCAATCCCAGGACCCTGGGACCGTGACCTGAGCCGAAAGCAGAGGCTTTAACCCATTGACCCACCCAGGCGCCCCTATATTCTATTTTTTAATTGGGAGAGACTGGCAAATATTCCTTTGTGCTTTGCTTTTTAAATTTGTAAAATAGGTTAGTCTGCCTAGTTTGACAGTTACTGTGAATGTCATATAAAATTACAGTTTGTTTAAATACCCGGAGCACATTCAGTATTCTATGAATGCTTATAGGCAAAGGAAACATAAACCGTGATAGTACCCTGTCAAAAGTGTGTTTTCTGGAAGATGGTTTTCTCCTAGAGAGTATTTCTTCTACAGTCAGTTAAGAAATGTTTAAGTCCTTATTATGTTAATAGTTATGTGAATCTGTGAAACAGTCTGAGAATTCTTGTCTTCCAGTTGTGTACGGTTTAGTTGAGGATGTGTTACCAGTGTATGAGTTAAATAACAGAAGATGGAACGTAAGATACATGTTGGACAGGTTCAGTAATGTAGACCATTCGGCTTGTGTGGTTGAAAAAGGCTTAATGGAAGTTCATGTTGAAATACCAGTTAAAGAATTGATACCCACCTCCCTATATAAACTGGGCCTTGAACTGAGGAAAGGTCAGAATTAAAACTTGGATCATCAAGGTCTTTTGTGTGAAGGTCATGAGTAAACCAGATGTCTGTTGTAGAGTATATGTGTTGGGGATGGGTTCAATTTGAGAATAGAACCAGATTATTAAAAAACTTAAATACCACACACAGAGAGCTGGAATTACAGATTTAAGAAATCCCACTACATAGAGATAGTAGTTAAAACACTGAATGTGAATTAGGTTTAGAGAGAAAGAGTGACAGAGGATGAATGTGAGAGAGGGTGTAAAGAGTATCTTGTGATTGACGACCGAAAGAGACTAGAGTTCTGAAAAGCAGACAGAGAACCAGGGTGGCATACTATTATGAAAGCCAAGGCAAGAGGCTTCTCAGAGGCAATGGCAGAAAGCTCTGAGATGCTTAGAATGATTCTCAAGAAAAGGCCAGTCAGTTTCCATGCTCTGCTCTCTACTTACCTTTGACAGCCCCTAAAGACTATAGTTTTTTTTTTTTACTTTTTTTAGAGATGACTTAAAATTCTAAACTCCTTATTTCCTTCTCTGTGCTCTGTGTTTGAGCTCCCCATGTCTGTTCACAGTTCTTCCTTTCTCCGTGAATATTTCTCAAGAATCCATTCTGTGGGGCACCTGGGTGGCTCAGTGGGTTAAGCCTCTGCCTTCAGCTTGGGTCATGGTCTCAGAGTCCTGGGATTGAGCCCCACGTCGGGCTTTCTGCTCGGCAGGGAGCCTGCTTCCCCCTTTCTCTGCCTTCCTCTCTGCCTACTTGTGATCTCTCTCTCTGTCAAATAAATACATAAAATCTTTAAAAAAAAAAAAAAAGAATCCATTCTGTGCTAGGCACTGGGTCTAGGCACTGTGTTGGCCACTGGTAATATAATGAACAAAACAAAATCCCTAGTTTCATCAAACTTATATTCTAGCTGGGGTAGATGGTAGACTATAAACATTGGTTTACCTGTTGAAGTAGTTGAAGAGGTTGGTCGGAGAGGTAGCCAGCACCTGGTAGACCCTGCTAGGGACTTGGTTACTCTGCATGAGAGACAAAGACATTTGGAGAGTTTAAAACAGGAAGGATGTGAACTACATTAACTCTGTAAAACTCTTAGAACAGTTTGACACCTAGAGATCTTTGTAAGTGTTTGTTAAATTAGAGTCTTTCAGGCCATCTGACTTAATATTTGAAAGGATACTGTGGCTGGCTACTGGGCCTAGACTAGATCATAGGGAGCCTTCTCGTGGCTCCTTGGAGGAAACCCCAGGCCTCCTGTTGCGATTTCAGGCTTCACAGTGAGTAGCTGCTAGGTAGATTTATTTGAATACTGTTGCTTATCTAACACTAAAACAAACATAAATACACATTTATATCTATTCCTATGTTTTCTGCGTATCTACCTTAAAACATTAGTCATATTATAAAACCAGTTGGGGCAAATGGGAGTTCTTTGGGAAAAGGTGAAAATGAAGGTGTGAAGTCTAAAAATCATGCCATACAAAAAATGGATGACAGTCTCATGGATGGTTAATCTGTGGAAGTGAGGGCTGAGGAAGAGGGCATGACAGATCTTTGTCCAGTTATTGAAGAGCCATCTCTTAGACGAAGGGTAGACTTCTTAGGGAGGGGAGATCTGGAGTCAGCGATTAGAACAGATTTCAATTATATATAAGGCAGAAACTAATCAATAACTGAGCTGTTCATCTGTGGAGTGCAGTGCCTCACAGAAGAGTATGCTCCTGAAAACTAATATTAAAGCAAAGTGGGACGACCGTCAGAGCAGTTAGGGTGGGCTTCCTGAAGGCGGAGGGAGATTAAATTGAAGTTTCTCACAAATCCACTATTTTTATTTTTTATTTTAAAATTTTTAATTTTTTAATTTAAATTCCATTTAGTTAACATTCTATTCTTTTTATTTTTGAAATTATTGATATGGATTTTTCTTTTTTCTTCTTTTTTTTTTACTTTACAGAGATCGTCTACCGGAAGCAATGCAATGATACACTCACAAAATATCTGACGTCCTTCAGATCGCCAGGCATTCAGTAGTATGTAAAGCATCATTAGTTCCAGTTATCTTCAAACTTAAAACTCTTTTTCTTTTTCAGGGATATCATGATAACACATTTTGAACCTTCAATCTCCTTTGAGGGCCTTTGCAGTGAGGTTCGAGATATGTGTTCCTTTGACAATGAACAGCTTTTCACCATGAAATGGATAGACGAGGAAGGTGAGTGATAAAGAGAGGGCTATGTGTGTAAGCATTTGATCTAAGATACTATTTTGTCATTTATTTTTAAAATACAGTAAAAGTCCCAATTAATTAGGACTATTAGGAAATTTGATGCCATTTTTATTTTGCTTCAGGTACTTAAAAGAATATCACCAAAGTGGACAGTCTTTGTTTTGTCCTTTTTACTCCAAAATAATGAGAAATTAATGTGACTGTCTTCCCCCATTAACATAAACATCAAATAGTGTTATATTTTACTTTAATTTTGAATATGAATGTTGTTTTATACTTTAGAGATTACCGTCAATAATTTGGCAGTATTTTTTGCTGAATATTCCTTCAAAGAAAATGTTACAGAATAGAAGTGATTGTGACACTACGATTTCAAAGATGGTGGCATTGATACCTTAATGACTTGGACTCAGAAAACATTTATTGAATATCTATGTACTAAAAATAGATATTTTCTGCTCTTAAAGTCAACGTCTCATTGAGAGATGGACATGTAAATAACAAATGTGGTGAGTTGAACATAAATGTGTAGGGGTCTTGGAATGCAAAAGAAGTAGCATCTCCATGTGCCCGAAATATTTGTGACATTTGGACTAAAATAGTGACAGAGTAAAAGTTTTTGAAGTGGCGGAGGTGAGGGGAAAACCATTTTTGACAAAGAATAAGATAGAAAAAGGACAGAGGTATGAAGAACGTGGTGTGTATGGAAGAGCAGTAATTCACTAAATTAACGTGTGGGGAATGGTGTGGTATCGGGACTAGATCCTTGCTCCTTAGTGTGGTCTGCGGAACTTTTAGAAAAGGCGCATCACAGACTCCTGGATCTGAATCTATATTTTAACAGGAACTACAGGTAAGTCGCATGAATATTAAACTTGTAGAAGCTTAGGGTTGACTCAATCCTGGAAGGCTTTGCAAACCACATTAGACTTTATTTTACATGATAGAATGTCACTGAAGTATAGCTTAAAGATACCCTAAATATACTAGCTTTGTATTATGGCCCTCTATTAATTGTAATGAGAATGGAATTTCTTTTTAAGGAGAGTCATTTTAATATGTTGCTCAATATTTGGGGCCATTTCTAGGTTTACAGATAGGAAGAGCCCTGGAAAATATTATCCTAGATCCACGCTGTACATAAACTCAAAATCTATTTTTACTTTTTAAACACATTTTTAAAAAAAAGTTTTATTTTCTAATCTCTGTGCCCAATGTGGGGATAGAACTCATGACCCCGAGATCAAGAATCACATGTTCCTCCCAACTGAGCCAGCGAGGCACCCTTTTAAAGACATTTTTAAAAGTTTCTCTAAAGTAATCCATGTTTACTGTTTGGGAAAAAAAAGTAGCACAGATGTTTTGAAATTTTGAAAGAAGTCTTCTGTTTGCCCTTTCTCTTCTTTCCTTCCTCATCAGTCCCAGGTGTAAGAGAGAAAAACCACGATAGCAGCTAGTATATATCCTTCAAGATATTTTCTCTCTATATACAGATATGTTTGTTTCTGTACATTATTTATAAGTGTACTTTTTTAATACAAAAAGAATTCAATCATATAAATCATTAAATGATATTTTCCTTTTACATTGTGAATTGGACATTTTTCATTTCAGCGTGAATGAAATTACACCATTACCTTTTTTTTTTTAAAGAATTTTATTTTTTTAAAGTAATCTCTACACCCAAAGTGGGGCTTGAACTCACAATCCCAAAATCAAGAGTCACATGCTCCACTGACTGAGCCAGCCAGGCGCCCCTATAGCGTTACTTTTTTAAGTGCTGCATAATATACCACATCATTGTAGGTATTTCATGGTTTATTTAATCCCTTATTGGTGGACATTTGGACTACTTCCAGGGTTTTGTGGGGTTTTTTTGCTACTATAAGCAATACATAATGAACATCTTTATATGAAATTTTGTGCAATTGTATGGGACTTTGTGTAGCAAATGCATAGAATATGCACATCATAAATTTTGGTAGCTAGGGACAATTTGCTATCAAAACAAGTTTAAACCAATTTATGGCACAGTTACATTGAATGAGAGCATCCCTTTGCTCTTACCCTCACTAACCTCAGATATTATGAGTCTTAACATTTTTTGAAGTCTAGTAAGGGAAATACTAGCTTGGTATTTTAAATTCTGTATTATTTAAGGACAAGTCTGTCTCTATCATTTCATCCATTTTTTACCACAAGGCTAGTTTAAATATTGTTAATTCTAAATGGTGTGGATATCACACTATATCTTCAGCCTGAATATGAGACTATATAATTTAGCACAGTATATACAATATAGTTAGCATCAATAAATTGATTCTTATCATGAACTAATGTTATTCTCATTTTTTTTAAAGATTTTATTTATTTATTTGATGGACAGAGATCACAAGTAGGTGGAGAGGCAGGCAGAGAGAGAGAGAGAGGGGGGAAGGGAAGCAGGCTCCCCGTGGAGCAGAGAGCCCGACGTGGGGCTCGATCCCAGAACCCTGGGATCATGACCTGAGCCGAAGGCAGAGGCTTTAACCCACTGAGCCACCCAGGTGCCCATCATTTTTTTTTTAAAAGTAAACTCTATGCCTAATATGGGGCTTGAGCTCACAACCCTGAGATCAGGAGTCTTATGCTCTACCAACTGAGCAAGCCAGGCACCCCAATGTTATTCTCATTTTAATCCCGTCCTGACCATTTCATGCCATTTATTTCCCATTTGGGATTTTTTTTTAATTGG
Source organism: Martes martes (assembly GCF_963455335.1). Taxonomy (NCBI): domain Eukaryota; kingdom Metazoa; phylum Chordata; class Mammalia; order Carnivora; family Mustelidae; genus Martes; species Martes martes. The sequence goes on from NC_137888.1 coordinate 93,100,324, forward strand.
TGGTTTTTAAACTAGTGCACATAGGAATCATAAATAATGCATTTTATTAAATTGATTTAGAGATAATCCATTAAAAATTGTTATAGTATTTGGGGTGCGTGGGTGGCTCAGTTAAGCATCCAACTCTTAATTTCATCTCAGGTCATGATCTTGGGCTTGTGAGATCAGGTCGGGCATGGAGCCTGCTTAAGATTCTCTCTATCCCTCTCCCCCTCCCCCTATCTCTCTCACCCTCTCTGAAATAAAATAAAAATGAAACAAAATTTTATAGTACTCTTATACTTTGTGTTGTCTTTACCTGGGAAGCTCTGTTCCCACATTGTTATATGGCTATCTCTTTCCTGTCATTCAGGTTACTCAAATGTCCTATCCTCCAAGAAGCCTTTCACTCCTATTCACCTTGAATCTTATTTTATGGTAGAATGTAAGCTCCATGAGAACAGAGATCTTGTCTTTGCCATGGAGCTCCAGTGCCTAGAGCAGTACTCAATAATAGTGTGCTCGAAAACATTTATGAGTCGTAGAAAAGGCTAAAAGCAAGGCTGTCCTGTAGTTTTATGTACATTATTGAAGATTTAAGTGTTGGGAGTTGTGGTTTATTCTATTTTTTCTTAACATTATAGCATATTTTAATTAACAGATTCACATAGTAAATTAAATTAATTCTCTGGTGAAACAGTCTTATCCTTTTATAACGCAATTCAAAGTTCTTTGTCTCTAAATAGCTATTAAGTGTCCTAATTTTCTGGGGAGAACTATAAAACTATAGCCTCATTCAAGTAAAAGGTTAGACTTTCTATTAAAGTCTGCTGATTCCCATGTGATCCTTGTTACCCTGGTTAATTTTGATACCAGTCTCTTCTTAATTTTAGGTATATAGAGCTGTAGTAATTATTTTTAAGTTCCTTGCAATTATTTTTCAGTTGTAATTTTGTTACCTTTATTTTTAGCCAGGTAGGCATAGGGGGTGCTTATCTAGAGAAAAAATTCTCTTCAGGATCAGTGGGACACAGGACTATGATTTCTCTGGTTTATGAGCAACACTGTCTAGAAGCTAAGCTTTTAACTGTGGGATTTTTTTCTGTTAGAGCAAATAATGATCACAAGCTTACTTCATTTCTTAAAGTAGATCTATGACAGCCATTCTTTTTCCTTGTGTTCAAAACCAGTTTTACTGATTTGTTTTGATGTGTCTGTGGAAAAACTGGTTTGCTTAATCTAACTAAACATTTTAGAATGAATAGTAATTTTGTAACAATTATACCTCCCTTCTCATGTGAGGAGAGAGTATGGGACAGAGAATGATAAATGACTTTTTAGTTCATCAAACTTTAATTGTGACTGTTTTTCCATAAGGATATGCTTTTTTATATTCACAATATAATATTAAGTATTTTCTAAATTTCTAATGCCATCAGTTTCTAATTTATTCAGAGTCTGATGACCAGGTTTATATTTAACTGCTTCTATTCTGTCACTTCTCTTTTATTAGAAACTAACCTTTGGGTATTTTATTTCTTAGTTAAGTTTTTATTAAGAGTGGTGCTTGCTTTTTAACAAAAATATTGATTTGTTTGAAGGAAAAGGTATCTCTGAGGATCCTCAGATTCCCCCCAAATAGCTCCTATAAACAAATTAATGATGTCTTTTTTGGTGAATATACAACCAGAAGGGATTGGGTAACAGTTTTTTCCTTTCTTACAAATAGCCAAATATTGTACAGGCTGTTATTTAACCCGCCTTTTCACTTAACATCTTGTGGATTATCTTTCCATATCAATGCATGTAGAATTATATAATGTGGTTTATATAATGTTTATATAACATGGTTGTACCATAACTTAACCAATCCCCCTTTGATGGCTATTTGGATTATTTTGTAGTGTATAAAAAATATTAGTGCAGAGACTATCTTTGTACATACTTTTTTGGGGACACCTGTACTATATTACTTATAGGGTGAATTCCTTGAAATGGAATGTGTCCTTGCAAATAGGTGGTACCAAATTGACCTCCAAAAATATTCCACCTTTTGTTATACTTTTCACCAATAACACCTGTAAATTATTATTTTATTACTATTTATATTTAAAAGACCACCTAGGCACACCTCAGTCAGTTGAGCATCTGCCTTTGGCTCGGGTTACGATCCCAGAGTCCAGGGATGGAGCCCCAGGTTGAGCTCCCAGCTCAGTGGGGAGTCTGCTTGTCCCTCTCCCTCTGCTGTTCGCCCTGCTTGTGCTCTCTTATGCCTGCTCTCTCTCTCTCTCCCCCAAATAAATAAAATCTTAAATAAATAAAAATGAAAGAGGTATAATTGACACAATATAGTGTACATATTAAAAGTGTACATGCAATTTGATGACTTTCAACACCCAGGAAACATCACAAGCAAGATGGAGAGCATATCAATTACCCCAAGAGTTTCAGTGTGCTTTGCAATTCCTCACGCCTACCCCTCCATGCGAAGTAACTAGTGATTTGTTTTCTGTCACTGTAGATTAGTTTACATTTTCTAGAGTTTTGTAGTCGTGAGATACACAGTATGTACTCATTTTTGGGGGGCAGGCTAGTCTGGTTTCTGTCACTGGGAAAAATTGATATGTGTGTTGTGTGTATCAATAGTTCATTTCTTTTTATTGCTGAGTGAGTGGTATTTCATTATGCGGATGTACCACAGTCTTTGAACTGTTCCTCTGTTGATGGCCATTGAGGCTGTTTGCACTTTGGGGCTATCACAAATAAAAGCTCTATGGCAGTCACGTATGAGTCTTTGTATAGATACAGATTTTCTTTTCTCATGGGCAAATAACTAGAAGTGGAATGGCTGAATCATCTGGTAGGTATATATCCTTTCTTATTTATTCTTTTTCTGTAAGATTTTATTTATTTATTTGACAGAGAGAGAGAGAAAGATCACAAGTAGGCAGAGCAGCAGGCAGAGGGAGAGGGAGAAGCAGGATCCCTGCTGAGCAAGGAGCCCAATGCAGGGCTCCATCCCAGGATCCTGGGATCATGACCTGGGCCAAAGGCAGACACTTAACTGACTGAGCCACCCAGGTGCCCTGGTATATATCCTTCTTGAAAAATAAAATAGGAAAAAAAAATATTTGAAAAGGAGATGAGGTGGGGTACTATAACCCAGGTGCATTCTTGGGCTGATGATTTTTAGAAAAGAATTTATATGGAAGTTGAGCATATGCAAATTGATACCTTTTAAAAACCCTCTAATCCCAGTCATCCCTGGAAAGTCTTCTGCACTCCCAAAGATGGAGTACTCCACACTGAAGACAACTGGCTGACTTAGAGAAGTCCTCAAGCCCTTCTTTCAGTTCTGGCCTCTGCCCCAACTCTCTGCTCCAGGCATTCTGTCCGGTAAACTCTGGCTGCTGCCATTTATACAGCAGGCCGTGTAGATGCCTGAAAGGCAAGGGGATCAGACTGGGGCCCACCTGGAAAAAAATCCCTTGCAGTGGTAGGGTGGAGATGAGTTGAGAGGTGAGACAAGAGGGGCCATAAGATCCTGACTGGTCACCAGAGATCCCAAACTCCAACTTACGCTCTGGTCTGTCGAAAGGTCTCTTCGTTGGCATCCCCACCTCCTGTTACATTTTAAGGGGTAACTACTATCGTAGGAAAGGTTTATAATCCAGACTGTTTCTCACTCACATCCTTCCATCTCCAGGGAACCACTAATCTGTTTTCTGTCACTATTCTATATATATAAATAACAAAATGCAGTGTTTTCATGTGCTTTTAAATTCATATAAATGATACTAGCACATATTTTGAAACTTCCCCTTTTTCTGCTGGACATATGTCTTGAGGTCTGTTCATGTGCCTAGAGAACTAGTGTAGTTCTTTTTTAAAATTCTTTTTTTTATTGTGGTCAAATATACCTAACATAAAATTTTAACTTTTGCTAAGTGTACAATTCGGGGACATTAAGCATATTCACAATTTTATGCAACCATCCCCCCTTACCATATTCTAGCATCTTTTTATCGTCCCAGACAAACTATACCTATTAAGTAATATTTCCCCTAATTGAATTTAAATTAAAAAAAAAAAAAAAACAACTCCGCATTTTCCCCTCCTCCAGCTCCTCTTCCTCACATGCTTTTCTTAGACTTTCTGTCTCTATGAATTTGTCTTTCTGTCCCTATAAATTTCTCTGTGAAATAGATTTCTGGCTTCCTGCTCTCTAGGTCACCTTTGTTTTTGAAAGATAATTTTGCAGGGCAAATATTTTAATTTAATTTAATTTTTTTTGCATTCTGTATACTGTCTTCTAGCTTGCATTGTCTCTGATGCAAATCTGCAGTCAGTGACCTTTGTTCTTCTCTATGTAATATATCTCTTTGGCTGCTTTTAAAATTTTTCTCTCTATAATTGGAAAAATTTTGGCCATTATCTCTTCAAACAATTTTTTTTCTGTCACCAGGCGCCTCCTATTTAGGGACTCCAATTACAGGTATGTTAGGTCTCCTGAGGTGTCATAAAGCTCACTAATGCTCTGTTTCTTTCTTTTTTTCCCCCAGTCTGTTTCTCTGCTTTTCATTTTCGATAGTTTTATTGCTGCCTGTCTAAGTTCACCAGTCTTTTCTTCTGCCATTAATCCCATCTAGTATAGTTCAATTTGGGCCTTTATCTTCCATCTTTACTTGACATACCCAATACCTACAGCTTCGTGAGCATATTGGATATAATTATAACTTTTAATATCCATTCCTACAAATTCTTTCATCTTTCAGGGTCTGTTCCAATTGATTGATGTTTCTCCTGGCGTGGTTCGTATTTTCCTGCTTCTTCATGTGCCTGGGTCTATTTTACTGGATCCTGGATATTGTGACATTGGCAATGGATATATTTGTATTTTTATGAATATTTCTGAGTTTTGTTTAGGGATGCATTTAAGTTACTTGGAAACAGTTGATCCTTTGTTACTTATTTCCAGTCTCCTGGATCTTTTTTTTCACTTGTTTTGTGTAGTTTTCTTGTGTTTCAGGTGGAGGGTTGAATCCAGTTCCTATTACCTCATCATCTCCAGAAGTGGAAGTTGAGGATGGGCAGCTTGATAGGATAGCATATGCTTCTGTAACCACTGATTTCCACCTTCTAGAAAAGCAAGCCAGAAGCCAGAAGTCCACTGCTTTTGTGATTGGGCCTAATATTGAAAGGATGGCTATTTAAACACCCTAGCATTCTTGGAAACTTTTTGCAAATCTGTATTTTAAGCAATGCAGCCCTTCAGAGCAGGGAGTGCAGGACCTTTCACAAGTAGTATGTAGTGTTCTGAACCCAGTTTCCAGTGGGGGGATGGCAGTAGGAAGGTTCGGTGGAAACGGGGATTTTGTAAATCTACAGCAGACTCAGGCATCCGGGAGAGGACTGTGAAGATACTACCTCAGGCAGATGTTAACGGTTGCCAACTTTGGTTGTAGACTGCGTTGATTCTCTTAAGTGTGGGGCACTGAATTGAGTCATGTGCCGAAATACCTAATATAACTAGAGTTATATATGTGGTTTTTTTTTTAAAGATTTTATTTATTTATTTGACCGAGAGAGATCACAAGTAGGCAGAGAGGCAAGCAGAGAGAGAGGGGGAAGCAGGCTCCCCACTGAGCAGAGAGCCCGATCCCAGGACCCTGGGATCATGACCTGAGCCAAAGGCAGAGGCTTAACCCACTGAGCCACCCAGGTGCCTCTATGTATGTGTTTTAAGTTCTGCATCTTGTCAGGTTATCTCATAAATAACTGAACCTTGCATATTTATCAAACACCTGAGGTCCAGTGCCCTATTTTTCTTCTTTTCATAGGTGAAAGAAAATGTAGATGCATTGAAAGAAAGACTTGATCTGCTGGTTATAATACACACATTTTATTACCTTGAAATTCATTGACCATAGCAGATCTCACTCTGGCTGTATGTCTGTTTCAGGAGGTGAATTTGGACTTTAGTAATAGAGGGGGCTTTGAGAAATAGCTTTGCTTCCTATCTTTGTTTCATGATGACTCTTCATGGAATATTTTACTTCTGAGTTACGTGTCCTGCTTTATCAGGCATGAAACAGTTGGCCCAAAAAGGTAATACTTGAACCACAGATAAAAACAAAATAGATTTGAGTATATGTAATGTCAGTAATTAACTCCTCTTTTCACACTTGTGATTATTCAAAAGTATCAGTCTCTAGGTAAATACTGAATACAGGTACTTCACCCAGTCTAGGTTTCAACCGACAGCAAGCAGGTACTAGTCTGGCAAAAAGACAGTGTCTAGCAGAAGGGAAAGATTGATTTTTTAAAATATGGTTGTAATGATACTTTTAACAATAGTTAATTCCATTCATGGCATTTAGTCAAAGCACAATAATAAAAGCCACATGTATAATGGACCAAGCGTACCATGAGTCACTTTAAATATATGATCTTCAGTTTTCCCATTATCCTCACAATATAAGTAATAGGCCTCTGCAGAGAGAGAGAATAAATATGTGTGCACCGACATATATATATTATATATATGTTTTTAAACAGTGAGAACCTAGGGGTTACTATATATATATATATATACACACATATATATATATATCTCATGCTCATTAGCATTCACTACCTATTTCCCCTAAGTTCTTTACCCACTGCAGCCCATATATATATGTGTATGTGTATATATATATATATAGAGAGAGAGAGAGAGAGAGAGAGAGAGAGTAACCCCTAGGTTCTCATTGTTTAAAAACAACCTGAGCTAAGTTTAAATGTATTTGCCAGCGTGGATTCAGTTTCCTCACCTGGAAAATTGGAAATGAAGTGTTAATTAAATTTTAGACTCAATCTATTTCTAGAATTCTTTGAATATTTCATTATTTATGAATATTATTAGAATTAATTTAGTCAGTTGGCTTGTTTAACTGGAAGAATAATTTACACACTTACTGACATGTGAAATTTCCATTACTTTTTATGTTGCTTTTTTATTTTTAGCCTATACTTAAATCTACTGAAGAAACAAGTTTTTTTTTTAACCTATATCAAAAATGGTATATAATTAAATTGACTTTCACTTTCATAAATGTGGCAAAATGGGAGAAATTTGAGTAACTGAGAAAGTGAATCTATGAATGAATTACTTTATTTCTTTGAGGCAAACTAAGACAGACTTTGCTTTTGGACTAGAATGTTACTTTGCTGTCAGGCTCACATTTATAAAAATGCTGCATTATGTAAACATTTTTTCTAAAACAGCTTCATTGAGATATAATTTATTATTTAAAGGAGTTTTTAGTATATTCACAGAGTTAAACAACCATCACCACAATCAATTTTAAAACATATCATCACCCAAAAAATAAATCCCATGCTCATTAGCATTCACTGCCTATTTCCCCCTAAGTTCTTTACCCACTGCAGCCCGTAGACCTAGGTAACCACTTATCAATTTCATGTTTCTTTCTTTTTTTTTTTTTAAGATTTTATTTATTTATTTGAGAAAGAGAGAGAGAGCATGAGATGGTAGAGGTCAGAGGGAGAAGGAGACTCCCTGCCGAGCAGGGATCCTGATGTGGGATTTGATCAAAGCCAAAGGCAGCTGCTTAACCAAATGAGCCACCCGGGGGCCCCCAACTTTATGTTTCTATAGATTTGCCTAATCTAGACGTGTCATATCAGTACTTGTTCAATTAACGGACATTTGGGTTATTTCCATTTTTTGGCTGTTATGAGTACTACCACTATGAACATTTAGTTACAACTTTTTGTGTGGCCATATGTTTTCATTTCTCTGGATATATACCTAGGAGAAGAATTGCTGGGTCATATGGTAACTATGTTTAACCTTTTGAGGAACTACCAGACTGTTTGTCAAAGTGGCAGCACCATTTTACATTCCCACCAGCAGTATATATGGATTAATCCTCACCAGTACTTGTTATTATCAGTGTATTGAGTGTTGATCCAAAAATGGTTTATCTATGTAACCTGGTTGAATCATTTTGACTCACTGTTTTTTATCTAGCATCTTTAAGATATTAATAACACCAAGTTAAAGACTGGATGTATGAGAGAACCAATCTTTCTTTTATGTAGATTATACTCAGTCAGAAAATAAATCAGAAGAAAAGCTTCCATCCATAGTAACAACATGATTTTTTTTTAAATCTAGGGGTAAAATAAATAAATCAATCAATCAATCAATCTAGGGGTAAACTTTAAAGGAATGTGAAGAACCCATGTAAAGAAAACTGAAATAAAAACAACTGGATTCCATAAGCAAAACTTTAAATGAATGGGGTTAGGAAGAAGTATCTTGTAAAATGAGAACTCCCTGCAGATCAATCTATAAAAAGACCATGACCGCCCCCCCAAATTCTAATAGGATTTTTTAAAAACTGACAATTTCATTTGGAAAAATAAACAGGAAAATTCTGAAAAAGGAAATGTAAGGAGGGAAGAATTACTCTAATTTTTATGTTGAAAAACACCATAATCACAGATATAAGAGTAATAACAGCTGACAGAAAATACTTGTAACATTTCCAGAGAGTTGGTATCTCTAAGATAAAATAATTAGGTAAAAGAAAAAAAAAGATGAAAAATCTACTTAAAGAAATGTAGATAGCTAATTCATAAATGACCAAAAAAGCTAAAAAATTACTAATAGTTAAAAAAACCAAAGATTTGAAAATAAGACATTTTCACTGCCAGATTAGAAGATAATTAAAATTTAATAATTACTTATAGGGAGTTAGGAAAGATACACTGTTGTATATATGATAACCTTTTGGAGTTCCTGTCATTCTAAATTTTGGAATAATTGTCAAAATTTTAAATGGGGGCACTTTATTTTATTTTTTAAAGATTTATTTTAGAGAAAGAAAGAGCACGAGCAGGGAGGGGGGCAGGGGGGATGCAGAAGGATAGGGAGAGAATCTTAAGTAGACTCCACGCTGATGCGGAGTCCATCACATGGCTTGATCTTACGACTCCGAGATCACAACTTGAGCTGAAACCGAGAGTAGGACATCTCACCAACTGAGCCACCCATGTGCCCCAAATGGGCACACTTTAATCAATCCTACTTGTAGGAAATCATCATGAGAAGTTATTCAAATACACAAATACTTAAAGATTATTTGCTGTCTTATTCACTAATAAAAAAGACTAACATACTGATACATGCTACAACATGGAGGAACCTTGAAAACATGCTCAGGGAGAAAAGAGGGTTATGAAAGACCACATATTGTATGATTCCATCTATATGAAATGTCCAGAAAAGCCAAATCTATAGATGCTGAAAATAGATTAGTGGTTGCCGAGGTCTGGCAATAGGAGGAGAGGTTGAGGGAAATGGAGAGTGACCACTATGGGCAAGGGGCTTTTTCGAGGAGGAAATAATAAAAATGTTCTAAAACGGATTCTTGATAGTCGACAGCTCTGCGAACATACTGACAGCCCCTGTACACTTCAAATGGGTAAATTGAATGCTTTGTGAATTATATCTCAATAAAACCATTATTAAAAATTAGGTTATCCTTAGGTTTTTCATAAAATGTGAAATATTACATCCTTAGGTAGGGCTGTTCAGAAGAGGTGGCATTTGTCCTGGGTCTTGTAAAGATTCACAGAATTTCAAGATTCAACTTGAAAGATGGTTGTAAGGTGTTGGTTCCATAACAACTCACCTCAGAGTGTAGTAGCTTTAAATAAAAACCCGCCACTTTATTTTAAAATCTCTCACACTTCTGTGAGTTGACTCGCTCTGCTGGTCTCACAAGAGGTCTCTCACGCAGTGGCAATCAGAGAGGGCAGCTGGGTCTGGAGTCATGTGGAGGCTCGCTGGGATGCTGGCGTAGTTGGTTCTCTCTCCCTTTTTGTGTAGTCTCATCACAATGAGGCAGTATCTCATTGATTTTCACTTTCTTAATGATTAATGATGTTGAACATTTTTTCATGTGCTCATTGGCTATTTATACATCTTCTTTGGAGAAATGTTCGTTGTTTTTTTTCCCCTTGCCTGTGGTTTTGGTGTCAAATCCAAGAAATCAGTGCCAAATCCAGTGTCGTGAAGCTTGCTCCCTATGTTTTCTTCCAAGGGTTTTTATAGATTTAGCTCTTGCATTTAAGTCTTTGTTCCATTTTGAGTTAATTTTTATTTATGGTATGAGATAAAAGTTCAACTTTATTCTTTTGCATATGGTTACGTTTGGATATTTTATATAAAGTGAGTTTTTGTTAGTCTTTATAGGTTTATAATGGTATTATGATCATATTAAGGAATTTTAATCTTAAATTAAAGAGATTTATGCAGAATGATACTGTAGAAGTGAATGGATATGTAGGGGGAAGTGAGATTTGGTAATATGTTTGAAAATTTCCAAAATGAGGGGTGCTTAAGTGGCTCAATTGTTTAAGTGTCTGACTCCTGATATCAGCTCAGATCTTGATCTCAAGGTTATGAGTACAAGTCCTGCATTGGCCTCCAGGCTGGGAGTGGAGCCTACTTAAAAAAAGAAAGAAAGAGAGAGAGAGAGAGGAAGAAAGAAAGAAAGAAACGAAAGGAAAGGAATTGAAAAGAAAAAGAAAATTTTCAAAATGAAAAGTTAAAAAGGAGAGTTAGTAAACCAGGAGAATGGCATTTAGAAACCTAGAGGCATGTTGGTGGAGGGATGGGGTAACTGGGTGACAGGCATTAAGGAAGGCATGTGATATAATGAACACTGGGTGTTATATGCAGCTGATGAATTACTGAACTCTATATCTGAAACTAATGATATACTATATGTCAACTAATTGAATTTAAATAAAATAAGTTAAAAAAAAAGAAACCTAGATGCCGAGTTTCTGTAAATAGTCAGTGGGCAACTTTGTTAGATGCTATAGAGAGGTCCATTAGAGTAAAGACAGAAAAGGGGATTTAGCAGCTCTCTTCATGACTGTGGATATAGCACTTTTAGTAGACCATATGGACTAAAACCTGTTAGCAGAAATTTTGAGAGGATAGGAACATGGAGAAAGCAAGGTGGAGTCACTCTTGATATTAAGAAAAGCTATTTCTAATAAATCTAAAGGATTGTAAACCTCTGATTAAAATTACAAAAGAAAAGTATGAAGTCAAAAGCCAAAGGCCCTATCCTTCTTCCCCTTCTTCTCACCCACCCCTTCCAGTTTCAGTCTTCAGTTTGCTCTTGAGACGTGTGCCTACTGAATGAAGAGAATGGAACCTGAGTGTGAGGGAGATTGCTGAGAGGGAGACTCAAACATGCCTTTGCCTGAGAAGAGCTAGTGGAAGGAAAGAAAAATTGAAAACGGAACTGAAGGGGACTAATGGGATAAGGCCCAGAGAAGATAAAAGGAAGAGATTCCTTAAGGGAGTCTCCAAGTTGGAGAAAGGTACAGAGGCACTCATTTCTTTGAGACTGGAGGATAGGAGATGGCTTCAGTTTTCTCTCTTGAGTAATAGACATAGTTCTCTGCTGAGAGTGATTGAGGTTTGGATAAGGTTGGTGGCATCTTGTGTGTGGTCACATTTGGTGTAACCACAGGAATGTGCAAAAGCATTGCCATGAGGAGGACCCAGCTCAGGCTCCAGCTATGATCAAAATGACTTTTTCATTGAGGAATGCCATCATCTGGGGAGACGTGCCATCTCACTGTTGGTCAGGGATGACTCAGTTCTTTGGCTGGTTGATTAGGGAGGTGTTTCTCCCTTAACCTTTCTGTGGGTAAGTTTCCTAAAACTATGCATTCACGTTTGAAAGAGCTCAAGCAGGGCTCTCTGAGGTCCGGAGTACTCTAGTAGCTGTGCTGCTTCTTTGTGAGCCTCTTGGGTGAGGAAAGACTCACAGGTGAAGGAAAAATTTGACAGAATGATGACATTATGGCAGTGAAACCACTTTCACTTCCTCCTTTAAAAAGGAAGGTAACAGAAAGCTTGTCCCTGGCCATTAGTCATCTCGTAGTAACAGTCCAGATGTGGTCAGGGTAGATTCCGTTTGCTGTATTCTGAATATCTATGTTATTGAGAATTAAATGGTTTTTGTATGTCTCAAATTGGGTATTGATGAGCCTCATGTAATATTTTATAGAAATAAAAATGGAATTATGTTACCTACTTTAGAAAACAGAATTGGCTAAATATCTAAAATTTGTCCTTGCCAAATACTTCTGTGTGTGTGTGTGTGTGTGTGTGTGTGTGTGTGTGTGTATAAAATTGTTTTTCTCAAGATTTTATATAATGGCAATTGTTTTTGCTCAAGATTTTATGTAATGAAAATTGTGTATTAAATATTACATTTTAGAGGGTTTAAAAGGTGAGCTTTGCTTTACTTTTTATATTTTTTAGGAGACCCGTGTACAGTATCATCTCAGTTGGAGTTAGAAGAAGCCTTTAGGCTTTATGAGCTAAACAAGGATTCTGAACTCCTGATTCATGGTAAAGAAGTAGTCATTTCTTACTCTTGTAGAGCTCCAATTTTTTAAAAAAATAACCCTATATTCTTGACATTTTAAAACATAATCCTGATGTCATTTTCTTAATCTCTACCCTCATTGCTATGTGACTGTTCATAGTCAGTAGTTTCTCAAATGCTAGAGAAAATAAAATCAATCATCTTATACTCTTGGAAAATTTGTTATTTGGGTATGCCTTCGTGGATATTAAACTGATCTTCTCTTAAGTGTTTCACATCAAAGTTTAAGAGAGAATTTAAAATTGAGTGCCTGGTAGGATTCTCCTGAGTCATTCCCTTGCAGTTTTGTAATGTATGCAAATAATGATCTCCAAAGAGAAGGTATCTGAAATGTCCTTTCTTTTATTTGAGGGTTAACAGTGAAACTATTTACATAGTTATAGAGATTACTGCGTTAAACATCTGCAGGCCCACAAGCTGGCTAGTGGTAGAGAAGAAGAGGTGAAACTCAGCCGGCACGTAATGGTGCGTTGTAGACCAGGGTATAGAATCTAGGTATTCCGCTTCCAAGTCTCTGTTCTTTTCATTCTACTGTGCTACCCCTCACATTTTTTATGTCCTGTAAAACCCACTTAATATATCGCATTTCACTGCAGTTCATCGGCAATATTTCAAGTAATATTTTTAGGAGGCCAAACCTAGAGAACTCTTTAAAACTTGAACAAATATAAATCGCCCGTAAGTATAGTGAGTCAACACCTTGTTATTATTCCCTTGTACTTTTCTTCACAGTGTGTCTTTTAAAAATCAGTAGCTTAATATTTTCTACCTTCAGAGTTTGACATAGTGACTCCTAAGGGATCCGTAATCTAATTGGTTGAGGTCCTAGCAGAACTTCAGAAGTCATCCATTTTTGGAGTCATTTCTTTCTAGAATAAAACTGCAGTGAATGTTGAAAGAAGTGATTGATCAGTAGTATTAAACAGTTTGTTTTCAGTTTTTGTTATTTTTATACCATAGCACAACTGAAGTTAGCTTATATTTCAACTTTTAAGAATATATTAGGACCCATGCTTCTCATACTTTGTGTTTTTTTTAAGCCATGTCCTTTTATACATCACAGACTACAAATAGTTGACTGGTTCATAAAAATACTGTCTTTATTTTCTACCTCTTTATGAAAATGGCCTGAATTAACATGTTTATAAATTTGTAGTTCCTAAGATAAAAAGTATATTTTTTGGATTTGGGTAATCTTAGTGCCGTAAATTTTTTCCTAAATTCAGTATACATCTTTTAAAAACTGTAATGGTTTGTGTTCATATTTGTATAAATTTTTCTTTTCTTTTTTTTTAAGATTTTATTTATTTATTTGTCAGAGAATGAGAGAGAGAGCACAGGCAGGCAGAGTGACAGGCAGAGGCAGAGAGAGAAGCAGGCTCCTTGCCGAGAAAGGAGCCTGACCTGGGGCTCAATCCCAGGACACTGGGATCATGACCTAAGCCAAAGGCAGCCGCTTAACCAGCTGAACCACCCAAGCGTTCCTGTATACATTTTTCTAATTCAGTTTTAGTTCTTCATTTTAGCAAACTTGACAGTACAACAAAGATTTAAGGAAATAGTTAATGATTTTTCTAAGGGCAAAAAAATCAATTAGTAACATAATAGGGACTAGCATGAATAATTTGAGCTTCTAATGCATTTGATTTTGGCTGTTAACTTTTATGAAAACTTTTTTCATATAGACTTAATAAACCAATCCCTTGAAAAAAATCTTACTGACCGTATGCTAAATATCTTGTGTCAAGAGAGGGTCAGGTTGAAATTTGGGTCAATTTTTTTGATTTAGAATTTAAAATTCTGTGTAATTTGTATGTTTTCAATTTTCTATATTAATTTTAGTTTCTTTTCTTGTAGTCTTCCCTTGTGTACCAGAACGTCCTGGAATGCCATGTCCAGGAGAAGACAGTGAGTGTGTATTTACTTCATATCTTTGAATGTAGAGTTATTTATGGCATAAAGGCACAAGTGAAAGGAAATCAGAACTAGAACTTTTAGTCCATTTCATTTCTTTTCCATTCTTCAATCTAATTTAGGCTATCTTAGCAACTGCCTAAATTCTCTACTTTTGCCAGATAAAAATCAGGCAGTTTTTAGTTACAAGTTACTGACATGAGTATCTGTTGAATGTTTGAGAGGAAAATTAAGTGAATTTTAAGTCGTGTTTCTTCCTAGTTTTTAATTTTGGAAATTTTCAAACCTGTGGAGAAGTTGAAACAACATTGAAAACAAAGACACAAAGATATCCTTTGCCTTCATTGACCAGTTATTAACATTTTCTGTGTTTGCTTTATTTCTGCATCTGTATGTGTTCACACATAGACATACAAATATATACGTAAGAAACATGCTTGTGTATTTTTATTTTTTTAGTGTAACATTTGAAAGTAACATGATGCTTCCTTTCTAAGTACTTGAGCATGCGTAGTTAGAAATTGTTAGGGGTTTTATTTTGAATGTCTGGGCTGATAGTTACCATTAGTAAAAAGAACTGAAAGAGCAAACAACTATCTGGTCTGATGGAACTTAAATATGTAAACTTATTTATGATCATAAGGTACTGCTTTTGATATTCCTTTTTTTTTTTTAAAGATTTTATTTATTTATTTGATAGACAGAGATCACAATTAGGCAGAAAGGCAGGCAGAGAGAGAGGAAGGGAAGCAGGCTACCCGCTGAGCAGAGAGCCCGACTCGGGGCTCGATCCCAGGACCCTGGGCCGAGCCGAAGGCAGAGGCTTTAACCCACTGAGCCACCCAGGCGCCCCTGCTTTTGATATTCTGTATAGCTTATTAGTTGTGGATATTACTCATTTTTCACTTGTGGTTTCTGCACATATGTATGACTTTACAAGAATTGTGATAAGTATTTTCCTTTGAATTAAATGAAATAGTTTTAAAACTTTAAGTTCTGTGACTCTTTTTTTTTTTTTTTAAGATTTTATTTATTTATTTGAGAGAGAAAGAGAGAGAGTGAGCACACAAGCGGGGGGGAGGAGCAGTGAAAGAAGGAGAAGCAGACTCCTGACTGAGCAGGGAGCCTGACATGGGGCTCCATCCCAGGACCCCGGGATCATGACCTGAGCAGACGCTTAACTGACTGAGCCACCCAGGCGCCCCAGTTCTGTGACTCTTCCTGCAACTTGGTGAAGAAAAATAAAAGAGATATTAATGTTTGTATAGAGAGTTGAATGTACTATTTAGGAAGATGGGGAAATTTAAGGAAGTAGGTAGAACCCTGAAGCAGTAGTGAAAAATGTAGGTCTGGATTCAGAGAAGAATATTTTGCCAGAGTTCAATGATGGATGGATCAAAGACTGAGCCCCTAGGTTAAGATATAATTAACAGAAACTTTCTGCTTTGGTTACTCCTAACAGAATAAATAAATAAAAATAAAAGGATCTGTATTTAAGGTTCTGTATTATGCTATCTTTAGATTTCTAATTTAGAGGATTTCAACTAGTTTTTTCTATCTTAATTTTAAATGGTAGACCCAGTGCTACATTGGCTTTAAAATATGAGTTTAGAAACCTAATGGAATCTTTCTACAGTATTTACTATCACTGTGGAATATTAATAGTAATGACTAATAGGCAATATGTATAATAGTGATTGACTTAACCAAAATTACACAAGTCAACTAGATTTGGTCTTATGGAAGCTCTTAGTTTGTTTAGAAAATGTATTAATAGGGGCGCCTGGGTGGCTCAGTGGGTTAAGGCCTCTTCCCTCAGCTCAGGTCATGATCCCGGGGTCCTGGGATTGAGCCCCGCATCGGGCTCTCTGCTCAACGGGGAAGCCTGCTTCCTCCTCTGTCTCTGCCTAACTCTCTGCCTACTTGTGATCTCTCTCTGTGTCAAATAAGTAAATAAAATCTTTTAAAAAAAAGAAAAAAAGAAAAAAAAGAAAATGTATTAATACAAAAACCCTTGGATTAAAGATTAATGGGGAGGGGCACCTAGGTGGCTCAGCTGGTTAAGCCTCTGACTCTTGATTTCCAGCTCAGGTCATGATGTCAGGGTTATGAGATCAGCCCTACTTTGGCTCAGTGCTGGATATGAAGCCTGCTTAAGATTCTCTTTCTTCCTCTCCCTCTGCCCCTCTCCCCCTCTTTAAAAAAAAAAAAAAAATTTAGTGGGGAAGATAATATTCTTGTGGTTGCAGAGTGTCCCCTTTAGAGCATCTGTGAAAAGTAAAATGTACTTTTACAGTGAAGAGAACAAGCAGTCACTGCCTTTAACAAGAGTGATTGAACTGGGAGTCAGCAATCTGACATTTGTGCATCTCTCTCTTTTTTTTTTTTTTAAATTTTACTTATGTATTTGACAGAGAGAGGGAGAGAGATCACAAGCAGGCAGAGAGGCAGGCAGAGAGAGAGGGAAGCAGGCTGTCTGCTTCTTCTTCTCTCTGATCTCTGAGATCAGGTCATGATCTCAGGACCCTGATCTCTGAGATCAGGTCATGATCTCAGGACTCTGAGATCATGACCTGAGCCGAAGGCAGAGGCTTAACCCACTGAGCCACCCAGGCACCCTACATTAGTGTATCTCTTAATGTGATACCACAAGCAATATATATCACCTATATATTATTTTTGCCAAAAGTATTTGATACTGATTCTAATGAGGAAGCAGACAAATGCAGAATGTAGGACATAATATAAGACAACTACCTGGACTCTTTTTTTTTTTTTTTTTAAATCAACATCACAAAGAAAAAACAGTAAATATGGCAGCATGACTGTTTCAGCCTACATTCAAGGGACAAAAAAGGTATAGCAACCAAAGGCAATGTCTGAATCTTGCTTGGATCCTGGAGAGAAAGAGAAAGCTATGAAAGATACTTTGAGGGCAAATAGGGCAATTTGCATATGAGCTATTAGGTGATATTGAATTAATGTTGATTTTCTAAGACATGGTAATGGTGTTAGGGTTAAATAGCATTAGGGGAAACGCCCTTAATCTAAGGCAGTAAGTGGATACTTAGGTATTTAAGGGTGAGATGTTATGTCTGCAACTTACTTTTAAAGGATGCAGACAAAAAGAGAGGAAAGCAAATGCGACATAATGTTAGGTATTGGTAAGTCTGCATGAAGGATTAACTATTTATTGTTCTAGTCTTTCAACTTTTCTGTGGGCTTAAAATTGTTTAAAATTAAAAGTGGGGGAAAATTTTTTTTAAAGATTTTATTTATTTATTTGACAGACAGAGATCACAAGTAGGCAGAGAAGCAGGCAGAGAGAGGAGGAAGCAGGCTCCCCACTGAGCAGAGAGCCCGATGCGGGGCTCGATCCCAGGACCCTGGGATCATGACCTGAGCCGAAGGCAGAGGCTTTAACCTACTGAGCCACTAGGTGCCCCGGAAAATCTTTTTTTAAAAGATTTTATTTATTTTATTCTTGTAAGAGAGAGCACAAGAGAGTGAGAGGGGGTGGGGGTGGCACGGAGGGGCAGAGGGAGAAGCAGACGCAGGGTTCGATCCCAAGACCCTGAGATCATGACCTGAGGTGAAGGCAGTCGCTTAACTGACTGAGCCACCCAAGTGTGCAAAAATTGGGGGGAAAATTAAAAGACAGAAAAGCCTTAATAGTAATTTTTAATACACTTTTGCTCCATAGGCTTTGTTTTCATTAATCCCTTGGTGAATCTATTTTATTTCTTCACTTTCAGGTTTTTATCAGAATATTTTTTTCTTAAGAAAAAAAAGAATATTTGTTTCTTAAAGTGAATATCATGAAAGAAGGTCACAGACTTAATTATAAGAAGACTTTTATTCACACTTGCTCTTTTTCCTTTTTTAACATTTTATCTCTTTAGAATCTATCTATCGCAGAGGTGCACGCCGCTGGAGAAAGCTTTATTGTGCAAATGGACACACTTTCCAAGCCAAGCGTTTCAACAGGGTAAACCTTAGTTTGTAGAACGTTAATAACTTGAGATATCTGTTTTTTTTCTCCGTACTGTGAAAGAAAGGTAGTCTTCTTTTCTCTTTTAAAGGAGTCAGTAGGGTGACACATTCCCATTTTGCCTGGGGCAGTATCTGTGTTATCTTGAGGTAATTTTTAATAGCATCTCCTTTCGCTCTTAAAAATACCTCTGATTGAATTGTATAGTTACCTTAGCTAAAAGAAAGTTGGCTTTTTTACTATAATTCTAGACAACCAGAAATAAGCAAAGTTTATTTTGCAAACCTTTTAATGTGATTTTACTTTCACTGTTTCAGAAATAATAATTGCAAACCACTTATCTAGCTTTTACTAAGTACCAGGTGCTTTTCCAAATGCTTGACATCTGTTGACCCATTTAATCTTTTTTTTTTTAAAGATTTTATTTATTTATTTGACAGACAGATCACAAGTAGGCAGAGAGGCAGGCAGAGAGAGAGAAGAGAGGAAGCAGGCTCCCTGCTGAGCAGAGAGCCCGATGCAGGGCTCGATCCCAGGACCCTGGGATCATGACCTGAGCCGAAGGCAGAGGCTTTAACCCACTGAGCCACCCAGGCGCCCCAACCCATTTAATCTTTTAATCTTTACAACAGCCTTATGAGTTAGATACTATATATTTCTATTTTAGAGATGAAAAAGCTGAGGTGTGGGGTGGTTAAGTAACTTGTCCAAGATGACACAGCTAGTAAATGGCAGAACCAAGGTTTGAAAGAAGTCTATTTCCAGAAGTCCTTGTTTTTAACTACTCTTGATAACTACAAAATATGAACCCTATTTCCATTGTAAAACCAGTGCCGTGTTCTGAATTCATTCATGTAACTAAAAGCTGTGACCTGGGGTTCCCCAAATCCTTTTCCCAGCAGCACTGATACTAACAGAGCTTTGAAATGAACACATCACTTTAGGAATTGCTCTTTGAGAGAGCAGGGCTTTGGTTTGACCTCTGAACAGTCTGGAAGGTTGATGTTTGCTTGGGAGTCCTTCGTAGCTTTTTCTGCTGAATGCTTTTCAAGTTTAATTCACTTTTACTATTTTCAGTACTCTGAGTTTATGCAAAGACTAAAAATTCTTGAACTTATAACAGAAAACAACATGGTTGCGAATTTCACTCTTGCAAATAACTCTTTTCTGTTTATTTTTCTGTGACCATCATAGCTTCAGAAAAGTTACATTTGGTGAAGGGAATTAAGTTAGAGAAGAAAGCCATTCATTTTCACTTTTTTTTTTTCTTTTTTGGAGAGAGAGCGAGTGAGTGAGTGGGGGTGGGAAGGGGTACAGGGAGTTGGAGAGAGAGAATCCCAGGCACGTTGCACACCCAGTGCAGAGCCCAAACAGGGGTCCATCCCACCACCCTGAGATCATGCCCTTAGCCCAGATCAAGAGTAAGATGCTTTACTGACTAAGCCACCCAGCTGCCCCTTATTTTCACTATTTTGGCAAATGATTATGACTTTTTATTTGCTAATAAATTGCTGTTGAATTACTCTTTCCAGCGTGCCCACTGTGCCATCTGTACTGACCGAATATGGGGACTTGGACGTCAGGGGTATAAGTGCATCAACTGCAAACTCCTCGTTCATAAGAAGTGCCACAAACTTGTCACCATCGAATGTGGGCGGCATTCTATGCCACCGGTAAGACACAACTGTCTTTTTTTAATAGAACATTTTCAGTAACACTGCTAGGATGGAGGGCTATAATACAAAGGTGGTAAGGAATCACAGTGGAGCACTGTTGTTACAGAACGTAACTTTACAGGCCAGTTGACATATTGTGAGTTTTGGAATTGTTATTAGAAATTTGTTTATGGTATGTAGCTAACTTCTTGATTTAATCTGCTACAGAATCATCAGGTTAAATTAGGTAGAGGTAGGAAGAACTATTTAAGAGCCTTTTTTTCTTCCTTAAGATAAACTCATTAGTTTATAGCTCACATTGTTTTAGCATCTACACTAAACGGAGATCAGGTAAGAAGAATCAGAGGCTTCATGTTTGCTATTTAAAGTGTGTGATTACTGGGGAGATTTTGAATTTAAAATTTTTATTTTCACTTTCTATTTTAAACATGCAGTTATAACGTGTTCATTATAGAAAAAAAGGGGAATATAGATAAATAAAGAAAAATTACATAAAAATCCCCCGTGAAATCTACTGTCTAAAGGTAATTGTCTTCTGGTGTATATCCTTCCAGAACTTTTTCTGTACAAATTTATATGCATACTTAAAATTTTTGCTATATAGGAAATTTCTATATGGAAAAATTTTAAATATTTTTGAGTCACTCTAACAGTATAATGAACTTCCATATACCAGTCACCCATCTTCAGTAGGTACCAGCTCATGACCAGTCTTAGTTCAGCTGTACCCCCACCCGTGTAACCTGCTTTCATCCTGTGTTATTTTGAAACAAATCTAAAAGATAAGGTCTCTTTAAAAACGAAAAAGCAAATTCCTCATATCGAATATTCATCTAGGCAATGTTCAACATTCCAGTTGCCTCATAAATGTGAAAATTTTTAGTTTTCATTCTGAACCAGTATCTAAATGAAGTCCATATTTGCACTTTACTGATGTGTCCTAGATATTTTCTCAACTTATTGATTCTTCCATTTCTCTCTCTCTTCCCCTACCGCCCTTAAAATTTAAATGTAGAAGAAATTATGTTGTCATTTAAAGTGTTGCAGTATTTTTCTCTTTGCTTCTCTATGGTTATGTTTAAAATGTTCCCCTGTCCTTTTTATTTTCTGTGTATTATAGTTGGATCTAGAAGTTTAGTTAGATTCTGGCTTTTCTTTTTCTTTTTTAAAATTTTATTTATTTGTCAGAGAGAGAGCATAAGCAGGGTTGGGGGTAGGGGGTGGAGCAGGCAGAGCAGGCAGAGGGAGAAGCAGGATCCCCGCTGAGCAAGGGATCCTGATGCAGGGCTCTATCCCAGGACCCCGGGATTATGACCTGAGCTGAAGGCAGACACTTAACCAACTGAACCACCCAGGCAGCCCCCTGGCTTTTCATTTTTGGTTTTTATAGGCTGTTTTTGAGACTGCTTCATAGAAGGTGGAGTGTTTATCAGAATGTGCTTAATGTTTGGGTCTCATTCTTTTACATACTTTTTAACAAAAGTGAGATCATATATATACTGTTCTCTAACTCCTTTTTTTCACTTAACTATATTTTGGTCACCTTTCCATATCTGTCTATATCCTCTTCAATTTTAGCATAATATTTGGTTACATATCTATGTCATAATTTACTTAACCTGTTACTCATGATTTTACATTTGATTTGTTTTCTACATTTTCCTGTAAAGAAAATCGTATGAAGTTTCTGGTAAAAAAAAAATCTTATTATTTCCTTAAGAATCCAGAAGTAAATTACTGGCTTAAGGGATATGCATTTTTAAAAAGATCTGGATGCAGGGGCTCCTGGGTGGCTCAGTCGGTTAAGCAACTGACTCTTGATTTCAGCTAAGGTCATGATCTCAGGGTTGTGAGATTGAGCCCTGCACTGAGCTCCACATTGGTCGCTCTTTGGTATTAGAAGTATTTAGCTAGTTCATTTAAGCTCAGGAGTGGGTTTATCATTAGGGAGGTGAAAATCGCATCTTAAGGGAAAAAAAACTAGGCCAAAAATTGTGAACATAATTTATTTAGGCTACTGTGATATTCTCGAGTATTCTTAGGTGATGGAATGACCTGTGTAAATTTATAAATGCAGAAGGAGTGATAGAATTAGTGATTATTGATAATCACTAAATGCATTGTAAAATCCAGGAGCCTATCCAGACAGCCTTAAAATTATAACTGTGTAAGGGGCGCCTGGCTGTTGCAGTCAGTAGAACGTGTGACTCTTTTGTTTTTTTAAAGATTTTACTTATTTATTTGAGAGAGAGAGCATGAACAGGCAGAAGCAGCAGAGGGAAAGGGAGAAGCAGGCTCCTCACTGAGCAAGGAACCCGATGTGGGGCTCGATCCCAGGACTCTGGGATCATGACCTGAGCCAAAGGGAGATGCTTAACCCACTGAGCCACCCAGGCGTCCCGAGAATGTGTGACTCTTGATCTCAGAGTTGTGATTTTGAGCCCCATGTTGGGTGTAGACATTACTTAAAAATAAAATCTTTTTAAAAAATTAAAACTGTGTTAACTAATGCTCCTTCTCAACTTTGCCCTTTTTTGTTGGTATTTGTTAAACCTGGGTCCAAGATTAATGAATGGGCAGTGAGTTTTTTAAGTCAGTTTCTAGAATGTATTGCTTTTCCTTATTTGGGTCACTGGCACCTTTGAGAATCTTCAGAAAAATGGGAAACCCACAAAATTTTAGATTTATAGACTCATCTTCAGACTCAACTAAGGAACTTAGGGACTAGAGGCTCCCTTTGCCAAAGATGTAAAGTGAATGTGTGGAGCTCATAGGAAGAATAGTATAGAAGAAACACAAATCAAAGTTGATAGAAGTTCAATTTGATTTGTAATTGATGGTCTGAAGTTAGTTTTCTGTTTCTTCTGTTATCTGTGAAATGTGACTAGTGTTATCTCATTCACGGGAATATTGCATGGTTTCATATAATTAAACATAGTAATGCAGTTTTCATTTACTAAGTTCTATTCTTTCAAGTATAAATTTTAATATGCTGTGTCTCGTCGAAATAATGTTTCTGAATTTATAGTGTTACTGGGATTTAGAAAGAACCTGCTAAGTTACTGTGTCTTTGGAAATGTTTGTAGGAACCAATGATGCCCATGGACCAATCATCCATGCATTCAGACCATGCACAGACAGGTAAGAATGACACTGGCAGGAACTGTCATTCATCAGCAAGTATAATTTAAAGACTTCTTTAGGTGACTCTTTAACTTAAGCTTGAAACCATTTATGTTCTTCCCAAATAAAAGTTAGCCCCATTTTGCAGTGGTACTCTCCGTCACAATATTTAACATATACCTTTGGCATTTTAAGAAGACAACTATGTAAACTACAATAAAGGACTCTTTTCTCTGATTCAGATAAATTTCTTCTGAGACTTTTTTTTAAATTGAGCAACCTAACTTTTTCAATAATGAAAACGTATATTGTTTTTGTGGGTCATGTTGATTCTTCAGGTGATCTGTTTTTATTAAAAGCTTTATTATCAGAAGTAGAAATTATGTAAAAGATACAGTATAGAAAATTCAAAAAAGATCATGTGATCTTACAGAACCTTAAATATGTATCTGCGAAATTTAGAAAGCAATTAATTGGGCAGAGTATGCTGATCTTGGATGAATCAAGAAAGGGAAGGTGAGGGAGTTTTTCTGGAAGGACAGAATGTACTTTCTTGTTCATACAAGAAGCTGGTTATATGAAACGTGGGCGCTTTGTGTGTGTGTGTGTGTGTGGCCTGAAGTAGCTTTAAGGAATAAAAACCTAGAGTTCAATCTTTGTCAGTTCTTTACTTGACCTATGTGGTATCATAGTTACGAACATTTTAAGTATGAAGGAAGTGAAGAGTAAAAACCAAACGCCCCCTAACTCTGTGCCTTAGTCATACTGAAATAACTGAATAAGGTTTATAGAGTCACCCTTATAGAACTGATTAATATAGAAGGAACTGATTAATTTGTGAAGAAGAGAAAATTTTTTTTAAGATTTTATTTATTTATTTGACAGACATCACAAGTAGGCAGAGAGGCAGACAGAGAGAGAGAGGAGGAAGCAGGCTCCCTGCTGAGCAGAGAGCCCCATGTGGGGCTCGATCCCAGGACCCTGAGATCATGACCTGAGCCGAAGGCAGAGGCCTTAACCCACTGAGCCACCCAGGTGCCCTGAAGAGAAATATTTTTAAAATGCCAAAAATATTTGTTAAAATCAGTACTTGGTTGTAGTTGATTTTGGCTCTCCACTCTCATTAAAGATTAGGATTTAAGTCATAAATACATACAGTTTATTACTAGTAGGACAGATACTCAATTTTAAATAATGCAAACTTATTCCAAAATAAAAACTTAAATCAAATCATGAAAACATTTTAAGTCAAACTCAGTTAATGGGTGCTATGTTTTCTCCTTTTTCTTTTTTGGGATTGGGTTTTCAGTAATTCCGTATAATCCTTCAAGTCATGAGAGTTTGGACCAAGTTGGTGAAGAAAAGGAGGTAAGATAATTAGTTTTATTGTACATTACATCATCAACTTTTTAATAAGACTCGACAGTTAAAAAACATGACAATTAACTTGCTTCGATTTTTAAATCATAATGGTAAAAATGCAGAAATGATGTTTAATGATGCTAGAGTTTTATTCTGATTTAATCTAATTATTCATTTCATTTAAATTAAATCTCAAGAGATAAGTTCTTTTTTTAACAGGAGAAAATAAAATTCAATAGCATACAGGGATAACTTATTTCTTTTTAAGATAGCAGAACCTATAAAGTATAATTAAGAATGAGGTTTAGAATACTTGGTAGTATTGAAAAGACACATTATAAATCCTACCATTTTATGGGCTTATTATTTATTTAAAGTATAAATGATTGAGCATCTTGACTGCTACTATTTTTTCTATTAAACATTTTATCAGCTTTTAAAGCAATAGGTTTTTAATTAAAATGATAATCTTTTTGAAAAAAATCTTACAGTAAAAAAGATTTATCATGCCTCACACCTTCCACTCCCACTTTGACTTCTGAGAGGCAACTCTTTTTAATCATTTCTAGTTGTGCCTATAATACTTATAACTCAGTTTTTCAGTTTTCCAACTTTATATATTTTAGGCCATAAAGGTTTAGTTCACAGTACCTCCCCCTTTTCCCTTCTCTTTCCAGTGTTTGATAGGTGCATTATGTTTTACTCTCCGTTACCTTTAAAAAAGCCCCAACTTTTTACCATGGAAAATGTAATTAAAGGTAAACAGGGTAGTATAACAAAGCCCCTGTATCCATTACCCAGATAAAACAGTTATCAGTGTATGGCCGGTGTTGTTCTGTCTACCTACTTCCTTTGCTCCTGCATTATCTTGAAGTACATCTGTTGATTACATATTTAATCTCATATCTTAGTTTTTTGTTCTATGTAAGTCAATAACCTTGACTCTCCTTTAGCCATTCCTTCTCTTTCTTCCGGTTTTCCTCTTTTATGTGCATATTTATTTTTACATTGCCAAGGTTCTTAACGTTTACGATCTGTTCTGTAACCACAACTACATCTTCCATATTTTGTTCACAGGTTGAATCAATCATTCAAAGGAGGAAATTCCTAATAATAAGGAATGAATTCTCTATTCTTCTAACACCATGAGTTGCTAATATTTCTTTCTTTTCAATCCTTGACACTTTTACAGTTTTTTGTTCTTTTGGAGTTTCTGTTTATTGTTATTTATTGGTTTGTTTTTTTACCAAAGACTCATTTGCTTGTATCCTCAAGAGTTTTAATATTTTTTTAAGATTTTTTCTTGTAAGTAACAGTCTATTGCACATCTTTTTTTTTTAAGAGGTTTTTGGGGTTTTTTGTTTTGTTTTGTTTTTTAAGATTTTATTTATTTATTTTACCAAGAGAGACACAGAGAAAGAGAGAACACAAATCGGGGAGCAGCAGAGGCAGAGGGAGAAGCAGGCTTCCTGATGAGCAGAGAGCCCGATGCGGGCTTGTTCCCAGGACCCCGGGATCATGACCTGAGCCGAAGGCAGATGCTTAATGACTGAGCCTCTCAGGCGCCCCTTTTTAAGACTTTTATCATACAGTGAAGTATGCAGATCATGACTATATAGCTAACTGAGTTTTCATACACTGTGTAATGACCACCCTGACCAAGAAATAGGATCTACTAATATCCCAGAAGCTCATGTACTTTCTTCTAGTCACTAACACCCCCTCCTCACTATAAGTGACCGTTGTCTTAATACCAGAGTTAGTTTTGCTTTTTCCCCAAACTTTATACGAATGGATTCATACAGTATGTATTTTTCTGTGTCTGGCTTCTTTCGCTCAGTATTGTGTTTGTGAGATTCCGTCATGTTTCATGTAGTAGTATTTCATTTATGTTCACTGTTGTTTCAATTTATCTATTCTACTATCTATTCCCCCCAGTTGGGACTGGTACGATATACTGTTATGAACATTCTTATAAGTGTAGTTGGGCACACATATATAAAAGTTTCTGTTTGGTATATAATTAAGAGTGGAATTCCTGAGTCACATGTAACTGAACTTTAGTAGATAATTCCAAACAGTTTTGCAAAGTGCATGTATTGTTTTATACTTTCACCAATAATGTGTGAGTTTGATTGCTTCACAAATCTTTGTCAGCGCTTTGTATGGTCTGTCTTTTTAATTTTAGTGAATCTGTTGAATGTGTAGTGGTAGCTTATTACAGTTTTTTAATGTGCATTTCCTTGCACAACTTTTCATATATTTATTGGCCATTTGGGTATCATCTTTAGTTAGGTGTCTGTTTTTTTTAAATTGAGTGGTCTTTGGTGTGTTGATTTATAGGAGTTCTTTGTAATTTCTTGACATTATTAGCCTTTTATCGGTTATATATTGAAAATATATTCTCCCACTCTATGGCTAGTATTTTCACTCTGTTAATGGCATCTTTTGATGAATAGATGTTCTTGATTTTTAAGGTAGTGAAATACATTCACCTTTTCCTTTTTGGTACTGCTTTTGGGCCTTTTGAATTTTTTTATTTTTTTAATTTGGCAGAGAGGCAGACAGAGATGGGGGGAGGCAGGCGCCCAGCAGAGAGCCTGATGCGGGGCTCGATCCCAAGACTCTGAGATCATGACCTGAGCGGAAGACGGAGGCTTAACCCACTGAGCCACCCAGGCATTTTGGGTGGCCTTTTGAAATGTGTTTTTCCCAACACTATTGAAGATATTGAAAAGCCAAACCTTCCCCCATTACTCTGCAAAGCTCTCTCTTCATCAGTTATATGCTCATGACATGATCTAATTTTGGATTCTCTCTTATTTTTCGTTGTTTTATTATTATCATTGGGTATTGTGCTTCATGATCACTATAGCTTTATAATAAGTCGATTTAGTAAAATTCGTCTGCTTTGCTGTCTGGGGATTATCTTGGCTACTCTTCCTGGCTTTTTGCATTTCCATGTAAATTTTAGAATCAGCTTGCTGGTTTCCCCAAAAATCAAGCAAATAAACCAAACCGATCAATACATTTCAGAAAAAGTGACATCTTTACAATATGAAATCTTCAAACTGTGAGCATGATATATTCCTTCACTTATTTAGGTGTTTAAAGTCTGTCAATGTTTTATAGTTTTCAGAGTCCTTGAACTATAGGTATTGGATGTAAATGGTATTATTTTAAAATAAAATATTCTATTTAATACTGTACTGCTATTTAATACTATAACATTAACTTTATTTATTTATTTATTTATTTTTAAGATTTTTTATTTATATATTTGACAGACAGAGAGCCCAAGTAGGCAGAGAGGCAGGCAGAGAGAGAGGAGGAAGCAGGCTCCCTGCTGAGCAGAGAGACGGATGCGGGGCTCGAATCCAAGACACTGGGATCATGACCTGAGCCAAAGGCAGAGCCTTTAACCCACTGAGCCACCCAGGCACCCCTGTTTATTTATTTTTAAAATTTTATTTATTTTTAAAATTTTATTTATTTTTAAAATTTTATTATTATTTATTATAACATAAAAATAACAACAGTATTTCTATTTAATACTGTTATCTAGAAATAAGGTTTTTTCCTAAATTGCCTTGTATCCTGACACTTTGCTAAGTTTACCTCTTAATTCTGATAGCTTATTTACAGATACCTTTATATTTTCTATATGTATGATCATCTTATCAATGAGTAACAGTGTCATTCCTTTCTTTTCAAATCTTACAGATTTGTAGCTTTCTTACCTTATTGAATTAGCAAGGACCTCTACAGATGACCAAAATGATGTTGAAAAAAAGTGGTGACCAGCTATCTTTCTCTTATTCTATATCTCAGAGGAAATCTAGTATTTCATCAATAAGTTTGATGTTTGCTATAGGTTTTTATTTTATAGCTATCCCTTATCAAAATGAGGGAGTTTGTCTCTGTTTCTAGTCTGCTAAGATTTTTCTCTTTATCATGACAAGATACTGAATTTTATCAAAAAGATTTTATGACATTTGTGGAATTGATCCTATGTAAACTTCATTAATTTTCAATTGTTAAACCTATTTTTCATTTCTGGAATAAACTCCATGTGTCATGATACATAATTCTTATATATATTGGTGGATCTGTTTTGCCAATATTTAGTTTAGGTTTTATTTTTTATTTTCTTCTAAATATTAATGGGAGTCATTGACCTGTAGTTTCACTGTGTGTTGTTTTTTTTTTAAGATTTTATTTATTTATTTGAGAGAGAGAGAGAGCATGAAAGAGAGAGCATGAGAGGAGAGAGGTCAGTGGGAGAAGCAGACTCCCTGCCGAGCAGGGAGTGGGATGTGGGACTCGATTCTGGGACTCCAGGATCATGACCTGAGCAGAAGGCAGTCGCTCAACCAACTGAGCCATCCAAGTGCCCTGTAGTTTCCCTGTTTTAAATTGGATTGTCAAGTTTTGGTGTCATAAAATGATTTTGGAATTTTTTGTATTCCTAGGAAGAATTCCTGTAAGACTGCATTATTTCTTATGTATTTGGAAAAGTTCATCAGAAAAGCTCTCTGGGTTTGGAGTTTTCTTTGTGGGAAGGATTTTTTTTTTCTTAAGATTTTATTTATTTATTTGACAGAGATCACAAGTGGGCAGAGAGGCAGGCAGAGAGAGGGAGAAGCAGGCTCCCCGCTGAGCAGAGAGCCCGATGCGGGGCTTGATCCCAGGACCCTGAGATCATGACCTGAGCCGAAGGCAGAGGCTTAACCCACTGAGCCACCCTGGCACCCCAATGTGGGAAGGATTTTAATTCTAGTTTATGTCTGAATAGATCTGGGACAATTTAGATATCTCTATTTTGTCTTGTGTTTGTGTTATTCTTGGGAATTTGCTGAGCCTAAATTCTCAGATTTATTGACATGAAGTTGTCCATTTCTGAGAATATGAAATGACATCCTTTTTTATTCCTGATAAAATTTGTTGTGCATTCCCTTTTTCTTCATCATTCTTGCCAGGGGGTATCAATTTATTAGTCTTTTCAGAGAATTAATGTTTGGCTCTTCTCTGTTGAATGCTTATTTACTGTTCTAGTGCATTGGTTTCTCCCCTATCTCCTTATGCTTTTTTGTCATTCACTTTAAAATATATCTTTTTTTTTAAAGATTATTTATTTATTTATTTGACAGAGATCACAAGTAGGCAGAGATGCAAGCAGAGGGTGGGAGGAGGGAAGCAGGCTCCCTGCTGAGTAAGAGCCCGGTGCGGGGCTCGATCCCAGGACCCTGGGACCATGACCTAAGTCAAAGGCGGAGGCTTAACTCACTGAGCTACCCAGGTGCCCCTCACTTTAAAATATATCTTAATCTCTATTATGATTTCTTCTTTGGTCAGAGCATTATTTTCAAGTATACTGGTTTTTACATATTTGGAAAATTTTTTTAACTTCTAACTTCCTCTATAAATCAGAAAATGCGTTGTGTGTGATCTCTGTCCTTTGAATTTTTTTGAAATTTGCTTGAAGGCTAAGTTACATATACATTGGTATATTTTCTAATACAGTATGTTTTGTAGTTATTGAGTATGGTGTTCTGTACAGGTTATTTAGGTCAAGATTATTAATGTTATTCCATTTCTATTGTCTCACTGACTGTTCTTTCTCAACCACAAGGTTACATTGTGGATATGTCTGTTCCTTATTTGTTTTGTTAGCTTTTGCTTTATATATTTTGAGGCCATGTTATTGAATACATACAAATTTAGAATCATAATACTTCTATTGGATTAACCCTTTTTCATCATGAAATATCCCTTTCTGTTTTTAGTAATGCTTTTTGCCTTAAAATTCTTATATTAGGTACTTGCTGTGTAACAAAAAATCCCAAAATTTAGTGACTAAAAACAACAAGATTTATAATGTCATAGTTTCTATGGGTCAGGAATCCAAGCATGACTTATCTGGGTCCTTTGCCTCAGAATCACATACAGACTACAATCAAGGTGCTGGCAAGGACTGCTATTAGCTCAAAGCTTGACTGGGGAAGAAGCTGCTTCCATACTTACCTAGTTGTTGACAGGATTCTGTCCTTGCCACATGGACCTCTCTATAAGGCAGCTTATAACAAAGTAGCTTACTTTATTTCATCGGAGCAAGTAAACCATAAGATCCAGAGAGCATGAATGCTAGCAGAACAGAACTCAGTCTTTTGTAACCTAATCTCAGAAGTGACATCCTATTGCTTTTGCATTATTTTTAAAATTACAAGCAAGTCACTACATCCAGCCCATACCCAAGGGGAGGGGATAACACAAAGGCATGAATACTAGCTGGCGGGGATCATTGGGAGACATCTTAGAAGTCAGCCCACTACAGTAGGCTATAATTACTTTGTCTTATATTGGTTTAGCTACAACTGTCTTTTGGTTAGGATCATGACCTGAGCTGAAGGCAGATGTCTAACCTACTGAGCCACCCAGGCAGCCAGCCCTGTACTGGTGTTTTTAAATAGTCTTTATTTAGGTTTATCCACATTTTATTCTTTTTGTTCTGCATTCCTTCCTGTATGTCTGTCCTTCCATATGAGATTCTCTTTATTCTTGAAGAACTCAGTATTTCCTTTAGTGAGGGGCTACTAGTGATGGACTTCTTTAGTTTGTGTTTGTCTGAAAATGTTTTATTTCACTTTCATTTTGAAGGCTATTTTTGTAGATAAGCAGGGTATTTAGATCCTTTGAAGGTGACATACCACTGGTTTCTGCTTCTGCCCTGTTATTGATTGTATGAAGGTATTGTGCTTTTGTTCCATGTCATTCTCTTTTACAGTTTCCAGTTAACCACATTTAAAGTCTGTAGATTACCTTATCTTCTTAACATTCTGTGCTTTCTTAATCTGCTCTAATCTGATTTCTTTCACTCCTCTTTATTTATCCTTATTACCACATCAGATTTTTATTTCTAGATTTTTGTAAATGACCCTTCTCTTGAAACATCACTTTCCTTCAGTTTTCATAATACTTTTTTTTCTGATTTGTACTTGTTTTTCTTAAAATTTGCTCTTTGCTTTTCTTGATACTCTTCACTTGAGAAAATTCATACTTAATTCTTATGGGTACATCTGTTGATTGTATGCAGAGGGTTTTGCAGATACATTAAAAGAGATTATCTTCCAGTCTTCTCTATAAATTACCAGAAGCCTAAGTTTCCAGTTGTAAATGAATTATAAGGCTAATTTTGTTATTCCAAAGGAGCCTTGGTACTGTGTAGAAAAAAATATTTTCCACTAGTTAAGCTGTCTCATGCTTGTTTTCTGTCTATAGCTTCTAAAAGTGTCTCTGTCGTCCCATTAGTTCAGATGTCATATATCAAGCTTCCAGTAGACTCTTTAATCTTTTTTTAATTATTATTATTTTTTTTAATTATTTAATTTTTTATTTGACAGAGAGAGAAATCACAAGTAGGCAGAGAGGCAGGCAGATAGGAAGGGAGAAGCAGGCTCCCTGCCGAGCAGAGAGCCCGATGTGGGGCTCGATCCCCGGACCCTGGGATCATGACCCGAGCCGAAGGCAGAGGCTTAACCCACTGAGCCACCCAGGTGCCCCTAGACTCTTTAATCTTGATATCCCATTGTAGCTTGTAACTTCAGGATGAAAAACCAAGCCTATTATCTCAGTAGCTCTGTCAATCTTATCCTGTGTGCACACTTTGTTTTTCTGTCAGTAGTACCTCCAATCTCCAGGTCATCAAAGTTAGTGTCATTTTTTAAATTCATGTATCTTCATTGCCTCCAGACCCAAATTTTGTCAGATCTTAAGATACCCTTCAACACTTCTCAGATTTCAACTTCCTGTGACCATCCCTCTGACCTCAATTCATGAATTGATCCTACGTCCTGTGTAGTTAGATTATATCATTTGGAATGATGTAAGAAAAGAATTATTAAGAACTTAGAAGATATTTTAAAATCATCTTAGGTATAACCAGGTGTTATAAATATAACGTATTATGCAAAATTTCTCCAGGCATAACTCTTTGATGTAAATATTCTCGACAGGCAATGAATACCAGGGAAAGCGGCAAAGCTTCATCCAGTTTAGGTCTTCAGGACTTTGATTTGCTTCGGGTAATAGGCAGAGGAAGTTATGCCAAAGTACTATTGGTGCGATTAAAAAAAACAGATCGTATTTATGCAATGAAAGTTGTGAAAAAAGAGCTGGTCAATGATGATGAGGTAAGTACAATGATTTATTATTTCTGAACTGTTAAATTGGATTAAGTGTACTATTTCAGAGAAAACCTCAATGTTTGTGTCTTAAATTTCAGTCTATTCTAAATAAATGCTTCAGTCAAATTACATAACATAGATTTAATGTAATGTGATGATTACTAGATTTTTAAAAAATCAAAATCGAACCATATTATTATCAAGGGAAAGTACTGGAACTTTGTAAAAGTTTTCATAGACCATTTCATAATATTGAAAGATTTATTGGTGGTGTTTTCTCTTTGTATGTAGGCTCTTGTTTCATGTTGTTTCATGATAATCAGTGCTTTTGATATTTGGCCTAGTTACTAATTACATTTATGGTAATTGAATTACTAAGAACAAATTTATCATAGTTTTAATTATAATTCAGTTTGACATAGATTTCTTTCATATTTTGAAATAGGATATTGATTGGGTGCAGACAGAGAAGCACGTTTTTGAACAGGCATCCAATCATCCTTTTCTTGTTGGGCTGCATTCTTGCTTTCAGACAGAAAGCAGGTAAGTTTAAAAGATAATGGGATGATTACTGGGCTTTACACAATGAGAACTGCTTTCTGCTGTAAGCCGGAAGTGGAAGACATGGAGATGGACACAACAGTACTATGCTTAAAATTTTCTACTACTCAGAGTCCAATCAGTGATACCATTTTAACACTGGATCAGCATTTGGCATTAGGAAATTACCTGCTTTAGGCAAAAAAAAAAAAAAAAAAAAAAAAGGCCAGGTCATAAATATCTTCAAGAGTCTAGTTTTAGTTCTTAAAGTTTCCTAGAATTTAGCTAGAGGGAGAAATCCTAACTTCTTTACCTTAAGTAACAGATGAAAATGACTTACCTTGCAAATGCTAAACTTAGGGTGAGAGTGAAAAGCTCTGGATTGCTAGTGGTACTATTTTCAAATAGAAGAAAGGGTTTACACAACTGTGCTGGTTTATTTTCTTGTATCTTCTGTGATTAAACAGCTTTCCACTCCAACTACCCTTTGTTTCCACCAAATTCCTGGAGTGTTTGTTAAGGGTAAATCTATAGAATGCTCTCTGTTGTAACTGGTCTTTGTAGTGTTTAAGATGCAAAATGGCACTGCCTTATTTTGAATCTTGGTTTCATGTGCTCTCTGCTGTTGTTTATTTATTTTTTTAAGCCTGCTGACATGTAGAGTTCCTAGATTTAAGCCCTGCTGATTATTTCTTACTATTTCTTTTCTTTTCTTTTTTTTTTTTTTTTTTTTAATTAAAAAATACTTTTGGGGCTCCTGGGTGGCTCAGTTGGTTAAGTGTCTGCCTTCGGCTCGGGTCATGGTCCCAGGGTCCTGGAATCGACCCTAACGTCAGGCTCTCTGCTCAGCGGAGAGTCTGCTTCTCCTTCTCCCTCTGCCTGCTACTCTGCCTACTTGTGCTCTCTATCTCTCTGTCAAAGAAATAAATAGTCTTAAAAAAAAATACTTTTTTTCTCTCCAAGTTTTTATTTAAATTCCAGTTAGTTAACATACAGTGTAATATTAGTTTCGGGTATACAGTATAATTTAGTAATACTTTCATATAACACCTGTTGCTCCTTGAGAGTACCCTCAATCCCCACCACCTCTACCTCTGCCCACCTCCCCTCTAGTAACTATCAGTTTGTTCTCTAGAGTTAAGAGTCCATTTCTTGGTTTGCCTCTCTTCCCCCTGCCCCATATTCATTTGTTCTGCTTCTTATCTCCTCTCTGTTTTAGATTGTTCTTTGTCATAGAGTATGTAAATGGAGGAGATCTAATGTTTCATATGCAGCGACAAAGAAAACTTCCTGAAGAACATGCCAGGTAATGTGTACTGTTTGTGTTAGATTTTTGCTGGAGGTGGGGCTGGTGGGAGGGGGTGGGAAGGTGGGGAATGTTGTGGGGAGGGAATGCTATGGGACTTTTTATGTGCCGCTGGTTGAAAAGAGTAGATAAATCATGTATTTTGATACCAGTTAGTTTTCTGTAAGTCATGTAGGGGCTAAGCTGCAAGTTAGTTTACATTATAATATATGAATTATATGTAATGTTATATACATATTAATATAAGCAGTTGAAAAGTATAAACAGTGTTAAAGGGGGAGCCTTTAGTTTTCTAAACCCAGTTATTTTAAAACACTTTGTCTATTCAATATCCACAATTGAAAGAATTGATGAATTTATAAACACTTATTCATCTAAGGTTTGCAGTGCTCTCTGACAGTTTTTCATTGATTATTATTTGTATATACTTGAGAGTAATAAACAATTTCTTTTAAGCTATTATGTAATTCTTCCTGTAATTATAATTTCTGAATTGTTCTGCCTTTGGCTTTTTTTTTTTCCTCTGATCACATACCTATTGATAAATAAAAGATCATTAAATATTATTTATTTATTTTGTCTTTAATTTGATATTATTATATAAGATTGTAAGTTGCTTATATGTTGGAGGAATTAGGTAGGGAAGGATCATGGCCTTGGATAAATTTAATTCATCTGTGCCATGTTTTGTTTTGTACTCAGAATTAGGAATAATTCTCACCCTTTAGTGGTCCATAAAAGTAAGGCCAAAATGAAGCATATGAGTCTGCATATGTATGTGATGAAGGTTAAAGATTTTATTTTTATAAATACTTGTTCAGTGAAAATCTTGTTAGGACATTGATTATTTCTTACCAAAAGGAGATAATATCCTTCAATTTTGTAAGGAGGTAGAAATTGTACTAATCTAATCTTGGGCCAAACTGTGTTTGGTTTTGTTAATTTCCTGTATGTTCGTTTCCTGTATTTAGTCTTTATTAAATGATCACCCTTCATAGCAAAGCCACAAATGATATTTCTGACTGTGACCACAGCTTGTATTTGTTCCTTATTTGTTCAGTTGGACTTGGGGGAAGTAGTTTTTTCTGTATTCAAGTGCCAGTTCTGGTTTTATATCATCCTTTTCTGGGAACCAAATGACAAAATAAAAGCTCAGGTTCTCTGTGCATAGAATTAAGTAGCTGAGAAGGTATGTGTTATGCACCTCCAAACATGATCATGGTAACACTCACCAAAGTAGCCGTAAACCAACTTGGGTGTTTTGTTTTCATTATTCAGGTCAAAAGTTCTGGTTATCTACCAATGGGTTAGTGGCAGATCTAAAAAGCTCTTTAATATTAAATGGTATGGTTGTAGAAGAATTTATTTTAATTCCCTCTCTAGAATTTTGGTATGGATTTTGAGTAGTTTGAGTAGGACTTTTAGCATTTTTTCCATTCTAGACCAATCAGTGATTCTTAGCATTTGGGGAGATCATTCTTAGAGAAGTGTTGAAAGCTGTGGAAATCCTATAGAAGATACACAAGAACACATATACATACAGCTGTGCTCTGGTTGTAGCAGTGTGGACTGCCTGAAGTCCAGCCAAGGACCCAGATTAAGAGCTTTTGTCGAGACTTGTAAATTAAAAATTTTATGACTTTAATGTAGGCTGGAAATTTTATAATTGTGTTTTGGGCTCGGATATTTTAAAGTAGTACTTCAATTTGTGTTTTGGTATTATTTCTAAAAACATTGGGAGAAAAAAATCTTTTGACATGATTTTGGTGTTTTCATTTGCAGATGGGAGTAGGATTTCTAGAAACTTAAAACAATTTAAAAATTTGAATCAAATGAGTTATTTTTCATTTTAGATTTTACTCTGCAGAAATCAGTCTAGCATTAAATTATCTTCATGAACGAGGGATAATTTATAGAGATTTGAAATTGGACAATGTATTGCTGGACTCAGAAGGACACATTAAACTCACTGACTACGGCATGTGTAAGGTGAGGGAAATTTCTAGTTAATCAGGTCTCAGCAGCTCACAAAATTCTTTTGGTAAAATAGCAATATTTAAAGTTGAGGAAATGACTGCTACTTTGGGGTGCTTTTTGGGATTTTAGCACAAGAATATAAAAATACGTATTTTCTAACCATTTACAAAATTCCGTATTTTCTGTGAGTGTTATATGTGCCATAATAAGAGTTAATTTCTTTTTATTGTCTGTAAGCTTTTTATCTTGAATGTTGTGATACTACAGAAGAAAATTTGGAAATAAAAATTGTCTGCAATCCCATGACTTTAACATAACTACTTACATGTCACCCTCCATTTTTTGCTAATTGTAACTTTTGATGATGCATTCAGGATTTTATCAGGAAATCTGTCATTTTTTTATATTTAAAGTTTAAATATCTGACATGAAGTATGGTAGAACAAAATAAAAATTTCAGTTACTTTCAGGACCTGTCCTTTATTTCTTGGTACTTTATTCTTTCTGTAACAGTGTTTCATTTAAGGGTCCAGTGTTTTTCCACAAAATGTGTAGGGAGCTACTCCTTGTTAAAAGTAGCTGGGACATAATTATCCTCACACAGTAATATGGCAACAAGCATGTAAATGTGTGAATTACACTCCCCCATTCACCTGAGGGAAATGCCTCCAGAGCTTGGAGATTATTTAAATGTTAACATTAAGTAAGACACTCTAATAGTATTGAAGATTTGACCTTATTATCTGTTCAGCAACACTAGAAAAGAAAATCTTTACCTAAAGTACTTTTGCTTTTAGGTACAAAACTCAGGCATTTATCTTTTCTTATATTCAATTTCTGTTTCCTTAAGTTTTTCTATCACACAAATCTTTAGTCATAAACAAGTAGAGATTTAGTAGGCAAACCCCTATGTACCCATCACTGAGATTTGTGATACCTTTTTCATCTCTCACTTTTTTTTTTTTTTTTAAGATTTTGGTTGATTTATTAGAGAGAGAGCGAGCATGAGATGGGGGGTGGGTAGAGGGAGAAGGAGAAGCAGATCCTCTACCAAGCAGGTAGCCCAACACAGTTCAATCCCAGGACTCTGGGATCATGACATAAGCTGAAGGCAGATGCTGAACCAACTGAGCCACCCAGACACCTCTCTCCATCACTTTTTCCCCAGTGGATTTTTTTCTTATTTCAAAAGAAAAATGACAATAACATAAAAGTCAACAACAAAACCATGAGGAATGCTAACCTTGTTATAAAGTATACATATTAAAACAATAATGAGACTTAATTTTTGCATGCCATATACTGGTTTTTGAAATTATAATAGTCTACTTACAAGAGTTTAAAGTAACGGGTATTCTCCTGTATCATTGGTGAGTGTATGCATTGTTACCATCTTATGGATAACAGTTGGTGGGGATATATCAGGATTCTTAAAGATGTACAGCCACACTCTTCTGTCTAGTACTTCTGCCTCTGCGATATTCTGCGGTATTCTGAGCACATATTTTGGTCTATGAGGAAAAGTTTGTGACCAGGTTTTTTTATTGCAGTTAGTGATAAATATTATAAATAATCTAAGTGGCCACTGGTAAGAACAATGATTAGGGAAATTATGGCATGACCACAGAACAGAGCATTGTGAAGTCATTAAAATGTTTACCAGAAGTTCATGACCATGTAAAATGTTTAGAATGTAACATTAAATAAAGTTCTAAAGTATAGCATTGTCTAATTCTATATGTGTTGTTCTGTTATGTAGCATTACACACTTATTTTGTTCACTTTTATGTATTTTTTAAGTTACCATAATGGGCATGCATTACTTAATGAAACTCACAAAAATGAATTGTCTTTCTCTTGCTTGCTTAATTGTATATTTAGTATTATTTAGCTTGTTTTTATTTTTTATTTTTGTTATTATTTTTTAAGATTCTATTTATTTATTTAACAGAGAGAGATCACGAGTAGGCAGAGAGGCAAGCAGAGAGAGAGGAAAGGAAGCAGGCTCCCCAGTGAGTAGAGAGCCCTGTGCGGGGTTCAATCCCAGGACTCTGGGATCATGACCTGAGCTGAAGGCAGAGGCTTTAACCCACTGAGCCCCCCAGGTGCCCCTAGCTTGTTTTTAAACTATCTTTTTATTGTTGATTTCTTATTTAATTGCTGTGGCCAGCAAATGGTCTAAATGATACAGGTTCTTTGAAAATATATTGAGGTTTCCTTTGTGACTTAGTATTTGATCAGTATCCCACATGTACTTAAAAAAGAATATATAGGGGCACCTGGGTGGCTCAGTTGGTTAAGCGGCTGCCTTTGGCTCCTGGGATCAAGCCCCGCATGGGGCTACCTGCCCAGTGGAGAGCCTGCTTCTCCCTTTCCCTCTGCTGCTCTGCCTACTTGTGCTATCTCTCGCTCTCTCTCTCTCTCCATCTGTCAAATAAATAAATAAAATCTTCAAAAAAAAAAAAAAAGGATATATAATCTCTTGTTTGTATGCAAGGCATCTCTGTCCTTCACACCCTCTCTCTTTCCCTCTTCCCTCTCTCCTCACATGCACATAGATTACACATACTCTATATTATATTTAACTGGCTTTTATCTAAATCTTTTTCTGCTTACTAGATTTTTTTTGTCTGTATTATTTATCATTTTCTGATATAGATGTGTTAAAATCACCTATCATGATTGGAGATTATATTATCAGTTCAGCCCAATGTGGGGTCAGTCCCAGGACCCTGGGATCATGACCTGAGCCCAAGGCAGACGCTTAATGACTGAGCCACCCAGGAGTCCCTCGGATGTAATTTTTATCTTAACTGAACTCTACCAACAGCTAATGAGGACAGGTTTTCTTTAAGCTCTTTAATGGCAACCTGTGATTTTAATAATATGGACAACTGTACTAGTGGTATTTTATTTAAGCTTTATATATTACCATAGATGCTGAGTTTATATGATGATGAAATAAAAGAGATGAATTTAGAAGATAATTTCCTGGCTTACTATATCATTTATCTCTCTCTCTCTTTTTTTTTTTTTTAATAAAAGGAAGGATTACGGCCAGGAGATACAACCAGCACTTTCTGTGGTACTCCCAATTACATTGCTCCTGAAATTTTAAGAGGAGAAGATTATGGTAATAAATAAATAGGTGGCATCTTAGCTGTGTGCTAGATGGGTGGTTAAATGTGGTACCAATTGCATTATATTATACTATAGTATTTAAATGCTAATCTTATTAATATAAACTTTCTTGATCCCCTTAAAACCTACATGAAAACCCTAAACTATGAAATCAGAGACAGTGGGACCTTACCAGTATTTGAAGGTACAGATTTGAATAATATTTTATTAAGGGCAACACTAAGAGAATTAGATACTAATACAAGCAGTTTATACATATTAATTAAGCCTGTCAATAATCCTAGGAGGTAAGTACTGGTTAATTCCCATTTTTAGAGAAAGTTTAAATAACTTGCCCAAGGTCCTACAGCTAGAAAGTGGCAGAGTACAGATTTAAATTTTAGCCATGTGACTCCAGAGTCACGAACCCCTAGAAGATTGTTTCTATTTCCTGGGGTGTTTCCTCCAGGAATCTGAAAAATGAGGGAAAGATTGACTGCTGGTCAGGAACCAGAGGATATATTTATCTTAAGCATACATTTGACTTCTTGGGTTCTGACCCTCTGATTTCAGCAGATGTAAAGGAGGATGGATACTTCTGACAGCTGCTCATAATCTGATTCCAAGGTCCTTCAAGGATCTTTAATCAGCTAGCAGAAGATCAGTTTCAGACCAAGGAATGTTATTCTCAAGTACAATTTAATTATATCCTCAAAAACAACATTTTAGAAACAGATCATGAGTCTGAAATTACAGGCATACTTGAGAAAAGAAACTTCTGTTTCATTTCCAATATTTTATTTTTTATTTATTTGTTTTTAAAGATTTTATTTACTTATTTTAGGGAGAGTGATAGAGAGAGCCTGTGCAGATAGGGGGAAGGGCAGAGGCACAGGGAGAGGAAGAGGGAAAGAATCCCAAGCAGACTGCACTGAGCCAGTACCTGACACAGGGATCAAACCCATGACCCTGAGATAGTGACCTGAGCTGAAACCAAGAGCCAGGTGCTTAAATGAATGAGCCACCCAGGTGTCCTTCCAATATTATATTTTTAAAGCTATCTTTCTGGTACCTCCCCTTTTTGATAACTATATTGATATTCCTATAATCGTCATTGCCTACCATGATAGTTATAATGCATTTAGAGTTTAGTTTTTCATTATGTTTATTTTTTCATTATATAATAGAATGAATCTCATGTTACTGACTTTCGGGAATGCAGAAGAGATCATTTGTTACTTCAAAGAATTTCTTTTTTGAAGGTTTCAGTGTTGACTGGTGGGCCCTTGGAGTACTAATGTTTGAGATGATGGCAGGAAGATCTCCATTTGATATTGTTGGAAGCTCTGATAACCCTGATCAAAACACAGAGGATTATCTCTTCCAAGGTAATTTACAGTATTTTATAGAGATTCTCCGTGAATAACCTATTCTAGAGCATGAATGAGGATGGCTCACATTTTTACTTTGAGTAAGAAAGAGGAAAATAATTTGGACAGTGTACTTCTTAATATGTGAGTCTTCAATTTTTTTAAAAGATACATCTTCCTACTTTTCTATCTTCAGTCCATTTGCCTACTACTCTCTCATACTCAAAAATAAAACAAAGAGTTTCCTTTAGATTGTGTATCATAGAGAGTGGAGGAGGGAATCCTGTGGCTAGAGAGGACAGTCTTTTCACATGCACCCTGAGGGTGAGTCCCTAAGTCCAAGAACAATATGGAGATGAAGTAGGGTACCAAGAATGTAAGAGAATCAAAAGGTGAAAAAAAAGGGCCCATGATTGGAAATACAAAGAATCGAACTGGAAACAAACAAGCAAATACCAAAGTAATATATGTCGTGTCTTATTTTTTCTGCTAGAGTGCCTTATATTCCTTGTAATAAAAATGTAAAGATTGAAGCAATGTAAACGTTAAATATGTAATGCCATAATTTTGTCTTTCTAGTTATTTTGGAAAAGCAAATACGCATACCGCGTTCTCTATCTGTAAAAGCTGCAAGTGTCCTGAAGAGTTTTCTCAACAAGGTATAAATCGCATATAACAGTCTTTAGTGGTTTATCTGTATGGAAATGAAACTGTAAGTAGAGGTTCAGGTAGTGTAACATTCCAGAACATCAGAGTATGTGATTTTTTTCAGTCAGGTCTGGAATTTGTCTCTTCACCAAAGAGTAATTTTGACAGCGTTAGATTGTGAGATGAGTTGTCCTTCCCATTTTGGCAATGTAATTCACCCCCAGCTATATATTACATATGGTGTTTTTAAGTAAATAATATATATCATGTACACAATTAGAGAAAAATTACAGTCTTTGGGGATAGCCTCAGTGGTACTCATAGCTCCAGTACTCAGTTTTCTTTGGGTTATTACTCACTTGGCAGTAGTATTCCCTACTGCTGTCATGATGATCATGTCAAAAGCCCAAGATAAAATTCAGAAGAAATGAAGTGCTATCATTGGTCTTTAAAAGTCTGAAGATCATTCAATAATTTGTTGTTGTTGGTAGGTTAGAAGAGTTTTGGGATCTAAGATTATGATTCTGAACAGTTTTTACTCACAACACTTTTAACACCAAATGTGTAGGTTTTTCCCCACTCTCCAGCTCTCCAGACAAACTGGGTGTCCCACAATTCATTTTTTGGGGCACTAACTGCCCAGAGTTAACATCAGATTCCACGGGTTTAAGGGCTCAGGCTCACAAGACTATCTTCACTTCAGAAGCCAGTCACAAGTACTGAGCACCCACACTTCTGTGTGACTTGGCTGCAAAGTTGGGGGTTCCCACAACCCTCCCTCTTCAGGTTTGAGAATTTGCTGGAATGGCCCACAGGACTCTGGGAAATAGTTTCCTTACCATCACTAGTTTGTTATAAAGGATACAGTGCACAACCAGATGAAAAGATACACAAGGCGAGGTCCAGAAGGATCCTGAAAGCACGGGAGCTTCTGTCCCTGTGGAGCTGGGGTGCACCACCCTCAGAGCACATGGGTGTTCACCAACCCAGGAGCTCTCCAAGCCCGGGGCTTCAGAGGGTGTTGTGGCGGTTCCGTGACATTCAGCATGACTGATTAAATCACTGGCCAGTGGTGATTGAACTCCATTTCCAGCCCCTCTGAAAAGGAGGCTGAAAGTTACAACTCTAGTAATCACAAAGTTGGTTCCTCTGGCAACCAGATCCCATCCTGAAGCTATGACAGGCCCACCAAGAGTCACCTTATTAGCATAAACTAAGGTATAATCAAAAGGGATTTGTTATGAAAAACGACTTTTCTGAGACTCAGGAAATTACAAGGGTTTTAGGAGCTCCGCGTCAGGAACCTGGGACAGACCCTAGATA
Source organism: Martes martes (assembly GCF_963455335.1). NCBI lineage: Eukaryota > Metazoa > Chordata > Mammalia > Carnivora > Mustelidae > Martes > Martes martes. The sequence goes on from NC_137888.1 coordinate 93,143,330, forward strand.
TGCTTCTTACTGTATCACAGCAATCTTGGCAAATCATAAATCTTACTTTAAATAAATTGTAGGTTAGAAAGTAGGTTGATGTGCGTTTACCTTCTCAGGTACATGTAGATAAGATAATGACGAATTTTAATAAAATAAGAAATTGAGGCTTTTGAGTACTTTATGTGAAGAAAGATTTAAAATGGAAATCTAGGGGCGCCTGGGTGGCTCAGTGGGTTAAAGCCTCTGCCTTCGGCTCAGGTCATGATCTCAGGGTCCTGGGATCGAGCCCCACATGGGGCTCTCTGCTCAGCAGGGAGCCTGCTTCCTCCTCTCTCTCTCTGCCTGCCTCTCTGCCTACTTGTGATCTCTATCTGTCAAATAAATAAATAAAATCTTTAAAAAATAATAAAATAAAATAAATAAAATGGAAATCTAAGTGTCAACACACTGAAAAATGAAGGTGAGAGGTTTTAATATTCAAAACAAAATGTCTTTTATTGGAAAGGAGGATGGTAACATGGCCTCATTCACAGTCATGAATAAGCCATGACTTTTTATAAGTTGCAGTCCCTTCTCAGTCCAGTGATTCACCTAATGGTTGTGTCACTATTGTACACAGATGTTGGCTTGTTGCTATAATTGGGCAAAGGGCTTTTTTTTTTTTTTTAAAGATTATTTATTTATTTATTTGACAGACAGAGATCACAAGTAGGCAGAGAGGCAGGCAGAGAGAGAGGAAGGAAAGCAGGCTTCCCGCTGAGCAGAGAGCCCGATGCGGGCTCCATCCCAGGACCCCGGGATCATGACCTGAGCCGAAGGCAGAGGCTTTAACCGACTGAGCCACCCAGGCACCCCGGGCACAGGGCTTTTAAAATGAGCCAAGAACAGACTTGTGAAGTTTGGGGTTTGTATATTTTGACCAGTACTCTAACCTATGCCAAAGAAATATCAGGAAGCCACTCAAATGATTCTGGTGCTCTTTCCTCCCTTTTTCTTCAGCAAGGAGTGGACCTATGTCCACCAGAATCACATGATAGCTCAAGAGAGAGCCACAAGGAAATCTTGTCACAAGCTTCAGATACTCATTTAAGTCTAGTGTAATGTTACATAGAGATGAAAGGTAGACCATACTGATTTCAGAAATAGAAGTATCGTATAATAGACATGAAACCCAGGTCACAAGATGATTTATTCTAAAGCATGATATCCACTCACTTCTTGAAACATTTCTTCCCACCATAGGACCCAAAGGAACGATTAGGTTGTCATCCACAAACAGGATTTGCTGATATTCAGGGACACCCATTTTTTCGAAATGTTGATTGGGATATGGTATGTAAATTTTCATTGTTTTCTATGTTAGGTTTCATTATTATCTTGGGCCAAATTTTATTATCTTGAAAGAATGTTGAAAAACAAATATATCACAGCTTCAGTAACTTAAAACCACTCTCTAAAGTGCTTTTTAAAAAGCTTTAAAAACAGTAATAGCTTGGAATATTAATTTAATGGACCAGGTTGTTGTAATATTAGTAAGGCCTGCGTCAGTGTTCAGTTTTGTAAATGATTTCCATCCTTGTGAACACTGTAGAGCCATTGCTAAGAACGCACTGGGATAGGACAAGGAGGCATCTGAGGGCAGAGGAGAAATGTAGAGGTGGAATTTTTCTGGGAACGTAGGCTTGAGCTGTCATCTAATATGTCTTTTCTAGATGGAGCAAAAGCAGGTGGTACCTCCCTTTAAACCAAATATTTCTGGGGAATTTGGTTTGGACAACTTTGATTCTCAGTTTACTAATGAACCTGTCCAGCTCACTCCAGATGATGAGTAAGTAATTCCATAGACTGAAATATTTCTAAAGTTCTTTGGAAGTTTCACTGTTAGTGGCTACACAGTGCTTCATTATCAGATTATAGTATGATTTATTTAGCCATTCAGTTATGGGGTATTTGAATCTATGACAGTCTTTTAAGTTATAACAGCCGCCCTCTTCTACTTTGCCTTCCATGCCTTATCTCAAATTCTCACAACAGCCTTGTACGTCTGCTTGCTGTCCTCTTCGTCTTACAGACGAGGAAACAGGCTCAGAGAGGTGAAGCAGAGTTTCACAGTCGCCAGGCAGCGGCGTCAGGACGCAAACCCACGTCTGCCCGAGGCCCGTGCTCCTGCCGCTGCCCTGGGCTGCCCTGCTGTGCCGATGGCCATTTTTGTCTGAGTCCCTGTAGGTCACCTTAAGATAGATTCCTAGAAAACGAATTAGGTCCAAGGGGATCACATGCTTCAAGCTCTTGATGTGTATTGCCAGATTGCTTTTTTTTAAAAGATTACCTTACCCTACCAAGTCCAGCCAACAGTGATCTGACATGTTTTTTATAGTTAAAAGTTGCATGTTTTTTATGTTTTTTATCTTTTAAAAGTGTGGTTTAGAATAATTTGGGGGTATTTGATCACGGACCTGTCATTATAGATTTGTTCTCTCATCTCGAGGAAGCCCTTCCTCCTCGGCAGTATTTTTACTCACATCTTCTAATTCCTCTCACATTCCTCACGCAGCTATTCCAGACTGTCTCTACATTTTAGAAGCCTTCAGTCCTACCCCCGCGTCCCCCACCATAGTGGGTCAGCCTTGCCTTACCTTGAGTGCAAGGACTGGGACCTCCTGGTGTGAGCTTGCTCCCTTTTCATCTCTCACCAGACCATGGCGAGGCTCACAATTGCTCTCTTACCTCCTTTTCCTTCTTCCGGGTGCTTGGATGTCCCTCGTTTGCAGGGGGTGCCCCATTTCCCTACGTCTGTTTCCTTAGCTTTTCTGCTAGGATTTCATTTTGTCAGTTATGTCTGTTCTTCCACCTCCTTTAATTTCTCTTTCCGGCTGCTTTTCTGCTACTTACCAACATGCTCCGAAATCCTAGTTTCCCCCTGAATCTTAGCACATCTTTGAACCATCACATTTTCTTACTTCCTTTTCTTCCCAAAATAATTAATAGATGCTCATGGTAAAAGAAAATAAATAAGCAGTATCTCTCTCGAACTCCTTCAGAATAGTCAACATCGATTGTCTTATGCTTTCTTACTCTGGGCACTTCAACTCCTCGCAGTTTAACCTGTTCCTCCAGCATCTGAAGGTTGAATTGACTTGTTAATTTCTGACTTTTAAAGCGTATTCTGATTCGTCGTCATCTCCCCTGCCCTCTGTACAGCATTTGGCGCTCACAGCCTTGCTTTGGTTGGCACTAGCCATCGTGGTTCTCTGGCATCTCTATGACCACTTGTCACCCTTTTTTCCCTGTCCCCTTGAGGCAGGGATGTTCCACAGTTCAGTTCACAACAGCCTTCTCTTTGCTGTGTGCGGTTTGTGCCTGGGGATTTCAGCCAGCCCCACAATATTGACACCAGCTCTTTCAGTGACTGCCAGCGAAATTGGCAAACAGTTGTTGAGCAAAAGGCACTGTGCTAAATATTAGCCATTCAAAGACGATTAAGATGTAGGTTAGGCTCCCAAAAAGCTTCCTGTCTACTAAAGGAGAGAGAGATGTACCAATATCATTACTTCTGACAGCATCATGTGTTAGAAATAACACCAGATTCAATCAAAGGACAGGAATTTGTCCTGACACCACCTCTTCCCAACTGGGTAACCTGGGTTTGAATGTCATAACTTCTCTGAGCCTGTTTGTTCTCTTCCTGCCTGTGTTGCAAGGCCACTGTGAAGAATGAAAGAACGATGGTTCTAGAGCACCTCGCCTCTCCGCCCAGTGCCCCTCCTGAGCTGCATTTCTGTCTGCTGATTCCCCTAATTCGCCAGACAAGCACCTCAAACACAAACCCTTAAATACTTTCAGTAACAAAGCTTGAGATGTCTGGCTGCGTCCGTCAGTGGAGCACGCGACTCTTGAGCTCAGGGTTGTGATTTCGAGCCCCATGTTGGTACAGAGATTAAAAAATTAAGAAAAGAAAAGTAATGATTCCTTATGGTCTCTTTTTCTGTTCTCAATCAGTTCCTTATTTGTATTTACCTTTTTCTGCTCATTCTGTCATCACGTATTCGTTCAGATTCAAAATATCCATGATTATGGACCCTTTTCCTTAACAAACTGTAACGCATTCAGCTGCCAAGTAAGTCCTGTCTGTACTTCCTTTACTTCACTATTTGCGTCAGATCCTTCATGTTCATTCCCACTGCCATGAGTCCAGTTCGTATCTCTTTTAGATCATACCCAGAACATGACCCCATCCTCCTCATCGGGCATCTTCTTTGCTTTGCCACCCATTTGGCCCATCTCACTAAGTAGCACTCCCAGTTCTGTCACCCCCTTGTCGGAAGCCTCCAGGAACTTCCTGCTTGCCTAGCAGATAAAATCTGTCCCCTAGGCCAGCAGTTATGGCCTCCCACCCTCTCCTTCTGCCTGACTCCCTGGCCGTCTCTCTCTCTCTGTGCTCTGTGTTCTGACCAGTCTCCTGTTACTCTGCATTCCCTGATGGTGTGCTCTTACCTTTGTTCATGCTGTGCCTCTGTATGCATCCTTTTATATACTGGAATCTTCTCCGTCTTTCTGAGCTAGTTCAGGTGCAGCCACATCTTTGATGAATCAAGGTGAAACTCCTCAGGGTAAACCTCACTGGCTCCTTTGAGCTAGCCGTTACCTTCCTTTCAGATCACCTGTCATTTGACATGCCTCTGTTCCTGTGCTTTCAACTCGAATAAATTACTTGCATTTTCTCAGACCCAACATCATCTTTCGTGATTCCATTCAGTATATGTTTATGTAGTGGATGCTGGCATTTTCGATTTCTCCAACCAGAAGTCACCCTTTATTTTAGAACTGTGGTTAGATCCAGGCTTAGCTGTCCGTATGAAACTCAGAGTGTACTGCTTTCTCTTGTAGCTTTTTGTTGTATGACGTTCCTTCCCTCCTTGAAGGAAGGGACTGTATCCTGTGTAACTTCGTACTCTGCAGTATGGTGTGTGCATTTAAGTATTAAAATACTCAATAGTACTACTCTTATTGCATATTAAATTAGAAACCCAGTATAGCAGAATGCCAGCGTGTCTACACCCTGTGACCCATTACCTCCTTGCGGTGTCTTTCTGGGTACCGGTCCCTATTGCCTTTTCTTTTTTTTTCTGGGTACCTGCCTATATTTGCCTTTTTTTTTTTTCTTTAAGATTTTATTTATTTGTTTGACAGAGAGAGAGAGAGAGAGACACAGCGAGAGAGGGAACACAAGCAGGGGGAGCGGGAGAGGGAGAAGCAGGCATCCCCCTGAGCAGGGAGCCCGATGTGGTGCTGGATCTCAGGACCCTGGGATCATGACCTGAACCAAAGGCAGACACTTAATGGCTGAGCCACCCAGGGGTCCCTTCTGGGTTAACCCAAAAGGTTAAATTTTTCTATGTCTTGTCGTCATCACCTTCCTGTTGAGGTGATGACTAAATTGAATGCTAATTCAGACCTGTATGTTCACCTATAAAGAGAAATGTTGTTCAGGTCAAAAGTTAAAATTAACTAGGCTTGTGACAGTTTGTGACTTTTTTTTCCTAGCCTTCAATTTTGGACCACCTTTTAGTTCTAAACTTGCTTATGGGATTGTTAGTCTTCTCTTATTTTCAGTACTCTTGGTTCTTCTAGAAAATGTTTTGGAACTAATCTAAACACTTAATAGATTTCCCCTCCATAATTTATGTAAAATTAGCCTTATTTTTTCTTTTTTTAATTTTATTTTACCAATTAAATAAAAAGTTGGTTAGTTTATGAAAATTAATGTATTTTTCTTTCAACAGTGACATCGTGAGGAAGATTGATCAGTCTGAATTCGAAGGTTTTGAGTACATCAATCCTCTTTTGATGTCTGCAGAAGAATGTGTCTGATCCTCATTTTCCAGCTATGCATTTTGCTTGTGTTGCCATTTAATGCATGAATAAACTTGTTACCACCTGGGATACAATGAACCATTTTATATTTTTCACCTATGAAAAAACACTTAATATCTTCTATTATTGGCTGTGAGAGTCAATTTATTACATCTAACTGTGAAAAAGAAAATGAAACTAGTTTCCAGACAGTTGTGTCAGCACTTAACTATATTGGTAATCCAGCAGCCTGCTGATGAGTAATGAAGTTGTCATTTTGTTTAAAGAAACTACTTACCACCACCTTTAAACAGAGTATCCGTAGCATTAAGGCACCTGGTGGGATTGTATCATAAACCTCCGTAATTTTTTCATTCTTCGCCTCACCTTGAAGTGTTTAATTTTGATATAAAACAATGATTCAAAAAACAGCAATTTATTATATTTCCTATTACTTTCTGAGTTTGTGTTTAAAAATTCAGCTGTACGTTTTATTGCCTTGGATAATTAAATTATTGATTTTTAAGGCAGCAATTATTAAATTGGTAATAAAAGATGACTCTTGTTTTGAATTAGGGAATACACATTCTGCTTGAGGGAGAAAAATGGGCACATTTTATTAAGCATCAGATTCCAATCATTAGCTGTTTTTGAAAAACTTAATGAGAGTGATTTCTTTAGTATAGGGGCATTAACTTCTGAGCTTACACCCTTTTAACTAGAAAGTTAATAAATGGCACACAAAGAGCCAGGATGCTTTTGAATGGAGCATGTCTCAGCATATAGAAAGGAAAAAAATAGAAATTTTAAATAGATACAGAAAAGTGCAATGGTGAGATTTATTTCTTTCTTAGCAAATCCCACAGTTATTTTTTGTGATTTGATTTAGATAGTAAGGAAGCGCTCATTATCAGACTTGTAAAAACATTCCTTTATCCAATGGAGACAGAATGTATGCTATTTTTTCCTTATAATTTAGTATACAGAAAAAGTATTTATCTTCCAAATAGTGGCTTAACCATACTCACTTCTTCACCAAAGCCCCATCATCCCTACTTTTGGACCCTGTTTATGGAGTCTTCAGTGAAATTTTAAAAAATAAAGTAAACACAGATAAATATTAAGGACGTGCACATATATGCACCACATTTCCAGCTCCTTAAGTGAGTTTGTATTAAGTAGGTAACACAGGTAATCAGAGTGGAATTCATTTCAAAGGCAGAGTTCTTCAGATTATTTTTTATTAATATTAGTGTTTAGCAATTTATTATTTAAAGGGATGCCAGTGATAGCATCTGTTTATTTTTTTTAATGGAAAGGGATGTAAAAAGTAACCATAACCATCTAAGTTACTTGCAGTTGTCCAGTCTTGGTAAAATTGAATTTTGGGGAAAGCTAGCTAGTCTTAAAATTAGAATGATTTAAAATTTATAGGCATTTAATAAATTATCTTTTGTGATGCTACGTTTTATCAGAAATGTAATTTTTCTGAAGTTTCTGGCCATATACTCATTTTTCTTGAAATAACTAAATCTGAAAGCAATGAAAACCTCAAAAAGAAAAAGTTTATATACGTTCCCATGTTTATATAACAGGTATACATGTTTTTCTTAATACCTAAAACTTGTTTTAAGAAGCAATATTCACTGCAAACCATAAACCCATAGAAAATTCTGACATGTCAGAAATGAATTTATGATCTTGTTTTTAAGTGGTACTGTTTCCCTAGGGCATTAGTTCTCAAATTTCAGAATGGGGAACAATCACCTGGGACATTGTTTAAAATGCACATTGCTGGGCCCACCTTAGAATTCTGTTGGGTCTTTGGACCTTATTTTGAGAAACACTTTCTTGGAGCTATTCTTTCATGTCCTGTAGTTATATATTAGAACATTCATGATAAGTTTTGAGAAAGGGGTAGGCAGTGAGTTACTATCTTATCTACAATTTTAAATAAATTTCGAAAGACTTCTCTTCAGGTTAGATATCCCCCACCCCCACCCCAAAAATCCCATCTATTTTCTATCAGGAGTGTTACAAATGATGAACATTTTTCTGTGATAAGGTTTTAACCATTATTCAGGGTGGTTTTTTGTTTTAAAAATTTTTCTTAACAGATAAGATTTGCCATGTATATTTTATACAAAACTGCATTACAAATATGTTTTTAATTGCATTGTTTTTTTGTAGTTTTTAAGTGCCATGCCAGTTCCTTTTATATAGAAGTTCTCTCAAAATACTCAATGGGAATAAGGCAGCTGACAGAATGGGATTTTGGTGTTCCAAGAAAAAATTTATTTTGCATAAGCATGTCTGTGGTCAGATCATTTTACGTGTCTGCAGCCTGAATTGCATATCAGGTATTATGCTTGTTTAGTACCTGTACATTTACTTTTTAACTTTTGTTTTGATTTTTGTCATGTGGAATACTGCCTTGGTCACCATAATGTAATCTGTGTTTGTGTACCCTTTTTTTACTTTAAAATCTTTAAATAAAATGTTTAATACTCATCAGGACTGGAACAGGTTTAATATGTAGCATTTCAGAAATTTGTGTAAGAACAGGGTGCATCAGAATTTGTTAAAGAAGGAAAGTAGAAATTGTAGAGTTTGGAATATTGCTCTACTTAAATTAGCATTCTGATAGTACTCATGCCATAATCACAGACATTCATTCATAAAATATTGTTCAGTGTATTTTTAAACTCACTCTTCTATGTATCCCTGCTATTGGAAAACAAATTAGTAAGAACTCAGCTGAACGTAGAGCATTTTAACTAGTTTTAAAACAGAAGCAAATTTGAACAGATTCCGAATAGGTTTTTCCCAAATTATGTTGCACAGTGATCTAAAGTTCCAGAACTTCTCCTTTCTCGGTTGTAGTTGGTGTCTGTAGATAACAGCTGTGAGACTGGCGCCCCACACTTAGCAAACCTCTTTACCATAGCTTAATGTCGCCTTCCTTTCATGAGGAGAATGAAATCTTAAGTGCTTTTACTTTTTTTCCCTCCGTGGACTTGTCAGAGAGCGAGGGGTTGTATATTAAAAGCACCAAAGACTGATCTCCTGTGTCTTATTTTATTTTACTTTTTTAAAGATTTTATTTTATTTAAGATTTTATTTCTTTATTTGGCAGAGAGAGAGATAGGGAGAGAGAACATATGCAGGGGAAGTGGGAAGAGAGAGAAGCAGGCTCCCCGCTGAGCAGGCAGCCCGATGTGGGGCTTGATCCCAGGACTTGGGGATCATGAGCTGAGCCAAAGGCAGATGATTAATGACTGAGCCACCCAGGCAACCCAAAAGATTTTATTTTAAAATAATCTCTACACTAAGCGTGGAGCTCAAACTTAAACCCCGAGATCAAGTCATATGCTCCACCAACTAAGCCAGCCCCACACCCCTGTGTCTTACTATTTTATCCTAATTTCAATTCTATCCTAATTTCAAGGTGGTATTAATGAAGTTCTGCTCAAGCTAGCCCCAGTATCAAATCATGAGTTTGATTGTTTTCTTTGAGATAGTAAAATCCCAAAACAGAGTCCAGAGAGGAGCTTTGCAGCTTTAGGGAAACCACAGTAAGGCAGTCACTAAGGCAACCGGTTTCTCCCTGAAAGGTAAAGCCAATCCCCAGTTTTTACAATTCAGCAGCTTGGTTTCTGGACAACACCCACCAGTGAGTCAATCTGGTATATTGATGGCCTATCTCCCTAGATTTACCCTCCTCTGCCCTAGCACTTCAAGGATCAGTTAAAACCCAGATAATCCGTGTACTTTGTATCCATAGTTTATTGTTCCAGAATATACTGTAATTTACTATGCACAGTGCCAAAAAAAGAATCTCTGGCCTTGACATTCAAGATGGAGCGTGGACACACTGAGAAAGATGTTCATGTCTACAACAAAGAGTCTGATGAGAGGAACCAAATAAATGCAGTAAATGTACAGTATGTGGTTGTGATAGTTTATCATCTTCACCAGGGAAACTTGTCTTGAGTTTTACTTGACATTCATATGTAATTTATGCAAGATGTTTTTCAGATTTATGGTAGATTCCACAAAGCTTTCAGAATTCATATATACACAGAATTCATTTATATACAGTAAGAATTCATATATATACATACATGCTTTCGTATATTATATTCGATTGTTTTTGGCTCTTGTGCCCAGAAATATGAATGGGAGTGGGAGAGAAAATTGTTGGATGCTTCTGCTTAGACTGGATTTTGTACAATTCATCTCTAAAAGTTATGATGAAAATGAATCTAGCTCAGAATTTGAGAGTGATTTTCGGTAGTCAGTCCACCTTCATGTAGCCATTCGTGCCTTACTGACATTAACACTATTTTTACTGTAATTACTATTCTTAATGTTTTTATTGAAGAAAATGAAATTATAATTTTTCTAAGAGTTAAGTGATTGCTTGGCCTGATCTTTTACAGGATGTCTGAAAGTTAAAAAAAAAAAACCCATGCCAGCTGGATTTGAGATTTGAGAGAGATTCAGCTTTTTTTTTTTTTTTTTTAGGATTTTATTTACGTATTTCACAGAGAGGAAGAGCACAAGCAGGGGGAGTGGAAGGCAGGGAGGGAGAAGTAGGCTCCCCACTGAGCAGGGAGCCCAATGTGGGGTGGGGCTCGATCCCATGATCCTAGATTCCATGATTCTGGGGTCCTGACCTGAGTGAAAGACAGACCCAAACTGACTGAACCATGCAGCTGCCCCAAGAACTTAAGCTTTTCATTGACAGTTTAGCTGATCAGAAGCAAATTCTAATTCTATAGGAAAACCCGTTAGAAAAGAGAGCCAGTTGAAAAGCTCTATCAAAATCCTTGAAAAATTAGATACTATTTTTTTTCCATAAAAGGTAAGTGCTGGGTTTCTTGACGTAGTGACACGAAATGAGATTTGAAACTTACATGTTATAAACTGTCTGCAATGTGGGTGGTTATACTTGGTTACTTTTTTTTACATTATTCATAACATATTTAGGGGAAAATTAGGTAAAGGTAGTTAAGTACAGAAACTATTCTAACTCACATTTTATGGCCTTTTACAGAACATTTTCTCTCTAAGCAACATTTCTTTCTAGGCATCTAGGTTTTTATTTAAAAGTCAGGTTTTTAAACTTAAGGATCATGAAAGGATGTGCGTTTGTGAACAGTTCAAAAGTTTACCCATTTTGAAACAATATTTCAATGAGGAAAATCTAAATCACTGTGGCAAAGACTTGACATTTTGCTAAATTAATCCTTTAGTTTAAATTTTTAATTTTATTTATTGGAGGCATTACAATGTGTCTAGCACTCTGCCAATTCTGCAGGATTTAGAAACATTTTATTATGAGAAATTTTTTGTGATCTAAAGAATAAATTCGTTCAGAAAAGTTGGCGTAAGTTCAAAAGAATAGTCTGTATGCATGTAATTCCTTTAGGTAGGATATATTTCCTACGATTAAAATAAAAAGTAATGTTCTCCCGCAGGCAGCGAGGTCCGAAACACAGGGCAGTATGTCCGCCTCTTGCAATGGTGATTCTATCTCCTTTACCACCACCAGGGGCCAGTCTGTTGCTGTAATCAAGGTCAGAGTCACCTCAGCCCTCTGGGAGACGCCATCTGTCCACCACAGGCCAGTGAGCAAGAGGTTCTAGGATTTCATCGGTTCTCAATGGGCGGGTATTGCGATTTTACAGAACTTTCGGAAATCAACATTTGAACTGCTCTTCTGAAGGAAATCTCAAATATGTTACCCGGGAGTTTGGCAAGTTTTCACAAAGGTGCTTTGCCTTCTAGGTGTCAGAACTTTGATATTTATTCAACACAAGTGAGGACCTACTATGTGCCAGGCACCGGGGAATAATTCAAGCAAGGATTTAGTCATATCACATCTCATGCTACCTGGGCATTTTCCCCCTCTATGGAGGGTACCTTCAGCTAAAAATAAAACCAGGGCTGTTTTGGGTCATTTAAACACCGAGAAATTCAGCAAAAATAAAATTCAAGATTCTTCAGTTGTGGAACTTTCTATATCAAATATGGCGTGGCCTCACAGATTTAACCCATGAATGTTTGCAAACACTCAGATTGTCCATTAAAAACATGATTTCAGAAAAATTTTGACTCTGTTTCTATTTCAAAAACACTAAACACTTTTGTACTGGAGGTAAGGGGTTGAAAGCATCAATTTGACAAGAAAAGACTTTTTTTTAAAGATTTTTAAAAAAATTTATTTGACAGAGATCACTAGTAGATAGAGAGGCAGGCAGAGAGAGCGAGGGGAAAGCAGGCTCCCCATTGAGCAGAGAGCCTGATGAGGGGCTTGATTCCAGGACCCTGAGATCATGACCCGAGCCGAAGGCAGAGGCTTAACCCTCTGAGTGACCCAGGCACCCCAAGAAAAGGCATTTTCTTATTAATCCTGTTGAAAATGAATTTCTACCATGCCTCAATTCTAGGTAGGTATTTACTTCATTGCCCAAAATAACTGCTTGTACAATGTGCCGTAAGTTGCATTAAACAACCTCACACCTCCTTCACAGGTCTTTTCATCGACAACTTTTTTAAGACTGGGTGTGTTGTAGACACCACTTTGTAATCTGCACATTGTAACTCGGTAGTAAGAGGAACTGGGAAGTATGATGTCTGTCCACTTGCACAGTATTCTTAGAAGTATAAGAATTCCTTTGTATTTTTTAAAATACAGGTGAAAGCTTGTACTTTATCATGAGGCCTGGCAGGAGTTTTGGGGGGTTGTGTGTGTGTGTGTGTGTGTGTGTGTGTGTGTGTTGTTTTTTTTACTTTTGCTTGATTTTCACTGATGCCAGAGGAAGCTGAATTTCCCAAAGAAAGTTGCTCCTCGATGTTGAATCCACCCAGAAAGGAATATTATTTACTGATTTTAATAGCTGTCATGGGCCAGGCCTATGCCAAACATTTTGTATTCAATCCTAAGAAATTTCTGGCAGTGCCTCCCACCCCAGACCTACTAAACTGAAGTCTCTGGAGTGGGACTCAAGACTAGCATCTCAGATGTGTCTCAGTTTAAATTTTGAGAACCACTAACCTGTATTAATATGGGCTACTTTCACCATTCAACAGATTAAAAAAAAAAAAATGGAGATTTAGGAAGCAAACTCCCCATGTTTCCGGTGCCTACTGCTTCTAAAGAGATTTTATATAAATACAAAGTTTGCTCTAAAATCTGTCTCCTTCTGAGAAATTACAACGAAAACACTGTTTTTCAAATTCTGTCTTGCTGACTCAAAGACCATCTCTGTGGTTATGTTTAACACCTCAGTCCGTTCTCTGCAACTGTGTCAGTTCAAGTCGGCCAGCCTTTCGTGTGATACTGTACTCTGTCTTTCCATAGTTTGAGCCTCCTACTCTATAGACAGGCCAGGACCCCTTCCTTTCAAGCAGGTAGAGCTGTGTGGTAGTCCATCAGAAACTGTTCCCAGGAGCTCCTGGGTGGCTCAGTCGGTTAAGCATCTGCCTTCACCTCAGGTCATGATCCCAGGGTCCTGGGATCAAGCCCTGCATCAGGTTCCCTGCTTAGCAAGGAGCCTGTTTCTCCCTCTCCTACTCCCCCTGCTTGTACTGTCTTTCTCTCTCTCTCTCTCTGTCAAATAAATAAATAAAATATTTTTAAAAAGAAAAGGAAAAAAAAGAAACTGTTCCCATATCTGACACTGGGTGTGAGCCTGCCCAGTGAAAGAATCCTGTGTCTGGCCTCCTTCCCCAACTCGGACACCCTCAGATCAAGAAGTCCAGGATGCTGCTGATTTCTGGGAACTCAAGGTGCCCTCTGAAACACACCTATCACTAATGCTCTAGGTGACTGCAAGGGTTCGTTCTTTTAGCTCTCTTGGAGTTCACTGTGCCCATATGTGGTGATCTGTGCCGACTGCCCACCGTGTGACTCCAGAGAGGTAACCTGCCTCATCCTCGCTTTCCCATCCTTCTCTGTTTTCACCCTTCCCAAACTCAACCTTCCCTCTTCCCTACTCTCCTACCATTTCTCCAGTACCCACTAGGATCCTCCTTCCTGGGTCAGTGAACATTACCAAAACTCTCAACCTATTCATCGCATTCTCCTTCTCCTTCTGACTCCCCTGGGGTCATTGTTTTCCCTCCACACTCTGAAGTAGAAGCTGCTTGTTCTCCAGATGGTTCCCAGCCCAGGGGCCAGCATTCTTCCGGTTCCTTTGGTTCCTTCGTGCCACTGCCTACTATTACTCCTCCACCCAAGTAGGAAAATCCCACTTCTTCCAGGTTCATGCCCCGGGGCTCGACCTCCTTGTCTGATAACGCCCTCCTGTTTATTCCATTTCACATGAGGAGGATTTGGCCCCTGGGACATTGCTGTCTCTACCCTAAGGGCTACTTCCTTCCCCGGACCAGAAATCATGAGCTGAGCCAAAGGGAGACCCCCAGGTGGTCCCATTCGTTGGCTTGTTTTATTATCATCTGTCACTTCCACCAATCTGGGGGCTCCACGAGGAAAGGCCATGTCAGTTTCATTGCCCACTGTAGTCCCAGCACCTGGAGCAATGCTTGGTACACAGACCCTCCAGAAATATTTATTAAATGAATGAATAAACCAGTGAATGAACAAACATTACTGGAAAGAGGAAGCTCCCGGTGGCTGGTGGTTTCCCTCTGAGTGGAGATCGTCAGAGTAACTTTCATTGCTACAGCAGAGTGGGGGCTAAGGAGCCAGGACTTTGAAGAGACCACATCGATGGTTTTTATGCTTTTATGGGGACTGGAAAGTGGAGCTAGGAAAAGGCCTTCACCCACACACTGAATGCTGACCTAGGCTAAAGAAACTTTTTGCTACAGTTGGGAAGGTGAATCATTCTGGGGTTTTGTGGGATTCCCCAGCACTGATATAAACGGAAGCTTTTAGACAAGACCCTTAATTTCTCAGGTAATACATGGAAATCTGGGGAAAGGGGCCTCCTGAAATACTGTAGAGGCTGCAAAACATAGACCGGTTTAGTTGATTATGAGTTTTCCACTTTGTAGGAAGAATTTAGGAGAGGAGAATTTCAGTTTATAGATGGCCTCGATTGCCTTAGCCAGGTGAATCCTATTGAAAAGGCTCAGTGGCAGCACATTTCATACTTTGAGGATGGATCTGACTCTCAGAAATACTCCAAAGCTATTTAGAGTCAAGTCTCATGTGGGTGGCAAATCTGGGAAATATTGTTCTGGAAACTTGGACCTTAATTCTGCCTCCTTTCTTCCCCCTGATGCAAGAACCTCTGCTGGAATGACTTTGAGGTAAATAGGACATTTTGCTTCTTCTTCTTGACCCACAGAGGAAGGCTTAAATTCTCAGGGGAGAAGAAATGATGATGGAGAGAACATCTTTTTTTCTCTCCAGCTCAATGATTCCCCAAAGCTGTGTTCTTTGTCTTTGCATTCAGCCTCCTGGAAGTACCCTAGGTGCTTGGCCATGGACCGAGGTGTGGAGAGGGTGTATCTCCAAAGCTCTTCTAAGTCCATATTTGCAGAACCCAGAAGAATATTTAATTGGTTCTATACTCCAGGCTACTCGTAACAGGATTTCACAGGGTTGATATGTGGGGATGAAAAGAGAGTCCTTGTACCTCTAGTTTAGAATCCTTATCCTTAGAAGTTTACAAGACTGCAGGGTCTTGGCCACAGGCCTGAAAGTGTTCTCCCATGGTGCTCTCTGGTAGCAGAGAATGTCCCACTCAGAGTCGCACTTAATTCCCCACCTTCCATCCTTAATCCACCTCCGTTATCACGTGAGTAACTGCTATTCTTTCTTTCTTAGAGATTTTATTTATTTGACAGAGAGAGAGCGAGCAGGAGCAGGAACACAAGCAGTTGGAGTGGGAGAGGGAGAAGCAGACTCCCCATTGAGCAGAGAGCCCGATGCAGGGCTCGATCCCAGGACCCGGGATCAGGACCTGAGCAGAAGCCAGATGCTTAACCTACTGAGCCACCTGGCACCCCAAGTTAACTACTATTCTTACCCCCACATCCCATCTCTGCTGCTAAGATGAGTAGAGGAAACAGGCATTTTGGGGTTTGGGGGACAGAAAGAATTGCAATTGCCTTGCTTTTGTTTTGTTTTTTGTTTTGCTTTGTTTTGTTTTGGATGACTTCTAAACTCGTTTTTACTAAAAAAAATCAGAGTTTGCTTCGTGAGGATTAGTATCCTGTGACTCTGTCTCCGGGTCTACAATTAAGATTCATACTCTGGGGGCACCTGGGTGGCTCAGTGGGTTAAAGCCTCTGCCTTCGGCTCGGGTCATGATCCCAGGGTCCTGGGATCAAGTCCTGCGTCGGGCTCTCTGCTCAGCAGGGAGTCTGCTTCTCCCTCTCTCTGCCTGCTACTCTGCCGACTTGTGATCTCTGTCTGTCAAATAAATAAATAAAAATCTTAAAAAAAAAAAAAAGATTCATACTCTGTGGGCACCTGGGTAGCTCAGTGAGTTAAGCCCCTGCCTTCAGTTCAGGTCATGATCACAGCATCCAGGGATCCAGCCCCACATTGGGCTCCCTGCTCAGCAGGGAGCCTGCTTCCCTCTCTCTCTCTGCCTGCTGCTCTGCCTCTTGTGATCTCTCTCTCTGTCAAATAAATAAATAAAATCTTAAAAAAAAAAAAGATTCATACTCTGCTTGCATGATTCTTGGGCCTTTGGGCCTTCAAAGAGTATCTACCTCCTTTTAAAACTTGGAGTAATCTTACCAAGGCCCTTTCTATTAATGTGAGCTTAACAGAAACCACGTCTGATTTCCCCTTCTCAATTTCCTGTTTTCTTCACCCTCCGACATCAGACAGAGATGTTATAAATGATGGTGGACTGTATTGAGTTAGTGCTTTTGGTCTTTTAGGTTAAGCAAGTGTTAGGTGTGAGGACCTAACTGCCATTTCTAACACGATCTACATGGGGAAAGATCTTCTATGTTCTAAATAAAGACAGACAAGCAAACTAGTAGACCTAGTGTTACTGTGGAAACAGTCTCTATGTGTATGCATGGGTGGTCATACACATGACACATATAAAGGCAATGCTCTGGGGCATCCTCTCCGGGACTATCCTTTTGGGGCCTTCGTGAATCTGAGGCCTCCCTGAGTATTTCTTGAAGGTGGGCTACACAGCTTCAACCAGTAGACTTGTAAGGTAAGGGAAGTTTATTTCTTCCTCTCTTAACAGTCCGCGACAGATGCTCTGGGTCTGCAGCTGGAAGGATGGGCTTCTGTTTCCCATTGACATTCAGGGGCCCAGGCTGATGCCATCTTCCAACCATAGAAAGGGGAAAGGCGGGCAGGTACATTCAGAGGAGGTGTTACGGCCCAGGCCCCGACGGAGCCTGCCTCACTTAGGCTCGCATTACTTCGGCTAGAACTCAGTCCTTTGGCCTTTCCTAAAACCAGGGAGGCTGAAGAATCCCAGCCAGCGGCACGCCGCGGAAGAAGAGGCAAGTCGACGTTGGTGGCCTCCCAGTTGCTTCCACCACGCTGCAGCAGAATTTCTTCCAGACTGAGTCATGTCCGACGAGAGGCCCGGAACTGACCCTCAGAGGGACGTCAGCATCTGTTTCACATGGAGACAGGTTAGGTGGGAAGTCCTGAATTGACAGTAGGAGGGTCACCGGCACAGTCCCCTCTTGGTTCCTGGGGACCGCAGCTCTTATGTCCCTCTTGGACGTCCTTCAAGGAAGGCTCAGGTGGCTCAGCTGAGAACAGCCTAATGCAGGGAACAGCCCTAGACCTTGTGCGGATGCTCCATGCCCAGGATGCTGCCCTTCAAGACTGCCTATTGGCTTGACACTTTGGTCTCCTCCTTTGTTCTCCTCACCTCCCTCTGACCTCCGTCCAGGCCAGTTGCTGGTTTGGCCTTCTTGAAGTTGTCTCTTTCACACTCAAACACACTCAGCTTTTTGCTCTCCCAAGCTGCAGAGTGGGTCTATGTTGGGGGCCTAGGGCCGAGGGCCTCGTGCCTCCTTCCTGTGAAGGGCTCCCTAACTGGAAATCTTCTATGGCCCAAGCAGTTCAGAAGACATAGACATAAAATGCACTCAGTAAGAATCCTCATTTGTCCCTTCACCTATGTCAACAGCTTTGTAATGGTGGGATTTTTTTTCTTTAAGATTTATTTTACTTATTTGGCAGAGAGAGAATAAAATCAGGGGGAGGGGTAGAGGAAGAGGGAGGAGCAAACTCCCTGTTGAGCAGACAGCCCGACCCTGGGCTGGGTCCCAGGACCCGGAGATCATGACCTGAGCCAAAGACAGACACTTAATGGACTGAGCCACCAGGCACCCGGGTTTTTTGTTTTGTTTTGTTTTGCTTTGTTTTAAATGTAGGTGATCTGCCACCTGCCTCCCTATCTAAGTTAGAAACCCTTGATCTAGATTTAATGAGTATCTTATTATGACCTACGTGTTGTGGCTTATATATACTTCTTTGTTTACTCCTCAGCACCTAGCACATGCTTAGCACTCACTAAATGCTATCGATACTAGCTTTTCCTTCCTTCATTTATTATTTTAAGGGAAAAAAATTTTTTTAAATAACATCACAGCTACTCTATTTTATTTCTTTTATTTTTTTAAGACAGAGAAAAAGACAAAGAGGAAGTGAGCATGGGGTGGGGGTGGAGGCAGAGGGAGAGAGAGAGAGAATCCCAAGCAGGCTCCACACTCAGCACAGACCCCGACACAGGGCTCAATGTCACAATCCTGAGATCATGACAGAAGTTGAAATCCAGAGTCTAAAGCTTAACCGACTGAGCCACCCAGGCGCTCCAGAGGATTCTTTTTATAGTGAAGCTTTAGACGAGTTAAGCATTGGCTACTCAGCCCTTAAAATAAATATTACAGATGAAGCAATGACAGAATAGACAACAGAATAGGCTAACTATATAGCCCTCCTGAGGAAGATTCTACCAAAAGCTAAAAAGAAAAAACAGTTTAAAGACTATATGTGTTAGAAAGATGTAAAGCTAGATATTTACTGTACTATTCTAGATCTTGCTTTGTCATTGTACTTATATTGTGGTTTGCCTGTGCTTTTCACAGCATTATAACTACATGTGGAAATGAGGATCTGTCTCGATAAAAATATGGCAGCTATAAAGAGAAATACCATCTATGCAGGCTAGAAGTTGACCTGATCAAGAAATTCTTCACACACTCCTTTGTATCTTCTGGCTAAGTGAACCTGGAGAAGGAATTGTAAATTATGGAATAATAGCCAAAATTTGAAAAGGGGAATCTGCTAGGTGGGAAATGAGTTCTTTTTTAAAGAACTTGGTTTATGGGGAATGAAGGAAAAAACTGATGGATGGTTTAAAAGGAAATGTTTGACTGAAGCCTGCCTGCTGTACCCATAGCTACCTGCCCACAAGAA
Source organism: Martes martes (assembly GCF_963455335.1). NCBI lineage: Eukaryota > Metazoa > Chordata > Mammalia > Carnivora > Mustelidae > Martes > Martes martes. Next base: position 93,162,558 of record NC_137888.1, read on the forward strand.
TGTGGCTCCCTGGTGACAGCTGCGCTAATTATAGAAAAACAAGTTGAGTGGAAGAAGATGAATTATGTAAATTTACATTGACTGAGGATCTTGTTGGAACATTTAGGAATTTTGGTTATTAAAAATAAATCTAAGATTTTCTTACATTGAAAAGCAATGGAACTGAAGGATAATTTGCCAGAGTCTTAGCATGAAATCTGGATCAGCAAAAATAATATTTATTCACATTACTGTAAATTACTTGTGGGTAACAGCCATTTTGTGGATGCGAGGGGAATCTAAAGTTTTTGGCTGGAAGTTTACATATGATTTTTTGTTTATTTAAAAAAAAAATGATAGGTACCCCCCAATCACCTTTTTCATAAACCATTGCTGTTAAAATAGAAGCCTGCAACTTTCTCTGTTCCATTTCAAGCAGTTTTCCTTTTTTGTTGGTTTTTTTTTTTAAGATTTTATTTATTTGACAGAGAGAGAGACAGCGAGAGAGGGAACACAAGCAGGGGGAGTGGCAGAGTGAGAAGCAGGCTTCCCACTGAGCAGAGAGCCCAGGACACTGGGATCATGACCTGAGCCAAAGGCAGAGACTTTAACCCACTGAGCCACCCAGGCACCCCCCTCAAGCAGTTTTCTTATTCTAAAATATGATCTAGCTTCAAGGCTGAGGATTAAGAAATAATAAAGAATGGAAAGCCACTCAATCTTCTAAAAGAAAACATTTTTTTTATTTGTGTTCAAAGATGGGTCATTGAAATCAATACCTTCATAAGGAGGATTCTTTACACATTTAGAAATTTGATAAAGTCAGTTTTAGTGACTGTGTTCACAAAAGCGAATGAAACTGGTATTTAAAAATTTTTCTTAGTGAAACATTACTCAACACTTAATTTAATATACTGTAATTTTAAATGAACCTTTTTCCTACTCAGACACGTTGAAGATGCAGCTCCATTGTTTCAGTCACCCACTCACTGAACCCAAAAATGACTTATTGCTTGGTACATATCAGGAAGGTGGAGGGTCTACCACTAAGACAGCACAATTCACAAGAAAGGTTGTTTTCTCACTCACTCCCCACCATCATAACACTTTGACTAAGTGGGGAGAGCACTGTTACATCGAGGTCAGAAAAATGTGTGAATGCAAATAGCCTTGTGTTTCTTGTGGCTCTTGACTCCCAAATATGTATATTTTAATAGAATCTACAGTTCAGGAGAGAACGCCCAAGCCTTTTCCCAATGCCGATCTTTCACGATTTGTCTTACAACAAAAATTCCCGTGCAGACAAAGGACAGCTTGAGGATACCCAGTGTTCATCTTTAGCACTGACACTGCACTTTCATCTGTAACGTGCCTTGCAAACATTAACTAATTAAGAGGAACAACACCCCTGCAAGGTATTTAGCAACATGCAAAAATGAAAAGCTACAAGCAAGACAAGACAGGATGCATAAATCATGAAGTGTTAAATCAACATGACCTGAAAACCAGCAGGACTCCCTCCCCCTTTTCTTGTCACCACCGTCTTTGGGGAAAGGAAAGAAGTCAGATTTTATGCCAACTGATGGGGAGGGGGTGATGTCGGGGGAGGGGTGGGTGGGAGGATGGTGAGATAATTTCAAGTATCACATCTCCAAAAGGGAAATGTTCTACTAACTCAGAGAAGGGGGGCTCAAGAATATAACCCTTTTAGAAATACCCCAGAGAATAGAAAATCAATCCAGTGTTTAATTAATCTACTGCAGATTGACTTCACATAGAGGAGCCCCAACCAGGAAAGTCCTCCGCTAGGAAATCTGACAGTGAGCAGTTGGAGAGTCTAAGAGGGCAGGAGAATGCCCCGTAGTGTAATTTTCAGTTTTGGTTCTTTAAGGGGTGGGGGAGGGCATCCTGACTGCCTTGGGGTCCTACAGTATTTTGTTCACTCACTCTCTGAAAGCGTTCTTAGTAGGTAACAGCATTACATAACGGTGAGTAGAATCAAGTTCCCCAGCTTGTAGAAGAATGAACAGAGTGCCATTTAGAAGAATCTGCTGTTCAGGGCTTTGGATGAAGAAGACTGGGATTCTAAGCCATGATCCAAGTCTCTGTCTCTTCACCTCATATGGTTTGATAGTCCCTATCTCGAACATGATGCTAGAACGAGACATGGAAACATGGATGGAAACACGCTTGAAGTGCAGAGCAGATACTCCATGAACTAGTGTTTTTCTCCTTACTGCCTTGGGTGTGCTGTGGATAGGAAGTAGGCGCACTCCTGTCTTAACCACATGAGATCCCCACCTTAAAAGCAGTTCCTAGAGTCCGGTCAGATGCTCTTGAGTTCCATGGTCTAATGCGCTGGCCAGGAGCCACATGTACTACTGAGTATTAGGCTCAGTTCAGATGAGCTGTCAGTGTAGACTACATGCTAGATTTCAAAGACTTAGTAAGAAAAGAAGTGTAAAAATTTTTATTTTTATTTATTTATTTATTTTTAAAGATTTTATTTATTTATTTGACATACAGAGATCACAAGGAGGCAGAGAGGCAGGCAGAGAGAGGGGGAAGAAGGTTCCCCGCTGAGCAGAAAGCCCGATGTAGGGCTCGATCCCAAGACTCTGGGATCACGACCCGAGCTGAAGGCAGAGGCTTTAACTCACTAAGCCACCCAGGTGCCCCTGTAAAAATTTTTATTAATAATTTTTATATTTATGTCATGTTGAAATGAGAATATTTTGGACATAATGTGTTAAACAAAATATATTTTAAGATATATTTTATATATATTTAAATATAATATAATAATTTAAGTACAATATAATATAAATATACAAATATATTTTTATGTAAAAAAATTGTGGCTATGGAATACTTAGTTACATATGGGGCTCACATTTGTGGTTCACATTACATTTCTGTTGGACAGTGTTGGCCTAGAGCATAACTCTCAAATATCCTAGATCTCACAATTCATCAGTGAAGGGGTGCCTGGGTGGCTCAGTCGGTTAAGTGTTTGCCTTTGACTCAGGTCATGATCCCAGAGTCCTAGGGTCAAGCCCTACATTAGGCTCCCTGCTCAGTGGGGGTGTGTATCTCCTTCTCCCTCTGTACTCTTTTCCTCAAAGCAAATAAATAAATCTTAAAACAACAACAACAACAATTCATCAAGGAAAGAATGTTTAAGAATGTACCCCCAAAACATAAATTTTTTGTTAGAAGTTTCCTTTATGTACATTAGAAAACATACAAAAACAGAAAGCAGACATGAATAAAAGTCTCAGTATCGTCTTCCCACACCCCAGTGATCACCATGTGTATCCCTGGGATGTGCACATGCCCCTTTGAAAATTGCTACCTTAGAACTGGCTCTTGATGAGGCAAAGGACCCATTTATCACACTCCCTTGGGGAGTAGAGGAACTGGATGTTTATAATGGGAGAGAAACAAAATTACAAAAAATTGAAACAACACACAGATTACACAAGTACAACCGAAGTATAGTATTACAAATGTTACACCTTGAGTAAAAAAAAAAAAAAATTGCTAGCAATAGGCTCCTCTCAGTTTTAGCACCTGAAGTTTGTTGGTTGGCGCACAAGTGGAGGAGGGACCAAGTGAGAGGTGGTGAGATCTAGCCCTGAAGCTATCTGTACACAGAACTTTACATAGGATTGCAAAATTGTCAATTGTTGGAATCAAAGATGATGGGGGAGGGACTAAGGCAGATATTCTCCCCACCCATGACCCCCCTTCCTACCCCTACCCTTATAGTTAAGAGGAACAGTCTCTGAGTTTCTCAAAGTTCATTAAGAAGAGAAGGAAAGGAAAGAAGAAAGTGGAGAAGGAGCCAGTCCCCATGTCTATGTTTACAGGTTTCAGCTGGTACAATGGAGTCCCACTCCACACAGGTCCCCCAGAGGTGACAAGACCTTTCCTGATGGCAAGTGTAGGGAGATGCTAAAATTTGAAGGCAGCAGTAAAAGACTCTTCTGCCCAAGTTTGGATCAAGAACCGAAGACATTATGGGCTTGGACACTGCATGGGAAACTATGTGCACTAGAGACCAGATGACCATCTGGGACTCTTGAATGACCCTAGGGAGAGGAGGATTCCAAATCATGACAGACATTAATTTTCTGGCAGTAGACTTATTTGAAATAGAAATGTGACAAGTTTTTTTTTAAAGATTTGATTTCTGTATTTGAGAGAGAGAACATGAGGGGGGCAGGTAAGGGAGAGGGAGAGGGAGAAGCTGACTCTGCTGAGCAAGGGAGGCCGATGTGAGGCTCGATCCCAGGACCCCGAGATCATGACCTGAGCCGAAGTCAGATGCTCAACCTACTGAGCCACCCAGGTACCCCTGAAATGTGACAAGTTTTTAATGAAAAATATCTTAATTTATAAATGTACATAGTTACATAATTTGAAACGTCAAATAGAAATGAAAATAAAAGTCCCTCACCCCACCCCCTCACTTTAGATTCCCACTTCCCAGGAAAAACCACCTTCAACTTTTTAAGCTGTTTCTTCCCACATTTACCTCCATAATTCTAAATAAGGTAATTCATACTACTTCTGAAGTTTCCGAGTTTTATATTTTAATCTAAGGACTGCTTCCTATGGAAGACAAAAGTTCAACCCCCTTACACACACACACACACACACACACACACTCTCTCTCTCTCTCTCTCTCTCTCTCTCATAGCACAATTTCACAATTTTGGTTATTTATAGAGGATTTACATTACTATGACTACATCAATTTTATTCACCGCAGACCCAGGAATATATTGTGATTTCCTTTCTCGAGTGACTTTTTTCTAGAGTTAGCACCTAAGCACACAAACCAAAACAACTTTGCTGAGTTTTCTGTATACCCATTTATCACTCGTTCATCTTCAAACATTACACGACACACTAGGGTTCTCTCAGTTTGTTCAACCATTAGGAAATGTGTCATTTTCTGTCATTTCTCATTCTTCTGCACTCATCTCACCTGGAATGCTCTTGTCACCTGGGGCTTCCCTCCTGCATCAGTCTCATCTTTCTGTCCTGTGTCCTTATCTTTTCTAGCCTTTTGTCATCATTGTTGCGGCTGTTCTTGTTTATTCATTTATTCCCCCTTTAATGAGCGGTTTGGAAAGAAGCACAGATCATTTTTCCAGGACGGCTGCTTGTCGGGTAGTAGGAATGTGCTATTTCCCAACCTCAGTCTTGTAGAGTAAAAGTCACAGCAGCAACACAGTAACAGTGGCACCTCAAAACCATGAGCAGTGAGCAGTACAATACCAATGACACACCGAAGGGAAGTTCCTTCTCCCAGCTGAAGCTGACTCCAACCATCATCATCACTGGCGGACTTCATAGAAGAACGCAGAGTCCTCTTACACCCAATAGCACACACATTTTGTCTGTAAGTACTGGATTTAAGTAATTCATAACAAGTCATTTTATAAGTTCTGGAAAGTAGCTCTTAGACATATGGGAAAGTAAATGCTTATACAAATGTGGGTCATTCACCTCTAAGAACCAAAGCAGCTCCTCATGCTGAAAGTGGAACATTTTGAACAAAAACACTCTGTAATAGATTGAGATATGGAAAATATGTTAAAATCCATGTTTGTAAGGACAGAAAGATTAAAAGTTAAATATTTCTTGGTCATCTTTGGAGGATGCTTATTATCCTGAAAACTGGTAGATAAAAGGTGAACAGCCTGCCTGTCCTGAAAAACAAAAAGCAGAAAAATAACTCTATACCTCAGGGTAACCAATAGACCACGAGGGAGAGTTCTTCCAAACACACATTCTAGCTAATAAATGAGGAAGAAGTAAGTGATATTGCAACCTCTAACGAAATAATAAATCCAGGCAATGTTCATCAGTGGCCTCTGAAAGCATTTGTTGAAAATTGATGGGGAACATTGTAATTGATGGATCAGGCTGACAACACCTGATCGGCTAAAAACAAGCTGAAAACCATGATTGATCTTCATCTTAAAAAAAAAAAAAAAGAGTCAAGCAGACATTGTGTGTCTCAGGTGATATAAATAGGAAGTATACAATATGGCCAATAAACTCTTCTTGTCAACAAATCACACATAATCTGATCAAGTCTCTAGATTTTACTACCATTATCAAAGAAAATGGAGGCCACGGGACATGAAAAATTGACATTATTGGGACACAGTCAACAAAATCAGAATATAGGCACCTGCACAGGCCAAATGACAGTTTTTTCCCACCAATAGATGGGAAAGAAAAAGGAGTACCTATAGGTTTAAAGACTTAAGAAACACCCAAGTGTAGGAGGTGGATCTTGATTCAGTCATACCCACTTTCAAAAGAAGCCACCAAGCAAGACTTTTATCAGACAACCAGGGAAAGGTGACAGAAACACTGACTACATATTTGATGATATTAAAGAATTGTTATTAAGTAGTTAAGGTATGGCACTGGTGTTGTGATTGTGTTTTAAGAGGATTTGTTGTTTAGAGGTACATACCAGAGAGAAGAGAAGCTTATTCTTTTGCTTGTCTTCTTGGTCCCACCAACTGCTATTCCGCGGGATTGGCTCTCTTTACAATGCAGTCAGAAAGCTGGTGTAGATGCCCAGGCCTCCTCTGGCTTGTCACAGAGCCTACTCTGTGTGGGCCCTTGGAGTCGGCTGGGTCTTCAGAGCCAAGGAAGAGCCGGCATAGCTGGCACTGTGAATGGTGGTAATTGCTGAGTGTGAAAGTGTGTGCCAGGGCCAGTGCTTGGGAGTACTGGGGCCACGGTACATGGAAGAGTGCATGCTCTATCCAAAAGCTTTCAAACTCAATGACACACAGAAGGAGAGTGAACACTGGAGCCCAGGAACACAGATCTAAGCTATAGCCTCTCCTCAAGTTCACGATCCCTACAGTAGACCTAAACCTTATCCCGTACTTGAGCTGAATCTAGACTTTTCTTGGAAGTATAACTTTTGGCCATATCCACCTCTTTGACAGCCCATAGAGAACTCTGACTAGCTAGCGCCTAGTCAGAGTGGATTAAAAAATATTTCACTTATCAAACTGACAAAGCAAGAATGGGTAGGAAATGCAGGACCAGGAAAAAGGCCGTCCCGTAGGGAGCCTGTCTGTGTTGACCTAATGATAAGAATCTGTATACCAAGGGTGTCAGCCAGACAGGAAATCCATCCTGGTGAGAGTCAGAAGTGCCCCAGTCAGGACTAACAGGCTGTGGCCACATCGATTGGCTCCAAAGGGCATCCTTTAAACACACAGGCAAAGGGCATGTCTAGACTTTGCAGTCACCAGAGATTTTGCTGGACACTGTAAGGGAGTAAAGGGCAGTGGGAGGAGGATTAAGGGCCTAGGAAAGAAGCAGGAAACTTACTTCTTTCCTCCTTGTGATTAGTCGATTTTTATTCAATTTAAAAATAATTCTGAGGGGCTCAGTCGGTTAAGCGTCTGCCTTCGGCTCAGGTCATGATCCCAGGGTCCTAGGATCGAGTCCCACAACAGGGTCTCTGCTCAGCAGGGAGTCTGCTTCTCCCTCTGCCCCTCCCCCTATTGTGTTCTCTCTCTCTTTCTCTCAAAAATAAATAAATTTAAAAATCTTAAAAAAAAATTCTGAGATTCTCCCTAAATATTAGAGAAGTACCTGCGGTAGGAAAGTATTACAAAAAACGGGGGGTTTTGGGTGTTTCAAGATCTTGCTGATAGGATTATTGGCTCATGTGGTGGGTTAATAGCAAGGCTCACCATATCAACTTCTGTGTTGTCAAGAACAAATACTTACTGAGACTACCATGTAAAGGAACCATACCAAACCCTGTGGGGGACATGGGCATGATAAGATGCAGTTCCTGCCCTGTCAGATCTTTCAATACAGAAGATGATCTAAGATCATAAAACTACATTCTAATACATAATATGGTGAATATCAATGACCATGAGATTAGGAAAGACTGAGATAGACAGGCAAATCTTCACAAAAGATCTGGGAAATGATGCTAGCTTTAAAGTCTGGCCCCAATTTTAGTAGATGTTAAGAGGGGAGAGAGACTTCTTATCTAATTATTTCATGCTATACTAGATGTTGTTTGCCTTCCCTCTAAAGAAGTTGTCTTGCCCAAAGGCTCTTCTAGGCAGTCATGTTTTAATGCCCAGAACCTCTGTTCCAGCAAGTTAGGTTAAAGTTGGTTTCATGACCCAGGAATGTCACTCCCAGGCGTGGCCTGACCAGAGTGGCCTGGCTTAGAAAGATATTCTGAGCCCATGAGAGTCTCCTTTTTGACAATGTAAAGGTAGAGATACGAAAAGAGCTAAATGAAAGGATGTCATGTGTAAGTCAAAGTTCTGAAGAACTTTGGTGGTAGTACGAGGCTACCTGGGAGCTTGAGGATTTTTTGGTGCCAGTTGAGGGTGTCCTTAAATCCTCTACCTCTAAGTGACTTGAAGTAAATGGAATGGATATCTGTTTAACCAAATCATCTGATTAAATCACGTGGACAAGATGAATGTAAATAGTAACTTTTTGCCTTCTCTCTTAGCTCTGAGGCTCTTTGTACAAATACCTTGAAAGTCATCTTAGTAATTATAGAGTAGACATTACCCTTTTATTTGCATGCGACAGGAACTGAGAAGTGGCATGAGTTAACCAGAACTTCCAGTTTCTTTTTCTCTTACTCCCAATTTCTCTCTCCCTCTCCCTCCCTCCTTCCTTGTCTCATGGGTGAAATGAGAACAATGAGAAATTTAAGGTGAGAAATATAATCAAACCAGGTGTAGAGCTAACACACCACTGTGACCGGATGTGGTCTACAAATCTGATTCTGAGCTTGTAACTAGCTGTGGGGGGTGCGGGAATGTGGTTAATAACAACCTTTTTAGTATTTGTAAGACAGAAGTAAAGCAGCTGAGGCCCAACGGAAATACCTCTCATGGGTCCTCATGAAGGAAATGCCACGTCATCCTTAACCAATGAAGGACAGGTGGCTCTTTCTTCTAATATCCATTACACAGATGAAGAGCATAATACCAAATTCGGGTAAGGAAGGGAACTCTCCTTGTTTTAAATATGAACACTGATGGTTTGACTTAATCCCAGGAAAAAGTCTGGGAGGGGAAAATATAACATGCCTAGTGGAGCAAACAGCCTTCCAGTCTTCCAGGAAATGTTTGATGAATAGCATTCCTCAAAACTGTGCTTTGATAAGAATTAAAGAATGGAGAGGTTATATCCTAAAGGGCAGAAATTGGATACAGTTGATTCACAGTAGTTGTGTATTTCTGACATTTTGATATGTGGAGAATCAATGGAGCAGGTGTTATGGTTGGCATCAAAGAGACAAAAGTGGAGAGGTGACACCAGAAGATCTTCTAGATTAGGTACAGGTCTCAGTAGAGCATCCGAGCAGGCGTGGGGTTGGTAGGGTCCTAGAGGCCTGTGGGAATTATTATGGGCCACCCTGCAGCAGATATTTCATGGAGGGCCTTAGAGTTTCCTTAGAAGTTATGGATGATTGTTTACAACTGAATAATTTTGTAACAGTTACTGGCAGGTTGTTCTCCCTTTGCCTAAAATCACGGTAATGCCATGTTTATTTTATCTATTTTTAAATGTGTAAAACATACTGACTGCCTGGCACTTGTCCATGCAGGAGAAAGTGGTTAGAGCACACGAGGAAAATATTATATAGAGCTTTATTTGACAAGATGATTTATTTAAAAATCAACAAAGTGGCTAATGGAACTTCAGAGTAGTAATTTCACATTTATATTAAACTTTAATGAGCCCATGTGGTTTCTTTAAAATCTATATTACCTGTGTAAAGAAAACCTATTCATTAGAAATCCAGTCTCTGATTTTGGTAACAGAGCCAATATTCATATCCCACAGAGGCCAGTTCTAGCAAGCTTTAAAATCCAAGATATTTAACTTGGTGAATATAGGACTTTATTATCAACACTTATTTCCCATGCTGTCAATTGAAAGAATATGTTGACCACCTACTGTAACTAATTTAACTTGTAAATAAATGGTTGAGACATTAATGGATGAAACAACAGAGTTGTTAATATTTTCTTATGAAAATAACTTCTATACTTACAGTATGCATATTTTCAAGTAATCATTTTATTGCCTGATGTTTTAATATATAATTTTATAATTTATTTATAAGGAAAAATGTGTATGTCGATTCCAATTGCTAGTTCTGTATTTTTCTCTTAAATTGTAAAAGGAGAAAGTCTAATTGGCCTAATTAATTAGTATCAACCCCTCTGGGCCAGGACTTTTGGGTCAGGCTAAGCTACGTTATTGGCCAGCCTATGATTCAGGGCCCCACTCCTGATCCATTCAGTGACCACCCTTTGCTCAAGGAATAGTCTAGATCATAGCAAAAGACCGTGAGCAGGATGGGTTCTGTTAAGAGGATGAAGGCATTGCTGGCATCATGATTGGTGTGTTTCATATCAGAAGTTTCCAATCTCTCTTTATCATAAACCACTTTGATATACATCCTTGTTTGTTTGTTTTTTTAAGATTTTATTTATTTATTTATTTGGCAGACAGAGATCACAAGTAGGCAGGGAGGCAGGCAGAGAGAGAGGGGAAAGCAGGCTCCCCACTGAGCAGAGAGCCTGATGCGGGGCTCGATCCCAGGACACTGGGATCATGACCTGAGCCTAAGGCAGAGGCCCCAACCCACTGAGCCACCCAGGTGCCCTACATCCTTGCTTTATATCTTTTTGCACTTGTCCATTAACTCTGCTAAGATAAATTTCTGGAAGAGTAACTATTAAGTCAAAGGATCTGAAAAATTTTAATTTTACTACCTGTCCTGACATATTTTTACCATATGTTCATCTCTTACTATTTCACTTACTGAACACCAAGAATATAATTCTCCTTCTTTCCATGTGTGTAAACATGAAAGAAATACAAGTTTTACTTCTGCAATCAGCTCACAAAAACGGTGAAGCCTTACCACTTTGCTCTCTTTCTCATGCTTCTGTGAAACTGTGATGAAAGCCCCTTGGCTGCCACTGGGGAGGCTAGCATCCAGGGGATAGAAAAAGATAACATTCCAGGTGCTCTTTTTCACTTAATTTTGCAAATTTTGTAAAAGATTAAAACACACACACACAAAAAGCCAAACTGGGAGCCTGCTTCCCTTCCTCTCTCTCTCTCTGCCTACTTGTGATCTCTGTCAAATAAATAAATAAAATCTTAAAAAAAAAAAAAAGCAAAAAAGCCAAACTGCGTTCAGTGTGGGCGTACCCCTGACAGAGTCTGGAAAGTGGGGCTGGGTGTTGTCTCTGGGAATGCTGCTTTGGTATTCTGCCTTGTCTGCCCCTATGGCTGCTCTGACTGATTTTGCTGCCAGAGTTGTTCAGGTAGAAGAATTCTCCCTTCTACTTTTCCTTGATACTTCCCTGGGTGGAGAGCTTCTCAGACTTGAGAACGCAGGGACATGCCTGGATGTTTATTGAAATTGCTGATTGCTGCGCTCCAACCCCTGAGATTCTAATTTGGTAGTTCTGGGGCCCAAGAGTCTAGATCTTTAATGAGTTCCTCAGATGACTCTGGTGCAGGTGCTTGGCAAACCCCACTTTGAGAAAAATTCTTTGGGGACTTAATGGGTACTTTTTGGGTGAGAGGAAATAAAAGGTAAAAATTTTCTATTTAACAAAATTTTCCTATAAAAAATGGCTATGTTACTCTTTCTTTCAGTAAGTCAAATCTGGATACATCTTTTTTTTTTTTTTTTAAGATTTCATTTGTTAAGTAATCTCCACACCAAAATGTGGAGCTTAAACTTGCAACCCCAAGATCAAGATTTGCACACTCCAATGACTGAGCCAGCCAGGCACCCCAGATCTGAATGTATCTTAAAGAAGAACTTGAACTCTGTTTCAAACCCAGTACCTCCCTAACAAGAATGCTGCTGGCCCTTGCTTTCTCTTACTATATACATCCTTTTTTTTTTTTTTTAACTTTTATGTAGGGGCGCCTGGGTGGCTCAGTGGGTTAAGCCTCTGCCTTCATCTCATGTCATGATCTCAGGGTCCTGGAATCAAGCCCCTCATCAGGTTCTCTGCTCAGCCTGCTTCCCCCCCGCCCTTTCTCTCTGCCTGCCTCTCTGCCTTCTTGTGATCTCTGTCAAATAAATAAATAAAATCTTAAAAAAAAAAAAAAGCTCTTATGTATTTATTTGACACAGAGAGAGGAGAGAGAGGGAACACAAGCTGGGGGAGCAGGAGAGGGAGAAGCGGGCTTCCTGTAGAGCAGGGAGCCTGACTCGGGGCTTGATCCCAGGACTCTGGGTCGGAGACCTGAGCCAAAAGCAGATGCTTAACTACTGAGCCACCCATGTGCCCCACTATCCATCCTTTTTAATTAACTCATGTGTCTCACAGTCTTCCATTCCTAACCTCTCTGGTTCTCCTGTTCTTATTGGCCCATCCCAGAATCCACTGAGGAGCTCTGGAGTTTCTCCTGATTCTACTTTAGAAATTAATATTTCGAGGACAAGTCTCTGGGACACGTCAGGATTGTGTGGGGAGGCCATTCGGCTGCCTCCCAAGACCTCTTTGGCATTATCTGGGTTAATTAGAACCTGGTTCTTGGCCTCGAATGTTCAGCTGTTTGATTTTGTCAACAAATAAGATTGGCTCTGGTCTGTGAAGCCGGTTCACTTGAACCAAACTCACAACATCTGGTGCACACAATCAGCATAGCAGGCGTTTGTTTACAGTCAGAAAGGAACTGGACATTTACCCTGACATGGACTTCTCCACATACCAGTGGTTTGGGAAGCTCAAGTATAATCAGAAGCTTGCTTCAGAATAAGGAATGTTAAATACACAATTTGTTCTCTGGATACCTCAAGGCTGATGCATTCATTTATGTCCACAATTGAGAGAGCCTTGTTAATCTTGCTGACCCATTATGCCTTCTGAAGGATACGTCTATTTTGTAGGTTTGTTAATGCAGTCAGGTGAAGATTTTTTTTTTGAGGATTTTATTTTTTAAGTTATTTCTGCACCTAATGTGGCGCTCAAAGACACAACCGTAAAATCAAGAATCGCATGTTTTATGGACTGAGCCAGACCAGCGCTCCTGCCATCAGGTAAATTTTATTCTGACCAGAGAACCATTTATTTTATTTTATTTTTTATGCTTATGTTTGTTTTTTATTTTTTAAAAGATTTTATTTATTAGAGAGAGAGAGTGGGGAGAAGCACAGGGGGAGGGAGAGGAAGAGGGATAAAGAATCTGAAGTAGACTCTGCACTAGGCCCAATATAGGCTCGATCCCAGGACTGGAAGATCATGACCTAAGCTGAAACCAAGAGTCACATGCTTTTTTTTTTTTTTTTTTTAAAGATTTTATTTATTTATTTGACAGAGAGAGAGACAATGAGAGAGGGAAGAGAAGCAGGGGGAGTGGGAGAAGGAGAAGTAGTCTCCCAGCTGAGCAGGAAGCCCCATACGGGGCTCCATCCCAGGACCCTGGGATCATGAGCTGAGCTGAAGGCAGAGGCCCAATGACTGAGCCACCCAGGTGCCCCAAGAGTCACACTCTTAACCAATGGAGGCCCATGAGAACCATTTTATGTCTTCAAAGTGTTTTTGCCTCTCTCTCTGCTTTCCCCCTTCCTTCCCCATTTTAAAAATTTTTTTTTCCTTTAAAAAAAAAGATTTATTTATTTATTTATTTGTCATAGAGAGAGAGAGCACACAAGCAGGGGAAGCAGCAGAGGCTGAGGGGGAAGCAGTCTCCCCGCTGAGCGGGGAGCCAGGCACAGGGTTCCATTCAAGGCACCTGAGATCATGACCTGAGCCCAAGGCAGACACTTAAACCCACTGAGCTACCCAGGAGTCCCAGATGGGGGTGTTCTAATAGATATTTTTTTGTTGTTTGGTTTTTGGTTTTCTTGGTGAATCTAAGGCTAGTGAGATTTGGTAGCTAACACTAAGTCCAGAGCTGTGTAAAACTGAAGCGGACAGGTTTTTCTGCCATTACCCCATCCTTCCACTTCTTTCTGACTCCAGGTTGCAAGGACTCGGACTAGCTCAAGCTTAAGAGGGGATTCAGCTCAGGGTTGCAGGAGCATCCAAGGACAGCAGTATAGCTCAGCATGGGAACACACTGGAGCCTAACCCTTGAGTCTTATCAGCACTCTATCTGCTCTCCTCTTTACACCTGCCTCATTTTGGTTTCTTCTGGCAGATGTCTTACACTGCTTTTCTACTCCACGATATGGCAGCATGACCACCAAAAGTTTTGGAGGTTATATTTTCTCCACTCAGTACACCAGCCAGGCTGGGGCTAGACTCTCTTAGTGCTCATTCCAAACACCTCTGGGAAGGTGCTCATTGGCCTAGCCTGGCTCAGGTGTCTATTCCGGGTCCAGCTGGCTAGGTTTGCAGGGAAGGTCATTTGTAGTTGAAGAAGCCACGTGGTTCAGGGAGTGGGACAGGAGCCAGGAAAAGATGCATAGCTGGGCAGCCAACCCTAGGGAAACTACTATAATTCTCAGTCTACCATTTGGTGGCCCAGAACTCCCTGCTTTGGTTCTTTACCTGCGCTTTCCCTCCCTGAGCTATACATGAATACCTTCTATTTCTATGTCCTCCTCTAATCAGAGTTTCCTTATCTTGTGTGGCATTATAATAGGATTGTGCTATGTGACCAATGAATCTGACATAGCAAAACAGAGCAAAGATACCACCTAAACCCAGAATATCAGTTTTCTCATCTGATAAGTAGGGGTAATATTGTCTAACTTGAGACAGTGTTGTGAGATTAATAATTATATAAAAATAGAGACTAATAATGATAATAATGTTTATTCCCTTCTATGTAATACATTTGCAGTTTAACCTGGATATTAGTGAAAATAATATATTATGGGAATCTCAAACACTATGTCAGAAAGGCAGTGGGGACGATAGAATCTTCTGTGACCTTCAAATCATATAACATAAACCTTAATCCTATTTCTTACCTCCAGGTTGGTCTTACATAGAACTCAGATTTGAAAATCATGTAGATAATATTTTCATAATTTGAAGAGGAAGGATGTACCTAGCTGTATGATTTTGAACACAACTCTGTGCCAGTTTCTTCATCTGTAAAATGGGGTAATAATAGCCACTCTTTTATTGGGTTGTTTTGAGGATTAAATGAGTTATACTTAAAATACTTAGAACAGAGCCTAGCAATAGTAAATACTATATAAATGTTAACACTGGTTATTATTCTTTAATGCATTGTTTCCTAAACTGTAGGCTGCATGCATTAGTAGCTAATTGAAATTCAAAGATTCAGAATTGAGAGTAGAGTATCACAGAGCATTTTTCCATAGGAAGGGTAAGTATTATTGTGGGTGATGATAAATATTCTCCGAAGCTTGGTACAATGCTACCTACCTGTAAGTTTCAATATTTGGGCTTTTTTGGCCAATTTGACAGTCTTTACAGCTTGCGGGACTGAGAACCAAGAAGAATGAGGAAATGAAGAATGGAAACCCCAGTGATGTGGGTCAAATGCACGTCCTACTAACCTCTGTTCTGCCACTCATCAGCCTAGTGGTTAGGCTTGTAACCTAAACTCTGCCTCAACTTCTCTTTTGTTAAAAAGGGAATTTCTTGTCTGTGTCTCATAGGAAAATGTGAAGCATTTTGAACTACGTATAGTCCTAGCACTACGCAGATTTCAAATCTTAGCTTGGCAATATCACAGGGCTAATTATGACTTTTTTTTCCTGAAAAAGAGAAAAGGTCTCTGATTTGCAGTAAGTCAAACTTTGCCACACTTTCTAAACACTCATGAAATTCCTAGAATTGACAATGAAATACACTTTCCATGGGTCCATTACATTGATTTTAGAGTTTGTGGCAATTTATACACTAAAAATTCAAACACTTCTAACATGATCTTTTTTTCTTTTACCCTTTCTGGCTATTCCTTTTTGCTTTCTTCTTCATATTTCCCTTCCAGTTTCACAGAGCCCAAGTTAAAATCTGGAAAAAAAAAAAAAAGTGCAGCATGACACTTTTCAGGAAAGGGAAGTTAATAATTTTTAAGCATCGGGTTCTCATTTAAGACATGAAAATGGGGATTAGGATCTTGTAGATATAGTATTGATTCGGCAAATAAGAAGAGAAAGCCTAGTCAATGAGGGGAAGGATCTTTGCACTAGCAGGGACAGTAGCATTAAACTAATATGGGGCTTAAAGTGCACTGGGGGATGGGGGTAGGGGCGGGAGAGTAGGGGAGAGGGGATAGGTAGGAAAAAGATGAGAGTGCTGTGAGGAAGTTAAAGAGCATCAGCACCATCATAATTCGGACAAGTAGAAATAAATGAAAAGCTACAGAAAAAAATGAGGTGGAAAAGGAAATAGTTGAGATTCTTTTGTGAAACTGACGGACCTTGTAGCATCTGATTTGCTGCTAGAAAATATGTCAAACAAGTTTTTTTTTTTGTTGAAGATCAAGGGAGACGGGAGAAGAGGCACTAGAACTATCAAGCTACAACTGGTTTTTCTTCCTTGGAAAAGAGCACAAAAGGGTGTAAACAAAAACACAAGCCAATGTTTTTGTGCTCAGTTAACGTTTATCTGACCTTTCTTCCCCCTCCTTCATGAAAATAAAATTAATTTACAATGAGTGTTTGCACTTTACCCTGTCCTTTTCATTTTCATATTCTTCGTAATTAATATTGGTAGGTTATTATCAATAGATGGGTACATGGAGAAAAGAGGAAAGCAGTTGCCCCAAATCATTTATCAGGTCACAGGTCAGAACTAGTCTTGAATTCTTGGTTTCTCTTATTACCAGAGGGCCATAACAAATGAAGAAGAAATTCTAGACCATCTAGTAGTAATTAGTTTGGATCTTCTAGCTATACTGCTTAGTGGAAGATGAGACAATGGGTAGGCTCCTCCTCCCCTCCAAACATTTGGAATTCTTATATGCACACAGGCACACATTCTCACAGCGGTCTTGCTTAGTTCCTGCTGGCAGTGAGCAAGATGAGGTAGGAGGCCGATTGAAACCTATCTACTAGCTATTTACTAACCAATACTTGCGTTGACTTTTCAATACTGATGAAGACCATCCGTATATGGGAATTATAATATTCATTACCTTACAGTGCGTATTTTTTCTAAGGATTGTATTCTCTGTGTCCACTTAATTCTGAGATAAAGAACCATTATCATTTGCTTCTGTGGTTTTTTTTTCATATTATACAATTTTGCTGATAATTCCTGAAAATCTTTAAGTAAGCCTGCAAAATTTTGGCTTAGGAAGAGCCTCCCCAGCTGCATCAGAACTGTGTAAATGTACCCTGTTTAGTTTCACTTGTGTTCAAACCTGTACCTTTGAGGCTGAGACCTTGAGAATTCAAGGGTAAAGTGAATTTTAATTTGGTACGTTTTGTACTTTGATGAATAATAAAAAAAAATGCCCTCAAAGCTTGATTGGTTCTAGCTACATTTGCCTGTCACTATTTCTCAAACCATTGTACATAAAATAACAGGCACAAAAGATCCTTCCCTCAAAAAACAGATTCCTGGGGAAAGCAAATCAAAAGAACAGTGGAGGGGATAATGCGTTTGATTTCTCAAAAGTCTATTTACTGTCCAGTTTATTTTGGTCCTTAGGCCTTTGGACATGGAAGCAAGTACTTATTTTTATGGTTGATCGAACGACTACTAAACATTTGTCATTAATTGCAGTTTGGAATCACTTTTAAAAAAAATTTGTCATTTTGGTTCCCAAAAACTGAGACACGAGCCAGGTGCCAAGAGTTGCCCGGATGCCAAGTCCCAGGACTGTCCAGTCTTCCACATTGGATCTACAGCCGGCCTTCTAAATATTCTCGCAGTTAGAAAATCCATCCCCCAGACTCACAGATGCTGTTCTCCCCCCACTGGCTCTGCACAGAACATCATTATCTTTGCCGAGCTTCTGTCTCTATGGCAATAACAGATGGGAAGTGCTGCGGAATTATTCATGTTCAGCAAAGGAGGCAGTCAAGAAGGAGGGGAAGGTGGGGGGTGGGCGAGGGGGCACGACCCGGGAGCACGACGTTGGGGGGCGTAAGGAAGGGAACGTGGGAGTGGGGCGAATGAGAGGTTTGTGAGCCTCTGGTAGGCCTTCTGGGAGGAAAAGGGGGGGGGGAATCTATGAGCACAGGACTATTCCCAGTCGGCTAGCTCCAAATGCGGACCCCGTAGGAGCGACCTCGAAGCAGTAAAACCAGGAGACACTGGACGAAAATGGGCGAAAAGGGAAAAAAGAAAAAAAAAAAGAAAAAAGAAAAAACAACCCGAGGCGAAGCTCGAGTCCTTTGAATTTTGTGCAGTGCAAGTCGGTGAACTATTTCGGTTCCTGATCTTGCGGTGGGGTGGAGAAAAGGGGATTTCTTGGTGTTTCGAAATATGACGGAGCAACTCGGCAGAGTTTAATATGCTAATTGGCTATCCTGGGAACGCTAACAAGGAAGACCACTCTGCTGGCCCGATGGTCAAAGCCGAAAGCTCCTGGGTCGTACCTTTCCTCATCTCATTTCGTGTTCCCTTCTAAAACAAAAACCAAATAATAAGCCCTCAGTAAACACTGTAGAAACCTGTAATTTCTAGCTCCCTTTTGAAACCGAGGGAGAAGCCTAGTGGGGAGGGGGGAGGAGGGAGGCTGAGAAGTAGGGACAAAAATGTTCTCTCTCGGTTTTGCCGGAACTTTGGCCAGCCCTCTAGCCCGGCCGGATGGCGGATGGAGGTCAGCCCGGGGAAGGCGTCTGGGCGGAGGCCGCCTGAACAAGGCGGGGGCCGCCGAGGTGGGGCGGAGCGTAGGCAGCTGGCAGGGCGGCTCGCGGGCGGGAGGCCCCGCGGGGGCGGGGGGCAGCCCCGGCGCGCCCGGGGGAGCAGGGCCCACACCGGGGGCGCTGCAGGGCGGCCGCCACCCGGCTGTCTCCGGGGCGGGGCGGCCCAGCTGCGGCCTCGCGGGGGGAGGGTCGCCCGTGCCTGACCTCGGGCGGCGGCGCTCTGCCGGGCGGGCCCTGCCTCCGCCCTGCTGGCTGCTGGGGTCGCGCACAGTGCACCGCGCGGCCGCCCTGCCCCCTCTCTCCCTGTCGCGCGGCAGCCGAGCGGCCAGGGCGCCCCCGGGTCTGGCCCGTCACCACCACAGAGCAGCGGGTGGGGCGGGGGCGGGGCGGTGGCGGCCCCAGACAGCCGGCTGGGCGACTCGAGGAAGGAAGGAGGGAGGGTGGCGGTGGGGGTGGGGCGGGGAGGGAACATCCTGTCTGCGCCGGGTGCACCGCAGACAGCGCCGCGCGCCAGCCGCCCAGACGGCGCGCGAGGCCAGGAGCGCCGGCCGCGCGCCTGGGGGGAGGGGCGCGCGCCCGAGGCGACGGGGCGAGGGGGGTGCCCTAAGGAGCCACAATAGGCCAGACGGCGCGCGCGTCCCCGAGGAGCTGGGAGCCGAGAGGCGGTGGTGGCGGCGACGCCGGCGGGGCCGCGCGCGCGGTGCCGCCGCTGGCTCCGTTCCCCACCCCTCCCCCTCCCCGCCGCCCTCTCTCTCCCCCGGGCGGCCGGAGACGGCGGCGGCGTCTGCGGGAAGCCGTGTGTCTCCGCAGTGACGTGGGCGGGCCGAGGGCTCGGTGACGTCAGAGGGCTGTGTGTAGCGATGTGTGTGGGGTTCGGAGCGGCGCCGGCACAGCCGAAGGGAGCGGGCGAGCGGCGGCGGCTGGCACAGGTGCGGCCCCGGCTCGCGGTGAGGACGCGGCGGGCGCGGCGGGAGGCAAGGGGCGCGCGGCCTCGGGGGAGCCGGGCGGCGGTGCGCGGGGTAGTGGGGAGTTAACAAAGCTCGTCGAGCTACTCCGGGCGCGGAGGCCGGAGTCGGGGGTCCGGATGCGCGGGTCCCGGGTGGGGTCGGGGCCACAGGGGGAGCAGGGCGGGTGTCCCAGGGCGGATCATGCTTCGCTAACCTCAGGCGGTGGGCGCGGACACAGGAAGGGCGCTGCACTTGACCGGAGCCGTCGGGATCCCGGAGACCCGGACGCCCGTCACTCCCCCACCCTCCCCCAGCCGTCCGTCTGCACTCCTCGGGGATGCCCCCGGCGTCTGTCGGCTGCTTGCGGCGCGGGGATCCCGACTTGGCGCCCCACCCGTTCGCAGACCCTTCTCCCTTATGGCCCGGGCAGGTGGGGGAGGTGCAGCCGTAGGGGTGCTGGGATAACACCCGAGAACTTCCCGGGGAGAGGGTACGCGGGGGATTTCCACAGTCCTCCCCGCGGCCCCCGCAGTGGGGCAGTGTTGGAGGGCACTTGGGGTTGTCCCGAGGCTGTGGGTGGGGGTTGGGGGACTCCTCTTTCTCCACTTCCCACACCCGCCTTTGCACAGCCTAAGGCGTCCCATATCCCTTGTCCACCACTCCGCCCTCCCCCTCGAGTTTGTGATGGGTGGGTGGATTTGCGTGGGCCGAGGATTTCAGGGTTGGGGGCTCCCCCCCGTAGGTCATGCCTCCTGCCCTCTTTCTCAGCCTTCGTTCGCTGAGATGTTCCTGTGGTGGGCGAAAGTCAGAACATTGGCTAGTGGCCTTGGTCCGTAGCCCTTAGGGTATATTTTAAGGTAAATTGCTGGGAGTTCGGGAGGCAAAAATTTCTATTTATCGAATTTCTTTCGGAAAAGAAGGAAGTGGAAGAAGAATCTTTTCTTTTTCCTTCTTCCTCCATTTGCATTCTTTGTGAGGTCTGTCTGCCTTGTGTTTTTTTCCGGGATTAGTCTTGTTAAGGATGGAGATTCCCAGGAGTGGAGTCTAGCTTTTGGCTTCCATTAAGCCACTTCACCCACCTTTTAAAGGGAAAGTTAATTTTTGCCTACAGTCATTCCAGAAAAATAGCATACACCGACTAGGTGAATTAATGCACTTAAAATTGTAACTTAGTTTCATATGGTAGATATGTTAACTCGTATCTAATTTTTTGGGGGGATGAAACTGGTATTTTTTTTATATTAAGAGATGTAGTAAGGGATTATTATAATTAAAATGGCATAACTGAGAAAGCCTCTGGTACTGAATTTTGGGTGAGATGATCTACTTAAGGTTCTCCCTATTCTCAGTTGAAGTAGCCCTTCCCCTTTTGAGGGATATTATTGCTCCCTTTACTCATTCTCCAAATTGCTTTCCTGTTTAAATGAAGTTCTTTTAACTGGTGTTAGATTTGAAGAAATTGCTCAAGTGTCACCTTTGGTAAAATTGAACTGGGTATAAGATTAAGAAACTAGTTTCAAACCAACCCTTTGGCCTCTGGAGCAAATTCAAATGTAACTCTCCCCCACCCCGCTCTCTTCTAGATTAATTAAAAGAAGAATGAACAGTAATCCATGAAGATTCCCGGGGCAGTTTTTCTTTAGGTATCATTTTTAACTGTAGAAGTTCAAGTGGAGTCAGAAGCTCTTCTTACTGGTGCGAGGATTTATACAAGCCTTCAGTTTGTTAACACAGACCAACAAGATTATCACTTTTAGTGAAGATACCTTTTTTCCCCCTTTTTTGGTGTCCTTGGTGCCAAAACCTAAATTTGGGTGTGACATTTTGATCTGTTTGTGTCTAGGGTTTATGACACAAGTAATCACATAAGCTTTTCACATGTTTTGCTTAAAACCAAACCAAACCATTGCATTGATTCTGGACTTCTTGAATTGAGAGAATTGATAAGTTTATTTTAATGTATATATTTGAAGAATTACGAAAAAAGGCTTCCTCAGAGGTGTGCCTCACAATTATATTCTTATTATTAGAGACAAAAGAAGAAAGTTCATAGCACTGGCAGTGAAATTATACTAGAGTAGAAGCAGAACAAAATAAAGTTGCAAAATCTATTGAGTAATTTAGGGAGATTTCTCTTTGAAAATTTAAATTTTCTATGAGAGTAAATTGCCATAAGTATTGATATACATTGCTTTTCTCTCTTCGAATGAGTGATTAAAGAACAATGCAAATTTCAGACTTACTTATTTAACACGACAGTTTTTAGCCATGGCAAACCTACAGACAAATTTTTCCTTGGTTCAGGGCACAAATAAAAAACTGAATGGGATGGGAGATGATGGCGGCCCTCCAGTGAAAAAAATGATGACAGACATCCACGCAAATGGGAAAATGATGATCAACAAGATGCCAGCAGTAAAGAAGGAACACTTGGATGACTATGAAGTGCCAATGGAAACTGATGGGGAACATGTCAAGCGAACCTGTGCCTCTGTGCCTGAACCTTTACATTTAAATCCCAGTTTGAAACACACTTTGGCGCAATTCCATTTAAGTAGTCAGAGCTCCTTGGGTGGACCAGCAGCATTTTCTGCTCGATATTCCCAAGAAAGCATGTCACCTACTGTATTTCTGCCTCTTCCATCTCCTCAGGTTCTTCCTGGCCCACTGCTCATCCCTTCTGATAGCTCCACAGAACTCACCCAGACTGTTTTGGAAGGAGAGTCTATTTCTTGCTTTCAGGTTGGAGGAGAAAAGAGACTCTGTTTGCCCCAAGTCTTAAATTCGGTTCTCCGAGAATTTTCACTCCAGCAAATAAATACAGTGTGTGATGAATTGTACATCTATTGTTCACGGTGTACTTCAGACCAGCTTCATATCTTAAAGGTCCTGGGAATACTTCCATTCAATGCCCCATCCTGTGGGCTGATCACATTAACTGATGCACAAAGACTATGTAATGCTTTATTGCGGCCACGCACTTTTCCTCAAAATGGTAGTGTACTTCCTGCTAAAAACTCATTGGCCCAGTTAAAGGAAACTGGCAGTGCCTTTGAAGTGGAACACGAATGTTTGGGCAAATGTCAGGGTCTGTTTGCACCCCAGTTTTATGTTCAGCCCGATGCTCCCTGTATTCAGTGTCTGGAGTGCTGTGGAATGTTTGCACCCCAGACTTTTGTGATGCATTCTCACAGATCACCTGACAAAAGGACTTGCCACTGGGGCTTTGAGTCAGCCAAATGGCATTGCTATCTTCATGTGAACCAGAAATACTTAGGGACACCTGAAGAAAAGAAACTGAAGATAATTTTAGAAGAAATGAAGGAGAAATTTAGCATGAGAAATGGAAAGAGAACTCAATCCAAGGCAAGTTTTGTTTTTGCTCTTTTAAATAGTAATTTTGAATAATGGCAGTGGTTTACTTTGAAATCAATTCTATATTTAGACTATTACTTAACCTGTGCATTAAGAAACTGTTGCTGCTAATGCAACAACAACAAAAAATACTGATCTATGTAATGTGTAATGTTTGTATTACACATTTTAGGCTATAAAATGCTTTCCTGTGTGTGTGCTCATTTGGAAGATCGAACAACCTGTTGCAAGAATTAGGATTATTCCCATTCTACAGATAAAGAGAATGAGGCTAAGAGATCAAGTGGCTTTCCCAAGATTATATAGCCAGGGAGTGGAGGATTTGGGGCTTCTTTCTCAAGTCATGTTCTCTTTCTTTTTCACACATCCTGCTTTTTGATGACTAGATCTGTTGTTGTCCTAGGACTCAAGATAATTTACACTTCGGTGTTATTTCCATTTGCAAATGGTATAATAGCTAGCCAAAACAATTCTGGTTGTGGGCTTCAAACAGCATTTTTCAAAGGTAGATCTTGGATTTCTGACATTGTTTCTATATCTGGATATTCGGTATTGGAAATAAATGGGAAAGGCAGATTTATCTGAAGAATTTGTGGTTCTAGTAAGCAAGGTTTTTTTTAAAAAGAAAGAAAAAGCTGACAGAATAAAAAGATTATTTTAACTAAATATTAATGTAAAAACCTGTCAGCAAAGAGATCTTAAACATGTTTCCACCACATTATTTGGTATTTAAGATTTTCATTCTAAGAGTTTGAATGTCTGGGTAAAACAAGATATGGGTTATTAAATATCCAGTTTGTTGATCTGGTTTATATATATATTTTTCCACTTGATTAAAACCAGTTTACTAGCTAGCACTGTTTAATACTTAACAACGTGGCAAACATTGTTCTTGAGCCTTTACATATATAATTTTATTTGATTCCTACAACAAAAGATTGGCCATGTTTCATCTTAAGAATCTAATTTTCCACTATTAGTTTTATTTCTTGAAATAATCTCTGCCTTTCCTACTTCACAGAAGAAATGAATGAGGCGTATTAAATGACTGAAGCTTATTCACAGCAACATTAGAGTTGGGCTAGATTTGGTGTTGAGTGCTTTATTATAGTACCTTTAAGGTTTTGAGGGAAATTTAGTTACAGTTTAGTTTTAAAACTGCGATTTGCTTCTGAAGCTCAAGAAGGTAATTTTAGACTCTAATTCAGGAGAGTTTGCTACTTGCTGCTTCCAAAGGGTCAGCGCTTTGGAGTTCCTTGCCTGTGGCTCCTAGATAACTTTATATTGTTCATGTGCAGTTATTGACTGATTTTGAAGCAGGATTGACTTCAAGCCACTTCTCAAACTGCTGGACTTGCTTACAGCTGGATTGGTCCCACGCTGAAGCTTGTACTTGGAAATTCTCTAAATGTGGAATGCCCTTTTGATATTTATGATATCTTGCCTTAAGCTAATTAGGGGGTCTATCGTTACCTGTCCGTAGGTGACCACGTTATTTGCCAGCTGTCCTTGCTCCAGTCTTCATTGCTCTGACATAAGCATTTTTTTTTAAGATTTTATTTATTTATCTGACTGACAGAGATCACAAGTAGGCAGAGAGGCAGGCAGCGAGAGAGGAAGGGAAGCAGGCTCCCTGCCGAGCAGAGAGCCCAGAGAGCCTGATGCGGGGACTCACTCCCAGGACCCTGGGATCATGACCTGAGCCAGAAGGCAGAGGCTTTAACCCACTGAGCGACCCAGGTGCCCCTGACATAAGCATTTTTGGGATAAACTACTTTGCCTGATACTTCTGCTCTGTTTGTGAGAAAAGAACATCTGAGAACCAAGATAAAGGTTAAAAAGAAGAAGATGATGAATTTACTTAACTGAAACTGAATGTGCTGGGGTTTGGGTAAAATGGAAACCATTCTTCATCTGGATGTAGTCCTTTATTGTCTCAGAAATTACTAATTTGAATACAGTTTTTTGGGGGGAAGATGTGAGATTTCCCCCCCACCTTTTGGCTGTGCTACCTTTTTGCAGGATTTACTTCAGTGTTTTGGTGTATTTCTTCCAATTTTATGTGAATTTTAAGCAATTTAATGGAATTTAAGAAAATTTCTTAAGATCTTTAAGAAAGAAGTCTTTTTCGGTTCACGTGTAATACATACTTAAGTGGTTTATTGTGCTTGCCACTTCATATTTTGAAAATTTACTCCTTAAAACTTTGTAAGGTAGTTCTTGCTTGAAGGTCTGTTAGTGAGGTTTCTCATGAGAAGCCAGTTCCAGATGGGTCACGTGATCCTGGTTGTATACCTTACTGGGTGGTAGAATAAGGAGTCAAATGCATTTCTTCTGACTTGACGTCTAGTAATTTTCAGTGCTTTTTCCTAAAGCAAACTTAGTAGTAGAAACTTAATTTTGAGAAACATTAACTTTTCTTATCAATTTCCCTTAGTATTTTGGTTCATAAACTCTGTATTAACTTGAATTATAGACTAAGGTATTTAACTGGGAGGGGGGCTAGGAGATCTGCTTGACTGGGGAACATTTTTTATTATCTTCTCTGAGTCAGTGAGTTGGTTGCCAAACATACCAAATAGACCCAGAGGAAGTGTGTTTGAAAAAGTCAAGACAAGCTTTTTTTTTTTTTAAATAGAGTATACTAAATAAATTAACCTCTCATATAAAGAACCTTATGTTTAGTATGAATACGAATGTAATTCAATATGTTTATATAGTTAATGTAGTCAAAGTATTGTTTTAGATTAAAAAACAAAATTAGGAAACTCAATAGGGAGTTGATTGAAATATAGCAACTGTTAAATTATTTCTAAGGATGGAAATTATATTAGTAATGATCACCAAACTATTTGCATGACTAATCACTACATTTAATTTGCATAGTAGCTATATTTAGATGGGAGAAATAAGTGGTATAAGGTCAGTGTTCTAAGGAGGAACTGGTTCTATGTAGAAATTAGAGGTATATTTTGAACTCTTTATTACTCAGGTCACGACTAGAAACACATTTGATTTTAGAACTGCCTAGGTGGCTTTGCAAAATGGTGTTCTTAAACTATTTATTTCTTTATATCACCAGAGCTTTTTGTGCTTTTTGTTAGAAATATGGTTCTTGTATTTTACAGTGTGTGAATGTATGCAAGAATGTCATATTTCTTTTCCAAATCTTCAGTGAGTATTATTTATTTGATCTAAGTCTGATTTTGTTGTTCGTACATTTTTGTCTGTGGAAAAAAGGTTGCTAAGCAAATTGCCCGTTTTTTAAAAAAGATTTTATTTGAGAGAGAGAATGAAAGAGAGCTCGTGTGAGTGGGGAGAGAGGCAGAGGGAATCTCAAGGGATCCTAAGCGGACTCCATGCCAAGCCTGGAGCCCGATGCAGGGATTGATTCCATGACCCTGACATCATGGCTTGAGTCAAAATCATGAATGGGATGCTTAGCCGACTGAGCCATCCAGACACCCTGCAAATTGGTTATTTGTAAATAAAATTTGAAGGGTGATACTTACTTAAGATTATTTTTAAGCACGCTAGAAAAGTCCATTTGTAGTCATAGGTGGTTTTTTACTGTTACAGAATGTGGCTGACAATCTTTAAGATGCTGTATGCCCTTATGCTTTTTTTTTTTTTAAGATTTATGTATTTTAGGGAGAGAGCGTGCGTTCACATGTGAGTGCATGTGCACCTGTGTGCAAGGGGTAGGGAGGGGCACGGGGAGAGAGAATCCCAAGCTGACTCCCTGCTGAGCATGGAGCCAGATTCGGGCTCCATCCCACAACCCATGAGATCATGACGGGAGAGGAAACCAAGAGTCAGTTGCTTAAGGGACTGAGCCACGCGGGTGCCCCATGCCCTGATATATTTTTTTTTTTAAATTAAAATTTAGCTTTCTAACATTTAGACTTGACTACTCTTTAAGTAATATAATATGGTTTTACTCCGCCTAGGGAAAAAAAACCCCTACAGATTGTCTGTGATGCAAATAGATGACCTAAAGGTATCAACAAAATTGTTTCTTAAAACCCATTAAGCATTTTACTACTTTTAGTTTTGCATTTTACTTTCAGTTCATCATTTCTGCAGAGGTCATTGGAATAATAGTAATAGTAGAAAAAATTTTTCCCATCTTGTAAACTGTTTCTTCTGTTGAGGAAGTGCGTTTCTTAGTCCAAACCTAAATGAAGTGAGGAAATACACTTGAGAGAATGGGCAACTACAAACAATACTGTTGAGACAAAATGTGTTCTAGTAATGGGACAGATTTGGTGGTAATTTGTTACATCAGTGATAGATTGTGCATTTTGTGATTAGCATAAATTTTGATCAAGTGGGGATAAGGTTAGCATCAGATGAAGTATTTGTGCTCATATGGGGTATCAGTATGAATATTTTTGTCTAACTTCCTAAAATTAATAACTAACTTTATGAGTTTAGAGACAATCTTTTTCCTATTTTCCCAGAACATAGTTTAGTGCTTCGCATGTCAAATGCACTCAGCGAATTCCTTTTTTTAACTGAATAGATTTTTGAAAAACAACACTGCATTATATTTTAGAATATGTGGAGGTTTTGTTTTTTTTTTAAATGATGGTTTGATCTGGCAATAAACACATATATAATTTGCAGATAAACTGTTGAATGAGATAACTGATCCAATAAGAGAATGGAAGTGAAAGCACTTTGAAATTAAGAGTCTAGGAATGCAGGGTGGTGCTTCAAACTATCAGTGAAATATTTACTCATACGTATTTGGGGACTTTTCCTTTCCCCAAACCTCTTCTTGACTTAATTTAGAATTATGTGAAGATATTTCTAATACAAATAAAATAACTAAGTATTGGGTTCAGATGTATCTCACTCTTCGTTATTTGTACACAGTAATTGTACTAATTGGATATTTACTTACTAAAACAAAGTTATGCAAGAAGAAAAGTGTGAAACAGGTCTATTTTATAAGAATTATGTTAAGGACTGTTAAATGAAATCTTTAGAATGGCTTTGGGAATAGTGCCCCCTTATGGTTTAGAAAATACAAAGCCTGTATTTGTTTTTACCACTAAAAAATAATAAAACAGTTATAAATGTTAACATTTTTTAAAAGGCTTTGATAAAAAACTTAGAAGTTTATTCTTTTTGGTCTGAGAAATGGGAAAAAATTAAGAAACCTTAAGGAAGACGAAAAAGGGTACTCCTGAATCAGTGTGGAGGCAACCAGTAGTGTTCTCATAGTTGTGCACATGTCATAATTTATGCCATTGGAAGAACAAGGATGGAATCAAGAATTGGGTTAATTTCAGTTCTTTTAGAAGTCTTGGAGAGGAAACTATGGAGCCAGAAAACCCAATTTGTTCAAGTAGAGAGGTAGAACTAGTTTGGGAATAGCTTTAGGAATGACAGGAACCTGTATTTTGTCCACAAGCAGAATTTTATTCTAATGAAGGTTCATACATAAAAAATTTAAGGATTTTATTAGACTACAGAAAGCAAAAGAAGAAAATATATAATTAAATTCTAAACCTTTTCTTAAGCTGCGGTTTGCCTCAATCACTAAATAAAGTATTACAGCCCCATGCTAGGCTGAAAGAAGAATGACTAGAAAAAATATAAAGTTGCTTTTTTTTTTTTTTTAAGATTTTATTTATTTATTTGACAGAGAGTGATACAAACAGGAGAAGTGGCAGGCCAAGGGGAGGGAGAAGCAGGCTTCCCACTGAGCAGAGAGCCCAACTCCCAGGCTCGGGCTTGGTGTTAGGACCCCAGGACCCCCGGATCTTGACCTGAGCCTTGGAAGGCAGCTGCTTAAGCTTAACCGACTGAGCCACCCAGGCGCCCTGTAAAACTCATTTTGATTTATAGACTCAGAAGTGGGTCACAGAAATATGTACATAAAGACTAAATGCAGGCCCCGAGGGCAGGAATTTATCTTCTAGTTTCCGAATCTAGAATGTGGTAGATGTTTAATAAAGGTTTGAATAACTGAATGAAAAGTTTTACTAGCCTATAAAGTTACCAGTGATTTTCGAGGAGAAAACCAGGGTTAGTTTTAAAGCAAAGTAGCATTTTGTTTTTACTTATGGTTTTGAATTTATTTTGAGATTTCAAATAGCACTAAAAGTGCATATTTTGTGTTATGGGGACAAGGAATACAAAAGTTTAGGAAACTCACTACAGTTTATTTTGGTAACACTAGGGCTTTTATTTCATGTTAAAAAGTTTTTTTGGTGTGATTATTAAAACAGTATAGGCTCATTGTAGTAAATCCTAAACAAGTGCAAAGAAAAGAAAATTTCATACTTGCAGCATAGAGTGATAATTCCTTTACATATGTAATGCTTTGTAAACCTGTGCAAAAGCACCTGCACAGTACACAGGTGTTATTAAATACAGGACCAGTTGTTGAAATAATACTTTTGGACCTGTTTTTAGACAGTTCACTTGGAGCAAGGTTTTTCAAATTGCAATTTTTCATTCATTCAGCCTTTTTCATCTGGGCTGCCCTGAGGGGAGAATTAAGCCCTACAGAAAATTATCTGAGTGATGGTTTCATCAGTTCTTCGAAAGATGGTATATAGTACCCTTCTAAATGCTTTGGAGTGAAGTTAATTCATTGCATACAATGGATGCCTTGGGGCATTTGGGCTTGTCTCTTGAGAACTCCAGTTGAGAAGGGCCAGGAGGGTTACGAAATCAATTTAGTGGGCCATCAGCATTCAAATAAAATGAAATAGAGTAAAATAAAAAATGGACTATATTGCATATAATAAAAGCAATCTACATTTTGATATTGTCAATATGCATTAATTCAAGACCCAAATAATCTGAGATCATTTTTTGAAAGCATGTATGCTGAAATGGGATAGAAAAACAAAACCTTAGATTTATACAGATATTTTAGTGAAAAGATGTATATGACATGGAGATTGCTAAGTTATTGTAATATTAAATGGATTGGACACTGTAGAATTCTAATATAAAAATATTATTTTTAGGGGTTCCTGGCTGGCTCAGTTGGAGGAGCATGTCACTCTTGATCTCAGGCCCCACATTTGGTGTAGAGATTACTTAAATAAATAAATAAACTTAAGTTATTTTTAAAAGTACCAGGATTTTATTAACAGGACTTTTTATCAGTTTGCTCTTTTTCCTTCATATTGTAAAGGACGTGATACCGTGCTTCACATGGTTTTGTTTCCATAAAGGATTTAAGATAATAGTTGTACATTATAAAAATGTGAGCCTTTGCTTTTCCGATGAGCATTTTTCAGCACTTTAAACTTAAAATTGGCTTTGTGAGATACGTGGTATCTCCTGAAGATCTGTTTTTGGGCAGTTAGTGCCCTTATTGTTTCAGTTTTCATTGGGTTGATTAATTTGAATAATTACAAGGAAGCAAGGCACAAGACTAAGCCTTAAAAATCTCTCTCAGTAGCTATTTGCTACTTGTAACACTATTCCTGTTTCAGTTGTTGAAACACTCATTCACAACATGTTGGAAGTATTGAGGAAAGCTGATCCTTTAGTGAGAGATTGAGTTTCTTTCAGTAAGAGTTGTTGGCAGCTGTGTGATAGAGTGTCTTTGTGTCCTTCTGAGATCGTTTATTGGCACTTGAATGTCTTAGTATTATAATAACACAGTAAGAAGACCCTGACAGGTATATTCACTTTATACCTAAGGAGCTGTTGCTTAGCTATGTATTCAGTCATGTGTTTAGTAAGGTTGCTAATGATTTATGTTGGGCTTGTACAAAGTAATAATTTAATATGCATTATGTATTACTTCTTATATAAGCCCATCATTAGGTAACCTGTTAAATTTACCAGTCTGCTAGTTCTTTGTATGCTTACTGTCTTATGAACACCACAATGTAAAAATTAATCTACATCTTTTATAGCTCTTTCTAAATTCTGTATTTAAAAATAATTTTTCCACATATTTAAAAAAATTTAATTCTGATTTTTGGTGATATTTGGAAGTCTCACCAATATGTTGAGGTATTGCTTTGATTTCTTTAGTTCATTAATATTTGTCATTCATTAAAGATAGTATTAAGCTGATATTGTAATTAAAAACTAGTGTGCCACCTAAAAGCAAAGCTTATTATCAGAGATAAGTCTAGGAACTGTAAAGGGTTTTGACTGATTGGTTGGTTGATTGATTTAAGTATAAATTGGGTTTATATATGAATAGTGCTGAGTGGGTGGGATTGTTTTGTGTCTAGAAAGTGGCAACTAAATATTTATTGTTTTTTTGTTTTTTGTTTTTTTTGTAAATGAAATCAAGTTCTCTGAATTATTTGTCATTGTGAGACTAATAAGCATTGTACTACCAAAATACAGTTGTTCTTTATTAGGAAGTCTGACTATCAAAGGATCATGTATACATAACACAGTCGAAATTTAGAGAAACTTTCATAAAACATTCCCTGATTTTTACTTATTTAAGACGAATTCTATACATTTTGGGATTGTTTAAAATTTGCTTTCATAGACATTATTTGTTTATGACTTAGAGAAAGAACCTTTAAAATGAAATAATATGTCTGAAAATTTTCTTATGTGTTTTGGATGAGGATGCCATCTGTTCATTTTGTGATAGGTAATGATGGGGAAGTTGGGCAATAAAAGCAT
This sequence comes from Martes martes, assembly GCF_963455335.1. Taxonomy (NCBI): domain Eukaryota; kingdom Metazoa; phylum Chordata; class Mammalia; order Carnivora; family Mustelidae; genus Martes; species Martes martes. The sequence continues at coordinate 93,194,319 of NC_137888.1, forward strand.
TTAAAAATGTTTAAGACTCCAACTTAAGATACTAAGTGATCTATTTCTCTCCTTTGCCAAGCAATGTAATGTATTCTATTTTAATGTTTAAATACACAAAGTGAATTAAGTTTTCCTACATTTAAAGGTAAGATAAGAGGGAATAGATGCTTGTATCTTGGTATCTAATTTTTATTCCTGATCAGTGCTAGCATTACTGCTGTGCCATTTAATTATATTGTTCTTTTTTTGAAGACCTAATTTGTATGTTGACACAAATGCAGAATAGATGAGAAAATCTGGCATGCCTGTGAATGTTCTGTTGTATAATATGTGTTTTTCTTAATTGTCTTTAACACACAGTTAGGATAAGTTGTTATAAATGTGTTTATGGCTTACCACATGTTGGATAAAATTAAATCCCAACAGTTTATCATGGTCAGTGTTGTACATTTCCCTATCATTTATATTATTTAATTTGTAGATCTGATTTCTAAAAATAGGCCCCAGAGACGGTTGGGCTTCTTTGGTACCTCATGGAGTAGAAGGATATTGAGTGTGAAAGAGACTGTCTTCTCAGTTTCAGGGTAGCAGAGTAACCCGATAAAAGGCCACTCTGGGAATTAATGAGCTAAGCTGTCATTCAGAATTCATTCAGCAAATATTTATTAGTTCCTACTATATGTCAGGCATGGTGCTAGGTACTGAAAATACAAAAGTAAGGAAGTTGGTCCTTGACCTCAAGCTGCAGTCGAAGCAGAGGCTGGATAGCCTCTTGTTAGGAATTTTGAATGGGGAATTCAGACATTGGCTAGGGGACTACACTAAGTGATCTTTAAGGAAGGTTTCTTTTAGAATTTCTTGATTGTGATTTTGTTAGTAGATTAGGATGAGATTAGAAAATAAAGGACAGAAATTAGAGAGGGATGGGTGTTTAAAATCCTAGCCGTTATTTACATCTGAAGTTTAGAGAGCTAGAAGTAGAAGATACACTGAGTTTGGCTCATGAATAAAAGTAAAACTTACACAAATCAAGCTATAGAGTTTTGAAATGTGATCAAAATTGAGTTAGTTGTTTTTGTTTTTTTTTTTTAATACTGAGTCAGATTTCAAGTCAAGATCTTTGGGTGAAGAAGTTTAGAACTTGCTATTTTGAAGATTGGGGATTCTAGCTTATAGTCAAAAAAATTTTGAATATATAAGTGAATTTTAGTAATTTGAATTTAAAATATCTGGAAACAGTTGGTATCTTGGGCAGTACATCTAGAATTATTTTGGATATAAAAGTGATTTAAAGTGGAGCTTTATTTTCTAAATAATGAGTTTAACAAATGACTTTTAGGAAAGAAATTCTCATTTAACTCAAGCTGATGTTTTATTTCATTGATTTGTTAGAGTGAGCTTAGCCATGCTTGTAAACACCTCCGGTTATACAGTGTTGTGGTGAAAAATGTTCTGCCTAAGTGAGTTTTCTGGATGAGGAAGCTACTCTTTATAGCAGTGTTTTTTTTTGAAACTTTAACCTTTGGGGCGCCTGGGTGGCTCAGTCAGTTAAGAGTCTGCCTTTGGCTCAGGTTACGATCCCAAGGTCTGGGATTGAGCCCCATATCAGGCCCCCTGCTCAGTTCAGGCTCCCTGCTCAGTGGAGAGCCTGCTTCTCTTTCTCCTTCTGACTGCTACTCCGCCTACTTGTGCTCTCTCTGCGAAATAAATAAATAAAATCTTTAAAAAAATATATAAAACTTTAACCTTTTTTTTTTTTTTTAAAGATTTTATTTATTTATTTGACAGACAGAGATCACAAGTAGGCAGAGAGGCAGGCAGAGAGAGGAAGGGAAGCAGGCTTCCTGCTGAGCGGGACTCGATCCCAGGACCCTGGGATCATGACCTGAGCTGAAGGCAGAGTCTTTAACCCACTGAGCCACCCAGGTGCCCCAAACTTTAACCTTTGCAACCTAATGCAAATGTCTTAGTTTTCAGTCTATGTGGTAGATATATAGTTATGGTATATATGTATACAGTGTACTATTTATATCTCATATAAATATAGACTCTAACTATATCATGTTAACTCAAGACTTCTTAAACATCAGTTACTGTACTGTGTTGTGATGAAGGCAGGGGACAATTGAGATATATTAAATTATTTGCCCTGGCCTATGATAAAGCTCTCAGATTGTCTTGCTTTTTGAATCAGGTTTTGTGTTTGGGTCTTGTAATTCTCCTCTCTTTAGGCTATCAGCTGTCGCCTGGCATCCATCATTTGGTATTGCTGTTGCCAGCAATACCCTTTCTAATTTACTTGTAGAACTGGTCTATAGGTTGAGAAACTGTGTGAACAAGTGATTGGCTTATTTTCTAAATAAGCATTTGATTTTGCCTCAGATTCTCAACTTATTTAGAATAGTTGATCTGGATTGTGAGTTTTTTTTTTTTTTTAAAGATTGTATTTATTTGAGAGAGCTTTTTGTGGGGGGTTAGGGAAAGGGCAGAGGTGGGAGAAGCAGACTCCCTACTGAGCAGGAAGCCCAATGCGGGTGGGGCATGATCCCAGGAATGGGGGTATGGGGTGAGGGGGGTGGGCATCAACCAGAGCCCAAGGCTGACAATTAACCAACTGAGCCTGAGTTTGTTTTTTTAACTGTATAGAGCCTAGAGGCCCTCACTGAATAATCAACTGTTTAAATCCTTTGAAAATACCATCATTTTCCCTAATCTTGTGGTCTCGTTAGTTTTTCACGTTCCTTGTTCATTCTTAACCAAAATGTTGATTTACCACCAATTGAAGTTATCATATTTTTATTTTTGGCTTTTCATTGGTCTTAAATAATCTCCTGATTGATTAAATTACGTATAATGTTTGCTCCAGAAGTGGTTTCCTTTTCATTTTCAACCCATTTTGTTGGGGCCAAGGGTTATCAGGCTTCTCCTGAGTTTCTTTATCCTAATTGTTTTCCCCCATTAGAAGGATCTCCCCAGTCAAACGGTGGACAGTTTATGAATTGATTTTGCTTTAATCATAACTGCTTAGCATCTGGAGATTTGTTTCTTTTCCATTTTATGTAGTTTCTTGGTTCTGAACTGGAATATTGAGACATCAGGCAAAATAGTTTCCCTAATCTCTTAGTATTTAGTGGGTGTCCCCTGAGTGCTGTGTTTATGGATTATTGGATGAGGATGTCATTTCTCACACATCTTACCTAGTTGCAGAAGGGAGTGGAGACATTCAGAGGAATATCCAGCTCTTGTTTTTGTTTCATCTTTCCTTTATCTCAGTCTCAATTCCATCCTCTCTTACTCCACTGGGGTTGTCCATTAACCTCCTGTTTTTGTTGCTCACCCAAACCTTAGTCCTTTTAGGCCCCTCCTCTACTACGTGAGTCTTGTTTCCCCTTTAAGATACTCTTTTCCCAAAATAACAGGGTAATTACTGTGACTTGAAATACTGTGCATGTGCATAATGGTGCTGGTGGTTGGTGGTAGTGGAGAGGCCATATAAAACAAACCAAAATAAGGGAGAAGTTCATAGTCACAGGTTATTCTTTTCTTTCTCAGTTTCTGAACCTCAGTTTACTAATCTGTAAAATGGAGTTAACGATACCTACTTAATGATGGAGTACTTGTTAGAAGTAAGTAGGGTTTATAAAGTTCTTATCAGGTAGATAGATGTTCATTAAGTAGCCAGTTACCTTCTTCTTTTCCTTTATTCACATGTGTAGTTTATGAGGAAATGTGTTTTACCGATAAGTGTTAGCAAGCAAAGTAATTTCAAGTTTAGCCTGGTGAAGTTTTGTTTTTTTGTGTTTTTTTTTGTGGGTTTTTTTTTGGTGTGTAAGATGTTTGTTGGGGAGTTGTTTTTTGCCTGCTAAAGGAAGGGAGTAGAGGTGAGACTGTGTGGAGGGAAGGTAAAATGTGCAATGCAGTCCCATCAGTGTTTCAGCCAAGTTGATAGAGAGCTGTGGAGTGAATAATGGCCATTTGAGTTTACCATGTTAGGATAAAATGGCTACTCCTTTGGACTCCTACCTCCCTCGTATCAGTGACCATATCAGCTGTCCAGAGAAAGGCAGGACTCAGCTTTGAGGAGTTTCCTCACGAGCGTGTGCTGCTCAGGTGCTATGCTGAATTCTTGAGGTGGATCCTCCACCTCAGATCTGTAGAGTTTTCTCTGGGCAGCTTTCTCTGACCTGCAGACTTGATTTGCCTTGGTCTTTCTGGATGTTGTACCCTGTCTTCTCCACTCAAGTTACTCTGTGAGGCTCTGACTGGGTTCCCTTGTCTTTCTAATTTTTGTTTTTTCTTTCTTACTTTTTTTTTAACATTTCACCATACATCTTTTATTATAAATCTACCTATTCATCTGTCTGTCCACTTTTTTCCCCCTCCAGTGTTATTGAGAAATAATCAACGTAATCACTGTATGAGTATAAGGCATACAGCGTGATAGTTTGATTTACATATATTGTGAAGTGATTACCACAGTAGGTTCAGTTAACATCCATCCTTGTAATGTAGTCTGTCTTGGTCTCTGAGGTGTGGTGGGGTGCTTCAGCCTCACCAACTCCACACTCCCATGTTACAGAATTCTCTTCATGGTGTCTTGTTCTTGAATAGATGTTGTTTCTCTTGTGAGGGGGTGTGAAGTCAAGAACAACCTGTATTTATTTATATAGTGACATCTCTCCCCTGGCAAAGTATTTATTGCTATAGAATGTTATCTAATCCACTAACAAGTATAGTAGGGAAGGGGAACATTCTAGCTGATTGTCACAGCAGGAAGAATACACAGTTACGATGCCATACATTTGCAAGGTACTATTTAAAATGGATTTTATTATTTATTTATTTAATTTTTTGGGATTTTATTATTTTTTAAAAGATTTTTATTTATTGGGGAGAGAGAGCAGGTGAGTGAGAGCAAGCGCACAAGTGGGGAAGGGGGGAGGGGCAGAGGGAGAGGGAGAAGCAGACTCTCTGCTGAGCTGAGCAGGGAGCCCCGATGATACTGGACTCTGATGATGCCAGACTTGATCCCAGCATCCTGGGATCATTACCTGAGCTGAACGCAGACCCTTCACTGACTGAGCCACCCAAGTGCCCTTATAATGGATTTTAAAAATAGATTCCTTAGTATGAAATTTTATGAAATCGTTTTTGGTAGTCCATGTTAATATGCATACTGAAATTTTTCTGTGATAGGGTAATTCACATAATTTTGAGTGACTAGATTTGGTACTTTAAGGGAAGGCTGCCTTGTTAGCAGAGGACTCTCAAATAACGTACCTTTTATTAGGGTTCTCCAGAGGCACACACTGGCCCTGTGAAACTGACACAAAAATTAACCATCACATCTTCCCTCAATGAACTTTTTCCCTTCTGCATTTTTCTACAGATAGATACACCATCAGGAATGGAATTAGAGTCATGGTACCCTGTTATAAAGCAGGAGGGTGAGCATGTTGCTCAGACACATTCATTTTTACACCCCAGGTAAGTGGGTATTGGCTCATTTGTTTGTTCATTCGTTCATTTGTTCATTCATTTATTCAACATCTATATGTCAGGCACTGTTCTAGTTCCTGGGAATTCATTTTTTAGTTCTAGGCTTGTTAAATGAATTGTAAATTGCATTGAATATTTGAGATAACCTTTTCTTGATGTTTTTATGTTCTTTCTAGGTATTTGTTATTTCCTTTTCGCCCTAAAGTAAAAATTGGAAGTTTTCCTTTTTATATATATATATATATATATATTTTTAATTAACATATAATGTATTATTAGCCTCAGGGGTACAGGTCTGTGAATCGCCAGGTTTACACACTTCACAGCACTCATCTTAGCACATACCCTCCCCAATGTCCATAACCCAACCACCCTATCCCTACCCCTGGAAGTTTCCCTTTAATTTCCTTGCTTCCCTATAAAAGGTAAACCAACTCTTCAAGAGTTTGGTATGCAATTTTGGTGTTTTACAAATTTTTTGAAACTTAGAAGCTTTCATAGTAGCCACATCCCTCAAAATCCAGTTTCATAGTTTTAATAAAAATGTACCTTAGATGATAAACTGTTTATTGATTTCTAGATTTTTAGTGCTGTAGATATATATTCCCCCCAAACATGGGTGATGAAGAATCTCAGTCTTATTTACATTTGCACAGTTTCTACCATTCCTATTGTGTTTGAAGTAAGTCTTTGGGCATTATTAAACCTGTTAGTGTTCTTAGCAGAATACAGAGTTTTTAATCCTCAGAATTCTTGTAAGTAGTAAAGAGGAACAATATAGATTATTGGATAAAGAAAATAAGATATAAGAAGAGATTATTTAGAGTTTAAGGTATTAAGTAGTACATCAGTTAAATTGTTGCATCTTCTGGCCAAAGGTTATGCAGGTTATAGCTAATAATATAGTGCTTCAGTTTCTAGCTCAAATTTGTTCTATCTGCTGAACAATTTATGTGAGCTTTGAGCAAAATTGGTAGTTATCCCTTCAGTCTTAGTTTTGTGCAACTCACTATGGAAGTTTTGTTGTTGTTTTTAATCACATTAGGAAATACTAATGTATTTTGGGAAGACTGTTGTGTGGGGTTTGAAACAAGTAACAGTAGCTGGGCGCCCAGTAACAGTAGCTGGGTGGTATTCAGTGCTCTTTAAGAAGGGCCCTGGGAGCTTCTCATTGGGCCTATGGTGAATCAGGCCATAGCCTTGTAGTATGGGACTGAATCAGCCTCTATAAGAAAGAGCGAGGATTCCTTGCTTTCACGGGTGGTAGGCAAGAAAATGGTTTTTTGAGTAGCGTTGGTCTGTTTTCTTTCTAGCATAAGCCTTACCTATTCAGGGCTATTAAACAGCTCTGAAGTGCTTCATGCTTTTAGTCTCAGGTGGTTTTGAGGGAAGGAGATGAGACTGTAATTTTCTTTGCCAGTGAGTATCTCTTCAGTGCTTAGAAATTACTTTTTGCAATATAATAAAAATTATTCATAATTTTGTACTTACTGTCTAAAGTACTGAATTTTTAAAGAATTCTTCTCTATGATCTAATTTTCTTTTTTTAAAATCATAAACACATAATGTATTATTTGTTTCAGGGGTACAGGCCTGTGATTCATCAGTCTTACACAATATACAGCACTCCCCACAATATGTACCCTTATGATCCTTATTTTCTGAGTTATTTTGTCTGTTTTAGTATAAAATTTTTTAACCATAGAAGTAGATTTAGTGTATTTTGCTTTTTACCCAAATGTGATATATGTCTTATTTTGCCTTTCTTTGTTTGTAGCTACTACTTATACATGTGCGATAAAGTGGTTGCTCCAAATGTGTCCCTTACTTCTGCTGTATCCCAGTCTAAAGAGGTCACAAAGACAGAGGCAAGTAGATCTGTACCAAGACAATCAGAGAAGTCTCATAGTAGTGGGAAACATCAAAAAATGGCATCCTACCCAGATGTCTCATTGGAGGAACAGGAGAAAATGGATTTAAAAACTAATAGAGAATTATGTAGCTGTATAGGTAAGTATTCAGAAATTTTTTTTAAAAAAATCATATACTTAATAAATACATTTATTCAGCATTTCCTCTTTCTTTCTTTCTCTTTCTTTCTTTCTCTCTCTCTTTCTTTTAAAAACAATACTATTTATTTGACAGAGAAAGACAGCACAAGCAGGGGGAGTGGGAGAGGGAGGGGCAGGCTCCTGGCTGAGCTGGGATCAAGACCTGAGTGGAAGGCAACTGCTTAACCTTAACCAACTGAGCCACCCAGGTTCCCTCATTCAGCATTTTCAAAGAGGATTTCTATTTAAGCGAGTGTTCTAGACAGTTGAAGCTTTTATCTTTAAAAAAGTGCACCTTTCAAAACTCTGAGTGACTACTTAGAACCTCAGTTTCTATACGTTTTTTAGAACAGTTATAGCTATAGATGCTAATGCTGTAGATATGTAGTCTACATGGTTTCATACTGCAAGTGGTTTTTGTGTGATTGTTTTTTCCCTTTCCTGCCCTTTTTTTGCTGTTAGGTTTCTTCAGAAGGCCCTTTCTAATTTGCTTTGAACTGAGAAACCATTTTATAATGCTAAGAAGTATGTAATGGGGTACCTGGCCGGCTCAGTCAGTACAGCATGTGACTCTTGGTCTCTGGGTTTGAGCCCCACGCTGGATGTAGAAATTACTAAAAAAAAAAAATCTTAAAAAAAATTTTTTTTTGGAAAATATTTAATTTATTTATGACAGAGATAGTGAGAGAGGGAATACAAGCACGGGGAAGCTGGAGTGAGAGAAGCAGGGTCCCCGCTAAGCAGGGACCCTGATATGGGGCTTGATCCCAGGCTGCTGGGATCATGACCCCAGCCGAAGGCAGATGCCCAACGACTGAGTGACCCAGATGCCCAAGAATAAAAGTCTTAAAAAAAATAATGCTAAGAAGTATGTAAGAGTAGTTAGGTATAGGACTCAGGGAAACTTAGCCATGTGATAAGCAAAGATCGAAAACTCATAGGTGTGGGAGCCCGGCAGATGGTATAAAAAGCAGACTGCTGGCTGGGCATCTTAAAAAAAAAAATCTGCCTAGTTACAGTGCCTTTTAAAGTACTGTGGAGCAAAGGAGACATGTCTGCACAAATGCTGCCTATTTTACCCTCTACATAGCAGCAGAGCTTTGCTTCCAGCTTAGGCAAGTGTGACAGTTATTTCAGCTATCTTGGAGTAGCTGAAGTGTCCATTAGTCATTTAACTGTTTTCATAGATAACTGCGATTCTTTGTGGGTTTCTGTACTTTAATTTTGAAGTTCAGCTTTCTTTGGATTTAAATATGGTAAACAATAATTAGTAACGTACTCTTATGTCATATTTGTGTTATATTTCATTTCCCAAATTCTAGCGACTTTAAAAAAATTGTTGATATATTTTGTATACCATAAAATGTATCCTTTTAAGGTGTACAATTTAGTGACTTTCAGTAAATTCTCAACAGTCCCAGCTGTTTAATTTCAGGACATTTTCATCCTTCCCTGCCACCCAAACCCCTGTGATCCATTAGAAGTTACACTCTGTTTTCCTCTTTCCCTAGCCTCTGTTTATTTTTTGTTTTTATATATTTGCCTATTGTGGACATACCATATGAGAGAGATCATATAATATGTGACCTTTTATTATCTGGCTTTTCACTTGGATATTTTTTCAGTCCATGTTGTAGCATATTTTATTACTTGTTTTCTTTATATGGTTTAATAATATTCTGCTATTTTATAAATAAATATACCACATTTTGTTTATCCACTTATCAGCTCATGGACATTGAATTGTATTCACTTTTTTTTAAAGTAGGCTCCATGCCAAACGTAGGGCTTGAACTCATGAACCCAAGATTAAGAATCGCGTGCTTTATTAAGTGAGCCAGCTAAGTGCCCCGAATTGTGTCTACTTTTTGGCTGTAATGAATAATGCTGCTGTGAACACTTATGCACATGTTTTAACATAGACCTGTTTTCATTTCTCTTGAGTGTATATTTAGGAGTGAAATTACTGGGTCATGTTTAATATCTTGAGGGATTGTCAGACTTTTTCAAATCAGCTATACCATTTTCCTTTCCACCAGCAGCTGATGAGGGTTCCAGTCTGCAATCTTTGTCAACATTTGTTATTGTCTCTCTTGATTATAGCCATCCTAATGGTTGTAAAGTGATATCCCATGGTTTTGATTTGCAATTCTCTAATGACTAATGATATTGAGTACCTTCCCGTGTTTTATTGGATCTGTTCAGATCCTTTGCCTGTTTTTAGATCCTTTGCTTAGATCAGATCCTTTGCTTCTTTACTATTGAGTTATATATATTCTACATAGTAGACCCATATCAGATATATGATTTGCCATTCTATCAGCAGCCTTTTCTTTTTTTAAAAGATTTTTATTTATTTATTTGACAGAGACAGAGATCATAAGTAGGCAGAGAGGCAGGGAGAGGGAGGGGAGAATCAGGCTTCCTGCTGAGCAGAGAGCCTGATGAGCAGAGGGCTTGATCCCAGGACCCTGAGATCATGACCTGAGCTGAAGGCAGAGGCTTAACCCTCTGAGCTACCCAGGCGCCCAGTTGTATTTTCATTTTATTGTTGATGTTTTTGAAGCACAAAAGCATTGTTTCTTTTTTTTTTTTCTTTTTTTTTTTTTTTTCAGAGAGAGCATGAGTTGGGTGGGAAGAGGGAGGGAGAAAGAGAATCTTAAGTAGGCTTTGCGTTCAGCACAGAGCCCGAGGTGGGGCTCAGTCTCACAACCCTGAGATCGTGATCTGAGCCAAAATCAAGAGCCAGATGCTTAACGAACTGAGCCACCCAGGCACTCCAAATCACAAAAGTTTAAATTCTGATGAAGTCCAATTTATTTTCTTTGGTTGCTTATGTAGGTGTTATGTCTAAAAAACCTTTGCCTAAACCAGGGTCAGAAAGATTTACATATAACTGTTGTAGCTCTTACATTTAGGTCTCTTCAATCCATTTTGAGTTAATTTTTATATACAGTGTGAGGTTCAGTCTCACTCTTTGTATGTGACTACAGTTGTCCCAACACTATTTGTTGAAAAGACCATTCTCTCCTGATTGAGTTGTTTTGGTGCCCTTGTTAAATACCGGTTGCCCATAAAAATATAGGTTTATTTCTGGACTTAATGTTTATGCCAGTACTACACACCGCCTTGATTTCTGTAGCTTTGTGGTAAGCTTTGAAATTGGGCATTGTTGAGTCCTTAAAGTTTATTATTCTTTTTTAAAGAATCTTTTTTAAAAAGATTTAAAGAAGATTTAAAAATCTTTAAACAATCTTTTTTAAAGATTGTTTTGGCTATTTTGAATTTCTTATATTTTCTTATGAATTTCTGCATCAGCTTGTCAGTTTCTGCCACAAAGCCAGCTGGGATTTCAGTAGGACTTACATTGAAAAAGTAGATCGGTTTGGGGGAATATTTACCATTCATCTTAGTGTGTCAGTCTGCTATAACAAAAATACCCTTGACTGGGTGTCTTATACTACAAACATTTATTTTTTACAGTTCTGGAGGCTGGGAAGTCCAAAATCAAGGCACCAGCAGATCTGGTGTCTGGTAGGGGTCTGCTTCCTGGTTGATAAAGGTCTGTGTTCTCCTCAGACACAGTGGAAGTCCTCACATGGTGGAAAAGGCAGGAGAGCTCTCTTTATTTATAAGGGTATAAATCCCATCATGGAGGCTCCATCCTTATGACCTAATTATCTCCCAAAGGCCCCACCTCCTAACACCATCATATGGGGCATTAGGATTTCAGCATATGAATTTTGGGGTCATTAACATTCAATTCATGACACCATCTTAACAATAGTAAATCTTCTAATCCATGAACATGGGATGCCTTTCTGTTTATTTAGGTCTTTAATTTTTTTCAATCGTGTTGTGTAGTTTTTATTGAATAGGTCTTATACTACTTTTCTTAAATTTATTCTTAACTATTGCATTATTTTTTATTTCATTTGTAAATGGAATTTTTTTTTCATTTTGTTTGTGGGTTCTAGTGACTTTTTCACAGTGATACTCACTTTTTGTTGCTTCATTTTTGCCTCTCAAAGATCCATCAATCTCAAATAATTCTACAAGTAAAAAGAAACCCGAGTCTACCACTTGCAGTTTCATCAGAGACACAAGCAAGGCAGGAATAGACCGTGATACTGCAGTTTCATCTCCACTTCTTGTCAAAGATATCATTTGTGAGGATGATAAGGGAAAGATCATGGAAGAAGTAATGAGAACTTATGTAAAACAACAGGAAAAACTGAACTCAATTTTGCAGAAGAAGCAACAACTCCAGATGGTAAAATTATTAAAGTGATAGTCTATTATAAAGATACTTTTGTACATTCTCAAGAAAAATGAAGAGAGAGGTTTTAAATGTGTTTCAGATTTAGATTAATGCTCATAAGCAATTTTCTTTTAAATTTTTAGAGAAAACAGTTTTTTCAAGATAATTATTTATATATAAAACTGATGTGACAGCTGAATTTTAGATGTTTTCTGCCCCTTTTTCCTGTATTGAAATTTTTAGCATGATGGAAATAAAATAAAAATTGTATTGTGATTCTATGTATTACAGGAAGTTGAAATGTTGAGTAGTTCAAAAGCTATGAAGGAACTCACTGAAGAACAGCAGAATTTGCAGAAAGAGCTTGAATCTTTGCAGAATGAACATGCTCATAGAATGGAAGAATTTTATATTGAACAGAAAGACTTAGAGAAAAAATTAGAGCAGGTAATGAAGCAAAAATGTACCTGTGATTCAAATTTAGAAAAAGACAAAGAGGCTGAATATGCAGCGCAGGTAAGAATGACTCAGTTTGTATAATGTTGCCCTTTCAGTGTGGAGATTGAAGCTGTACCTTCTCTATTAAAATTACTTTTTGTCAAGCTCATTTCATTGGGCAAGATTTCAAAATATATAATTCTGTTCAACACAAGTTTATGGTATATCATCCAACATGATTTTTTTTTAAAGATTTTATTTATTTATTTGACAGCACAAGCAGGGGAAGTGGCAGGCAGAAGGAGGAGGAGAAGCAGGTTCCCAGCTGAGCAGGGAGCCTGATGGGGGGCTCAATCCCAGGACCCTGGGATCATGACCTGAGCCAAAGGCAGACGGTTAAGAGACTGAGCCACCCAGGTGCCCCCCAAGATGATTTTTTGAATTTGATTGCTTTATTAAACTTTCATTAGGTTTCTGTATATTTTAGTTGCCCAAATTGCTAATCTCTAGCTCTCTGAATGTCAAATATTAAATTACCTTAATGTAGTATATGGGCTTTCAAATCAGCAAATTAACCGACGTGAATTGTTCGTGTTCAAAAGCACTTGAGCAGAAATGAATAGTAGCTCACAACTTGGGGAAGATGAACAAATAACCCTTAACTCGAGCAGGCTGTTTGGGAGGTACACTAAACTGTGGGCATAATGAAAGTGCTTTAGGTGTTAGTTCTCTTGGACCCCCCCCCATTCAATGTTATGTCAAAACTGGATGAATATTGTTAGATATTCAAGAGATTGTATATGCATGAATTTACAAATGTAGTTCATTTTTTAAAAAGTAATTTGAAAGTAGGTCTTTGCCATGATGTGAAGATTAAATGGAAAAACAAAACTGAATGAAAACTGACACAGTCTTTTAAATCTCACAGTTGGCAGAACTGAGACAGAGATTGGACCATGCTGAGGCTGATAGGCAAGAACTCCAAGATGAACTTCGACAGGAACGGGAGGCAAGACAGAAGTTAGAGATGATGATAAAAGAGCTAAAGTTGCAAATTTTGAAATCATCTAAGACTGCTAAAGAATAGAAACCTTTAAAGAGATTCATCTGTGTATTCCCAACAGGGTTTAGTTTTGTTTGTTTATTTGCTTTGGTTATTGAATTCTGAATAACTTGTCTGCATGAAGATAACTAGGCATCCTATCCATTTGTAGATCAGAGAAAGTGAAGAGATTATATATTAGTACATAAATTTTTACATTTTCCAAATGAATGAAAATGTATGTTCCTTTGTACTTCTTTTTTTCAGCCAGCTTAGAAACAGTACTATATGGTTTGAACTACTATATAATCTGCCTATATTTCAAATGCAAATTTAGCAGTTGTATACTTTTTAAAAGCTGCATTGTGTGATGGATAGTTGCGGTCAGTTTTGTTACCCATATTTCAGACTCAATTTTACATGTAATGGTGGCTCCATATTTCAGATATATGGAGCTACTGAAGGAATTGAATCTCCATGTTTTTCATGAACAGAGTCTCCTTTCTAAATTGATATAATCATTATACATAAAATCTGCTTTTCTTTTGTTTATATTACAGAATGAATTTCCACCAGTTCTCTTTTTTTTTAATGTCTCCTAAGAGATATTTTGTCAAAAGAGGAATTTCATTGATGAGGTTATAGCACACCCCATAGGCGTAATGAGGAAGGATAATATACTTTATTATACATTGCTGTTAAATACAAGAAGCAGTTGTAATTTGTTTTTTGGTTTACATGTGGTTTTATTTAGAATTTTTTTTATGTAGCAACTTCGGAAGAGGGAATAAAATGTAATGATTTTTAAACTTTTGTTTATGTTGTTAATAGAGGTGTGAAAATATCAATGTTCTTGAGAAAAACTGATACCATTGATGTACGTCAGCTTGTATACAGTCCATAATCCTCCTGTACAGTTTTTATATGTAGTTATGGGTCTTACTGAAATTCATATAATGGATCTGTTTTCCTTAATGGGTTGTTTTTTCCTTAAATTGTAACATATTAAACACCTTGAAGTTTATTTTGGATTTTTGTATGTTTAAATGTTGTCTTACCAATATTTGCACGAATGGACCATTTTCAGTTACTACTTAATATCAAAATCAGGAATTTACAGTCAGCTGGTAGTGTATGGTAGGTTAATATAGGGAAGTTTAGTTCTGCTACTAAAAGGTTTTTAGATAATTTTTAGAAGACAAAGGAATTCCATAGTTTGGGGGAGGGACAAATCTTCTGCACTTTTTTTTTTTGCACAGAAAAGTCTGTCATTCTTTAATGGCAAACTTCATATTTGTTAATTCTTGGCTTAAAAGATACTAGGTAAAGTTCTTAGTATGCATTTTTTAAAGGATTTTCCTGAAGCTACCATTAATTGACATTATTATTCCAGGAATTTAATGTTTATGTTCTCATGTAGGGTACTATATGAAATTACTTGAGAGCTAAGTTTATTTTTAAAATAAATCAGCTAGAGTTAAGGTTGTTTACTATTCCCAGTGTAGACAATAGATGCTCTACTGGTATAGAACTTCAAAAATCAGTAGGTTATCATTTAGCCAGTTATTTTCATATTTTGCTTAATGGTACTTACATATCCTAAAAGAATTTTTGTACTTCTCAAAGTATAGTTTCTTTACTAGAGTATGATGTAAATGTGTATTTTCTATTTTCCATTTAAATTTTACTATATTACCCTCCAATTTAATTTGTTAATTCTTGGTTTCCTCAAGGAGGAACAGTTGTTAAAAATGATATACCCTCCTAATACCTTTTATTTAGATCTGGAGAAAGAAAAATCACAAAGACATTTTATGATAAAGTTCATTTTAGTTGTGTCACAGTTAATCGTTTTGGGAGACAAACTCAAGCCCCTATAATTTCATCTTTCTAGTTTACTAAAAAATCTTTGTGCTTATGTTACTTAGTAAATGACAAGCTTACTTAAGTTTCAACCCAAAACTTCTAAAATACATTGCTTAATCTTTGAGATAGTTTATTTTAAAACTCTAAGCAGTGCTTAACCATCTTTAAATTATCATAAAATCTTAAGTTAGAATTGAGTAAAGAAATATTTTTTCTAGTCCTTTGCATTAGGAAAACTTGCCACATAAAATTGTATAGTCTTCATTTTCTAGAAGATACATTGATGTGCCATAGGTTTCTGTCTTCTTCATTGAAAATAGAGCTTTTTAGCCAGTTGTAAATATTTTACCTATTCTAGTTAAAAGTAATTTTAAGTTAAACTGCACCACATAGGTTGAAAATAGAGAGATTTTGTAATACTTCAAAAGTGGCCTCTGCTGAAATATCCATATAAACTTATTCTTCTATTCTTTGCATGCTCATTTTGTGTGTTGGTTGCTAGCTTAAAGTTTGTTTTGGTGTTAGTTTTTGTGTGCCAATTTATTAGGTAAGCAGATTTTTCCTCAGACTTTGTAATATTCTTTTTATGAAAAATATAAAAATATTTACTTTAAAAAGCTGCATTAAAGGAATGGCCTATCAGAAGTGCTAGGGCATCTTAAGAAGGAAGAAAAAATAGAATATTAACTTACTGGGTGATGGATGATGTTAGTTTCTGTACTTTAATTGTTGTGAGTAAAAGGTACCAAATCTATAAAGGTAGTAAATGTAAAACCTGCTGTCATTGAAGAAGCTCTAAACCAGCCTGATTTTACAAATGCAGCTTGTAACACTATGAAAGGATTTGACCAACAACATAAGTTTGGCTTGTGCTTTGGTTTTGTAAAGCATATTCTTTTGCTTGAATTTCTGTGTCCATGAGAGTCAGGATGTTTTATGCTTCTTGAACTAATTTTATAACATATTTAATATATTACCAGTTGAGATATAAGATCATTTGTACATACTGAATTAAAAACCAGTTACTAAAGTAGGTGAAATAGACAAGTACGATGATATTCGCAGGTCATCCATAGGTTTTAGAAGTCATGACAAAACAACCAATTTATTTGCACATCTGTGGCTTCTTTTTGAAGGAAAGTAGAATGATAAGGAAACTCCAATAATATGAAATATGTTCAAGGTTTTTCCCTAAAATTAATTGTCAAGCTGGTGCTGAAGGTTTTCGATCAGCTTCTAAAATTTTTCTTCTCAGTGACTTATGTTTGATTGCCTTGGGGAAAATCCGCATTTTCATTTGCTCGTACGCGTTTAATCTGCACGACAGGACATTAAAAATCAGTGTAATGAAAAGTTGTGCTCATACTGTACATCTGTTTCTGTGCTTAGAACTACTTGTTAATTTTTACTGAAGCTGTCAGCAATAAGGGACACATTACTGCTGTATTATACATTGTGGGATTGAATAAACAGCTTAAATTATTTTCTATTATAAGATACTGAAGCATTTCCATTACTGGAAGAAATTTATATGGGTATTCTATATTACATCTTGTTTAAAAGGACAGTTTTTTGTTTGTTTTGTTTCATTTTGTTTTTGTAAGATCTTTCCATTTTAGATGGCTTCTAAAACTGTAATGCAGTCTGGAGCTTGTTTCGTTAGTAATAGAATTAAATGTCTTATATAGTGCTACTGGTTTTGAATTAGAAAGTGATCAAATGTAAAAACTGAAATTTAAAAATTAAGCCCAGAAAACAAAATAGTATATTAAGTTAGTTGAATGTAAAAGAAATTTATAAGATTTTTTTCTTCAATATAGATACCTCACTTGAAAATAAAGCACAGCATACTTAAAGTAGTTCTAGTAAAAAAGTCCTGCTAAAAGAATTGCTTAATCTAGGACAACTTTGGGGGAATTATAGTTTGGGAGAAATAAAATATACTTGCTTTTAACCATCCTGTTAGAAGTATTTGCTTATCCTGATAATTTTAAGCCAACACAGTAGTCTTAAATTATTTCTGAATTTCTAACCTGTGAAGGCAGTAAGTAAAATATCTGTTCTACAACTGTTGAAACAAGTTGTTGACTACATTGACCATAATTCAATTTAAAATTTTGCCAATGATGTACAGTTTTATGGTTTAAATTGCTGTGGTTGGTTGCATCACATGACACACAAAACTGTCCTCTACCTCACGTGGAATAAATATTTTATATGGTTTTACTATAAAACAAGACTCATCTATCTGGTCACTTAGTTTACAAATTTTGAATTATATTTATTGAAACATGACATACTGTGCTCTCAGCTTATACCTCAATTGTATTTTGTGCTGTTTTCCATTTTCATGGCCTGTAAATAACTTGTATAGATTGTGGATTAAATTCAGAATAAAACTTTTAATGCCAATAAAACTGATTGAAGCCCTTTTAGTATCCTGTGTGAGCTCAACTTTCTTGTCCCTTAAGATTGACATTTTCTCCTTTTGTTCCTTCAAATCTATTAGTCATTACACACTAAGTGATTAACTTGAGAAATCTTTTTTAAATTATAAATTATGAAATTTCATGCAATATTTCAGGTATAGAACATACCAGCATTTTGTGATTATTTTCTTTCATGATATATAGTCTCTTACTTTCACTTCTTACCCTTACTCCTTTACTCCCACCTCTGGTATTATTATTTATTACAGTGTAACAAATTACTCCAAATATAGCTGCTTGAAATAACATATCTCAAACAGTATCTGACAGTCAGAAACCCAAAGGCAGGTTAGCTGAGAGTGATGGCTCAGGAGCTCTTACAAGTGTGTAGTTACTATGTTATTTAGGGCTGAAGTCATTTGGAAGCTTGACAGCTGGAGGATCTGCTTTCAAGTTCATTGACATGGCTGTTGACAGGTGCTCACTTCCCTCCTCTATGGACCTGTCCATGGAGCTCCCCACAATATGGTAGATGGCTTCCCCCTAATGAATGATCCAAAAGAGAGAATGATGCCAGTTTGCTCTGTTAATTAGACTCTTAAGTGAGTCACAAGTCCAGCCTATATGCAGTTGGAGGGTATTACCAAGGGTATGGAGTACCAGGAGGAAGGTATTATTGAGGGCCATCCTAGAATCTGATTACTATATCCTAATTTTTTATGGCAAAATATACATGAAATAAGGCAAATTATTTTTAAGAGTAATTCAATGGCATTAGCTACATTCACAATGTTCAACCATCACCACTATGTTCAAAACTTTTTTGTTAACCCAGACAGAAATTCTGTACCTGTTAAACAACTTCTTTTACCCACCACTCCCAGGTCTTGATACCCTCTATTCTATGTTCTATCTCTATGAATTTACCTATTGTAGATATCTGGTATAAGTGGAATCATAAAGTACTTGTCCTTTTGTGTCTGACTTACTTTATTCCTTCACTTAGCAAATTATTTTCAAGATACATCTGTGTTGTAGCATGTATTGGAATTTCATTCCCTTTTATGACTGAATATTTTATTGTAAATATATGTGTTATATATATGTGCATATCATGTTTATGCATTCATCTGATGATGGACATGTGGGTCATTCCACATTTAGCTTGTGAGTAATGCTGCTATGAACATTGGCTTACAAGTATCTGATTAAGTCCCTGCTTTTGAGCCTTTTGAGTATACACTCAGAAGTGGAAGGGCTGGATCATTGGGTAATTCTATGTTTAACTTTTTGAGGAACCACCGAGCATTTTCCTAGCAGCTGCATTATTTTGCATTCCCACCAGTAATGCACAAGGGTTCTAATTTTTTCATCTCCCCACCAACATTTGTTATTTTCCATTTTATCAATAATAGCCATCCAAATGATTGTGAAGTGTTATTTCACTGGTTTGATTTGCATTTCCCTAGTGGCTGAGATGTTAAGCATTTTTTCATGTGCTTATTGGCCATTTGTATATCTTTGGAGAAATGTATACTTAGGTCCTTTGTCCATTTTTGAATTGGATCATTTGTTTTTGTTGAGCTAGAGGAACTCTTCATGTATTCTGGATATTAATCTTTTATCAAATAAATGATTTACAAATATTTCCATTCTGTAGGTGGTCTTTTCACTTTTAATGTCCTTTGGTGCACAAAACCTTTAAGTTTTGATGAAGTCTAATTTACCTTTTTTTTTCTTTTGTTGTTAATGCTTTTGGTATTCTATCCAAGAAATCATTGCCGAATCCAATGTCATAAAGCTTTCCTCTTATATTTTCATCTAAGAATTTTATATTTTTTGGTTCATACATTTAGGCCTTTGATCCACTTTGAGTTACTTTTGTAAATGATGTAAGGTAAGAGGTCCAATTTCTAAGTTTTTTTTTTTTTAACATGATATAAGAGGTCCAATTTCTAAGTTCTTTCTTTCTTTTTCTTTGTGCATGAATATCCAGTTCCCAGCATCATCTGTTGAAAACTGTCAACACGTTGAATCGTTTTGTCCAAAATCACTGACCATATATGAGAAAGTTTCTCTCTGGACTGTTTTATCCTATTGGTCTATGTATCTCTCCTTATGGCTGTACCACCCTGTTTTGATTACTGTAGTTTTGTAGCAAGTTTTGAAATGAAGTGTGAGTCTCCCATATTTATTCTTTTTCAGGATTGTTTTGGCTATTTGGGGTCCCTTGATATTCTGTATGAATTTTAGGATGGATTTTTCTATTTTTACAAAAAACACCATTGGAATTTTTATGGGGATTTCACCAAGTCTGGATCACTTTGGATGGTATTGTCATCTTAATGATATTAGGTCTTCCAGTCCATGACCATAGAATAGCTTTGCATTTATTTATATCTTTATTTTCAACAATGTTTTGTAGTTTTCCATGTACAAGAATTTTCCCTCAGATTTATTCTTACGTATTTGGTTCTTTTTGATGATTGTAAATGGGATTTTTCTTAATTTCCAATCAGACTGTTCATTGCTAGTGTGTAGAAAATGCAGTTAATTTTTGTGGGTTTTGTGTCCTGGAACTTGGCTGAATTTATTTATTAGCCCTAACAATTCTATACTGTGTGGAATTTTTAGGGTTTTCTGCATGTAAGATCACATCACCTAAGAATTGCTTCTTCCTTTTTAATTTGGATGACTTTATTTCTTTTTCTTGCCTCACTGCTCTAACTAGAACCTCCAATACTATGCATAATAGAAGTAGTGAAAGCAGGAATCCTTGTTTAGTTCTTGATTTGAGAGGGAAAGGTTTCAGTCTTTGACCATTGTTTATGATATCAGCTGTGGATTTTTTTTTCCCTTTTTTTTTTAGTTGTGGATTTTTCAGATATGGCCTACTTGAAGAAATTCCTTCTATATCTAAGATATTGAGTGTTTTTATAATGACAAGGTGTTAGATTTTGTCATGCTTTTTCTGCAGTGCTAGAGATGATCATGTGCTTCCCCACCCCCCCATTACTGTGATGTATTACAGTGCTTGGTGTTTGTATGTTGAACTATCTTTTGTATTCCAAGAGTAAATCCCATTGCTCGTGGTGAATATATTTATTTATGTAAATGACATATACTTGACATACAATGTAAATTTAAGGTGTACACTATGTTAATTTGATGCATTTGTATTTTTTTCAGTTTGCTAAGATTGTGGGTTTTTGCATCAATACTCATGAATGATATTGGTTGTAGTTTTTTCTTTCTTTTCTTTTTCTGCAATGTCTTTGGTCCTGATGTTAGGATAATCCTGGCTTCATAGAATGAGTTAGGAAATGTTTTCTGGGCTTCGAATTTTTGGAAGAGTTTGAGAAAGACTGGTGTTAACTCTTCTTTCAGTGTTTGGTAGAACTCACCGGTGAAGCCCTGGATTTTTCTTTGTTGGGAGGTTTTTGATTAGCGATTTAATCTCCTTACTAGTTATAAGTTTATTCAAATTTACTGTTTCTAAATGAGTTGTTTTTTGGGTAGATTTTGTTTCTAGGAATTGGTCCTTTTCATCTAGGTTATTTTTTTTAAAACTATGTTTTCTTTTTGGATTTTTAAGATTTATTTATTTGACACAGAGAGAGAGAGAGAGAGAGAGAGGAGTGCACAAGCAGTGGGGGAACAGCAGGCAGAGGGAGAGGGAAAAGCAGTCTTCCTGCTGAGCAGGGAGCCCCACATGGGGCTCGATCCCAGGACCACAGGATCATGACTTGAGCTGAAAGCAGATGCTTAATGACTGAGCCACCCAAGGACCCCAGTTATCTTTTTTGATGGGATGTAATTGTTCATAGTGTTCTTTTAAAATCCTTTATATTTTTGTAAAATAAGTAGAAATGTTCCTATTTTCATTTCTGATTTTAGGAATTTGAGTTGTCTTTCTCCTTAGTCAATCCAGCTAAAGATTTTTCATTTGTTGATCTTTTCAAAGAACCAAACTTTGATTTTATTGATTTTCTCTTCTCTATTTATTTCCACTCTAATCTTTGTTATTTCCTTCTATTAGCTTTGAATTTAGTTTGCTTTTTTTGGTCATTGATTTTAGATCTTTCTTTCTGTTTAATGGATGTTTTTACAGCTATAAATTTCTGTCCTAGAATAGAAATTTAATTAGCATCCCATAAGTTCTGGTATGTAGTGTTGTGTGTTTTTTTCTTTTTTTCCATTTGTTTCAAGGTATTTTCTAATTTCCCTTGTGATTTCTTCTTTGACTCCTTGTTTGTACGTTTGCTTTTTTAGAGAAACAGAGAACATGAGCAGGCGGAGGGGAGGGAGAGGGAGAGACAGAATCTTAAGCAGACTGTATGCTCAGTGTGGAGTCCGTCATGGGGCTTGATCTCACAACCCTGAGATCAGACCTGAGCCAAAATCAAAAGTTGGTCACTTAACCAAATAAGCCACCCAGGCACTCCTCTTTGGTTGTTTAAGGTTGAATTGTTTCATTTCCAATTTGTGTATTTTCCTGTTTTTCTTCTGTTATTGATTTGTGGTCTCATTCCATTGTGATTAGAAAAGATAATTTGCATGAGGTCCATCTTTTTAAATTTATTAAAATTTATTAAAATTTATTAAGACTCATTTTGTGGCTCAACATACGTTCTATCATGGGGAATTCCATATGTACATGAGGAGAATGTGTACTCTGATGTTATTGAGTGGAATGTTTTGTATGTATCTGTAAGGTCTAATTCGTTCATTGTGTTGTTCAACTCCTCTATTTCCTTATTGATTTTCTGTTTGGTTGTTCTATCCATTATTGAAAACAGGGTATTAAAGGCTCCAATTATTATTGTAGAACTGTTTCTCCCTTCAATTCTGTCAATGTTTGGTTCATATATTTTGGACACTGTTGTTTGGTACGTTTATGTTTATAATTCTTTTATCATCTTGATGAACTGCACCTTTTATCAATATATAATATAATATCCTTTGTTTCTTGTAACAGTTTTTGATTTAAAGTCTCTTTCATCTGATATTAGCACTTTTACTCCAGCTGTCTTTTGGTTACTATTTGCACAGACTACAGGCATACCTTGTTCTATTCACCTCTATTGCATTTCACAGATACTGCGTTTTTTAGAAATTGAAGGTTTGTGGCAACCCTACATCAAGCAAGTCTACTGGTGCCATTTTTCTAACATTTGATCACTTTACATTTCTGAGTGACATTTTGGTAATTCTTGCAATATTTCAAACTTTTTCATTATTATATTTGTTGTAGTGATGTGATCAGTAATTATGACTGACTGAAAGCTCAGATTATGATTAGCATTTTTTAGCAATGAAGTGGGTTTTTAAAAAGATTTTTATTTATTTGAGAGAGAGAGAGCACTAGCAGGGGGAGGGGCAGAGGGAGAGGGAGAAGTAGATTCCATGCTGAGCAGGGAGCCCAATGAGGGGCTCAATCCTAGGACTCTGGGATCATGACCTGAGCCAAAGACAGATGCTTAACTGACTGAGCCACACAAGTACCTCTGAAGTGTTTTTAATTAAAGTATTTGCATTGTTTTTTCCAGATAATGGAATTGCACACCTAGTTGACTATAGTATAGTGTAAACATAACTCTTAGATGCATTGGGAAACCAAAAAATTCATTTGACTCACTTTATTGTGATATTTGCTTCATCAGGGTGATCTGGAATTGAGCCCACATATCTCTGAGGTATTCCTGTATCTTTTCCCATCCTTTCACTTTCAATCTGTTTGTGTTTTTAGTTTTAAAGTGTGTTGTACACAGCATAGTTGGATCTTTTCTTTTTCTTCTTTTTTT
Organism: Martes martes; assembly: GCF_963455335.1. NCBI lineage: Eukaryota > Metazoa > Chordata > Mammalia > Carnivora > Mustelidae > Martes > Martes martes. The sequence goes on from NC_137888.1 coordinate 93,217,691, forward strand.
TTCCTTTTTTTTTTTTTTTAAAGATTTTATCTATTTATTTGAGAGATAGAATGAGAGGGGAGAGGTCAGAGGGAGAAGCAGACCCCCTGCTGAGCAGGGAGCCGGATGTGGGACTAGATCCTGGGACTCTAGGATCATGACCTGAGCTGAAGGCAGTTGCTTAACCAACTGAGCCACCCAGGCACCCCGCAAAGTTGGATCTTAAAAAAAAAAATCCATTCTGCCAGTCTCAGTTTTTTAATTAGAGCTTAATCCATTTATATTCAAAGTAATTACTGATAAAGAAAGGTCTTACTATCACCATTTTGCTACTTTTTTTGTCCCTCATTACCTCCATTACTGGCTTAATTTGTTTTTAGTTGAGTTTTTTGTAATGACATATTTGGATTCCATTTTCCTTTTCGTTTGTGAAAATGTTCTGTAAACACTTTCTTTGTGGTTTCCACGAGGCTTATGTTTAATATCCTAAACTTACAACAATCTAATTTGAATTGATACTAACTGAACTTCAATTGCATATAATTGCATATAAAACTTCTGCTCCTATGCCTCTAAATTCCCCCTACTTTATTATTATTGATGTTACAAATTACATCTTTATATATTGTGTGCTTAATAACATAGATTTATTATTTTTAATGCAGTTGTTTTTTAAATCATGTGGAACTAAGGGTGTAACCACAAACGAAAATTACAATAATACCAACTTTTATATTTGTCCAAGAATTCACCTTTATTGGAGATCTTTATTTCTTAAAGCATCATGTTGCCATTGAGTGTCCTTTTGTTTCAGTCTGAAGGATTCTTTCCAGTATTTCTTGTAGGATAGGTCTAGTGGCAGTGAATTTCCTGTTTTTGTTTATTTGCGAATGTCTTAATTTCTCCCTCATTTTGGAAGGACAGTTTTGCCAAATATAAATTTCTTGGTTGACTTTTCCACACTATTTTGCAGACTATTCCTTATTCTGTGTGGTCACTGAATTATCTGTTCCTTTAGTTCATGTTCAGCTAATGTTTTGAAAGATTTCCTTGAATGCCAGGAGCTAAACAGACAAAACAATAACAAAAACTCACAAAAAATATAAAAAGAGAAACAGAAGCAAACAAAGAAGTACAAGTATTTCTCCCAGTCTTTGCAGTTTGACTCTGTGTTGGAGCACTCCTTCAATACTTAGCTATACTTGCTCTCATCCTAGGAGTCAGCCCAAAATGAAAGTTTAAGGCCTTCTTGGATCTTTTCTGGGCATGTACCTTGCCTGGCACGTGTGTGGCTTTCTAAATTCCCTCATACACAGAGCTGCTTTTGAATGTTCTAATTTCCCAAAAAATCTCATCCTAGCTTCTCCTTCAGTACTTAGTCTGTTGTTCATTTCTACCTTGTTATCTCTTGTCCCAGGCATCTGTGAATTTGTAGTCCACCTTTGCATTGTCTTTAAGCAATCCCCACTGCTTTTTCCACTTAAGTTCCAAATTAGGCATATTGAAGATGAGAAACTTCGTCAGTAGTTCAAGTATTCCCAGACAAATCAGAGCAGATGTACACAATGATTTTCATTTTTAAAAGATTTTTATTTATTTCTTTGAGAAAGAGAGAGTGCACAAGTGGGCAGAGGGAGAGAGAGAAATAGACTGCTGAGCAGGGAGCCCAATGCAGGACTCGATCCCAGGACCTTAGGATCATGACGTGAGTCGAAGGCAGACACTTAACTGACTGAGCCACCAGGTGCCCTAGATGTACATGATGATTTTCAAATAAGGTTTGCTTTGCTCCCTCTTGTTCAAGGGAGGGATCTGGAAACTGGGCTGGTGCTTCAAGATCAAGACTGCTTCTACACCGGAGAGGGGATAAAAAGGGCAAACAAAACATCCCCAAACATTCTTATCATTTTAGAAGATGGTTTTTTTTGATTGGGTGCTTGCTTGGTTGCTTAAAGCTTTTACTATTTTCCAGAGTACTGACAAAGTTGATCCTGCCAGTTGCCTTTTTTTTTTTTAATGTTTTTTTTAAATGTTTTAAATGTGGGAGAATGAGAGCTTAGAGCGTCCAGGTTCATTGTTTGGCTTACCACTGTCCTATTTAGCCACAGACATTTTATAACCTGATCTTGCAGTGATATATGAATTCTGTCCTATGCTATTGTTCATACAGACCCACCATGGAACAGTGTGGGAGGGCACTACACAAGAGTGAATACCGGGAGGTAGGGATGACCAGGGGTTGTCTTAGAGGCTGCTTACCACAGGATAGGTAATATATATATATATATATAATATACATATAACCAATAATATAATAATATATATAATATAATATAATATAATATAATATAATATAATATAATATAATATACATATAACCAAAATAATCTTGGTTGAAACCACAGAGTTGTATACATTATAGCTAGAACTTTGATTTAGAAAGCGTTAAGGGGAGATGTTTGGCTTACATAGCAATGATTACGGTTTGCCCTGGCCTGACACAGATACTGGACCTATCAGCATGAGTCAGGCACAACTTCTGCCTTGGAGGAACTCCCAGACACCTGAACGGATCATTTCAAAGCAGCATGTCTAAGCTCTATACAGAGGGCTAGGGGAACATGAAGAGTGCACTTAGCCTAACCTGAAAGGTAAGGGGTGTTCCTGTTTCAAATGATACCTGAACAGAACTTTGAGAGATGGGAATTTGGGGAGGAAGAGCTGTGGCTGTGTTGGGAAGCCTTCTAGGTGGAACGATCTACATTCGGGTAGTAATGAATACAATGTTCTACTTTATGAAAGAACAAGTCACACAGTTTAATTTGAATCTTAACAGTATAATACTAGTAATTATGTTTTGATACAACCGTACAAAAGGTGCTATGGGAACACCTCTGACCTTCATAGGAAAAGGCACATAAAGTCCTGTCATAGGAAGCTCTTGAGCTAACTAATTTGGGGTGACTGGAAAATAGCTGCGTGGAGAAGGTCCTTTCCTACAGGGTGAATGGCAGGTATAAAGCACAGGGAATGAGAAAGTGTGGCATTCTTCTATGAGGAACTGCCAGCAAGTTCATTATAACTGGTATGGTTGTTACTTGGAGTGGGGGGCTGCACAAAGGAAGGGAGAAGTTGCTGAGAGGGTTGTTCACAAAGGATGTGTGTGCTCTTGCATCTTAAAGGGTTTGGACTGTGTTCTGAAAGTGAAAAGGACTGTCAGGGAGGTAGTGACATAATCATCAGGATGGTCACATAGTGTATAGGGACATGAGTACTCTTTATAGATCCTTATGGTAATGGATATTTTAAAATATTGAAAGCATTTTAAATTAAAAAATTAAATTTATTTCCTTATTTTAAAATCAACTCATGCTCGTTACAGAAAATTGGAAAATGCCTAAAGAACAAGCGCAAGGGAAGGAACCCTCAATCTTAGTACCTGAAGGAACTGCTTGTTATTTCAGCATTGATTTTCCAAATATATCTGTATGTATTTAAAAACCAATTTCCTACTGTCCAGATATTTCTAAATGCAATTTAACAATTTGCATTTTGAAATTCATATTTTATAATGTTTACTTTTTTTAGAAAAAGTAAGCTCTACATTCAATACAGGACATACATTCATGACCCCCAAGTCAAGAGTCACATGCTACTGACCGCATCAGCCAGACACCCCAACATATTTGCTTCTTAACTGAACACTTAATTGAAATGTAAATTGAAAAACTAGGGTTGCCTGTATGGCTCAGTAGGTTAAGCCTCTGCCTTAGGCTCAGTTCATGATCCCAGGGTCTTCGGGATGCAGTCCCTAAAGGGGCTCCCTGCTCTGTCGGGATTCTGCTTGTCTGTCCCTCTCCGTTTGCCCTCTCATCCTCCCCGCCTGCTCATGTTCTGTCTCTCTCTCTCTCAAATAAATAAATAAGATCTTAAAAAAAAAAACAACTGAATTGAATACTTTCTTAATGATTTTCTTAGGTAGACCTTTAGAAGCTGGAACAAAGAATATACATATTTAAATCCTTTGGCTATATATTGCTGAATTACTTTTGTAAAAGGATGTACCATATTTAAAAAATTTTTTTCTAAAGATTTTATTTTATTTATTTGTCAGAGATAAAGAATGAGACAGAGCACAAGCAGGGGAAGCAGCAGGGAGAAGGAGAAGCAGGCTCCCCGCTGAGCAGGGAGCCCAATGTGGGACTCAGTCCCAGGACTCTGGGATCATCATGACCTGAGCCAAAGGCAGACGCTCAAACAATGAAACCACCCAGGTGTCCCTGTATCATATGTTTTATCAGTATTTTGTAGTGTTCATTCTTTGTGTTGTTTTTATTGAATCACTTTTATATAGCATTAATGAGAGACCATGAGAGCCCTCCAGTGGCCAAGCTAATTTCTGCAAAAATATTATCAACGGTTGAATTAAAAAGGAATTGTATCTAGTTAAATTTTAATGACAAAAAGAGCAAAGTGTTAGAAATATCTTGGCTGTTAAAAAGGCCTTCTCTCCTTTAGTTAGAGAACAGATGCCATTTGCTTTCCTTTCAAATTCTTGTTCATCTGCTACCAGATTATGAAATGTTTTAAATTCACTGCTGTATTATATGAAGATTATGTTGTTTCAAACAGGTTTAAAACAAACTGATTAACTACTTATAAAAACTAATATTAATTGAGTGGATATATGTATTAGGCCCTGCTCCAAGGATTTTACATATAGTAATTCTCATGGTTATTGTAAAATAATTACTATTTTAAATACCATTTTACTAGCAAGAAATAGAATATTAGAAATAGAACATTAGTTATTAAACAGAATAACTCAACAGAAAGGTTAAATAACTAGTTAAGTAAAAATAACTAGTTAAGTAACTAGTAAGTGGTGGAGCTAGGATTCCAACCCAGTGCTCTTAACCACCTGTTCTAATACCTCCCTTGGATCTTGGTGTCCAGGAATGTTCTCATTCAGGATAATTCATAAAGTAGAAACTTTTTGTAATAAACCAATGAATAAATGGAAGAAAACAATTGGTAAAATTGAGACAGGCTTCTCTTCTAGTAATTCTTTATGGAACAGTATAGTGTCGATAACATAATTTATAATCTTATATCATGTATTGAATGAATAACAAGAGGACACATGATAGTTTTGATTATTCTGTAACTCATACATTCTTCAGTGCAAGACTTACAGTTTGACAAATTGCTCTGTATTTTGATGTCTTAGGTGGGTAAATGGAAGAGAATTTAATTTCGAAGAGAATTTAATAGTGTGGACTTCGAGTCAATTGTCTCATTTTCCTTTTAGTACTTACGTACTTCATGACTATTCTTTCAGAAAAATGCGATCTCCAGTTTGAACTAAAAATATGGACTGCTACTGGTCTTCAGGACATATGAGCTTATAGGCTGAATGAGATCTATCGTCCAGTGTATTCTGAAACTTCTGATACAGAAGCAGATGAATAGCCATTTGAAGGCAGAGGAGAGAAAACATTCTGGAAAGGGCTCAAACCTAACAATCCAGATGCAGCCTTTCATTATTTTGCTTCATCTTCAAGTGGAAGGAGGGGAAATCTGGAATAAAAAGGCCTCTGTGGGAATGGTTTTTAATTGCATCACGCAGGCCAAGAAATGGGACCCTGAAAAGTCAGTTTTCCCTCCCAAGTAGTTGAAGTCGAAATTCTAGATGGAAGTACTTTGTGAAAGTGCTCTGCTCTCAATGTAGATACCTTGACTGAGCCAGGATCTCTAGGTAATCAGAGATTGTCCTGCTTGAGACCTGAGCAGCACATGTTCCTTACTGGAGAAAGCTCTTCTTTACTAAGGACAGCAGGTGGGTACTGAGACCACAAAGGGCCTTCACTCTGCCTCTTGCCTGCTCTCACACTGTTCCGATCCCTACCTCCTGATTTCTTCTTCTTCAGATTCCCAGCGGCTATGGACTAAATATTTGTGTCCTCCTGCAATCACCGGTTAAAATTAATCTTTCAGGGGTGATTAGGTGATGAGAGTGTAGGCCGCCTAAATGGGATTAGTGCCCTAATGAAAATGACCTCAGAGAACTCCCTTGACCCTTCTATCATCTAAGGACACAGCCAAAAGACTGCCGTCTATAAACCAAGAAGAGGATTCTCACCAGACACAGAATCTGCTGATTTGTTCCTTGATCTTGTACTTCTAGCCTCCTGAACTGTGAGAAATGTTTCTGTTCTCTATAAACCACCCAGTCTATGGTATTCTGTTATGGCAGCCGGGACAGACTAAGACAGCATCCTAGTGAAACTTGGAGGCTTGCAAATGCAGTCTCTCCTTTTTTGGAAGAACATTTCAATCAGCTCCATTCAAGAGATGCGGACAGAGTGCCTCTATGTCTGAGGCCACAGACATAGGCCACACTCAGATTTCAGTGATCAACAAAATAGACAAAACCCCCAAACTCGCAGGCATTTCATTTAAAGTCTATGTTTGGAGACATTTGTTTACACTATGAATTTGTGCTACAATATTTCTAAAAATGTGTGTGTCTTTGAAATTTTGTGTTACAACTAGAAGAATTATCCTTTTAAAGGGGGGTCTTACTAAAAGTATTTACTTTTTAAATGAATAATCTCACCTAGGTGGTATTGTATATGTCCTATATTTTCACGTTTGGTTTTCTAAAGAGGCGCATATTTCTTAATTGTGAGGAAAACTTTTTTTTTTTTTAAGATTTTAAGTAATCTCTACATCCAACATGGGACTTGAACTTAACAACCCTGAGATCAAGAGTTGCATGTTCTACCAGCTAAGCCATCCAGGCGTCCCTATGAGGAAAGCTTTTTACAGAGAAGTGTATACTGCATTTGGGGCTAATGATTGCGCATTGGAATGTGGGAAGTTGCTGTTAGTCATGTTTCTCTTCAAGTCATAGGCCACTTTACACAGAAAATGTTTTTACCAACCATGCAATGATAAAAGACAACCACTAGTAGTCGCTGCAAGCTCACTCCTTTGGCCCAAGTTTTGCTTTCTATGTGGGCTTTTGCCGCTTGTCAGCAAACCAGCTTGCCAAAGGCATGTGCGTTCATGCTCTAACTGAATCACAGGCCATATGACTGACTATGTTCAGGTGGAAATGGTAGAAGAACAGTTAACCAGGCCATCTTCTTTGTTCAGTAAACGTGTGGGGTTTAGGTCAGCGACCGTCATTCTCACGCTCTCCTTACATATTTTTGAATAAGATTTAAAAAAGAAGATTTTATTTATTTGAGAGAGAGTGAGAGAGAGCATGGGCAGGGGGAATGACAGAGGGAGAGGGAGAAACAGAATCCCCAGTGAGCAGGGAGCCCAACACTGGGTTTGATCCTGGGATCATGACCTGAGCTGAAGGCGGATGCTTAGCTGACTGAGCACCCCTATTTTTGAATAAGATTAAGGAAGGAAAGATCCTTCTTACACTTTCAATAATGGAAAGAATATTGGACTTAGGGTTGGAAGACCTGGAATGAGATTTCAGCTTTACGTTACTAGTTCTGTGCTATACAGTCGAAATGTGAGGAGTTGGCAAGACAAAGTTTTCTGAGAGAAAATTTATTGGACAGACCTTGTCTGGCAGTACTGGGGATCCACTGTTGACAATTATCTGCGGTGACTGGACTCTGAGAAACTGACTTTTGTAACTAAAATGGTACCTGGGTTTGTGGTAGACTAGGAAGGTCAGTTTATTAAGTTATGCTATGTGAGAAGTCATTTTCTAATCAAAAGGAAGGCTCGGGGAGAAGAGTCACCACAGCCAAGGAATGTGGATGATTTTCAGAAAAGTTCCTCAGCGAAAATAGCTTCAGGGACTTCACTGTACAGAGAGATTTGGAGTCTCGCCACTACACCATCTCCTGCACTTCCATGCTGCCCCACTTCCTTTCCAAGGGGCATATTCTCTCTTTATTTGTGGCTAATTTATTCAAAGAAGTTACACTTTGCTGGTCTTCCTTCAGTGGCCTTTTGTACATCTGATTGTTTAGACATTCATCTTAGGATTTCTCTTCTGTTAATAGATAATGATAATTATGGCCTAATTATTTTAGCTTTAGTCTTTATCAAAAGCAATTCATATTTTCCATCGATCCATTTTGCCTATGACTATATTAACAGTGGTTAACATTTATAATATATATGTGTGTGTGTGTATACATATATACATATATATGGATATATATGCATACACAAAACTTTGTATACGTCCTCTCACTTGACCTTCACAATAACCCTGTGAGGCATCTGCTATTCTCATTTTATAGATGGAGAACCTGAGAGTTACATAGGTTAAGGGACAACACAGCGATAAAAATGGAATATAAATTCAGGAGGTTCCATTCCAAGATCTTAACAACGTGACAGCTCTTTCTACCATTTAGTGTCTGAGTTCTGAAATTTGGCTTTACAAATACCTCCGTGTGTGAGACCTGTGGGTGACCTGAACATTGCTGAATTCTGATTGGTCAGATCTTTATTGTTAGAACGTTAAATGCTAATGGAGTTACAAGAGTGCAGATTTCGCAGTTGCTTTCTCAATGAATTGATGTTGCATGGGTTTTATGTTTTCTATTGTTCTTAATACAAAAGCTCTCTCTCTTTTTTTAAAATGTTGTGAGGAAAATCTGAAAACATCCAGGTGACAAAATGCTCCCAAACACAATGGCTTCCTCAAAAAACAGACATATTCCTATACAGTAGTTTCCACAAATCAAATTGTATGAATGCAGGGAGAACATAAGAGTGTGGAAGCAAGAGCTCTGAATCATTATGCAGGTTTACTGAGCATGTACTCTGTACCAGATATTGTTTTAAGTTCTGTATGTGTATTAACTCACATAATAATCAAGAAACCCATGGGGTAGCCGCTATTTTCATCCCTATTTTATAAATAAGAAAACTGAGGCCCAGAGAGATGAAGCAACTTGGTGTCACAGCTAGTAAGTGGTTGAGCCAGGATCTGAAGCCAGGCGCCCAGTCTGTATTGTTAACCATTGTGCTTTCTAGGCGATTGTTGTGGGCTCTCCTGCTTGACACTCGGTCATCTATTTGTCAGCCTTTTCTGTTCCTGCGCTGGATTTCTTTGGGCTTTCCTCCAGGATATTCTTCCCTAGAAGATACGTGATTGGCCCTGACACCCAGCATAGGTATGGGAAAGCTTAGTAGCTGTGATTTATGATCCATATCTTAGATTTAGATTTAGAGGATCGAACAGGAAGTTTTGTGTCTGCTGAAACCCTCATCTTTAGATCTCATGATTATTGATAGAGGGATATAATAAGATAAGCCAAATATATCAAAGGGAGTTGACACCGTTTAATGTAAACACAGCTGAGAAGGACTTCTCTGCATGATAAAAAAAAAAGGACATATAATGCGTCTTATTTGATGCATAGAGAGAAGGAGGCTTAAAGGTGATGGTGATGATAGGTACACTCCTAGCATGCTCACTCTAGGCTAGGCAGAGCTCTCAGTGGAGTGCAGATATTAACTTACAGTCAGCCTAGCTTTGAATGTGTCAAAATGGGGAACTTGAGCCTTTTAGTGATAATCAGGAGAGGTGCCCAGCAATGGTTAACCAGGGAAAGTGAGATTGGCCCACCACCTTTCCCTCTTCCTAGCTGAGTGACCTTGGGCAATTTAACCTCTCATGCTGTTTCTTCACGCCTATTACGGGTAAACAATTGTTCCTATCGCAGAGGGTTGTTATGAGAATGAGGTGATACAGGAATATAAACGCATGCACATAGTACATGGCAGTACAGCTGGATAAGTTGCTATTGTTATCGACACCGGTATTATGGCCATGGCCATCTGTGACGCTTGTCACCCACAGTAAAGGATCATTTTCTTTCCTCTAGTATCCCTGGAATGCTGGACGCTTTGCCTCTGTTTCTCAGGACAATTCTCAGCTCATCCGTTGTTACTCTCCTGGGCGGCGGAGGAACTGTACCAGGCGCCCTTTCGAGGACCACAGTCCCTGCTCTCAGCTGGGAATACAGACGAACGGGGAGGAGAGGAGGGATGGAGCGAAGAGGAGACCCAGAGACAGAGATGTGAGACGGGCGGCAAGAAGAGAAATAATTTGCAGGAAAACAGAGCCCACGCCTGACGCTCTCTCCATTTCTTGGACCTGGAACGAATTCTTTTACTTCCCAACCAGGGCCGCGCGACGCGGGGCTGAGCGCGCCCCCCTCCCGAACCCTGCTCCCCCTACATCCCACCCCGGGCCCCGCCCCGCGATTGGCCGGATCGCCCGGGCCGTCGCCGATTGGCGCTCGCCGGTCGGGTCCACGGGGTTTAAAGAGGGGGGCGGGGGCGCAGTGCCCAGCCGCGCCGCTGTCCCCGCCGAGCGCGTAGTGCCGTCGGAGCGCGGCTCTCAGCCTTTCCCGGCCTGCCGCTGCCTCCAGCGTCCCGCAGCCGGCCGTCGCCGGTCAGCCGCTCGCGAGCGCGGGAGAGAGAGGACCCGGGCAGGCGCCGTCCAGTCCCGGGCGCGGGCACAGCTAGTGAGGGGCTAGGCCCGGGGACGCCAGGGTGGCGGCCACGATGGTGGCCACGTGCCTGCAGGTAGTGGGCTTCGTCACGAGCTTCGTGGGTTGGATCGGCATCATCGTCACCACGTCCACTAATGACTGGGTGGTGACCTGCGGCTACACCATCCCCACCTGCCGCAAGCTGGACGAACTGGGCTCCAAAGGGCTGTGGGCCGACTGCGTCATGGCCACGGGGCTGTACCACTGCAAGCCCCTGGTGGACATCCTCATCCTGCCGGGTAAGGACCCCACCTCTGAGTGGCTGCTCCTAACCCTGATCCTCGGGGCAGACTGGGGATGGGCGCATTAGACGTTTCCCAGAAACATAGCCCAGAAACGTTTTAAGGCCTTGATGGGCACATTTTTGTGCCCACCTTTGACACTTTCAGTCCCACCTCGCCCTAAAGGGATTTTGACACCTTCAGTCCCACCTCGCCCTAAAGGGATTAGGCAGCCCTGATTTTAACTTCTCCCAGCCTCAGTTTCTCTTGTCTGGAATTTGGGATGATAGTAGTGGCCCCTGGCCGAGCCACCCTGCGAAGCTGCTGAACTGAGACATGGACACATACTAGGAACTCTGTCCATGTTAATAACTGTCGCCCCACCTACCCCATGCTCCCACCGTCGGTGGGTCAGAAGTACTGTAAGTACCCCCCCCCCCCTTTTGAGTTAGATCCCACCCGCAGAGCGAGGAGGAGAGAAATGCTAGCATTCCAGCCATCTGAACAGTCGCAAGCTGAGTTTCTCAGGTCTTCGTGGGACTGGTGAGGAGTCCTGGCCAAGTCTGGGTGGCCAAGTCTGGGCCCTCCCAGTTCCACCAGGTGGGTTCCCGTGGACCCGGAGGCCTGTCTTACTTTCTCCACCCCTTGCCCCCCGCAGTGGGGGCGTAGGTCCGCTCTCCTCCCTGCGTCTGCACCTCTCGGTTCTGATAGGGAAGGGGTGTTGCCTCCTGGAGGGCGCGCTCATCCTGTAGGGGGAGATCCGCCGTGGGTCGCTCGCTCCCATCTAGATGTCTCTGAGAGGGTGAGGAGAGAATTGTCTGGCCTCCACCCCATCCGACGCCAGCTGGCGCTCCCCCCAGCCCCCCATCTTCACTTGCTTCCCCTTGAACAATTCTGGGCAACGGTTTCAATTCAGATGTAAACCTGAGCCAGTTGGGTGATTGGCTAGGTCGCAGGCTCTCCTTGGGGTTTTGCTCTTTATCTCTGCCCTGCCAGCGGATTTAGCCTATACACGATTGCTTTCTCTCCTGCTAGCCTTTGAGGATGGTGCATATTTATTTATTTATTTATTTACTTATTTTTAAAGATTTTATTTGTTTATTTTGAGGAAGAGAGACAGAGAGGGAGAGGGAGAGAGCCCGAGCTGGGGGAGGGGCGGAGGGACAGGGAGGGGCAGAGGGAGAAGCACACTCCCCAGGAAGCAGGGAACCTAGTGGGGGGGGGCCCCCATCCCAGGCCCTGAGATCATGACCCCAGCTGAAGACAGATAATCACCTGAGCCACCCACGCATCCTGATGGTACCTGTTTAAAGGCCTATCCTGAAAAAAAAAATGGGGCGCCTGGGAGGCTCAGTTGGTTAAAGGCCTATCCTAGTTTCCTTAATGAGTGGAGTAACTGAGCCCCAGTGCCAGTCTGGGAGGTTTTGGCTTTGTGCCATCTGCTGGGGGGACCTTTAGCTCCCTGGAGACTTTGCTCTCCCCTTTAAGCCTCCCCACAAGTGCCTCCTATTTCCCAGTCTTTGTAGTTGGAATCAATCTCCCCTTCCTCCTTGCTGCCCTGGTATTTGAGTCTTATCATCATCAGGGCATATTTCGACTTTTTGTTCATTGTGAGTCAGGTTTTTGTACCACATTATAAATTCCTTAAGGAGGGCTCCTGGGTGGCTCAGTTGGTTAAGCAACTGCCTTCGGCTCAGGTCGTGATCCTGGAGTCCCAGGATCAAGTCCCACATTGGGCTCCCTGCTTGGCAGGGAGACTGCTTCTCCGACTGACCTTTCTCCACTCATGTTCTCTCTCTCTCATTCTCTCTCTCTCTCTCTCTCAAATAAATAAATAAATAAAATCTTAAACAAAAAAAATACATTCCTTAAGGATAGAGATGTCATCCTGCTCTCTTTGCATCTTTTGTACCAGGCATTGATGCTGGAATACAGCTGGTGCACACAGTGCATGTCAGTCCTGCCAAGCACTATCTTCCTTTCCATTTCTTAGAAATTAAAAGTTTTTGTTTGTTTGTTTAAATTAACCTCTATACCCAACATGGGTCTTGAACTCATGACACCGAGATCAGTTGTCACTTACTCTATTGACTGAGCCATACAGGCACCGCTTCTACTCCATTTTGAACTTGCAGAATGACAGAGGTCCCGGGAACCCAGATCTGCACTCACCTTCACTTAATGGCAGCCTTGGTAGACCTGGGTTAGACTCTGGGAGCCAATGCTCATCATCTGGATAATTTAGAACAATTTACTAGTAATCTCTGGGAACCCCAGTTGTCTTCTTTAAAAATCAAGATGAAACCAACCACTTCTCTTTCAGAGTGGTTTTGGGGGATTAAATGATATGAGAAATGTAAACCTCCCTTGACGTAGTAGAAGCTTCATAAATTGCTGCTGTAATATTTTTATTAAAAGCTGGGCATGGTATTTGTAGGACTCTGACTATAGCGTAAAATTACTCTTTTTTTCTTTCCCCAAAAGTTAAGTTTCCTGAGCATTCAGAGCCAAGTGAGAACAGACCATTCTACAGATGGAGTACATTTTAGGGAGGGTCTAATCCTTCCTGCTATCCCCCTACCTTGCACTTGGATGGTTATAGGAACAGATCTCGGTCTCCATATTTTGATTTTTCAGACATGGCCTTGGCCTTGAGCACGTAGATAGCCTGCACTGTGAATTTCAGAACCTCAGTTACTAGTTGACTGTCTAGTTGACTGTCTCTCCTGTGTTCACCTTGGCTTTCCTACAAGCTGCAGGGGTACTGGACTTCGGTCAGAGGTTCTGCCGCGGAATCCTCTGGCTCTTCCCTAGGGGGGTCTTCAAGTCAACAGACAGTTGATTGATTGTTTAACTTTCATTTTAAAGAAGCTGAGATGGGCAGTGGCTAGAAGAGTAACCCTGAATTCTGGCAAACTAGATCTTGCTAAAAGATAGTGTTGTAGTTGGGGCTTGGTACACAGGGCAGGCTGGCCAGATTTGGTATTAGAGTCTTGGTGTGTGAGGCAGAAATCGGGGCTCATTTTTGGGTTTGTCTCTAACTCTGCCTCCCCCAGGCCACTAGCCCTAATTCCCTCTGAGTGGAAAAGGGAGAGTAACAAATACAACCCCCTCCTTTTTTTTTTTTTTGGAGGAGGGAGAGTGTTTTAATGAGAAACAACACATTTAAGTCTGCCATAGTCTGCCAGTATATTGTCAGATTTATTTCACATAAATATTGCACATATTGTAATCTGTTTCTTAATGAAGTTGTTACCTGGTGTTTTGTGTGACAGCATAAAGTTCATTTGGTTTTGCTCCACTCTTATTATTCAACTTCTTATTCCTTCGTTCATACTTGTATTTTTTTTTCATAGTTGTATGTTTATATCATCTGCTGTGGGACTGTGTTAACTCCACGAAGACGAATTCCTCTAGGAATTCTTGGGGATGGAGAGATGCCTTTTTTCTTCCTTCCTTCCCTCCTTCCCTTCCTTCTTTTTTTTTTTTTAAGATTTTATTTATTTATTTGACAGGCAGAGATCACAAGTAGGCAGAGAGGCAGGCAGAGAGAGAGGAGGAAGCAGGCTCCCTGCTGAGCAGAGAGCCTGATGCGGGGCTCGATCCCAGGACCCCGGGATCATGACCTGAGCCGAAAGCAGAGGCTTTAACCCACTGAGCCATCCAGGCGCCCCCCTTCCTTCCTTTTGTAAAGATTTTATTTATTAATTTGTCAGGGAGAGAGAGAGAGAGAGAGAGCACGCGTGCGCAGGGGGAACAACAGGCAGAGGGAGAAGCAGGCTCCCCGCTCAGCAAGGAGCCTGATGTGGACTCAATCCTTGGACTCTGGGATCATGACTTGAGCCAAAGGCAGATGCTTAACCGACTGAGCCACCCAGGCGTCCCTGGAGAGACGCCTTTAAAGTGATGGCCGATGATTGTGGAAACATGCCCAGGAGACTGGCTGAGGCAGGAGATGGCGCCTGACCATCAGCAGGCGTCAGGATTCATGAGCACAGCATCGTCTGGGGAAAAACCAAGAGAGGAAGCCAGAGTCTTAGTTAAGTCCATTTGGGACCACACACTGTATACAATGGGAATTAAAAGCACATGGTTAGGGACAAAATCACCTCGTACACCCCAAGATAAAATGATGGCACTGCCACAGAGAAATAACACCAATAATAACAGCTAATCATTTTGGAATACTTCATATGTGCCAGGCACTGTTCTAAACACTGCATGAGTTAACTAATTTAATCTTAGTTGAATTCTTTTGGAGATAGGCACTATGACCATTTCTTCATGATCGATGAGGAGAGCCCTCAGTAACTTGCCCGTAGTCACCCAGGCAGAGCATATCAGCAGCAGGTTGGAATCAGCACAGACCATCACAGAAGGCATCTGGGAGGGCTTGAGTTTTAATCTGACTCTTTCGTAAGGTGATGTAATGGTATAGTTGGACTCTTGGCCCCTTGATCTTGGGAGCTTAGACAGGTGGTCTAAACCAGACATCTCCACTCAGTCTCTCCAGCCTCCAGCCTCCCTTGTTGGTCACTTTAAAAGTTGAACATGTGGGGCACCTGGGTGGCTCAGTGCATTAAGCCTCTGCCTTCCTTGCTCAGCGGGGAGCCTGCTTCCCCCTCTCTCTCTGCCTGCCTCTCTGCCTACTTGTGATCTCTCTGTCAAATAAATAAATAAAATCTTAAAAAAAAAAAAAGTTGAAGATGTGAAGTGATCTTCGACAGCATTCACCACATGCTAAGTCCTGGAATGCAGCCAGAGGAAGGCAAATGGTGTTGAATTCCCTTGAGCAATGGTGTGGGCTCCAAGGGGACCCTTGGCTAATGCTCATATCTGTTCTCTTGTGTCCAGGCTATGTCCAAGCCTGCCGAGCCCTGATGATTGCAGCCTCAGTCCTGGGGCTGCCCGCCATTCTCCTGCTGCTGACGGTTCTCCCCTGCATTCGAATGGGCCATGAGCCTGGTGTGGCCAAGTACAGGCGGGCTCAGCTGGCTGGCGTACTGCTCATTCTGCTGGGTAAGAGAGCTTTCTATGTAGCACCCCAACTTGGAGTGAACCCGATGAATCTCAGATCTTGCTGCTGCTTCATTGAGTTCAAGATGCATGGGAAAGGCAGCCAGGTGTATCCACCTGGGAAAACCCCCCGTAATGTGTATCTCTTTATGTTTCATGGGTTGTTGAGGCAGAGGGATAAGTAATGTCTGCAGGGGTCACTGGACATGAAAAAAATTAAAAAGCAAAAGGAAGAAAGGGTTTTGAGGGTATACTTAAGAGAGAGACCAGGGGACAGGAGAGAGTGACACAGTGGCTGTCCACTCAGGCTTCACAGTGGAATCCCTTTTTTGGGAACACCTCTGCCCAGATCCCAGCATTCGGAATTACTGGGCATCAGGCCAAGCAAAGTGGTTTTTTTGAAAGCTTCCAGGTGATTCTCATTTGTAGCCACAGTTGAGAACTTCATTTAATGTGTAAAGAAAGGGTAGAGAAAGAGGAGGGCAAGAGAAAAGAAAGATGCAGAGGGTGGTAGATCACTACTGATGATTCAGTTATTTTATTTTGTTTTAAGGTTTTATTTTTAAGTAATTGCTACACCCAATGTGGGGTCCAAACTCACAAGTTCAAGATCAAGTGTCACATGCTCTACTGACTGAGCCAGGCAGGTATCCCTTAATCTTTTATTCAGTAAGGACTCATGGAGCATCTGAGGGCCAGGCATCATGGTTGGCACTGAGGACACAGGGGGAGAAAGGCATTCTCTGCTTTGAGTGTCCCTGGACATCTCGATAGAGTGTGGCATGAGCTCATCTAAAAACGGTGCACATATAGGAAGGAACCTGAGCCAGACTGGAGGAGGTTCCCAGAGCAGGGGATCCCAGTGATGAGTGTTGAGAATCGAAGAGAAGGTAGTCAGATCATGGATTGGAGGGAGCATGGGGGGATGGCCCCAGGCCAAGGAAATGGCGTGAGCTCTCTGTTTTCCTGGTTGCACCTGCACACAGAGGGTTTAACAACCTAGGGAGGATCCTTCTAGCTCTGCTCTTTTCAGTGATTTCATTTCATTCTACTTTTTTCTTGAATGCTAATTCCACCAGCACATCTTGAGTCCTAATAGAAGACATGAATTTTAAGAACACCAGCTCTTGTTGCAAAGTGCACCGATACATTCCTGAACAGCAGCTGGTCTGTCTGTGGGTTAGGCATAGCGTCAGCTTCTCCTGAGTCCAGGAATTCCCATCCCCCAACTGGTATCAGACTAGATGTTGAAGGGGAAGAGGAAGGGTCAGCGTTCTACATGGGTCAGTGCCACTAAGTAATGGTTGGCCACAGTGACTTCGGTGAGGTAAGGGGACGTGAGAGGGAGGCGTGCTAGTTCACAAGACTGCAGAGGGATGGAGGTTTTTAGGGACTTGTGAAGCCACAGAGAATTCAGAGGAGGGGCTTGTGTGGGTGTGTGTGGGGCTGGGCAACAGGAGTGAAAAGACCAGAGGACCACTGTCCTTTCCGGGCATGGACATTTTGGTTCCAGGCACAAAGAATCTGTGTGGGAGCGCCACAGGGAACACAGAATCAGTATCAGGTGATTCCCCTAACTCACAGTGTCCTCTGTCACAGTGCTTTTGGAGGTCAGATCTTTACATTCAAATTCCCTTTCCAACAGTTCCAACAGTTAGAGCGAAGCTCTACAGGTAAATTGGTGTGTAGAATCCAGGAGGAAACCCTTCTCGTTCTAGACAGTTGCCATCATTACCTGCCTCACATTAGGCTCTCTCTGTCTCTGAGGATGCCAGACCCAGTGGGTGAATCCGTTGGGTTAGGTGTTCATTTTTAGAAATTCTGGCCTTCCGTATGAGAGTCATAGAATATCCACTAAGAGAATACATGGAAAAGAAAAAAAAAAAACCCTGTGGAAAATAAAGATATAAAATCAAGTATGTGTGGATGAATTGGTATTCAAAAAAACCCTAAAAACAACTGAATCATCCAAGTGAGTAATGAGGCTTATTAAAAGAACAATAGCAACCAGTTGTCTGAAACTTCCTAGCTGAATTAAAGTTTTTCTTTATCTTTTCCAAGTGAGTTGGTTGGTATATGTGGACAGAATCATAGAGAGGAACGTGAGGTGGATTGGCAGTGGTGTGAGTTCCTCAGTCCCCAATTACTGCCTGGAGTGAACACATGGGGGACCTTTGAGGGCTCAGACTCTCTCGGGGTGGCTGCAGCCTTCTGGCCACTCGCTATTAGGGTGGAGTGAGCATGCCACCCCCTACCCTCTTGTAGCTTTGATTTTCCAGTGTTACCTGCTGCCTCTTTGATGGCTTCTGTCGGATTTATTTCTCAATGGGTCACGGCTTGCCTTCAGGTTGAATGTTGTTTTGGCTGGAACCAATTAGATCTGGAAAGGCAACGCTCCTTGCCTTCAGTTGTGGCACCCGCTGGCCCCTCTGGGTCTTCTCTGGAACCTAGTGCCTCGGTGCCCCTGTTGGCAGTGGGTGGGAGGAGCTAGAGTGAGTGACATCTCCCTTTGTGTTGCTTGGGATTGACTTCTGATGCTCGCCTGGGGAAGCCAATGCTGGGACCCTGTTGGATCCTAGGGGTCACCAGTGATGCCCCAGTTGAGGTGTGGTCCCTGACCAAAACGGACTGGGCTGCACTGGGGGTTTGGGGCCTGGGAACAGAAAACAATACTGAAGCTAATCTGGGTATGGAAACTGTAAGCACTATTAATTAAAGTCAGTTCTTCCTGACCCTAAAAAGTTCTATTTTTCCACAAGCTTAAAAAATCATGTCTGTTGTACAATAACTTTATCTTCTTAATAGTTTTAAGTTTAATGGTGTGAGGATTTGGTCCTGCTTTGGGGGAAGGAATGGGAGCCTGATGTAGCCGACTCCTCAGAGCTAGAATGGATCCTGGTGAATCTCATCTGTATCTTTTCAAGAGCCCCTACCACGACAGGAGGTGCCTATGCCCTGAGCTGCTTTATCTTGTCACTGGGAGTGGGACCAACTGTACGGAATCTCAGATCTCCTACTTTCCAGCTGTGTGAACTGGGGCAGTTACTTAATGTCTCTGAGCCTTTAAATGAAATGAGTGCTTATATCTGAGGTTGGTAAGAATAGTGTAAGGAGGTATGCAAGTTATTTAGCCTGGTGTCTGGCACATAGTAAGCCCTCAGCAAATGGTTGCTATTATCATTGCTACTGTTATCATTCCTCTAACCATAGAGGAAATAGAGAGCTAACCCAGAGGGCCATTGAGTATTCTTTTGATCATGTCTGATTCCTGCGGGGTAATCTCCATACATGGCACTGGTCAGGAGAGTCAGGGAGCTGTTCCTGGAAATGCTAGGTCCTCTCCTGGTCTAGTGGAGACATTTCCATTGTTCACTTTGTAAAAACCAGATCAATAAATAGTTGGGAGTTTTTTTGCCTATCCTATTATAAGAAGTCATGTTAAACTACTCACCTAACAACGGTCAGGCTTAGTTCTGATTTGATCTCATTCTCACCTCACTGTAACTTAGAAAGTACTTGATTGGGGTGTTTCTTGGGGAGACGGGGTAGGGAATGGAAGGAGAGGAAGTATATATTCCTTCTTCCGTGGGATCCTCTCATTTTCTCTCCTCCTCTTTCAAATTATGGCCCTAGGAATCGTATTTTGTTAAAAAAAAAAAAGCTGTTTTAACTTGGAACTTACAGGTCAGTAATGGAATTGCAATAAAATAAAGGGTGTGTGCA
The DNA here is from genome assembly GCF_963455335.1 of Martes martes. Taxonomy (NCBI): domain Eukaryota; kingdom Metazoa; phylum Chordata; class Mammalia; order Carnivora; family Mustelidae; genus Martes; species Martes martes. Next base: position 93,237,180 of record NC_137888.1, read on the forward strand.
ACTGTGGGAGAGATTGATCTTGTCATACACACAGAATCAGATGTCCTAGGAAAGGCCACCCTTCAGTGTGGAGTAAATACTGATGCCCTCAATCCTGGAGTGTTAAGAGAATAGATGGAAAGAGCCTTTCTCTAAACTCATTAGCTTTATACAAACAAGCTCATAATGTAAATCAAATTTCATATGGGTAGTGGAAAGGTTGTGGCATCTTTAGTATGCTTGTGACTTAAAATGACCCTACCAGTACACTTGGAAGAATTAACTGCTTTATGAAGTCTCCTCCCATCGCTAAGTTCTGTGATTAAAAAAAAATTAACAAATAACCACGGGACCAGCTTTTAAAAAAAGTTATGGGGAAAAAAAAGATAATGATGTGTGAAATAGAAATAAAAGGAAAAAATGTCGACAGCAGGCCAGGAAAATAATGTAGTCAAATATTCCATTGACCTCATGATTGTTTTAAATATTAGATCTTCATAAAAGTCGTTGTGTAAGAGGAGTATGTCCTTTGGCAGCTATGTTTTCTTAAGTCAAAATTTAAAGAATCACAAATTTAAAAAAAAAGAAAAACTAAAATTTTTCTAGAATCAGATTATCAGGAAACAACAAATAAATGTGACTCCAACAGCTCGTTAGAAATCTTTACTTGTTGCCTTGAGTTAATTGGAACAAAGCTAAAGTTAGTTGCTATTTAGATCATATAATAGCATCAGTTGTAGAAGGCAGCAATAAGTGCATTGTCAAATGTTTAAATAGAGGGAGATTGATTATTTATTTAAAAGATTTTATTTATTTGACAGAGACAGTGAGAGAGGGAACACAAGCAGGGGGAGTGGGAGAGGGAGAAGCAGGCTTCCCAATGAGTAGGGAGTTGATATGGGGCTCCACCCCAGGACTGTGGGATCATGACTGAGCCACCCAGGTGCCTTGGGAGAGAGATGTAAAAAATAGTTTTTATTGTGGAAAATTTCATATATACCCAAAAGTAGAAAAAATAGTATAACCCAAACTCATTCTCAATAATGATGAACTCATGGCTAATCTGTTTCATCTATGTATTTTTTTTCTTCCAGTCCCCAGAGTTTTTTTGAAGCAAATCTCAGATATAGTATCAAGGAACATTTTCTTCCAGTATTACTTATATCATTCAGAGTAATTTATGTGATTTTAATGGAAATATTTCTTTGTGCTAGAAATAATGCTTTTAAAGGTACTGTCAGTTCTTAGTTTGGAAAGTGACAAAGACTGAAATCAGGTGTTCACTGGAGAAAGGAAGAAATAACAGAATCTGAGCTCTTCTGCCTTTTTGGGCCTCTTTGTCAGTCTTTCCCTCTCTCTCTAAATTGCCTTGAAAGTCAAACACACATTTACTAATTTTATTTAACTTCATCACATTTATTGAACTATGTTACTATGTGTCATCTAATCCCTAAAGAAATAAAAAGCTGCAAGTACGTTTCATTGCTCTACAGTTCCCTCTCCAACTATTTTCTATGTTTGGCTACATGAGGATCATTGTTAATTTAGTAAGGCTTTATTCTGTGAACTAATGAACACATTGTATTACATTATTTGAAACTTACCAAAAGAGGCAAAACAATTTTATTCCATGAAGAGCAGGGAGTTCTACTTGTGAGAGCACCAAGTCCGGAAAAATCTGCATCGACACAGTGAAACCTTCTTCTCTGCTCTCCTCCGTCTCCTCCTTTTCTTTTCCTTTCTTTTCTTTTCTTTTCTTCTCTTCTCTTCTCTTTAATATTCTTTTCTTTTCTTTTCTCCTCCTCCTCCTCCTTCTTCTTCTCAATTTTCACTTTCTGCTCCCTCCCAAATGACAGATTCCTGCCCCCTCCCACATGTGCAGTTAACTGTTGCATCTTTGGAAGGTAGAAGAGGAGAAATAGATTGAAAAATCCGAGTTACTGTTAGAGACTAACTTTAAAAATACATCGTGCTGACATGAAAAGAAAAGCAACGAAGGTTCTCTTTCTTTCTTCAATTTTCTTTGCCTTATGGATAACTGACTTTTTTAGGAAAGCATTTTCTTTATTTTCTCCAAATAATTGGGAGAAGCATTATAAACTCTGTGTGTGTGTGTGTGTGTGTGTGTGTGTGTGTCTGCAAATAGAAATAAATCCAGCCAGCCTTCTATATCATTAAAAAAGCCAAAAATTATTGCCAGTTTTATTAATATTTCACATCTTTTAGTTAAGTAATGACTTAACTTGCATTTTAACTTCACTGATGAAAACATCCCCCTTTCCCTTCAAACCACGCCAAAATTGAGTAAACTCTTCTTTTTTAGTTTCTAAACATTCTTCATTCTGAGTTCACTTGAAGGTCACTGTTTCCAGCGAACCTCTCATTTCCCTTCATGTTGTGTGGTGGCCTGTCATCTTTTAGTGGTTTTGATGTGGTTCAACTTTGAGAGCCACAGGAATCCACCCAGAGTTCATTTATCTACTAGGAAATAATGTGACCCTGCTGGCACTCGTTCGCCTTGTTTTGCATGGATTATAAAAGAAGGAAGTCTTTAATGAGGTAAATCATGAGCTTGTAACTTTAAGTGTGTTAAAGTCACATTACAGTTTTATGATTTGGAAAGTCAGTTTTGATGTGTTTGAAGTGGAAAGTAGACTTGAAATGAGACTGTCTGTCATCTGTCCATCCACCTGTTCCTGCATTCAGTCCTCCAGGTTCATTATTTAAGCATTCAGATATTTTCCTGATGTTTCCTTCTTCTAGTGAATTACATTAGAATAAAATCTAACAAAATCCCTAAAACAATTGAAATCAAGGCTGATGATTATTTTTGGAATATTGAGCCTGGTTCTTTCCCCATGTGAAGATACTCTCAATATCTTGCTTAGGAAGAGGGGAAGAACTAGGCAATTTCTTATCTTATTTTATATATACAAATCATATATAAAATATATATCTTTATTTTATAAAATCTGCAGCAAATCTACATTTGAGTTAGGTTTACATGAAGTGTGGGGAATCCTTGTGCATGTATGTGTGTGTGTGTGTGTGTGTGTGTGTTGTATGTATAATACAAAGTAACTAAAAAATATAAAACTTAATTTGAACCAGAAGCTGTTTTGAAACCAGGCTAATTGTTTATGGGAAAGATCAGTTGAATTGAACCAAATCAGTTGTTTGGGAAATCAGATACATTTTTTTTTCCTATGGAATTCAGCTATTCCCTCCCTGCCTTTTCCTTCTAATCAAGCTTGGGTATTTGGAAACCTTTGCTAGGTTGCTGTTTTGCTCAAGCAGAATGAGCCCCCCTTTGGGGGTCTAGGGGTATGTAGCTGGATTGTGTATTGATATGAAGAAGCTAGCACAGTTCTCTCTGGCTGAAACACTCTAAAGGAGTTTCTGTTTCTTGTCCTGACTCAGAAAAAGACTTTCTTTTTTTCTCTTCTTTCTCTGTGTCTTGCTGAGGGTATGACTCTGACAGTAGCCAAGCCGTTCTCAGTGAGGGCAGCATTTGGAGTGTGTGGCTGGAGGAAGAGAGAAAAGGACTTTTTCCCTGTATCTCAGGTGTTTGAGGCCCTAGGCTGGAAAGAAAGATTCAATTGATAACTGGTCTTTTTGAGAACACTCGTTCACGGACGGACAATATATTGCCACATAGTATCTCATACAAACCTATTACAGAACTTGGCATGATTGTTCTTACTCTAAGAAAAAATGAAGGCATTAACATATGGATAGATTTTTGCTTCTTAGGTAATTTATAAGAACTTCTGAAGTAGTGAATAGTTCACGATTAATGGAGTGAATTTAGGTTGTTAGAAAGCTAATTTGAGCAACGAAAACCCCCGAAATTAGCTTTCTTTCCTCTAACTTCTACTAGGGATCTATGCTTTTTTATAATAGGAATCACATCTATCTATGTGTATTTATGCCCAGCTTGTGGGGTGGGCTTAGTTTATTGTCAACAAGAGCCTCTTGCAAGCTATACAAATGCACTGAGATGGCTGAAGAGGTCTTTTGAAGTGGGTAAGACTTCAATCTTCTCTTCAGTTTAGAACTAATGTATGAAGCTGTTAGATTTGAGTGCTTCTGTTTAAAGAAAAATTATATTTCTTCTCTGTGGGCGTAGAGGTAAGTCAGAAAATCACTCAGTGTGAGTAATTCTATCAAATTCTGATTTCCATCAGAAACGCTTGCTGAGTTGAAAGTGACAAGGATCCTCCAGGTAGCAAATGTCACAGTGCCCTGCCTTGAATTTATTGAAGGTTCTATGGCTAATGATTGGCAACCTTATCACTATTATTTTCTTGATCTGCCAACTTTAATCGGTCATCCCAATTTCAAGCTTCAACTAAAATTTCTTTCCTGCTTGTGGCTGTGAGAAATCAGATGACAGGAGGTGATGGAGTTCCTTTGTCTGGAGTTGTGTTGTTCAGCCCATTAGCCACCAGCCACACAGGGTTATTTAAATTTTAATTAATTAAAATTCAAAACACAGTTTTTTGATCTCACTAGCCCTATGAGAAACTTTTAAGAGCCCCTGTCGCTTGTGACTACCTTATGTGACAATGCTGGTGTAGTGGTTTAAATATTTCTTTAACATTTTCATAGGCTCCTGCCTGTCCTTGTTTTGCTACGTTGCTTAGGAGGAGGGAAGAACTAAATGATGCAGAAGCTGTTTCTTATCCTGCTCTTTAAAACCTAAACCAAGTCTGAAAATTAGACTGGTTGGTGGAAGACCATAAAATTCTGCCATTGTGACTCATCACAACAGTTATCATCACCATAAAATCCTTGCACGGGTGAATTCTTCTACTCCAAGCATTATTTGTGAGTTTGCAAACAGTGTAACACAAACTCAGACTCTTAGCTGATACTTGACTGATGTCTGGCAATAGTCCACCACAGCAAGAGAACTCTCGGAGCTTCTTCAAGGTCTTTGTAATATGAATTGACCAAATTGAGAAAACAGAGTGGAAAAATGAGGTGGGCATCCTTTTGTTTCTCATTTCCGAATACATCAGGCCATCTAGTCATTCAGCTGGTGTGTACTGAGCACATACTCTGTGCCTCAGAGTGAGGTAAACACTGAGTCTATAAGCATAAGGATGACATGGCCCCTGCCTTCAAGGAACTCAGGACTTGGCATGGGAAATAGACATGTAAAGAAGTAATTATAATACAATTAGGTAAGCGTCATCATAGGATTCTAAGTATCGATCTATAAAGTGAAGATACGTAAGTAAGCGCAAATACCCATTTTTTGGCTTCAGTCATTTATTTCTGGGCTTTTACTTTAGAGTTCTTTGGTGTCTGCCGCCTGTTGAAAAAATAAAGGACCTAGCAGTTTGACCCAGCTTTGGATCGGCTTATTAAACAGATGCAAACCTGTGGGTTTGGATTGGGAGCAGAGTTGTGTGTACAGAGCTTTTTGGAGTTGGCTGGAAGCTAAGGGAGCGTGTCTGCGGAGTGAAGGGGAGCCTGCCCGCTGTGCTTGGTGTAGGACGGGCATGCCAGGTCACAGGTCTCTTTTGTCTCCCCAGCTCTCTGTGCCATCGTTGCGACCATCTGGTTCCCCGTGTGCGCCCACCGTGAGACCACCATCGTGAGCTTTGGCTACTCCCTGTATGCGGGCTGGATTGGGGCTGTGCTGTGCCTCGTGGGTGGCTGTGTCATCGTCTGCTGCGCTGGAGATGCCCAGTCGTTTGGTGAAAACCGTTTCTACTACTCTTCGGGCTCCAGCTCCCCGACTCATGCCAAGAGTGCCCATGTATAAGAGGGCTGCTGCCTGCCCACCCAGGTGCTGCAGATCCTGGGCCCGTGGCCCTGGGTTTGCTTGCCACAGGCGGGGGACGCCCACTCCACTGCCAGGCTCCAAAGCCAAAGTTGTAGAAAAGCATCCCGTCTGGCATTTTTTAGTCTTAATACCCCTCTCGTCATTTGTTGCCTTAAAAGAGATCTTTAGTTCAGAAAATGCCCACACACTTTTCTCATGGTTTTGCCCATTAATAGCTCTTTTCTTGGGCATTCCTTTGTTGTTCACCTATATATATATATATATGTATATGTATATGTATATGTATATGTATATATATTTCCTCTCTCTCTTTAAATTTTAAATATCTTGCTGACATTGCTGAGTTGGGTGTGGGGAGAGAAATAAAAGACACTTTTCAAACTGTTACAGATGACAATGGGAGCCTCATAAAGATGCCTCTCTGTTTGCTCCCTCCTCTTTGGCTCCAAGGTCATTTAGTTATAAGCGATAGAGAAAAATAGAACCGGGGACGTGGGGTGGGGAGGGGAGGGGATTGTGGAACTTTCCCTCCGTGGGAAACTTCCCTTTTGTAAGTCGAGGGCGAGGGTGGGGATATTTTTTAGTTTGTGATTTTACATTTATCTGTACATACTTTTTCAAGATTGATCATTTTTATAACCATGGTTTTCCTGAAATTCTCAGTTCATCAGTATGAAGGAAATGAACCAAATAAGCTTTAATTATATGATAAATAACAGTCCAAGTGAATATAACTTTAACTGACATACCACAAAATAGTTTTGATTTCTGGGTTTGTATGATGTAGTTTTTAATCCTACACTTGCATATGCTTCAACTTAACACATTTTTAAAGCTTTTCCCCCTTTCTCTATTTTCATTTTGTTAGCCATCTTGCAGTGGTGTTGTTTAACATAAATCATGCTGTTGAATTTGGCTTTACGGGTGTAAACACTGATGGTGTATCAGTATCCAAGACCCCAAACTCTCCAAACAATGATGGTGCATTTTGTTCTTTAAGTGAAACCCGTGCAATAAAATAACAGACTGTGTGCAAAAGTGGCCTCCATATTCTGTCGTGTCCAGAGGGGCCATCTATCGATTTTCACCGATTTCATTAATCTCTACTAGTAATTTATAGGGGACCTGGTCGTGCAGGAACAAGGCATTTCTGCGCCTCCCTGAATAAAAACGTTCGGTCTTATTCACAGGACTACGGTGGTCCTGTGTGGTCATAAACGTGAAATCTTGGTGCTCTGTAGGTTTCTTCAGTGGAGTGAGGTTACGGCAACTTTGAATTATACATAAACGATCAGAAACCAAGTCCCTAGCATTACACAGATAAATGCCTTCGTCTACTTTGAACACTTAGTAAAGAAACTGGCTACGTATAAAGGAAAGTATAAAACAAACCCCCTATATTGGATATTTTGGTGATAATATCTATACGCAATTTCCTCAAACATATGCACATAGATGTTTGGAAACTTTGGACAAAGATAGACACATCTGGTTAATTCTTGTTTGCTTTCTATTCCAGAAACTCTGTCAAGTTATGAATCTGCTTTAAAAAACACAGATTACAATCTACTTTGGTGGTGTTTTTCTGAAAATATTAATTTCATTAGCTGATAATGTAATAGGCAAACATTTCCTCTTTGGAAATATCCATTTGGGCTAGTCATTTTGGTAGGTATTTGTGTACATTAGGTGATTATAACTATTTCTAAATTATTTATGCAGAAGAGACAGTCTTCATGTTGACCCAAATGTTTGCTTAGTTATGATAAGGTTTTATAAGGATATAAGCCATGTAATTGTATTAGAGGACTTGCTCTAATAAAAACTTGTCAGGGTGTAATGACTGTGAGCTTAAATGGAGCAAAAGCATCCGGGGGTGTGGACAAGGCCCCACATACCCTCTCCTTAGCGGTGTTGGCTTGAATCTCAAGTGTTTCAGCTGGTTCTTCTCTTCTCCTAAGGATGTATGTACTCACTCAGCTGCCCCGTTCCCTGAGGCTGCTGCTTGCTTCTTCACCTGAGGGGGTACGTACACTACATGAGCCCACTTTCCTGTGCAGTGAGAGAAGAGACACTCCAAATCTCTCCTAGCTGATCGTTGCCCACTTAGTTAGGAAATCCCATTTTGTAGGTCGTAACTACAGGATTGGGTCTTATTATCTGTGTTAGAGAGGGAGGGAGGGAGGGGTAGCTCTTCCTCCAGAACAGCACTGTCCAGTAGAAATATAATATAGCCACATATGTCATTTAGAATTTTCTATAAGCCACATTAAAAGGCTAAAGATGAACAAGTGAAAGTAATTTTAATATATTCTGCTTCATCCAATATATCCAGAATATTGTCATTTTAATATGTACTCAATTACTAATGGGATATTTTATGTCCTTTTTGTATTACATTGTTTGGGTTCCAGTGTGTATTTCTCACTTACAGCACGTCTCCATTTGGACTAGTCACAACTTCAGGGCTCAGTAGCCACCCGGGCTGGTGGCTATTGGATTGGACAGCACAGCTATAGAACAACAGGTTCCACTCCAGCCATCAGCAAGAGGGAGTCAGTCTTGATGATTTTGTCTGCTCTCAGTAGAGTTCCTTTGGAACCTGGTGATACAGTGACAATAATGGTCGCCCAGGGAAAACAGTGACCCCCATCACAGGTAAAATAGCAGATCCAATGTGCTCTACCTGAATAAGCGGGGAAAGGGAATTCACGCTCTCAGGACCTGTTGTGTCTGGAATTTCACACTTTTAATCTTCCCCACTACCTGCACTGTATAGAGAAGAACATGGGAAGTAGAGAATTCAGGTTGTCGAGTTCCTATGGCCCCTAGAGGGGAGTAAAATTGGATTTAAGTCTATCTAATTCTGAAGCCCTCCTAGTCTCATTTATGATTCACTGCTAGAGGTCAGATAAAATGCAGATTTGTTCTCCTAACCCCCAGAGACCTCTCAGTCGTTCTGGGCTGGTACCCAGGAATCTACGTTTTGCTTGCATACCTGTTGGTTCTGATGCGATGGTCCTCGTGCCCCACTTGTGCAACAGTGAGGGGAAGGACCTCTTCCTCATGCCTTTTGACCGTGCAGCTGGCCACCCCCATCCTGCTTTGATGGTCCCTGGAGGAGAGATGAGTTTGAGACATACATCCAGCTTTCTCCCTTTGTGGCCTTTTCTGAAGAGACTACATGCAGGGCATCTTTGGGTTGAAATGAACTGGTTGTGTTCATGCTTTCCAAGAATATGATAGCCACCAAATTAGAGAAAAAATGTTTCAAGGAAATCTCTGCATCTAGGGATGCCAGTTACAGCAACAGCAACAAAAAAAGAGAAGATTGTGTACTTAATGAATACAAGTTACATATTTGTGCTGAATTGGTGGTTTAGAATAACAATAGAACAAGGTTTGGTTGTATCTTGGCCCCGCCTGTGCGGTTTTTTTTTTTAAATTTCAAATCTGCCCGTCAGTGTTTCTCTATACAATGTACACAATGTGAACTGCAACATCTTAAATGTTTGGCAGGACATTTGTGCTCATGACATCACATGCTGGGAGGACAGGGAGGCCACTGTAGGGCCGGCCCTGAGGAGAGGCCGCATCAGTGCTGCCATTGAGCTGTGCCCACAAAAGAGTGTGTGACAGCCAGATGTGCAGCTTAATGGAGACTGACCCAGAATGGTGGGGGGAGCTTTGGCACATGCTGCTTAATGGCTTGAATAGCAGCTCTTGAGGAATCTATGTTCCTCTCCCTCACGCAGACTCTCAGAGCTCAGGCTTTGTGGCCCTGTGGCCGGAGGAGGGAACGGAGATGGGGGGACTTGTCACTGCTCCATGCCCCATTGTTGAAATGAAAAACGTGGAAATGTTAAGCCATTTCTAGGGGATTCTGGATTTTGGAAGGTAGGAATTGCTTCTGCCCTACTTCAGAATTCACTTCCAAATAGTAAAGGGCACCCAGTTGTCATGGCCTGAGGCCTTTCTTGATTTAAAACAGTTTTTTTCTCGGGGCACCTGGGTGGCTCAGTGGATTAAAGCCTCTGCCTTTGGCTCAGGTCATGGTTCCAGGGTCCTGGGATCGAGCCCCGCATCGGGCTCCCTGCTTAGTGGGGAGTCTGTCCTCCTCTCTCTCTCTCTGCCTGCCTCTCTGCCTACTTGTAATCTGTTAAACAAATAAAAAAAAAAAAAACAAAAAAAAAACAAACAGTTTTTTTCTCTTGTGCTGAGTTATAGAGAGCTGGGCTTCTCCAACTATAATGTGCATACAGATCACGGGGGTGGAGGTGTGGGGAGTTTTGTTAAAATGCAGATTCTGAGCCAGCAGATCTGGGGTGGGGACTGGGATTCTGCATTTTGAACAAGCTCTCAGGAGATGCTCTTGGCACAGACTCGCACCTGGAGTAATACATACTCATTATATAGAAAAATGAGACAAGAAAAGAAAAAATTACCCATCATTTCACCATTAGAGCGATTTTATATATAAATATATATATAATATGTGTATGGCCATTGTTTCATTGTAAAACAAAAATCTCTAACATACTATACATATAGCTTGTAATCTACTCTAAAAAAACTTAATATGTAGCGAACATTTCTTTATATCATTAAATGCTTTTCTGAAACAAGAATTTTACTATCTCCATAATCTTCCATTGTTTGGATGTACAGTAATTTACTCAGGCATTTCCTAAGAATATCTCAGTTATCTCGGTTCCTTTCTAATTCTTCAAAGCAATTTTGCTACGAACATCCTTCTAGGTAAGTCTGGCACATACACATGATGATCCCTTTAAGATCAAATCCTAGGAAGGAATGGCGGGTCACATATTCCAGCCAGTGTTTTAGGACCAGTCCATTTTTTTGATAAAAGGGCGCCGTCAGTGACCCAGGTCTTATAATAGGTTGCAGTTTATCAATGTAATAAATGCTGTTTGAGAAAACTTATTTGAGATATTTAACATTTCAGTTGGAATTACACAAAGACATACTGGTAATAAATAATCAATGGAAAAATTCCAGATCACGATGGGAGAAAAGGCATGAGAGGGGAGCTTGCTCTGCGTTAAATTCTGCTTCAATTGACTCTGGTCTATAGGGAATGCAGACGTGAGCGTTTATCTCCAGGAGACCTTGTTTCGGGATGCCCTGGTTAGGAGTGGGAAGTTTTGGGAGCATGGCTCGCTGAATCATTATTCCTTGTTGTATTTGCCAGCTCTCTTCCCCCCAAAATATATTAAACATGACACAGCAACAATAAAGCATGGTAAAAATGAATCACTTGCCCTTGCCCCAAACTTTCTAAATGTTAACCCTCTGCATATGCTAGAAAGAGAATTGACCTGGGTTCCCTTGTGCTGCTTTTGGTTATTATGTTTTGACAAAGGGTCAGAAAAAATGCACATAAAGCAGAGCTTCTAAAGGCATGAAAAGGCCCAGGACTGTTGGGGATGAAGGCAGCCTGGGACCTTTGGATGTTTCCCTTGGTGCCACTTTGGCTTCCACGTGCAGAACAGAACCTTCTCAGCACACAGTTAGGGGGTCTCCCTCACCCATTCCAGTCTGCAGGTTGATGTGGGGGCGGGAGGGCTGCTCCTTCCTTCAGTTCTGGGCTGCGCGAAACCCTTCCTCTCTCGTGTTGGTCTTTCCTGAGCCAGAACACAGCTCATATTTGCTTCTGTCACAGACTGCCTAAGCAAGGATCTCAAATCATTGCATTCATTATTTCTAAGGTACAGCATAGGGTTCACCAGCTTAAGACTCATTCAGTAAATGCAGATTCCTGGGTCTTATCCCAGACCTACAGAGACAGTGTTGGGGGAGCCTGGGAATCTGCATTTTATTTTTTACCATTTATTATTATTTTTTCAATTTTAGTATTTTATTTATTTAAAAAAATTTTTTAAAAAAGATTTTATTTATTTGAGAGAGAGAGAGGAGGGGGGAGGAGAAGAGAGAGAAGGAGGGGGTCAAGCCCACTCTGTGCTGAATGTGAAGCCTGACCTGGGGCTTGATCCCAGGGCCCTGAGATTATGACCTGAGCTGAAACCAGGAGTCAGACACTGAACAGACAGAGTCACCCAGGCACCCCTTAAATTTTATTTTTAAGTAATCTCTACACCCAACGTGGAGCTTGAACTTACAACCCTGAGATCAAGAGTCACATGCTCTACTGACTGAGCCAGCTGGGCACCCCTGGGAATCTGCATTTTAAATGACTCCCCAGGTGATTCTGATATACCCCAAAGTTTGAGAACCATTGAAAAAGTTTCAGTGAATGAGGTACTAGAAGAATATCTGGTTGGATGAAGAAACCAGAAGCCAGAAATGTTGGTGATTTACCCAAGGCCATATTCTAGGGAGTCATTTCTCATTTCCTAGGACTGTAAAACAATGGGGTTGTGGTTTGGGGGAACTGTTCCTTTTTTTAAAAGATTTATTTGAGAAAGACAGAGAGAGAGGGTGAGCGCATGCACACATGTCAGGGGAGGGGCAGAGGGAGAGAAGATTCAAGCAGACTCCCCTCTGAGTGCAGTGCCCCAATGAGGGACTTGATGTCGCAACCCTGAGATCATGACCTGAGTTGAAATCAAGAGTCGGATGCTTAACTGGCTGAGTCACCCAGGCGCCCCAGAATTCTTCCCTCTTTGAACTAGCCATTCCATGAGACTGAGGTCTTCCTTTGTCTCACCCGACCCTTCCTCCCTGGTCTTGGAGCATGCACCTGACTCAGGCTCAGTTAGTTACGGTTCTTCACTGGAGCCCATCCTTTACTGGAGCTGGGGGTCAGAGCACATTCCTCTCAGACAACCAGAGTGGGACGATGTGAGACTGCAAGTTCTCAGAGCGGTGCTTCCAGCCTTGTGGAAAAAATGAACCTGGGAAAATGAAGCCAGATGCAGAGGCAAGTAGTGGTAAAAGAACCGTGAGCCTAGGGGGCCCAGTTCCATCATTTCTGATGCCAGCTTTACAAATGCTCTTTGGTTACACAAGCTGGCACCTCCAGCTTCCCCCTGCCCCGCCCCTTTACTTTCCTAATTGAATTCTGTCCATTGCAACCCAAAGAATTCTGACGAGACAGAGGCTGTAGTTACAGGCACAGTTCCCACAATGTCCGTGCTGGTTTTCGCCTCTTCCTCTGGGCCTTGTGCCTTCCCTCTTGCTAGCTGTGTGGTCTGCATGGCACGCCTTTACCACAATGAAAGGTCCAGAAGACGGATGCCTGACCCAAGTCAGGACAATCAAGTTCTCAGTTCTCTCCTGGACTTTTTCAAACTGAAATTAAAAGAGAGTCTCTTTCCTCCCCAGCTAGGAGAGAATCCAGTGGCCATCGCGTCCCTCAACTTTGTGAAGCACCTTGTCTGTGGGAGTGGAAAGAAAGAGCAGAAGAGGGAGATGGCGAATAGAGAGCCCAGCAACATTCAGGTGTCTGGTTCCAGGAGACCTGGGAGCCACCACCATTGTTTCTGGTTAGAGCTAATCTGAGCTAGGGTGCCGTCATTTGTAATAAAAAGAAGGCCTCTCTAAATGAGCACCCCATGGATGGTTTGACTTAGCCTTGGAGCCTGAGGCCGTCTCTTATTCGGGCTGCTGCTTGCGGTAGATTTATGCAGGGTGGACGGCTGTGGTTTCATTGCAAGTGCTAACCCTAACTGAAACCCACAGACACCCTCCTCACAGCCACTACCATTCTCCTCCATGCACCCTCCCTCTCCACCGCCCCCCCAATACTAACTGCTAAGTCATGGTTCTGGAAGACAGAAACCACCTTAGGATTACAAACAGATTTTAATACAGGGAACTGGTTGTAGATATGGTACAGCTGAAAAGCCAGTTGGGATGATGAGGTAACACAGAGTTGGTAGTAGAAGGAAGCCACCGGCAGGGGATGGAGAAGCAATGGGAAGGGGCCATGGGACCAGAATCCAGAAGCTGGGGCCATCTAGTTAGGGCTGGGACCGCTGTGGGTAGGTGGTAAGGGCTGAGACAGAGGGAGGGGCTGTTCTGTGGAATCTGGGACCATGGAGGAGACTCAACTCCCGCTCAAGAAGCCACCAAAGCAGAGCACCTGGATGGCTCTGTCGGTTGTATGTCTGCCTTCAGCTCAGGTCACGATCCTGGGACCCTCAGATCGAGTCCCACATCCCATGTCAGGCTTCCTGCTCAGTGGGGAGTCTGCTTCTTCCTCTACCCTTCCCCCACTTGTGTGTGCTCTCATTCTCTCTCTCTCAAATAAATTAAAAAAAAAAAATCTTAAAAAAAAGTTTTAAAAATTATTTTATTATTATTATTTTTTAACAAGAAGGCACCAAAGCAGAATGAAAGGAGAAACACTCTGGTTTTGCCCTTCCTCCTACCCTCTGGGCTTCTAATAGTGCTTCTCTTTGGCAAAACTTGCCAGAAGTCAGCAGAGGTCAAGGGAGCCTGGGAAATGTACATAGAAGTGTAAGAGAAGGGCAGGAAACAGTTCTCAGGTCACATGAACTGTTGAGTCTGAACATGGTGGAGCAGGTCCAAGGATTAGGGAGAATCAAAGTCTGGAAATTGCTGAGGGCAGAGAGGGTGTGGGGGTGAGTGGGTAGGCATTCTCTGAAAGGCTGCCTGTAAGTACTTCACAGATAAGTACTTCCGGGTTTGTTTAAGATATTGATTCAAAACAGATTCCTAAATTTACCTTCCCTACTGGAACCAGTTATGCTCTCGATAGCATTCAGGATGTCCCACAGTTCTCTTCAGGTTCAGACACAAAGTTGTTTCTTTTACTGTGTTCCCTAGAACCAAACCCAGAAGATTCTGGACCACTTCCTTTCCCTTTGGTACTACATTGGTTGAACTCCCGGGGGTGGGGGGGGGCTTTCATCTGTCCATTCTCACTGTCTCCTTATTGCCTCAAGACTACATCATCTCCTTCCTGGATGACTCCTCCCTGTCTTCCTTCTACCCATCTTCTGCCTCACGTCTAGACACAAATCTCAACAACATGTGTTTCCCTGGCTTGACATTCTTTGATGTGTTCCCTCTGTCCACTGGATGAAGTGCAAATGCCTTAGCCTGGCATGCAAGGCTTCACAACATGCCCCCCTGGATACCTGGCTTTTATTAAAAAGATTTAGAGGAAGGTTTTTGGTTATGAGTAAGAGAAACAGACTCTGGAGAGATGAAACAGACAAACAAACAAGGATGGGGCAGAGAAAAGGGATTTTGGAGAACAAGACTTAATTTTTCAGGAAAACCACACTTTGAGAAAGGCAAGCACAAGGACAGTTTCACAAGGGCTTTATTGCTAGGATGAAGGAACCCCAGTTATGTTTAGTTTTTTTTGTCCCTCAGCTTAAGATTCAAATACCAGGAAGGGAGCATCTGACTGGGCTACAAGGGTTTGTGTCTGCTCTGGAGCCCATCGCTGAAGCTAGGGAAATTGGAGCAGGCCTGGGTCATTATGCTCTGTGTAAGTTTCTTTTCCTGTTGGGTGAGAAAGAGCATGGTTTCACCATGGAAGTTAAGGTGCTTTTACCAGAGAAGGGCACACTGACACTAAGAGAATCCAAAATAATATATGTCCATCACATTCACCAATATCCAAAAGTTTATTCAATCATGAAACTTATTTTACATTACCTGCCTTACCTTATTACCCTGTGATCTCATCTAGAGAATCTTCTGGAAGGAATCAGTCACCACTAAACAAGGGACATTTTATAAGAACAATCTCTGGAGGGTTAATTATTACAAATTTTAAAATTGTTCCCTAGAGCTATTTGTATTTTCAATAAATCTATAAAGCTATTATTAATGAAAATATCTTCCTCAGTTTTGCTCAGAATAGAACAGAATTCTGAATAAGTTGGCCTTCAGGGTAGAATGCTAGCTACATAATTCACATGTTTTAAGATCTGGGCTTCAGTAGAGTTTATTGGCATTAAGATTTGAAATCTTGCTTATTATTTAAAAAAAATTTACAAGCTCTTAGAATTTTGATCATCTAAAATAGATTTTAAGAACATCTGCTAAAAGTATATCACTTATTTATTCATTCATTGATTCAGTTAATTATCTAATTACTTAAGCATTTAATGAGCGCCTGTATGTGCCAGCCATGCATTAGCCCCCAGATATAAAAAATAAGCACAGACAGTCCCAGTTCTCAGATAACTCACTGGCTAGGGGCACAGTCTGGTACATCACGAACAAGGATGCTGTTAGCTTCTTATCACGGTCATCTTTAATCTACTCTGGAAACTGACACCCTGCCTGAAAGAGGAAAATAAAATGCCAACAGACGCACATTAGTGCAAGTTAAAGATAAGAGTTTGCAGAATATTTGATATGTAAAGACGTATTGATTAGGTTTTCTCTCAGCCTCGCACCTTTATTTATGAGTGCTGAAAGTCAGCCAATCTCTTAACCACATCAAGTCTATTGATTTAATTATGAGCAGAACAGTGAGGAATTGGCAGAAAGGGCCTTCCCCAGGCTTCCGCATAATGTCCCGTTGAGACCTTCTGTAGAAGAGCACACTGTGTCTTCTTAGGGCTAGCATTTGGTGGAAGGTGTTACTCTTTGCTAGTCTGATTTTAAAACTTCCTCCCCAGGTGTTGGCACTCAGTTTGCATTGTGATAGGTACCTCAGAAACAGCTGCGTCAGCTGGCATGGACACCGACAGAAAGAGCGAGACCAGATACCATGGACAGAGTAAAGTGGAGCCATTGACCTCCATGCTGGAAACTGTAGGTGGTCTGAGGGTGCTGAGCGGTTCCCCTCCCCAAATAGGAAGAATAGTGTTTCTTTTCACTGTCGGTTAAAAAACAAACAATAAAAACAAAAATCTAGGCATCTCTTGAGTAACTCATACAGGCAATATGCTACCACATGAGTCATTTCACGAAATCCATCTCACCAACTGCGAAAGTTGGGCAAGCCATCATCTTGGCCCAGTATGGTGGTTCTTCCTCACAGACGCCCCCCCCTCTCCCCCCC
Source organism: Martes martes (assembly GCF_963455335.1). Lineage (NCBI taxonomy): Eukaryota > Metazoa > Chordata > Mammalia > Carnivora > Mustelidae > Martes > Martes martes. The sequence continues at coordinate 93,253,931 of NC_137888.1, forward strand.
AGGGATCCTTCCAACACACAGCTTCATCAGCCCTTAAACTCACGGTCCTAGATGTCAACATCTCCATTGCAGGTGGGAAAAGGTTCAAAGAAAAGGGGCAGAGGCCCATGCCCACTGCGTCCTAGGAGAGTTCCTTGAAGCTGCCATAAGAATCTGACTGTAGTCAGTCATTGGCCACATCTATCCTCTGGAGATGCTGGGAAATACAGCCTTCCTCAGGGGGGGCTACATCATTTGCAGTGCCCAGTGTAAAATGAAAATGTGGAGCTCTTTTTAGAAAAAGCGGGAAAAACGTGTTAAAACTAAATGTAAAGCTTTTTCCTTTTTCTATGGTCTCTCTTTTGACTTGTTTTTGTTATTTAATGTTCTAGGTAAAGAAAAATTAAAATTTTTAATTACTAATATGAATTTTAGCATACTTTTTTAAAAAAGATCATTTGTTACCTAGAGAGTGCACAACTGTGGGGAAGGGCAGAGGGAGAGGCAGAAGCAGACTCCCAGCTGAACCTGATGTGGGTCTTGATCCCAGGGTACTGGGATCAAGCTGAGCTGAAGGCAAACACTTAACCAACTGAGCCACTCAGGCACCCCTTATTATTCTTTATATTGTGCAATGTCTGTTTCAAAGGTGAATATAAGGAGTGCCTGGGTGGCTCAGTGGGTTACAGCCCCTGCCTTCGGCTCAGGTCATGATCCCAGGGTCCTGGGATCGAGCCCCTCATCAGGCTCTCTGCTCAACAGGGAGCCTGCTTCCTCCTCTCTCTCTGCCTGCCTCTCTGCCTACCTGTGATCTCTGTCTGTCAAGTAAATAAATAAAATCTTTAAAAAAAAAGGCGAATATAAGAACGTTTTACTTTTGGGGCACCTGGGTGGCTCAGTGGGTTAAGTGTCTGCTTTGAGCTCCGGTCCCAATCCTAGGGTCCTGGGATGAAGCCCTATATTGGGCTCCCCACTCAGAGGGAAGCCTGTTTCTCCCTCTCCCTCTGCCCTCCCCACTCACGTTCTCTCTTTGTCTCAAATAAATAAATTAAATTAAATAAAAAGAACATTTCACTTTTATGCAGAAACTTCAAAATTCCACAGTTTGTATTCGGTAGCTCATATACCATATTAGTATTTAATTCTTATTAGAACTGTGGAAACATTGCACAAAGCTAACTCAACTCTCTTTTATTTTCACTTCTTGATATGCACACAGTTTACCAACACTCTCTACCTTTGGGTTCCTGATGAGTCAGGAAAGACTGAAATGCCAAGGGACAATAAGTTGCCCCATTTCCCCCCTTCCCTCTCTGTCATCATTTTCAGTGTAAAGTGATTGGTGAATACAGGGAATTCACACAAGGATATGATGGGTTTCTTTGGTCATTTGCATTTCTTAGATCTATTTCCTTCTTTTTATGTGGAGTGAGTTGTGTTTCCAGTGGTAACTATGGCCTCTGGGGATGGTCCGTGCACCTGCTTACTCAGGGTCTTAGTCTATTCAGGCCGCCATAACCAAACACAGCCGACGGGGCAGCTTAGAAACAACAGAGATTTATTTCTCACAGTTGGGAGGTTGGAAGCTCCAGATTAAGGCACTAGCATGAGGGGGTTCTGGTAAGAACCCTCCTCCTGGTTCACAGCCTGGTGTCCTCTTGCTGCTGTCTCACATGGTGGAAGGGGTAGGGAACTCCTGGGGCCTCCTTTATAAAAAGAATTAATCCCATTAGAGCTCCACCCCCAGGACTTAAGCACCTCCTAATGCCATCACTTAGGTATTAAGTGATTAGGATTTCAACATATGCATATTTGGGGTACACCATCAGTCACACCATGGCACTTAGTCATAGACATAACACACTCTCATCTTTGAATTTGCTTTGAATCTTGCTGACCTTCCATACGTCATGGGCCCACTGGAATGCTGTACCCATGGGGCATCATGAACCCTGTATGAAATATGGTGGCGAGAGTTTGTGGGTGGCTACTTTCCTGCTGTGTCCTCATGGGGTAGGAAGAAAGAGCAAGCAAGCGAGAGAGCTCTAGATTTTCCTTCTTTTTTTTTAAAACTGATTTTTAAATATTTTATTTATTTATTCATTTGACACAGAGAGAGGGATCACAAGTAGGCAGGGCAGCACACAGAGAGAGAGCGAGGGGGAAGCAGACTCCCTGCTGAGCAGAGATCCCGATGTGGGGCTCGATCCCAGGACCCTGGGATCATGACCTGAGCCAAAGGCAGAGGCTTAACCCATTGAGCCACCCAGGCACCTCTAAACTTTTTTAAAAATTAAGTTCAATTAACCAACATATTCATCATTAGTTTCATGTGTTTCAACATATTCATCATTGGTTTTTGATGTAGTGTTCAATGATTCATTAGTTGCATATAACACCCAGTGCTCATCACATCATGTGCCCTCATTAATACCCATCACCTAGTTACCCCATCCCCCCATGCCCTCCTTTCAATAACCCTCAGTCTGTTTCCCAGAGTCCAGAGTCTGTCATGGTTCCTTCTTCTTCCTTCTCTCCCTCCTTCTTCTCCTCCTCCTCCTTCTTCCTTATTTGTTTTTGAGAGAGAGAGACAAAGAGAGTCGGTGGCAGGGGGTGGCCCAGAGGGAGAGAATTTTCAAGCAGACTCTCTATTGAGCGGGGAGCCTAATGCAGGGTCAATCTCATGACCCACGAAGTCATGACCTGAGTGGAAACCAAGAGTCAGTTGCTCAACTGACTAAGGCACCCAGGTGCCCCCTAGTCTTTCCTCCTTATAGAAACACAAATTCCATCAGGGGCTCCATTGTCACAACCTCATCTAAACTTAATTACCTCTGAAAGTTGCCCTCTCCAAACATCATCACCTTGGGGGATTAGGACTTCAACATATGAATTCACGGGGCACACAAAAATCAGTCTATTCAACAATAGGTATCATCCCCTTTCTCCCATGTGAAGAAATCAGGGCTCAGGGAGATGAAGTTAAGAGCCAACGCTATAGAGCTTGTAAGTATCAAGATTTGAACCCAGGTGTTCTAAAGCTAAGGCCAGTTCTCATACTGTTACAGCATATTTGGGGTTTATGAAATGAAGTTAAATTATATTTAACAAAATAGGGCAGAATTAAAATGTCAAAAATAGGCATCTTTCTCATAGGACATTAAAGAGAAGTATAAATTTTACTTAAAATAGTAACAGAGTGCACCATACATGTTTCGTTCATTTAAGTTTTACAATTCTGTGAATTGGGGGCTCTCATATACCCATTTTACAGATGAGAACCCAGAGGCACGGAGAGGCTAAATAAATTGCCTCAGGCTCCATAGCCAAGATTCTAACCTTTGCAGTCTGCCTGTAAGGCCTGAAGTATTAACCACTATTCTAGCCCTCAAGTGTCATTTACCTCCTAAGAAAGTGGAGTGAATTACTGTGGAAAGCCATTTATTGAAAGGACGGATTCAAAAGTAGCCCAAGATTCCTTAACATAAATACTCTCCTTACTGAAAATGTTAGTTTTGGAATAGAGTTAAATTCTGGACCTATTTTCAAAGCAAATATTCTTAGAAAGGGATTGTTTATTTGTAGTCAGTTGGAAAATAAAGGGAACTCAAACTTCTCTGTGGTATTAGGGCTATTGAATATTTGTACCTCTGGAAAGAGGAGAGGTAGACTCATATTCTCCACCACGCCACACATGGATTTTCAGGAAATAAGGGGAATTAGCTACTGAAGGGAGTAAACTCTTACAGGCTTTGAAGTCCTAATGAATGACAGATCATAATCTGTATGTAAAAAGTCAAACCACATGGGAGTGCCCTTTGCTAGGTATGGGTCACTCTGGCCACTACTGATCAGCAGGGGGATGGGGCAGATGGGGAAGTGTGGGGATGGAGCGGGGGACATGCACAGTGTTCAGACTATGGGTTTGGTTTGCAAACAAATACCAAAACGAGCGAGTACACTCTGTTTTTAGCAAAGAAATCACTGGGCTGGAAAGCCCTCAGAATATCAATCACTCAATAAGACCTCCTTAGGAAAACAATAAGATTTTTATACAGAGCCCTTTTGAAGTTAACCCATTTGGGCTTAAAATTTGAAAATAAAAGAAGAGAGCACTCTAGGTCAGGAGGTCATTCTGAGCTACTTTCAATCTAGCAAAACTCCTAAAAGGGAAGTATGGCCTCATTTTGGTTTAAAAAAAAAAAAATGGCTTTAGGATGGCAGGGAGGTCCAGAGTCCTGATTCTTCAGTCCTGTACCTCTCCTTCTAGCCCAAGGGATTGGGGGGTACGGCACGATGCCAAGACCGGAAAGCTATCAAAGACACCCTCTGTGTGTTCGGATTTGGAATGTATTTCTGATGTCATGATAAGAATGAAAGAATCTGGCTGTATCTGGCTGGAGTAGCTGCGAACTCTCGAAGGAGAGGAGTGGGGTTTGTGTCCTCCTTGGGGTCCCTCTCCAAACCCTGGAGTTTTCCCTGAGCACACCTAACTTTCATTAGAGAGCTTTTTCCATGAACGTGTCTGAACCCTCCTTGAACTCATCTCCGCCTTAGTGCGCACTGTCACTTAGAGTTAACGCGGTCCATATGTTTGCCCCCCACGGGGAGAGTAGTGATTCTTCTCATCTGTCCTCAAACTGTCTCCTGTAATCTGCTTGCTTTGTCTCATCATACAGTAGTCCAGTGGTCCCCACCTCATTTGCTCACCTCATCTCCTAGCTCCATAAATCAATCTCAGCCCCTGAGAAGGGGCAGCTTTGGAGAGGTGGGTTTTGCACGAGAAGGTTGGTGAACATTCTGCAACTTGAAGGTAGGTGAACGTTCTGCAGGTTGAAGATCTGGGCATAGCAACAGTGGATTAACTCCAATGCATCCCTGTGCCAATCTGTTAAGTGGAAACAAAAGGTTCCCAGAATTTGAGAGAAGAAAACGAAACATGTTTCAATCTCATTTTTTAAAGCACTATATTGCTCTATCATGGTTAAGTGATCAAAATATCTCTAGTTTCCCTCTACGTTCTTTTCACTAACTGGCTGGGCATTTTCTGGAGACAGGAGAATTTCATCATATTCACGAATTCAAATTAGTGTGTTCTTAGGAAAGATACTAGAATGTGCCTTTGTTTGGTCAAGTGAATATCATGATTACATCTTGAGAGTTTGCCAGAAAATGCCACTACTCTTCAATATTTAATTCCTCTCTAATACATTTTTGTAGCTGGATATATAATGCAAAATTATTGTCTTTGACTCAGTGGTGTAGCTTAAATTCTAGGAGAGCAAAATTTTTAGAAATGATTTCTGTCCCTTTGATTATTACAAAATAAACAGACCGTGGCTTACCTAGGAGACCCAGCCCTTTGTGTATTTTTTCAGATTTTGTGCATAGGATTCATGAACCCTTTTTATATCCTGTATTAAATCCCGTAAGAAGATTTTCATCCTGCAAAACTTATCAACTACCTCCTGTTTCTAGAGGCACATATGTTTATGGACCCATCTCCCCAGATGAATAATCATATTAAGGTATTATGTGCAGCATTAGATGTATACAAAAATGTTAAAAGAATGGGAAAAAATGAAATAACATTTTAATTTTATTTCATATTATTTATTAACAATGTCAACTCTTTCTCTTTTCTCCAAACTGGTAATAATAATTTATTAAAGCAATGAATTTGAACCTACTTCATTTTTTAATCCTGAGATAAAAGTATTCAAAAGTCTGATTCTTAGGTCAGTTAATTTTACTGTTTGGTTTTAATAGCTGCTTTGGCTGAAAAATATACCCCCTATGAGGACACAGAATAATATAGGAAAAGTATATTGTTGACTGTCTTCCTCAATAATTAGACTCATGTCAACCTTCTGTGTTGATTTTGCAAATATTCCTGTTAAAAGTTGGCAGTTTTTCATCTTCCTTGATGCATTTTAGTTGTTTTTATAAACTAATGAGATAGGTTGCATTTCTATATTTCTAAGAAAGTGTTTGAAAACCCATAGAGGTTCTTCATTTGTAGGATTTCTGAAACAGATTTAAAATTTTAAGTTGTCTCTATGTATGGTAAGACATATTATTTTCAGTAATAAAATGACATACATGTCCAAATACTCGTTTTCAAAGTAATCACTCCATTGCACTAATTTCCTTTAAAAGCAGTGTTCTTCATGAGTTGTTATAAGATCACAGAGTAACAATGTTTATTTTGTTTTTGTTTGTTTTCTTTTTTCTTTTTGAATATTCTATTTATTTATTTGAGAGAGAGAAAGCACAACGGGGCGGGGCGGGAGGCAAAGGGAGAGGCAGATGAGCAGGGAGCCAGATGCGGGCCTCGATCCCAGGACCCCTGGGATCACGACCCAAGCTGAAGATGCAAGATTAACTGACTGAGCCACCCAGGCGCCCATGTTTATTTTGTTTTGTTTCAAAGATTTTATTTATTCATTTGAGAGAGAGAGAAAGTGAGTGTGTGGGAGAGAACATAGCACGGGAAGGGGAGAGGGAGAAGCAAACTCCCTGCGGAACAGAGAGCTCCACAGGGGGCTGGATCCTGGGACTCCAGGATCATGACCTGAGCCAAAGGCAGATGCCCAACTGACTGAGCTACCCAGGTGCCCTGTACTTTGTTTTTAAATTCTTGTTAGATAGCAAACTTTTGTACTTTCGGCTTCATTGTTTTTGCTGCAATTGACCATTTTATGATTTCTTTGTAGGAATCTTTTTAAATGACTAGCTCTTTTTGTGGGGTCAGTTTTATAAAAACAGATAATGCAATTCCCCTAAATAGGTATTTGTAATATACAAAATATCATAACCTGAATGAAATGGTGAGGGTTGTGAGAGTGGGATGGTCTGCCCCTCCACCGTGGTTCTCTGTCTTAGAAGCCCTTAGGGACCCAGATGACCATTAGACCCTCAGAGAGATGGTGTGGTGAATATGTGGCTCAACATAATCCATAGAAAGCCACCTAATACAATAGAACACAAATAAAATTAAGCCTTATATTCCACACATTGAATATATTATTATTGTATGTTAATATACATTATAACCATTGAATATAAGGCTTAATCTTGTTCTTTTTTTTAGATTAAAATTTTTTTAAAAGAAATTTACCTTTTTAAAAAAAGATTTTATTTATTTGAGACAGAGACAGTGAGAGAGAGCACAAGGAAGGGCAGAGGGAGAAGGAGACTCCCCACTGAGCAGAGAGCCCCTATGCAGGGCTCAGTCCCAGGACCCTGAGATCACGACCTGAGCTGAGGACGGACACTTAACCGACTGAGCCACCCAGGCACCCCTAGATTAAAATGTTTAGAAAAATAGTTTTTACATTTTCTTTTTTATGTTTTTTGGATACTTTTGATCTATAGTGGGAAAGAGGCATATAAACAACTGTATTCAACATATAAAATGCTATATACATTAAAAAAAAAAGAATGTTAGAGGGATGTATGGTTGGGGGAGGAGTGGGTAAGGCAGGGGTTTAATCTCAGAAATTCAGAGAGGGGATACCCTTGAGAAGAGCCTGAAGAATGAATGGGAGTTTGCCTAGTGGACAAGGGGGTCCAGGACATTCAGAAAGACATAAGAGGGTAAGAGAATGTGCCTAGAACACATTCAGGAGTCTGTTGGGGTCAGAATATACGATGCTTGGGGGAGGGTTAGACGGGGGACCCGAGACAGGGCTGAGGTATAGCTGGGAGGAGCTGCATTCTATTGGCAAATGGGAGCCGGTGGAGATTTTAAGTAGAGGAATGACCTTAGAGAAAGATACATTTGATTTATAAATCATGAACAGTGTGGACATTTTGAAAATAATTGTATTTTTGGCAGGTGTGGATGAACTTCCGTTCGATCGAGTTTAGCAAATAATTATCGATCATTTTCTGCATGACAGGCAGTATCCATAAGGCAACATAAAGTTATATTGGCACACATTTTACTCGGGAAAAGCATTAAACTGAATATTTACAACTACATACGCAAATATCTGCTTTTGTCCTTCAAAATTATGAGGTCTTTTAATATTCTTGACATCTGGAACCAATTAACACTAGTATTTAATTCCTAACAATGGATATGTGAGCCAGGTATCCAAGCTGATGAGCTCTCCTTGAGTATGGCTTTCCTCTGCTGAAGAAATAGAAGCATCCTCAATTTATATGTGCCAGTGCAGAGAGAGAAATGCCTATGGCATGACATTAAGAGAATAGCTTCTATTATTGTGTTATATTGCTTGGGGGAAATCTGTCAGCGTCCTTTCTTGGTTTGCCATTTAGGACATGGCAAATATTTGGAAAAGCCCTCATAGGAAATAAAAGCCATTTCTGCAAATAAAAGTAAAAATATTTTTTAAAGCACACTTGGGAAAAAACAGAGGAAGTAGGAAAAAGAAAATACAAAATTACCCCAAATCAGACTTCTCAGAGGTATTGAGAGGTATTGATGTATCAATACCTCAGAGGTATCAGAGGTATTGATGGTTCACATATTCTCCTAAATCTTTTGCTATGCATGTATAAAATACATATATTTTTGAAACTAAGAACATACCACATATAACCTTTGCATCCTACTTCTAAAATTTAATAACAAATGAAGATTCTCATGTCATGAAACATTCTGAACACATTTATAGTTGGTTGTGCCATACTGAATTCTATAATTACACCTTAATTTACTTAAACAACCTCCTGTTTGGGACATTAGGTTGACTTCGATTTTTAGGCATCTCCCCCCTGTAATTATAGATACATTCTTTGCCATAAACATTTGACCATATCTCTGATGATTTATTTTCTTAGGATCAGTTTCTAAAAAGTCGAGCTAAAGGATCTCAAATCTCAAATCAAGAAAAAGGATCTCAAAGGACAGTTCAGGGAGGTGAACTGTCAAATAATTAAATAGAGTGATTGAAATTGTTCTCCACTTTGGCCAAAGTGCAGGGAGGGCCTCCGGAGGGTGAAGGAAAACTCAACTTCTATTCATTCAGTCCTTCAACAAATATTCTGTGAATGCCTCCTGCATCCCAGGCTCTGCCCTAAGTGCCAAGGTGAGGCAGGAAGCAGAGAGGTGTGTTCACTGCTCTCATGGCAGCGGTCTGGAAAGTTAGAAATCATGGGTCAGGGGCGCCTGGGTGGCTCAGTCATTAAGCGTCTGCCTTCGGCTCAGGTCATGATCCCAGGATCCTGGGATGGAGCCCCACATCAGGCTCCTTGCTCAGCAGGAAATCTGCTTCTCCCTCTCCCACTCCCCCTGCTTGTATTTCCTCTCTCACTATGTCTCTGTCAAATAAATACATAAAACCTTAAAAAAAAAAAAGAAAAGAAATCATGGGTCAGCTTCTTATTTACAGATGAGGAAACAGTTTCCAGAGCCAGCCATGGAGGGCCTAGACTGGAATAAGGTTTCTGACTGGCAGTCCAAGCCTCTTTGCACCCCCACCTGCCATCTGTCCCCTCCAAGCGATCTTGGGGGCTTCCGTTCAGGGTGGGCTTATGGTGTCTTCTGCCTTGATGTGTTCAGACCTAGCTGCCAGCAACGCTGTGAAATGAATGGGGCCAAGTGTATCTTTGGGACCCTGGTGTCTCCCTTCTGTGTCATTTCACCTCTTGGCATCTCCTCACCTGGTGTCAGGAGCCCAGAGATATCCCAGTCTTTTCTCATGACTAGTGAAAATCCCCTTTCTGAGAAGAAACTGGTATCAGTCATTCCTATCTCAACCTGATTTGAGTTAAGACACTGTGTTCCCTCTTCCAAGGGGAGTTAACTGAGGAGGCATTTAAAGATCTCTTTCTCATTGAGGAATGTCAGACTTTGTTTCCAGTGGACGCATTTGGGCGTCAAGGAGCAGATAGGGCAGAGGTGCCCTCCCTCTGCTGGTCCTCAAGGCTCATGGCCTATCTCCTTCCCATGCCCTTTCCATGGGGTTGGTTAGCTCAATCTCCACTTTTTGTACAAGATTGACAAGGCTGGGTGACAAAGTCGAAGACATTGTATCCACACCTTGAACCGTTTCCAGGACATTCAAGGGGCTGCTTTGGGTACAAAGCTTCGCAGAACAGGGAAACCCCATTGGCTAGGAAACCCCTACCCCCGCCCCATCCTGCCCTATGAGGAGTGTCTCTGCTAGGAAGGAAATTCAATTAAGGTCTTCCAGCCACCAGAATTGAATTTAGATGGACTATTTCCTCTTTGGATTCTGTGCCAAATTGTATTCCTGCTGCTGTGTTTGAAGTTAATTAGAATCACAAATCATTTGTATTTCCCTTCTTGGAAGGAAAGCCTACCACTGTACTTATCTCAGCCAGTTAATTGACTTATAGAGGGTTCATCCCTTTCTGAAAACACTCTAAATGGCTCTGATGGGTAGATATCAGGCTTACACATAGATATAATAGAAGCTTGGAGAATTCACATTTCTAGGGCATAGAAATAGGGTGGGTGTGTGGTTTTCTATCTGAGCCTCATAGCTTAGAGATTTTCTTGAGTTGATTGAGGCCAGTGTGAGAATGGAAAACACCTATCCTCAGGTAGAAGAAGAGATGCTTGTGGGCCAAGGAGAGGAAAAGAAACTGGACCCAGAAAGGTCTCTCGTTGCCAGGCACTGGACAGCTAGCAGTTGGAAATAAAATGAAGAAGAGCTGTCAGCTTAATTTTTAGATTATGGGGATCCCTTACATTTCCTTTTTTTTTTTTTTTAATTTATTTGAGAGAGAGAGCACGAGCAGGGAGAAGAGGGAGAAGCACATTTCCTGCTGGGCAGGGAGCCTGACATGGGGCTGGATCCCAGGACCCTGGGATCGTGACCTGGGCTGAAGGCAGATGCTTTACTGACTGAGGAACCTGCGTGCCCCCTTGACATTTCCAATAGGGTATTTAATTTTTAAAATGATTTCGAGTTATGGCCTAAGAGAAAATCCTCAAGTGGCTTTGATATTCTGAATAACCTTTGAATTTTTTTTTCAATTTTTAAAATTGTGGTAAAATATACATGACATGTATCATCTTAACCATTTTTAAGTGTATGGTTCAGTGGGATTAAGTACATTCATATTGTTGCACGGCCATAACTCCATCATCTTGTGAACTCTTTTTAAAAAAAGATTTATTTATTTATTTATTTGAGAGCCAGAAAGAGAGAGTACAGGAGGAGAGGGAGAGAGAGAGAATCTCAAGCAGACTCCCCCCTTGACCGCAGAGCCTAATGCCAGGCTCTATCCCAGGACCGTGAGATCATGACCTGAGCTGATATCAAGAGTGGGACACTTGGGGAGCCTGGGTGTGTCAATGGGTTAAGCCTCTGCCTTCGGCTCAGGTCATGATCTCAGGGTGCTGGGATCGAGCCCTGCATCGGGCTCTCTGCTCAGCAGGGAGCCTGCTTCCCTCTCTGTCTCTGCCTGCCTCTCTGCCTGCTTGTGATCTCTCTCTCTGTCAAATAAATAAATAAAATATAAAAAAAAATTAAAAAGAGTGGGACACTTAACTGTCTGAGCCACCAGGTGCCCTATCTCGTGAACTCTCATATTTTGCAAAACTGAAACTGTAAGCCCATAAGCAATAACTCCCTGCTCTCCCCACCACCCCAGCCCCTGACAACTATTGCTCTTCTTACTGCTTCCCTGATTTTGATTACTCTAGGTACCCCATATAAGTGGAGTCATATAGTCTTTGCCTTTTTGGCATTGGCTTACTTAGCATAGAGTCCTCAGAGTTATCCATGATGTAGCATATGTCAGGATTTCCTTCCTTTCTTTTTTAAATAAAGATTTTTATTTATTCATGAGAGAGAAGGCGGTGGGGGGGGGGCGAGACAGAGGAGGGGTGGGACAGAAGGATGAGCAGACTCCCTGCTGAGCATGGAGCTGACGGGAGTCTTGATCCAGGACCCTGAGATCATGACCTTAGCTGAAGTCAGACGCTTAACCCACTGAGCCACCCAGGAGTCTAGGGTTTCCTTCTTTTTTAAGGTTGAATAATATTCCATTACATATATACAAACATATATAAGAACACATTTTGTTTATCTATTCATTCATTGATGGACACTTAGGCTGTGTTCAGGTTTAAGCCACTGTGAGTAATGCTGTGAAAACAAATGCCTTTTAGACCCCTCTTGCAATTCTTTTGGATATATACCCAGAAGTGGAGTTGTTGGATCATAGGGCAAATATATATATATATAGAGAGAGAGAGAGAGAGAGAGCTTTTTTTTTTTTTTTTTTTTTTGAGAAATAGCCACACTGTTTCCCACAGGGCCTGCTGTATCATTTTATGTTCCTGCTACGAGTGCGTAAGTGTTCCAGTCTCTCCATCTTCACTAACGCTTGTTAAGTAACCTTTCAACATTAAGACCCAGGTAATGAGGTTGTATTTTGGAATATGAATCCAATTACTTTTGACCCTGGTAATCCCCTGTTCCAGGTTGTCCTGTGGCTCTTCTTGGAGACTATTTGTAAATAGGCAAATGGGCAACTCCTCCACCAGTAAGAATGAATTACAGGGCGTAAAACTCGCCAAAGTTATGGAAAGTTAACAATTGTTCTCGGGAGCCGGCTGCCGCACATCACAGGCTGTAAGTCGCAGTCATGGGCTGTAAGCATCAATGAGCAGAGTCCGGAAATGATCATATATCATTAGTGAGGGAAGTAGCTGGATACTTTTACCCCAGGTGGTGCTCCTGGTTCCCCGGGTCCCAGAGGGCATGCAGTGGATTCTGAAGTGAAAGTGCTGAGGGCTTGTGGACCAGCAGAGGCTTGGAACCATACAAAGGAGCATGTGTGTGCAGGGAACTTCACAACTGGGGTTAAGTGCCAGCCAGACTTGTGGATTTTGGAAGTGAATGTCATCATGAAACCCACATGGCTGGATGAGTCAGTTTTCCTTCCGTGGTCCCCATGCAGGGAGCCGTCCACATAGGCACTCTGCCGCAGCAAGGGTCCAGAGCACCCCAGTTCTCATCACTCTCCCAGTCTCCCCCCAACAACCCCTCCAACCCCGCTTCTTTGAGATTCTACAGGCTCTGTTCCAGATGCCATTTTGGAGCAAAACAAGAGGGAGCAAGGGCAGGAAATCCAAAAGACTGAGCATTTATCCCAAAGAGACTCGATCGTCTAAAAGGAGTCTAAACTGGAAGACAACTGTGATTCTGCAAATTAACGCGTTTAAAGTTTGTTTTTCTCTCCTTGCTGCTCAGGCGGGTAGCCCTTTGCAAAGGAGAGCAATGTGTTGGAGAAAATAAAAACATGGCGGATTCTTTGTAGCTCATGGGGTATGACATTATGTGACCCTATACCTCTACCTTTTCTCCAGAAGTCACCACTATATGGTCAAAATGTCAAAAGAAACCACCACAAATGCTATCTGGAGGCAGATAATGTTCCTCTGATTTGTCCTTAAAATGAATGGGGGCAAGGAATTGGAATGGTGGTTGGTACTGAGGGTGCAGGGCAGGGGTGTGGCTGTGCCTAGGAGCAGGCACTGGGAATGGGGTAATTCAGGAGGCAGTGTAGTGGGGGTCCCCGACAGAGTCCGGGACCATGTTAGAAGAAAATGGTCAAAAGGAGATCAGGTCACTTGCTGTTCTCCCAAGAGTCCACTAAAGAAGAACTTCTGTTCTCTTCATGGAAATGAAGTGAATTTAAAACGGTAGGATAGCACTGACTTTCTTCAAATTTTAATTTTAATAGTCGATTAGCTGTAATTTTTAAAATATTTTTATTCTGAAAACGAATTTTCCACAATAATGCAATTAGTTCCAAAAGAAATGAGCTCATTTATCTGGCTTTTCTACAAAGGACAATTGAAACATTTAAGGCAAGATTCACTTATTCTTCTCCATTTTAGAATGGAAAGAAAATATCAGACTTCAGATACTGGTTAAGGTTAACAAAATATGGGAAAGCTCCTTTTTCTTTTCTTTTTTTTTTTCTTTTGGTAGTCTTCTATGTAAAAGCTTTACATTGCTATGGATTTATAGTAAGACACTTTTGTTTCTGACTTTCTTTATAACCCATTTTTAAATTTAAAGGCACACAATAAAGCTTTACACATTTATTAAAATATACACATTTTGGTAAATTTAGAATTTTCCCTTAGTATCTTGGTAAATCAATATATCATCAACACCACAGAGTCATTTGAAAATAAAACACACTCCATAACATATCAGCATATTATTTCTTTCTTGATGATACACTACAACACCCCATTGTACAGTGCACCAATGGGAATTAAAAACCACAGAACGAACAAACTTTAACAAATACAGCAATTTCATACTAAAAACAAAAAAATAGCAGAGAAAGACACTAGAAATTACCATCTGCAAAAAGCAAGTTGTACTTCTCAAGGACCCAACAAAAGGAAACAAGTCAGTAAAATTTACAAGCTGTATTTAGAACTTTGGATACGGATTAAACAGTGACGTTTCTTTTCCACAGTGAAGAAAGCTAGAATGTCGAGTCCTGTTGTTAGATGGTGTGACTATGTGGAGGAGGACAGTATCTGCTCTCTTAAAACCTGCAGCCCCTCTATCAGCCCAGACAGTTGAGGTATTTATGCGCTATTGTAGCATTAACATAGCATGTCTTTGCTTTGGGGAGTCCATGATTTCTGGTGTAGATTCTTGCTTCCCGGAGCACGAGTGAGACCCGTGAACCGGCAACTGCCGATACCCACCAGGAGGAGATGTGCAAGAAGCACTCACCTCCTCTCACTCTCTGAAGGAACACAGTCCTTCAAAGTCTGTGCTTCAAGGGAAATTTACATGATCCACGTTCTCTTTAAAAGCCAATGTCACCAGTGTCCGTGTTAGGAAAGCGTCATAGAAAAAAAAGCACAGAGGGGGTCCCTGATGAAAAAAATCTAGGCTGCCCCTGTTTCTTAATTCTTGCACAAAGCCATTGTCTCTCCATATCGTACCAGAATGTACTAATAAGTTCTCGGAGGGTAAGAAATTACAGCTCCCTGCTTTCAGAAGGCTTCAAGCCCGAAGCTGATTTTGTGAACGTCCTCTACGCATTTCGTAATTCCACGCATGTAGAATACTGTTTAATGTTTCTAACACTATTTTAGTTGATACTGCAGAATTACGTTCACTTTTGGTGGGCTGCAAAACTTCCACTAATCCCTTTTGGGCTTTAAGTCCTAAAGCAAAAAAGGACATTTTCTTAGAGAGATAATTTTGACAAAAGGCAGCTGCCTAGGTATTTCAGAATGATGCGTGTGTTAGTCAAGCCGAGCAAGAGGAGGAAAGCATTTTCGAAAGCGGTAGCTCCTGAGGAGAAAAAGGAATTACAATAGCTTCTCCCCTGGAGTCTTAGAGAGAAAAATGGACACGGCACTAACAGTTATGTACAGGAAAGGGGCCTTTTTGCTCCCCATCACCATGGAATTGGGAAATACGAAGTCCACCCTTCAATGAACAACATCCGGGTTCCTGTGGTTTGGGATGTGGTTCCTGGCTTTGCCTGCTGTTTAATGACAAGCACTGGCTCTTTCACGGCCAGGCCATCCGTGGTTAGCAGCGGGTGCCTCTCTTTCAGGGACTCCAAAGGGCCCCTGAACACAAATGGGTCCTCGGTGTCAGGGAGATACAAGCATGCAGAAGAAACCGAGACTCCGAGAAAATGTTGGTTAGAAACACCTTCTTTGACTAGTCTTGTTCTACATGGCATAGAAATGGAGTGCTGTCATGCACCCCCAGGGTGTGTTTCCTTCACTCCTCTGCTCCCCGCCAGCATCAGAAATTAAGGCCATCTCTGGATTGTTTGCTAGCCTGAAAGCTTACATCCAAGAGTGGGCCATTCACTTTGCCTGGATTCAGTGAGTTGGTCCCAGCCCTGGATTTGGACATGCTCCCTGACTTCTGACTTTTCTGTTCTGAGATACAAACTTAGGTGAACCTGTAGCTGACCATCCATGAACTTCCACGGTCATCTCAGTGCCTGGTAAAAGCTGGGGAGAGGGGACAAGCATTTCTGCTAGTCTTGTGGGCTGATTCTCATACTCCTGTAGCTTCTATTTATAATGCAGAGAAAAGGTATGCCCTTGTAAACTTCCAACAAATGTGATGTGAAGGAGGTCAAGTCTATCAGTCCTTTTCAGGAGAATAGGGGAAAGACATTTCTTTGGAGGAGCTTGTGTTTTCCCAGTAATTGCTGGGTTTGTATGTGCAGAAATGTGTTGTTAAACTCAACAGCTTCCCCTCCCCCCCATATATCTAACATCACGATCATGATGTAGACATTTGATTAGCTGTTAGTTTGTAACTAAGCTGTAGAACTGGATTCTTCACCTTATTCTATCATCTGATTCCTTTCACCAGTTCAAAGTGGCCTTGTGCTCAAGCTCAGTAAAATCTGGAGCTGAGGTTTTACTTTTTAGATTAGTTAGCTAGAAAAAATAGTTAGGTATGGTTGTTCAAAGTTACTGTTGAAGACTTTAAAATGGCTGTGAATAACTTTGTATTGTCTGTCTACATGTTAAATGACTATGCTTCTCCTAGGTTAAGGATGATTAAGAATCAATCATACATTGCTAAAATTTGGATATTTTTTCCCCTTTAACATATTAAATCTATTCGAAGTGTGTGTGTGATCTGTTAGGTCCTTATGCAAGTGGATGAAGCCACTGCCCTGGGTTCCTAAAGCCCAGTCCTCCCTGATTCATACGTTCATCATTTCCCTGGTACCTCCCCACCCAAGGAGAGCCAGGCAGCTTAGTTCGTTGTTCAGGTCTGTCTGTGAATAAGCCCTCGCCACCTTCTCAGCATTATTTCTTACTGTTCCATAGCTCAATCATGCATACACCATCAGCTCCTTTCAAACTAGCTTCTTGCTTTCCCGTGCAGGAGGCACAGTACACTTCATTAGTCAGAGACCACTGTCAGCCCATCTCGGCCTTACTCATGCTGATTCTCCACTTGGCAAACCTTTCCCCCATTTCTACCTGGGGGAAATGTTCTGCCCATTCCACAGTGCTCCACACAAGGACTACATTCTCTATCGTTTTTGCCAATGGAAGGAGGTCTTTTCTGTATTTAAACTCTTGTTGAACATTGTAACTCCTTCATCTTACGTGTCACATTCTCTATGGTTTTTATTGATATATTATATGTCCTGTTTCCCCCATGTCTTAGACCATAGCACAGATAAGGACTCCACAAAAAATTCTTGAATAGGTGATATTTCCTTTTTCTTTCATCCGTCCATTCAGCCATCCATCCTATCATCAGATACTTTACTGAACACCCACTCTATGCCAGGCACAGGATGCTGGCAAAATCTAAGCCTGGAGCTTGTATGTGGGTTTCAATGATCTATGCTATTCTCTGCCTTCATGGGGAAAGATTTGTTCTTATCATGCAGGAGTATTTTGTCTTGTCCTTCCCAACAATTTCAGTGTTTTTCAAGTTGCCACCTCATTGGCAAATTTAGCAATGCGTATCAAGATTCTGCATTTGTGCACTGAACACACTCTAGCCTCGTCTTATCCTTTCTATTTCTGTTTTTATTTACCCAAGCTCCTCACTTATTTTTGCATTATATGTTTTTTTTAATAGCCACCTTGAAATCCTTCTGAAAGGAAGCAGGGTACCAATAAATTGAATACAATTACAAAAAAGTTCATAATTGGTTTCACACTATTAATTCACACAATGAAACCTCCCTGGAAAAGCTCCTGTAGGAGAGAAGAATTCAATAAAACGTAGGTCTTCCTTGGACCCATTCAAGAAGGCTAAGTTTCTACGGTAATTAGAGGGTGATCTTACTTTTAACGTGATTCCACTAACGCGGTCTTGAGAAAATTGCTAGGAAACACTAATATAATCATTCTAGTAATTGACGGTATTTGAAACTGCATTGTGAAACCTGGGACCATTTTGCAGAGGCTGGGAAACATGAACAAAAACATGTCAACTTACTTAAAAAATTTTTTCTCTATCATACTAATTTTTTTTTTAAACTAAGATTGCTAGGGAGATGACTAACTTTAGAGAAATAAAGAAACCAAGATTATAAAAAGGAGATACAACTTGGGAGAAATGTCTCCAGAACCAGAAGAGTTCATAGAGTCTTCGCAAAATCAATACCAACGGTGTTCACTCTGTATTCTTTCTCCTCACGCTACAGAAATTCCATACATCTGCCAGCAAACGATCATGACCTTAATACTTAACACTCACTCCTGAAAGGGAGCGCTTTCAGCCACGTTAAGATTTTGTTGTGTTACACCCATATTTCTTTTTGGACGTTTTTAATGAATACAGCCCCCCACCTCGCCATCTATCTGGATATTTCAGGCTTCACACGTTGTATTTAGTTTAGGCAGACTTGTTGAGTCTCGAAACTAGTTCAGAACTTTGTATTCACAAAAAAATTACTGATAATTCGGCCACAGTTCATCCCCAAGGGTGTGTTTCACAGACCAGGCACTGTATCTTTAGGGGTAAGTTTAGGGAAGAAAAAAACATGGCGTTGCCACGCGTTACATTAAATTGACAAAATGACCCCAGGAAACCAGAATTCTAAACAATTAATACGGAAGAATGGAAAAGAAGTTCTAGAAAATAGGCATTACTTGAATTTACCGGCATTCGTTGGCCATAGGTGCAATATGCAATTTTCTTAAAAGCATGTTTAAAAAAAAAAAACCAAAAACTAGTTTCAATTGACCTTCTATTCTATTCTATATTAAAGCCCAGGGCATCAGTCAGGAAGACTTGTCAGGCTTGGTGGTTTTATCTGCGTTTGTCAGATGCCAGTGCTGCTCATTCCCTGCCCTGGGAGCCCCCAAGGGCGGAATATTACACTTCGTTCTATTCCCATTGCTTCGCACTTGATACAGTCTCAGTCACTGTTCACTGAGTGAAGAAATGGACTTTCTGCCTCTTGTCTGTAATCCTAAGGTACGCCAAGATGGCATGAACCTCAACCTTTCAACAAAGAATAGACTTCACATTAGTCGATGTAGTCTAGAAAACTTTTGGCATAATGCTAGATCCGGGAGAGAGAGGGCAAGAAATCTGCTATTTTGCCCCCCTTTCAAGAAACCCCCATAAAGACTGTAGCTTGATTGCCACCGTGCCTTCGCGTTCATGCGTGCAAGACTGCGGGCCACCGCGGGAATCCCGGGGACCCAGGAGTAGAACTGATAAGCCATGTGTTTTTTTCCTGCCACACATTCTCCCACCTAGGTTATTTTGGAGAAAATTCCTTTAAGACCCCCTCTTAGGGCCTGATGCAGACCTTACCAGGTAGGCATTTTTCTGGGCTTCGGTGAACCTGCTCTGGGAAGAACAGACAAAATACGTATCTAAAAACAAGCTACTCGTATCTGAGAGTAAGGTTCAGAAGTGAAATGTGATCTCTTGGAATGCCATTACCTCACAAGCTGAGCTTCAACAGTTCTGTTTTCAGAGAAGCCCCCGCGGTTCACGCGGTGGCAAATCTCAACAAACTACGCAATTTATAATTTTGGAAATCTGAAATAGAATTTGCAATGTGATCTCAGCGGCTGGGTCACTTCTCCTTGTAAAGATTTTTATCCGATTAGAAAACAAACGGCCTACTTCTTCAAGGCATATTAATGCCATGAAATCATGCTCCGACTTTGCCCCCTTTCATTATATCAGCAGGATCCGAGAGGCTGGTAAAAGAAAAGGTATGACAGAGAGTTAATTTCTGCCAGTGCCCTCTGGCCTTCACCACAAGAGATGGTTAGCTGATTTTTTTTTCTTCTTTTTTTTTTCTGGGCATTCAAGTAGCGCTTTGATGGTGCTTCTTACCAAATTGTTGGGTCTGCAAGGCTGCCTTAGGGTAGCTCTCAGACCTCTGGGGGAAATGGTCTCAGAGTCCCTAAACTTTGCTGGATTCTAAAGTGAGAGTTTGGAGATTGGGAGAACCTTGGTGAATAAAAAGAAGCCTGTGTCTTCTCCATGAATTTGTTTTGTGAGATTTCAGACCCAGCGTTGCTTGCTGAGGAAGTGCCCACGTCCACCTGCCACACCCACACCCACCTGCTTTGGCACATCTCCAGGAGGAGCTGCAGCCTCAGGGCGGTCCCCAAAGTGAGCCCCTTGCTTCTGGGGTCTCCATAAGAAGCAAAAAGATTCAACCAGCAAAGCAAAGGCCTAGGAAACACTTGCCGCCATCAGCTCTGATGGTCACACCTAAGACAGAATTTCTTGCAGCCTCTGGTTTAGCTTTTTTTTTTTTTTTTAAACAAGGGTATCAGTGATGAAACCCAGGTTAAACTCTTCGACAGAACTATCCAGAAGAGCAAAACTAGCAAATGACAGGCTATGACTGGGGACTGACTCTGGGGAAGGCTGGATTTTTGAAATGGGAGCCAAAAATGTTTTCATCCTCTAGCCCACGGTTTAAGTTACTGAAAAGGAATCACCACCGTTTCTACACGTTTCTTGTGTGTTTACTCCTACTCTGGAGAATAATCTAACTCATCATTTGCAATCAGGGCCTCTGAGTTCTGTTTGTGTTTGCTTTTGCTCTTCGCTTTGCTACTTGTCCGGGTGTTGGCCTTGGCATCTGACATCTGCTGGTAATAGAAGCCTTTGTCTTCCGCCGGCCCGCCCCAGTTCTCCTGGCTCTCGCCTTCCGTGGCATAGGAGAAGCCCTCCTCCACCGAGAAAGGGTCGTCCACGTCGTAGCGCTGGTACGTGCTCTGGTGCAGGGCTTCTTCGCGCGCGCTGATTTCCAGGGTGCTGTTCCAGATGCCGTACCCGAAGTAAATGAGCATACCTGCAGGGAGGGAGAGGCACAGGCCCGTAAGCAGTTGCTCTGGGGATCCACGGGACCAGCGGGGAGGTGCTCAGTGGTGAAAGCGGAGTCCGCGGTGGATGTGTTTTCTTTGGTCTACATCGTGTCTGGAAAAGACTCGAGCTAAGTGTCATTTAAAAACTGGGCTGTCTGGCATTAAGCAACCCGTATTTACAGCTTCCCCTAAAAACGTCAGAGGGTCTCACGACCCTACTCCCACATTCCTATATGGCGGCTGTGGCGGGAGGTGAGCGCTAGCTGCCTCTTTAGACAGAATGTGGACTCTCTAGTCTCCTCTGTCCCCACCTCCTTGTATCACTACACTCATGCAGGTGCCAACTAGGAATTTGCATTTTCCGCCCCTACTTAAATATTTGTGAATCACCCACACTGTCTCCCCAACCTTCTTGTAGCGTTTTACCCCACGGCCCCGTTAGGGACGCCACCTTTTATCTCCCCACCGAGCAAAGCACATATACTGCCCCATGGTTTACTTCGCCATTTTTCACTCACCAAAGGAGTACTGTATTATTGCCATTCAGAGCTGTTCGCTCTCAAAGGGTCTGCTGCCTGCCACTGTTAGGGCCCTTGGAACGCCTACTGTGTGATTATCTGCCCAGAGTTCTTCTATTTTGAGACTCTGCGGAAAACTGGCACTTAATCTTTGTTGAATGAATGAATGAATGAATGAGAACTTCTGACGAGCATGAAATTTCTCATGCAACCTCCTTAGCTGATGTCATTCCAAGCCAAGGGAAGAAACTTGTTTTCCTAGGCAATATGGAACATTAATTAGGGCTAATGTTTCATTTCTATTATAATTTTTCTGTAATTAAGTATAAAAATAGTTTGAGGGGCGCTTGGGTGGGGCAGTCCGTTAAGCATCCAGCTCTTGGTTTCCGCTCGTATGGTGATCTCAGGGTCCACTCAGCTCGGAGTCTGCTTGGGATTCTCTCTGATTCTCCCTCTGCCCCCCTGCTCATGCTCTCTTTCTCTCTCTCAAAATAAATAAATATTAAAAAATAGCTCGACAACCCCCATTTTCTATCTTGAAAAGCTCATGGAGGCTCAGAGTTTGAAATAGCTGAGAATCATAGCCTTGGGGGTCGGTCATAGAGCATGATGATTAAGAGTGTGAGCCCTGGGTTCAAATCCTGCCTCCATCACTATTATCCATGTAACTCTGGACAAGTTACTTGGCTTCTTTGTGCCTCATTTTCTCTTCATGATACTCACTGCACCTATGACATGGAGTTGCCATGAGGATGAAATGGATAAGCAGTGGCTTTCAACTCTGACTTCAGCTGGAGGGTCACCTGGGGAGTTTTTGAACCACCCTTAAACCCAAGCCTCACCTCTAGAGATTCTAATCTAATGGGTCTGCAGTGTGATTGAAGCATAGGTATGGTTTTTTTTTTTCCCTCTTCATTATATCTTTTATTTTTAAAATTAACATATAATGTATTATTTGTTCCAGGGGTACAGGTCTGTGAATCATCAGTCTTACACAGTTCACAGCACTCACCATAGCACATACCCTCCCCAATGTCCGTCACCCAGCAACCCTATCCCTACCCCCCCCAAGCCTCCAGCAGCCCTCAGTTTGTTTCCTGGGATTAGGAGTCTCTTATGGTTTGTCTCCCTCCTGATCCCATCATGTTTCATTTTTTCCCTCCCTACCCCCCAAATTCTTCATATCAGTGAGATCATATGGTAATTGTCTTTCTCTGATTGACTTATTTCGCTTAGCATGGGTATGTTTTAAATCTTCACAGGTGAGTCCAATGGGCAGCCAAGACTGGGACTCCCTCAGACCAGGAGCATAAAGCTCCTGAGACACGTACTCTGTTGCCTACACTGGCCATATTAGAGCTTGGCCACTGGATGCCACTCAGTTACACAACTCCCTTCCAAACCCCAGAACCCCTCTTCTGAGTGACACTCATCCCTTTGACTTTGCTGACCCTGCACGCATCTGCACAGCTGTTTGCTCAGAACCACAAGGTCACATTCTGTTCTGTTTCCCTCTTCGGTGCCTGAGAAATCCTGCTCCTTTTGAATTTGAAGTGGGTCTTTTTCAACTTGGATTTCTCCCTCTCTGTTTCAAATGACTTTCTCCTCACCCCCTGCTCCATCCCCCAGTGAAATCAACTTTCCAGGAGCCAAAGTAAGCCGAGATTTATAGTCCTAATTGGTAATAAATCCTAGAGCTAATCATTTGCAGATGTAGCTACTCTCAAATAGCGACTTCATTTTTCTCAACACGGATCTTTACTCTTTCTTGTGTGTGTGTGTGTGTGGATGGGCGGGGGGGAGTAACCATGGAGGATAGTTATTACCCTTGTGTAGGACAAGGCATCAAGTTAAAGTCCCTTCTAAAAGTGAGAGTATGTTCCTGGTTGGAGAATGCCTCTGTTGGAAGCATGTTTGAGACGTGAGAATAAATTTCAGGAGACCAGGTGGGATCAACAGGCACACAGCTCTTTTTGCCCATTTTTGCTGTTTTGCTATCTTTTCCCATAGGCATTGAGGCAGGGGTCGAATCCTGCCTCCGATTCCTGCTTTGTCTCTAATATATCAATTCTTTCCATCTGATCCCCTTCTCAGACCCTATTTATAAGTGAGGTATTTCCCTACTGAACTTAATACCATTTCTTTTCTTTCGCCTTTGCCTCTATGCTCTCTGCTCTGCCATCACACAGGTTGTCATTCCAGATGGTCTGACATCTATTCTGACAGATCTTCCCCTGCCCCCACCAGGTGTGGTGGTGTCAGGTAGACTGATCTATGGAAATTTCTCTAAGAGCCTCATAGAATCCTAGATATTTAGAGCTGGAAAGAATCTCTAGATCTGTTTGAGTACCTTCATTCTACAAAAAAAGAAACAGGCTGAGGGCTGAAACAGCATTTGCATGGAGAGAGAAGAGTCTTGCAAGCCCAGTCCTTCACACCTGCCCTCCGCAGGCCGGCTTACAGACAATGCTTATCACAGTATGCACTGAGTAAGAGGTTATGTCTACATTCGCTCTTTGTTCTTTGGGAATGATGGCGTCCGGAGGAACATGTGTGCTCCTGAATGCACGGACTATGATTACTTTGAAAAAGCAACCCATGGAAATCTGTTGTGTAAGTATTTATGGGCCTTTTAATGTTTGCTCTGAGCCTCCTATAATTTCAAAGGTGTTATTTTGTCTTTAAAAATATATTTCGGGGCACCTGGGGGGCGCAGTTGGCTGAGCATCTGACTCTTTGGTTTCCGCTCAGGTCATGATCTCAGGGTCGGGATGGAGCCCGGCTTCGGGTTCTGTGCTCAGTGGGGAGTCTGCCTGAGACTCTCTCTCCCTCTGCCTCTCTCCACTATCTCAAATAAATAAATTAAAAAATATATATATATATTTCAAACACGGGTGCTCTGAACCAAGAAGTGACTGTGTGCACGCAGCCCGATGGAAGCCACTCAGCCAACGGTCAGCCCGGGCAAAGGACTGGCATTCTGCCTGATGCTTCTTGCTGGCCCTCGAGTAAGTTCAAGGAAAGTGGTGTAAGGCACCAAGGATTGGAGAAAAGGAAAAATGGAGGGGCACAAAGCAGCAGAGGGGATCAAATGAAGTGAGGGAGAGAGGGTGGAAGGGAGGTAGAGAGAGCGAGGAGACAAGCATGGACGGACCATCTGTCACACATAAACAAAGGCTTTGTGTCGGAGGAGTAAACAGAGCTGCTAAAAGCCTCCTGTGTAGCAGCAGGGTGTTTTGTTTCTGCTCCTTTTTTTTTTTCTTTCTTCAGTTGGCTTAAAAAACTAAGCATGAGGTAGTTTCTGAAAAATCTGTGGGGATTCTGGGAATTCTGAATCATCTAAACCAAACTTCACACAACACTTCTGGGTGCCGAGGTCCTCATGATGCGTGATTTATGTCGTATCTTTCTCCCAAGGAGTTCAAAACATTATACATGTTATCTTGTTTAGATTCCTCCCAGCCTGTTTGGGAATGTGCATGTGAGTGTGAGTGTGAGAGTGTGTGAGTGTGTGTGTGAGTGTGAGTGTGTGTGTGGGGGCAGGGAGTGGGAAGGTTAGGATTATGTACGTCTCAGAGATAGGAAACAGGGGCATAGGACAAAATAAGATTTTTCCACAGCAACATGGTTGTGTTGGGACTGTGAGTCCTTAGGGGCTCCCCAGGTCCCCATCCAGGGTGTATCTCACCTACCAGGAGTGGCTAGGGGGGATAGACTGATTGAAAACAATTTTGCTTGGCTTTTTAGTTTGAAGAATTCCAAACGTGTACCAAAGTGGAGAGAGTAGTATAAAGAACCTGGTGTACTCATAACTTGCTCCCTCTGGACACCTGAGCCCTTGTTTTTAGATCATTTGGAAACAAATCCTTTCCATCCTGTGCTTCGTCTGTAAATAATTAAGTATGTATCCTTAAAATAGACTTAAAAAAACTTAACTTAGTATCATTGTCACATCTAAAAACTGATAATTCCTTAGTATCTTCTGATATCCAGAATTATTGAAATTTCCCTGAATTATTAAGTACATGGGGAAAAATTCTTCACTTTATGAGACTATAGGCTCACTCCACCGACGCTATTACTTCTTCATATAGTTTTTGGGCACTGTTATTTGTCACTGGGACTGGCATCATGTTCTTTCATAAACCCTTACAGATGGCAAAGTTTTACTTTTCAGAGGATTTGCTTTCCGCATAAGCAGAAGTCCTTTGGAACCAAGCCTCAAGAATGAGAAGGCTAATTGATATTTGCATATTTAATCCTGCTGTTCCTCAAAAACTCAGCTCCATTGCTTTGTAGTTATACATCTTCTAGCTCTAATACGTGAGAGATAGATGTGGTGTTAAAAATCAGAAGGGAATTAGCTTTTGTGTTACAGGGGTCTTGGAGACCCTCCGCTGGGCTGGAGTTATTTTTTTGAGTTGTTGAGTTAGGGAGAGCAGAGACGTAGGGCACCCACTAGTTAGCAGTAGGCACAGAAGGGTTTCAGTATTTGAAAAACAGACATGGTTGTTCTCCAGGCACACGGGCAGAATGCCAGGCCTGCTCCGAGTTAATGGCAAAGAGTCTAGTGAAAGGCTGTTTGCAGTGAAGGGAAATATCTGAAAGGAGGCCTTGGCTTTTCTTCCAGACAGATATTCCCTGGTGGAGAATGTGCCCAAGAGAGACTCAGGCTAGACAAGATGAAGAATCAGCCTTTGGCAATTTAATGGGCTTTCTTTATGTGGCAGAACACTCTGTGATCGTAAAACCCTTTGTAAAAAAGTCCTTTCTCATCGATCATCCCAGAGAGGTTAAGACCTGTTTAATAAATCAGTGACTGAAATGGTGCTGGAACTTCTATCTCCTGAGTCTAAACTGATGGCTCTTCCCAACCCACCCCGGCACCTCCAGGAAGGGTTAGAAATGCCAGGTTTGCTTTCAGATGCTGGGACCCCTGAGCATCAGGGGCAACACACCCATTTACTCTGCTTGCGTGGATCCACCTGGGCAAATGAAGTAAATGACCCCAAACCTACAAGTGAGAGGGTTGGGAGGAGGGAGGAGGTATCTCTGGATCATATGGGGGAACACCTTGAACAAAAGCTCAGCTCTGCACAGAGCCCGGGTGACCTGGAGATGGACGGTAACAGCAGATTTCTGACCCCACTGGCCCGAACTCTGGCTGAGGAGCAGCTGCCGGATCTCCAGAGTCCCCTGGGAGCTTCCTGTCCTCTGTAGGCAATCACAGGCTCGGTGGCCGGAGGAGGAGGGCCACCTGACCTCAGGCTGGGTGGAGAGGCCTCTTCCTGGGGCTCACTTTCCAGCAGGAAGCCCTGCCCGCTGCAGATAACTGAGGCACTTTGTTATGCGCAGAGCGTTTTTTATTTTTACTACCCCGGGATCAGCTTTCCAAAACAGACATTTGCCAGTGCAGAAAGGAAGACTGTATGGTAATGAGAAGATGTCCTCCCCACCCGCTGTATTCCCTACCAACTCCCACTTTGCTGGTTAGTTTTTAAAATACCGCCACAAGCCCTGTTGATTAGAATAACAATAAGGTTTGTTTAGTTTGGTGTGGCCAGGAGGGGCAGGCTCGGATTGAATGGGGGCTTGGGGGGCACTGGAGATTCTCTCTCCCTGGCTCTGCCACAGATCAAATATAAAGTCACATGACTTTATGCCTCAGTCTCCCATCCGCAAAAATGGAACTGGGGACCCTTTTTTTAAATTTGAGGGGCTAGAATGGCCAGGACACAGAATACAAGCTTGTAAAGGAATATTTTAAAAAACCCAGAAATCCAAGCCAGCAAATCTGCTTCTAACTCCACAGAAATCCCGGGAGAATGTGTCCATGTGTCCACCAAAAACCATGTACAAGAATGTTCACAGCAGCTCCATTTGTAAGAGCCCCAGACTGGAAGCCAGCTAAATGTCCATGAGCATGAGAACGGTGTATTATTCTCACGGGGGAAGACTTGCCCGGCAAGGAGAATAAACAACTTAACCACAAGCAACAGCGTGGATGAATCTTACAAATGTGATGTTGAGGGAAAGATGCCCAGGGCTCACAGTATCATGGCTCTGTGTCCCAGGCACGCTGCACACACCTGCTCCAGGACCTTTGTCTCTGCCATGGCCCCCTCTCCCTTCATTCTTTTGTCTCAAAGGAGAGCCACCCCTGCAGCTGCCGCTGGGCATAGAGCCATGGGATCCCCAGGCCCCCTCCTCCATGCACAGCCCCTGTCCAGCACGCAGCCGTGACTGTAGCGGGATCCCCTCCACCCTCCCAGTTGCACTGGCTATGTTACCGTCCTCATCCTGGCCTCATGACTTTTTTTTTCCCCCTTTGAGCATCATTTATTTGGTGAAGTTGCCAATTGTTTTCTCCTCTGCCTACAGAGAGAATTTCAAGCTTATTTATGGGACATATCCTCAGGAGTTGATTTATCTTGATGCCCTCTGCCCCCAGTTCACCGCCCCCTTCTTTCCTCCTCTTCCCTTCATGACAACGGCTGCTTTGAGTCCATTTCCAAAAGGATTTTCAAATGATAGGAAAGGTAAAGACCATAGGTGTGTCTTCTCTTTGGAAATTATGTCTTAGTACAGGATTTATGAGGTTCATTGCCAAATCACTGTCTGTTCTCTAAATCTATAGACAAGAATTTGCTTTCTCAGAGGGGCTGAAAAAATGCAGGCAAGAACTTGGCAGTCCTTGGCGGGAGGGGGCCCCCATGAGCTGGTCTACCAGATGGTTACTTTCTAACAAAGTCCCACAGGGAACCGTAGAGCTGGAAAGTGCCACTGAGTAGTGTCATCACTGGTCACTGCTAGCTTCAGATTCCCTGAGACTCTGCCCAACCCCTTGCGGTGTTCTTTTACAAAACCACATCAGCTAAGAGGAAGGGAAAACTCAGGCTTCTCTGTGCTCGTTTTGTTGGGATTATCAAACATTTGCTACGTGTGTTATTCCTCTTGTCTGAAGGAAAAGAAACAAGTGCTGAGTAATCTTGTTGGGACTTGTGCCTTATTTTACTCTATGAGTCGTGCTCATCTGAAGGTCAAAAGCTTAGCAAAACATTGTTAGAAAAATGTTGTAATTAAGATTCATTTAGAGAAGACTGGTTAAAAAAAAATGTGCCCAAGAAGATTATCAAGTTATGACTCAGCTCAACCATGTAAATCTTTTTAAAAAGTAGCTGCTGTTTCATAAGAAGTTCCATTTAAAAATATCTCTTCTGTTCTCCCCAGGAAAGTTATACTATGAATAGAGAAATTAGGAAGAAAAATCTGACATCTTGGAGACTCACAAGTTTAGAGGTGGAATCTTTGTTCTATGAGAGCACTGAAAATTTTATAAGCCAATATGGGGTTGTGGGATAGATATATTTTATATGGGCAAAAATTTGTTTTTGGAAAACAGGGAGGTTTTGTAATTAAATTATCTACCCTGCTTACTAATTATCTTCTTATTTTTCTCTCTAGGTCAATGGTTCTCACATTTGAGCATACATCAGAATACTCTGTAAGGTTTGTTAAAACCTAAATTGCTCTCAGAGATTCTGACTTGGTAGGTCTGGGGTGGAGTTCAAAATCTCATTTCTAACTAGTTCCCATGTAATACTGATGCTGTTGGTTGGGGACCCAACTTTGAGAAGCACTGTTCTAGATCATTTTAAACCTGACTGCTCATGATTACCTGGGGAGCCTTAAAAAATGCCCAGTTCTTGGCCACACCAGACTCATTTAATCAGACAATTTCTGAGGGGGGGATCCTGGGCACAGAATATTTCAGCAGTCAGGCGATTCTGCTGTGTAGTTGAGATTGATAATTTTTGTTTTAGGCAAAGCTTACTTATGTACCAGTCTTCAAAGACCATGATGCTAAGGAAATTAGTGGCTAGCAGCTGGGTGCTTGTTGAGCTGTGAGCTCCTGTGCCCTCTGGGCAGCCCCACGCTACAGGGTGACTTCCTCCCATGTCAGGGAGTATCCGTTTCTGGAACAGGTTTGAAGTTTATGCTATCAGCAAGATTGCAAAAGGCTCTCTGGGAGTTTTCTTCTGTCTGATAACTGGGAGGGCAACCTGAGTCAGAACAGGTTCATGCTGTACTTTGGCATGTGATAGCTAGTCTGGAGGACAATGGAGCATTTTAGATTTTAAAAAGAAGGGCAGGAGAGAAATAATCCGTATGACTTTCCCCAATATATTCTTTTAAAATTTTAATTAATTAATTTTTTTTAGGAGGGGAGAGGCAGGGAGGGGCAGAGGGAGTGGGAGAGAGAGAGACTCCAAGCAGATTCCACACCCAGCATGGAGCCCGCTGCAGGGCTTGACCTCACAACCCTGAGATCACAACCCTGAGACTAGCTGAAATCAAGAGTCGGATGCTTAACCAACTGAGCCACCCAGGCACCCCTTTTCTAATCTAAGCCTAAAAGAGCAACCAGATCAAGACTAGTGAATTATTTGCATTTTTACAGATGAGTAAACTGAAACGCAAAGGAGCTAAGTGAACTTCCCAAGGTCACAAGACACAGAGGTGGCAGAGCTGTGATTTGAACCTGGGTGGTTTGATTCCAAAGGCAAGGATCCCACCACCTTACCACTTTTGCAAAATGCCTCTGGTGCTCCAGAAACCACAGATACAATGCAGAACTGGTAATGTAATTTGTGGGCCCCACTGCAAAATGAAATCATAGAGCCTCTTGTGAAAAAGTTGTTAAGAAGAAAAAAAGTTGGTAAGAATTCAAGGAAGCAGCAGCAGCAGAGCATTAGACCAAATGTGGGGCCCTGTGTGCCGAGGTTGTGCACTTGCGGAGTCAGCCCTGATGTTAGACGTTAATCTGCAGGAACTACATATCAAACTTTCTGCTCCAATAAAGAGGATGCTCAGGGGCACTGTGGTGGGGCGGTACCAGGTGCAGAGCTGAGCGTAGAGACATTGGGTTTTAGTAATAGCCCTGTGAAGAGCTTCCCATTATTCCTGTTGACCTT
Organism: Martes martes; assembly: GCF_963455335.1. Classification (NCBI taxonomy): domain Eukaryota; kingdom Metazoa; phylum Chordata; class Mammalia; order Carnivora; family Mustelidae; genus Martes; species Martes martes. The sequence goes on from NC_137888.1 coordinate 93,284,185, forward strand.
GAGCATGTTATTTAACTTTTTGGAAGTTTAGTTTTGTCATCTGTAAAACTGAGAAACGGAGAAGTGGGGAGGGATAGATGATGTTGGTGTTTCTCCAGCTTCCATTATTTCTACACCACGTACTTAGTATAGTGGCTGTGGTCACGATCCCTGGACCCACACCACCTGACTGCTAATTTTGGCTTTACCAAATTCTAGCTATGCGACCTCAGTCAAATGTCTCAGCTTCCTCATCTGTAAAATGAAGGTCATTTTGAGGGTTACATACGTTAGTGTGAGGAAAGTCCTTGCATAATGGCTGGTATGTGCTAAGGGCTATATTAAGTGTTAATTATTACTATGAATCATGGCACCTGTACTAGTACTGATTTTTTTTCTTCAATTTGACTCATTTTAACTTTAAAAATAATTACCAGATTCATGTGAGCAAATATATTTTTCTAGTATGTGTGAAAATTATAATAACTATGTAATATTTTTAAAAACTCAAAAAAATTCACTCCTAGACTCTCTAAAATCAGCCCAAATATTACCAATAGATTGGTCACCACCCTGTGGGGAACATTGTACTAGACAGTGAAGGTCCCTTCCAGCTTTAACACTCTAGGAATGAATGCCTTGTCTTCATGTCTATGCCTTCAGTCATTTGACAAATACATGAGTGAAACATTTCTCCCTTCTTCAGTCAAATCTTTCCATTGGTCAGCTACATGTTCCAAGAGAAATATGTTTAAGTGGAGAAGAGAAACTGAATAAATCACGTGAGTTGTTAAAACCCCGACGAGTTAGTGGGGTTCTCTCAAGAACTCCTCTGAAAGCCTAACAAAGGATGAGACCTAGAGTGGTGAAAAACTGGGCCAGGATGCTTACAAGAAGACACAGGCCTGTCTTCAGCAGTGAGGAATCTGCTGGAAGACCAAAGCCCTGTCCTCTGAGCACTGTTTCTCCCCTACTTCCCTCTATGTACATCTTATCTTCCAGGCTTACAGTTTAAATCCCCCCTCTTCATGCTTCTTTCCAGCTATTCCGTTTTTTTTCTCATCGAAACAGGAGTGAGAGAGGAGTATTTATTAAGCACATGCTGTGTTCCAGGCACAGAGGACGAAGTGCTGAACACCCATATTCCTGACTTCAAGGGGAGGTTGGGACTTCAGGGCTACCAATCTGTGTAGGGAACTTCAAGAGGGTGACTAAGGAACTTTAAAGTTAGACTTCACTTAAACCTCCCTCTCAACTTATTGCACCAATCCCCAGCCATCTCACGAACACCAGTGCTTGTTGGGTGTGAGAAACATGTGATCATATAAATCGACCACAAAGGGAAATTAAAAATCTTGGGAAAGCTGCAGGACTTTTCGAAGGCAATAAATGTGAATTTGGAGAGAGCATTTCTGATTTACACCCAAAGTTGTGGACAGTTGAGGAGCTGGCAGAGTTACGTCAGTTACCAACAGGAGAAGAGAAAATCAGTAAGACCGATGGCATGATAGGTGCTTCCCAAGAGAATGACTAGAATATCGAAGGATGAAGAAAGAATCTTGGGAAAAAATGAAAAAGTCTTAAATATTTTATAAAAGTCAATACGAAGTGGGGATGTGAAATGGTATAATTTAGTCAGCAATATTATGCCAAAAAATCCACACTTAATTCATACTTTGCTTGTTAAAGAAATTAGGGCATGATTGGTATTTTAATTTAATTTTGTCAAATGTAAGAAAAATGCTTTTTTAAACTTTAGTTTCATAATTTTTAGTTTCCATGGTAGAATTCCAGTTGAACATTTCTACTCTCACTTTTACTGTGCTATTTTTGTCCCTTTATTATGTGGATTCATTTTAAGTGGACTTTTTATGGAATTCATTATCCATAAAAAGAATGTCCGGTAATGGTATTCAATGAAGTGATGAAAGTGATGGATTGATCAGCATCATTCTTCAGAACCAAAGACCAAGACCCTAATAGGCAGAAGGGGCATAACTGGCTTTACTGACTCTAATGCAGAAAGCAAGTGTCCGTAGAACCAGCCAGATTTCTCTTGCAATGGAGAAACCTAGTCCAGCTAGGAGGTAATTTTGGGATAAGCCTGTTCAAGGCCTCGAGAGGGAACTCTCAAGGCTCCAAAGGAAGTTGCTTACCCACAAAGCACCAGACTGCAAACCGGATCCATGTGATGGTAGAGAGCTTTAGCATGAGATAAATGTTCACCAGCATGGCAAAGGCAGGCACGAAGGGGAGGCAGGGGGCCATATAGGGCAGCTTTTTGGGGTTCTCTGGCTGCTGCAGGATCACGAACACCAGGGCGCTGATCAGCAGCACCATCAGAACAACCAGAAGGATGGCCCACCAGCTCTGCTCTGAGATGTAGTCGGAACCAAAGATGATGAAGGAGCAGAAGATGAACATGAGGATGAAGAGCAGCAGCACGCACATGGTCACCGTGTGCCCTGTAGCTGCTGTGGGCCGATCCATTTTGCCTGGAAGGCCCAGCCGGATCCTCATGGTGTAGTAACGGGGCCCAATCAGCTTCTTTAATTTGATGAGATAAATGTTTTCGGATTCATCAGCTTCTATGCCTGTGGTCATGTCCACAGTGCCATAGTTGGGATGGTTCACATTGTAGGTTGACTTATCGGATTTGCCTATGAGCATCTCGTTGTCTCCCAGAGATGGTAGGTTTTTGGCCCCACATGTGTTGGTGGCTGGGCCAGAAAACTCTTCCCCTTCACTCACAGGAGAACAAACTTCCTTGTCACAGTCAGCCAGGATGCCTTCCTTCTTCTTCGTGTGCTCCTGGGACAAGAACTTGACAAAACCGTCAATGTCACTCTCTGGTTGGTATCGAAGGAGCAAGACGCAGACAGAAACCAAGGTGTAGGCGAGGAGTGTGCCAATGGACATCATCTCTATTAGGTCTCTCAGGCTGACTAATAGTGAGAGGAGAGCTGCCAGGAACCCCGACACAATGCAGGCCACCACTGGCGTCTCTGTGTAGGAGCTCACGTGAGCCAGGAACCTGGAGGGAGGGGCAAGCAGAGGGTTAGCAGTGAGCTACAGATGGTGAACAGACTCTAACGTGGTTTAACCCCTCCTGGTCCTGCTCCTCCAATTTACTTCTGGATTCACTGGTTTCAATTCAGCTCCTATTCCTACCGTAGGATTTGGTTTTTGAAGTATAATTTTAAAAGAATTTACTTTAATGCCTTGGTTTTGAGGCAAACTTCTTTATTAAAGTTCCTACTTCATTATGTGGTGTGAAGGGTTGATTGAATTTAGGAAGTATGTCAGAAACCTGAACTGAAGTGCAAGCTTTCCTGGGAAGAAGTGATGGACAGAGAATTCACATACCTGCTTGGGGTTCCCTATGTTACCCATGTGGTCAGTCCACGGATCAGCAACATCAGTATCACCTTGGAGCTTATTAGAAATGCATATTTTCAGGTTTCACCAGAGACCTACTACATCAGAATCTCTGGGCATGGAGGCTAGCAAATTATACTTTAGAAAACCTCCAGAGGATTCTGATTTATGCCAGAACTTGAGAAGCACTGCTCTATAATGAAAGTGCAGGGGTTTAGTTGGCAAAACAGCACAATAATTCAGAACATGTGCTCATAGATGCAGGCTAAATCCAGCCAGTTACCAACTGGAGAAGACCAACAAAGGTGAATGAATGGCAGGTACTATTTTAGTAGTTCCTGTGGGCCTTAAGTTGGTTCCTGCCCTCCTCCTCACTCTCCTCCTAATCCTCCCTCCTCCCCTCTCTTCCATTTCTCCCTTCTTTTCTTTTTCCTTTTTCCTCTTCCTCTCTTTCTTTCTTTCTTTCTTTCTTTCTTTCTTTCTTTCTTTCTTTCTTCTTTCTTTCCTTCTGAGAGAAAGAGAGAGTGAGTGTGAATGAGGGTAGAGGCAAAGGGAGAGAGAGAGAGAATCTTAGCAGACTCCATGCCCAGCATGGTGTGGGGCTTGATCCCACAACCCTGAGATCATGACCTGAATCAAAATTGAGAGCTGGTCATTTAACTGACTAAGCCATCCAGGTCCCCTTCCCTTATTTTTGTGTTTTACACATGACTGTTGGCTGAGCTTGGGATCTTTCCTCTTAATTTTCTTTGAGAGCAGAAAAACCTTTTGGATGTGTGAAGCTGTCACATCTCCATGATAATTGGCCTCTTCTGGATCTGTCCAGCTCCCAAACATGGCAGCTCAGACCTTGTGATGACTTTGAGGGTACGTAGAGGAAATGAAGCAGAAGATGACAGCTGATGGCAGAAAGTCCCTGAGGAGATCCCTCCATACCCCTGAGAGCTCCTTGGTCTCTATGCTTTTTTTTTTTTTTAAGATTTTATTTATTTATTTGTCAGAGAGAGAGCGAGAGAGAGTGAGCACTGGCAGACAGAGGCAGAGGGAGAAGCAGGCTCCCTGCCGAGCAAGGAGCCCGATGTGGGACTTGATCCCAGGACGCTGGGATCATGACCTGAGCTGAAGGCAGCTGCTTAACCAACTGAGCCACCCAGGCGTCCCTTGGTCTCTATGCTTTACTCCTTGCTTTGTGCTCTGGAAGAATGCCTTCACTGCAAGGCCCTCATATGGTGGGCACTGGGAACCAAGATGTGGGTCACATTCCCTTTGTGTCCACGAGCAGATTGGCCACTTCATGGCCAATGTTGGTGTAGTTAAAAATCTGGTCTTTGGAGTCAGACTGTCATGAGTTTAAATCCTGGCCCCTCACTCAGTAACTGGGGGTTGGGGCAAGTTATTCTCACCTGAGTATACTCATCTACTATATTCATTTGCAAAACAGAGTTATTGTGACAACTAACTGAAATACTGTATACAAAGCACCTAGGATACACAAATATTCAATAAATGGTAGCCATTGTTGCTACTGATAGTAGGCTCTGTTCGGATGGTCTTATCCTCCCTGTGATGGTAGCTTGGAATGTTTGTGGCTTCAGAGGAGCTGTGGAGAGATGGGCAGTACCAGGCCTCAATGTGAGGGCAGGCCTGAGATGTTCCTGGGATCCTTCCCTCTGGAAGCTGCCCCAGTGTGACATTTGGACACCCAGAATCTTCACAAAGCAACACACAATGCTGAACAGCAGAGGTGGGGCAGTTAAGGGAACATACCAGTTTGTGCTAGATTGAGGGACCCAGAGTCAAACTGAGGGACCCTTTCAGGGCTTATATTCCTTTCACTCAAACTCTTTGTTAGGATATGTGACAAATTCCAAAGTCTATGTGACTTACATTCACATCAAAATTATAGTCAGGCTGGGGCGCCTGGGTGGCTCAGTGGGTTAAGCTTCTGCCTTTGGCTCAGGTCATGATCTCAGGGCCCCGGGTTTGAGCCCTGAGTTGTGCTCTCTGCTCAGTGGGGAGCCTGCTCCCCGCCCCCCCACCACCTGCCTCTCTGCCTACTTGTGATCTCTCTCTCTCTGTCAAATAAATAAATAAATAAAATCTTTAAAAAATTATGGTCAGGCTGACAGTGAGTGACATTCTCCCTGGACAGGCATGGCAAAATAGAATACATTTCATGGAGCATAGCCCTTACCTGAAAAGGAGCCCATCACCAGCCATGGCATAAATGACCCTTGGCATTGGGAAGAGGGAACCCAGCAAGCTGACCGTCAGTCCTGCAACTGACCCAATGGCCACTACGAATTTTGCAGCGTAGAACCCATGGGCCACAAACATCTCCATGAGCGGGGATTCCGTGTCGATGGCATTGTATGGCACCATCAGAGTTAAGATCATGCTCACCTGTTAAAACAAGAGAAAACATGGCTGGAGGTAGGACGGTCGGCATGGATGGATGTCCCACAGGAGAGTAAAGAGAGCTGGATGTTGGATTTGCCACTTCCTGGCATATGCCCTTAATTTAGACTAGTCACTTGGGTTCCAGAGCTCTTGGTCTCAGTATTTTCTCCTCCCATTAGAATTTCGTGGTCTTGGTGAGATGATCCTCAGTATCTCTCTGGCCCTTTCATAACTGAGGAGTAAGCATGCAGGTATGTAAGCCCCACAACAGCAGAACTACATTGACAGTCCAATGAAGGGCAGATATTGCCAGGTGGAAGGAATGACAGCCAAAGGCACTGGAGCCAGGGCCTAGCAGTGACCATGGGCACACTGCCCACATAGCCCAGACTCTCATTTATTTGATACTTTCAGGGTCCTATACAGTCTTAACTATATACTCCCTTTCACCCTGAACACCAGAGATAGAAACTCCAAAGATAAGTGATTGGAGATCCATAGCCAGTTAACAGATGTGACCCAGATAAGGGCTCATATTTCCATTTCTTCTCTGCAGCTCAGTGCCAGGAGCCAAGCAGACCAACAAACAAATTATGGCATTGGGATGGAACCCAGTTCTACACTGGTTTTGTAAGGCTGTTGTGGCTTTGCTTAGCCAGGAATCACTTGGCTCCCAGGACCTATCTTCCTTTGTATGTGATAAATCTGCCATAACATCCCTTCCTCATGGCCCTGGGCCACGAAGCCACCGGTCATAAGGCCAGGGCTTCCCTGGCCTGCAAAGGTCAATACTGGCATCAAGAAGGGAGTTCAGAGCCTGAAAGGGAGAGGGCAGTGCATTTCTAGACCACTTCTTCGCATATTTCTCAGGAGCCAAAATCCTCTGGCGAAGCCATGGGCTGCCAGGGAGGATGGGAGGATGGACTACCACAGCCCCACAGTTTGGCTCTTCTGATGGTGGGATGACAGCCTGCTGACCAGCACAACACCAAACAGCCCCTGAGTCATGGGTAAGGGCCATGTGTTCTCAAAGAGAATGTTTCCCGGCAACTTCACCTCTTGCAACATCCTCTTTGGGGGTGGGCTAGAGGAGAGTGGGACGGATTCCTACAGCAGTTTGCATTGAGCCTGCTGCTCACGTTAGATCAGGATGGGCAAAAAGTTGATAGATGCACAGAAGTACTCTGTAGTCTATAAAGCGCTGTTCTAAGAAAGGAATTGTGATTATTAACTTTATTGTGTGTGCCACGGGGGTTGACCCCAGGAGGAGGCAGAGGGATATGAGGGAGGAATAAGAGGGGAAAGGCAGAGCTGAGTGTCTCTGCTGCTCTTCCCACATCACTCCCTGAACACGCTGTCTGCAGGGATAATTAGGGTCTGGATAAAATGAAGCCACCTACCTGTGTGTGCATAGAGGGATAATTGACCTACCCATAAACAATTGTGAGGAGGAAGTGAATTCTTATAAACCACATTGAAGGCTGCTCTTGTGTTTTCCTTTGGTGTCCAGGGCAATATTATTTTGCAACTTGCCATAATGATCAAGCCAGCCACTGGTCTGGCTTCCTTAGTTGCTAAAGATGTTACTGTTTTGCTTTAGTTTCTGGGAGAAAGGTACTTTTCCTATGCTATGCAGCTGGTGTAGCAGTGCCGATAGGACATGTCCTCAGCTGCTGGCTCTTTCCTATTTCTGGTAACTGAAGTGAGTGGGACCCTCAGGGCCTGGGGCATTGGTGTAATGACCTACCTATTGGCTTGTCAACTGGTTCTTCCCATTGCCAGGGGTTGGGGTGGGGGGAATGTTGGCTGTGAGTGAACTATTTCTGTGATAGAAATTCTGGGAGGAGCTGACAAATGACACATGAAGAGTGTGAAGATCGTCTCAGGGAAGTGACCCTGAGAAGACAAGGCTGAAGGCTTCCTTCTGAAGATTCCTTTTAGTAGGAAAACCTTAAAAAGAAGCTTGGGCCAGTGTAAAAAGAGGGAGCAACAGCAAAAAGAAATTTTCTTTGAGACTTAAGGGGAAGAGTGTCTCTAGAGGATGATGTGTTCTCTCTCCCCACTCTGGGAGAGCCTTGCCTCTCGCTGCCGGGAAGTTCCCAGAAGACAGAAGAGCATTGAGGAGGGTGCACAGAGGTCCACAATGCCTCTGCTTGCACACCCACCCGTTACTGCCAGCCTATGATCTGAGCTCCTTGGACAGCAGCCCACTCCCTGTACACCATCCCTGGGCAGCAGCAGACACCCAGAGCCTGCGTGTGTGGGGAGGAGTGGGGATGGAGACTCAGAGACCAAGGGTGAAGTGAGGGCTCGGGGCTGCTCCCGTGTCCAGTTTGGAGTCCCGATTTTCTTTCTGTCATGAGTGGATGGGGATAGAGCGTGTGTGGACACATGCATACGGTTACCAAGACTGCACAAGGAGGGACCACTTCTTGACAGAAGGTAACCCAGTCCCAGAGCTCCATTTTAAAGTCAAATACGAAAAGGCCATCAGGATGGTCCTGAAAGGATGTAGTACTTACAGAAACATATGCTGTCAGGCAGATGACCAGGGAGGCGGTGATAGCATAAGGGATGGACGTGTTTGGATTCTTGGCTTCCTCTCCAGTGGTGGCGATGATGTCAAAGCCGATGAAAGCATAGAAACACGTGGCTGCTCCTTGCAGCACCTGGTGGGATAATGGCATTTCTCAGACTCAGAGTGTCAGGGCAGCACAAGGGCCTAACACACGGTACCAGCAACTGCCCAGTGTCTGGTGACATTACTGAGCAGCAGAGGGAGTAACATAGTGGAACTTGTGCTCAAAGCTTGAGTTCTGATCTCCTGTACTTTCTAGCTGTGCGACCCTGGGCAATTTCTTCATGTGTAAAATGGAGATAAGGAGAATTTTGGCCAAATGAAAATTGGGTTGTTCAACACATTCAGATCATTTTGGGAAATAAGTGGGGTTATAAGCAAATCAATAAGTTGGCTATCCCTATGTCTTGGGGAACTCATTAAAGCTCTCTGTGCTTCATTTTCATTCAGTGGTTCTCACCCACTATGTGACCTCCCTTAGGGGATGTTTGGAAATGTGAGGAGCTACTTGTGAGGGTCACAGAGACATGGGGCATGCGCTTTCAGCATTTAGTGTACGGGGCTCAAATGCTAATGCACAAGAAGTTGTCCTGCCCAAATTACCATTAGTGCCCCTGATAGATCATCTCTGTGGTAACTTCTAGATCTGAAACGCTATAAAAGATGTTCAGATCTTCAGATATCCTTTTGTCTTTCATGGGAACACAGGTAGAGACAGTTGGATTTTTTGCTCTTTTGGAGGCTTGAGTGACCTAGTTGGGCTACAAGGCAGGAGAGGATGTGTGGTAAGAGGCCCTGTAGGCCTTGGAGGTGGTATCCAGTGACATCTGCTGGATGTCTGTCAGACAGGAGCCTGCCTGGCTCCAAGGGTGGTTGGGACTTGATAAGTCAAGATGTCAGTGAAAATCTTCCCTTAATGAGAGTGTTACTTTCTTCCAAGGAATCAACTAATATTTCCCCACCTAAGCATTTGCAGTGTTAGCTGAAAGGAAAAAGTATGCCTCTTTGAATGCTTGGGGACTGTCCTTTTAGGGGAAGGTGAGAGAGCTTTTTCCAGGCTTGTGTGTAGAGGGTGAGGGGCCTTGGCAGTATGTAAGCTCTAGCCAGGGGTCCAGGAATGAGATTCATTACAGAATGGACCATTTCCCCCGCTTTTCTTCACATATAGCTTATAAATGATGAAATTCAATGCATGTGCCAAGCGGAGAAGCTGTGCCCAAATTTTCACTCTTAAACTATCCTACTGGTTTCTCAATAAGTAAAAGACAAAATACTAAGTACTGGAACCTACTGGTACATTACAAACTAAAGATCTTCTCAAACCTCAGAAGCAAGTTTTGGTCACAAGTCTCCCGCCTTCTGGGTTTCTAAAGTTTCAGTTTCCTAATTGGGGGTTCTTATCCCGGGGTCCATTCAACTCAGGAGGTCTATGAATTTTGTTGGGAAGAGATTACCTTTTTATCTTTACTAACCTCTGACTGAACACCAGCATTTCTTTTAATAACGAATGTAGGTAACAGACAGTACCTGTGACTGTGTCACCAATAGCGATCGGATCTTTTTTCCATAATAGATTGTTGTAGAGATGTTGAAGTAGCACTTGTGCTTGTTGCTACTTCAAATTATGTTAGTTATTAGACATAGATATCAATATTTAAAACAGTACCAAAGAAGCACATTGTTATTATATCATGATTTAAAAATATTTTTATAACTATATTTTAATATATTTAATATATTTTAATGTATTTGATTTCTTTTGAATTCCTATGTAATTAGGTTCTTTATTTATAAACACAATTCTTAGAAGGGGCTCAGAGTCTTCACCAGACTACCAAGGAGCATGTAGCACAGAACAAAGAACTCCTGGTCTATTCTAATAAGTCAGGTAGAAAGAACTTCTCAAACAAGCAGTTGTTGTCAGGGCATACGGGCTACTTTCTGGGAGGGGAGATAACTCTCATTTCACTTCAGTAAAGTCCTTCATTTCAGGGAACGGAAAGTGTTTGGATCTCCAGTCAAGGACAGAAAACAGGTCTCACTTCATTGTGCATGGAGGTTCACAGGTTTGGAAACGTGCTTGTTTTCAGTTGTCTAGGAAATGTTTTTGGTCTTTAAGGATGAACAGATGCTGGGATTGCAGATTCCTTAAACTGCCCCCATCAAGGAATGCATTGCTTCAAGACAGCTTCCAGAAAACAGGCTCTGCTTTCTCTTCCTTTAACATCCTTCTTCCCTTACACATTTATGCACATGCGTGCACACACAACTCCTGTAAACCATACGGATCTGTTACGACAATCAGTCTGATGATGTATTGCTCCCAGTTAGGGGGTCCCAGGGAGACAGTGCGATGCCTCTTTGGTGTGGTCAGTTCTGGATGGAAAGCTAATAGATATTGCCAGCCCTCACTGCTGAGGAAGGGGGAGGGTGGAAGTGTGTTAAATAAGAACTTTGGGGCACATCTACACTAGAACAAGATGAGAGGTCTGTAAGCCATGCCGTGTGAGGAATCACTGGGGACCTAGAGATGTGTAACATGAAAAGAAAACTCAGTGAAAGACATGGAAGACACCTTACAGTTTTGACGTACTGACCATGAAACAGTTGGAGGAGAAGTATACTGTGGGCTCCAGAGGGAATTGCAAAGCCATACAAGAGGGTGGGGGTGTTGGGGGCAGGCACTGGATTTGGTGAAGAGAGCAGATTTTGTGGACTATCAAACTGAGGGTGGTTCTGTCACACACAGGCTTGGTGACCTAGAACAAGCTCCTAATCTTGGAGCCTCATTTTCTTAAATGGGGATGAAAATAGTATTTAGTTCATAGTGTGGTTATAAGGATTAAATGAGATAATATAGTGAACTTCAGTCATAGACCACAGTGGGTGCTTAATAAATATCAGCTCTTGCTAACAGCATTTTTTATTACTAAAGTAAGTTTTCTAGAACAGATGAACCCAAAGGCATAAACAAATTCTTCCTCCTCCTTGTTTCTTTTTTTAGAACTGGACATATATTTTATTAACTGCTCCATTTTGACAGGCACTTTTTGATATGGATACAACCATGAGCTTAACCCCCGAGGCTTGGAGCCTAGAGGGCGCTGCAAGACCCCAAGTGCGACCTTGACCGTGGTAATAAACTGAACAAGATTAATAGGTGTTTATATTCTTTGTAAGACACAAATGTTACTATTTTCCAAACAATTTAAAGAATAGATGGCAATTACTGATAGTTATGGGATACCAGAATATTGACTAACTCTGGTCAAGTTGGGAATGGAGGGGGAAAGTTTGCGAAGAGAATGTCTGTCAGCCTGAATTTGCTATGTAGAACTGGAAAGCCATTATGACTGAAGGACGACTGGACAGATCAAAGGTAGAATGTTTAGAGGTTCCACTGCATTAGGTAGGAATCAGAATTTAACTCGGATGGTTTGAATGAGATGATTTCAGTAAAGGTCCCATTGGCTAAGTCCAACAGGGAGCAACCGGCAAGGGGCCTTCTGGAGCATAAAACAGAGTATGAAGGGTGAATAATGGATGGGGGGGGGGGGGCAAACCTGCAAGACCAAACAGATTCTGATCTAACAAGACATAGATCAAATAAACAAATTATCGAAGAAAAGAAAAGAAAATTAGCAAATAAATTCACCTATTTTACTTAAGTTAGTTTGAATGAGTTTTTCTTCCTTACAAGCAAATGATCCCTGATTGATGAATACAAAAGAGCCAGGGAATGAAACTGTGTATGGGTGTGTCTCTACCCTAAAGACCACTACTAAAACTACTTTCCACTTTGCTCTATCCAGACCTCAGATTTGGCCACTGGGATCTGTGATTAGGATTTCCTTCCAAGTATGGAAGAATGTGTGTGCACTTAGGAGTGAGCATCTGTGAATGAGATTGGTGGGTGAAGTGTGTGTATATGTGTGTCTCTAGGTTCACTGGTGCTTTATCCCGACTTTTAAAATTGACTTTTTAATTTGATGACATAAGCAGAAATGGTTTTCCAAAGTAAAGCTGGTATAGCTTCTCAGCTGGGTGATGCAGATCAGCCCATCCCCTTAGAGAACTTTAGTGGTGAAAGCAGCATGTGCCTCAGTTGCTGGAGGGCTGGCTGCTGCTTATTTAGCTGTCAAGCAATGTCATTAGTGGCATGCTATTCAGGGTGTGGAGTCCCTAAAAGCTGGCTTCCTGTGTGGAACTCGTATTTGTGAGGCAGCTCTCCATACTCTGCCTTGGCCATTCTGCCAGATGCCTAGGAGCTAATTAGGTATCTTTATATAATTCACTCCCAAGGTAACAAGACAAAACTCTGACTTTAATAGCATTTTCTACCACCCTCATTCTCCAGATCTATTAACACCCTGTCCACAGTGACAGTGGAATGTGCTAATAGGTTCCAGCAAGTGAATTAAAATGTGGAGAACATGAAAAACAACTTTCCCTTTGTTTGGAGGCGGTCAGCATTCCCCACAAATACTTGTTATGGACCATTTTCCTGGGAGCTATTTGTGCGGGTAGAGTGTCTCATTTGGTTCAAGAAAAACCATAAGATATCATCAAGAACAAATAACATACAGGGAATACACATCCAACAATGTTCAGGGGCTGAGGAACTGTAGAGGGAAACAGGGGTTCAGCTGAGGGCCAGCAGTTACTTGATCTAGAGAAAAATGTTTGTTGTTCTTAAGCTCTTCAAGACCAAAGAAGCATTTGACCCAGAACCTGTAAGTGAGTAAACCATTCCTTAAGCTATTTTCTTTGGAAGGATGCGGCTGGAGCAGGGAAAGAGTAAGCTTACGAGGGGGTCCATGGCCAGAGGATAGATTGTTCATTATTAACCCTATCAAAGTACATGAAAATTGTGTTTCAAGTCATGTAATGGTATCCTTATAAACCATCTCCAACACAATGATCTTCTCCACCCCCTCCTACCTGAAGTGGATTAGAACTCTGAACTAGGCCCCTTGTCAGGGGTAGAGGTCAGGTTTTCCCTAAGGAGAAGACCATACAGCTGCCAAGTAGGCAACTCACCTTTGTTGACAATTGTTAGGTAAGAGAGTAGGGAGTGTGTTTGTTAACTTGGTGGATGACATGTTCATGAGAGGGTGTCACACTTTAAAAATTAGGATCCCTATTCAAAGTGGCCTTGCTAGGGTTGCCTGGGTGGCTCAGTCAGTAGAACATGAAACTCTTGAACTTGGGGTCATGAATTCAAGCCCCATGTTGGGCATAGAGCTTACTTAAAAATAAAGCAAAACAGAACCAAAACCAAAGTGGCCTCACTGGACTGGAAGAGTGACCAGAAAACAAAGTTGAGAAAGAACAGGTCCAGGCCAGTTTGCTAGGGAGGAAATGTACTACGGAGGAAGCCAAGGCCAGGCGGATAGGAAAGAGGATGAGTCAGCACCATCCTCAAACTGGGCTGTCCTTTGTGCTCAGCTGATGCTTTTAGTCACAGCCACTAGAACACATATTTGAATTTCCTACAGGGATAATGAATTTACAGTGAAAAATGCAAAATCCCAGCAAACCTTTTTAGTGGCCAGTGACAAACCTACTCAAGACAGTAAGGTTGGGTTGGAATGAGGTTAGTGAGGTTGAAGATGCAAAAAAGAGACAATTGGTTTCATGTGTCCAAACCCAGGTCGGGGGAGTAGTGGAATAAATAAGGACTTTGACTCATCCAGGACTGGGACTGAATTTCAGCTCTATTACGATCTAGATCTGTAACCTTAACTTTTCTCAACTTAAGGTATTTTGATGTAAAAGTAGAGATCAGAGCTGTAGTGAAGATTATCTGAAAACTGTATATGAAAGCATGTGTCACAAAGAAAATGGTAAGTTAAGAATGGCATCCTTCCTTTCTTTTCTTTTATGCCTGACTTCTGATCTTCTTTTCTTGCTACAAAAGCTAGTGAAAACCTGGGTGTATAAATGGGAGCCCCTAAGTCTGCCTTGATTAGTTCCTTCCTCGATGGGGTGGATTCCTGACTATCCCAAAGAGGGATATGGGGCCCTCGAGTGTGAAGAGGAGACCCCCAGAGGTAATAAAGACTCCAGAACAAAGACAGAGGGATAGGTTCAAAGACTGGTTCATCTTCTTCAGCATGAACAAAGGGTATTTGGACAGAAGAGATTAACTGCTTCCAGTCTTTACATGGGGCCTAGACTATAATGTGTGCCATTTGGGTGAGCTCTTAGATTTTTGAAAATTAGACATGAACTGAGTAATTACAAAATGTTTTCAAATTGTTTTGCTATGATGTCTTAGTAAATAATGTACTTTGGTCTGGGCTGGTTTACACTCCCATGTGAAGGTAAGAAAAGAGGATGGGGCGCCTGGGTGGCTCAGTGGGTTAAAGCCTCTGCCTTCGGCTCAGGTCATGATCCCGGGGTCCCGGGATCGAGCCCCGCATCGGGCTCTCTGCTCAGCGGGGAGCCTGCTTCCTCCTCTCTCTCTCTCTGCCTGCCTCTCTGCCTATTTGTCTGTCAAATAAATAAATAAATAAATAAAATCTTTAAAAAAAAAAAAAAAGAAAGAAAAGAGGCTAGACCATGTCTTAATCCTTCTTCTAGGTCTAAGACTCTATGGCTTTGTGAAAGTTTAAAGGAAGTGAGAGCATAACATGTTGGATTAGTTATCTTATTACATTTTTCAAGAAGACTCAGAAGCAAGGAACGACCATGTAATAGGAAGCGATTTGGAGTCACATAGACCCAACTAGGAATTTCAGCCCTGGTGCTGACTGGCTAAGTGACCCTGGCTAAATGAGTTCTGCCTCTCTGAGCCGTGGATTCTCTATCTGTTAAGTTGGGCACAGCAGTACCTGCTTTAAAGTTTTGTTAGAGCACAATGCTGGGCACCTAATAGATAGTTGATACACTCTAAACTCTAAATAGTGATAATAAGTATCACTATTATTAACCACACAAAGTGTACCAAGAAACCATCCAGGATGTTATTCGTTTTGGCCAACTATTGGTACAATTAGTTTTCCCGGGTGATGAATGAGAAAATCCAAAAGCACAGAAGTTAGCTGTTGGCCAAAGTCTTAACAGTAAGTCCATGACCTCAAAATTTCTTAGATTATGAAAAAAAAAATGGTGAGAACGTTTTTGTGTGCTAGGATAAGAATGCAGTTGAGTTCCGGAAAAACACTTCTTCTTTGCCACTCTTGTAATTTGTTGTTTCTTTTATTTGATAGGAAAGGAACGATTTGTATTGTAAGAAATTGTTGACTCGGGGATCAAGAATGGGGTGAACAGTTTCTTTGTCTCTTCTGGTTTTGACCAGTTTCAGGATTTATGCATTTCAAGGAGGAGGGATGAAATTTGTGGTACTGTGGAATTCTTACAGATAAGCAGAAGACTAAAAATCTTGGCTTGAATTGCTCTCTTGCTTATTTCTCTGCATTGAACAGTGTGGCACGGTTCAGAATAGATAGGAGTTATTTTGAGCATTCTCCAAGAGAGATTTCTGGTCCCTGGACATCTTGGAGGGAAACCAGTCTAAGCCAGAGCTTTTTACAAAAGCAAATCTGGTGGAGTCCCAGACTTGCTCTCTGCCAGGGCTAGGCAGACGTGCCTCCCTTGGGCTCAGTTTCTTCTCCTGCTAGATGAGGGGTAGAAGCAGGTGATTCTATAGATCTCTGCCAGCTCAAAAGTCTCTGATTTATGTTCTACTATTTTCAAGAAAGGAATAGGTGGTTGAATTTTACCAGTGAATTCAATCAAGTAAGCATTTTTCGTCATATCAGAAAAAGGATCCAGGCACAATTTAGAACTCCTTGTCAGTATTAAGATTTTGCCCCCTGACCTTTCCATTTTTCTTTAGTGTAAACCTCACCACCCAGATCAGGGGATTGAGATTTCAAAATGTCCTTTTGGTCCAGCCCACTTTCTGGCCAACTCTCAGACCACACTAGGTGGACTTCTCTGCCATGAGCCATGCCACTAGAGTGGGATATATGACCAGCCTGTGCTGTGCTACTCAACTGCACCTAGACCTGAATGGGGCTTTTCCACGTTGGGTCAAACTATGGGATTACATTTAAAAACTATTGTTTCCCTAGTTCTATACCCAGGCAACACTCATCCCTTACCTATCTACCCGCTCTTCTGGCTCCTTTACTGCCTTGTCTATTTTGGGCTATCTGTCTTCCTGAAAATACTCTAGAGGGATTTTCTAGGACCAAGCTGTTCATATACAGGCTTTGGAGTCAGACAGTCCTGGCTTTGGGCCTTGACTCTGCCACTTACATTGTGTGCTTAATAGTGAGTCCCCTGACTTCTCTGAGCATGAGTTTTTCATCAGTAAGACCAGAATATAAATATCTTCCTTCCAAAGTTATTAGGACACTTAAATATTACATGTGGAGCCCTTCACATAGGATTAGGCATATTTCAGATGGCCAAAACATCAAATCTATTATGGTTATTTGCATAAAATAGGGTCTCAATAAATGTTTGTGAAACAAGTAAAAAAATGATATAGGAACTGCTTCAGAGCATTCCCATTAAATTCAGATAAAAAATGATGAAAAAGATGCCATGAAGATTATGGGACAGAGCAGCATTTTTAAAAAAATATGTTTCAGACTAGCCACAGGGTGGAAGGCAGAACGTGCAATAGCCTTATGAGCCTTTAGAGATGAACTCACCCCTGACCAGCCATGGGGCAAGAACTGGCCCTCAGCCCAGTATTTCCCATTGATGAAGAAGAGGCCTGCGATCATGATGAACACCCATACTGCCAGGTTCAGCACGTTGAGGACATTGTTGAAGCCCACGGAATTCTTTACCCCCAGTGCAACAATGATGGTGACGATGATTGCAATCACTAGAGCCAGAAGGTCAGGGTATGATTCTTCACCTTTCCCTAGGGGGCAAAGACATGCGTTAATATTGTCCAGAGGGAAAAAAGGGCCATGCAAACTCACAGCACCCTGTCAGGGCATTTGCTCTCAGCTCTGGCAAGGGTGATCACTTTATCATGGAGGGAGGAGAAGCAAGTGTGTGCAGACATGCATGTGTGTCCACGTGTGTGTTTGTGTGCAAGTATATATGTGTGTGCACGTGTGTCTACATTGTGGTCCACAAGTGTCTATTTGCAAATGGGAAGGTTTTGGTATGTAGGTAAGACGACCTGATATCCCGGACCCAAAATTGGGCTATACGACATGACAATGACAGCACTGTCTATGGAACCATGGCATAGAACACCTGAAGTCTGAACTGTCCTGAGACATTCATGCTGTATATATGGGTTTAACATGTTATTTGAAAACTGGTTTATCTTCACTGCTGTTCAATTTATAGTCCATAAATTTTCCATTCCATTCCAGCAATCTTTTCATTTTTAGAAAGTTTTAAAATGTCTATCTTTGAAAACTGTTGGAAGAAGGGTTTCTTTGCATTTATGTGTATGTGGTTGCAGAGAAAAGAAGCCGTGGACACACCCCACCTCTTTGGTCTGGTCTGTTGGCCAGTGGACTCCTGCCCTCTATAGAGGGGAAAAGGCATTGCCTCAGCTGTAAGGCTCCTGAATCTCAGTTGCACCTTTGCCATGACCAGCTGTGTGGTCTTGGGCAAATGCTTCAGTTCCCTGGACCTCAACTCTAAAGTGAAGGGTGTGCACTGCCTGATTTTGGAGGCCCTTCCAGACCTAAAAACTCCATGAAATCAGCATCCTGTGCAGACATGTGGTCTTCATACTTTTTATCTTCTCATGGTATCTGGATGCTCAGCATTTTTATCAGTTCATCTGAGATAGGGACATCAAAGTCACATGAGTGGCACACAGCCACAGAAACTGTACTTGGAAGTTCTGGGGGCAAGACCCCCAATCTTCCTCAACTATTGTTTGGCTTCCCATGAATATCAAAGAGGGTAAAGTTAGACATCAGGATGGAAAGTGGGAGCAAGTGATGGATGGAACTCCTGGTCTTTGTTTTGTGAAGTTCTGATGATTTAGTATTTACCCAGTTATATTGCCCCTCCTTAACTTCTGCTAGACTTGAATCCATTTTGTCCCTTTTAAAAGTATATTTTGTCACTTAAAATTTAACACATGTTTATTTATGAAAATCTTTAAAAATCTGGTGAAACCACTAGAGAAGTTCATTACAGTTATTTTTTTGCATTGGTTTTATTTTTATATAGTTATAAACATGCTGTATATATAATATGCATCCCTTGTCACATGACATCATATAAAAAATGGATTCCATGCTATTATAGCAGTCTTCCTAATCATCATTTTAATCGCTACACAATATGCTTCCACAATTTACTTGATCATTTCCTCCACTGTAGAATCCTTATGCTGTTTCTAAATTTTTTAAATTATAAATAAGGCTGTGATAAGTATCTTTTCATATAAAGCTTTTATGGAAATTAGGATGATTTCCTTAGGATAGATTCACGGGAGAAGAACTACTCTGGAAAAACAACAACAACAACAACAACAAAACAGACATATTTAAGGCTCTTGATACATTTTGCCAAATTGAATCCTGAAAGGGGAACCCATTTATTTGTTGGGGTGAGTCTGCTGGTTGGGGTAAGAGGACATGGCAGTCTCACCCAGGCCATTGAGAGTTCCCACGCTGTCCACCATCCAGCGGCTGATGGTGTGGTTTGCTAACGAGTCGAACATGCTGCTCAGAGCGCTGGCGCCAGCCGCAGTGCCAATCAGGTACTCCAGGATCAGGTTCCAGCCAATGAAAAACGCCACAAATTCCCCGACAGTGACGTAGCTGTAGGTGTAGGCTGACCCCGTGGTCTTGGGGACGCGGACTCCGAACTCTGCATAGCAGACGCCTGCATGGGACAAGCACACGTGGGTGGTGGACTTCAGGAGAGGAGTTAACCTCTTCACCAAGAGGTTTAACCGTCTTGGGTATGAAATACTGGGGAGCCTCTGCGATCTTAGAACAAACACGTGAAATTTATACATATATATGAATAAAATTCAAGGCCAATTCTAACGTCTTTCAGTGTCAGCTCTGAAAAACTTTTAACCTGAATGTCTGGGAAGGCAATCAGAAATAATTCTAATGAACTATTGGTAACTGCTCTTTATTTAGAAACATTTCTATTTGTTGTATATGTCTCTGTGATGTTCCTTAGGTGTCAGAGGTCCTGAATGAAGGTGGGCCTAGGTCATTATGGCCTCTGCACTTCATGGTTACATTATGTTAACATTCTTCTCTTTCATTTTTCCATATTATGGAAGGTGCTCCTCATTTCAGAATGATAGTTCAAGCTATCTGTGACAATTTTGTACTGTATATGGGGGGTGGGGTTGATAAAACATGCAAATCTAAGTAAGTGACTGGTTTTTAACAAGGAAATTTAGCAAGTGGAAAAGATAATTTAATGAACATTTATAGAGGGCGCACTATGTGCTTGGCAGGGTGCTAAGTGCTGGGAATAAAAAAGGCAAGGGAGACGTGAACCTGACCTCAAGGGGAGATCTACCAAAAAGTCAGTGTCCATCATAGGCTGTATAAACTTAATAATACAGAGGCGTATGGGAATACAAAAAGCAGAGAGGAGACACATGTACACCAGCTGGTTTTGAGGTATATGGAAAAATTAACTGGACAAAGAAGGTGGAACATGAAGCGAAGACATGGTGAGCGGGCAGTCTGAAGTATTTGGGTGGAGGGGAGTGTGCATGAGGGGATGGAGGGCAGAGGAGCCTGGAGGGGTAAGTAGAAGCCATGTGTTTTCCAAAGTGGGTCAAGACCCACTTCCACTAGAATCATCTATGAAATCATAATTTTAGGGATGAGGATCAGGAATCTACATTTTCCCAAGCTCTCCCTTTATAATTGAAAAACACTACCATATTCCCTCTTTCTTTGATGGAGTTATAGATCAAATTAGGAAGAGACTGGGAATATGCCAAACTTCTGGGAGTTGGGAGCATTTCCTACATCATCCTGGGAACTCTGGGTGTGAGGCCAGCGGTGGGGTGCCAAGCCAGATGACAAACATAGGACGGCTTGGAGAAAACGCACCAGGAATGGGATATAGGAAGGATTTCAAGGTAAACTTTACCTTTGGTCCTAATTTTCAGGGCCAATCCTGAGGTTCTCTCATCACAAATCAGGGAGTAAAATCAGTGCAAGGAAGCAAAAGCAGAGATGTCAGAAGCCAGGACACAAATGAATGATTAAAGAGGATGCAACATCTCTTTTCCTACCCCTTAGTGCTGTCAGCTCTCAGGATGTCTCTGTGGAAGGAGCACTGCACCAGCGGGGCCGTGCTCTTGTCTCAACTCTGCCTTGACCCTGTTCATTCCTTTATATTCTGTTTCCTTTTGTGTAAAATAAAGGAATTAGATAAGGATGTCCTCTTGGGGTATTCCTACTCTGACACTCTAGGATTCTCCTTGTTTCCTTGAATTTTACAGATTTTGCTGCTAAATATATCGGGCGTATTTTTCCCTTACATCATTTACTGTCTTTTTCTATATAT
Source organism: Martes martes (assembly GCF_963455335.1). Classification (NCBI taxonomy): domain Eukaryota; kingdom Metazoa; phylum Chordata; class Mammalia; order Carnivora; family Mustelidae; genus Martes; species Martes martes. The sequence goes on from NC_137888.1 coordinate 93,305,015, forward strand.
GGAGACATTCTCAGGGCGAGCAAAGCCACCAGTCTCTGCACTGAATAACCTAGGCCATTCTAGGCTGCTCAATTTGAGTTCCTATGTCGGTCCCCTCACCCCTTTGTAAAACAATTCTCCACCTCCTTCCTGGAGTTCTGTCAGTTGTTTCTTTTTGTTGCTGTCACAGGGATTACCTTGAGCAGGCAGCTCACCTCCTTTTCTAAATTGCTGTTTTCAACACCTGTTCTTTAAATTGTTAGAGTGAGTCTAAAATTAAGAGGAATTATTCTCCGAAGGAAGGGCTGGAGAATTTTTCTGTGAGGAAAGTAGAGAGTGTAGAAGCGCTGAGTATGAGGACCTGATAGTGTTTTCTTGAACACTTGAAGGAACTCCTGTGTTTTCATCTCCTGAAGAGAGTTGGGTTTGCAGATATACATTTAGGTTGCCCTTTTAGTGTGGTGTTAGGAAGGGATTAGGAGGCAATCCTAATTCTACTCTTTGGTGTAGGATCCACAGCTTTACCCAATTAAGTCTGATATCCTATGAGTTTCTTCTCCTCACCCCCTTTACTCCTGATAGTGCACAAGTCTTGCAAATTGAAGTTTCTCAGCCAATGCTTTTGAAATTGGCATTAAATTTGATCGTAAATTTAATTTGGAGAGCCATTATTATGAAGTTTGGGCAGTCAGTGTTTCTCTCCTTAATTTGATCTGCCAAATTAGATGTAAAAATACCCAATTCACCATTAGAACCCACTCGCCAAGGGTAGCTGGCAAATAGCCACGTCTTCCTTAGGTCGTGTGAAGGAGCCAGTGCGTTGCTGTCCTACGGCGGAGCCAGAGGCCCTGTGCTGGGCACAGGGCAGGAGCGTATGAAGTCAGTTATTTAGTTCCCAAGGTTCTGCTTAGATTCTAATAGCTGGAGTTTGGGAAGAATAGTGGGAAAACCAATTGGACACTAACCGGGTAAGACAATTCTGCTCTAAGAGGCCAGTCTTTTGGACATTTTGTAAAGGATTTTATTTTTGCATCTTTCTGATTTATTTGCATGCAAGAATCCAGGATTTTAGTGGGCACTAGAGAATATCCAGCCTGACACTGAAGCTCAGTGGTGAGGAGAGATTTCAACCCCAAATGTCCTGAAAAAAACCAGAAAATATTGTCAATCACTCAACTTTTTAAAAATATCTGGTGTGTAAGAGAGACATATTCAAAGGTATCTTTCTATTTTCAATAAAAAAGAAAAACCGAAGGGAAACCATGGTTTTTATCCTAGATCGTGTAATAACTGAGTGTCTAAGGGCAAGTTACTTACCTAACATGGGTAAAGGGAGGAGGCCAGATAGATAAACTTTAGGGTCCCTTCTAGTGCTATCATTCTTTGGTTTCACAGTTAGAATCAACTTTCAGTCATTTGAGTCAGTGGGGGCAGCCCTGGAGAAAAAACAGCAAACCAGTAGTTCTCAGCAAAACTGATACTGCTGCCTAGGGACATTTTGGAAATCTGTGGGGGTGACCATCATTCTCATGATGATTGTGGGCACCTGAGGCATTGAGTAGGTAGGAGCCTGTATGGTTAGACATTCTAACAGAATGTTAGACATTCCCACAGAATGAGGCATTGTCCCGTGTCTTCCATAACTCCCGAGGGTCCCAATGTATCTGTTTATAAAAACAGGTTTGTAAAGTATAAAAACCTGTTCATAATTTCTGAGCCTGAATCTATCTCCATTTTATATATTAACACATTTTTAAAAAAATGATATCATATACATCGAATTTTCCAGGGCTACAACAACTGGGTAAATAGAGGGACATTTGTTATTTGTTTTGTTTGGAATTTCCCAAGAGTTGGCCATTATTTTGGAAAACCATATCATCAAGAGTAACATGACTCATGGTCTCTGGACATCAAACAGCACACCTGTGTGAGTTGTGTAAATTTACACATTTACACAACAGTAGTTGTGTAAATGACAGCAGACTTCTGATAAGTGCATTATGTCTCTTAATGCACTTATGCCCCAGGTTAAGTACAATGAAATGTTATTTTTACTAGAAGTGACTTTTCTTTCATCTAACTTCCATACTCATGGCATATTGACATTTTTAAAAATTAAGTTTGTAGTTCTGGAAGACAGTAGAGGTTTCCTCAAAAAGTTAGAAATAGAACTACCCTGTGACCCAGCACTGCTAGGCATTTACCCAAAGAATACAAGAATACTAATTCAAAGGGATACATGCACCCCAATGTTTATAGCAGCATTATCTACAATAGCCACATTATGGAAACAGTCCCAGTGTCCGTCTTTAGAGAAAGACAAAGACAATATGATTTCAGTCATATGTGGAATTCAAGAAACAAAACAAATGAGCAAAGAGGAAAAAGAGAGAGAGAGAGAGAGGGAGAGGCAAACCAAGAAACAGACTCTCACCTGTAGAGAACAAACTGAGGGTTACAGAGGGGAGTTGAGTAGAGGGATGGCTTAAATAGGTGGTGGGGATTAAGAAGTGCACCTGTTGTGATGAGCACTGGGTGTTTTATGGAAGTCTTATTGTATACCTGACTGTGTTGTATACCTGAAACTAATATTACACTCTATGTTTTTTTTTTAATAAAGATTTTATTTATTTATCTGACACACACACATGCACAGAGCACAAGCAGGAGGAGTGGCAGGCAGAGGGAGAAGGAGAAGCAGGCTCCCTGCTGAGCTGAGAACCCCATGTGAGGCTCGATCCCAGGACCCTGGGGTCATGACCTGAGCTGAAGGCAGATGCTTAACTGACTGAGCCAACCAGGTGCCCCTATACTGTATGTTAACAAATTGGAATTTAAATAAAAACTTAAAAAAATAAAATTTAATTTTAATGACTATAAAAAATTGTGTAAGAAGATAGCATTATCTCTAGTTTGCATTTTAAGGTAGCAAAGGAAGAATTTTAAAGTATTTATTATCTCTGAAGTCAATTTGGTATACTAGGGTGGAGAATCACTATTCTAAATGAGAGAAAAATTTATAACTATTCTCTATTCAATTTAGTAATGCATTAAAAAATTTCTTCCCCTGGGGTTGTCTTCTGAGTCATATTTGCCTTATGCTATTATCAAAGTGATTCTGTATCCCTTGGCTAGCCATCAAGTGATTGGAGAGGGAGAGACATATTGATTCCCGAAGTGTAACTGCATACCTGGAGAAAATCAACATGAAGTGCAAAGTCGGGGTACAGACGGCCATCATGAGTGACCGCCTGCTGCAGACCATTGGGTGGGAGTTTCCCAATGGAGCTGTTCAGAGATGGCAAGTCCTGATCCCTGACAAATACAGAGGATTCATTTGAGCAGAACAAGCGGGAATAGAGTGATTTCTCATAGCCTGCAACTCAGATATCCTTTTCAAATTATCCACTCTTTAAGTATATTATGTTTATAATATATATTTTGTCACTTCCCTATTGTTTTATTTCTATACCCAGGACTGTTTTTGGTTAAATTGACAAACTGCCAGCCTAAAGAGAAGTCAAACTTAGGAGTTACGCATTGAAAAGAGGGTTGAGATATGATAGCAAGGGGATTCCATATTTGAAATATTCTCTATTGATCTCCTCTTGTGTACCATAAGTGATGTATAATTTGAGTTAAGAGAAATTTGGTCCTTTTCAGTGTGAATGTCTTTCCCACTCAGAGAGTCTGTGCTTCTGTCACATACAGGTATAATCAACCCGCCTTACACTAAGTACTCCCAGAGAGCCCACGTATGATGTTGAACTTTCCAAACTGTGCTAGTATGATGCCTCCAGTAGTCAAAATAATCACTGTTTGTGCCTCCTACCACTCACAGCCTGCTCTGCCTCTCCTTTACTCTCTTAGGACCATCTCCTCCATCCTAGGAAGGTGTAAAAGAGAAAGATCCCTCTGGGAGTAGGTGAAAGACAAGGATTTCTCCATTCAAGAACTGTATTTCCCTTCACAGTCCACGGAAGAAAGCCATTAGATATACCAGTACTTTTTAAAAGTGTACTTTCACCTGGAGAGATTCCATCTAGAGGGTATTCACACTTGAATGCCAATTACTCTACTTAAATAGACGTTTTTCCACTAACAGGTAGTTTAACTTACTAATTCCCTAACCTATCTATCAACTAACATACCAATTTCCTACAATAATTTCTGACTTCCTAGTTTCTTTTAAGTGACACCTATTGCTATTTTTTTAAAAGATTTTATATTATTCTATTTTATTTTATTTTTTAAAAAGATTATTTATTTATTTATTTGACAGAGAGAGAGAGGGACAGGCAGAGAGGCAGGCAGAGAGAGAGGGGGAAGCAGGCTCCCCACAGAGCAGAGAGCCTGATGCAGGGCTCGATCCCAGGACCCTGAGATCATGACCTGAGCTGAAGGCAGAGGCTCAACCCACTGAGTCACCCAGGTGCCCCTATTCTATTTTATTTTAGAGAGAGAATGCAAGTATGGTAAGGGGCAGAGGGAGAGGGAGAGAGAATCTCAAGTAGACATCACACTGAGTGCACAGCCTGATGCAGGGCTCAATCATATGACCCTGAGCCAAAACAAGAGTCAGATGCTTAACCAACAGAACCATCCAGACACATGGTTAAGTGCCTATTATGTTAGGCCCCGAAATGAACACCAGAGACAGAGATCTCCTGACCTTAAAGCATCTATATTCCAATCAGGAAAGAGTTTAATAAACAGATGATTCCACATACCCAGTATTTAATACCATATAGTATTTATGAGGTGCTCTGGGAGCCCGGTGGGGTGAGCACTTTTTAGATAACACAGTCCTTCATTGCTGGAGAAGTCGGGATGAAGGGGTAAGCTTCTGATCACACATTGAAGGGTGAGTTGGGCTTTTCCAAGCAAAACCAGACGGGGAAGGGTGGTGTCAGGCAGATGGAAGGGGGTAGCTGGAATGGCACATGCGGGCTGCTCTGGAGATTGGGGAGGATGAGCCGGCAGAGGTGAACTGGGTTCAAGTGATTGAGGGAGTGAGACCTTTTTAATAAATTGGGGGAATCTAGCTGAAAAAATCCACCCAGTTCATCTACTTCTGTAGTTTTAAAGCTTTGTCCTTGGTTGTAAAACCCTCTTTGCACACATAGTGTTTTTTGATAGTCTCATACGAAAATAAGTAAAAGCAGTGGCTCTGTTTGAGGAGGCCTGAGGCTGGTCTGCTTGGATCCCCCTCATCCCATATTTTCCCAAAGCTCTGACCTTCCTCTGTGGACTCACAGGGCTGCACTGAGCATGTGTGGGGATGGGGAGTATGGGGAGGATGGGTGTCAACTGCTTATTGGGGTTGTTCTCTTGATGGTTGATGTGCCTGAGCCCCAGACCTGAAGCTGTTCCTTTGAATAATGACAGAGATTAATGGCTAGAATCCAAGGCTACTGATATGCAGTCCTAGGACTTTCCAACTCATTCATCCATCCAAAACACTTATAAGGTTCCATTTCTCTGCATCTGTGTTAGCTTTCTGACATTTAGAGGTGAGGAGGAAGAATATAGTTCCTTTGTTGTGGGTCTTATGGTCTAGTGGAGAAGACATACAAGAAAACCAACAATTATAATAAAATAACAGAGGAGATATTCACTGCAGGGGGTGGGGGAAAGTGCAGGCGTTGCTTTAAAGAGCTGCAAAGTTGAGTTCTGAAGTAAGGTCTTGGGACAGCCAGAAGGACTTTCCCTTGGGAAAGAGGGTATCAGGAGATGAGAGAAGGGGTGGTCTTCAAGAAGACAATTTGCCAACACCGCATCTTTATTTAGACGTCTAGGATCCGTAACATTGGTAGGGTTGCTCAGAGGGTCAGTCGGGCTGCCTTGGGTGACTGGCCATAGGTCACAGATAGCAGGCCCGAGCAGTTACTTTGAACACATTATCTATCAGTGTTCTCAGTCATGAAGTCATTTACTTCTGAATACCAGTTAGCTGCCATCTCCCAGACACAGGATGGAATCAGCCGTTGGACTGAACCAGTGCACCCCACCACTTAGGCCCAAACATGTCTTTAAGAAAGTCCTCACCAAACAGCATTTAACATGATGGTTGTTACTCATTTCCTTCTCATTTTGTTAGTTTTCTTAAAACATCTTTGTTCTGTTTATAAATTCACAGCAGGGCTAAGACACGTTTCTATACTGCTGTGGTTGGTAGCACTGCTTAAACGTGGATTGGGAGTGGGTTGTAAGGAGAAATCACAGGACCTCAGAGAGAAATAGAGTGTGAATTCTCTTGGAGACATTTGTTTTGTTTGTGACACTGAATTCCAGATGGTGAGCAGTGAAGTATCCCCCGTCACTGCTGTTCCCCTCGAGAAGCAGGTTCTCAGAAACCTCTATTCAGCCCCCTGGCACGTGGGAGCTTGCCATCTTGCACCCGGCTCCTCTTCCCAACACTCTTGATTAGCGGAGAAACTTGTCTATTTCTTTCCCCAGGAGGAATTCATCAGGCTGTCTCTCCCTCTCCCTTCTCTGCTTCTGTCTCATCTACCTTACTAACCTTGCTCACTCTGAAACCTGTCAGTGAAGCCCAGGCAATTTTAACAAATGCGTCTGGAAGAAAAGCAGTTTGTCTGGCAACACCTCTTTCTTTGCGTCTAAGAAGACACTTGTAATTTTTCTGTCAAAGCAGGCCCTAGGTGGACAGTAAGAGCCTGTATTTAGGGGATGGGCAGCGTCAACAATCATGGTGTGTGTGTGTGACACTGTTCTTTACAGAACCTGACAGGGCTTCAATTAAGTTGGGTAGGGAACAGAGGGTTTACAACGTCTCCAAACCAGAACACTGATGTATCAACACATACATGGGAAGGAAGGAAGCTGTTCTCATAGTCAGAGAAGTGACCCCTGAGGCAGGTCAAGGAAGTTTAGTAATTTACTGATTAAATGTGACCAGACTATCTGTTGACTTTCTTCTCTAGATCTCCTTCCGTGAAAATATTTTAGAGCTCGTTGGAGGTACAATTTCTACAGCATGATGAATTAGAATATTGTATCATTTGGTCATGCTATCTTTAATATCATTAGTGTACGCTAGTTTATTTTATTGCTTTATCAAATGATGATGAAGATGGTGATAATAATAATGCTCACGCGGTTGCTTTCAACTAAATGACCCACAGGGTTAGCTGTTACCGAACCCATTTGACCTGGATTGGTCCCTCTTCATTGCTGTGGTTGCCCTTTTCTCTGCTCCTAACATTTTTATGTAGGTGACCTCAGGTCAATGTCAGAGGCAGTCTCGGAGGGAAAAAGATGTTACAAAAGAGAAAAGCATCTTTTTTTTTTTTTTTTTTTGCATCTACCTGTGCTAGGCCCATTGTACACGGTTTCTCATCTCATGCTCCGGTCAGCTGTTCGCAAATGCTGAGGCCACCATCAGCAGCCCGTCTCTGCTTTAGGAGAAGCAGTGAGTGTCATAGAAACCACCCAGTCTCTGGAGAGAGGTCTGGAGAGTGCTTGTGACAACTAAATGAGATACTGCATGCAGATCCCTTTGCCCGGTGCTTGGCACAGAGCAAGTGTTTACTAAATGACAACTATAATTAGTACTAACTGTGGCCTTGAGTAAGGCGTCCAATTCACTAAGTGTTACTTTCCCCATCTGGAAAGCGGCAATGGTGATCCCTGCTAGGGCTTTGCTGCGGTCTGTAAAGGAACACATGGGCTGTTCTGTCATGCAGTGGGCACTCCTCCAGTGGGAGCCATGGCGATCATTACAGAGGAGGAAAGGGAATCGCACAGACTTTCTTAGCAGTAGCCTCCTGACTGTTCATGCAGGACCCTCTGCCTTGTGGGTGGGATCAAAGGGGTTGAAGCAAGAATTGTTGGCAGACGGTTTTAGAGGCTCAGCGTTGGCAGGGATATCAGGAATCATCCGAAGTCTAGACCACGCCCTCTGTGTGCCCAATTCACTTCTAAATCAGAACCGGGGAAAGTTCCTTCTCAGGTTCTAAATATTTAATCTGAAAGCATATGTTCTCTTCTCCAGGCCCAGTTAGAGACTGTGAGGGTGGAGAGAAATTTCCCATTGTCTTGCTCAGCCTTTCTTCAGGAGGCCTCCAGCCCCTCGTTCGAGGATTCTGACAATCGGGCTAGAAAGGCTTTGTGCAGAGAGGACAGAACAGGACTCAAGTGCCAGCTGGCAATTCTCATGCACCCAGATATTTTTCAGCTCACCACACTCCAGGAGTAGGCAGTACCCGCATTTCTGAAGCTGATGAAAAGGGTGTCAGCAAGGACAGACCTAAGAATTTTCTGTGAAGGGACGAAGCCATCCCTTCCTGCCCTGAGGATTTTGGAGTTGGGGTTAAAGCTGAGTGCCAAGAACGCATGCCCCAGCCCTCGTGTGACTCCTCAGCCCATCGGACGAGCAGGGGGGTCCGGGTTCCCCCGGGATGGGCTGCCTTCCCAGCAGGTGCCCGGGAGTGTGAGACACAGTGGATCTCTCATGGGCCTGGATATGTTCTCTGTGGAGGACACTCCTAGACACATGAGCCACCCCCCATAAAAGAGGGGTGCCATCTCAGCTTCTTCCCAGACAGGGCTAATATGCAGGGAGGGCAATGTGAAGATGGACACTGGTGTTCAGAGTGGACGCTGGGCATGTGCAAATCTCCTGAGCTGCCGCGCACTGAGTCGGCTTCGTACCAGGCCCCCCTAGGGTGAGGGCTGATGCTTGGTGTCACTCCTCTTTTATCTCATGGTGGTCATGTCTTACTCATTTCGAGCACCTTTTTCAGTGCACAGAGTTGACGCTGCTTAAATATCTCTTCTTCAGAAGGTGTACTTTGTCACGGGGGCCTGTTTAACTTCCTTACAGCCCTTAAACACAATTTGTAGTTATATGTATTCATTTACTTGTTTTCTGAGGCATAGCCTCCTTGCATGTTTTGAAGCACAATTGTCTTAAAGGGGGCTATCCTGGTAGAGATGAGAATTCCTCTTGGGAAAATACCTTCAGATCCAAAAGAATGCTCTTTGTACAAAGTTCATCTGGCAAAAGTGTGGATAGGAGGCAGGCCTGCTGGGTCTTTTGCTAGGGATGCACGGAGGGGCGTCAGAATCTGAAACACGGATGCTCATTTGCATTAAGAACAAATGGAGCCTCGTTAGGTTGGAGAGCCGGCAAATAGTGTGGGAGTGGTGATAAGAACATGAGCAAAAGGTACTGAGCATTTGTCACGCACACTGGCTATCCTAAGCACATTACATACGCACTCTTCACGAGACACTTATGATGCAAAGCTGTTATTATTTCCAGTTACAGATGACAAATCCAAGATCTAGACAGGCTATTGGGACTTCCTGATCTTTCCCCGCTGAGAGCACACACCCAGAGAATGCTCACATTTGGATGGCTCTGACGAGGAGGTCAGCGGTGACAGCCTGGGGCCTCTGCCACCTCCCAGCTGTGCTGAAGGCTAAGGGATCAGTATCATGGCACAGCTGTAACTTTTGGCAAACTGTTTGGGAAGGTCTAGGTTAAGTACATTTCCCAAGTCACACAAGTTGTAAATGGCAGAGCAAGGCTTGAAGTGAGCTGGATCCATTCTGGGGGCTAACCCCAACCGGCACATGGGTGCTACCTGGGAATGGAAAGAGTGTGTGTGTGTGTGTGTGTGTGTGTGTGTGTGTGTGTGTGTTGAGACACTGGATGTTTCTATACAAATCTTTCCCCTCCCTGGTTTCTTTTTTTACCCTCCTACAGGCAATCGAACCTGAACTGTTCATTTTGTAGAGAAGGAAAGTGAATTCAAGAGGTGAGGGACTTGCCTAAATGTCCTGAGCTGCCGAAGAACAGAGCAGGAATGAGGGTTCGGGTGTCCTGACTTCTGTTCCAGCCCCTGTGGTCCCCACTAGTGCTCAAGATGATTTCACGTGTGCCTGTATGGTTTCTTTGCACGGTTGTCGCAGAGTTCTTTCCTGCATTCTGCAGCACATCCGCCCTGATGCTGAACCCCAAGCAGGTGGCCGGTCTCTCCCACAATACACTAGCTGCTCTTGACATGCACTGTCCACTCTCCCAGGTGCCGTAGAAGATGTGAAAGGAGCCCAGGTTCTCCTTGGTTTGCTGGAGGAAGCTCATTTCAGAATCATCAATTTAAGAGACTTGTAAAGTTTTATTAAAATGAGCTCACCTTCTCTGAACTGGTAATTGACATCCTTCCTACAGGGCTGTCAATCCAGCTCTGTGTAGAAGGCTTACATGAACTTAACAACATCCTTCTCACTGCTGACAGGTGGCAGGAAAACACTGAGCTTAGAACGCACTTTCATGACCTGGGTTATAGAAGTTATGATCTAGAAAACCGTTCAACTCATCAATAGAATAAAGTGGGCTACAAGATCTTTTGAAACCCCAGTAAGAAGGAAGGGTTTCTTGATACGCCTGATTCCCTTTGGTGAGCTCTTAAATTTGGGGGCACGGGTCTGCATGAGGCAGCTTGGGGGTAACAGCCTCTGGAGCCAGGCGGAATCAAAGTTAGATTCAACCTTGGCCACTGACTACCTTAAGGACCTGGGTAAGTCACCTTACCTCTCTAACCCTCAGTTTTGTCATCTGCAAAATAAATATACAATGTCAGTTTTTAGGATTTGCTGGGAGGATTATGCCGCTGTGTGCAGCTAGTGCCAGACACATCAGAAGTGGACACTAATAGTCACCCAGTAGGGAGAATGAAAGCATTAAGTGCACGGTGCCTGGAGCACAGTATTGGATTAATAATAATAGAAACAATAACAATAATAATGACTTATATTTACCAGGTGCTTATTAAATTATATCTTAGAGACTTTATAAATGTTGAGGATAGTTGCTATCATTATTAATATTATGACATAGAGCTATGAATTTGGACAGTATTTTGGAGAGCTATTTTTCTAGAGGCTTGAATACTGGCACGCATCTGTTTGTCTTTGCATTTCCTCTCTACCCTTTCAGTGTTCCTGCCTCTCCCACAGCCAAGTGGTTAAGAGCAGTGCTCAGATATGTTTGGGCAAACAACGAGACGCAAGCTTGTGGAATGAATGCGTGATCCTAGATCACTGAGAATCACTAGCCATGCAAAAGGGCCAACTATCCTGTGTTCATCTCTCTAGTCTGGCTTCAATTTAAGGAGGGGAGAAAGGTCTGTTCTGCAAAAAAACAAAACAAGAGAACTTAGCAGATTATCTAAATAGACTTAGAATCTTTAGAAATCTTCTTTGGTCATGAGAATCCAATCTGAGATGAATACTGCAATGAGGAGATTCTGCTTAGGCTTTGTGAAGACCCAGCCCGGGGAGGAAGCTGGGGAGCTCTGCCTGTGGGAAAGGCATCTGCTTGATGGAGCACTGCTCCCCTCACCACCTCCCCAGGGATTCGGTTCCCGTGGTCTCACCTGATGATGGATTAGAAGATGCCAAATAGCAAATGAAGACGGCAGGAAGCACAGATTAGAAATTCTAGTGCCAAACCATAAACTAAGAATGCCAAGAAAAATGCTACTTGGCCTGATGGCCTGAATTGTCTTTTAGATGCTTGGGTTCAAGGATCCCAGAGGCAGCTTGCTGAAATGGAAGAGCATGAGCTTTGGAATCCTGCATTCTGAGGTGAGAGTTCTGGCCCTGCCACTATCAGCCTGCCCCTCAGGAAGTTACTTTAACCGCTGACTGTCTGCCTCCTCAGTTGAGGAAGGAAATAAAATCACTCTTCCCTCCACCGTGTTGGTGAGAATGGGAAGGAGCTGTTATGTGGGAGCTCCCCTGTGGTGTTCCGGACACGTAGATTTGTTTATTGTGGCATTCTGTGGTGTCCCCTTTCCTAGGGTTTTCTGCTTCTACTTTCACTTTCTGTCACCAGAGCTGTGTTGTAAGTCTGTTATTCTAATGACATTATTTCAAAAACACTTTCATTGGTTCTGTCTTCTCAGCTAGAGAGAGCATTTATCCCTTTGCCACATCTTCCTTCGCCCACCCATGCCCACACCCTCTCCATCCTAAGCTTCCTTCCGCTCTTGCTCGTGATCTCTTGCCTGTTCTGTACAATACGTGCATAACCAGTGTCTCCACCTCTACTCTCTCCCCACTGTGTTACTACAGCATCGTTCTGGTTGTGTCGCTGAACTTCTCCACTGACAGAATGATCCCTTGGCCTGTCCTGAGGGGCAGGCCTTCCTGCTTGGCCCGCAAGTCCCTCCTCCAAGAACCTATTTGTTTAATGAATGATCCTGATGGACCATTTTAGTTAGGGGACAATAGTCTTTGGAGAATGGCCGGGATGAAATTGTAGAGAGATAGAGACTCCATGGGAGCAGAGACTCAGAGTTGGCACAACTAGGAAAAGGTAAGCCTCACAACTCCCTATTGAGATACTGAAGGGGACTCTAGATTTTCCAATTCTACATTACAGGGAATCAGAGACAATTTTACTTAAATATTTTAGGACAACTTGGCCTCAGCAAGCTGGAGGGCTTAAGGGTTGGGCATCCACTATAGATGTGGGAGTGATAGACAGTTTTCCTTTTCTTTCCCATCGGCAGAGCGCCTCTAATACTGGAGTTGACAATATATGCAGTCAGAAGACTACACTTCATACCCTCACCTGCTGTGGCCAAGTGTTCCAGTTTCAGCCAATGTAAGTTATAGAGAAGGACTTATGAAAAAGTCTCTTAAAAAGGACACAGAAATATGGGAAAAGACCTGCCTCAACCTGTTCTCCTTCCTGCCTTCTGGAACTCAGATACACTGACTGGAGCTCCAGCAGCCCTCTTGGATCTTGAAGTCACCTTAAGGAGGGAAGCCGAGCATCCTTGATGGTAGAACACAAAGATGGAAGGGTCTGAGTCCCCATAACTGCAGAGCCACAATAGCAGCCTTCTTCCGGGTTCTTTCTACACAGGAAAGAAGTGATATTTTTTCTCATTTTTGCTTTTCTGCTTTGTGTGATTGATCTGACCCTAATCCGCTAATACAGTGGCAGATGAGCAAAGTGATTACTCCGTGGGCTCTGCAATCAGGCTGCTTTCACCCCATTCCTTGCTCTGTCACCTCTTATCAGGTGCCTTAAGCAACTTACCAAACTTTTTGTGAGCCTCCGTTTTCTCATGTGTAATGTGAGGACAATGAAACCACTTATCACATAGAGTTGATATGAGGATTAAGTAACATAATGTGTTAAACACTTAGAACTCTTGGTACACAGTAAGTGTTCAGTAAATGTTAGTTGCTGCTGCTGTTATTACTACTACAGTTGTCATACTTACCCATCAGATTGGGTGTTCATCTTCATCCATAAGCAATGGGTCCTTTAGAGTAGAAAAAATTTCTTATTTGCTTTTGGGACTGCCTCAGAACTGGTAGATGGTGGGCACACAATACATTTTTACTGAACCACATCTTCATAGATTTTTGTCAACTATTTCTTATGAGTAATGATGAAACTCACTGGTTTTGTGCATCAGACTGGGGACTGATGCCCTGTAAGCACACTGTCACTTCATCCCTCCTAAAACAATCTTGAGATACAGGACTAAAGGGTTATTGTAGGATGTGCATGAGCTTAGGAGTCATTCAGAACTACATTCTATTTAAGGTTCAAATTTGATAATCTTAAAAGAGAACTGGAAATAAACTTTGGAAAAAGAATCCAAGCAGGCAACCTTACTCAAGTCGTAGGAGGCTCATAGGGCTTTGAGTGGCCAGATGTCACTGGCATGGTGGCTTTGCTCTGTGTTTCATCCTGAGTCAACAGAATTAGAGAACGTCTGGAAGCCATCCCACTTTCGTCCCTCAGTCTTTCAACATGGTTGTAGGTGGGAACCAGGAAGAAAAACAATTTCCCCTATCTCGTTTATTTAATCTGGTGTATTCAAAGAGTTTTTAAGGTTTGGTATGAGCATGGGGTCTGGTTGTGACCTGTTGAACTATTAAAAAGTAGATAAGACCTTATGGACAGAGGGTAAATGTTGTAGCACAAGCTGCTTCCTCTGATAAGTTTCCCTCCACCTGCAATAGGGCTGTGGGCAGTAATGATGTTGATTAGTAGGAGGAGCTTGGGAGGTTCCTGTAACTTTGGCTCTTGTCAAATTATAGAGGAAGTGGCTCTCTGTCTTAGATTTGTTTCATAGTATAAGCTAGTTTGCAGGGCACAGGGGATGATGCCATAGGACCAAGAAAATCTCTTAAGAATCTTCTGGCAAAATAATTTATGTCCTAACATATGCTTTCTCTTTTTGTAGGTCATAGCTGAAGTAGGAGTTAAGTTCTGGTGCCAATGACAGAGTAGTTCTTAATCCTGGCTGCACATTGAAATCCTCTGAGACCATTCCCTGGGTTTCACCCCAGGGCAACTGGGTTAGAATCTCTGGGGTAGGGCCTGGGCATCAGCATTTTAAAAAGGAATTATACAGAAAACTAAAAGTTGAGTCACAAAGTGGGAGAAAATATTTACAAAATCACATATGTAATAAAGGAATTGTATCCAGAATATATAAGGAAATCTTAAAAGTTAATAATAAGAAAATGAAGAACCCAGTTAAAGAATGGGCAAAAGATTGGAACACTTCACCAAAGAAGATGGATGGCAAATAAACACATAAAAAGTTGTTCAAAATATTAGCAACTAGGGAAATGCAAATGAAAACCACATTGAAATATCATTATACATCTTTTAAAACGGCAAACAAACAAAGCAGCAAGAAAAAGCAACACCTGACAATTCTGAGGACTAGCAAGGAGCAGAACTGGAATTCTCAGGTAGAGCTGGTGGGAATGAAAAATAATACAGTCACTTTGGAAAAGAGTTTAGCAGTTTATTATGAAGTTAAACCTACACTTACCACACAATCTGATAATTCCACTCCTAGGTATTTGCTCAAGAGAACTGACAACTTGTACAAAACCTGTACATAAATATTTGTAATGGTTTTATTTATAATGATCTCAGGCTGGAACCAACTCAATTCAACATTCAACTAGTAAATGGATAAATATGCTGTAGTATATCCATGCAATGGGATCCTACTAAAAAATACAATGGAATGACCCAATGATATATACAATATGAATGAACGTTAGATGCATCATACTAAGTGAAAGAAACCAAACTCAAAAGAGTATACAATGAATGATTCCATGTGTATAACATTTTGGAAAAGGCAAAAGTATAGGGAAAGAAAACAGATTAGTGGTTGTCAGGGGTGGGGGTGGAAGAGAGGAGAATTGCAAAGAGGTAACAAGAAGGAATTATTTGGGGATGATGGAACTCTTCTATATCTTGAGTGTGGTGACGGTTACATAATTGTGTTGGTCAAGCTCATAAAGTTGTATATTTAAAAGGATAAATTTTAATGTATGTAATTATATCAATAAAGCTGACTTCTCTCCCCCAAACGATTCTTTAGAAAAAAAATTCCCCAAGTGATTTAAATTCATAGCCAACTTTGAAAGATATTGTTGGTATAACAAATTTGAATCTAGGTTCTGGTATTTAAATTTCAGTTTTCTTATATGTGAAACTGAAGGTAATAAAACCCACCTTGAAGAGATATTATGAATTTTTTTAATTTTAAAGATTTATTTATTTTAGAGAGAGAGAGAGGACATGTGGGAGGGGCAGAGGGAGAGGGAGAAAGACTCAAGCAGACTCCTTACTGAGTGTGAAGACCAATGTGATGCAGGGCTTGATCCCATGACCCTGAGATCATGACCTGAGCCATAATTAAGAGTTTGACGCTCAACCCACCACCCAGGCGTGGTGCAGAGATGTTATGAGTATTAAATGTGATAATGTACGACAAGCTCCGAATACAGGATTTGGCACACAATAATAATAACTGTTTATGTAGTGCTATGTGCCAGGCATTGCCACAGCACTCCCAGGCATCTCTAATCTTTACAGCAACTCTGTGAAGGAGATATCATTATGACCATTTTCAAGGTGGAGAAACTGAAGCTTAGAGAAATTATGGAACTTGCTCAAGGTCTCACAGCCAGCCAGTGGCCCAGCCCGTTTCCAAGTCTAATCTTTTTTTTTTTTTTTAAAGATTTTATTTATTTGACCAACAGAGATCACAAGTAGGCAGAGAGGCAGGCAGAAAGAGGAGGAAGTAGGCTCCCCGCTGAGCAGAAAGCCCAATGCGGGGCTCGATCCCAGGACCCTGAGATCATGACCGGAGCTGAAGGCAGAGGCTTTAACCCACTGAGCCACCCAGGCACCCCCCAAGTCTAATCTTAACTTTGCTGATTACTATATCACTTCTGAAATCTCAATTTCAACATCCTGCTTTTTGGCTTCATGTCTACTGTTCTAGTGCACTTTCTCAGTATTTTCAATGGCATCCTCATGGTTGGGCCAGGTTTTGGTAAGGCCAGAAGGAGAAAGGAGCATGTATTTAAAAGTCTGAAGGTAGAGGGGAGTTTGAATATTGTGATATGGAGAAGTGGTAGGAAGTTTGGTCAGGGGAGATGAAATATAGTGATGATGATACAGGAGTGGAAAGAAGATAGCAGAGGGGGACTTCCCTTAGTTTAGTGACAAAGGATTACAGAATGAGAGGCCTGGTTGGAGGCAGGTGTTATAAATATGCACAAATTTGTCACAAATTATTTTGGCCAGGGTTCTGCCTGGGAGCTATCAGAGAATTCTGGCTGGCCTTAGTTAGTGTAGAGAAACGTATGGATACAGCCACATGTTGAAGGGGGGGGTGTCCTTGATTTGGGGAGAAGTAGGGTTTTGATTTGGTGTCTGGTGCAGTGGTGAAGGCACCAGTTACTGGGCAGTTCCAAGACCTTCAGTAGAGCTGAGCCAGTGGTGTGCTGACAAATGCTCAACAATGGATTCTCTGAAACCAGCCAACACACCAGACTGTTGGGAGCACTTGCCAATTTTTGTGGTGTAAATACTCCTACTATAGCCAATTTCAAGGTAACAGTGAAAAATTGGGGAGAGGTATGCAGAATTAGGGCTCTTGGCAGCTGGCACAAGCTGGTCCCAGCACAGCTCTGGCTGAGTCAGTCTTAGGTCCTCCATACGAACAGCAGAAAAGTCTGAGCTATGTAGTGCCACAAGCATCTTGGCAGGGGTCAGCCTTCCAGAATGCAACTGAGCCTTGTTCTGGTTTCTAAATATAATGTAACACTGCAAAGCATAAGATGTGGGTGATTCATTTGTAGGACTCATTGTGGTATGGGAGATAGGGTCATAACAGAATGGAACTAGAGGAGAGTGGGCAATCTGCATTAACTGGGCAGGACTCAGCCATCTGGCCTATGCCTTCAGTGGGACCCCTGGTTATATGTCTGCTTTTTGTCCTATCGTTAATTTGTTCTATACACTAATACTTCTAGATCTATAAATTTATAATGAGCAAGAATCTGGCACTTTCCTACAAATAGTTTCTTTGCCAATAAGCTTGGAAATGATTGCCATTGGGTTAATAGCATTTGAAGTATCCACAGAATTCATCCATGTGAATAATTTATTTTCATCTATAGGAAAACATAGGTTCTGAAGGAACCTCAATTATTAAGCTATTCATGCATCTTAGAGCTGACTTCAGGAAAAAGGATACTTGTACAACCAATAGGGAAGTAAGCCTTGACAAGAGATAAATAAAATCAGTTTGGAATCACTTCCCTCATTAAGTTAAAATGATATAAACTTCCTGGTTGTGTGTTCCTGGGCTATGCATCCCCTGTGGATGAAGGCTAGTCAAGACAGACAATATTCATGTAGAACTTTCCTTGTGATGGTGTGCTTTTGTACACATGAATCCTGATATATTAAGAATTCTTGCTTCTGAGGCACAGGACGAGGTCATGATGTTCCCTGCCAGGACAGGAGCTGACCCACACGATCTGCCACCAAAAACCCAGAGAAATGCTTTTGCATTTACAACTCTCAAGAAGCAGGATGTGTTCTTTGTCCTTCTTTTTCAAGTTATTATCTATTGACCTATTCCTGGGAAGATACTGTGGATCACAGATCAAGAGAAAAGCAGGGAAGAGGAGAGGGAAAATAGAAGAGCCTTTTCACAAATTATCAATATATAAGTCCTGGTGCCTTATGTAAAAAATGAATTTTATGATTCTTTCCCAAGGAGAGAGGCGGCTATGGCTGAACTACCCCTGTAGAAAACAATCTGTTGAAGTGCTTGTGGCAGATGGTGCTTTGTGATTCTCACGATGGCTTTATATTTCCTAGCTTGGTTTCCTCCTGCTTGGGGGTCACAATGCCAGCTTTTGGCTCATCAAATCCCAATCATATCAGATTTAGTGACTTGTCATTTTGCTACTCTGCCTAGCCTTTATATATTATTTATAATCCTAGCTATATCCACCTCCCCACAAAGGGATTGACCTATCTTCCATTGAAAGAGAGAGTTATGATAAAAACGGAGCCATTAAGACATGACAGGGAATGAGAAGTTAGGAGGTGGTCAGACACCAGAATAATTATCTGTAACAAAAAAAAAAAAAAAACAAAGAAAAAAGAAGCTACTACAGTTGAGTCTTGAGCTCTCTGGCAGTCAAGGCAAGAAAGGAGCTTGATGACCCCTTTGCTGACACTTCATACTTCTCAGCACTGAATATTCTAGAGGAGTGGGATGAGAAGTAACAGACTGACCAGTGCACCTTCCACAGGCTTCCACTCTACTGAGACACTTACCTGATAATATGGACGCAACGGCTGCAATGATGAAGGACACAATGACACCAGGTCCTGCCATTTCCTTAGCCACCAGACCAGATACCACGTACATCCCCGTGCCCACGCAGCTGCCAACGCCAAGTGAGATGAGGTCCATGGTGGTGAGCACCTGAGCTAGCTTGGTGCCATGGGCCGTGGTGGCCCCAGTTCCCTCCAGCATGGACTCCACTGGTTTGGTGCGCAAGATCCTGGAGTGCATGGCATACCAGGCGGCCCCCCACTGCACCCGCCGGGGGTCCAGGGAGGCAAGGAAGCCACTCATCCTGCGTGATAGGGTCTCGGTGAAGGTCAACTGATGAAAGAGGGTCTGTGGGAGCCTTAGAGGGTGCTTCTGGAACTCATCTAGTGAGTAGGGATCTCCTTTTTAGGAAAGGTCCAGAGGGACCCAAAGCAGCCTTCTCCTGGGCATGAACGTCTGCAGGAAAAACACAAGAAAGAAGAAGATGAGACTAAGCAGGGACAAACGATCACTTGGAGGCATGGTTGGAGGTCGATGTACTGAACCGTCTGAATAGGTCTATCTTGTGTACTCACAATGCGGGAGGGTTGTATTCTCCTGTGTGTCACCTCAGGTCCTAACTAACAATCTGCCATTTGCATTTTGTCCCTGAGTCGTTCTGAAGAAGATGGTCTGAGTCAGGGCTCTGCCCCTTACTGCTGTGGGACCTTGGGTGAGTCACCCTACTTCTCTGTGCTTCAGCTTCAACTGTATAATGGGGTTAATAAAACCTTCCACCTAGTGTTGATGTGAAGATTAGATTAGTATCGAAAAAGAGCTTAAGACAATGCCTGGCACATGGAAAATGCTCGCCTGGCCTGGCTCTGCCAAGACTTACCTTGCTTCTCCTTCTTGGTAGACTCGGTCTGTGATTTTTTGGACATATTCTTTGGGGGAAACAACATCCTCATTTTTTAAATACAAAGATGTAAAATTAGATTTATGACTTTTAAGGGGGACAATCCCACCCCATGGTGTTGTTTTGGAACTTTGCTCTCAAATAAAATGAAAAGTGTCTTGAGCCTTATTTTGCTCTCAAAGATTGAAGAAGAGGATGTGTTCTTGGCATTTGGTGGGTGAGCCCCAGAGATGCTAACCGGGTGCGAAGGTGTCATCCAATTTTCCATGATCTCGCAGACATTCTTGTAAATGAAAATTCTGCTCATGATAATTTGAACCCAAACGCTAATAGTTTTATGTATACACATATGAGATTTTCAGGGATGGTTTTAATATACATTGACTTTTCCAGGAATCCAACTATAGAGTAAATGGAAGGATGATTGTAAATTCTTTAGTTTGGAATCAAAAAGGAATTCTTCACGGCTTCAGAAACTCAAGGCCCCCTCTCAACACCACCCATGGATCTCCCATGCAGAACACCTGTGACTGCCTGCTTTTTGGAAGCAGCACACTGACAGTGATTCTGTATACAGTGAAAGCATCTGACAGCTACCTGGGTGCCCGCCTGAGTCTTTCCATACTCAAGTATGTTCTATACAGGTAGGTTATTCATGCATTCTGCTTCAGAGTATTAAAAGGGGGTGGTCTAGGGGCACCTGGGTGGCTCAGTGGGTTAAAGCCTCTGCCTTCAGCTCAGGTCATGATCTCAGGGTCCTGGGATCGAGCCCTACATCGGGTGCTCTGCTCAGCAGGGAGCCTGCTTCCCCCTCTCTCTCTGCCTGCCCCTCTGCCTACTTGTGATCGCTCTCTCTACCAAATAAATAAAATCTTTAAAAAAAAGAAATAAAAGGGGGTGGTCTAACAAAGCCTTTATTACAGAAAAGAGGTGCTGGTCTTCATAGAGCTGAGAACTATTATATTAGATGATTTCCCAAGTTTTGACAAGTTAGAGAATGCCAAGATGATATGAAGCTACTTTCTTTGTAAGCCAGAAGTTTTATACAGTTCTATAAAGACCTTCTAAAGTACAGCTGAACATTAATTCCAACTATGGTGCTGACAAGTCTAGGACATTTACATTTACAAGAAGTACCAGCCCATGTAATCTACCAATATTATTAATTAATACTACTTAATGCTTAATGTAACATTTGTCTGCTTTTAAAGGTTTTCCAAACACAACCTAATTAGAAGGATCAGACAAAATGAAGTAGTTTGGTTTACAGGGGTTGGGCGATGGACCTACTGGTTTAATTTCCTCCTAGATTTGACAGTATTGTTTCATGCTGTGTTTTAATTCTTGACAATACCTTAAATATCAGTACATGTGGATAGTGCCATTGTATATGGCAGAGTTATTTTAAAAGTCTAGAGTGTCAGCAGTCTATTTTCTCTTCTTTTTTCTTTTCTTTTCTTCTTCCTCCCTCCCTTCCATCTTTCCTTCTTTCTTCCTTCCTTTCTTTCTTTTTCTTTCTAAGATTTCGAGATTTGTCAGAAAATGTATCACATATATACCAGAGTCTGTGAGAACAGTTGTTTTGCTTGAGCTCTTGTGAGAAATTAATGTATATATCTATTTAATTTCAACTCAGCCAGCATATACCAAGTATCTGTTATGTGCCAGGCATGGTCTTAGACTTGGGGTACAAAGACATGGTTCTTGCTCGCATGGAGCTTTCAATCTAGAATGCAAGGTGATGAACACCTAAATCACAAGGCAAGGACTAAGGTTTGTTTTTGCTTTTTCCTGAAAAGGTTATTTTTTAGGGGTGCCTGGGTGGCTTAGTCAGTTAAGCATCTGCTTTTGGCTCAGGTCATGATCCCAGGGTCCTGGGATCAAGCCTCATGTTGCGGGGGGTGGGGGGGGGCGGTGTCTCAGCTCAGCAGGGAGCCTGCTTCTCCCTCTCCCTGTTCCTGCTACTCCCCCTGCTTGTGCGCTCTCTCTCTCTCTGTCAAATAAATAAATAAAATATTTTAAGAAGCTTATGTTTTATTGTTTTCTTATTATAAAGCCATAGGATGTCTACCGCAGAAAAATCAGACAACATAAACAGTGATGTTCGGAGAGGAAAGAATTTAACAATACGCAAGATGATAATAAAATCTGATCATTCCAGGGAGACATGAGGGCATATCAGATGTTGAATTGTGTACCCCCCAAATTTGTATGTTGAAGTCTTAACCCCCAGGGTCTCAGAATGTGCCCTCATTTGGAAATAGTTGTTACAGATGTAATTAGTTACGATGAGGTCTTCTGGAATAGGGTGGGCACTTAATCTAATATGATGGGTGTCCTTGTGAAAAGAGGACATTTGGACACAGAGAGAATGAGGTGTGAAGATGAAAGCAGAGGCCAGGCTGATGCATCTAAAGGCCAAGGAACACCAAGGATTGCCAGCAAACCCCCAGAGGCTGGGGGAGCGCCCCAGAGCCCACATCTTCCTCACCCTGCTGCACCGTCATTGCAGACTTCCAGTCTCCGGAACTGGGAGACAATACATTTCTGGTTTTCAGATGCGCAGTTTGGGGTGCTTGGTTATAGCGGCCCTCACAAGCTAACAGCGGTCGTGAAGGATCCAGAACAGGGTGCTGAAGGGGTGAGAGAGGGTCTATGAGGCCATGGATTGGCATTGGCCCCCGAGTGACGGGGAGTCAGTTGTGCCAGCTGTCAGGAGAGAGTGTTCCTGCGCCGTGGTCCCAATGCGAGAGCGGGTGAGACCCGTTCCCGGGACTGAATGAAGCTGGGATGTGGTGAGGAGGAGGACTCCAGTGTCTTGTCAGAGCTTTACGTGTGCCAGCTAATTTAATCCTCATGACAAATCTGCCTTTAGAGAGGAGGCAGGGAGAGGTCCAGTAATGGCTCCAGAGTAGAGGAGCCCATAGTGCCAGCCCGTGGCCCTGGGACACCTGCTTTCGATCTCATGTCCTTCCTCCTGGCCCTCTCACCTGAGGTATGGTGTCAGCCTGCAGAGGGCTTCGGCGCTAAGACAGGGCTTGAATCACTCTGAGCACAGCGAGAAGAGCTGGAGGTTTTATTCAAGCGAGTGACATGATATGATTTACGTTTTAAAGGGCTCCTGTAGTGAAAAGAAGGGCCATCTGTACCCCAATGTTCATAGCAGCAATGTCCACAATAGCCAAACTGCAGAAAGAGCCAAGATGCCTTTCGACAGACGAATGGTTAAAGAAGATATGGTCCATATATACAGTGGAGTATTATGCCTCCATTAGTTAGGATGAATACCCAACTTTTGTATCAACATGGACGGGACTGGAGGAGATTATACTGAGTGAAATAAGTCAAGCAGAGAGAGTCAATTATCATATGGTTTCACTTACTTGTGGAGCATAAGGAGTAACATGGAGGACATTGGGAGATGGAGAGGAGAAGTGAGTTGGGGGAAACTGGAGGGGGAGACAAACCATGAGAGACTGTGGACTCTGAGAAACAAACTGAGGGTTTTGGGGGGGATTGAGGGTTGGGTGAGCCTGGCGGTTGGTATTAGGGAGGGCAGGTATTGCATGGAGCACTGGGTGTGGTGCATAAGCAATGAATTTTGGAACACTACATCAAAAACTAATGATGTGTTTTATGGTGATTTACATAACACAATTAAAAAAAAATGAAAAAAAAAAGTCTCCTTTTAGTGTCTGTGAGGTTAACCGAAGAATCATGTGCTAATGATAAGTTAGTTCCAGGATGGAGTAAAAAGGTGCATGAGGTATGGCCTGGCCTCTGAGGAGACAGACCAGCCAAAGGAGAACCATCACCAGAGCAGTTACATAGCAGCCTGTGCACAAGGACAAGGGACATGGGGGGAAGGGGACAACCATCCGGAGGGCCAGGTATAGCCTCACGGGTCACCTGTGTCAGAAATGAGGAGAGTGGGCCCGTGTCAGGGCAGGGCAGGAGGCTTAATGTTGGCTTTCTGAAGGATCGTCACAGAGTTTTCTGATCTCCTGATCCCTTTGCAGTGGTTCCCTGCAGTCTAGAATTGCCCAGGGTTCTTCCAGAAACACTGCTGCCTGGCTCCCACCCCAGAAATTCATTTAATTGGCCTGAGGTGTTGTCTGGAGATGGGCATTCTGTAAGGCTCCCCTGGTTGGTTCTAGCAAGGCCCAGGTGGGTCCACATGCCACCAGGGAAGACTAAAGTGGTGGGTGTGGAAAACCAGGTATGTCCTGTGATGATTGATTTTATGTGCTACGGGATGCCCATATAGCTGGTGAAACATTTCTGGATGTATCTGAGAGACAGTTTCTGGAGGAGATCAGCCTTTGACTCTGTAGACTGAGGAAAGAAGGTCCTCCTTCCTCATGTGGGTGGGCGTCTTCTGATCCCCTGAGGGCCAGAGTAGAACGGATAGGCAGAGGAAGGGTGAGCTCACTGTCTTTGCTGGAGCTGACACCCAGTTTCGATTCTCGCACATTGGTGCTCCTGGTCCTTGAGTTTTGGATGCAGAGTGGGGTTTACTTGATTGGCCCCTCCACCCTGATTCTTGGGCCTTCATACTCAGATTTAATTACACCTCTGGCTTTTCTGGGTCTCCAGCTTGACGACAGCAGACTCTGGGACTTCTCGGCCTCTGTAACATGGGAGCCAGTTCCTGTAATAAATCTGGATTTTCATATGTATCTGTAGATGTCCTAGTTCTGTTTCTCTGGAGAACCCTAATACATTGTCATTTCCCACATGGGGCCACAAGTCTGACAGGTACCTCCTGTTTCTCTCTTTGGGCAGGTAGCTGGGCCTCTTGGCAGCTGTCTCCTGCAAATAGTGACTATGGATGCTGTCGGTCTGGAGACACCCTCTGGGATACTTGTCTGAGCAGCCTTCCTCAGAAACTGTCCCAAGGACACTGAGAAATGAACCAGGCTTGTTAGGGAGGTGACGGCTTTTATTTGATAGGTAATCATAAGCATGGTGAAAACGCAGAGAAGCAATGGGAACATAGGTTAGGGGTGGTGAGCGTTCCTTCCTGGCTCTCTTTCCTCTGTGTAATTCCTCTGAATGTTCGCTTTATTGATGCAAACAGGGACTTGGGGCATTTTCTTTCTCGGTTGGAAATTTACTGGAGAGAACAAAATGTACGAGAAAACATGCTTGTAAGTGACTATTGACAATATCCATATTCATTACCCTCAGATTATGTTAATCAAAGATAGTTTTGGAAGCTCTCTGCTGTTGTCTTTCCAAGATGAGCAACAAATGTGTGTTGTGCTTTCTCTGGCACTTTTATTCAGGTTTCTCAAAATACTTCACAGCTATAACTAAGAAAGGCTTAAAGGGCCTCTGGGAGGGGAGAGTCATCATTGTGGTGTTTGCTGGTGTGCTTGAGGGTTCAGCGGACTCCAAGTCTAATGATGGTAAAAGCAGGTTTGTGTCAGGATGAAAATAATCATGGCTTAGAAGTTCACTGAATAGGGGCGCCTGGGTGGCTCAGTGGGTTAAAGCCTCTGCCTTCGGCTCAGGTCATGATCTCAGGGTCCTGGGATAGAGCCCCGCATCGGGTTCTTTGCTCATCGGGGGGCCTGCTTCCCCCCCTTTCTCTGCCTGCCTCTCTGCCTACTTGTGATCTGTCTCTCTCTGTGTCAAATAAATAAATAAAATCTTAAAAAAAAAAAAAAAGAAGTTCACTGAATAGGTAGGATTATCCAATTAGGTTGGAGCCTGACTTTGGAAATGAGGAGAGGAAGGAAATGAAGGCTAACAAAACAGTAAACAGCCAAACATCATTTTGGCTTGATTTTGCAAATACACCAAGGGATTACAAAAATCCCTCTGTGACATCCCCGGAGAATAGCTATCCAGCATTTGCTGGAACATCTGGAGCAGCAGGGAACATGGGCTGATGGAAGCAGACCCTTCACCCTGTCCTGAGGTGGGGAGTCAGGATTGCTGCAAAATTCTAATCAATGTCCCCTGGCAAAACGAGGTTACTGTCCGGCTAAAAGGTGCCTGGTTTGATGAGCCCCACCTGGAGGATCTAGAGGAGCCCTCTGAGGTCTGCCCTACTCCTGTATCCTGGGGTCTGCAGCTAACCCTCCTCCCCACTAGCCTCCTACTTCTCCGCCTCTGGGCTGAGCTTCTGGCTCCTAGTTAAGAACACAAGTCAGGAGTTGAGTTCTCCGGGTTCGAGTGCTAGCTCTGCCCTTACTAGCTAAGTGACCTTGCATGGAGCCTTTCTGTGCTTCAGTTTTGCCATCTATAAAATGGGATAATAATGGTACTAGCTCCTCGGCTTATGGCGAGGAGCAGAGGAATTCACAAGTGTGAAGCTTTTAGCACAGTGTATGCTGGGTGTCTGAGTCCCAGGGTCTGCCCTAACAGAACATCCTAGTAGATGGAATTGACATCTGTGTCCGGGTAGCTTTCTCCTGTCGTCCCCAGTTTTGCTCTCTGTATCTATACAGATTAGGGTTAATCTGCTTACAGGAAAAGTCTTCAGGGTTTCGAAGACAACTAACATAACTCTTGGGAGTTTTAGCCTCTCCAGACTAAACATCTTCAATTTCTTCAGTGATCAGCAGTGTCTCACATGGTACAGCTTCTAAATCAATCACATTTTGATTTATACTTCTTGGGCAGGCTGCAGTGTATCATTGTTGACATTTTGGGACCATGGCAAAGCAGTAAGGAAGATGTTTTTGATCAGTCTAGCGCTGTGTGTGTCTTAAGTTACACAATGCTGGTCCCTGACAAATCAACTCAGAGATACTGTCGACCTCAAAAGTAGGGTTCCTGACTTAAGATGGCTAATCTTCCCAGTTAGTCTTTGTGAAATGCTGGATTGATCGAACCCACTTCAAGTATCTTGTGGTCACCTACCGTATAACTTAACAACATGCTACCCCATTTATATTGTATGTGGAGCCTGAGGCCAGCTGGCTTTTTTTTTTGCTAAGAATGTTTCTAAAGAGGGGTCTGGATCTATGACAGTTGAGTAGCTAAGCAAAAATGTTGTTTCCATTCAGTTTCCTTTTCAAATACTGTTGTTTCTTTTTCTGTTTCTAAAATGTTATTGAGTGCATTAATCAGCTTTTGCTGCCATCGCAAACGACATCAAATTTCAGTACGTTACAACAATGACATTTATCTCTTGCTATGACTCTACTCCAGGCTGTGGATTGGCTTCAAGGTTTTTCCTCACTGTGGACGGCGAGTCTCTGCATATCTTCTCAGACATGAGATTCAGGCTAAAGGAGCAATCCCTAGCTGACACAGGCTGTTGTTTTGTGGCACAGGCCAAGAAGAGGGTCTGGTGGAAATGTATGAAGCTTATTCTGCTTTTGGCTGGAGCTGGAACTCCATGGATTTTCTATGGGTTAAGGTGAGGCACATGACCAAGCTCAAAGTTAATGGGGTGGGATGTAGAGTGCTGTCATTGAAGACAGGTAAGTCAGATGGCAAAGGGTGAGGTTGTATACTTTTCTTATAAAGGAAGATATGAAAAGCTGTGACAGTAATATAACTTCTCTCACTATGTACTACTATGTACTAGGCAAAGCAACTGCATTATAATTTTTTTTGAGGCTAGTTTTTCTGGAATGGGTAGAAGTCCGTGTGTCCGGTATATAAACTTAGAGACTCTGATTTGCTCATTTCTGTACTTCCACAATTAATTCTCTAAAAGTATGAATATTGATTTCCTTTAATGACGAGTATAAATCCAAATTTATCTGCTTTTTAAATATATATATATTTTTATTTCTTTTCAGTGTAACAGAATTCATTGTTTTTGCACCACACCCAGTGCTCCATGCAAAATTCATCTGCTTTTGAGAGACACCAAGCACAACAAAACAATGGGAAGTCATTCTAACCTCGAATGCTAGAGATATATATATATATATATGTGTGTGTGTGTGTGTGTGTATATATATATACACACACACACATATATATATATTAATATATTTAACCTTATGAAGATAATTTATTTTTACCTGGTCTAGGACAACATTTCTGATTTTAACATTTCCCATTCTGCTTCTTTGTTTGTCAACAGAGAATATTATCTATGTACATATTTGGCAGAAACTGTTGTGAAAATACTCTAAGGGGAATGACTGGCATCTACTTAGTGGGAAAATTGAGGAGAAGCACTAAGATACCACATCTTTCCTCCAACACCCCAGTCAGAAAGGATCTCACAGCCTGATGTCAACTTCCACTCTTCCCTCCCACCAATCCAAGGTCCAGGGGCTCTGGTCTCTGTGCGGGATCCTGTGTTACTTATTGTACATATGGCAATATGAACAAAACCAGAGCCCGGGGAAATGCAAAACTCTGCACTATTCAAATTCTGTTGGGTGAACACTTCTTTCAGAAGGGACAAATCACACAGAAAATCAGCTAATTTTTCCATGCCATTAGAAAAGATTTAAGAAATTGCATTAAATTAATCATTGCCAAAAGTATTTAATGAGTTTCTACTATGCGCTTAGTTCAATGGTAGCTGTTGTGGCCATAAAAGAAACTACTACAAGGCACAGAATATCAGGGATGGGGCTTGAGCCTCCATCTTCAAAGGCAACTGCACAGCATCTTCTCTCCTCTCCTCCTGACCCCCTCTAATAAGGATCCATGTGATTACATCAGACCATTCATTTAATAGGGATAATATCCCCATCTTGAGATCCTTAATTTGATCACCTCCACAGGATCCCCTTTATCATGTAAAGGAACCTAGTGACAGGTTTTAGAGATTAGGTGTGGACATCCTTGGAGGGGTCATTCTTCAGCCCACACGCCTTTTTCATACTCTTTAGACATATCTCTTCATAGGCCCACACTATGGCATACTTTCACCTCTTTCTTCTTTTTCTGAAAATACTTGGCTCAGGCTTTCTCCATTCCCTCTCTTCAGAGTTCCATCCCTAATTACCAACTAAAACTTAACCAAAACTATGTTTGCCCACGGTTCCTTTAAGAATACTCTCAGTAGGGGGCGCCTGGGTGGCTCAGTGGGTTAAAGCCTCTGCCTTCGGCTCAGGTCATGATCTCAGGGTCCTGGGATCGAGCCCCGCATCGGGCTCTCTGCTCAGCAGGGAGCCTGCTTCCTCCTCTCTCTCTGCCTGCCTCTCTGCCTACTTGTGATGTCAAATAAATAAATAAAAATTAAAAAAAAAAAGAATACTCTCAGTAGAGTAATTTACTCAGCTACTTTCAGCTACTTTTATTTTTATTTTTATTTTTTTTAAGATTTTATTTATTTATTTGACAGAGAGAGATCACAAGTAAGCAGAGAGGCAGGCAGAGAGAGAGGAGGAAGCAGGCTCCCTGCTGAGCAGAGAGCCCGATGCGGGAGCTGGATCCCAGGACCCCGGGATCATGACCTGAGCGGAAGGCAGAGGCTTTAACCCACTGAGCCACCCAGGCGCCCTACTTTCAGCTACTTTTAGATGAGCAGCTCTGGGGCCTGAGCACTGAAGGGACATACCCAAGGCCACGCACCAGGTAATGTGGTGATGTGGGTCTTTCTTCCTCCACCCTAGGCCTTCCCTACTGCTCCACATTTAAGAAACTAATAATACACCATATGTTAATTAATTGAATTTAAATAAAATTAAGTTAAATTACAAAAAAAAAGAAGGTGAATGGAGCTACCTATATTTTCTTTGTATGATGTCACTCCCATGCCAGGCTTGGGATGATCCCCAAAGGAAAATAAGCAGAACCCTACCTGGTGGCTTGGCCTCACTGGGCATTTCCTCCCCCCAGTTTCGAGAAGTATGGCTCCTATAGGAGTCTTCCAAATGCTGTTACTCACATGATGATCCAGCTAGCTTCCCCAGGTTGCTCAGGAAAATCCTTCAGTAGGTGCATCCCTGCAGCTGCTCTCCCCAGAGAGGCTAAATACAAATCCACAACTGCGTAACCAACTTTGTGCCTTTGGGGGGTGGAGCTCATATTTGAAACTGTTTTGTTTTCTTTATTCACCATGTCTTAACCGATACCCAGGACTCCTTTGTACTGTGGATTCAGTATTCCAGAGGCCAGTCACCTGTCTCTTTGAGTTTCCATCCACTGCCCCCAAAGGAAATTTCTACTCTTCTAAAGGGTCTGCGTTTTAAATCAGATCATTTCAAGTGGACCGTTCAAGTTTTGATAATGGCCATTTTTATGTAATACAGCCATAAACAGACAAGTGCACAGAATCTTAATTTTAATCGATGTAGGTCATTGTCCATGCTCCATGAACTTCCAGCTCTGAACAAAGCCTGACTCCACACCCCCTGCCCCACTCTCCTCTTCGTTTGTACTGTTCTCAATACACACCATCTGCTTCAATGGGCTTGGAGCATGTAGTAAATGTCTGGCGGCATGTGTGCAAGATGCAGGGACAGAAGGAGGAAGAAGATGGCCCTGTTCCTCCAGGAGCTCCCGAGTGGCCCAGGAAGGTGGGCCTGCCAAGGACGTGACCAGCGAGTGTGATACAGTATGTCTCCCCACTGATTACAATGACTTCACTTCTTAGCCTTTCTTTTTGCTGTTTTTTTCACCTTTCCCCCACAGCCCTCCACATTTTCCTGTCCTTTTGGAATCCAACTCGTCCTCCATCTGCCATTAAATGTGTGTTAACCACTTGGGCCTCCTCTTCTCTGATTTCCTATGGAGCCCCCAAGTCCACATGTATTTTTCAATTGCCTTGCACAGATTGTTATACACTTGGGGACCAGGGTCTCCTTAAAACCCTTTAATTTTTTAAAGAAAATGAAATCCAAACTCCTACACAGTCTGGTGTCTACTTCACCCCTGAATTCATCTCTGCCAGCCTTCTCTTTGGTGCAGCCATGCTGTCCTCCTTTCTGTTCTTCAAACACAGGAAATTATTATTTCAATGGCTGTACTTCTTTCTCGACCTGGGATCCCCTGCTCCAGGTCTTTGCATGGCTCTGTCCTTCTCGTGATTCCAGTCTCAGCTGGGATGTTGCCCTGCAAGAAGACACCCTCCTGAGCTACCTAAGCTAAAAGTTAGCCCTGTCTTTTGTACTCTTTCCCTCGTGTTCTTTCTATCTATCCATCCATCTGTCCATTTATCTACATATTTTTGAGAAATTTATCCCTATTTGATATTTATTTGTTTCTGTCTTCATTGTCTATATTCTCCCTCTAGACTGTAAACTCCTTGAAGGTAGGGGTTTTGTCCATCTTGTGTTTTGCTGAATCCATAGTGACCACAGCAGGAACTGGCACATAGGAGGTAATCAATAAGTACTTGTAAAGTAACAATTCCTCCACAGTGGTTAAAAGACAGTTGGGCATAAAGTATTTCTTTATAAAAGATATAATTTATAATAGCAGTGTTTTTTAAAAAAAAGATTTTATTTTATTTTATTTATATGACAGAGAGAGAGACAGCAATAGAGGGAACACAAGCAGGGGGAGTGGGAGAGGGAGAAGCAGACTTCCCACTGAGCAGACAGCCCCGCTGATGTGGGGCTCAGTGCCAGGACCCTGGGATCATGAACTGAGTTGAAGGCAGAGGTCTAATGACTGAGCCACCCAGGCACCCTGTAATAGCAGTATGTAATAATCCTTGCAATCTTGAGATATCATTGCAATGTAAGATGATTTTCTTTGTTAATTATCCTTTGTGCATAAAATCACAGAACACAGAACTTGAGAAATCAACTGGTCCAAGTCTCAGATTTTACAAATGAGAAAATTCTCTTTTTGCTGAATGCTTTCACAAATCCCTTTGGGAAACTAAATTATCTATATAAGTAAGTATGTCTAATTATAAATAAATTATCTCTCTATGTTTTTGATTCTTTTATATTCATTAAGTCAAGAGAAGACTGAATGAGAAATACACAATATTAAAATATTAAAATCCACTTAAGGTTAGAGTTGTACTTTTTGATATGGATGTTCCACGCAGCAACTAGTAGACCTTCGTCTTTTTCCCAACCAGAGCAGCAAAAACCTCTTAAATTACAGAGTATACACCATAGAAATATATTTTTTAGTTTGGTTTATTGCTTTTTTTTTTTTTTCCCATCTGGGAGGAAAATAGTTGAGACTTTTGATAGCCTGGGAATTTAACATGTTTTCGAAAAATAGAGATGTGCTTTGCCCTGTGGGTGTACTATTCATGTCTAACTTCTGAGCCTTTTTTGCGAATGGTGTCTGTGCAGGGTTGGTTAGTCTGTAGGCCCTCGGTATTTTCTGGATCCACAGCCCAGAAAATTCTTCTTCGGGGTAGATTCTTTTCCTGACTGTTATCAGTCATTTCCTTAGGAAATCTGAAAGCTGGGGCTGCATCTTTCAATGCCAATAGCACTAATTCACAGCACTAATTCAGTTGGAGACTTTGAAATGAATTTCCAACCCACAAGCTATTCAACTGAAAAGTGCTTGCTACCAAACTGTTGAGTTCAAATTTTTCCAGACTGCAAATTCTTGAGTTTGAATGTATTCCTCATAGAGCACAGTAAAAAGCAACTGTTAACACAAATACAAATGTTCAACAGTATGAGACAATATGTCCATTATCACAAGTATTCAAAGAAATGCCAAAAAAGGGAGACATTTTCACTTATTAACATGGCAAAGGCTTAAAAAAAACACTCATTCCTGATGGTGGGGATACTGCCATACACTGATGATGGGAGTATAAACTGTCATAAATGTTTTTGGAAAGTAAATATATCATGTGGAAATATTCAGATGCAAATTTTTTTTCAAGAGCATCTACTGCAGTATTATTTATAGTAGTAAAAACTGGAGACAATCTAAGTGCCCAAAACTAAGGATGGATTTCAATTATGAGCTATTCAAAGAATAAAATACTAAGCAAACATTAAAATGTGATTCTAAAATAATATTTAATGACACAAAAATTAACTAAAGTTACTATAAACAAAAAAGATAGAACTGAGTATTGAATGTGATCCAATTTCATTCTCTCCTTCTGAAGGCAATGTGCCAAAATGTTAAAAATATGGACCGAAGTGTGGTGGTAGGAATGATTTCTATCTCATTTTTTTTCTGTGGGCAGCATGTATCCCTTTAAAATAAAAAAAGAAATATTTAATTAAAAACCAAAACAGAACACAGACGTTCCCAGAATGATGAGCCTGATTTTACTTCTGGCCATGGAGAGATAGCCTTGATTTCTGTAGTTGCATGTCGTGTCTATGCATCCTTATTATGGAAAACTGTTTTAGGATCTGTTCTCCCATAAAATGAGATTAGCCGCTATCGTTACCATTATTCTCACTTTGGAGATAGAATTTTCAGGCCCAGGGAAAGCTTGGACTTGGTTACAGAATCAGCTTCACACAGCAAGTCTGGAGTACCCGAAACCTGGAGGTGGGATTTTCCCAGTTGCTCCACGAAGCTCAGAACAGCCTCCCGCTGGAAAGACGGTATCAGTCCCTCAAGCAAATACCTTAGTCCTATCACTTTGCTTTCTCATAGCTTCGTTTTCTTTCTTTCCATATTGATCATCCCCCAAAGGCAACTAATTCTGATAATTTCATGAACTGTTGTAAAAAATTCCAATTATTTCTACTATATTCATCTTATAAAACAAGTAAAAACACTCTTCTTCACCCGAACACCACACCTTCTTTAGCTATTGTCACACTTAAACTCCTGTCCTGGGGACTATCGCCACTTCTTTGTATCTTATCAGTCATTGAGACTCTCCATTCTGCCTTCCACATCTTTCTTGCCACCAAAAGAGGTCATCAATGTCTTCCATGTTGCTAAATCCAGTGAACATATTTTAGCCCTCCTCCCTCTCACCTGAGCTGTCAGAGGTATTCAACACAGTTGTTTAAGTTCCTCTTCTCAAAACACTCCCATTTTATCCCTAAGAGATTTGGATTTCATCTTATAGCAGTGAGAGTTATGGATTTTGTGTGTGTGTGTGTGTATGTCACATGCAAACTGGACGGTGACCTCCTATTATTTTTTTGAGAATAAGCTCTTGTGTTTTTTTTTTTTCTTATTCAGTGTAATGAGATTTTAAAAGGAAGAACACATCCCCCTTTACAGCTTGTAGGCTTTTAGTTCTCAATATGGAGTCTACACAATGAGGTTCCGGTGTGACCGTGTATTGGTGTGAGTCAATATCAAGAAACCATTGTGTCTTGATGCCTGGAATGTCTTTGCTGAAAGAGTGGTCCCTAAGTGTAAAGAGACATGAAAAAGAAATGTGAGAATTTGCTTGACAATATGAACAGGAATACAAATAATCCTTGAGGTAGAGCATCCAATGGTTTACAAACTTTCGTGTCCACCTGGACTGTCTGGCCATCTCTGCACCTGACTCATGCTTGAAGCTGACCTGTCTGAGGCTGTTGCCCTCCTTGAGATTGAAGCACAGGTTGAAAGTGTACAGTCCACTTGCCAAGCGAGGCTGGTACACCTGCTGCCCTGGTGTCTTTGACCTCTTCCCTTCCCTCAGAAGACACCCGCCCAGATCTGACCTATTCTTTTATGCCTTCTCTACGGAAGGCCATGGTGCCTGCTGTTTAGAATCAGCCCAGGAAGAGCCCATTGCTCTATGTTCTGCATCAGTGAGGTCCATGAGTACATGGTCCTTTATCTGTAAGAAGCATAATCTCTCTAGAACCAAGCGAGGTGGGGAAAGAGATATGCCAAATTGCGGTTCATATTTTGGCAGCTGAAGAGTATCCCAACAAATGAGCCTCTGGACTCAGAACCTGGTATCCAGAATGCTTAATTAGTTCTACCTCCCATAGGCAAGGGCTGAACATGTAAGTCCTTCTTGCCTGTGGTTTGGGTCAGACCGGAACCCCCATTCCATTCAGTTTGTGAGGAATCTCCAAGTAGAAAAGGGTGAACTACCCTTGGGCATGTCAAAGGTTTGAAACAGCTTCCACTACTGTTTTGGATTCTGAGTCTTATTCTGTTTCCAGTAGAAAACGTGTTAAATAGACAAAAAGAGAGTTTCCTATTGCGATGCTTAAAAATGATATGTTAAGAGGTGATATACCTAAAATACAAATCATAGAACTTAAATAAGAGTGTCTTCCCTCTCTGTCTTCTATGTTTGCACACCTGAGGTAGAAATATTTGCCCATTTCCACCTATGTGCCAGATACTGCCCATGCCTTGTCTTGGGTAGTCCTCACCTAAATAATAGCATCACTTATATGATACACACACATGCACACACATATATTGCATTTTAAAAAGAGATTTATTTATTTAAGAGAGAGTGTGAGAGTAAGTGAGTGCAAGTGGGGGAGGGGCAGAGGGAGAGAAAACCTTAAGCAGAATCCTCACCCAGAGCAGAGCCCAATGCGAGGTTCAATCCCACAGACCCTGAGATCATGACCTGAGCCAAAGTCAAGAGTTGGACGCTTAACTGAGTCATCCAGGCATCCCTATATTACTTTTACAATAACACTACTCTCACTAATATTTTTAACCACCTCCACATTAAGTAGGGGGAAACTGAGGCACAGAACAATGAATGCAGCTACTAAATGGCAGAGCTGAGCTTTCAGTGCAGGCAGTGTAGCTCCAGAACAGTGAACCAGCTGGAGTAGCCCTGTTTGGTAGAGCTCTGTGGTGATAGAAATGTTCTTTGGTGCTGTCTGCTATGGGTGCTTTTGCTGGTAGCCACTAACCACATGGGTCTATCAGGTATTGAAATGTGGCTAGTGCCACTGAAGGAATGAATTTTAAGTTGTATTTAGTTATAATCAATTTAACTTTAAATGGCCACATGTGGCTAGAAGCTATATAACCTGCACTTAATAACTTCCAAAATAACATTGGAAAGGTAATGGTATCCTTTACAGAAGAGGACACCGAGTGTTAGAAAAGTTAGGGGATTTATCCAACGCTTTGAAGCTAGAATGTGGAAAAGCCAAGATGCCAGCCTCTAACACCACATACTTTGGTCACCAGAGATGCACACCCTGCCCTCTGGCTCTGCATCTCTTTCCAAAGAGGATCGGAAAGCATATCTTTCTTCCTTCACCCTTATCAAAGTCTTTTTCCCTTCCTCTATTATGAATGCAGTAACAGTAGAAGAGTAGCACATGGCAGCAGAACATCATGCAACATGTGTGGGGGAGGGGGCGTGGTCCCGTAGAGTCTAATTGGCCAAACTGTAATAGCTTAACTTGATAGTAAGCGGTGAGCGGTGTACTCATTCTAAACATTCTTGAATGCTTATCCCAAGCTAGTCTTTTGTTGTCTTTATCTTCTCTGGTATTCTTTTCTCCAACCCACCCCAATTCTCCCATCATTGGTAATAAAATATGTGTTGCAGAATCTAACAACCTTTGATTAAAAGTATTACAGTTTTATCTACTTCAAGGTTTGCTATTTGCTCCCCTACTCCCAAAACAAACTTCTTCCAATTAGGTTCATGTTGGCTAATACTATTATTAAAGAAAAAAATACAACCTTAAATTAAGGGTTTAGAAGACTGTCACTTTTTTTAAAGCATGGTTTTGAATAAACCAACCTTATGTTAACTCATGGTGAGCCAGACATAGTGTCTTGTACCCAGTAATCTCTCAAAGATTAACATTTCATTGATTGGCCTTTTTCTACCTTCCATTAGTGACTTAGGAATTATCTGAATAAGAAACCTCAATTTAACCATTGGGCATGAACAGAGAAAACAGAACTTTGTTCAACAACAACAAAAAACCCAATTCAAATACTGGTGCACCCAGGCTTAAAGCACCCAGGCAATCTTTTTTGGCTTCAAAAGAGAAGAAATGCTGTCACTTGTCAGATAGCAGTCTGCCCATCTGATCACAAGATATGATCACTGTCTTATCTGGAGACAAAGACTCACGCAGGTCCCAGACAGGAGGAGGCAGAATCTAATGTTTCCGGGGGGTGGGGGTAGGAGTACACCAGTATTTCCAATGACCTGGAAAGTCAGAGTCCATTGAAAAGCAGCTTGAGAAGAGGCAGATGCAGGACTCTTTTAGGACATTATAAAAATGGAGAGAAAGGACATCTGTATTTGGGTCTTCTTGATTCTTCTACTTCCCCTGTGACAGACCCTAGACTTGGGGAATCTCAAATGATGATTGAGTTATGCCAGTATAGCCAACCTGATGGTACTTAGAAACCCAGAACATTAATGTAAGTTAGTTTTCTCACGTCCACTGACTCATTTAGAGGGAACGAGTTCATATGGTAGCACAAGAAAAGAGAAAAGAAGGCATTTTATAATTTCTCAAGGCATGACCTCTAGCACTGTAGTTTTAAATAGTTTTCTACTCCCAATCAGACCTACAAGCCACTTCCTGGAGCAATCCCACTGTCAAACTGTGCTGTTCCCTTGAGCATCCACCTAGGAAGCAATCAGATGGAAGGATCCTCATACAGATGGGCAGCTGGCTCTAGAAGGCGATTTGGATCAGTTTTTCATGAGCCCAGTCATTTTTCTTTTTCACCTTAAAGGCTGAACTTGAACTAGTATTGTTGGTGAGAGGCATAGCACCATGAATAATATCATACGGAAGTGGATGAGGCACATGTCTCCTCGGTCTTTCAAGCTAGACTCCCGAGAGTTCTCAACTCTTTAGAATCATTTATAAGCATTTGAGTCACCTGGGAGCTTCTAAAAATCACAATGTCCAGTCTCACTTCCAAGGGTTTTTTTAAATATTTATTTGTTTTTTAAAAAATATTTATATTTATATTTAATTGGTCTGAGGTGGGAACCTGGCATTGATGAAGTTGGAGAGCTCCCCAGGTGATCCCAGTGCACAGCCAGAGCTGAGACCAACATATAGAGCAACCAGCAGCCTCAGGCTGTCAGGAGCCCTTTTTCCTTCCCTTCCCCCTCCTCAATGTCTACTGCAGTGACTCAATGAGCCAAACAGGTAGCTTCTACTTTCTGAAGTGTGTGGGAGGGTTTTTTCTTTTATGAACATGAAAATATTTTCCATCCGTTAGAAACAGAACAATCTATACCTATTGTAAATAATTCCAAACAATTTGGAGGTCTAAAAAACAAAGTCAAAACCACTCATTATCTTCCACTAGAGATAAGAACTCGATTTTGGTATATGACTTTCTAGAATGTTTTCTAGACATAAGTATTTTTTTTTATCCGTACAGACACACACACACACACACACACACACACACACTTTTACAAAATTGAGACACTATTTTATTATCTTTCTTTTTTTCACTTAGTGTATCAGAGGTATCATTCTATGACAGTAATGTAGATAAACACCCCTTTAAAGAACTGTAGGAGTTGTTCATTTTATGTATATTCAATAATTAGTTTAATTTTTTTTTACTGGAAATTGAAGCTCTTCTCATTATGTTGCTCTAATAAACAATGCCTCAGTGGACATATATTTTGCAGACACTTTTGTATAATCCCTTACTTTAAGTTCCTAAAAGTGGAGTTACCAAGTTAATGGGTACGTATCTTTGATGTTATGAGGCCTTTGCCAAACTGTCCTCTCAAAAGATTGCATCAGTTTACATGATCCCCAGGATAACATGCCTGTGCCCATTTCCCATCAGTCTTAACAGTCTCTGAAATAGGTAGAAACCATAAAACAAAAATCTGCCTCTGTAAAACTGGATTCAAGCTGCATTTACTTAGTGCCTAATACGTGTTGGGTGCTAAGAGCACCATGACATGTAAGCCAGAGTTCTTGCTTTCTTCTACTTCGTGCTTCTGGGTAGTTTAATGTATATAAATACCATGTGAGCATCTTGATAAAATGCAGTTTCTGCTTCTGTAAGTCCGAGATGGGGCCTGTAATTCTGTATTTCTTTTTAAAAAGGATTTATTTACTTATTTGGGGGGGGGGAAGGGAAGAGAGAGAGAATCCCTAAGCAGATTCCCCATTGTGGGGGGAGCCTGACAGAGGGCTCCATCCAATGACCCATGAGATCACAACCTGAGCTGAAACCAAGAGTTGGACACTTAACGGACTGAGCCACCCAGGCGCCTTGTGATTCTGCATTTCTAAGAAGCTTCCAGAAGGTGCCTGTGCCTGTACTGTTGGTCTGCATCTAGCAGCAAGGCTCCATCCTACCTCTGGGTCTTTGCAATAGCTGTTCCCTTTGCCTGCTTTGTTCTTCCCCTTCTTTGCTTAGCTCAATTGTTCCCCTACCTGGCTGCACGTGAGAATCATGTAGGAAACTTAAAAGAAACAAAAGTACAAACACAGCTCTTCAGCCTTGTCTATGGAGCTACTGAGTCTATATCTCTGGGAAGAATCAGTATTTTAAACAAAACCACAGACCAGACTATTGGAACTGCTGATTAGGTTGTTCCTACTGATCCCCAGGTCTCAGTCTGCATGTCGCTTCTGTTCTATGAGTGGGTTTGGATTCTACCCCAACTGTCAACTTCCGTAGCACTCTGCACTTCTCCTTTGGAGCACCCACTCCATGTAATACATGAATTGTGTCCTTACTCATTGGAGTCTGTGTCCCTTTTAGTCTCTGAGTTCCATGAAGGCAGAGCTGTGTCTCTCTTGGGTACTCAGGGCCTGCTGGTAAGTCGGTGGCACTCAGGACACAGGTAAGAATAAATGAGTAGACATACCTTATAAAACACTTTGTAAAAATTTTCACATTCTACTGTCCTACGTCTGTAAGGCAGGAAGTGCAGGTATGTCCCCATCTCGCAAATGAAAAGACAGAAGTTTGTAGAGAGAAAGTGACTCATTCAGTGTTGACACAGCTTGAGGTGGACCTGGACACTGGCCTTCTGAATACCGGGCCAGCCCCTCTCTGCCTGCCCACGCCCCTCCTCTACAGCTTCTATACTCAGCCCATGTGAAGGACATCTGTTTAAGTGTCCCCAGGGTGACCTTTATTATGGTTTCAGAATTGAAAATGCTAACAGTTATCCCCACCTGACATCCTAGAGAGAGGCACTTAGTTTGAACAGTGACATGAAGAGCACATCCTTTGAGAATAAACAGTGGTTACCCTGGTCACTTCCATGTTACGCTTTTTAAATGTGAGCGGTGGCAGGGGCAGGGGGGGAATAAAACATATGTAGATCAATCAG
The DNA here is from genome assembly GCF_963455335.1 of Martes martes. NCBI lineage: Eukaryota > Metazoa > Chordata > Mammalia > Carnivora > Mustelidae > Martes > Martes martes. The sequence goes on from NC_137888.1 coordinate 93,344,625, forward strand.
CAAAAATCAGCTTCCTCCCATACCCACAGAGGTGGGGGGGGAATCTGAATGAGAGTGAAGACCGGAAAGCAATTTAAGCTCTTTACAAGGAAATCCTTATAATTTCAGGGGCAGAGCCCCAATAGGTGAAAGCTTCAGTCTAGGAAAATGCCAAAGCTGGGTTTGCTGTGGTTTTACTTGGCGATTTTATGTGCAGAGGGGAAAAGAGGAAGACCTGGTGCTACAATTAAATGGTATTTGCGACCAGTGTGTTTAGTGAGGGTGATCTGAAAATAGGTCAATGGATCTCAATTTTTCTAGCCCCCCTGCCACCTTTTACCACAGCACGCATCGCACCACGAATGTGATGGAGCCTTACACCTATGCCTCTCCTCACATGAGATTCATAGAAAATGTAACCAATCCACAGGTATTAGTTAAGAAAAATCAATACAGTGCACTCATAATATGAAGAAGAACTAGAGGACAATTAATTTATAAGAAAAATGCTCTTCAAATTATAGATGCTCAAGCTCCATATAATGAAGTACTCAGACTTGCATCCGAGGGGCGCCTGGGTGGCTCAGTGGGTTAAAGCCTCTGCTTTTGGCTCAGGTCATGGTCCCAGAGTCCTGGGATTGAGCCCCGCATCGGGCTCTCTGCTCAGCAGGGAGCCTGCTTCCTCCTCTCTCTTTGCCTGCCTTTCTGCCTACTTGTGATCTCTGTCAAACAAATAAATAAAATCTTTAAAAAAAAAACAAACAAAAAACAACTTGCATCCGAGCATTCGAGTCCCTGTGATCTCAACAGCCACACATGATCAAGTGTGATTCAAACGCCATGGATGAGCGCTTAGGCGTGAAGTGATTTTGTGAAATGGCGAACAACTCATGTAAAATTCCAAACTAAACCTAATATCGTCTTTCCTTGATTTGTATGTTAGTTGATTTTCTGAAAAATTCAACACATATAAATTTTTGAATTTGAGGTATAATACCCATGCCACAAAATTCGTCCTTTAAAGAGTATAATTCAGCAATTTTTAGCATATTCACAGAGTTGTAGATCATCACAATGACCTAATTTCAGAACATTTTTACCACCCCTCTCCCAAAGGAAATCCATATCCATTAGCAGTTACTGCCTACCGCCCCTACACCTGACTCCCGGAAAACACTAATCTACTTTCTGTCTCAATGGATTTGCTTATTTTGAACATTTTATATAAATACAATATTATAATATGTGGCCTTTTTTGTCTGGCTTCTCTCACAATGTTTTAAAAATTCATCCATATTGTATCATATATCAGAAATTCAATTCTTTTTATGGCTGTATAAAATTCCATGGCATTGATATACCACATTTTCTTTATCCATTCATTAGTTGAGGCCATGTGGGTCATCTATATTTTTTGGCTATTATGAATAAATTGCAATGAGAATTTGGGCACAGATTTTTGCATGGACATATGGTTTCAAGTCTGCTGGCTATATAGTAGGAGTGGGATTTCTGGGTCACATGGCAATCTATGCTTAACATTTTGAGGAACTACCAGACTGTGTTCCAAGGCAGCAGTTGTATTTTACATTCCCATCAGCAATATTTGAAGGTTTCAGTTTCTCTTCATCTTCATCAACACTTGTTATTGTCCATCTTTTTACTATAACTGTCTTAGTGCGAAGTGATATCTCATTGTGGTTTAGATTTTCATTTCCCTAATAAATAATGAGCATCTTTTCACATGCTTGTTGGCCATTTGTATATCTCCTTTAAAGAAATGTCTATTCAAATACTTTGCTCATTTTAAAAATTGGGTCATTTGTCTTTTTATTATTGAATCATAGGTGTTCTTTATATATTCTGGATACTAGACCCTTACCCGTTATATGATTCACAAATATTTTCCCCATTCAATGGGCTGTCTTTTCACTTTGTTAATGGCATCATTTGCATTGCAAAAGTTTTCGATTTTAATGTAGTCTAATTTACCTCTTTTTTCCTTTTATTGTTTATACGTTTGATGTCGTATCTAAGAAACTATTGCCTAATTCAAAGTCACAAAGATTTATGCTTATGTTTTCTTCTAAGAGTTTTATAGTTTAAAACTATAGGTCTTTGATACATCCTGCATTAATTATTCTATGTGATCTGAGATGAGTCCAGCTTCATTCTTTTGCATGTGGATATCTAGTTGCCCCAGTACCATTTGTTGAAAAGACTATTTTTACCCCATTGAATTGCCTTGCTGTCCTTGACAAAATCAACTGCCTGTAAGGTTTATTTCTGAACTCTCAATTCTATTCTTTTTTTTTTTTTTTAATAGGAGGGGCTTTTTTTTTTTTAAATATTTTTTATTTATTTGACAGACAGAGATCACAAGTAGGCGGAGAGGCAGGCAGAGAGAGAGGGGGAAGCAGGCTCTCTGCTGAGCAGAGAGCCTGACTTGGGGCTCGATCCCAGGACCCTGAGACCATGATCTGAGCCGAAGGCAGAGTCTTAACCCACTGAGCCACCCAGGTGCCCCTCAATTCTATTCTATTGATCTGTACATCTATAGCATATATAAAATTTGCACACAACATTTACAAGTATAATGGAATTATGTTCTGGATTCAGACAATTATTAACAGGCTTTCAACTGTATGATTGTTTTGTGGACATTTGAAAGTCATGAGGGAGGGAAGGCAATTCTTCCTAGTGTGGAACTAGGCATAGTTCCACATAGTGTCGCCCATTGCAATATATCTACAATCTAACAAAATGTCAGTGTGCCCCAACCAATTTGACAATTAAAAGGTCTTGTAAATATCTAGAACAACCTGGGTGGCTCAGTGGGTTAAGGCCTCTGCCTTTGGCTCGGGTCATGATCTCGAAGTCCTGGGATCCAGCCGCATTGGGCTCTCTGCTCGGTGGGGAGCCTGCTTCCCCTCTCTCTTTCTGGCTGCTTCTCTGCCTCCTTGTGATCTCTGCCAAGTAAATAAATAAAATCTTAAAAAAAAAGAAAGTTAATGCCACATTTGAGAGCCACTTCTCTAAAGTTACCTTCTGCACTCTTTAGTATCTTTCTTTCTCTGCCTCTTCAGCCCATCTCCTACATGGCTAAAATAGGAGTCTTTCTAGGTTATTCCTTCCTTGAAAGTTTTAATGACTCCTTATGCCCTGTGAGGTGAAGCTCAAACTTTTCAACCTGGACGGACCATTGGCTCCATTACCTTTCAAATCCTCATGCCGCATGCCACCTGGCCTCTGGAACTGGGCTTGCCAGTAGACAATGCCCCTCCGTTGGGCACATTGACAGCTTTTTGGAAATTACATTCATCCTTTGGGATCAGCTTCATTAGCTCCCTGGGAAGACTTGTGGGTCTTCACTCCAGCTGGTGCTTCTCTGCCTTGAGCTCTCAAAACACCTTTGGGAGACTTCCATTCCAGCATTTATCATTTTGAAATGCAAGAGCTGAATTCTCTTTCTGCTGCTGCTCTAAGTGCCCTGCCTTATTCATCTGGGCAACCCTGGTTCCACCTCAGTGCCAAGTACACTGCCTGACATACTGTTGGGGCCAGTGAATTTTGACTGAAAGAATAAATCCGCAGTACTACCATAAGTTCTTATTGCTCCAGGTCTCCTGAGACATTGATTAGCCTTGCAGCTTATAAGGATTTATGACCATTTATTTATATCGTGTACTTGCCTTTATTTGAGAAGATAGATAGGGGTCTTTATGTGTAATTTCACAGAGTAGGTCAGAAAGCTCCTGGTTCAAAACATCAACATTCTCCCCCCACCTTCCCCTGCCACCATCATTATCATCATCAACAACAGAAAGTCTTTTATTTATTTATTTTTAAAGATTATTTCTTTATTTATTTATTTGACAGACGGAGATCACAATTAGGCAGAGAGGCAGGCAGAGAGAGAGAGAGGAGGAAGCAGGCTCCCCGCCGAGCAAAGAGCCCGATGTGGGGCTTGATCCCAGGTGCCCCCAGAAAGTCTTTTAAATACTGGAAATTCTCTAACAGGGCAAAGCCTTTTCGTTTTATAAAGTAAAGAGACAGTTTAAAACCCAAATGTCTCATGTAAGATATTCAAGGACAGTGGAAATGTTTGTTGGAAGATAAGCAGAGGCTATGGATAGATGAGGAGGCCCTGGGGATCTAGAAGGAACTATAGTGCAGAGGTCCCTACAAAGAAACATTTGGAAGACTAAGTTTGTCTGAAGTGGCAACTGCTATGTTTAAGTGACCTGTTTGCAAACATTGGCCCTGGAGTCAACCTTGGACACAAATCCTCCTGTGTCAACTCTGATGCCTCAGCCACTGTTAATCATTTTTTTCCTTGCATGACTTGACACTTTAAAATTAATTTTTTCTTTCTAAAATTAATACACATTAATTGGAAAAATCTTTTAAAAACATGGTTCAGTAAAATGAAGCAACATCCACCATCATGAATTCCACTGCCTACAGATGGCACTGTGAATATTCTGGTGCACATGCTTTCAGTAACTTTTTTTTCTCCCTCGTTTTTTAACCCCTCCTTGGTGTGACTCTGATAGTCAGTCATTGGGGAAAACTGTGAATTTCAAAGCTGAAAAAGGAAAAAAAAAAGCAAGATCAAGAAAAGTATAAACAAAGCTCGTTGCAGAGTTTGTCAGCTATTCTCCATCTGGGACTCTGCTGGGCATGGCTAGGAGAGATTAAAATATTGATTCTATTACATCCTGCATTGCCCAGGCTTGACGTCAGTAATGCAATTCAGAATGACCAGAACAAAATTAACCGAGTCAGATGGCAGCTCATGGCTTCTTAAGCTGAGGAGAAATGATTTTTGTAAGGGTTATTAATTCAACATATTCTCCTCTGTGTCTATGTTTCATTTGTTCAGTCCAAAATCCAAGGTGTCATGTTGAAAATGCACCTTAACTGATATTCAGCATTTCCTTCTCCTCGCTGGTGGGGTGGGTGGCTTTTCCTTCAACTCCTTTAGGCCCTGGTATGACCCTGTCTCTTCTTGCCACAGCCCTCACTCATGTCAGCCTTTGGGAGCTACGGCTACTCTGACCACTTCTAACAGGAAGTTAGATCAGTTTCTGCTTACAGTTCCTCCCACCCCATCCTCTGTCCCCACAGACATTGCTCCCAAAGGCCAACCGTGGTTATCACCTCTTTGCTCAGGAAACATCAACGGTTCCTTTAATGCAAAAAGAATGAAATTCACACCCTTAGCAAGTTATTTGTCACAATGTGCCTTCCCTGTCTTAAATTCTGTGACTCTCAGATGTCTCTAGATGGAAAGTAATGTCTGAAGAGGCTGCCAAACACTAAAAAATACGTTGTTTGTTTAGCTAATTATGAAAGTTAGGCTTTCATAATATTCATTGTAGACAGTTTGGAAAATGCACAGAGTATAAAGAAGCAAATAATCACCCATATCCCACTGCCTAGAATTAGCCACTGTTAACATTTTGGTGCAAAATGGTCCAAAATTATGCTCAAACAGTACATACAATATCATGGTCTTGTGTTTTTACTTATTATTATATCCTGGACATTTGCTCAGATTATTCAAACATTCTTATAAAATGTGATTTGAATCATTGTTCACTGTTCCATTATTTAATTGTGTCATAATTTAATCATAAATCTATTGTTGGGTGTTGTTAGACATTTAGGTTTTTATCCATTTTATCATCATTATTATAAATAATGCTAAAATGAATTTGCTTACATATAAATCTTTGATGAATATAATTTTTTTTTGCTTAGAATAGATTCCTAAAAGATGACGTCTTACATCTCTTTTACCTATTATTTTAATAATTGGCATATTTGTTTTATCTCTCCTTCTAAATGTGTGCCTATCCTGTGTAAAGTGGCACAAAGTTCTGTCCGGAGCAGGTGCACTAAAATGTTAGTTAAAATAAAAGGCAGTTCACCTCCCTGGTCTCAGTTTTCCTCAGTAGTTCCCTTTTTTTGTAAAATGAAGCATTGAATTATGTTACCTTTTAGCAAAGACATGCTATGGTTTTTGTACCTTCAGACTTGAGCTAATAACATTTATCTAAGATACCATATTCACAAATAGTTGTGATCATAGCTTTTTTCTTTTCTTTTTCTTTCTTTTGGTATGGCTAGCTAATTTTCCATGGTGCTCAGGATGTCCTACAGCCTGGGTGATGACTGGGTCTAGCTGTTGAGAGGCAATATGACAAGTTGGGAAAGCCATGGATTTGCACTCCATCAGCCCCAGCTTCAATTTCTCCTTTTTGTGACCTAGGGCAAAGTACCTTAGCCTCTCTGGATTTCAGGTCTTCCTCTGTAAATGTTATTAATCAGGCCTACTTTGTGAGGACGATGGGAGAACTAAATGGGATAATGTATGTAGGGCTCCTTGTAATAGTGGGTTTGAATTATCATAGCTATTACTGTAATACACATTTTAATAAACCATGTAGGCACCATGTGCTCCAGATGGTGACACACAAGTTTGCTATTTCGGGGTTAGTCTTCAAGGAAGGCATTAATTCTCTTTTTCAGTAACAGCACACTAAATGGCGAGTCACTGTCTAAGCCTGTTTTCTACATGTGCGTTTGTAATGGCAGAATCTGGACACAGGGCCTACTTGGGCACTTCCCAGAAAATGCAGAGGAACTAGGTTTTGATTTTGCCCCACCATAGACAGACACAGACACAACGAAGGAAGCCAGTTCATTGAGATTTGAGGTACATAATTTTAAGAACTACATTATTCTTCCTGAAATATAACTTAACAGGCTCTCCCCAACTCCTGTCACAAACTTTGTAACAAACGTAAAATTAAAACCACAGAGGCACTGAGGAGAAAAACAAGAAGGTCCTGTAAGAGCCCAGAGGGATACACGAATAAATGGGAGTCTCACTTAAAAACAGTGTTCATGAGGCCTTTCTGCTCCCTCAAGGAATCTTGTTTCTTCACCTGTCTCTCTGTCCTAATCAGCTGGGGAGATGGGTTGGGCTTCCTGTGAACTCTCACTGTCCATTCTTTCCTGTGGCTTCCAGGTGGATTATGGAGCACAATTCTGTTAAGTATATTTCTGTACTAAATCCCTGCTTTTTCAGGGGTGAATCTTTTTTTCCCCCCTTTCCTGAGTGTAGGTCACACCAGACTTTCTAATGTGATGTATTATGGGGGTTCACTGGTAAGCTTATTCTGTGGAACATGGAGCCCACTTTCACAGAAGTCACGCAGCGGCGGGCAGTTCTCAGCTGAGCCTGAGTCCACAAGGAACAGGGTGGAGAGATGTAGGCACTCTATCAACAGAGGCAGTAGGCTGAGCTGGGCCCAGGCTAAGGAGGGCAGGGCCATATTATAAGTAACTTTAATGCTTGCTGCCTGGGCATTGCCTATATCTTTACTATTGGTACCTCAGAGGAAAGGCCCAATCATGTCTGGAGAGGGAGCTTGTCACTGTCCTTGTGGTTTCTTCTTTCTAGCCACTGGGCCCCAAAGACCACTCTGGACAACTGGAGTGGGGGTGGGAGTGCCCAACAAGAATCTTTATATTCACAAACTGATAAAGAGATTTTTGGGAAAAAAGTCAACATGGCTAGATTTACACAGATCTTGTATTGATAATAGTAAAATGCACATATTGGAATAAGACATTCTTGTGTTAAAAGCCTGTCTTTGTCATTTACTAGCTGTGTGGTCTTGGGCAAGTTACTCCAGTCCTCCAAACCTGAGTTTTCTTGTGTGTAAACTGAGGAGATAATAGCACCGATCTTGCAGAATTGTTGTGAACAATTAATATGGAACAAGTTACCTGAAGTGCTTAGCACCAGTCCCAGCTCTTGGAAGTGCTAAAGAAACAAACCCAAACAAACCCACAAACCAACCTGTTTATTATTTAAAATCTCATGGCTTCAGGTCAGGAAGTTTGCATTCAGCCTTCATTTGTAACTCTCCCTGAGTTCTGTCATTCCATATTGATTTTAAGAACAGGAGTCTGGAGTTGCCCAATTGATACCTAGAGTTCAATCCCATTTATCAAATGCGTAATGGGCACGGATTCTGTGTCAGCTGAGTGCTGGAGCAGGAGATGAAGGGGACTGTCCTCAGGCTTCTCTTACTCAATCGCGTCTAGCCTGTATAGTGGAAATGCCATTGGATTGGGAGACGTGGACCGAAAGAGAGTATATGACCTGGTGGATAAGAGCAGAAATCTGGGTCCATATACTTTCATTCACATCCCAGCTCTGTCCATGACCAGCTGTGTGAGCTTGTAACCTGAACTCATCACATCTGAGTTTGATATTTTCCTTTTGTAAAATAGAGGTAATAATAGCATCTTCCCCAAAAGTATTAAATGAGATGCTCCATGGAAATTGATTAGAAAATGCAGGGTATCAGGAAATATTGTTTATTACAAATGATTGAGAGGCAAGAGCCCTGAATTCTAGTCTTCTTTCCCACTGAATAGTCTTGTAAAATCTCAGGCAAGACTCATGCCTCTGAATCAAAAGGGAAAGAAGGGGGTTACTATCTTGGTTGCCTGATAGGTCTTAACTGTCAAGGAGAAACTGGGTTTAAAACACACTGTGGGTAAGAAGGGTATATTGGGAATACAGGAGCTCCCCCAGGGCACTTTAGTGTCCCTGTCCCGTGGTCAGTGTCAATGGGAAACCGTGACAACCAGATTCGGGCAAGAGTTCTCTGAGCCTTGATATTCTCAATTTAGGAAAAAGCCTGGTGGGAGGGGTTAACTACTTAAATTCCCTTTCAGATCTACAATTCTTAAGTTCTAAATCCCCAGTCTACTTCTAATTTACTGTGTTTTGTACACGGAGGTATCTGGGCAACTAGCCAGTTTTATTTTCAGCTCACTATGGTAGATGTGAGTAGTTCAGTAATAAGGCTGCATGGCTGAAATTCAAATAGGAAACACACCCACTTCATATGAAAAATGTCAAATGACAGAGTTAAACATGATGTTTTTCCTACAGTGTCATTCTGAATGGAGAATTACAAAGTTGAGTTTCAACGACGGGGCTTTTTCATTGGCTCTAAGTATAAGGTTATAGTATGAGAATGGCCGGTTTCAGCTTCTCCTTACACCTCAAACAGAGGGGTGACAATTCCTTCCTGTTATAAATAGTTTTCCCTGTGTGTGGCCCTGCTGAGCTGAAGGATGTGAGTTGTTGATTTTCACATTAGTAGCTGCCAGGCCAAGTGACTGTCTTAGGAGGCTTATATAGGAGTTCAACTGCATGCAAGTCTGTTCACACAACCCACAAATGACAGGCAGGGCTTTCTAAAGTTGTACCTCACAAAATTACTAATTAATACGTTCTTACCAATTGCGAGTATTAATACTGATAAAGGACCTATTTAAACAGCACGTTAGTAGTTTCAAAGGGTTGTTTTGAATTTTAAATTTGTTCAGGGGGAGAATATAGAATGTGATTCTAGTCTCTTTTGGAAAGGTAGATTGTTACCAAATTAAAACCAACTCCTAAAGCGATTGTAAAATTGTAACCCTGGGGCAAATAATACATTATATGTTAATAAAAATAATTAATTAAAAAATGAAAAATAAAATTGTCTTCTGGAGAGCAGAAAAGATTTTTTTTTAATCAGTAGAAGTAATTGGTGTCAGAAATGCAATGTTACCCCTTTTTCTTAAAAAAATTTGTTACTATAAAAGTAATAATTAACTATCACTATAGAAAATTTAGAAAGTAGGGAAAAAACCTATACTCTATCACTTTAATGTGCCTACTGTTAACAGCTTTTAAATTATTTTTATGTAAGACATGCAGCATTCAGAGTCATTTTTGTTCCTCTCATTTTCTCTGGCAAATCTTTTTTTTTTTTTTTTAAATCCCTGAATACTCACTAGTTTGCATTATTCAAGAAAGGGATTAATCCACTCATTAACACTGATGACTCCATGTTCTAACTAAATGCCACAGATTTTGAAAAAAATTACAAATTCTAATACTTGAGTTAAAAAAGCAAATAGATTAAACTGGCATCATACATCTCTCTCTCTCTCCGTCACCCTCTCCCTCCCTCTTTAGCTCTCTCTTGCTTGAATTTGGGAGGCATCACTCGGGGTTGATTCTGTCCTGTCCTCGGATTCCAGTCTCACACAATGTGTAATTAACAACCAAATGGTCCACTGTACCCTTTTGGTCCCCTGGCATTTCAGAGGTGAGAAGGACTGGTCAGTTTTTGTTTCCCCTTTGGCCTGGCTGAGTCATCCATCCAGATCAGCAGTAACCAGGAGGAAGAACTTCAGTATGAGGCACCTGTGGCTGATGTTGCCAGGATCCCAAGAAACAAGCACGACTAGGATAGGGCTGGTTGAAGTGTGCAAGAGCCCTGCCTGAGGTGCCTGAGGATCTTACCATGCCCATCTCTCTCCATGGGACTGTACCCTCAACTCCACCCTCTCATGAACTGTCAGGAAGAATTTTCTATAATCCCCTCAACCTCACCAACACCATCCTACTCTGATATGGGACCAAGCACGGTGCCTCTCCTTGAGAAAGGAAATCTTGAAAGCAAATACATAAAAATAAAATTATTATAAATTGCAAATATTTCATACATATATGAAAGTATAGAGAGCAATATCATAGCCAGTCCTATTTAACATTCTTGGTTTAGATCTCTCTTTCTAAAAAGAATAAAAAGTAGCAGCAAATAGCTAAGGCCCAGCCATTTCATCTCTTCCCTCCATAGAGGGAGTCACTATCCTAGAGACCCTATGCACCATTCCTATGGATATTTAACACTTTTTTAAAAAAATCATAAGTTGTATCTATATAGATTATTGTTTTGTAAATGTCCAGAACATTTATACTAGGCAGTATATACTAGCTTTCTCACTCAAATTTTAATTTTTGAGATTTACCTGTCTCTTGGTCTAAAAAATCTATCTTAATTCAGGCACAGTATCTCACTGTGTGAATATACTAGTTTATTGATTTATTCTCTTAGTGCTGTGAGTTTGGTTGCTTCTCTTTTCACCATGAATACCCACAAAGCTGCAGTGAATATCTTTGTGGTACGTGTTTCCTGACACGTGTGGTTGGAGTTGCTGCTGGGCTTTAAGCTGGGGAGACCTTTAACTTGACTAGATTTTGCCAGGTTGTTCTTTAAAGTGGGGGCAGTGGGACACCTGGGTGGTGCAATTGGTTAAGTGTCTGCCTTCAGCTCAGGTCATGATCCCACGTCCTGGGATCTAGTCCCACATCAGGCTCCTTGCTCAGCAGGGAGCTTGCTTCTCCCTTTGCCTCCTGCTCTCCCTGCTTATGCTTTCTCTCTTTTCCTCTGACAAATAAATAAAAAAAATCTTTAAAAAAAAGTGGGGGCAGAAATTGTACTTCCACCAGCAATGTGTAACTTCACCAACACCTATTGTTACTGGACTTTCAAACTGTTGCTTATATGATAGGTTTGAAATGGCTTCCATGGTCTCATTTTTATTTCCCTAATTCTTCCTTTAGTCAAGTGGGTCTTTTCACGAACTTTTGACCATCCGAGTTTCCTTTTCTGTGAACTGCTTGTTCACATCATTGTTCATTTTCTTCTACATTGTTTCTTGTATATCTGTAGGAATTTAAAGATGCATATGATTTCTACTAATCTTTTCTTAGTTATAGACATTGAATATATCTTCCCCAGGTCTGTGGTTTTTCTTTCTTTTTCTTTTTTTTTTTAAGTATATTTTTATCATGGTGTCAAGGAGACTTACAACTAATGCACTTATTTTGGTGACAGAATCCTAAAAATTAAAGAGAGTTTTCTTTCTGATGCAGTTTCGCTTTCAGAAACTAAAACGAAAGATGATAAAATTATTTAAGACTTGTAGACCTCCTGTACGGTTTCCTACCACTTCTGATAGCTAATGTAAAGTTTGCTTTAAAAGAGAATTTAGTTGGGGTAATGCTTTAGTCACATACTTCTTCAAGCCATTGAGAGAAATTTTTCAAAAAAAAAAAAAGGAATTATGGGGATGGGGATTGGATTTTCTTTATTCAAAACAGCTCGAGTCCTGCAAAAATTTTTTTGGTTAAAATGACACCTATGTTCTAAAGCCAAAATAAATCATTTAAATGGGAGATGAGTCCCTTCCCTGAGAGACAAAGCAAGCACTGTCTCTCTACAGAGCCCCACATAATCTGCACATAATGGAGTAAGATTTTGGTTTATAGAGGAAAATAGCATGATCAAAAAGTGACTCAGAAAAAAAAAAAAGAAAGAAAGAAAGAAAGAAAGAAAGAAAGAAAGTGGCTTAGCATTTGCAACTCTTCTCAATAACGATGTTTTTTCCTCACAAATAGCAACAAGTTTCTTCAGGAAAATCCTGAGCATTATTGGACATTGCTTTTAATTTTCACTAACAATTATATTCAACTAATCTGTTTGACTTATTTTATTTTAGCCTAAACATTGAAATTGCCTCAGTCACATATATAACCACCATCACACACACACATACACACACACATTTAACTCCAGTGTCGACCTGTAAAAAACAGCGCTGGCCAGTTGCCTCCATTTTTTCTTTTTTTTTTTAAATTCTTACATATATAAGGAGCTGTGGGAGCTAGTCTTGTTTTCTATTTTAACATTCACTCTGCATTCTATTATTTTATGTGTGGTTCATAATGCACTGCTATAATGAGTCTGTGGCTTATCTCTTTTTTTTTTTTAAATAGCGTCTTATATAGAAGTCTTTGATTTTAATGTAGTCATTAACCATTTTACCTTATAATTTACTGTTTTGTGTGTGTGTCTGTGATTTGTTTAAGAAATCCTTTTTATTCTGATGTCATAAGGATTTTATCTTATCTATTGATCTAGAAGTTTTAAAATTTACTTTTCACATTTTGGAACTTTATCCATTTGGCAATTTTTGCTTTACATATTTTGAGGCTATGTTGTTAGGGATATAGAGGTTCAGAATTATGATATATTCCTAGTAAGTTCTTCCTTTTATTATCATGTTATTACCATTTTTTATTTATAATAATCATGTTTTTATCCTATAGTTATTTTGTCTGATATTAATGGAACTACAATAGCCTCTTTTTTTGCTGTTGTTGAAGATTTTGTTTATTTATCTGATTGGAGAGAGAAAGAGAGCACAAGCAGGGGGAGTAGCAGGCAGAGGGAGAAGGAGAAGCAGGCTCCCTACTGAGCTGGGAGCCCGATATGGGGCTTGATCCCAAGACCCTGAGATCATGACCTGAGCTGAAGGCAGATGCTTAACTGACTGAGCCACCCAGGTGCCCCACAATAGCCTCTTTTAATCAGTATTTGAAAAATGTTCATTATATTCTATTCTTTTGTGTTAAAACTTACTGTGTTTTTATGTTTTTCAAGTGTATCTCATAACTAAAATATTAAAAATATCTTAGAACCTTAAAATTATTCATTTAACCTATTTATATTTATTGGATTGCTGGGATAGTTAGAATTATATCCATCGTACTGTGTTGTGTATTTACTGTGCCTTTTCTTCACCGCATCCTCTGCCCCCTTCCCTTTATGTTTCTATAGACTGAATAAATTCTCCCTTCTACTTATTTTATTGCTACAGAATACATTATTTTGTAAGTTACAAATATTAACTTAAATATTTGTAAATATATTGAGTAAATATTGACTAAACATTTGAGTAAATATTGACTAAAAATCTGAAGCTGGTCGGTGTCTTTGCCTATTTTCTGCATAAAACAAGTACTTTAAATCCTTTCACTCTTACTAATTTCCCCTATCCTTCAATATTATTATTGCTTTCTATTTTATTCCCACCTTGTTTTTAAGACCCCACTGCCTTGATAATCATCCTTTATTTTTTATTCATTTATTTATTTATTTTTTATTTTATTTTTTTTTTCATTTATTTATTTTTAACAGGTAGATGCTTCCTTAGGTTTATGGCAAGTTTCCCAATTTCTTCCTTTTCTCATTATTCCTTTGGGTTCAATCTCCTTCTTCCCTAAGAATACTCTTTAATTGTACTTTCATTAAGCATTCTGGGAAATTCTGGAAAATTCTCAGACATAAGCTTTTCAAACATTGCTGCCTATACATTTTCTCTGATTCCTCTTTCTGAAATGCCTATTTGATAAATGCTTGGACTTCTCATTTTATTCTTCTTGTCTCTTAATGGTATTTTCATATATTTAGCTTTTTAATCTTTCTCTAATGCATCTTGTGCAATTGCCTTAAGATCTCTCAGTTCACCAAGTCTCTAATTAGGTGTAATCTGCTTAAGCTTTAAATTTCAGGACCGTATTTTTTATTTCTAAATATTCAGTTGGTTCCTTTTCAAAACAGTTTATTTTTTCCTCATGACATCTTGTTTTTACTTTGTGGTTCCCTGACCCCTTTCTTTTAGCTCTTTAATTACTTCAAACTCATTTATTTCATAGTCTCCTTCAGGTTTTCTTTTGTATAAGGCTCTTGGAATGCAAACCTTCAGTTCTTTGTTTTTACTCATTCTGAATTTTGTGTGTTTCTTGACTTTTTGTGTGTGAGCTAACTTCAGCGGGGTTTGTTTTCTCAGGGGTATCCCGTCTAGCCTGGGTTGTGGAAGTACATCCCTCCAGGGTTGTTTTGCGGTTTCCCTCTGCTGGGTGCTTCACAAATATGCATGCTCGATTTTTATGTTAAATTCTCAGCCTTGGGGGTCTCATATCATGTGAGTAGTGTGAACCTGGACTCTAAACTCTTACGTGGAAAGGCTTAAGATTTTTATTTCTCGTGCAAGACATTGTATGTCCTCTACTCAGAACTTGGGGCAGGGACACACTTCCTTGACGATCAGTGATGCAGGGAGTATTTCTCTAGTCCCTCTTTTTACTGAGAACGAAGTCCTTTGACGGTCCTAGCTTCATGTAGGGGTCTCAGTTCCAACTCCCTTCTTCCAGGGAGCATAAATCTGCTGTCTTTCCTACATGGGTCTTCAAATCCAAGTCCTTACGCATTAGTACCCTTTCCTGGGTATTATAACTCTTCCTCCTCTCATCCTTACCTGTAAGAACATGCTCCCATTTCTTTCCTCTGACTCTTCTGTCTCTTCATTTTCTGAGCCTTAATTTTTACTAATATTTCTTCTGATAATACATCTTATGGCTTCAAGTCCCTTCACAGTCTAGACCTCACAACTGTCAGCTTGCTGAGCATATCACCCATGTTTTAGTCTTTTTCGGGGTTAATGTAAAACCTAGCAAGCTTCCTGCAACAAATATTTGTTCTCTGATTTACAGACTCACCAGTCTGGGCAATTGCTGTGTATGTATCTTCACAAAAAATATATAAGCTGTTTTCCAATTAAACTGATAAAGTTGGGAGTGTTCTAAGCCTCAGATCCTACTGGGGTGTTGTGAAGAAATCACTGGACAAGGAGTCAGAAGGCCAGGATTTTAGATGAATCTATTATAGCAAAATTGTGTGTCTTCAGACAAATAATTCTACCTTCCTGGATCTCATGTTTTCTGTCTCTGACATGAAGATAGTATATCTACTCTGTTTACCCCCACAAGACTGAGACATGGATTAAATAAGAAATGCATGTGCAAAATTGGTATAAACTTTAAAAATCTATCCATGGGTGTTGTTGATATTGTGTTATTGTTTGTGGGTCAGGACATGGTAAACCACAGAGGCAGTAATAAGATTTCCTGATTCTTCCTGGGAAATATTACTTATTCTGGCATTATTACAGGCTATGCTATAGAAATATTATTTTCACTTGTCAAAATTTCTTTAATGGTTAATATGCTGACCAAAGGAGTCTTACTGTTATTCTAGATGGCTTAGAAAAAGCTTCATTTTTAGCTGTTTAATGAAAGAATTGCACCAATATCATCATCCCTTTTAATAACATCATTCCAGTTTTTTTTTAAGTCAGTAGAACATTTGCCACCATGATGCTTTTCTAGGCAGAAATGGGGTTCACTCACATCTGGTCTTTACCTCCTTTTCTTTTCCCTTACCAGTGTACACCCAGATCCCCCGTGTAGGTTTACACCAGTGGGCCTCCTGCCACACAAAAGATACATTCACATCAGTTTAACAAACACATCAGTTTAACAGTTGTGTGTAAAGCAAACTGTTGCAAATAGGATATCATCTTCTCACTTTAAACAACACATTCCCCCCCCTTTGATTATGATCTGTATTCAGTCAGCATTGGGTTTATTATGTATTTCTCCATCAAATTCAGTCTCTAATATTCGGACTAAATATACACTACTGAGGAATCCTGGTGATTCCTTTTTTTAAGTGAAGAATCTTTGCTGGTAAATAATTCTATTTACCTGTACCACGTTCTTGTAATAGGTTTTCGCATAAGAAGTAGGAGTGGAGATGTCTGGGTGGCTCAGTTGGTTGAGTGTCAGAGTCTTGGTTTCAACTCAGGTCATGATCTTGGGGTCCAGATCATGAGGTCCATCAGACCCCCCACTCAGTGGAGAATGTGCTTGGGACTCCCTCCCACCCTCTGCCCCTCTCCTCCTCCCCATGGTTGCACATGCTCTCTCTCTCTCTCTCTAGAAATAAATAAATAAATCTTTTTAAAAAAGTATGAGTCAGGGGCGCCTGGGTGGCTCAGTGGGTTAAAGCCTCTGCCTTCGGCTCAGGTCATGATCCCGGGGTCCTGGGATCGAGCTCCACATCGGGCTCTCTGCTCAGCAGGGAGCCTGCTTCCTCCTCTCTCTCTGTCTGCCTCTACTTGTGATCTCTGTCAAATAAATAAATAAAAATGTTTTAAAAAAAAAAGTATGAGTCAGTGTGTAATATATTTTTTTCTCCGTTTCACTTTTGAATCACTACTTTTGAATCTTTAAACTGGGGATAACAACTATTGAGCCCAGATCCTCTCTCCAACGTCAGCAGAGAATGCCATGGAGCGTTCCTGCCACACAATAAACAGCTGTGAGTGTGAACTCAGCCATCCCTGACCCGTGGGTAATCGAAGTCATATAAATGATAGGTTCTCTCTGGAGAACAGAATTATTATCTGAGTCATTTCCAGAGCCTCTGAAGTGGCACTTCCTGTTGTCAGACATCTATTATGCTGAGGTACGATTTTAGCTGCTGGCTGCTGTGGAAGAGACACGGGGACTAGAAAGCACACTCCCAGGTGCTGGAGCTGGAAGAAATAATTGGATCCAGCACTCTCAGTTCACGGACAAAGAAAGTGAAACCCAAAAGATGTGCCCAGGGTCACACTGCTGGTGAGAGGCAGTGGTTCCACGACTCAAGAGGTCTGCCTTTGGTTTTATTTTATTAAGTTTCAGTGGTTTACCATTTCGCAGAAGTAATAGGGGTGTAGCCTCTGAAGTCAGGTGGACATGTGTTAGAGTCCCCACCCTGCCTATTACGGTTTTATAGTCTGTCCGGGTCTTGGTTTCTTCATCTAAAAAATGGAGATGCTCACGCCCACCTTGTAGGATTATTGCCTCTCTTGGGAATCAATTTTTTTTAAAGGACTCTGGCAATCAATAATCTAGTTCTTGTGTCATTAGGAGGAAATCTCCAGCCTCTCCTGGTTCTGAGGACTAGCAGAAAGAAATTCTGTGTTCTTCCCCATCTTTCAAGGGCATATTCAGTTGTCTCCAGAGAGAACCAGGCTAGTACAGGAAATGAGTCACTCAAGCAGAAGCTCTGGGCTGGAGGTGGGGATGAAGAAGGGTAACAGGGTAGGGGAGAACCTACCTGAGCTCAGCCTCCCCTGGGATGAGCGAAGCAAGGAGGTGATGATTCTGAAATGCACATGTAGCTTGGGAGACCAGAAGATGACTAATTCAAGGTCCAGTTCTTTCTTGGGAAGTGTGACCTCCACGGCTCTACGGACTTGCTGGATTTGAGCAGGCCAAGTTTAAATAGAGGCAGTTGCGGAAGGGACACTGGCCCTGGGTGTGCATGCGTGCATGGCATCTCACATGGTTATCACCAAGCTAAAACTACACCAAGACTTGTGCAAATCACCTCCCTCTGAAATACTTTTCCTACGAGAACGGGGTGACAGCAATCACCTGGCTTGGCCTGCCAGCAGTGAGAGAGAGTTGCTCAGAACATCTGCGAGCCTGCAGTTTGGCAGAGAAAGCAGTGATTAAAAAAAAAAAAAAATCAGTCAGAAGGGAGGCTGAGTAAGACTTTCTCTTCTTGCTGGGGAGGACTGAGGTTCAGCAGCAGAATGGTGGGCTGCCTCGGCACTGGGTCCTCCTTGTCCTACGGATAAACAAATGACCTCAGCTTCTTGTCTTACTGAAACAGCCCCTTCCCTGCTGTCACCAGAGAATGAAGGAAAAAAAATGGAAGAGGGGAAAAATACTGCCTTAGAGAAGTAATGGAAAAAAACAAGAAATGGAAGCCAGAAAAATAAAGTGAGGAAATCAAGCCCTTAGGGGCTTTGGACTTCTGTGCAATGATCTACCCTGGAATTGAATTGAATTGAAAATGATCCATGAAATGCATCTTTAAATTAATAATGTGCTGCTGAAGTTAAAAATTTTCCAGCTGTTAAGAACCATGGCAATCATCTATGACAGACTTTCTGTCTTGTAGATGAGGCATCTCTGGGCCCCCAAAAGCAAAAAGACCTGTGTGAGCTGAGGCACCCACAGCTGGAGAGGCTGCGAAACCACTCCCCAGCTCCACTTCTCCGCTTGGCTTTGTTTTGGTTCCAGGCACGCAAAGCTTATCTGGTTTCCCCCTTCTCTGCACTGCTGCCACCCCTACCAACTCTTTCACCACCAGCAGAGAGTGGCTCTGTCTGCTGAGAGAAAGTGGGACCACTAATGTCAGGTGTGAAGCCAAGAAGAGAGGGGTGCTCTCTCCCTAGTCCCCTCAGTGCTATACTCATCTCAAATAAGATTTGGGTTATAGGGTCCAATACCAGCTTAGAAATAGCAACAATAGCCTCTGATTCTGTAGCTATGAATTTTTTTTTTTTCCTCTTGCAAATAAAATCTTTTTTTAAAAAGATTTTATTTATTTATTTGACAGAGATCACAAGTAGGCAGAGAGGCAGGCAGAGAGAGAGGAAGGGAAGCAGGCTCCCCGCTGAGCAGAGAGCCTGACTTGGGGCTCCATCCCAGGACCCTGGGATCATGACCCGAGCCGAAGGCAGAGGCTTTAACCCACTGAGCCACTCAGGCGCCCCTCTCTTGCACATTTTTTTGCAGTTTCATCTCCTGACTTACTTTTCTGTTTCCACCCTCTCTATGTGTTTCCCCGATCTATCCTTCTCACTGTTGTCGGAAACTTCCATCACTCCTCTGGTCACAACGCCTCTGCACCGAAACCTTTGATGGCTCCCACTGATTGTGGCTTAGAGCCTAATTTCTTATGTGCTGCGTTCGAGATCCAGGAGAGATGAGTTTTACTCATCTTGGAGCCACAGAATTTGTAATGAAACACTTCTCTAAGAAACCCCAAAAAGCTGAGCCCCAAACAAATGTTGGTGAGGATCACTTTATAGTTTATTTAAAAAAAGAAAATCCAAAACAGCCAGCACTGAAACCTTTGCTTTAATATTAAAAGTGGAGTTAAAATGGACCACCCTGAGTGATGTGATGTAGTCAAATCCCGAGTTACACATTTACAGTGGATATTATCCTACTTCTTGGTAGAAACTGGCCCTGCATGTAAGCTCAGCTATAAGACTAGGCTGGCAAATTTACCTCATTTTCTGACAGTGGTTTCTCCTTGATTTTTTTTTTTTTTTTTTGTGCTCCCCCCACCACTTTCTTTCTTCTTATGCTAGGAAAGACTTAATGTTCCATGTTTTAAGGGGAAAATCACCTTGAGAGTCCAAATAGTTCCCTGTGTATAAATTAGGCCTCTCGGCTTGGTACATCTGGGGTCATTAGAGAATGGCTTTGTGATGATGCCTCCCACAAGTGGCTTCTGAAAATTGGTGACAAATTGAATAATGCAGAACCGAGAAAGAGCCAACTATCTGTTTATGTGTGGGATGTACCTTTTACTTTCAAGTCTGGGATATTGGTAAAGGTTTTGATTAGGTGGAATGAAATGTCTCTTCCCTTCTCACTGCCCAGCAAGTATCTCCCACATGACTTTTAAAAGAGGAAGTACTCAGAAAGAACGTAATTTTAAGGAAAAGTGCCTTAGAATGAAATGTAATTTCTTTCCCTCTCCTTTTTTCATTGACTTCATTTTCTTTTTTCCTCTCTCATTCAACATTTCCTTAATATACTCTAGTCCATCAACAATATTAAACTTCAGAATTCTCTTAATCTGAAAATTGCCTTTCAAATTAGTTTTCTTTCTTTCAAATCCCCTGTTTCGTTTTGCTTAATAAATATCTCTCTGCTGTCAGTCTCCCATTATAGCTTATTCGTCTTCCTATACTATGTTCTTGCTTTGGGACAATCAAATACTCTTAGCTGTTGCTGAAAGGAATGAGCTCCTTAGGCAGTGAAAATAAACTTTGAATTTCTAGAATACGAATTTACTAAGTCCTTAGATACAATTTATATTACTGATAGTTTTAGGGCAAATCTATCTTCCAGAAACCATCCACATGAATCTTCAGGATCCAGGCTTCTGTTTTGATAAGTAATAACTTGCATTAATTGGTGAGTTCAGCCCCAAATATTGTTTATTTGACAATTACATGAGAAGAATTCAGATCACCTCACTGACTGTGAAAACTAAAGCAAAACCACCAATTCTTGGGTGCCTGTGTGGCTCAGTTGGTTAAACGTCCGCCTTCACTGAAGTCCTGATGGCAGGGTCCTGGGATTGAGCAGCACATCAGGCTCCCTACTCAGTGGGGAACTTGCTTCTCCCTCCCCCTCTGCCAATCCCCTTGTTCTCTTTCTTGCTGTCAAATAAATAAATAAAATGTTAAAACAAACAAACAACCCCCCCTTTTTTAAAAACAATCAATCTTGGATGCAATCCTAGGACCCCCATATCATGAGCACTGGGAACTTGGTATTGTTTTTTATTTTAGGATCAATATTCTAAACAGTGGTTCTTATTTTTACTAACAGCTCCTGGTCTGTGTTTTTTCCCATCATAGCTTCAGTGTTAAGCATATTTGTTGAATACATGAAAAATTAACTAGATAAAGAGCCACTATTTTCCTCTTTTCTTAGAGAAAGAGAAAAATAGTCATTTCTTAGAATGACTGAGGCCTAAAAAAAGATATGAGTTGCCCAAAGTCCCGTACTAAAACTTTGGACCCCCAAGTTCAATCCTCTGAAAGACCATGCAGGTAGACCCTCAAGATCATTCTTCTTATCCATCTGCTCATATGAGACACATTAAGATTGGTCTCTTTCGGAGAGAATTTTAAAAGTGTGGTTGGGCAGTGTGAGTGGGGAGGATTTTGGTGTCAGGAGGCATAGCATTGGAATCTCAACCCTAAAGCTCTTTAGCTGTAAAGCCTTGGGAAAGTCATTTAAATTTGATAGTCGTTATATGTAGAATTGGGATAATCATACCTACTTCATAAGATTAAATGAGTAAATGTGAGCTATTCTGTTTAGAAGTATTATGATGTAGCTATCTTGTTATTCTTGACTTAAAGAAGAATACTCAATAACTGGCTGTACTGGAATCACATATGTAAAGAGATAACATCATAATGCTCAATGGACAAGTTCTCACCAGATTCTTAACGTACTGTGCAATGGCACTATAGTATTTATTTATAACTATAACTCGCGGGCAGAAAGGAAGAACACAGACTAGTCACTAAGATAGTACTGAAACAGAGAAGTTTTGTTTCTATTTTGACAGCGAAGTTCTATAGAGGCATATTTTAGTTGTCTATATTAGGAATTTATTTCTGGCACAATAGTTTATACTCATTCAGATATTTTTTTCCTCTGTATTCTGATGCTGGAATAGAAAGTGTGTCAAAAGTCTGTGTGACTAGAAACGAATTTAAAATGAATCCCAAACTGTCTGTGTAGTTTGTGCCTGCGTGGAACCAGGATAACCAGTCAGGTCAAAGGGAGAATAAAAATAGTTAAAATGGTTATTTGGCCTCTTTCAGCGGTAATTGTCTGATTTTTTTTTAAACCCTTTAAAAGTTGATTCCTTGGCATTTTGTGGATGAGTCATAGTCACCTATGAATGTTTTCTGTATTGAGAGTGACTAACGGATACAGTTTCAAATGTCAGAGTCCATACACGGAGATTACTGACAAGGATAAACCAGACCCCCATGCTCTCTGAGCAAGGTCAGATCATGGTACCCTCTGAAGCAGAATAAACAGAACCAGCACAAAGTACAAGAGATTTGCCCTTTACAGAAATAACCTAACCTAACCTTACAGAAAAATCCTAGGGCGGTTTATTCACGATTGGTGGTTAAACTGGGACATCTATCAGAACTCCCTAAAGGAGACTAGCATGTAACTAATAGGAGATAGGCTATGAATTAACAAGCCGTAACATGTCTGAAGGCATACCCTAACAGAGAATGAGGACCGCATAGAGACTAGGTGGTCTCTGTCTCCTACTGAAAGTATTCACTGAAGTTTCTCCAGCACTAGGGAATGTGGAAACAAGGCCCTCTTGTGAGGGTCCACTTGAAGGACACAACTGTTCCAGTATTCTGAAAGGTGTTCTCAGGTGGAATCTGAAAGAATTTTGTCTGTTGCAGCCTGGATGGGACGTTTCATGAGACTGTCTGTCTAATGCTGTTGATCCTTATTTGGTGCATACAGCTTATCTGGGATCACTCATTTAGTTTTCTTGCTGTCCTAATACCAGAAAGGGAATGACCTGGGCAACACTCTACAGCTTCCTGCCATCGCACCTGACTATATTGCATCTATTTACAAATCAGCCTCTTGGGATTTGGGGGGCATAGCTTGATTCTGCAGAGCTAGAGAGCTTTTGATAGAACTGACAAAACTGGGTTTCTTTACCTAATGTGCCTGGTCAGACTGTGAGACAATCATGAGTCTATGAAGCCCTCCCTGAGAAGCCAGTTCTTGGATTTCTCTGCCCTCTTCTCTACTTCTATTCCCAATATGCTCTTTACTCAAACACCACCTGATTTTTTTTTTTTTGTCTTAAAATGACTCACCAGAAGGAATTTAAACAGAAAGTGTGAATTCCATTGATTTTCTAAAAACAAAAAAACCTATCATTGTAAACTTCATGTACACTAAACTAAGCACACCATGCTGATCAATTCAGGCAAAACACTTCCCTCCTAAAGAAGACATGGTGTGGGATCTGTCTTTTTTCATTTTCTTGGGTGCTACCAATTTTGCTTAACTCCACCCAATTGTCTGGTTTCTGAGATTATGAATCTAATAACCTGCTACTTACAAGGAATTTTGGATGAACTTCGCTCTATTATCAAATGATGGGAGCCATGGACCCTGTCCTCTTTCCTCTGGGGCACACTGTTCTCTGTGATAATCTGTACTTGAGCAATGGCCATGATTGTATATATATCCTCTAGACTAGAAACTGTGCCAAGCTCTTCCATAACCAGTTTCTTAATATGATAGATGGGCCAGTATAGTATGGGAGGTGGTAAGTTGTGGATATTCTAAATAAGGTTTTGGAATGAACTCCTGGGCAGTGCAATTAGTCATTTCCATCCATCCTTAGGGAATTTTGCAATGAATGGGGGGACAAGGGTGGTGGAGAGTGGGAAAATGCTGTGTTAGAAAGCATTAGAAATAAACCCTCAGAAAGGATCAGCCGCGTGGAGGGAATAGCATGAGCCTGGGAGTCAGGGAATCTAGCCACAATGTTGCTTTTGACTGTGCAACCTTGAAGAAGTGGCTTCACTTCTTTGCTTCTCAGTTTCCACTGTGTAAAGTGAATGGGTTAATTTAGATGATTTCTACTGGATATATATTGAATAAGAGGTGGAGGAAAGGTGGCCAGAGAAAAAGAAGTGGGGAATACCAATCTCAGAACTTAAATATGCACATACTAAGTAGACTATGAAATATAATTTAAGACTAAGTACACTATGAAATAAATTTAAGACAACAAGCCTGGATAAATTATTAGGAGTGTGCAGATGGGTAAAAAATTTAAACCTGTTACAAAGAGGTCTGGTGCTCTCAGATCTGAAATCCTCTCTGAAGTGCTATGTGTGCAAGCAACTTCGTTTTTCTGAAGGATCCCTCATGTAGAAAATAGAGAGGCTGTGATTATTTATATGCAAGCATGAATAGCATATTATTTACAGAACCACCAGAGATTAAGATGGCTTCTGTTCGGGCTGTGCCTCTGTAATCTCTGGCAGTTTGAAATGAGGAGGCAGGGGAGGGCGTGTGAGGCGGGGGAAGAATGTCATGCCCATGTGTTTGGTATGACGTTTGTGTTTCTGAGAGAATGCGCTCATGTAGAAGCAGCTCAGGATCTGATCTATCATCTGGCTGTAATGAGGGAACTATATCTTAATAGCGAGCAATGGAAAACTTGGAGCTTCATAAATACTTAATAATCACATTATGTGTTACATTGGATTATGTTCAGATGATGAATAAAATTCCCAAAGGCAGCACAGAGCAGGACAAAATGCTATGGGCTAAGAGGACAGACAAGACTCTAGTTTTTGTCCTGTTACTAATTTGCTGCTGAACTTGGGCAAGTCACTTGCAATCTCTGGGTTTTATTACTTTAACTGTAAAATATAGAGAAAGGGGAAGGCTAGGATGATTTCTGAGGTTCTTTCTAGCCATGAAATTAGACTGTGATGATTCTGGTGTTGGCCAGAACTGCTCTGAATTCAGTGGTATTTCTAAAATATTCATAAAAACTCTATTGGAAGGATAAACTTCAAGCTGAATCAATACATCCACCCAGCTGCATTCAAGTTTCCGATATGACCTTCCACGATTCCCAGCCAGGTCTTTAACTAACCACATCAGCCAGCACATAATGTCATTTACATCCACATTTCCAGCATTTGCTTATGATGTTCCCATTTCTACAATGGCTTTCCCTCTTATTTACCCACATGAGAAAATACTTCATATCATTCAAAGTACAATTCCATTTGTATTTCTTCTATGGACATAAATTGTTCCCTGGTCTATCCTTGAGACTTCCTCATAACATGTCATAACATATATTGATATGGTGCACACACGATTAGTGGAGATTATATCTGTCTGACTGTCAAATTGTTCCTGAGGGGAGGGATTGTGTCCAGTGCTCAGCTAGACCCACACCCGTCACAAAGTAAGTCACAGTCTTTCACCAATGAACTGCAAAGATTTTCAGAACCATGACTCACCCATCTTGGGTCCTTGTATGCCAGCCTTTAGTCTGAGCCCTGCAAAATGGCACGTTAACCTCTTGGGACACCTTGCCCCTGCTGATGTTAGAGGGGGATTCTTGTAGAAGGTTCCGAGGGCGAGTTTGAAAACGATTGATCTCTGACTTCATATTTTCCTTCTTAATAAAATTATGGAAAGCCCAGTGCTGCTTCTGAGCTGCTGCAGACTTCATATGAGTGTGACTGGCTGGATTTTACCTGGGGAGGATATCAAAAGTAAATCCTCTCCATATCAATTAGGGATTTAGGGACTATGAACCGCACATTACTTTGAGAATTCCTTCTCATTGCAAGAAGAGCTGTTGGCATTTTGGTGTGATATTATTTTTATTTTGCAAGATTGTCCTGCCTAGTGCAAGATATTTAGCATCCTTCTATCCCCAGTGATTGGGACAATAGAAAATACCCCTTAATGAGGTGGCACTGCTCCAGGTTGAGAACCACTGATTTAGAAGAAGAAGGATTCCCACATTATAAATACCACTTTCTTGACATGCATGTTTCAATCCAAGGTCTTCTTAACCCATAAGATTTTGATTTAACTGTCAACTTTGGTTTAAGATTAGGTATCAGCAACTTGAGAGTTTTGTTCTGTTTGAGAGTTATTTTTGACTGAGAAGGACTGAAAAGATGGAAAACCCATTTCTTTCTTTTATATAGACTTTATAGTTTATAAGGAGTTTTAACAAATGCTATCTTATTGGTCCTTCTTGTGATATGAGGAGCATATTATTTTACTTCAATTTTATAGGTATAGAAACTGAGTCTTAAAGAAGGTGAAACTTGCTGGCTCAAGTTTCATGGCCATTTTAAAGTGGAGACTGGAAATCAGGTCTCAGCTGACTCCTAAACCATCCCACTCTCTATAAAGTATCTAGAAAAAAACAGAAGCAGAAGTAAAGTTATGCATTCTATAGTTGGTTTTGGTATTGGTGGGATATGTAGCTAGTTTAGCAAGTCAGAACTAGAGCTAAAGAATAAAAGAATATATAAAATATGTAAAATAATACATATATTAAGTACATAATATATGCATATATTACTGTATTATATATATTATTATTACATAATCACACACCTGTCAGAATGGCTAAAATCAATAACACAAGAAATAACAGGTGTTGGCAAGGATGTGGAGAAAGGGGACCCCCCACTTGCACTGTTGGTAGGAATGCAAACCAGCGCAGCCTCTCCAGAAAACAGTACAGAGCTTCCTCAAAAAGGTAAAAAGACAATTCCCCTACAATCCAGCAATCACAGTACTAGATATTTACCCAAAGAATACAAAAATACTAATTCAAAGAGATACACACATCCTAATGTTTAGAGCAGAACTATCTACAGTAGCCAAATTATGGAAAGAGCTCAAGCGTCCATCAACTGATGAATGGGTAAAGAAGAAATACAATGGAATATTACTCAGCCATAAAAAGGAATGAAATCTTACCATTCACAACAACATGGGTAGAGCTAGAGAATATCATGCCAAGTGAAATATGTCAGTCAGAGAAAGATAAATACCATATGATTTCACTCATATGTGGAATTCAAGAAAGAAAACAAATGAGCAAGAAGAGAGAGAGGGGGAAAGAGAGAGGCAAACCAAGAAATACATTCTTACCTATAGGGAACCAACTGATGGTTACCAGAGGGGAGGTGGGGAGGAGGATGGGTGAAATGGGTGATGGGGATGAAGGAGTGCACTTGTTGTGACAAATATTGGGTATTTTATGGAAGTGTTGAATCACTATATTGTACACCTGAAACTAATATTACACTGTATATTAACTAGCTCAAATTTAAATGAAAACTTAAAAAAATTTTTAAATTTATAAAGAATAAAACAATGTATATAAAATACATTAAAATATTTATATATTTATATAAATATTTAAATTTAAAATATTAATATTTAAAACAAAATATTAAATAAAGTTAAATAAAATTAAATAAATTTAAATAAAATATTAAATAAAAATTTTAAAAATTATATATATTTATATATTTATATAAATATTTATATATTTATAAGCTATTATATAATCATATATTTATGAAGTAAAATATATGCACATACTAGGCTGTTGTCAGAGCATTCTTGGCTTGTTAGATATGATATATTAAGTGCAAGATGTCCATCAACAGATTTGGTGCATGTTGAAATCTATAGTGAAATAGATGGGAACTGTGGTATACTGTGTTTATGACTAATTTGGTAAGGTAGGCTTACTCGAAGAAAATGAGTTTCACACATGATTTTGAAAGCTTTAGTCTTTTTTTTTGGACTGAATCCCACCACCAGGAAGTGACACTCTGGAAACTCTCTCTTCCTCCACCTTAAAAACTGTCTAGATTGTTACTTTGAGTCAAAAAATTGAGACAAGGGGTGCCTGGGTGGCTCAGTGGGTTAAGCCTCTGCCTTCAGCTCAGGTCATGATCTCAGGGTCCTGGGATTGAGCCCTGCATCGGGCTCTCTACTTAGTGGGGAGCCTCCTTCCCCTTCTCTCTCTGCCTGACTCTCTGCCTACTTGTGAACTCTCTCTCTGTGTCAAATAAATAAATAAAATCTTTTAAAAAAAAGTTAGAGACAAAAGCCAGAAGATGCTATTGAATAATGAAGATGTGGTAGGGTGACTTCTGTGGCCTTAGAAGGTGCTGAATCCCGCACCAACATGCATCCGTTTGTGGCAATGCAAGCAGTCCACGTGTTCTGGGAAAAACACAGCAGAATGGTCTTCAATACATGCAGCGGCTGGCGAAGCACCGACATTCAATACTAAACCTCTGAAAAAATTGATCAAGGGCACGCATTGCAAAAGGGCAAGAGCTGTCTTGCAGAACGACAATGCAGATCACTCTACAGCTTCATCAGATCCAGAGACCTGAAGTTCTATTTACTCTCTTGATTGCTGCTCTAGCCAGAAAATATAGGTAAAACAGTAATTCCCCCAGAAAAGGGTCCTGTGTGTTAAGTGGCCTATAAACGATGCCCATCAGTTATTTGAGAGACCAGTGCTTTTCAAAGAGGCAGTGTGCATGCTGGTTAAGAGCACAAAGTTTTATCAATTTGGGCAGATTATTTAACTACTTTGGGACCCAGGTTTCTTAACTGTAAAATGGGGATACTACCATTACCAACATTATAGGGTCATAGTAAGTGTAAATAAGTCAATAATTGTTAGCTATGGTCATTAGAACTGTTATTATTATTGTTGTTACTGAGTAAAGTATTAGCATGAAATGTAAGCCTCCAATAAGTAATGGCATAAAGATAAGAATCTTGATTGTTTTTTTTTATGTGAGCTGAATCAGGCAGAATATGGATAATTCAAATCCTGGCCTCATTTCATAGAACCATAGAATGTTAGGGCTCACAGGATCTGAAATTATTTAATTCAAATCTCTTAGAGATTAAAATGATGAAGATAATGGTTTAAGGGCTAATGTGCCCCTTAAATCCTAGCCCAGGTTCTCACAAGGATCTGGGGTTTTGATGCTTTTCTTCTGGCTCATAGTCCATGAAATTTCTACTTGTTGACTATCCTTGACTCAGAAGTTCTTTCACCTGAAGGGGCAAATGGAGACACTATGAAATCCAAGTACACATACTTTCCTACTCCTAGTCGCCCTGGTAAATTTTGGTGGCTAACCTCATTGATCACATAAGTTTTTATGACTAATGGAAAGATGCCTGAGGTTGAAAGATGCAAAGAGCAGTGGATGGAGAGAGAGGAGGCTCAAATCTTACTTCCGCCTTTGCTGTTAACTTGGGTGACTGTTCTCAGGCTCTTCTCTGTCAAATGAGAGAGTTGAGTTATGTGATTATCACAAACCATTGATGCAATAATATATTGTACAAATATAGTCTCAAATGAACCATTAAGTCTTTATAATTATGAAGACTATTCTGTCATCAGAATGTTCAAACACCTGAATGCGATTGTTTTTTTAAATTTGCTAATTATTTAAGAAACAAAGAAAAATAACAATTTAATACACCAACAGGCCATGGAAGCTAGCTTGCTCATTTGTAGGACAGTTTATCGGGCTGGAATATTTTGCCTTCAGCAAGTGAGAGTCAGTTAATTCTAGGCATTTGGTTATTGATTTGCTAGAATAGAATGATCGATTTTTCTTTCATTTTTGTCAGTAACAACCAGTTAAAACTCTTAGAGGAAGGCCCAATTATTCCTGGAAAAGGAGAATATTCTGTGATCTTCCAGACTGTGATGTCAAAGTTCTCTAATTAATGTATGTGCTTTAATTCTAAGCTAAGCTCCTTCTGAATTTAGGAACAATAGTAATTACCAGTCAAATACTTTCTCAAGGAAATAATAAATATCTCTTTAAAGTAAAAGTGGAAAATAACATACAACTCTATTTAAGCTTTGACTTTATGGAGTTGCCTCATCACAGTGAAATGCGAGACCATCGGCTAATGTGTCTCTTGTTTCCTGGAGGAAAGCAGCAAGACCCAATTCTCAGGATCAGTCTGTCTTGGCCCACCACAACCTACACTCCCAAAAGGGTTACAAGTGTGGTTGTCAGGGTAAGATTTGATGTTCTGTGCTTATCTCCTGTTTTATTTGCTAAAGGAAAATGCCACAGTGTATACTTATTTCTTGGCTAGATGAGTGTATGGCATGAACTGACCTGAAACCATGGCCTTAATTCAACATGTTTATTGAGCATTCATGTGCCAGGCTATAGGAGTTCCAAACACTCATGATTACCAATATAGGGCAAGCCTCAGTTACTTTATCAAGCAAATGATTGCTTGCTAGCAGCACAAATTTCAAAGCTACATTGTTAATTCTCTTTCTTTCCTTAGATATAAAATTATTGAAATCTCCCAAGCTAAAGACAGTGAAAAGTAAACTCTTTTCAGCTCCAAGGTAGTGTATTTTCCTCCTTCCAAAATCCAAGTCCTTCTGAGAGACAAACAATTCCAATGAAATGAATAAACCATGATTCCCAACAAGAGGTGTGTATTTTTAAAGCTAGCATGAGCTACTAGAGACCAGAGTTGACAATCTAACTAATTTTCCCTTTAGTAATATAATTTCATATGCGACAGAGGCCTGAGAATGGCACACTTTACTGTTACTTGGGGCTGAGAGTTATTTCAGCTATTTCTCTAGCATAGACTCTTATAAATTACCGTTCGTGCCTTAACAAAGTCTGAATGAAGGTAAACTAGGTTCCAGAAAAGGAAGTAACTTGCCGGAGCTCCAGAAACTAGAGATAGAATCTAGAGCCCTTAGCTACACTCAGCTTGATTTCTCAGGTGCTTCTGACCCGCCCCATAAACAAAATTATTACTTCATTGAGTTTTCAGGATTAACAGCAAACATAATACAGTTAAGACTCAGCTAATGGAATAGCTTCCTTTGCAGGCTTATTTTCTATAATGCCCAAGCATTGTGTTAATTTTGTGTTATAAGAGAAAAATATTTAAGTATCAAAATGATGATCTATTAAAGAAGGCATGATTGTGTTTTTGTCTGCTATTTCCTGACCCAGTCAGAGGTATAAAAAAGCACTCCTACTTGAGTTATAAACACTGTAGATCAGGGTTTAGGAACAGGTAATAGATGCCAGGTCTGGCAGTAAATGTTAGCTAAGCTGTAGGAGTGCTGACAGCGTTGTCTCCTCTTTGGCCTTTCATCTTGTTCGTGCCCATGCAGTGAACTTCCTTAGGGCTACATGTTCCAGGCCGCTTAGAAGTTAATGTGTGTCTTGATCAGAATACGGGAAGGCTTGTTCTGACCTTTCCTAAAGTGGCACACAGAAGTCTCCACTTCAGATGACCAATAGAGATGAGTGGCACACATGTGTGCCACTTTAGGTAACTACCCCTTGACCTCACCACAATGCCCTTTGTTCTATTAAAGATGTGGATTAAGGTTCAGAGGGGGTAGAGAATAACTGCATCGTGCCCTGGATCTTCTGGCCTCCCAATTTCCCCTGTCAGTAAGCTAAGCTTCCACTTAGGACCCCCAACAGATTTTACTTTAGAGAAGGGATGGTGTAGAGACCCTTTATTTAAGGTCAGAATTCCTAATGTACCTTTAAGAATTCAGTCAAACTGATAGTCTTGACTTTTATTTTCGGTTAATCAATGCATGAAATAGAATTATTTTGGTTTACATCAATTCATGAGATGGGTAGAAGCTCATTAAATCATCTCCTTCATCCATCCATGCTGAAGAACATCAATAATACTTTTTCTGTTGTCTGAACCACTATTGTCATGACTGGTTAATTGCTGGCAATTGACTTAGAGCTTTTAGTTAAAGAGGGGCTCCTGGTGGCTCAGGTTGACTCTTGATTTTGGCTCAGGTCACGATCTCAGGGTTTTGGGACTGAGACTGCATCAGGTTTCCCACTCAGCAGGGAGTCCACTTCTCTCTCTCCCTCTGTCCCTCCCCCTGCTCATGCACTAGCTCATGCCCTCTTGCTCTCAAATAAATAAACAAATCGTTTCAAAAAACCTATTAGTTAAAGGGTAAAAGCTGTTTCAGAACCACTGAGACTTTCTAGGTATTTTTTTTTCTGGAAAAAGGAAAATATTCAGGGCAAAATAAAGTAAACCAGGAGCAATAAACGGTATTTCAGTTCATAGGAATTAACCAACAAGATTTTTTCTTCAGCATTCTACTTTTCAGGGACAAAAATTACAACAAAAGCAAAATATATTTTTTCAAATTCAATGTGAAGTATAATTCATTTTATTCCTTGATATACCACCATATTTTAACATATTTAGAAATCTGCACATCATAGTTTTCCTACCACTCATAACTGGATAGTGTTAGTCATCTAACTCACTGAAAATAAACTTCACTTACATGGGGAAAAAACAAAATATACTTATCTGGGATTAAAAGTGTTCAGAAATGCATTCAGTTTAAACTACCCTAGGGGCGCCTGGGTGGCTCAGTGGGTTAAAGCCGCTGCCTTCGGCTCAGGTCATGATCCCAGCGTCCTGGGATCGAGCCCCGCATCGGGCTCTCTGCTCAGCAGGGAGCCTGCTTCCTCCCTTCTCTCTCTGCTTGCCTCTCTGCCTACTTGTGATCTGTCTGTCAAATAAATAAAATTAAAAAAAAAAACCTACCCTATTTGTTTATATATTATACTATATCTATAAAGATTATCAACCATTACATATCAATCATGCTCTCTGAAAAGGACTTTCATTTACCTATACTTTGAGTCTCACAATAACCCTTTGAGATGGGTGTAGCAATTCTCATCACCATTTTACAAATGAAGGAGTGGAGCTCCAGAGGGCCATATAATGTCACCAAGTAGGAATGGCTCACTTACTACTATCTCTAAGTCCTGTATTCTTTCTATATTTATCATACTATACTTACTAAGACAAAATGCACATACATAAACACATGAACACACATATATATACATGTTGTTACATGTATATTGAATATGTGTGTGTGTGTGTGTGTGTGTGTGTATGTGTATATAAAACCTGAATCTTGGATAAGAACTTCCAAGTTATTTCTAAGCTGGAACCCAGGAAACTACCAAGACCCATTCCTGGTTTCACTTCATGGTAAAATGGAATCTATATGAAGCAAATCCCATGGTCGCCAGCTCCTTTAGTGAGACATGTACTGTCCTTGCTAGCCTTATTGTCTTGAGCCTATTTGGGCTTTTGGGGGAGTCCTAGGCCACAAGTGACTTTTCCTCCTTTGTTGGAAGAAGTTTTAAAGCACAGTCCCCATTTCTCCTTCACAGTTCCAAGTTCTCATTTCCCATGAGGATGTTTTCAGCAATTTCCAAAGCAGCATTGTCCAATAGAACTTTGTGCAATGCTGGAAATGTTCTATATCTACATTGTTCAATTAAGTAGTCATTAGCCACATATGGCTACTGGGCACTTGAAATATGGCTAGTGTGATTAAAAAATTGAAGATTTAAAGTTAATTAAATGTTAATCTTAATTAATTAAAATTTAAATAGGTACATGTGGCTAATGATACCATATTGGGCAGAATGGTTCTAGACAGTTTAAGATTATGGTTTACAGGGCCCAGAGCATCCCAGCAACAACATTCTTGCAGGATCACTCTGTGAGGGCACAATAGATGTTACGTATTTAGTTATGAATTGTGCCTTAGTTGGTTCTAGATGGGATTTGAAGCAAATTGTTAATATTAGAATTAAGAGGGTATATAGGGATCTTTAAGTAAAAGATAACAAATGAAGGGAAAATATGTTGTGGTAAATATTGAGATAAAAGAACAGAACATTACCACTTGAACTGAATTTGAGTTTCTAAACTTTACATATTGGAACAGGACACAACAATTCAATTCAATATAAAAATTTTCTTCTTGCCAGTACAATTATTAGGGTTACAAGAATCCAATTAATAAAGTTGAGATTTTATTAGGGACTGAAAGAGAAGCAAGAAGAAATACATAGAACATCAGATTTTGTTGCATGTTAGAGTGGACTAGAACTGTAGGACCACCTCTAATGAAATTATCTACTTGACAGAATTGTGAAGATTCAATGAAATTATTGAAAGGACCTAGGATAGTGCCTCACAGTTGATTGATATTAGCACTTTTAATGATCATTTAATTCTGCCTGGATCTTTTTAAGGCCTCTTCCAAGTACCTGTGAGAACATAGGAAAATGCTTAGGATAATTTATTTGAAAAATTATTTTGTTGGGAATAGACCATAGAGGAGGAAGTATAGGCAACACAAAGGCAAGTAGAGAAATGTCATAGCCACATCCCCATTTTCAATTTACTACCATAGGGAGAACTGTTGCTGAGGAAGGTGGGTCAGGTATGTTGGGTCAGACCTCACTGAAACAGTGAGATCAGAGGCAAGAAGAATAGGAAGAAAATGTAGGTAACACAAGTGTTTGTATTTTAGGTATCTGTATCTGTGGCTTTTATTGAATGTACTTTACTGATGCTAATGTTCTTGTCAAAAATAACCCAAGAAAGAAGCAGGGAAGAATATTCGAGTCACCACAAGAGTAGTGAAAAGGACACTGACCTTGGAATCGAGTTAATGGGGTTCCAATTCTAACTTCTCAATCATGAGACTTAGACTAATAATCATCTTTTGGTCCCCAAATTCCCCTTCTTGGAAAACAATGATCTGCATGATGCTGAATGATCTTTAAGGTTATTCCAGCCCTAAAACTCAAGAGCATAATTCTAAATATGAAACCACTTGTGGGCTCTAGTCCTCCAGATCCCATGAAGCTTTGCTGCTCTATCAGGAAAGCCTATTGTTTTAGTCCTCTAACTTGTTTCTGTAATCCTAAATATCAAGTTGTGTGAAGAGTGGTATCTCAATCAGCATGCACAAAAGCAGTTGGTATGGTGGGAGTGAGTGACAGTGGGTGGGTGAACAGATTAAAGAGGAATGGGTTGGAAGAGAGTAGCATGTGTGAAAAAGAAAGTAGACCTTCCTCTTTTGGCATTCTTTTGCTAATTCTCCAATAATAGCGATCCAAAGCCAAATGCCAAAATGAGGGCATGAAAATTGCTTGAAGTTTGGAGTTAAGCAGACCTGAATTTGAATCCAAGCTCTGGATTCAAGACATCTAATTTCATTTTTCTTATCTTTGTGATATTTATAGTTAGCAGCTATTATGAAGATTAAATGAGATAATATTACCCAGCAGATAGTAGATGTTCAGTAAATATTTTCTTAACTTGGCCTCCCCAAATTGGTTCAATTCTTTCCCATTTTACCCATAATATAAAAGACTAATCAAAGAAACAACAATGCAGGGCTGCTTAGAGATCTATATCTAGAGGATGTAAACAATCTGTAGTGGGGAGGGAAGGGTGCTAAAGAGAGGAAAAAACCATAGCCAGGAATAGATAGCCCAGGCTCGCCATTAATGAAGTGTCTTCTTTTGGTAGCCTCACAGTTCTCTGGTTCCTGAAAGCCACAAAAGTGTACATCAGAATAACAACCTAATTGTTTTTCCAACACTTTACCAGTAGGAAGATTCATCGCACAGACAGAAGACATAGAAAGCGGAGCCACACATCCTTTTCCCACCTGAAGTTAGCAAATATGGATTCTGGAGTGACACCCACGCCTTGCCCCTCGACCCAGGAGACCGGAATACCTCCTTCCAAGAGGTGTCGGGGAAAGGCACAGAACCGCAGAACTCAGAGCACCTGTCTCTCCAGCTCGTTTATTCCATCTGATCCTCCTCACAAGGTTCTAACGCAGTTTCTGCCTGCCGGAAGTGCTGGGAAGCAGTGAGCCGCCAGTTCTCCCGCGCTATTAGCTCCCAGCCTCGCCGAACTTTCAGCACCGCGGACAGCGCCCATCCCTGCAGTCCGCTCGCTCTCAGGCCCAGGCTCCAGCCCGGTGCTGCTTTGCTGCCTAGGATGTTCTTCAGGACCCCTTACCCCGGGGGATAGGCGGGTTTACACTCTGTGGTCCTTGGCCAACAGAGGGACTGGCCCCATCACTCCGAAGATCCCATCTGCTCCCCCTCCCAAGTTTTTCCTCTGAATTTGCATCCAGTTCAAGATTCTCAGTTCAGGCAGGACTCTGGAGTCTCGCACAGATAGCGCGGTGAGGAGTGCCAGGAGCAGGGGAGAGAGCCCTGCTGTTCTAGTTTTCCTTCTATCTTTCCTCTGTTTTCCCTTTGCTTCTAGTCATTTGGCGACTTCTATCTTACTTTTCGATCACAATCTAAAATACACGTGGGGGGGGGTGACTCTCGTGAGGGAAGGTTTGGGGCTCCATCACGCGATGCCACACTGCCTTACTCTGGTCCTCTGGATTTGTAAGAAACGGATGTATTTGGGATGGGGGAAGAAAGGAAGCTCAGACGGGGTGAATAAGTGCGGGCGAGAATCCTGTCCCCGGGGCTGCCCTCTCTGGCCAGAGATCTTCCCTGGACATTTCTCCCATCACGTCCTTCTCGCTGCCCCGCCGCGTATCACCACTCTCTGGGGACAGATACCCCTTGTGTAGCGCACCAGCCTGGTCTGGGTATCAGGCTCAGCTGGAGTCCTTTTGAAGAGTTTTGCTCCCAGGTAAAAGGACAGACATTGTCCCCGCCCTCCCCTCGGGCTACGGCCGGAAAAAACGTCCCTTCCTTTCCGTGGGCTCAGTCCGAGGCCGAGAACCTAGCTGAGGGAGCTGGGTGTATGACAAGGCAGGGAGAAAAGGACAGGCCCGGCATCTGTGAAGACCCAGGCGACCCGGACACTGCTCGAAGCTCCCTCCTGTGTCTCACTCCGGCCGCGCCAGGGCTGCATTTGCCCCAACCCCGCCTCCCGTGAATCGGAACCTGGCGTCCCCCGACCCCGGACACTGTCCAGACCCCATTCCGGGCCAGATACAGAGAGACCCCAACCCAGCTCCTTCCTTCTTCCAACGGACCCCTTCCTGGAGGGCGCCCTCAGCCTCCGCGCCATGTTCCTGTTTCCCCTCTCCCTCTGGCTCCGGCTCCCTCGTTCATTCAACAAGAAGCGACCATCCTATTCGTGGGGTTCTAGTTTGGGTGCAGGGTTTGTGGAGGGGGAACAGACTGCGGCGAAGGGTTACGTTAACTCACCAGAGGGCTGGAGGCGATTAACAGGCTGCGGGGACTGGTGGCTAGTCGTCTGCACTTACAGCGCCAGAGTCTGTCTCTCCCACTGTGATGCGGAGTGGCGGTGGCAAAGGAAGGCAGGAGGTAGCCGCTGCTGCTGAACAGCTCCTCAATTATTCAGTTCGACCCCCTCCTCACCTCCCTCCAGGCAGCCTGTCAGTCTTCTCTCCAGCTCGCCTGTCTCCGCCTTCCTGGAGTCACGTGGGCGGCCCATTACATTATTGAGCTGAGGCCTCTCTCCAGACGCCCCCGCCTCCCAGCGCGCACACACGCACACGCGCGCGCGCGCGGAGACACACACACACACACACACACACACACACACACACACACACACACCAGCTATATGCCACTCTCAACTCCTCTGTGGTCTACTGAGCCTCCGGGTGCCGCTTCCAGTATCTGTGGCTGTCCTAAGGCTTAGGGGGCCCCTTGCCTGTTCCCTGCTCTGAGAAAGCAGGGCCAGGCAGAAGTCTGCAGTGTCGGTGTGTTGAGAAGGCATCCTCCAGCAGCTCCACCTTTGCTGGACTTGGCGCTGAACTACGCAGGCTCTCCAGACCTGCTTCCTACCCTCTGCAAGCTTCCCTCCTCCTTTGCTGAGCCTTGCTGCTCTTAAATTTATTCCACTTCCCCAGTATTACTGGAGAGAAAGGATGGGAGAGATTGATTTCATCTCTCTTCCTAAAAAAGATAAGACCCTCCTCCTTCTCCAAAACTCAAGTAGGTCAAATTCATCTTTGGGTTCTCAGCATCTTATGAATGGAAAGACTGTGGGTTTGAGATTTGAAGACCCACCAGGAATTCTAGTCTGGGTGACCTTGGGTTATTTAACTCCTATGCTCTTCTCTCATCTGTGAAATGATCACCTCACAGGACTGTTATGAGAATTCTAAACAATGATGTTCTTGAAATTGCCTAGCACAGTCCTGGACACATACTTGTAACTCAATAAATGAGAGTTCTCCCCTTGCCTCTATTAAAATAAATTTTAGAAAACAAGAACACTGTGATTTGTGCCAGCAGAATGCAAGTATTTTCTATGAAATTGGGGTGGGCATCTGTGAGGTTAAGCTAGAGAGATAACCAGTCTGAAATGGGGCAGGAGAGACACAAGACATATTTTTCATTGGTTCCATTATAGTAAGTATCCCAGAACTATGTTATGACTCAAAAGGATGAGGACTACATTGTACTAACCCAGGCAAGTTTGGTCTCATCAGAGAAAGAATTATTTAACATGCACTGAGTAGACTGATATAGATGGAAACTACCCACATGAATTCTTGCATCTTTGGTCCAAGCCCTCAAAAATACATGGAAACTGATGAAATGTAACTCTCTACCCTTGGAAATAAATTCACTGGACTTGTGTTTCAGAAGAATACTGGCTGACTGCTACCCTCTCCCTAGGATAGAGCTGTTCAAATCTACCTTTAGGTTGCGGATTTTAGTTTAGAGGCTCTGGTTCTCCCCAGAAAACTGACTGAATGGTGCCAGGACAGTCTTGGTAAGTACACCTAGCTCAAGGTCATTACTGTCTTGGATCCAGATCTGAAGTCTTGAGACATCCCCATAATTAAAGATTATGAGAGTCCTGCAGGGTATGTCAGACCTCCTGGGATACCCAAGAAGCTCTGAAATATTGCGGGAAAGTCATAGAGTTAAATAATCAGAAGTTTGGAGTCTTAGTGCATGTTCTGCCTGATACTTATTGTATGGTCTTTGGCAAATCACTCAAGCTTTCAGAGTGTCACCTTTAAAATGGGAATAGAGGGGTTCCTTGGTGACCCAGTTGGTTAAACATCTGCCTTCGGCTCAGGTCAACATCTTCAGGTCCTGGGGTGGAGCCCTGCATAAGGCTCCCTGCTCAGCAGGGAGTCTGCTTCTCTTTCTCTCCCTCTGTCCCTCCCCACTGTTCATTCTTTCTCTCTCTCAAATAAAGAAATAAAATCTTTCAAAAAAATGGGAATAGAATGTTTATCTGCCTTCTCCATGAGATAGTTGTAATACTAAAATGGGATAATGTGTGAGAAGACACACTGTGAAAGGTAAAAAAGTAAACAAATGCAAGCTGTTAATATTATGGACTGAATAAAAAACCCTGAATTTGTATAGATGCATTATGGGCATGATGGGAAGATAGGATTTGTCATAAGATGGGCACCTACTAAGATGTCAATTTATTTCTGTAAATCTGTGTGTGTGCGTGCAACTCAGGGGCTGTGGTGTTTTGAGCATTGTGTTTTTTCCTTTTCACTCTCCTGTGATGGATTGCTGGATTAAATCTCATTTTTTCCCCTGGCCTTTCATTTTTAAAACACCACCAGCCACAGTCACAGGGGTTTTGAGTATTTAATATCTGAGATAAGTTAGTGCTTGTATTTCAGGACAGTAGAGTTTAGATTTTTCTGTCTTCACTAAGTAAAATTGATTTGCGTTAGAAATTCAAAATGGGTTTGATTTCAAAATGAAAAATATTCAGCATCCAGGAGCAATTTCCGGTTATTCATCAGCACCTAAATGGTGATATGAATCTCCAATCCACTGCCAATAAATCCAGTAAAATCCTCACACAAACCAGAAACCTCCGAGGAAGTTCCCCTACCTTTAAGCAGACTCTAGTCCAGTTTTCTGGTTTATTTCCTTTTAATATTCCTTAGAAAGTATCAATCTAGGCCTCTTTAAATTTAGAGAGATCAAAAGACCAGAAGGTGCCAACTCATGCTTCTAAACATATCATTTAAAAATACTGTCCAGGCTAGGTAAAATGCTGCCTCTGACTCCTACCCACTTCTGTGTTGTCACGACAAAACATGAGAAATGGAAGAATAAGCGTGAAATAATTTGCCTCAAAAATGGTGCTTGTATAAGCAGTTACTCTGATGAGTATAAATTTTAGAGAATTTTGAATAGTTTCACCAGAAATTTCTCTGGCACTCTGAGTAATTTTTTTTTTTTGAACCAGTTTTGAATACTCAAATCAACTTTACCCAGCTAAGGGCAGAAAAAGGAGGTTGGGGGACAGATCTTGGATTGGTTGCAATAGAAAGGTTACACCTTAACAATGATTTCTTGATAAGCTTTCCCTTGGGTCCTACTCCTTTACTTATAAGCTCTTATTTTTGCCTGTTGACTGTTGCCTTTATAAGCCAGTAGAGATACTTTTCAGCTGTTGGCAGAGCATAAATGAGCCAATGACTAGAAAGGCAATAGATAAAAATGTGTAGAGTCACACGTAGTAGGAAAAATTGATACATATCTCAGTTCTAGGGTTCAGCAATGATACTACAGAGTGACTGCTAATTAGACCTTGAAAGTATAAATCCTTGTTTATTTATTCCAGTTGGAATATGGGAGGGTTGAATCATTTATTCAACATGTTCTAGACACTTGAGATATGGCCACAAACGATACAGAGATGATTCCTGCTCTCCTTTAACTTACAATCTAAGGGAGAGAGTCAGACTCTAAGCAAGAAAACAAAGAAGTAGAGATAAGTACCATGATAAAAACAAAATGGAGTGTTATAACCAGGAGTAAAGGGGCACCACTGTATTGAATGGTGGGGAACTGACAAAGGAAAATGCAGGGGTCCAGACATGAAAGTGATTACTCTGCAAGAAAGGGGTAATACCCTTTTGTATAAGGACTTTTTTCCAAAATTCTGTGTCATTAGCAGGGTAATCATGAAAATCCTTCATGATAGACCTGCTTGGGTGGATTATGGTTAGGCTATGAAGGAATTGGCTAGATGCCTTAAGAACAATTCCCTGGTTTTTGTCCCATGACTTATGATAATGAGTACCTGATGCTTTCTTCTGGAAGGACTCCAAGTTCATCAATGCTACTGACATTTTCCTCTGAGCATATTTAGAAGCTGAGAAATCAAAAGCACCACAACAGCCTGGTCAGAGGCAGGTCCAAACCCATCCAAACGGAGAGGTGTTTCTGGGTAGCCGGAGGAGAAGAGAAGAGCCCAGTATG
Source organism: Martes martes (assembly GCF_963455335.1). NCBI lineage: Eukaryota > Metazoa > Chordata > Mammalia > Carnivora > Mustelidae > Martes > Martes martes. The sequence continues at coordinate 93,385,509 of NC_137888.1, forward strand.
TCATAGGCACACGATAAAGGTATATTGGATAAATAACCTGCTGCTAGGATTCTATCAATTGGACTGGGAGTTTATAAGTCAATTAGCTATGAGTAATTATACTTTGGGTATCTAAATTCTAAGAGGAAGAAGGAGGATTCTGTCCTAAGCATGTTCATTTCATTCTTCCCAGATTTACAATGACATACATCACTTTTTCCACTCCCAACCATATGGAGTGAATAAAGTCCTTTAATGATGAAGCTGTGGAGAGGAGTTAGGAGTGTCAAAACAATGGATTTCCCTGACATGGGGGGAAACATTAGAGCAAACACTTCTTTCCATTTGTTATGTTTTCCTTAAATGCATCCACTTTTCTATTTAAATTAATTTAAATGAAGAGGATTCGGTTACTACTTTAAATAGAAAGCTGGTATCAGTTGCCATAAATACAAGATAACCATTTAAATAAACGCAATGAAAATAAAACAATGCTATTATAGTCAAGCTAAATACTATTGCCTGCTTAGAAACCTGAGGCTTGTTTCTCCTTATTAAAAAAGGAAATTAGCAACTGTAGAGAAGTATTAAAGACATATTGACATCAAACTGAGACTTTCTCCATGAAATAATCAGAAAGATTGAAAAACAAATGGAAAATGAATAACTTCTCGCTCTATGATTATACGCCATTTAGTGTTGAGTCCTAGTACCATCTAAATCAGCATTTCTCCTAACTTTATTTATTTATGTATTTATTTATTTAGAGAGCCGAAGCACACAGGCACTCAAAATGGGGAGGGGCAGAGGGAGAGGGGAGAGAATCTTAAGCAGACTCCACCCTCCGGATGCAGAGTCCCCTTGGGCTCAGAGTCCCCTGGGTTGAGAGGGAGGTGTATGATCTCTCCACCAGAGATCATGGACTGAGCCAAAATAAGAGTCAGAGACTTAACTGACTGAGCCACCCAGGTGCCCCTATATTTCTCCTAACTTTGATGTGCATAGGAATTATGTGGGGATTTTGTTAAAAACGTAGAATTGGACTCATTATCCTTGGGTCCACTCAAGGACTTCCATTTCTTTTCTTTTCTTTTTTTAAAAGACTTATTTATTTGTCAGAAAGAGAGAGAGAGCGAGCACAAGCAAGGGGAGCAGCCAGCATGGAAGAAGCAGACTCCCCCCTAAGCTGGGAGCCCCATGCAGGACTTGATCCCAGGATCCTGGGATCATGACCTGAGCCAAAGACAGAGGCTTAACTAATTGAGCCACCCAGATGTCCCAGGACTTGCATTTCTAACACAATTTCAGGAATGCTAGTGCTGTTGGTTCTTCGACCACTCTTTGAGTAGCAAGGACCTAAAATACCAGTGGTGTTATGTGTCTCATGTTTGGGGATATGCTAACTCTTAGCTTATAGATAAGAAAGTGAGGACTTGGAGGTTATGAATAACCTAAGGTCCTATAGTTGGTAGATAAGGCAGGGCTAAAACTCACTTCATGGGCTTCCTGTCTTTCAGCCTAGTATTCTTTCCTGAAAGACCTGTAAAGTCCCTGACTTGATACTCAGGACAAAAAACCACATTTTTCAACGGGCAGTGACAGGAAAGCCAATTTGGATTGCTGTATTCTGTAGGTGATGCTGTGGTAGCAAACATGCCCAAACTGGCATTAGCCTAAAATTAGTTTACTTATTGTTGACATAATGTTTCCACTGTGGGTCACTATGGGCTCTGTTCCATGTAGCCACTCTATGCCCTTTTATGTTGCCCCATTCCAACCAACATGATACTTCAGAGTTCACAGGACCAAAGCTGGAGGACCTTGTACCAGCAACTAAATGCCCTGGCTCAGAAGTGATGCACATCCTCATTGCCCACAACCCATTGGCTAGAACTCACCTGCAATTACAAGGAGAGGTTGGAGAAGAATAATACTTCCATCTGCCTAGAATGAGAGTAGAATCAGATACAGTGAACATTAACAGTCTCTACCAAATAATATAGTTTTTCTATCACTAACAATCCATGATTCTGTCATGTCAATCTTTTTCTTCTTCTCATGATCTCCCCAGGCTAACAGGGCTACCATTAGTCCATTTCTCTCCCAGGTCCTTCTGTATCACATAGAAAGAAAAGAAAGTTTAATTTTAGAGAATGTAGGATGCCAGAGAACTTCAGTGATAGCAGGGGCCTCAAAAGAAAGAGGCCAGTCAGGGAAAGAGGTTACGGTGTGGGAGGGGGAGGGGCAGAGAAAAAGAGAAAGGAAAGGAAAGGAAATGATCATTTCTATAGGGCTTAGAAAATTTTAGACCCTTTATTAGGACATTTATGGATTTTGTCCTCAAAAAATTCCCGTCAGGCTGTTATTAGCCTGTTTTACACTCAAGGAAACAGAGGCCCAGAGGGCTTATATAACTTGTCAAGGTCAACACAGAGAGTAAATCAGAATCAATGCCAGACTGTAAACCTAGAATGTCTCCCACGGAGTCTAAGAAAGTCACTCTTACAGAACAAGGCAAGATTGGTCCTGGAGAATAGATTACTTGGTCACAGTGACATTCGAATTCCTGAGACTTGGCACTGTTGCAGTAGGCATTTGCAGACATACAGCTGAAAGATCCTGATTTCATTGTAGTTACTATGTGGGATTATACAGTCCTCCAGGGAGGCCAAGCTTCTTCTGAGGGGAGACCACTAAGTGGGCCGGGGAGGGGGGGAGATGTAATAGTTAAGGCTAGCATGGATATTGGGGAGTCTTTCTTTTTCTTTCTTTCTTTTTAAAGATTTTATTTATTTATTTATTTATTTGACAGAGAGAGACACAGCGAGAGAGGGAACAGAAGCAGGGGGAGTGGGAGAGGGAGAAGCAGGCTTCCCACAGAGCAAGGATCCCAATGCGGGGCTCCATCCCAGGACCCTGGGATCACGACCCGAGCCAAAGGCAGATGCTTAAAGACTGAACCACCCACGCACCCCTTGAGGAGTCTTTCTCTGGAGCCTGAGAATGATGCGGTCTAGAACTGTCCCATGTGCTGCTGAGGTCATCATGGGAAGGAGCAGGGACATGGGAGTCAGAGCAGTTATTACAGATGTGGCATTTGGCATGTGGCAAATCACTCAAGTTCTCTGAGGTTCAGTATTCCAATATGTAAAAAAGGTCATAATGCCTAACTTCAGAGTTATGATGAAGATTGAAAATAATATACATAAACTGCCCACTGCATATAGTTGCTCAACATCAATGGCTATCGTTAATGTTATTAGTAAAAAGAAGATGAGTGTGAAAGAGACCGAAGAGACTCAACCTCTAATTATTTGAGTAGGTTTAACTATGGCCGTTTCCTGTTCTGAGCCTTCATCTGTTCTTCAGAAAAATGAGGGCATGGAAGCAGATTTCTTCTTCTTCTGCGAGTTCTTCCATAGACTCAAGTCAACGAACCTGGAGTGATGGAGTTCTCCTGCGGAAAGCTAGGGAATGGTCCAGGTGACCGGTCACACCTAGTGCAGCAATGAGAAGGAGAAAAGTTCGTGCTGATTGAAGGAGTCCCTGGGCCCCAGACGCAGTAAACTGCTGCGATTTTATTGCCATTGCCATCAACCAATGACCCATTACAACAACAGGCAATGTAAGGATGATTATGGGTCAAGGGGCCCTCTTTTTAGCCACCTTTGCATGTAAGAAAGTCACATTATTAACAGAGGCAGCAGCCTCAGCAGCAGATTTGAATACAAAACAATCAATAAACACCAGAGAGAAATACAGGAAGAGGAATGAAGCTCACACTAACGGGATTGTAAGCTTGCTCCAGTCTCTGCAACCCTTGCTATTGCCACCATGCAAAGGATGCATTTTATCGGTAGTGGGTCAAGTATGTCCACAGCACATTCCCTTCATGAAATGGGCAGGCAAACCACTACACTCTGAGTAAACATCCATCGTGTAAAACAGTGATTATTTTATTGTCAGCCTTTTAAAGATATGTATTCACCTGCTATGTAGGTGTTTAATTCAATGACTTTTAGAAAATGAGAATATTTTATTCCATTTACTCATTCCTTAAAGCTCTTAAGAAGACCAAAGACTCTGTAAAGCATTCAAGCACAGTAGATGAAAGCTATGAGATAATTTAGAAAAGGCAATGCAGCTCCAGTCTTCATCTCCTCCAGGTCCTAGTGGAGGAAGGCCTAAGTCAATGACCACAGATACCTGTTTTCAGAATCCCCAGGGAGGGAGAATTTATAGCCTGACTGCCCGACTCCCTCTCCTTCAACAAAATGTTATAGTGTTCAGTTATCCTTGCATTAAGGCTTTCTATGTCCATCATATCAGGTACAGGGGTGCCTATAAGTTGACTCAAGCAAGAGTCAGTATGTTCAAGTGCTTGGAGGACTGCAGCCCTCTGTCTTCAGATTCGGTGATCACCCTAGGCACTGGCCCTTCATTCTGTGTTCAGATAGGTTTGGGACACCTTCTCCATGTGGCTTGGGGGAACTACTGATGAACTTTCAGATCCTGAAATATGAGTTAGCCTCTTGAACCAAGTCTTTTTTATTTTTATTTTTTGACTTAATTCTTTTAGAACAATTTAAGATTTACAACAAAATTGAGAAGGAGGTATAGAGATTTCCCTTATAACCTCTGCCCCTACATATGCATAGCCTTCCTCATTGTTAACCTCACTCACCAGAGTGGTACTTTTTCTTTTTTTAATCAAGGATGAAGCTACACTGACATATCATACACTGACAATCACTTTAGGTGATTACCTAAAGTCCATAGTTTACCATGGGATTCACTCCTGGTATACCCTCTGTGGATTTGGATAAATGTATGATGACATATATCCATCACTGTAATAGCATACAGAGTAGTTTTACAGCCCTAAAAATTCTCTGTGCTCTATTCATCTCTTTTTGGGACCAAGTCTTGAACCAGACGCAAGTTCACTGCTTTCTAGGTTCTGACCCTACTGGCTTCCCTTTAAATGATCTAGCCAAGCCTTGTATTATTGCATAGGAGATACACCAAATTGTTCCTTGTTTTGATCTGTTTATATATCCATGTTCAATAGAGGCTTGAATCTCTATTGAAATGGTGAGAAATAACTCTTGCTCTCTTTACCCCTACCTTGTCCTGATAAGTAATTGCAAAGGTTTGCTTCATCTGGGAGGTTTGTTTCCAGTCTTGGTCTTCTTATTCCCTGGAATCTCCCTCTTCTGATATGAAGACATGATGATGAAGATGATGATGATGGCAGTGCAGTAACAGTGTTAATGCCTTTCCTCCCACTCCCCAGTACCCCAAGCCCCCTATCTGGGCTGAACCAGCTGCGGCTCTTTTCACTATGTTTAGTCTTGGAAACCTTTGTACCAATTAATGTATCATCCGAAAGAGTTCTTTAAGCTATTGTGGGAAATGAGACAAAATTAATCCCATCTCACAAAAGATTAAAGACTGTAATTGTTTTGTCCAGAACAGTTGCTGATATTGGCTGGTTTGACAAGCAAGTGCCCATCTCTTCTGAATTCTGTAAGTAGCTTAATATCCCAAATTCTTTGCTATGATCTCTGTATTAAACCTGGGCCAATGTCACACATGCCAGTGTTTTGGCTGGTTTGAAATTCTCATAAAACAAGAGAAAAATGGTCAACATGAAAGAAAGGTCAAGAAAGGCACATGACCTCTGGGATCTGAGACAGGTGTATGTCTAGTTAAGGGAATAGCACTAAGGATTGTGAGAATCATATCCTTTCCCCGTGTTGGGTAAGTGAATTACAAGATAAAGAAATCCTAAATTTTGTGTATTGTGTTTATGTCAGGGGTAAAATAATCTTCAGTGACATGAGATAAGGAAATGACTGCTATGACCTAAAGCCTTCCCTGATAAGACTTGGGCTGGTTTAACACAGTTACTGGAAGAGACGTTTATTTGGGCAAAATGGGAAGATGCAAGTAAAAAATCATCTTTTTGGGTAATTTCAGCCTGGTTGAGAAAACCAGAAGATTTTTAAAAATGAAAGGGACGCCTGGGTGGCTCAGTTGTTTCAGCGTCTGTCTTTGGCTCAGGTCATGATCCCAGGGTCCTGGGATTGAGCCCCTGAGTCGGCTCCCTGCTCCCTGCTCAGCATGGAGTCTGCTTCTCCCTCTGCTCCCCCCCTCCATCCCCTGCCCATGCTCTGTCTCTGTCTGTCTGTCTGTCTCTCTCTCTCTCTCAGATAATTAAATAAAAATCTTTTTAAAAAGTTATAAAGGCTAACACATGTTGGGTGCTGACTTGATGGGATTTAAGAAAGACAGTAGTCTTTTGGGACCAACATGGACCTTTGTGATAAAAGAAAAAGAGGAAGAACAGAATTCCTAAAATTGAATTGCTTAGTAGAACTGAGATTTTTTTTTTTTAAATATAGACCCTAGGGTGACATATATGAATGAAGAGTAGGTAGAAGTGAGGGGCTGTTGGTATCCAGCAATTTAGTTGGCCTTGCTGTGATCTGAAGTAGAGTGAGCAGTAAGGAGAAGGTGGCTGTGATTTGGCCTCTGCAATCTTTCTTGTGAATGGTTTTCTAAATGGAAGGCTCATGTAACTGAAAATTTTGGGACTAAAGATACAGCCAGGTTCAGGTACTGAAAGACCATCACAAGGTGTTTGTCTGCTTGTTTCTGAGTTAGCTTCTGCCTCAGCCAAGCTCTCCTCAAAGGTGGCAAATGACTACCACCGGCCCCAAGCTCACTTTTTTTTTTCTTTTTGGTAAAAAGGCTAACAATTCCAGTGGAAGGAAAGTATCTATTTTTTAAAAAGATTTTATTTATTTATTTGAGAGAGAGAGAGAGAGAGAATGAGAGAGAGTGAGCATGAGGGGGGAAGATCAGAGGGAGAAGCAGACCCCCTGCGGAGCAGGGAGCTTGATGCTGAACTCCATTCAGGGACTCCAGGATCATGACCTGAGCTGAAGGCAGTTGCTCAAGAAACTGAGCCACCCAGGTGCCCCGAGAGTAACTATTTTTAATAGTTCCAGCACAAGTCCCAGGGTTGATTCTCATTGGACTGACTGATGTCATTTGCCCATTCCTTTACTAATCATTAAATTCAGGGACATAGAATGTGCTAATTGGCTGATTTATGCCCAGTGCCCACTATAGTTTTAGGAGAAGAGATTAGAACCATATAAACTACATGGGCTTGGAGTGGGGAAAAGACAGTTATCAGGAGAAAGTAACAGATTATAGGTAGGTGAGAACAATGGAGAATTTTCCACACTTTATTGCCTATAGAATCCTTTTTCCTTGAGATTACTATTCAGTAGAACATACTTGGGTAAATGCAGTCTCAAGTGATCTGATCCCTAAAAAATGTCTCATAATTGGTCTTATGCCAGAAATTCTTAACTGACCCCATTAAAGTTGTTTGTAAATAAAGGTGACAAATGCATTGTGGGGTTTTTATACCCCTAGGGCCTGCCATATTGACAGTGATAGTTGTGATTAAATTTCTTCTTAAAAGAACCACTCTGCATTTGTTCAGTACTGTACATTTTATCAAAGTTTACCCCCACATACCATCTCATTAGTGCTTAGATGTTATTAAATGTAATTAATTACTCAATGACCACAGCTACCAGACATCAGTCTTCTTGTTATTAGTTTTCAAAATATCACACCCAATTCCCAGCTCCCTTTAACTCTACCTGTCACCTTGCTGGACTCAAAAACTCTTAATGAAGATGTTAGGTATGCTAATTGACTTTGCCTTAGTGAAAATATCTTTCATTTTAGTGCCATAAGAAATTAGCAGAAGAAAAGGCTGCTTGGAGGGAGAAGGCTGGCAAACAGCACCCACTTTTCAATCTGAAAAGTGACAGAAAGCAATGGTCCAGGCCCCAAGGTATTTAGGTTTAAGAGCAGTGGCATTGACATGGCCTAGTTGGAGTTGTCACTGAACTTCGGGCAATTCATTTTTAACCAAGAATGTATAAATGTATTTGAATATACATTTGAATGAATGAGGATAAATGAGTGAGGATGTATTTGGTTGTAAGTAAAGGAAAGTCCAACTCAAATTGACTTAAAAAACTGACTTAAAAATAAAAAAAAATTTATTGACTCATATAACCTTATGTCTGCCTTAGAGTCTTAGGACAAGAATGGATGACTGGATAGATAGATAGATAGGTAGATAGATAGATAATATGTAAGGTAGAGTGCAGCATTTGTTTGATTCAATGGCTTACCACAGTCATCAAAAAGAGCTTAACATGGCATCGAAAAGGCTTTATATCTGCTCCATAAGCCATCAAGAAGGGGAGAGCATGTCTTCCTATCTCATGAGACCCTAGAAAATATACTCTCCAGTTTCATTGGCCTGGAATAGATCATATACCCCTTCCTGATCAAAAGCTCTAACCAGATATTTGGATTATGCCAATCGATATTCTGTCCCTGCAGTCAGATGTGGGGTTGACTTACTCTGAATCATATGTGGGCTGAGTGAACCGGGTTGTTATCAAGGAATGGGAGTCAAATATAGGGGATGAAACTTCAAACAAAGCCCATTAGAGTAGGATTATATTATTGTATACTCTCCCTCCACCCAATCTTTCTTACCTTTGAGATATTATCTATTTATCTTCATTCTACAAAGCGTTTCAGGCTGATGTGGGCCATCTATAGGAAGGGGTTGAGGATAACAGAGAGAGAACAGAATTTGGAATTCATTGATGCCACATCCCACCTCTGTGACCTTGGGCAAGTCCCATATTTTATATCTGAAATTCGGTCTCTCTCATTGGATAAATGAGAATAATATTTACCCTTTTTACCTCACAAGGTTGTTGCGATCAAAGAAAAGATTACAAACTTATAGCATTTTCTAGTTTACAATGCAAATGTAAGTTGTTAATTTTTTTATGGCTGTCATCATTTAATGAGGAATAGAGATTTCAGAGCAATCACTCAGAGCAGCATATTTGCTTTGGAAAATGTTCTATCCTAAACCTTCAGTTGCCGAAAAAAGCAGCAGCAGTGGCTTTTAGATATATGGTGCTGAGCACGGAAACAATGACTTTGGAATAGCTGGAGAAAGACCAGATGGATGCCTCTGTGATCAAATGAGTTATTTTTAGAAACACGTTCAGTATCCTAGGACAGTGTCATGTGGGGAGAAATTATGCTCTCAGTGTAAAGTACTGTACTAGTTATTCCTCTTGGAATATCCAGAGGTAAAAAACATGAATTTTGGAATAGATAGACACAATAGTGTGGTATAACCAGGAACAATCATTAACCTCTTCGATCCTTAGGTTTCTCATATGACAAAGGAGATAATGACACTGGCCTCATTATATTTGAAAGACATTATGTAAGTTGCTGACTATGTAGTGCCAAATGGTGCCTGGCACATAGTAGCTGCTTACTAAGTGGTAATTCCTCAGGCTGCCTGTAACTGGTAAATTTACAAGTGGGTAATAACAGGAGCACCTTACCTCTGAAGCTTTTTCTTTAAACCTCAGAAGTCCATAAGTATTTTAGATAGAATTCCTTATATTTTTAATCCTAAAAAATGATTAGGAGATGACATTAAGACATTTAAAAATGGTGATTTCCAAACTTCTTAAAGTGCCTTAGCATTCTTGGCTTAATGTTTTCAAGCTGATTTCTTACCAAACCCCTTACCAGAGGGATTTGGGTATAAAATACAGATAGTCATCCATTAATTATTAATATGTCAATTTATAGATCTACTTCTCACCTTTTAAAATTTGGAAAATCAATTTTTGTGTTTACATACTGGAAATTCATGCTGATCAGTATACATGTGAATTAATAGTTCAGCGTTGGTTAATATTTGTAATTGTGACTCTCAAGATATTGTTAGTATCTCTGAATTATCAAACATAGGCAGGGTAACATTCAGAACAGCCTTAGGGGTAAATGCACTTGTTCCATTTTAAACTCTTTGAAATCTGTATTTATGGCACAAATTCTATCTTATCACTAAACATATTTATAGGTTGAACTTGAGAACTTTGTTTCTGGACTGGAAATAATAGAGAAATAGCAATCTAATTGGGAATTCTAAGTAGACTTTGTACTCTAATAAAAGCTGTAGCTGTTGTGCAAATGAATGGAAGTTCATGTTTAAGAATGATTAAACATTTATCAACAGTAATAATAACCAAATACTGTGGGCTAGTAGAAAGATCACAGACTAAGAATTAGAAGGTGTAGGTTCTAAACACGAAGTATCTTCATAACTTTGGGGAAATCACTTAACCTCCCTGCCTTCAACTCTGTTATCTGTAAAATAAGGGAGGTGTACTAGATGATTGCTGAGATGACTTTAGCTCTTAACATTTTATATTTCTCTTCTAATATGTAATATGTACTTTTTTTAAAAAGGTTTATTTATTTTAGAGAGAGAGAACAAGAAAGCATGACCAGGAGGGAGAGAAACAGGCCCATGTGCAGGGCTTGATCTCATGACCTAGAGATCGTGACCTGAGCTGAAGCCAAGAGTCAGACACTTAACCAACTGCACCACTCAGGCACTTGTACTTATTAAAGAACCAAATTAGATTACATTTGGAAAACAGGGAGTAGTCTATAGCAAATTTATTAACAGTTACTGCCTCAAAGTCATTATTTTTAATCTTAAGCAAGACATTGTAAAAAGAATCACTGTTTAAAACTTGAGTAAGGACTGGGGCACTTGGCTGGCTCACCTGGTAGAGCATGTAACTCTTGATCTCAGGGTCATGAGTTCAAACCCCATGCTGGGCATAGAACTTCCTTTAAAAAAATAAATAAAATATAAAAATTTTAAAAAAACTTGATTGAGGACCGATCTCAGGGAGTAAACTTCAAGTGTGTAATTCATTATTACTTCTGAGATTGAAGTACATTATTGAGTACTTATACTCAATAAGTACACTATTGAGTATACTATAACTTGACAATTGATATATAAATAGGCCAATTTTGAGCTAATTTGCTAATAACCTTCCATTATTAATACATATTACCTAAAATATAATCTCAATATAAGTGAATAACTTATCTTTTCAACCTTGATATAAGTGAATAACTTCAGTTATAAACACTGTTATCTATTTTATATGCTGTTACAGCAAATGTCCATCAACTGGCTAAAATTCATTAATAATCCTCTAATCAGTATTTGTGCATTTGTTGACAATCTGCTTACATCCTCTAATGGCCTGTTCCTTATTTAACAATTAATCATAAAAATACTTAGCACAACAAAAAATATTTAAAATATCCAATTATGATAATCACTGGGATCAACAAACATTGTTGGATGTGTAAACAGCCGTCAGTTAAGACAGCTTGTGTACAATTCTGAAAAGCCAGTGTTGATAGAGGTTAACCTGTTGGTGGACTTTGGTCATGGTATGTTCACTCAAGCTAACGTAGTATTTGTGATGGAGACTCCCCCAGGAGTAAATGTAGCAGCATCAATTTCAGCTGATTAGATTGCTGCCTTATATATGCATCAGCAAATAACAATTTAAGGAGACAGCTGACATGGTAGAGGAGCTAGAGATCAGACACAATGAAGAATGTATTAAGCAATGGGAAGTCAAGTGATGCTCAATCTATGTCAAGCCACAAAACTGACATGATTGTTGAGGTAAAGAAGACATGCTGTGACCCTTACTATAACATGAGGCTTTGTTAGAGAAAGAAAATGTGGATTTATGTGAAAGCCGAAAAAAGGGAAGCTTTAATTATACTTACTGCAGTGAATAGCTAAATACAGAAATATCCTTGGGGTTAGTCTAAATTGAAGAAAGCACTTATTATTACTCACATGGCCTTTTGTATGTTAATTTCAAAGTGCTCTTAGGCACGAACATGTTAATACTATGGCTCTCGTTATAGAAAGAAAAACAGTCTTTCAGGATGGTTCAGGCAAACAAGTAGGGACCAGTGTCAAACCAGGTGTGTCTGACTGTCTGATAACCTGACAATAACAAGAACCACCAAACTGAAATCATCATAAAGAATAAGGAAATTTACCAATAATCCAGAGGTAGGTACTATCTATGCCAACTAAATTCATTTACTCCATCTTTATTTTTCTGCTGTTTTCTTGGTTCTTCTCTCCCCTCTGCATGGTAGCTTCATGCTGGTATTGAGGTGTTGCCCTAGAATTAAACCTCCTATCTACCAATAGGGAATACAAAGGTAGACCAATAGAGTATTGCTTCCAGGGACTTCCTTCTAGAAGATCAAGGAATAACTTTTTACAGAAGCCATGAGAAAACATTTTTTTCCTAATTGATCTAATTGATAACCTGTGACTAGTCTGGAGCCAATTATAGCAAGAAAGGTGGGATGGTCTTAAGTGAATTGAGCCCACCTTTAGGGCTAAATGTGTGCACAGCTTCTGTCAATACAAAGGCACTGTGTGTGTGAGGAGTGGATATCTGAGTAAAATCAGGGTTCTATTAGGGAAGCAGCAGAAAGAGAAGAATGAATGCCCAGACACCAGTCTAGGATCTTTCTTCACTAGCTGTATGAGATTAGGCAAGCCAGCTAGCCAGTTCAAGCTTTATTTTCCTTATCTGAATAACAGGGGCTACTCACCTACTTGATATCCATTTTCTCTTTCCTTAGTAATAATAGTGCCTTTCTGTTCTGATTGGAAAATTGCCAGCTAATGTCTATGTTTTTTGGTCTACTCTGTCTCTGAGGCTATTGCGAAATCTTAAAAGCTGAACTGACAACTGATGTGTGACTTTCTTGACTTTCTCTGTTTTATCTCGCTCCCTACCTTGAAGCAGGTTGTAATCATTAGAGCCCAGGCAGCCATTTTGGATCAGGAGGGGATTTGAGAATGGAGACCATGTGCAGGGGCAGAAAAGCAGAAAGATAGAAGAATGCTGGGTCCCAGACTTCCTACCTAGAGTTTTCTTTTGTGTGTGAGAAAAATTCACTTATAAATTTTTAAAGCCACTCTTATTTGAAATATTTGTTGTTAGTGGTAGAATACATTACTCAAATGATCATCTCCAATAATCAGTGTATATTAATTTTTGTAGACCTCACTTTGGTAAGTCATGGCCACTCAGATGGATGATCTGTCAAAGCTTCCATATGTCTGTGCAAAAAAAAATTGTTCTCTTCCAATGGAATAAATTTATAATCAAATTAAATTATCATGCTTTGTTTTCATTTCACAGATGAGTAGTTGAAAAATCAGAGCATGCACAAAAGGCTGTGAATTTATAGAAAAAAATGAGTAGAATTTCTTTTCCATATTGCTTCACTCTGCAACAATCTGCATCAGAATTCATGATTTATACTTCAGCACCAATTTTTCATGGAAAATTGCATCATTTTGGAGAGGAGTACTTCTGTGAACTAAGTGTAAAACTAAGTGAACAGTTCTTAAAATATCTTAAGTCATATTAAATTTGAACTGCTGTGAAAGTATGTCTGGAACTACTCAGTGATGGCAGAAATGACTAAACGCTTTGATTAGAAGTTGTCTGTGTTTATGCCAGGGGTTATTTGTGGAATTTTTTTTTTCTGGAAAAATTACATTAAGAGATATTTGCATTCAGTTTTTCTTAAAACATCTTTTCTTAAACATCTAAATAGATAGTATCTCAATGGAGTATGACTTATACTTTCTTTCGTGTCTCCATATTCAGAGATAATGGCACTCACTGATGCTTGCTCTTGCTTCCAACTTGTAATCTGTACTCTGTACTATGGTGTCAGTACCTGCCTGTGGTTCCTTTGGCTTTGGACAATCTCCTCTCATTTTTCGCTGAGCACTCTTGTATTCTTCTTTTTCTTTTTATAATTTCTCTTTTGATTTTGGGAGTTGATATTACCTTAAGTGAAATCATCACCCTTTAGCTCCATTGAATTTCCCTTTCACCATCCTTCCAGCCACACCCAATTAATTCCTAGGCCATATTTTTGAATGGATAAATAAATTGTTTAATGATTCTTCTTTTGATTTAAGATGGTGGCCTGAGTAAATGGGGCAGGGAAGGCTTGGGGCTGGGGAGGAAGCCAAGGAAGGACTGAGAAAGTGATAGTAAAATCTAGCCCTTGGTTTTAGTTTTAAAACATTGTATACCCTTTAGGTTTTTATTTAGACACATCATCAGGGTCTGGATCTCATTTATTTAAGCAATCATTTATAAAGCCTGTATGTACTGTGTGACATGTTAGTTTTTAGGAATAAATGGATAAGATCTTGGGCTTCCAGGAGCTTACTCTCTAACTGAGGAGGCAGAAAAGTACACTGGAAATTATAGTACACTCTGGTGGGTGCTATTGAAAAGCCCTAGGATAATCAGGGATTGCCTAAAACAATCATTAGTGTTTACGGCTTTCATTTCATGAGCTGGCCTGGAAATAAAGTAGGGGTTGATCAGCTAGACAGTAATGATCAGACAGTATTTATAAGTCCCTTTCACCTGCTGAAGACCTTTGCCTTAAACTTCGTGTGGTTCTTAGAGTGGCAGGGTCTACCATCCACAGAGGCAAGAAGCCAGGGCTCGCTGTCCTTGGTGCTGGAACAGATATTTCTGTGTGGGTAAAATAGATTGTAAAAGTGGCACTGGTTTCTAAAATTGGGGGAGGGGGATAGAAATGAAGACTTTCATCTAGAGGAAAGGCTGAGCAAAGGGTAGGCGGACTCCATTTGGACTAATAGAGAACGAAGTGTTTATGAGCAGTCATCACTGAGGACAGCACAGGTCATGCATTGTTTAATTCCTTATGTGATTCATTGACTCCAAGAAAGGCTCAGTACACTAGTGTGGGGGAAGCACAGTGAGTGTAGGTGCTCTCTGCCCCCATGTCCTGTTGCAGCAAATGTCATGGGTATGTGTAGGCAGCCGGGCTGTGGGTGTCTGGACACATAGTTCAGCAGCTGTTCCTGGACAACTTTTCCCAGCAGTTATTGTCAGGGTTGTGTCTGTGACTGTATTTACAAATGCACCACTTCCAGGGACACACTTAAAACATGTTTAAACATGGGACTTTTTTCTATACCTTAGTCATATGATGTCTAGATTTTTCTGTCCCAAAGAGTTTGTATCTGTTACTTTTTCAAAAACCAGTGTGGAGGCAGCATAGTGTGGCAGAAAGCCAGAGAGGCCTGGAAGCTCAGTTTATTAATGTGTCAGATATATGACTTTGGGGAAATTAATTCTGTAAACATTGGCTTGCTAATCTATAAAATGGGGTAAGAAACTTAACTTACAGAATTGTGGTAAGGCTTTACATGTAAAGTGCAAGCACAGTTCAAGACAGATAGTAGGTGCCTCATAAATGGTGGTTATTAAACTTAAATATTACTATTTACAGTAAGGTTTTTTTTTCTCTTGGAGGTGGGTGTGTGGGCAGAGAAGAAGATATTATCTCTCAATAGGAGCCAATGCAGTCTCACTACAGGTAGGCCCAGAGCATGGTCATTTCCCCCTTATTCTTGCTGAGAAAGAAGCTGTATGATAAAGTGTATGGCACAGGCTAGGGCAGTTAAGAATGAGGCTTTGAGAGCTTTGAAGATAAATTTCCTATCCAGGGTAGTCGAATGGATTATCCACTGTTCATGAATTTCCTTTTCTTCTCTTCACTCTGGAGTACAGAATTAGTTCATCATATATACTCCCAAGTTCATGCCTCACTGTCTCCTAAATTCATGCCTCATTCTCAACATTGGTTCATAGAAAACCCTTCCTTTATTTATACTTTATTTCAATATTAACTCCCATATCCCTCTAAACTCAATCTGTCTTTCCTCCTTCACTCAAAGGACCCATTCTTGCTTATTTTATGAAGGCCCATTTTATTATTCATATGCCTATGTACACATAGGTGTATAAATAAAATACATACTATTGTGTATTTTAAGTGTACAGAAATGGCATTTTGTCAGAAATGTTTTTTTGACATTTTGTTCTTTAATTTAAAATTCAGAACCATGTTTTGAGCTTTGTTGTCATTTCAATATGCAGACCCAGTTCATTCTAGCAGACACCTGCCTAGGTTTCCTTCTTATATATCCACTTCATTTTACTTATGAAATCCCCTGGTGTTGAATCTTATTCTTTATTGTTTCAAACCACACTCCAATTAATATTAATTTATATGCTTTTCTGTGCATTTGTTTCTGTGGTTATACATCCAGGAGTAGAATTACAGAGCTGTCAAGCGGGCTTTGTAGGCTCGATTGCTTTATGGAATGGCTATTCTAATTTGCCTTTCCACCAGCATTGTAAAAGAGATTCTGTTTTCACACATCCTCATCAGCACTTGAAATTATCTGTTTTTTGCCAACATGATGCATACAAAGAGGTATGTTTCTATTGTGTTATTTGAATTTCTCTGGTTACTGGTGAAGTTGAACATTTCTTTACGTGGTTATTAAGTAATTGTGCTTCTTGTGAATTGGTTTTCTTATTTGACCACTTTAGTGTTTGCTTACCGTTCTTCGCATTACAAAATTCTTTGCATATTTTAGATCTTGTCAGTCATGGACATTATAAACATTTTTTCTTAGATAGTTATATAACTGTAAATTTTGTTTATAGCTTCTCTGTAAAGAGCAAAAACCTTTTGGATGAGGTAGTTGAATTTAGCAAAATTTTCAGGTTGGGCTATATCTGGAATATGACACATGCAAATTTTGCCAAACCTAAGTGTACAGCTTAATGGTTTACTACTAAGTGAACACTCTTCTCTGTTCACTTTCAAGACAAGAATAGAAGATTAAGAATATATGTCTCCCTTTTGCTCTCTTCTCTTTACTACCCT
The DNA here is from genome assembly GCF_963455335.1 of Martes martes. Lineage (NCBI taxonomy): Eukaryota > Metazoa > Chordata > Mammalia > Carnivora > Mustelidae > Martes > Martes martes. The sequence goes on from NC_137888.1 coordinate 93,402,288, forward strand.
TTGTTTCTGCCTTAGTTATCTATTTCTACATAACAAATTATCCCAAACTTAGTGAGTTAAAATAATAAACATTTATTATCCCACAGGTTTTGAATGTCAGAACTCTAGGGGCAGCTTAGCTTGGTGATTTGAACTCAGACTCTCATGAGACTGAAGTCAAGATGTGGTCAAGGGCTATAGTCATCTAAAGGCTTTATTAAGACTGGAGGATCTTCTTCCAAGAAGGCTCATTCATATGACTTGACTGGAGTCCTTAGTTCTCTTGGCTATTGTAAGAGGCCTCATTCTCTCACCGTGTGAGCCTTTCAAGCTCCTCAGAATGTGTTAGCCTCCTTTGCCAGAGTGGAGGTGGTGGAGAGAAGAAGAGAGGGTGAGAAGAAGATCTATAGTGCCTATTTCTGACCTACTGTCTGAAGTCACACACTGTCATTTTCACTTTATCCTATTTGTTGGATGCTGGACTCTAAGTCCAGCCCACACCTCAAGAAAAGATAATTAGACTCCACTTCCTGAAGCGAGCAACATCAAAACATTTGTAGATACACTTTTTAAATCATCACTATAGTTACCTTTACTTCTAACATCTTTGAATTTTTCTTCTCAGTGAACTTTAAAGAAATAGAGTATATTCTTTTTTATCTGGCTTCTTTCACTCAGAATTACATTTGTAGGATTCATTTTTGAGCATAGCAGTATGCTATTCATTTTAATTTCTGGATAGCAGTCTAATATCTCACAGCTGATGTATTTGTAGGCAGGGGTTGATTTCAGTTTGGGACTATTACAAACAATAATGCATAAATACCCTTGGACATAACTTTTGGTACACATGTGCATGCATTCCTGATGGATATGTACCTTGGAGTGAACTGCTGGGTCATAGAGTATGCATATATACAACTTTGGTAAATGAGGCCAGAGTTTTTTAAAGTGGTTTTATCAATTTACATTCTTACCAGCAGTGTATGAGAGTTTCAGTTACTTTACATTTTTGTTAGCACTAGGTATTATCAGTCTTTTTTATTTTAACTCTTCTAGGAAATGTATAGCAACATCTCATTTTAGTTTTAATTTGTATTTGTCTGATTTCTAATGAGATTGAACTCCTTTTCATTTCATTGACCATTTGGATAACTTTTCTTATATATTGTCTCTTCAGGTATTTTGTTCATTTTCCTATTGAGTTTTCTTATTTCTTATTGATTTATGGGAATTCTTTATAAATTTTCATTTCATGAATTACAAATATCTTTTTCTACTTTATACTTCCTTTTTTCACTCTTTTAATGGCATCTTTTGATGAACAGAAGTTGTTGACTTTACTGTACTTCAATTTATCAATCTTTTCCTTTGTTATTAATGTTTTTGTACCTGTTTAATCTTTCTCTATCTCTAATATGAAGACATGAGTCTATATTACCTTTGTTAAGTTGAAATGTTTTATCTTCTACAGATAGATTCTCAACTCACGTGGCATTAATTGTTGTGTAAGGTGAAGTAGAGATCAATTAATGTCATTCAAATAACCAGTCGAGTCAGCATTGAAAGATGGCCTTTTCCCACTACTCTGCAGTACCACCTGTGTAAACACTTCACAGATCCATGTGGTTGTCGCTCTGTTTCTACACTCTGTTCATTTCATTGATCTGTTTGTCTATTCCCAATCAACTCTGCTCTCTATTAAAGTTATATCTTCACATGTCTTGAATTTATTCATGTACTTCCATTTTTCCTTATTATTTAAGATTTTTGCCCATTCATGACCCTTCACATTTCTTTATTAATTTTGGAATCATCTTGTCCATTTCCATAGAAAAACCTACTTAGGATTTCAACTGGAGTTTTCACTTACTTAGGTTTCTTTTATTTATCTCAGCAATTCTTTAGAGTTTTCTGGTAGAGGTTCTGTGCATCTTTTGTTAAATTTATTCCCAGGGAATTGATATTTTTAATACTATTATGAAGATATTATTTTCTAATTTTTTGTTTATGTATAGAAATACTATTGATTTTTTAATATTGACTTGGGATCCAGTAATTTTGCTAAATTAAATGAGTAACTCTAAAAATTTATATTTACAGTCTGTGAACTGTCTACGCTACATATCACATGCAAATAATGACAGTTTTATTTTTCTTTTCTAAGATCATACTGCCCTCTCCCCCACCTCACATTGCTATGACTTCCAGTACAATGTTCTATTGAAAGGATGGTGGCACATACCTCTGTTCTATTTCCAAACTCAGGATTTGAAATCTGTCCGTACTCATTTGTATCTACCTTTACATTTAGAAATTTAATCACAAGAAGGGTTTTTTTTTCATATATAGTAAGAGATGGGGATTCCCTCAATTTTTTTGACATACTGATATTTTTTCCCATTATCATTTTCTAAATAGTAAGTTCTTTCACTATTGTTTTGGTTTGTAACTTTGATTATATACTAAAATTAAAAATGATGGCCACTTACATCAGTGTGAGAGTGACAGATTTGGTGAGAAATGGCCAGGATCTGGATGTTTTTTGAAAGACTCTTTTCTAATTTAAATGTTAATACAACCTGCAGATATAAAAAAGAGTGCATGTACTCTGAGCACAGCATGAAAGTGATGATGTTTTCTGATTGTTTTGCTTGGCCTCGGGTACATCATTTTTATCACAGATAGTCTTTTCAAGGAGGGGCACCTGCTCACTGTAAGTCTTCTTGACATCAAAGGTCAAGGCAATGATGGATAACCTTTGACACTACTATATGAAGTTGCTCATGTGGTATACGGCCTGCTGGAAAAGAATAGCAGAGGAAAAGGTAATCTTTCAATGCTGAGTCAATTGGTTGGTTGAATGCAAGAATGCAGATAACAGCTCAGCCCACTTCCTCACTAGCTTAAAAAAATATATTATATGGTGATCGGTTATTATCTCTCTCCCCCAAACTGCACTCTGAGCCCTACAGAGGTAAGGATAGTTCTGTGTGTTCACTTACGTATCCCAACAGTGAAGCAGATGAATGCCTGACTTATTGGGCTCAGTATGTATCTGCTATATGAATGTATCAGCTTAATTAGTGAAGAAATGGCATTACCACTCTTGTTAAGATTCAGGGCTTACCCAGTCTCTCCAGGATAGTCTCAGGTAATGGAACTCATAGTCCATGCTTCCACAGTACACCTTCTGAGAGCTGCTCCCATGCCGTCCTTTCTCCTGACTGGAGGAAGGAAACATAGTTTTCTTAGGAATCTACCAGGCAGTTGGAACCATTCCATTCCCTCTTTACCATAAGTGTGAAATCCTGCTCGGAAAGAGAAAAAAAAAAAAAAAAAAACAACACTTCACTCTTTTCTGGTTGGGAGACCTACTTCCTTTTGGGATCCCTTTGGGACAAGGCAGATTGAAAGGCAGAATTAAAGCTTGGTTGGCTTTTACCTGTGCTTAGCAGACTATGTCCCCTGAATTAATGCCTACTATTTAAAGGAAGAAGAACCCGCTTTTAACTCTACCTCTGGAATTAGAAAGTTAGTCTTTAATCAGGGAAATACAATCAAGTAATGATTCAGAAATAGGTTTCACAATTTATTGAGGAGATTTAACTCAGTGGAGTATAACAGCTTTATTTTTTTCCAATTACCATTTTAAACTACGCTCTGATAAGTCCTCCATTTTCTGTTTCGTGGCAGCATCTTCAGCCGATTCCATAATTCTCTTGTCACTTTTGCTAATTACGAGTCCAGTTCAATTTCAAAGTCTATAAAAATTCACCTTATCCCCTCCCTGCAGCACAGGCCTGAGCATGACCTCTGGATGTGGGAAGCCGAGGAGGTGAGATGCACACATCCTGCTGCCTCCTATTCTAGGGCTCCTTCCTCTGAGGTTGTAGGGGGCTGGAAGGAGAGATGGTGTAGGCAGGGGTCATATTATATGTATGGCCATATATATGTGTCAAGAAGATGTCCCTGGCCAAACTCTGTTTTGATCCCATTCTAATTGATGCTGGTTGCCTTTGCTAATGGGGTGTGTTTATAGATAACTATTCAAGATTTCTTTGAGGGTGATGTCAAATTTTGTCTGATTCTCTCCCTGCCCCACCGTTGGTACTGAGGATCTCTCAGAGAGCGCTAGTTGTGTGTCTTTGGCCTGGCTAGTGGTCCATATCTCCACCCTCTTCTCCCAAGGGGATATCCCTTCACCTGGCCTAGTGGCTTCCCTGTAGCTCCTCCTTGTGCTACAATGTCTGTACTTCTTTGCATGGTATCATTGAAGCCTTCTTAGCCTCTAAGAGTCCTGGGAGACTGAGCTGAGGCTTTCCCAACTATCATTTTCTTACAAGGCATGATGCATTATAGTTCCTTTGCATTCTGACAAGTGGTCCAAACTGGAAAGTTTAGAGGGTCAGCGATGCAGGGAAGCAAGTGGTCAAGCATATCAACACCTTTCGGTGTCTGAAATTCCCACCATTAGAGTTAAGACTTTAGGTTAAAATAGCATGTAGGGCCATTATTAAAATGCAAGTATTTCCCAAGAGAAGTAATTAACATTGGTGCAGCTGCATAGAAGAGTATCAGAAAAGCTAATTCTGAAAGGATGAGAATTTCTTCGATAAGTTTGGTATATGAATTGTGAGAGGGAACTAACTTGTCTAGTTCCTACTATATTATACTCATTTTTTAAGATCCGTATTTATTTAACCTTCCTGACATCAACCTCAGGTTCACCTCATTGTTCTCACCTCACTGTAATTTGCCAAAGGACACATAGTTAGTAGGTGGCTGTGGCAAGGTGTATTATTGTTCAACATATTTGCTATCCTTTGTTGGGGATGAGTTAGCTCTCCCTGCTCTGCTGGTTTAAGACTTGGCAGTATGACTAGTTTGGTTGGTAAAAGATGAATGGAAGGGATGAGAGCAGAAACTTGAGAAGCCAGCGTATGATTTCATTGTATCCTCTCCTTCCACCACAAGGTCAGTTTCCCAGAGAGAGGCTGCTTCAGCCTGGATCTTGAGATGAAGAACCTGAAACAGAATAGCATCTGACCTACAAATGGGATGTGAACTGAGTGAGAGATAAACCTTTATTATTGCAAGCCACCAACATTCTGGATTTGTTTGTTGCTTCTCCATAACTTAGCCAGAACTGTTTAATACAGGGACTGAAAGAGGGTTGGAACCCAGACCTGTCTGACTTCAAGACCCCTGCTTTTTCTCTCATAGCACACCACCTCCCAGCAGGAAGGACACCGAGGCTTAAGCTCCACATCTGTGTAAATGTGACACCTACTCATCCCTCCTTCACCTCCTTTTACAAATGTCCGTTGGAAGCTTGGGAAAGTTTCAGGAAGGCACAGCCATCCCCAGAGGAGCCCGCCTAGGCATGAATATAATTTGTAAGCTCAGAGCAGGTCTGATTCCCCAGTTTCATATTGGCCTCCTCCTTCTTGGAAGCACTAATGCGGGGGAGGAAAGGACAAGCGATGACATGAGGAGTCCCATGCTGCCCTTCCAGATGCTTCTCTGGCTCGGCTTAGCAGGAACTGGAAGGATCTGGTGGTCAGACAGGCACAGACTGGTGTGATGTACCAGCTTTCTGTTCCCAGCTTCCTCCCCACCCCTGGGATAACTGGAAAGTCCTTCATCCCAGATTGGATGTGGACACTTTTCTGTAGGAAAGGGGAAGGTCCAAGGACCTCTCATTCAAAACAAATAGGTGTCCTACTGAAAACCAGGCTGGGCCTTGAAGCAAAATGAAATTTTGTTATTTAGAGTGACTGGTTAAGTCAGGCTAGTGGTGAGAAACAAACAGATAAACAAACCAGTGGGTGGAGCTCAGCTAATCCAAAAAAGTGGTCTGATGCTCTTTCCCCCCTCAAACATCTGTGGTATTTTTCCTCCAGAAGTTTAAACTGAGGAGATGACAGTTAACAACTTTCTTAGTTTGGATTCCCCCAGGATTCTGTGTTGCCCAGGTCAATGACTTGAAGAATTGTCTGGAAGAGTTATCCCTCCTGGCATTTGTCACAGGAACCAGGCAATCAGGAAGCAGACATGGCTGCCTGGCGCAGAGAGCACTGCAGCCTGAGTTCACTGTTATGCTGTGACCTTGGCTTCCATTCTGGGGGAAAAGGAGATCTGTGGGGTCAACCTGCAGCCCCTAAGCTTCATCATTTGTTGTGTTTTTAAACTGTCTTTGAACCACTACATCGTCTTCCCCAAGTGATTAATCGTATAGACTTGATGATGGGCGCTTGAGTTATTGGGTCTCTTTCTTTTCTTGGAATTCAGAGAACCAGAAATACCATTTGTTCTGTTTTACAATATATTCTCTTGGGATACCCGTAAGATAGGCATTTTGAAGGAAACTGAATAGTCAATAGTGATTTGTAAACGATTTTCAAAATGCAAGAAGATACTAAAATTCCCTTTGTCCCACAATATGTATATTTTCTCCAGTGGGACTTTCCCTCATTGCAAGGCTCCTCATTTCATATTGGAGGGAACAAGGACATCTTCTTAGCTCTGGTGCTGTCTAGATCCCAGATGACTACAGGGCTGGTTGACCAGCTCCAATAGCCCAGCTTTTGTTACAGTTCTTCATTCGGCTTCTCCATGGTAGTAGGACTAGCTTTTGAAAAGCCTTCACTGCTGCTACATGCTTTCATCTGTATTGCCTAATCAAGCCCTCCCAGTTCTTGAAGGGTGGGTTGAACAGAATATTATTAGGAGCTCCTGTACGTAGTGGGTCCTACATAACTGTTACCATCGTATTGTGTGCAGCAGGGAGGTTAGGGAGTGTGTCACTTTGGTTATTGGATCATATGCTCTATCTACCTATTGAAAAAATAAAGAGAATGAGACAAAAAGGGGGAAAAAAGAGGAGAAGGAGAAATTGGGTAAGAAGAAGCAAGTAAGGAAGATGTGTCAGGGTGTTAGGATAATAGGGAGAGCCTCTAACCAACTGGAACCTTCAGTTGGCTGAATCATGTGCTCCCTCAGGCAGACATGGTGGTTTTCTTTTCTGATATATGGCAAGCCCTGAAAAGGCCTGGGCTCCTTGTAGTGGCACTCACTTCAATATTTGCTGCTTGAAGTGATGAAGCAGGATGATTTATAATGTCTTCTCTTGGATGGAAAAATTCCTGTATTTATGTGTACGAGTCCCACTCACCCATTCTTGTCATAAACTGGTAACAAAATCTCCCAACAATCTAATTTGCTCTTGCCTAGGCAACTTCGAAGAGGAGTAGGGATAATATTTTTCCACTAAATTGACTGAATTCATGAGTTGCCTTGGTATCGTATGGAAACATATGTATCACATTATAATTTTGTGAAGTAATAGTTTTCCCAAACTCGGTGCAGACAGACACACTACCCGGCACAGTAATCTGTGGCAAGGACTAACTATTGTTTTCTTCTTCATGGATTCCTGATTTTCTTTTCTCTCCTCCTCCTCCTGCTCTTCTCCTTCTTCTCCGCCCCGCCCCGCCCCCCCCTCGCCCCTCCCTTCCTCCCCTCCCCCCCTTCTTCTTCTCCCTCTTCCTCTTCCTCTTCCTCTCCTTTGCCAGGAGACTGTGCTTAGGAATCTCTACAAAGTCTCTCCCATTCTCTTCTGTATTAACTTTAACATTTAATGGTGTGCTGCCTTTAACATTGTTTCTTTTCTTTTCCTCAAGCATATCTGGCCAAGCTCACTGACTCAAGCGAAAACTCCTCAAGGATAGTGTTTTGGACCAAATGGGGTCCCTCAAAATGCATATGTTTAAACCTTTAAAATGGGACTGTATTTGGAGGGACGCCCTTTCAAAGAGGTAGTAAAATTAAAATGAGGCTATTGGGCTGGGATCTCATCCAGTCTGTGTCCTTATTAGAAGAGATTAGGACACACAAAGAGACGCCAGAGATGAACAATATGGAAAAAAGGCCATGTGAGGACATGACAAAAAGGCGGCTTTCTACGGGACAAGAAAGAGGCCTCAGAGGAAACTGAACCTGCGAACACGTTGGTCTTCCAGACTTCCAGAACATGGGGGACATAAATTTCTGTTGTTTAAGCCACCTGGCTGGTGATATTTTTGTTATGGAGACCCTAGTAAACTAATACAGATAGTGACCTCTTCTATTTCTCTGACATATCTGCACCCTTGTGCCATGCGCAATGCTCAGCACACAATTACGCAGCACTTAATAAGGCTAGTTGTATTTGTTTTACTTTTTATCCTTCATGTATTTAAAAAAATCCATCCATGAACATATGTAATATAATGTGCTTCATAGGCGGTTGTTTTGGTTTGTCAGCAAATGGCTTTCTATCTTCATTAACAAAGACTTAATCATTTGTTTGAATAGCTAGTAGATGCCCAAGGTAAGTATTTAAACGGTGTGAAAGATCGTATGGTGAAAAGTAAACCTCCCTCACACCTCAGTCTCTCAGTTCTCTTCCCTAGAGGCAGCCATTATTATCAGCGTGTTGTCTTTCCAGATAAATCTTTGCTTAAAAGCATGTGTGCACGTGTGTGTATAGAATATACACATCTATATTATAGACATATGGCATATATATTTATGCACAGACCTGCTTTAATAAAAATCTCCCTATATACAAATTAAGGTATAACTATACAGGTATAAATATATATCCTCCTCTGATTTTCTTTTTTGTTTTATTTTGTTTTTATCAAATGATGGTATAATGCACACAGATTTCTACTGTATTTTTATAGTCAGATGTTTATTTAAAAGTAAAAATATGGAACACTTTATGATTTTGCATGTCATTCTTGCTCAGGGGCCATGCTAATCTTCTCTGTATCATTCCAACTTTAGCATATGTGCTGCCGAAGTGAGCATGACATGTTCCTACATTTTTTTTTTAAGATTTATTTTATTTTATTTATTTTTTTAAATTTTATTTATTTATTTGACAGAAATCACAAGTAGATGGAGAGTCAGGCAAAGAGAGAGGAGGAAGCAGGCTCCCTGCTGAGCAGAGAGGCCCATATGGGGCTCCATCCCAGGACCCTGGGAACATGATCCGAGCCGAAGGCAGAGGCTTTAACCCACTGAGCCACCCAGGTGCCCCAAGATTTATTTATTTTTTTAAAAGAGAGAGAGAGAGGTCCAGCAGGGGGAAAGGCAGAGGGAGAGAGAGAATCTTGAGCTGGAGCCCAATGTGGGCTCAATCTCACAACGCTGAGATTATGAACTGAATAAAAACCAAGAGTCTGACCCTTAACTGATGGAATCTCCCAGGCACCCTGACATGTTTCTGCTTTTTAAAGAAAATTAACTTAGCAATAAATCTTGGGACTTGTTGCATATAGGACATGCAGATCCACCTCATTCCTTGTAACTTATCTTGTTACATTTATTTTAAATACATTGTCCTCCCTTCTTCCACCACTCTGACCAACATCCTTTCACACAGAAATCCTCAAGAAGCACATACGGGAAATATAACTTTAAAGAGACTCATCTTGCTGTCATTTCCTCGTAGGAATATTTGAGTGAAGGGTTTAATCAAGCACTAAAGCCATAGACATTAAAAAGAAGGGCACGGTTTTTAGGCAGTCCAAATAAGCAGGAATAGAAATAGTGGGACTTTCTCAGGCTAGCCCCAAGTGTTTCCAGACAGTACAAGAACTTCATGTATCTACCAACAACTGTATTTACAGCCCATGGTCCCTATGACTAATGTGCAATTAATATTGCATCAAGGAATAATAATAACTTTTAAAAGAACGTACATAAATCCAGCACACTAGAAAACCAAAGTGTTTTTTCCTGCTTCCTATTAACACTTGTTCATTCATATACATACTCTGATTGTTTTAGTTAAAAATCAGAGCAATTATGTATTCTGCCTTTGCCTTTTAAAATGAATCATAAATACTGCTGTTTGTTACTGTGTTTACATAATAATAATTTTATATGGTTGCATAATAGTCCATCCAGTTGATGTATTGTTTCCTCTAATTTTAAAAAAAGGGGGAAACTGTATTATCTGGAGCTGTAATTAAACAAAACTTAAAAGAACATCAATCTGACACATATTAATGTTAATATAAATGTTATTGAGCTACAAGGCAATTGACTATAAAATGGAGAACAGCTCACATAAATTAGAATTAATATTCTCTTTACCCTGTGAAAAAAACTTTCTAGAGGAGAGACTATAGAAAGGGAAAATGATCAGATGCCCTCCTGAAAAAGGAGTAGATCTTCTCATGCTTTTAAGAGTTGGTATCAGGAAATGAGGCTGCAAATTCTTTTTTCCCTTTGTGCAGCAAGACTTCTACTTGCACAGAGGTGGAGGGAGCAACGTCTCAACGTCTCAATCAGATTAAGTTAATCAGAATGATTTCCTAGCAACTAGCCATAAAGTATGAATACCTAATGGCCTTCTTTAATTAATTCACTTCATCGATGGATGTTTATTGAGTACCAGTTATATGCTGGATGTGAGATACACGGGAAAGAAGAGAACATCTACTCCTCTAATGTTGACAGTCTAGACCAGGTATAGAACAGTAATCAAAGACATGATAAAATATGGGGCACCTGGGTGACTCAGTCGGTTAAGCCTCTGCCTTCAGCTCAGGTCATGATCTCAGGGTCCTGGGATCGAGCCCTGGATCAGGCTCTCTGCTCAGCAGGGAGCCTCTCTCCCCACACCCGCCTGCTGCTCTGCCTACTTGTCTCTCTCTCTGTCAAATAAATAGATGAAATCTTAAAAAAAAAGACATGATAAAATAATTACAACTTTTAGAGAGTGCCCAGAAAGAACAAACATGCCACTGTCACAGACAGAAATGAAGGTGGGCATCCTTTGGATGGGTGATCAGAGAAGATGTCTCTGTAGAAGTCACATTGACACTGAAACTTGAAGGACAAGAGTCAGCCACACAAGGTGCAGGGGAAAGAGGGAACAGAGGGGCAAAGGCTCTAAGGCGTGATCACACTTGGCCTGCTAGCTTGGCCAGTGAGACTGCAGTGGACCTCCTGACGCCCCCAGGACCTCATGGCATGAGCCTAGATTGCTTTCTAAGAACAATGGGAAGACAGATTTAAGTCTTAAGTAGGTGGATGGCATAATTTAAACCATGTTTTGAAAAGAACTTTTGGCTGCTAAGTGGAAACTAGTTTGGAGTACGGAGTAGAAGTGGAAGTGGAAGGATAGAGAGGAATTAGGAAGTTATTGGTGTCACCCTCACAAGAGGTGACAATGGCTGGAACCTCAGCGGAAATGATTACGAAGGATGAAGGAGAAGGAAGATGCCAATAATGACTCCAGGGTTTGGGGGAGCCCCAAATATAGACATGGAAAGCAGAAATCAGGAGTTCTCTTTGGATATTTAAGTGGGATATACCTTATGAAGTGTCCAAGTAGGGTTGTTAGCTGGGCGTGAGTCCGAGATCAATTTGGGAGTTGTCAGCAGCCTGATTATATTTAAAGCGAGAAGTCTAGATAAGACTCTGAAGGAGGTGGTGCAGTTGGGAAAGAGAAGGGGGCCCAGGGCACACCTGGGTAGCTCAGGTGGTTAAGCATCTGCCTTCACCTCAGGTCTTGATCTCAGGGTGCTGGGATTAAGTCCTGCATAAGGCTCCCTGCTCAGCAGGGAGTCTGCTTCTCCCTCTGTCTGCTCCTCTCCCTGCTGGTGGTCTCTCTCTCTCTCTCTGACAAATAAATTGGTTATCTTTTAAAAAGAAAGGAGGGAGGGCTCAGGACTGAACCTGTAACCTTCCTCCATGTTCAATCATGTGGGGAAGTAAATCCCCACCTGGTGGAACCCCAAGCTCTCTGGAGATTCATACTGTATTCATTATTACCAGACCCCTCCATGGTCAAGGAAATTCTCCAGGGAAATATTTCCCTTTCAGATCTTTTAGTTTCCTTTCTGCCTTTTCTTCTAGCTCTGGTACCTCCTGGACCTTAGGAATCCTCTTGTGAGGAAAAGACAGAGCATGTGTGGGTAAGGTTTTTCATGCTCAGTGACCACGTGGATTGTTACCTTGAGCAGCTGCATATTGTAACGTCTACACAGCTGCCAGAGTATTTTGGCATTTGTTTCTGTATATTCACGAATGTAAGTAACTATCATGGGTTTTTCCTGAGAGCCAGAACCCCGAAAGCTCTCACTTCACATCTTCTAGGAGCTCTTGGGTCAGGTATGCAGCCTTTATAGCAAAGCTATACATAACATAAGGAGCCAGAAGTTGGCTTTGAAAACATAAAGCCCAAGCCTCCCGTTTTACAAATGGGGGAACTGACTCACCTACTAACATCCAGGAAAGGAAAGGTGTTTCAAGTTTCATTTCACCAACCACTGATCAATTTTTTGATCAAGGGGAGCCCATCAACCTTCATTCAGTCTAAGAGATGACTGACCTACTTTGGCCCCTGAGAAAGGACCAATCCAATGTTCAAAACCCCTATCATTGGGAGAAAAAGTGGAGAGTATTTCCAGATCCTGAAGCACACTAGAAATCCCCTACTAATGCCATACTTGCCCCTGGCCTGAAGAATCGGTAGGTTCTGTGACCCAGGTGCCCCCTCAGTTTGAGACACTGACTCCACAGAAGCTCTGAGAATGCTCTATCGTGAATGACCAAAAAAAAAAGGCAGGAAGACCTATAAATTGCAGACATGGGTTTTGTATTGGCATATGGAAACCCAAGTCCTACATAAAATGTGCCATCTCTACATGGCTCTATAACAATAGACTGACATGTGCTGAGTGATTGATAAAGTTGCTCTTCCATAAAGACAGGTTTTAAAAACAAGAACCAGAGGTTGTGATGAATTCAGTGGGAAAGACACTGTTTAATCTTTTCTGAGAAATGCCTGATGAGACAAACACACGTTTTCTGAGTCTATCCCTTCTCTGCCTGACATTTTGTACCTGATTTATGAGAGGAAGCGTCTCAAGGCCTGTTTGTGATTTCAGTGAATTCAAGCACATACTCTTCCCTCTAGAATGTCAAGATTCATAGATTTGGGGGTCAGAAGGAGCTTTAGAGATAATTCAGTGCATCTCTTTTAGTTTCTGAAAACAAAATTGGAACAATAAGGGGCTTGACCAGAATTACCCAGTGATTAGAGATGGGACCACTCTCTGGGATTCATGAAAGGTGGCACTGTTTTTCCTGCTCTTTGAACTCAAGCTGGTGGAGAACTGCTCCTGATATGACATGGGTAGGATTTCATTTTCCTTGTAAATTATGCATTTTATACATGCTTAAATTTTACTCTTTTAAAATTTTTTTGGAACTTAAAAAAAAGAAAAAATATCATGCATGTGATCACTCTTAGCATTTTAATGTATTTCTTCCCAGGTTCCCTCCAACCTCCATGTATACTTTTAGATTATTACTTACTATACACGTAGTTCTCTTTCTTTCTTTTTTTTTGGTTGCTATATCATTAACATTTCTAATGGACACAGAATATTCAGGCAAATGGACATACTACAATTCACTGACTGTTTCTGTTAATGTGGGGCATTTAGAATGATTGCATTTTTTGCTACAGTGTGTAAACCTGTAACAGTATGTAACAGGTTTATATGATATGTAAACATCTTATGGCATATAGTTTTTCTGATAGATTTTTACCTTAACTTGGAACTCCAGAAATAGAATTAGAAAGCCAAAGAGACACAGGGTTAACCCAATTAATTATTGCTTTATGATGTCAAGCATTATCATTAAAAATATTTGCTCAATTCCTCATTTCAATATATGTGATTTCTGAATGCATTGTCTAGTTATGTGCTTTGTCTACTTACTTGCCGGTGTCAGGTTGTTATTAGTTTTTACCAGTGTTTGAATATGAGAAGATAATAAGTCTTTGCCTGTCACATTTGGGCTAATAATTCCTTCCAGCTTATGGTTTATTGCATATTTTGAAAAAGAGAGTAGAAGTTGGGTTCATTGATATGTCATCTGCTGCATCATGAAAGGTGATCAGAAGGCGGGGCAGGAGGAATGGAGTGGGGGAAGCGCGAGAGGAAAATTCTAAGGCAAAGCATTCTGGATTCTAAGAAATGTCAGACAATTTGGTTATTCTATTTAAACAGATTGCATGGGTTGTTCAATGTGAAAAGTGGAAATGTGCTGAGCGCATTTCAGGCCCTATAAAGCTGAAAAGGTCAAGCAGCCCCCATATGCAATGAAAAACAAATTCTACTTGTCCACACAGAGAGGGTAGGTTTCAATTAAAAGCCACACAGAGTGGCTGAGTAGTTTCTTAATATATTCCACTTGTTAATGAGAAGGGAAAATACTCATTAGTAATCCTTACATCCTGGTGAATCAGCACTGTCCACAGAAAACAAACATGCTGCGCTGCTTACATCGAAGGGAGAAAAAAGACTCATATTGCTTTTCCCTGCTTCTGTGGTCAGCTATGCTCTTCATGTTTTTAAAAACATATCAAAAATGATATCATCACATTTCCCCTCTGGGTCTGTTGCTGCATTTGTAAACTTTAATATTTTTCTGTTTAATATTTTATAAAGCAGACAAACTCATACAATGCAAGCGGTCAGGAGCCTTCAAGATAACATCAGCCCCTGTCTAGTCACCTAGACCGGAAGCTTAAGCCACATGGCTGAAATAAAGAGAAAAGAATTCTGATTTCCCAAGATCGTTAGATCTATCCTGATTCAAAGGCAAAAGGTAGGAAGGAAGGGAGGGAGGAAGGAAGCTAAGCAAGCTAGCTCCCTTACTGGAACCAAAGCTACTTCAAGTTAGGGACCCAGAATGGACAAATTAGTGTCCCCAGAACCCTGGGCAGTGCCTAGGAGACAGCTCTGAACATGTTTGAATGGCAAATAAATGATTGCAGCAGTTCTACCTTGGAGCGTGGATACCTCCTGTGTGCGCTACCAGGTCCTCTCCACCCTTTACTGGCTTTTCTGCCCAGCAGGCTGAGCTGCACAGGCCACATCAAAGAACTCCCTTCTCTGACTTTCCAGGTGAGTCACCTGGTGAATCCTAGAAGTTTGCAGGGACAGGGCAGAGTGAGTTTGGAGTATTTATTCTCTTGACTTCCTCCCTGTGAAAGTGCTTTCCACTGGCTGCTTTTCCAAGGTCACAGCACCTGGCAGGGGACCTTCTCCACCAACTCTTTCTTATCAGGGTCCGGTGACACTGAGACTCTCATCCCTTCAGCTGGGGAGTTCTGTGCTATCCTTTGTGCTTCCTTCCCTATACCCTGCCTGCACCTTAGGAAATGTCCTTGAATTATCCTAATTGAATACACCATTTCTGCTGGACTATGCCTGACACAGACGATCACAGAGTGAGTACATGTTGGCTTAGTGGCTGCTTCCTAAAATGCAGCCTGTAGTCTCTTCACCACACTGTGTGCTCTGGAGGAAGAGGTGCCTCTTTTTTTCTCTTTTTAAGTCTATTTATTGATTTTTTTTTTAAAGTAATCTCAAGACCCTGAAATCAAGAGTCATGTGCTCTTCCTACTGAGCCAGCCAGGCACTTGGAGGTGCCCCTTCTTAATGCTCATACTGGAGGGTGTGGGTGGAATGTATGGATATGAGCTTCAACTTTCTAAAAAAGAAAATCTGCTGATAGATCCATTTTTTCCTGTAACCCCTCCCCCCCCACCCCACCCAATCCTGTGAATTACAGCTTTGCCTGCAGCCCGGTGAGTCATCTGTACCTACAGCTGCAGCCACAAAAGCAGTAACAAGAGGGGCTCCAAGAGCTCTCCAAATGTTGACTACTTTGGCTGTTCCTACAGCAGCAGAAAGACCACAAACCAATAAAAATCACCATTCATCTGGTTGTTTGGTGTTTTGTGGATGTTTTCACCTGTTCCTTCAGCTGTGTTTTCATACAGACACCCTCCCCCAGCTTACCGGAGGCCTGTGTGATGCAGGGCCAACAGCAGAGTTGGCAGAACCTGGGCTCACCATTCCCATCTGTAACGGGTGATGACATCAGATCTAGAGGAGACCTCCGTGCAAGGAAATGACCTGCCCTTATCTCATGCCCTCTCCTTCGTGGGACGTGAGCCCCAGTTCTTTGGGTGTGCGCAGACTCCCACCACCCCTTTATTGTTCAAGTTGTTGCCAGCTGTTGCTGATGATTTTAATTCACTTCACAACTTCCGTCTCTGTGCCTGGATGGTTCAAGTAAGATGCTGTGAATTGCACCTTAGAAATAGGATGTGTCGGGGCGCCTGGGTGGCTCAGTGGGTTAAAGCCTTTGCCAAAGGCTCAGGTCATGATCCCGGGGTCCTGGGATCGAGGCCCGCATCGGGCTCTCTGCTTATCGGGGAACCTGCTTCCCTTCCTCTCTCTGCCTGCCTCTCTGCCTACTTGTGATCTCTGTCAAATGAATAAAAATAATAATAATAATAAATTAAAAAAAAAAAGAAATAGGATGTGTCACTCTGTTAGATTTTCATGTGTTCCACGACTAAGGGTGTGCTGGGTGTGGTGGGTGATGGAGACATTCATCTCTCCTCTTCTGCACAAAGAACTGACAGTTACTTGGGTTACTAGACCAGGCTAAGGCCTCTAACTCTGACTTGATTGCTGGGTTCAGCTATTGCTTCCCATTGTTCTCTTTCCTGTGCGTTTGGAGCTCCTCTGACCCTTTGACTATGCAGCTCCTTGTACAGCATGGGCTACTGCCTCTAATGCTAGACTCAAGCTGATTGTAGATCAAGATCCAACAGAAGCTTCCAGCAGCACTCAAAGAGATGAAACCTCTAGCTGCAGAC
This sequence comes from Martes martes, assembly GCF_963455335.1. Taxonomy (NCBI): domain Eukaryota; kingdom Metazoa; phylum Chordata; class Mammalia; order Carnivora; family Mustelidae; genus Martes; species Martes martes. Next base: position 93,419,023 of record NC_137888.1, read on the forward strand.
TGTCCTTGCTGCTGAAAGACATGGGCCAGGTTTGAACAGCAATCATGAATTTCAAAGAAATTTTGCATCTCCAAGTCTTTGCATCTCACTAATTATTTTCAAGGTAAATTGAATTTGTTTTGCAGTATCTTCCAGCCCCACCCTGCAATAAGCAATTAACATGAAATTGCTGACCTGCACTTGTTCAAGGGAGCCCTGGATTCCCAACCCTTCTATAGTTATATATAGTGTTATATTGTCTTTGAGCTGCAGCTGATTTTCCACTAGTGCAGTGATCCCTTCCTTTATTTTTACCTGTAACAAGCAACACTGTAACAAAAGTGAATAGGAAGGCTTCAGTTGGTGGTTGAAAATGACAGAATATCATTCTCCGGGTACTGGGCTGGGGGAGGGTGGCAGCATATTAGAAAATGGAACCGTAGGTCATTTGGGGAAAATGTTTTAGTGAAATCCACCAACCTGGGTGATGCGCTGAATCTTAAACCAGAAAGAGAGCAAGCCAAACCAAACAAAAAAATAGTTTTTTTCCCCCTTTGAATGAACAAAGAGCAACATCTTTAAATGCTAAATGAGTCAGTCTTGAGCCCTCCCCTGGTGCCCCTCAGGGACCTTGTCTCAACTGCCAATTAAGTTGCTTGGTTTTTTACCCTCTGTGCTTCTCTCCCAGCTTTCATTCAAATGCTCGCGGTGACTAATAGAGAGTTGGTCTTGTATTTCACAAGCCCTCCCTATAGTATCAGAGCTATATTAGGTATTTACAAACCAGTTTAGCATAATGACTTAATAATTGTCACACCACGTGGCAGCCAGCGATAGCTGGAATCTCCAGATTTGGGATTTATTTCTGTTTGGCTCTAAGTTAGGTCATTTTGTCTTTGAAGTTGCCAGATGCTTTAGAAACCAATTCCCCTAGATGCCCCTTGTTCCTATTGTGAAGAAACAGCACGGTGCAGAGAGGAGAGTGTGTGCAGGGGAGTCAGGGGAGACAATGAATGGAAAGCCCATGATTCAGGGGTCCAGGCGCGCCATCTCTGGGTCCTGAGATTGAGTCCAGCATTGCAGAGCATTGGGATCCCTGCTTAGCCAGGAGTCTGCCTCTCCTTCTCCCTCTCCACACCCCACCCCCACTTATGCTCTCTTTCTCTCAAATAAAAAACAAAAAAAAAAAACCCCAAAACACCACACAGTCCAACAGGAGAGAAGATGCACCTGTTCAAGGAGTGCTCTTGACTCCCAAATGGAACCCAGGATCTTTAAGAAAGGTTCCCACAAAGTGAGGCCAAAGTTCTGAAGAAGGAGAGGGTTAGATTTCCAATGGTTCTCAACCAGGATATTCTTGTCCTCCACGGAAGAACATTTGCCAACGTCTGGAGACATTTTTGGTTGGCACAACAGGAGGCAAGGATGGGCCCTAGTCTCAAAACAAGGGCATGCGTTAGAGGTCACATCCTAGGAAGTGACAGAAGCAGACATTTAATGTCCTACCTCACCAGCTTCTGCACCTCTCTCTATTTGCCACCATTTCTAGGTCCAGCTCTGATGCCTTTTCCTCACTCCCAACCTCCCCACCTGGCTGCTCACCCAGCCCTCCTCAGCTCAGCGTGGCTGTCATGGCTTTGTTGTGGGGGGGCGTCTGGTGTGCTGTGGGATATTTAGCAGCTTCCCTGATGGCTGTAACTCACTCTCTCTTTTTGAGCCCCGGATTCCTCATCGGTTACATCAGTTCTTTATTCAGATAACAAATATCTTTGGAAACTCTATTATATTCTAGCAGTTGTCCCAGGCTTTGGGGATACCCATGGTAGATGAGAAAAGTTCCTGCCCATAGTTAGCTTACATTCTGCTGGGGAAATTAGACAATAAAAACAGAATTAATTAAAAAATTAGTATATTGGTGTCCCTGGGTGGCTCAGTCAGTTAAGTGTTCAGATTTTGGTTTTGGCTCAGGTCATGATCTCAAGGTTGTGGGACTGACCGCCCCTGCACTGGACTTCGTGGCAGGAACCTGCTTGGGATTCTCCTCCCTCTCCCTCTGCTCCTTCCCCTCTCTTCCCCTCTCTCTTCCTCTCTAAATAAATATATAAACGAATAGACATTTAATATATTATCAGCAGAGAGAAAAGCTTTGAATAAGCAGGGTAGGTGGATGGAGAGTCATAGAGCTGTTCTTTTGGCCAAGAGCATCAGGGAGGGCCACTCTGAGGAGGTGATATTTCAGGAGTCCTGAATGAAGTGAGGGAGCAGGGCATGGAACTGTGGTGGAAGAGCATTGCAAGCAGAGGGAACAGTGAGGGCAAAGGTCCTGTGGCAGGGATGCGCTTGATGTCCTTGAAACAGCCAGGGAGAGGGGGTGGCATGAATTCTCCTTGTTCTAAGTGTGCAGGGAGTGTCTTCTATGGCTGAGATTCTGCCGGCTGAGGAGGTCAGTCATCCTTAGCCCTGGCAGCACATCCGAGTCGCCTGGGCTGCTTCTTTCTGAAAAGTATCCACACAGGGTTTCACCCAAGACCACATAAAATCAGAGTCTTTGGGGGTGAAGTCATCAGTGTTTTATAAAAACTCACTGGATAATGCTAATGTGTTGCCGGAGTTGAGAGCCTCTGGTTAAGGTCAACTCAGTGGCAGAGACTAAAATCTTTACAGAAATGAGATTAGGAGGAGTACAGGTTTCTTCCTGCACAGAGAAAGCAGGTGCATGTGAGCTAGGTGGGGAGGTTCTGAACACCATGAGAGAACGGCATGGTGGAGGGAGACAGTTTGCTGCTGATGCTGATGAGGGGCTGGGCGGCCCTCCCAGGGCCAGACCAGGTGTGGGGACCAGGCGTAACAGCACAGCCGAGCCTGGCCTGGGGCTGTACTCACCCTGGCAAGCCTGGCCTTTGCAGCAGGAGGCTAGAAGAGGTTTCTGTCTGGGCTTTCTTCAGTTTCAGAGTTCCCTCTGTCTGCCTCTGTTCCTTTAATTGCTCAGCTTGCATTACCTCCTCCCTTGTCCCTGGTTTCTTTCCTGACTTCAGCTTCCTGATAGGGGGCTGGCTTTGATTCTCTGCTCCTTCTTAACCTCAGGCCCTTTAAACTCTCCTGCCTGCAGCCCCCTCCCAGTAGGCATTCCCAGCCTGTACTGCGACCTTCTGATTCCAGTTTCTAGCCTGTAGTCCATAGACCTTTTTTGCACTTAGAGGGCAATTAATGTCTTTTTTTAGGTTTCCTGGTTAGTGGACTGTTAGCGGCGAAGACGTTTAGAGAGCTGTGTACTGTGTATGATCATATATAACACACACTCTACTCACACACGTTTCTCTTGGCTGTGACTATGAATGGCAAATGCTAGGAACAGGTACCATCCGTCAGTTTCCTTTCTCACACCCACGCCAGATGAAATTTTTGTAATTGACTATTGCGACTGTCCTAGCAGCCAGTGGTAATTGACAGACAAGAAGCAATCCTGGCTTAAAGGTGTAATCGTCCTTCAGAACAATGTACTGACCAAACATGCCTGAACATGTACCAGCAACAGGTCTCGGGGGGAGAGGATGATACGCATCCTTGAAGCTGAGCAGCTGGGAACGCCTGCCCCGCTCAGGGTGGAACACCGCCTGCTTCTTTTTTCTGTTGTCTCCCCGTCTCCAGAGACCACCTGTGGTTAATTAGATGATTCCTTTAAATGTGTTTACTCAACCACAAATCCTATACTGCTCTATCAGGCGTATCTTGCTTATCTATAATCTTCTTCGACTCCTTTGTTGATTGTTGTATCTTAATAAATACAGGACTGAGGAGTTCAGGGCTGCAGTCTTCTCCACTGCGAACCCCTGTTCCCCTTCTCTTGAAGCTGACCTTTTGTGCCTCATTCTTCTCCCGTGTGCCGTCGGGAAGCGGCATAAAGGTGCCACGTCCTGCCTTAAAAACCAGCCTGTAGTGGGATACATGCAGGGAGAGTGGTCTGCCAGGAATGAAAAAACCTCCCAGCCACCATCTGAGGGGTGAATTTCGGCTTTACAACCATCAGAAAAGGAAATTTCACGTACCACACAGAATTTCGAGTAAGTTAATCACAAAGGAGTTTATTTATGTATTTGACAAGAGATCACAATTAGGCAGAGAGGCAGGCAGAGACTTGGGGTGGGGGGAAGCAGGCTCCCTGCTGAGCAGAGAGCCCGATGTGGGGCTCGATCCCAGGACCCTGGGATCATGACCTGAGTCAAAGGCAGAGGCTTTAACACATTGAGCCACCCAGGCGCCCCCACAAAGGAGTTTAGACACCATTTTGAAGTTCAAGCAGGAAGCCGTCATGGGTTTTTGGCAGGCAAGTGACATGATTTGAGCTGTTCTTCAGGAAGACTGATCTTGCAACTGCATGTAGGTTGACTGTGGGTGGGATGGGAGCGGACTCATTAGATAGGGTAGAAGGTGCACAGGCTTGAAGGGACTCCAAAGTATACGGTCCCGGTAAAGTATACTGCTCCTCTGCTCTAGTGCAAGGCCACCTGTGGGACTGAATAAAAAGTTTGGGGTTCCCAAAGGCTTTGAACCCCACCTTCTTTACACAAGTCCAACACCCTCAAACTTTGGAGAAAGACCCAGGGCTTCCCTGGAGACTGAAGAGGTCACCACACCACATATGCAGCTAAAGCAGCAGTTTCAATGGACACAGTCTTGCTACCAGAAATTAATTACCATCTAATTTGCATGGCCTGTTGATTAACTGTGCACATGGCCCAAAGGCCAGGGAAAAGCTTCTTAACTAAAAGCTGGCAATGCTTTCCTGCTGCTCTGGGAGAACATGAGTCTAAGGTCAGACGTGCTTTTCTAAACCGTAACAACTCAAGCCAACGGCAGTAAGGGAAGAGGCCAGGGCATGACTTACCATCCATCCAGCAGCCCCAGGTTCCCGCTCTGAGAAGGTGTTCGGAACTTGGTGAGCCATCTGTGTGCAAATTGTGTTTATTTATTTATGAGGTTGAATGTATCCGCTAACTAAACACTGATTTATCAAGTATCTTGGTATGAAAAGGAAATATTTTTACTGCAGATACATAAAGATTCTGAAACCCAATAGCACTCCATGGAGTACACTAATTAGAATCAAACCCATTCCTGGTGAATGGAAACGAAATGAATATACACAGGTCTGTCCAATGCTGGAGTCCCCAGAGTAACTTCACTGCTGGTATTGATGGACACCGTTATGAAGTGGAAGCCAAAAGCGGCAGATGTCTGCAGAGGGAAATAAAGGACTTGGAGATGCCGTGTTGACGAGCTGGCGTCTTATCTCCCTGCTAAATTAGATTTGGGCCTCCTCTTCCTAAAGAGCTTAAGTCTTGGCTTGGCTTCAGAAAAGATGACTATCAGCAAGCTGGCATAGAGAGGGGTCAGTCTGTCATCAGTTCTTAGTTTAGAGAATCTAGTTTCTTTATGTCTTCACAAAAAAGCCTTTGGCTTCATGGAGTGAAGTGTGGAAATTCCTGATTACAATCTGGACACCAAAATCTATGGAAAATAAGTGCCCTTTGAGGTGCCATGATGGCCAGAGCCAGATATACTATGGGACACATCCAAGCATTGGGTCTGAACTGGAGAGAATTTCAAAGATTTTCCTAGGGGAAGTGGTGAGCCTAGAGCACATGGGTGGTTGATGGAGACAGAGAAGCCCACCCTTAGAGAGTTTTCCTAGAACTAGTCTGGCCTTTGAGCTTGAACTACAGCATGAAGAACCCAACAGTGTGAGTCCACTCTCCTAGGACCAGTAGCACACCAGGTAATGACAATTTAGGGCTCAATCAAGGCTCAAAAAATGATGGAACAAGAATGGTCTTTGTCACAGGATGGGGTAAAAAAGCAGAATGTGGAGATGTTGCAGGGGATAGGGTTGGTTTTACAGTTAAGAAAATCCTGTGCCATGACTCCAAATTGCTAGATGTCCTTTTGTCTATTTCACAATTACTCTGCATCAAATTACCAGCCAATGCTTCCTCATCCTTTCCACATTTATTCATGAATAAAATTTTCACCACAGAAAGTCCAGTGACCATCTCTATTAGGAAAAATGTTGCAATCAGAAGAAGATAGAACAGGTACAGGGATGAGACCTGGATATGCATTCCCTGCCCACAGCCCTGGGCTGGGTCCCCTTCTCTCCTTCCCACCCTGAGGGAATCCATCCTCCCAAGACCAGTGAGACACTGTTGGGGTTGGTTACGTGAGCTCCCCGTCTCAGACATAACTGGTCCACCTTCTAGAGGCCCACACCTATACTGAGACCACACCCCTGCCCCCTCCCAGCCACTGCACACCAATCTGGAGTGGAAGGTTCTGCAAGACCGCACGCCCTTCTGTGCTTAGCTGATGTAGTAAAAGGCTCTTTGCTCCTGAGGACTTGTTCATTCAAGTTTCGCTGCGGCATCTCTCTGCACATAAGGATTTCCTATGTCAGATGGGCACCATTTTTGATGCCTCTCCCCCACCTACCTAACAATATATTGACTAAGATGAGCCATTTGAAACCTCTAGGACTTGTTTCCCCTCCAGGGTGAGGGACCTTGCTACCAACGGCACCAGTGACACAGTTTTGGCTGGAGATGGGGCACCCAGGCCTGTCCGAGCCCGGTGCAGTGAGATTTCAAGGCAGCCACGCAGCCTACCACCAGGGTTCCCCTGCAACCCCTCAGACTGAGCACCAGTTAGGAACTGGACCTTGGGGGCTGCAGGGGTCTTCTCTAAGTTTCTTGCTATGTTTGCATTAGCTTATCTAAGCAGTATCAGAAAGTTGTTTTTGTGCTTTACATTTGAAAAAAAGGAAGACTGAACAAAGGAGTCATGACCCCAAAGTTCTTGGGGTGGAGTGAAGACCTTAGATTTTCCTGAACCACAGCTTTATTCCCCATCATGAGACAGTGAAAACGGCACAGGGCCTGACTCACCCACACCTCTTCTCCCCTGCCCCTGGGAAGGGCAGAGCTGAGGAGGGAGAGTATTTAAAATGGTACTCTGAAAAGCCATCCTCTTCACTGGGAGGGGCACATTTAGAAAATACAGGAGTGAAGAGCGGAGTCAGCTGTAATCCCTGCCCTGGGCCAAGTTGGCTGCAGCCTGAGGCTGGCCCCGTCAGCACCTTCAGCTAGTTCTGCCAGGCCTCTGGCGGAGAAACGAGTGCCACGTGGAGGGGACCGTTCTGAAGGGAGGCCGGAGAGATTGGTGCACAGCCATGTTGAGTGAGGCTGTGGTGCAGGGGACTTCGCAGCATGGCGACGCGCCATCGCCTGGAATGGTTTATGCTATGCGGTTGGGGTTGAGGTGGGTTGATGCTCAAGGAGCCTGGGTGGTGTGTGGAGATGGTTTTTTGGCCCGGTTGTGGTCTAGTGGGTTTGATGAACCTTTTACGGAGGTCGTGGCAGCACCCCCCTATCTGACAGCCTTGCTGTTGCCACTGAGCAAATGAGCCTTGGCTACAGCAGCTCTTGAACCCCAGGCATCTCCAGTCTACAGGGGAAGCTGTTTGCAAGTCCGCCATCAGCTCTCGCGCGACTCCTGCCGCTCTGTCCTCCACTTCCGCTCTCCTTCCTGCCTGCCTCCTCTGCCTTCTCCCTGCCCCGCATCCCATTAGAACCCCTCCCTCCATTAAATTTTTTTCCCCTTCCTCTTCTGAATTGAGCACTTTTCTCTTTCTAGACGTTAAAAGTGTTTGGGAAAAAATTTGTGTGTGCAGGTCAAAAATAAGGAGGCCTGGGTCCCAGCAGCAGCTCTGCCATTTAGCAGGTATATCACCTTGGACAAGTTACTGGCCTCCAGGCTGATATGTGGCCCATATATTCATTTAAGTTTTTGAATATATAATAATATGGTTCAAAATTTTAAAATTTTTACAGCGTCTCCCATCGTTAGCCATGCAGTTCCCCTCTTTACAGGCAAACAAAGCCATGGTGTGATCTCCCAGACAGACAAGCACTCACACATTTAGATTCATGCACTTTTCCACCATTTTCATGCGAGTAATAACACAACATACACAGAGCTCAGCGCCTCGTGTCTTCCTCCGACATATTTCAGGCGCCTTTTCACGTGAGCACATAGACAACTGCTTCCTTTCTTCCGGTGCTTGGTATTCCACGGGGCAGTTAGTCCTCCATGGTGGACATGGGGGCAGTTCCCCATCCTTTCTGTGTCTCATGCTGCAGTGAATAACCTTGCTTACACACCACCGTGCCTGTGTGTGAGCACAGCTGTGGTAGACGGTCCATGAAGTAGAATTTCTGGGTCAGACAACAAGTAGAGACAGCAGACAAACGCATACTAATTAGATGTGTGACCTCAGGGAAGGCACTTGATATTCCTGGGCTTCAATTTTTTTTTTTTTTTTTTGTTAGTAAACTAGGAGGGCTGGCCTCGGTGACCTGCAGGTCCCTTCCACCTTGGGAGCTCCTGGCATTCAGCACCTCCCGTCTGGGAGGAGTTTGGCAAGAGACACTGTGGTGCCTCTTGTGATCTGCCCACAGACACAGTGTCCCTGGGTGTAGGCCACCACCTGGGAGCCAAAATTCATTCTGTACACAACCAGCAGGACAGAACTTGAAGAGACAAGTCCAAGGGCCAGGACTGATGTCATTTGTCCTCAAGTCTCTTCTCTTTTGGCCTCTTTAAAGGTAGCTGCTTTGGTAGACTGTCTTTGAAATCAGAGGAGACATGGAGGCATTTTGCCTTGATTTACCGGATTGAGGGAAATGAAAGGGATGAATATACTTTTTTTTTTTTTTTTGAAAGGGATAAATACACTTAAGTCGAAATGAGTGTAGTATCACCAGAATATTAGGGGGGTAGGAGAATATTAATGAGATATTAGGATATAAAGATTATTCAACAATGCAATCAACCAAGCTATGCTATTTTTTGGTATACTGACTAAAAACTAAAGGCTTTGCCCTCACTGAATATTGAAATTATGTGGCTGCTAAGCTAAGTCTGAAGAAAGCCACAGCCAAGTTATGGGTTTTCTGCATGTGCTCTGACATTGTCATCATCAATCAGATTTGAGAATCAGACAAGATACTGACAAGACATTTGACTCCCAAGATGCCCTAGGATCACTCAAGCAAGCCTCTTGGTCATGTACAGATGAAGAAATGGAAAATAAAAATGGGTAAATACACCGGGCCTGTAGTAACTGAGAAGGAATGGGTCCTGAAAGCAGACCCAGACACTAGATAGGGTGGTGAGTTGATGGGGCAGTGGAAAGTCCATCATGGTGGGTACAGCAAGCTATCTGAAAGGCATAGCAACAGTAGCACAGCCAACACGTGTGAGGGGCCCAGCAGTGCATAGAAAGTGCAGTGGTTAGTTGGGTAACAGGTGGAATTCAGAGATCCAAGCAGAAGTCTTCGCGAATCTCTGATAAACAGAAGAGGACTGCGAGGGCCCCCTCTTAGAAGGCCTGTGTGTCCCTGGGCAGGTTGTTGAGACATAGACATAGGCATGAGGTCAGGAACAAGGCCACAACACAGATTCTAAGACTGAGGCCTTTCATGGGAACAGTACAGAGTACACTTGTCAGAACTAGGACCCTACTAAGAGTAATTTGATTTTGAGCAGAAGCTCTTCGTGTCACCCTGTCTTGGTTCAAGATGAGCTCTAGAGACTTAGGGAAGTAAGCTTGCAGAGGGGAACACTCTAGCCCTCCTGGGGAGGAGAGAATCAGGAACCAAGTGGTTCTGATTACCTCCTGAACAAATCCCCCTTGAATCCTTCCCTCCTCCCTCTGCAGATCTACCACTGCCCTTGCTCAGACTCCCATATCTCTCTCTTGGACTAATGCAGTGGCTCAACTGCTGTCCCCTTCTCCACTATGGTCTCCCTCAACCTGTTCACCTGGCAGCCAGATCTGACCATATCCCTCCTCTGCCCCAAATGCTCAGTGGCTCCTCATGGCAACTTGAAGTGGTGTATGAGCCTTAGTAACTGGTCTATCCCTCCTTTTCAGCCTTGCCTCATGCATTTGTGTTCTAGGAATATTAAAACATGCCATGGTATGTCTAACCTCTGAAGTTGTGTTCACATTATTACCTTTGCTTAGAACTTCCCTCTCTGTCTTATTTACCTGGATGACTCTTCCTTTCAAAACTCAGTTTGCCTCCTCCAGAAACCTTTCCTCTTCCCCAAGAGTAGCCTGGTCTCCACTAGGCCCCTCTAGTTCATGGCTTCTCTGAGAACTCTGGAAAAACTCAGGCTGTATGTCCAAGGCTAGAGCCCCATTCCAGACCTATTAAATTACTAGGTCCATCCAGTGCACATTGTTACTGTTAGCTGAGGTCATAATGCCTGCATCTTATTTCCCATGGTCCAGAAATGGTCCGTGTGTGTGTGTGTGTGTGTGTGTGTGTGTGTGTGTGTGTGTGTGTGTTTCTCTATCATCTATCTATTCTATCATGTATTTCTATCTATCAAAGTGTATATAATTAAGTCTTTCTTGTACTGTTATCCTACCTTTTTGGTGTTTGAAATTTTCCAAAATAAAAAAATTGAAAAAAAATTAATAGTTCCATCCAGATTGACCAGGCCATCTGTCCTTTTACAAAACTCCTGAGTGGAGCTTCTGCCTAGAGCCGGCAAAGACGACTGCACTCATCATTTTGCCTCATTATTGACAGGCTCCTTGTTGTGACTCTGACTTGCATAGGAGATGGCCAGACCCTGAGAGCAGGAGCCTCTGTGTTTCAGATGTTTGCATCCCCTTGTTTTCCAGCTATAGTATGGGCTTGGCATGTCTTGTGAGTATTTAATATGTGTTCATTGAGTGTATCTAAAAGAAAATTAGATCCAAGGCAGGTAGGTGATTATAGTATTTGTTATTCATTTATTCAATCAATATTTCATCATTTATTAAGCACTTATTGTTTCAGGCATGTCTGAGGCACAATGGGTCATATAATGATCTCAGCACTATTGACATTTTGACTAGTAATTCTTTGTCATGGGGGCTGTTCTGTGCATTGTTGGATGTTTAACATCATCCTTGACCTTTATCCACTAGAAGTCAGTAGCACCCCCCTACCAAGTTGTGACAACCAAAGATGTTTCCACGTGTTGCCAAATGTCCCTGGAGGCAAAATCACCTTCAGTTGAGAAACACTGATCTTCAAAACAGTCTGCCTTTAAGATGCCTGACGTGTAAGGAAGGAAACAGACGCACGCATGCAATGAAAGACAAGATGTGTAAGGATTGCGATGAGTAAGGACAGAATGCTATGGATCACAAGAAGTGGAAAACATTAATTCCACTTGGGGGCATTTAGGAAGACACTGTATAAAAGAATGGGCTCTGGATTTTAATAGCTTTACAGATGGGGAGCTCTTTCAGGGTCATCACGTTTCCAAAGCTTCTGCCATCTGACATGAGTACCATCAGTCTGTGGTCAGCCATGTCTTTTTCTGGTCCTCATCACAGTCCCAGAAGGTAGACAAAAGAGTTATTAACTCTACTTTGTAGATAACAAAATTGAACCCAAGCTAGTCTGCATCAGATGAGAGGCAATGATGTGGCTCAGAGTATAGACCCTGGAAACAGCCTGCCTAGGTTTGAATCCCATCTCCACACTTCTCATCTGTGACCTCTGGACTTGTTTCTTTTTTACTAAAAAATATTTTTCTTGGGGAGACTGTGTGGTTCAGGCGGTTAAGTGACCAACTCTTGATTTCAACTCAGGTTATGGTTTCAGGATAGTGAGGTTGAGCCCCATGTCAGGCTCTGTGCTGGGCATGGAGCCTGCTTAAGGATCTCTCTCTCTCTCCCTCTTCCCCTGCCTCACCCCTGCTCACGCTTGCACTCTTGTGTGCGCACTTTCTCTCTCTCTCTAAAAAAATTCTTTATTGTAGTTGACATGTAATATTAAATTAGTTTCAGGTATACATCATAATTATTGAGTAATTATACACATTATGAAATATTCATCATGATAAGTGTATTTTAATATTATTGCCTATATTTCCTATGTTTTGTTTTTCACCCCTGTGACTTGTTTAATTTCTAACTGGAAGTTTGTAACTCCTAATCATCAGCCCTTCACCCATTCTGCTCATTCCTTCAGCCCTGCTTCCCTTTGGCAACCACCAGTTTGTTCTCTGTATTTATGAATCTGTTTCTATCTTTATTGTTGTTATTGTTTGTTTATTTATTTTGTTTTTTAGATTCACATAAAAAGGAAATCATATAATATTTCTCTTTCTCTGTCTGGCTTATTTCATTTAGAATAATACCCTCTAGGTCCACCCACGTTGTCAGGAATGGCAAGCTCTTATTCTTTTTTATGGCTGTGTAATAGTCCAGTGTGTGTGTGTGTGTGTGTGTGTGTGTGTGTGTGTGTGTGTGTTACATATTCTTTACTCATCTATTTATTGATGGACACTTGGGTTGCTTCCATATCTTGGCTATTACTATTGTAGATATGGGTTTGTTTCTTAACCTCATCACACCTTAGTGTCCTTATGTATAAATCAGAGCAAATAATAGTTCCTATCTCATGGAATTTTGTAAGACATTGACATGGGTCAAATACTTAGAACATTGCCCGAACTATAAAAACTATTGTAGAAGAGTTTGCTGCTATTATTGTCATTACCAAGGCCATATAGCAAATTGATGACTGATGTAAAATGATAATTTGAATCTGTATTCCCCTTATCCAGTGTTTTCTCCATCTCCAAGTCTTCTTACTATTTGAACAAGAAAAATCAATTATGGATCAACCAGCACTGCTGGGAAAAGCAGAACCCCTGGCCACCATCCTTTATCTAAACATCACCACCTAACAGAAATATCAGGAAAGCCACAGAAGTAGCAGTAGATTTTCTAATAATCATATTAAATAAAGCAAAAAGAAACAAAGAGAACTAATTTTGATAATATTTTCATTTAGTCAAATATATCCAAAATATTAGTATTTCAATATATAATCAATTAAAAATTATTTATGATATATTTACACTTTTTCTCCGTCCTACATCTGGGAAGTTCAGGGTGCACTCATACAGCATATGGACTAGCCACATTTCAAGTGCTCCATACCCACACCTCACTTGTCTCTACAGTATTGGGACAGTATAGGTGTTCTAAACACAGCCAAGGTTTTGTTTTGTTTTGTTTTTGGTTGCTGGATGCTCATATTATTTCAAACTGTGCCCTGGAGATGGCAAACCAGAGTAAATAGTGAAAGACTTCTTGAATTTTACTTGCAGGACATTCAAGCATCTCCTTGCTTGCGCCTATCTTAACTTCATTGAAATAAGCCAAATACATATTTTAAAAACTGTGAGTTCAGTTATTAATCTTTTCACTCTTGATTTGACTTGAGTATGGCTTTCAATAAATCATGTCATAACATCCCAGATGTTACCCTTCAGGCCGCTCATGAGAACGCACACAACCTCTGGGAGCCTCAAGCTCCCACCCAGATGAAGCCTTGAGTGCCCCTCTGTGATCAGGCTGCCTGGCCATCTCTTTCCATGGTAAACACAGAGCCACCTGCCATGACTCTGCTGGAGACGACCTCATATCACCTGCCAGTCTCTGGAGCAAGCTGGTGTCATCCCTCCTCTGCCATCCCTGGACTGGGGAATGGAATGGAGGCTGAGAACAATGAGTGACCTGTTTGAAGCCAGGCAGCAATTTGTCATCACTGAAGGAATACAAGCTGTCAGACCCCATGGGTGGCCTCTTTAAAAGGTTCTGCAGTGCAAGCATCGCCTAGTCCCAGCGTTTTAATAAAATTAGCATTCAGGAGGATGATAAGTAAATTCTCACCATGCTTAGTGCCTTCCTTAATTGATTTCACCTTCACAGGGGCTCTCTGAGGCTGTTACTCTTATTTCCTCCCCTTTGCGGGTGAGGAAACTGAGGTACGGAGACTGCATGGTCACAGATGTAAGAGGCAGAGAAGAGGCAAACTCAGTCTGAGCCCAAGCTCCTCTCCTCACCACAGTGCACCTTTGACTTGGGCTGACCCACCAGCATTTTCAGGAAATAGAGGCTCCTTCTCTGTCCTCAGTACCCAGAAGGGTGCAGGACACTTACTAGGTGTTAATCATTATCCATTGACTGACTGTCATCTATTCAGGGCTGGTAATGTCTCACATTAGCTCTAGACCACAATTCAGGCAGATAGTTGCTCCACTTGGCAACTATTGTCCTGCACTTGAACTGAATTGGACTTCATGCCTTGCCTCCTGGGTTGCACTTGACTTAACTGTGACCTCTCTGTAAATGATCTGAGTCTGACTTTAAAGCCAGAGATGCATTCACTTGCAACTCAGGTTCAAGATAAACCTATTCTTAGCATAAGCACCACTGAGCCCATTTTCCTACCTGCTGAATGATGAGCTACACTAGAGGACTCAAAGGAGTACCAAGCTGTCCACCTCTTCCAGGTTGGGATTGAAAGGCTGAAGGTTGGAAGTGGAGATAGGGTACAGGCTGATGTTTCAGGATTTCTGTGTGCAAGAAATTGTGCCCTGTGTCAGCCTTCAGTGTGGGGAGGAGAGTCAGGCACAAGCTCCCCACCCGTAGCCTTTAAAATCAAGCCCTGGAAGTAGCAGGTTCCCATTTTCCTTCTTCTTCCCACCCCAGACCTAATACAGGTCTGCCTGACTGCAGGATCCCTTTTGCTTCTACCCTGGCTGATGGCTATAGGCTCATCCCTATAGTGAGAAATCATCCCGTGTTCCCTTTCAGCTTACTCAACAACACTTTATTTTCTGCATCTGAATATTGGGCATAGTGATCACCAAGAGCTTCCTTGAATGGAGGAGGGTGTTAAAAGGTGCAGCCTCCTTCCTTGAATGGAGGAGGATGCCTGGGTGGCTCAGTCGGTTGAGTGTCTGATTCTTGGTTTTGGCTCAGGTCATGATCTCATGAGTTGTGGCATTGAGTCCCACTTTGGGTTCCCTGCTCAACAGAGAGTCTTCTTGAGATTCTCTCCCTCTGCCCCTCCCCCCACTTGTGCTCTTGTGCCTGCACACACTCTCTTTCTCTCTCTCAAATAAATCAATCAGTCTTTTTTTTTTTTTTTAATTTTTTAATAGTGCAGCCTTGGGAGGGCTCTAGGGGCAGGAAGTCCCTTGTTGTCTGGAAAACTAGGCTGGTTCCTCTGCCTCTTTCCCCAGCAGGGTGCACACCAGGTCTGGGGGTCTCATGTTCATGTATCCTGCTCTTGGTAGGAATAAGGAAACCCAAGAGAGAAGGCCTTGGACTTTGTAGGAAGAAGCCAGAGAGCTGGGCTGTGTGAAAGGAAGGGATGTCCAGCTGGCTAAACATAGGTCCACATACAGGTTTTCCCCTCAAGTTTGATTCTCAAATGGGGATGTTTCCGTGATACCACAGGACAATGTTTGGCCAATTTTCCCTCTCTGTCTCTCTCTCACGCACACATACACATACACACTCATCACATCAAGCCACAGATCTGAGGTCTTCAAAAAGAACCTGAGGAATATTACTCAGCCATGATAAAGAAGGAAAACCTGCCATGTGCAACGATACAGGTGGATCTTGAGGGCATTATGCTAACTGAGTAAGGTCAGACAAAGAAAGACAAATACTGTATGGCATCATTTATATGTAGAGTCTAAAGAAAAAATCAAACTCACAGAAAGCGGGAGTAGAAAAATGGTTGCCAGGGGCTGGGGAATAGGAAGTTAGGGAGAGGTTGGTTAAAGGGTACAAACTTTCAACTATAAGATGAATAAGTTCCAAGGATCCAATATAAAACATGGCGACTATAGTTGACAATACTGTATTATATAATTGAAATTTGCTGAGAGTAGAACTTAAATGCTCTCACCATAAGTAAATAAATAAGTAAATAAATAAATGAAGTGCTGATATGTTAATTAACCAAATGGTGGGAAACTTTTCACAATGTATATGTACATTAAATCTCCACAACATACACTTTAAATATCTTACAATTTTGTCAATTATACCTCAATAAGCTAGAAAAAATGAAGGGCACAAGGAAAAACCTCTCAGAGGATTTAGTATCACAGTTCCAAACTTGATTAAACAAAGCCATCTGGAAACTCTGTATCTCTCAAAGGTTGTTATTCTTTAACTTCCTCAAAAGCAGGGGTTAGTGGTGCTAAATGCAGAATGACATTTAGCTAACTGAGTAACCACAGCCCTGGGGGTCAAAGGCCTCGATGGAACAGCTAACTTTTGCCCCAAGCATTAGCAGTCCCATGGTTTGTGGAACAGGTAGAGCTTTGGCTTGCCAGGTGCTTCCAGCCCTTCCGGGGGCATCCTGGTCAGTCACCATGCAGACCTACACAAGTCCCTCCCTCACCAAAGCCTGACAGTTCGATCTTCCCCAGGGCTTCAGAGCTTTCATTGTCTTCCCCCTCCCCCACCCCAGAGATAGCTGAAGAGACTCAGACACATCTCAGGGAGACTCAGACACATCCCAAATGAGAGAGACGGAGCACAAGTCACTCTAGTAGGCTGTGGAAGTGGTGGGCTGGAGATAGAGGCAGGCCTGCTGAGGGGGCTGGGGTGAGGACCACTTACCTACCACAGGTGGGGAAGCCAGGGCTGGGTTCCCAGAGAGGGTAACCCAGGCCGAGTCTGGAAGGATGAGTAGGTATTAGGCAAGGCATCCCTAGCAAAGCAGATAGCCAAGTGTGTGGATGTAGTCGGTGTTACTGGAGGGTCAGGCAGTACACATTCGCCAGAGATAAGCTGGAGCCCTAGGAAGCTGGTCATGGGAAGTCTCGTGTGCTGTGATCTGCAGCTTGAACTTCATTCTGCCTGAAATGAAGCATCAGTAGAGTGTTTTAACTGAGGCAATAACATAGGCAAATAATAGTAATAGGTAACATTTACTGAATGAATCCTTTTTGTCAGGTGTTGTCCTAAGTACTTCTCAGGTATGTATTAACTCATTTAATCCTTACAGCAGTCCTCTAGGGCACATACTAATGTTATTCCCTCTCCACACCAAGGAAGCTGAGGCATGGGGTACCCACACAGTCACCTGGCTCCTAAGTTAAGAAGCTGGGATTTGAACCTAGGAAGTTTGGTTCTGGAGACCACTCTTATCCACGTTGCTATTACTTAAAATCTTATAGTCATTTCTTTTTAAAAGGGATTTTTAGGAGATTTATAATAAAACCATACCTATATAGAGTAAGCAAATTAACAATGAGATTGAAAATGAAAGAGAAAACAAATACAGAAAAGCAAGGACCTGTTTACAGCAAGAGTCAGGCTGGGTAACCATGCAGCTCGAGCCCTAACCTCCATCTGAGCTCTCTGAAGAAAGAAATGCAAAACACGGCAGGATGCGACTCTCCAATTCCTTGCTGGGTGAAGGCGAGCATACACATTCATCTGGAGAGATACACTGCTTTCTTGGACCGAATTAGAGAAGAAAATTTGTTGTCTAATCCCTGACATAAAGTGTGATATAAGATGAGAAGTGTATTAGTTTTCTGGGTCTGCTGTAACAAATTCATGTAAATTGGTGGCTTAAAACAACAGAAATTTATTTTCTCACAGTTCTGGAGGCTAAAAGTCCAAAGTTAGGGTGTTGACAGAGTTGGCGCCTTCTGGGGTGTCTGAAAGAGAATCCTCTCTTCTAGCAACTGGTGGCTGCTGGCAATCCTTGGCGTTCCTTGGACTGTAGATGCACCACTCCAATCTCTGCTTTTGTCTTCCCATGGCCCTCTCCCTGTGCCTCCAACAGACTCCCTCTCCTTTCTCTTGTAAGAACACCACTCATCATCCAGGATGGTCTCATCTCAAAACCCTTAACTTAATTACACCTGCAAAGACCCTATTTCCAAGTAAGATCACATTCACAGGTACCAGGGATAGGACTTGGACATACCATTTCAGGGAGAAACCCTTCAATTCACTATACAAAGGACTCAACAGCAATTTTGCAAAATAATTAGAAGTTTGTTTTTTTTTTTTTTCTTTAAATGGTGGTTTCTCACAGTGATAAAAGCCAAGGATTGAGTTTTGATTGCAATTCAGTCCACTCAAAATAGGAAGCTCCATTTAATTGGGTCACCAAGGGAGTTCATCTGTCTTTCTGAAAGTGTCCCTGAGTAGAATGTCTTGTGAGTTACATGTCTTTGGTGCAGAGAACTTCACTGTGGGTAAACTCAGGTGATAAACAGGACTCAGTGTGAAGCAAAGTTTTGGGCCAGAGCCTTTCGGTGGGAAGCTTCCTGATCTAGTAAAGAAGTTCCTAATAAGGAGCATACATGAAGAATCACCAGGGAGATTTTGTAAGATACATGTGTCCCAATCCCACCCAAAGCCAATGATTCAGAATCTCTGGCATCTATTATCTTTTGTACTGACTTTTAATGGGAATCTCAGTTTGTGTTGGAGTGGTTGGGACCTGTTCCAGGCTGCTGCTAGTTTACTCTCAATCTCACGCCATGGGTGGGGGGCACGTGGGCTTTACAAACTTTGTTTTGTTGTTGTGTTAAAATACACATAACATAAAATTCACCATTTTATAGTGTATAATTCAGTGGCATTTATAACATTCAATATTGTGCAACCATTACCACTATCTAGTTCTGGAATATTTTCATCATTCCCAAGAGAAACCCAGTACTCATTAAGAAGTCACTCCCCATTCCTCCCTACTCCCAGGCTCTGGCAATCACAGATCTGCTTTTTGTCCCTGGATTCACCTATCCTGGTCACTTTGTAAAAATGGAATCATACAGTATATGGCCTTTTGTGTTTGATGTCTTTTTTTTTTTTTTAAAGATTTTATTTATTTATTTGTCAGAGAGAGAGAGAGAGAGAGAGCGAGCACAGGCAGACAGAGTGGCAGAGGGAGAAGCAGGCTCCCTGCGGAGCAAGGAGCCCGACGTGGGACTCGATCCCAGGACGCTGGGATCATGACCTGAGCCGAAGGCAGCCGCTTAACCAGCTGAGCCACCCAGGTGTCCCATGTTTGATGTCTTTTGCTTAACATGATTTCATTGTTCACCCATGTTATAACAGACGTTAGTAATTCATTTCTTTTTATGGCTGAATAATATTCCATTGTGTGGAAATACTACATTTTGTTTGTCCATTCAATAGTTTAAACTTTTAGGTTGTTTCCACCTTTTGGTTACTGTAAATAGTAACAAAGATTTGTTTACAAGTTATTGTTGGCATGCCTTTTTCAACTCTTTTTACATACTTTTTATTTATTTTTTTATTAACATATAATGTACATACTGTTCAAAGTAGATTTATTAATATCTTATTTTATAGATGAAGGAATTAGACCTTAGAGATCTTACTTTTTATGGTCATATATCTAGTAAGCCACAGAGGTGGCATATAAATGCTGGTTTCTGTCTCCAGATTCTGGGTTTGCTTTACTGCATGTGAGCTGTTCCCAAGAAGTCAGACCTGAGTTGTCCCCTGTGATCACCTTGGAGTTATACTTCCTTACTTTCTGCCATCAGCTCCTTTTCAGGCACCTGAGACATGTTATATCTGATGTGCACTTGTTCCCTCTTTGACGTCTCTCTCCCAGAAGAGCAGCCAAGCCTTGAATTTAGCAAGGGAGGAGATTTGTGTGAACAGTTCCTTGGATACTTTATTAGAAAGGATTACCAGAAGTATAGTTATTTTTTTAAAAATGTGTAAATATACACCCTGAATTGCCATTATGATAGAGTTCCTCCCTTATCATGATAAATGGACCTCATCCTCCTGGAATCAACTTCTTCATTATGCTTGTCATTGTGAATGTAGGATTTATGGATGTTCACTTTCATAATCAGTCAAACGTTAATGACCAAAGAAGACACTGGATGTTGAGACTTGAGGAAAATGATGGTAAATGATGTGAAAGGGAAGGAAATGTGAAACCTCTCCAGAAAGAGCCAATGAGAAAGGATTTTTGAGGTGCCTAACATTTATTGGAAGTAAAGAGAGAAAACAGGGTCCCCACTGAAAAATGAGAGTTTCCTTGTGATCTGACAAGGTTTGGCAAGGTTGGGGACCAAGGCTGGAGTCATTCATGATGGTTCGGTCTTAAGTGCAGGAACAGGAGCTTGGGGCTTTGGTATACTTCCAGGAGGAAAGTTCCCAGGTGGATTGAGGGGAGTGTTTGAATCCTTGCCAGAATACTTCCAATATTCTCAAGAAGCAAGTAGCCATTTAAGGCTTGAGAGAGGTGGACCAGAATAAATCAGACTTGGTTGTTGTTTGCCAAGGAGTTTGTTCAGTTGCAATATTGCTACAGAAAAAAAAAAAAAAACCCAAACAGTCGTTTAAAATGCAAACATTTATTATTTCTCATAGTTTCTGTGGGTCAAGAACTGGGGGACAGCTCAGCTAAGTGGTTCTGGCTCAGGATCTCTCCTGCAGGAATGGTCAGTCACCTCCCAGTGGAACTGGAACGGGAGGTAGGGTGCCGGAGCAGCTGTGGTCTGGCCAGGGTCTTTTTTATCAGGTGATCTCAAGGCTTTTCAGTGGCATCACACCACATGGACTGGCTTGTGCTTCCCCACAGAATGACAGCCTTGGATTTCCTACGTGGTAGCTCAGGGTCCCAAATTGAGTATTTCAAGAGAGAGAGAGAGCAAGCCTGGTGGAAGCTGCACAACTTTCTATGTCCGAGCCTTGGAAGGTCACAGATCATCACATTGACCACACTCCTGACTCCCTCCCAGAACACCTTCTAGATGTTTCATTTCTTTGTGTCCTTCCCTCCCCCGAATCATATTTTAAAAAGAAAGAGTTTAATCTTATTATACTGTAAATTGTTTAAAGATGCTGCCTCTGGGAAACCTTGAGTTTTTCATAATCACCAAGTACTAAGCACTCACAAAGGAAAAGCACTGTTTTTTGTTTGTTTACATATTACTGTAGGCAGAAAATAAGTGTTGTACAGGAAGTCCTGCTTAGCTAAATGCTATTTTTTTCCTATAACTTAAATTAAGGGTGGTAGGAAAGAAACAGGATAATGTGCTTTCCTTAATTAATTGCAGTGAATATTGCTTACCATTTTCAGTGTTTTTTTTTTAAAATGATAACTTGCCCCAAATTAGCTACTCTTGGCAATACTGTATCAACTGTTACCGCTCATTTTTCCCATGTTCAGGTAATTCTTCATTAGAAGAACTTCATTAGAAGTTCAGGAATACATACCAGAATGTATGTGTGTGTATGTATTGTATATAAAATGTATATATAAAATGTTATAACTTTTTCCTTCTGGCAGTTCTATGATACATTATGTTCTTTTTTTCATTTTTTTTAAATGAACTTAATTCTTAGAGCAGTTTTAAATTCATAGCAAAACTGAGCAGGGAAGACAAAGAGTTGTCATATACCCCTTGCCTTGCATATACACATGCATAGCCTCCCCCCCTCAAGATCCTCCACCAAAGCATTCTGCTTGTTACACTCAGTGAATCTACACTGACACAGCATTATCACCCGAAGTCCATAGTTTTTGCTAGGGTTCATTCTTGACGTACATTCATTCTATGGCTTTAAACAAATGTATAATGATATGTACCCACCTTAGAGTATCATACAGAATGGTTTCACTGCTCTAGAATTTCTCTGTGCTCTCTGCTATCCTCCCTGGCAACCACTGGATTTTTTTTTTTTTTTTTTTTTAACTATCCCCATAGTTTGGCCTTTTTCAGAATGTTGTATAGTTAGAATCATACAGTACATAGGTTCTTTCAGATTGGCTTTTTATCACTTGATAATATGCATTTAAGGCTACCCCATGTCTTTTCATGGCTCGATAGCCCATTTTTTTTTTCTAATGCTAAATAATATCCCAGTTGTTTGGATGTACCACAGTCTATTTATCCATTCACCCAAGGAAGGACATCTTGGATGCTTCCAAGTTTTGGCGATTATGAATAAAGTGGCTATAAACATCAATGTGCAGGCTTTCAGCTTTTAGCTCTTTGGAGAAATGCCCAAGTATCTTTCACCGAACACCAAACTGTCTTAACTATAGCTGTACCATTTGGCGATCCCACCAGCAGTGAATGAGAGTTCCTGTTGCTCCACAGCCTCACCAGCATTTGATGTTGTTAGTGTTCTGGATTTGGGGCTTTTGAATAGGTATGTAGTGATTCACTCATTTTTTTGACAAATATTTACTGAGTGTCTACTATGTGCCAGATGATGTTATCAGTACTCACATCGCATCAGTGATCAAAACAGACATAGATCCCTGCTCTCATGTGAGTTATTAAGCGTGTTCTCTGTGCTGGCTATCTCTAAGTAATTTTTGCATATGTGATCGCATTTAGCCCTCACAGCTAGAGTATGAAATAAGTACCATTTTTATCCTATTCTAGTCTGACACAGAAAGGATGAGTAATGTGTCCAAGGTCACATAGCTAGCGGGAGGTAGAGCCACAGTGTGCTGCATCCAGGTGTTCCGGCTCCAGAATCTCTGCTCCATGCTTTGCTGCCTCTAGATCTGGAAGGGATCTTGGAAGTCAGTTAGTTCATCTTCTGAATCCACAAGTGTGGATTCACAGGTACCAAGTGATGAGGTGACTCCCCTAAGATCAAATAGCTGATTAATATCAGGACCATGGCTGGAATCCTCTCTTCTAGAACACGACTTTTTTCACTGTAACTCTAGATTATTTGGGCAAAGAATTTTGTGAAGGATGGGGACTTACTCATAGCCTCATTTCCCCACTCTCCACTTAAATGACAGTTCTTTGAAAGATTAGCACCATCACTATTTTTTTCTGTATTATCTACTGACCAATGGTCCTTGTTCTGTTCCCCAAGGGTGGGTAGAAGATGCTCACATTCACAAATGGTGTTTTCCAGCCCAGCACAGCTCCTCCTCATCTGAAGGTGCATCTCCTTCCTCCAGAACATCTGTGGGACAAATGTTCCCTGTGGGTGTCTGAGACCATCATCACTCTTGTCAGTTTTTGTCTCTCTTTTTCTTGGCCATCAGGGAGCCCAAGTTCCCACGTGGCAGTGTGCCTACAGTGGGTTAGTAAAGAGAGAGATTGCAGGGATTAGTTGTTCCTTCTCAAGCATCCATCTCTGAGCATGAGATGCCATGGAGGAGGAACACGCAGGATGGTTCTCTGTGCATCTCTCCTTTCCCAGTCAGAATCTTCTTGGTCACAAGTGTGGTCTCTAAACTGCAAGGAGCCTTCTAGACAAAGAGAACAGAGTGGGGGCAAATATCACACCATGGGGGGCTGGAGAACAAACCTGCAGAATTTCAGTCTGGGAGTTAGTGTTTGGAAGCCACCCTTCTCAGATTTTCCAGAACAGTTCCAATTTCATGCAACATAATTGTTTTTAATAAAGTTGGCTCATTGAATAAGTAAGTAGTTGTTATTTAATTTCTATGCCTTTAACAAGACTCTTCATTTAAATAAATCCACTAATCAGAAAAAAAAAAAAAAAGCCTTCCTCAGTGCCAAGGATACGGATACATATTTAGGCTTTGGAAATACATTCCCCTTATTTATGAATTATCTTGACTAGAAAGGAGTTCACTGGGCTCTGTTCAGAAACTTAGGGAATCAGAATCAGACACCTCACCTGACCAAAGGATGATCATCCTTCATGGTTGTATAAGTTACACACTGTACAAGGCTTCCACATATAAGGATTCTCTATTCATGTTGTAAATGTCATTGATTTATATATTTATTACAACATCTCTTTAAGTGACAGATGGACAGATTTTATTCTAGTATAATCAGTATATAATATTTTTGAATTTTAAATAGAATGAAGCAATGTATTCTGAGAAAGGGGTATCTGTTCTAATTTGCACAATAATGTCCCATAGACTACAGGTGATCTAGACTAAATATCCAGGCCCCCAGAAATCATAGTGTGGGACAGACAATGCAGAATGCAGAGCAATAAGGGGAAAGTGGAGCAATTGTCTGTAGGACCTTGGTTAAGCTGATGGTAAGTAAATTAACACATCGTTTCAGTGGTTCTTGAACTTTGCTATGCATTGCAATTTGTGGGGGGGGAGTTTTAAAAAATACTGATGTCCAGGTCCTACCCCTAGAGATTCTGATTTAGCTGGTCTGGGATGCAGCTGAAGCACTGGGATATTTACAGTTTCTTCATGTAATTCTAATCAGCTGCCAAGGTTGAAACCATAGCATTATTTCTTGGATGGGAGACAGATGAATAAATAAATAGATCAATGGGGGCGTGACTGGATGGATGGGATGCAGAGATGGGTGAATAAATGAATGCGCCAAGGAACTGGTCATAGGAGTTCAGGGCTTACTATCGTTGTGATGATACGGCATGAAAATAGCATTTATCTCGTTTGTTTGTTAGACTTGTCTATGGTTTTGTCAATAGCTTGCATGCTCCAAATAACAAAACCACTTTTGCTGGCACAGTAACTGACTTTTATTTTTAAGGTTAACACTAACTCCTATTCACATTTTAGTCCTCTACTTAAAAATAATTTTGTCCTGAAAGATTTCCAGGACTCCTCTAAACCCTGGGTTAGAGCCTGCCCTCTGTTTTCCCACGGCCTCTTGTCGTTCTGCATCGGAGCATCTATCACCTGGAATTGCTAACTTGGCTAGATGGGGAGAAAAGGAAAAACCCAAACATTCATGTTTCTGGGCCTCATGCTGCATGGGCTCACCCTGATTCAAGCATTTGAGGACAAGAACTTACTCTGACAAAATCCTGTGATGACCTGATAAAGAAGCTGATGCGTTTGGAGGATGCTCCCTGCTCTGCAGTAGTCATTTAAGCCTGGCATGTGTCGACCCATAGCATTCTCATGGAGACTGACCTTCTATATGGTCATTCAGATCAGGACGAAAGAATCTCACAATAAGGACCAAAGGTCCATTAGGAATATTCTCATCAGATTCTGCATCATCAAGAAAAGTAGATAGATATTTAACTGGAAATGACTTGCCCATGGCCACACAGTGAATATGTGACAGAACTAGGACTCAAACCCAAGTTTCCTGGCTTCAAGCCCAGACTGCTGCCATATTCAAGCAGCTTTGGAAAATTTCCCAGAACTCTAGAGCTTGGTCCCTTCTCCCATAGGTCTCCAACACTGAGGCGATCATCTGTGAGCAAAGCCCTACATCAAAGTTAAAAGTGAGGGTGTGATGGGAGCATTCACAGGAGAGTAGTACTGGTAATATGGGTGTAGTTACTCTCTGTGCAGCTCTTAAAGATAATGTGCTCAGGGTGGGCTGCAGAAAGCCTTTGTAAAAATTTGCCCTGGAGATTCAGAATTAAAAAGTTGTCCTCAAGGACAGTCTAATAAAGTTACGGTGGTGTAAGGGGCAGGTCACTGGTAAATGTTCAGGAGGCTGACAGGACAGGCTACTGCACTGAAGTTCCCTCTGAGAAAAGAAAGTTAAGGGCCTTTGTTTTCGAGCCAGAGACTGAACTACCTATTTATCCATGGGGGAACTGCAGGAAGCACATGAAAACACAAGAACAAGGTTCTCAAATTGGTGCTCTGTGGGCAGAATTTGCCCACAGACACATTTTGTTTGAGAAGCTTGGTGTTTTTTTAAAAATATAAACCACTACATAAAAGTCAAGAGATTTCCCATAAAATAGGATGATCTGGCAACACTGGGCCCTCATTCCTGTTGAAGCATCAATGGCAGGGAGGGAAGTAGTGGCTGTCCCTTGAGATGGGGACTGAATGTCCCTTGGGCTCACTGCTCATTCATGGTTCCCCTTGAGTCCTGTGATCTGTAACCAGGACTCTGAAGGAACAACTCAGCAAGTGCCTCCTACTACCTCCCTGTTCCACACCCTTCCGTATCTGACTTCTAGTTGGCATCACATTCTGCTTCATATGGCAGATTCTTATGCGCCTGACTGACTCCCAGCAGGCTCCGTCCAAACTCTCTGAGGGCTGAGGCATGTGTTATTCATTTTGTAATCCGAGAGCCTGTACAGTCTCTGGTACATAATAGGCCCTCAATAAATGTTCTTGAAATAAATAAATAAAGTCAGGGTTCTAACTTAAAGTTGCAACACAGATTTATGATATTTTCTCACATAAATTATTCAGGAGCTTGGTTTGTTACAAAACATTAAAAAGAACCTTTGCTGAATAAAATTGTCTGTAATAGGGGCACCTGGGTGGCTCAGTGGTTAAAGCCTCTGCCTTCGGCTCAGGTCATGATCCCAGGGTCCTGGGATCGAGCCCCCCACATCCGGCTCTCTGCTCAGCGGGGAGCCTGCCTCCGCCTCTCTCTCTGCCTGCCTCTCTGCCTACTTGTGATCTCTGTCTGTCAAATAAATAATAAAAATCTTTAAAAAAAAATTGTCTGTAATATATTGGACCAGGAAAGCTAATCTTCTTACTTTCCTTTCAGCTCTTTATTACAGGCAAGTCTCTTTCCCGTGAGGTTAAAGACAGTCATGCTGAAGGTGGGACTTAGGCTTGTTCAGATGGTGAGGGCTTTGGGTCAGCCCCAAGATCTCATTATATGAAGAGCGAGAACAGGACAAAGAGCACACTGATGGCAGGAAAACCAGTGGATTTAGAATGACACCTACCCAGGGTCACACCTGGCTTCATTGCTTTTGACCTTCTGTGACCTTGGGCTCATGTTTTTACCTCCTTGAACCTCAAATGAGGGTTACAGACTCCCTTAAGATAATTAAAAACAATTGTTTTCATAACTACTTCATGCATACGGCACAAAATTCAAAAGGTACAAAATGAAAATTAAGTCTTCCCTACCCTTCATTGAAGCCACTTAAGTCTTCTCACAGAGGCAGCCCCTACTACCAGGTTTTTGTATATCCTCCCAGAGATTGCCTCTAAATATAGAATAAATGTGGCTATAAATAAATGCTTTTCATACCACCATTAAATGTTCTATATCTCCTTTTTTTCATCCTTTTTTTCACTTAATTATACTTTGAAGATCCTTCTGCTTCAGGAAGAGTGCCCTCAATTTTAGTCACTGTACAGCATCCTATTGATAGATGTGCCATGAATTGATTTAAGCAGTCTACTGTCCATGGACATTTAGTTCGTTTCCAAGTTTTTGTGATTCCAACTCGGCTGAAATGAGTATGAAGCATGGGCACATTCTGCAGGCGTGCATGCGGCTGTAGGATCAATCCCACATCCTGGGATTGTCGTGTCCTGGAATATGTACAGTTGCATTTTGATAGATGGTGCCAAGCCACCCTATGAAGAAGTATAATTCAAACTAAAACAGATTTCTTAAAGCTCTACCAAAAAACTAGCCCATCTCTTCTCCTGTGACAGTGATGTACTAAATGTTCATGGTCCTCTGTTTTCCTCTTGTCTTTGTTCATTGGCTGGCTATACTAATCTGTGAAATGGAAATAGTTCCAGCTTCCCGAGTTGTTCTGAGGATGTATTTACAGTGTTTGGCACGGCTTCCTCACTTCTCCTCTTCAGAAAGTTTCTGAGAGATTCCTCTTTGGTCGTCCACGGTAGGCTAAGGCCAGGCTCTGACTGCAGCAGCAAAGTGTCCATGCCGATAGAAAGACTTCCAGATTGAGCCAGCACGTTCTTGAGAACATATTGTTCTGAGCTAAATGAGAGATGTTCTTCTAACACCTCTGTCCGAATGTTTTACATTGTTAAATATTAATCAATTAAGAATTTCATTTAGGTGAAAGTAAAAGATGAAAGCAGTCATTCTTTGGGGTAGAAATATTGACTTATCACCAGTGAAGTGGAAAATGACTTGTTTCTCAGCCTTGAGTTAATCAAAGAGCAAATGCCATTGTAAATTGAAAAACAGCTCTTTGGATGGTCTTATATTATGGTCACAATGACTCCTGATCTCTTGCTTGTCATCTACCATGCACCCTCTGTCTGAAACCTTCAGATTAACTTTCTTTGTTCCCTGTGTAAAGACAGAGACTATTGTCAGTGACATTCCAATTCATTTTCTTTTTCAAATTCTCTTCTGGGTTCATTCTCAACATCTTCCCCAAATAGAAAAATTATGGTCTGGTGAGGAAGGGCATGGGACATGAGCCCAGCAGCCAGTCTGAGACATAAGACTGTCAGCATCAGAAAGGAGGTCCTCTGAGAGGTTCTAGAAGGCCGCATGGGACTTTGCCTACTGTGGCCTGAGGCAAGTGATCAGGATGGGGATTCTAGAGAGCTCAGTCCACACTTCAGCTTCCTTATATCCTTCCTGGAAAAACAGAGCTGAGTACCTTCAGATTCATATGCAGAAGACTTCTAAGTAAATGAAGAGACAATTAATTATTAAGAATAAGTATTATAATTTTACAATTTAAAATCTTTCCTAAATAACTTTTAGTCTTGATTCAAATTGTTGTCAGGCATTGTGTCTTTTCAAATAGCGAAATGGTTTAGGTATTTCAGTTCCAGCTCTCATAGTAAGCTATTTTTATATTGATTTTTATCTGTGCCAAAATGGTATTAATAGCAAGCGAGGGAAGAACATATTATGGTGAACTGTATCCAAGCTCACCATTTTTGTCTACAATAGCAGCACCGACTGACCCAATGCTGCTAAAACAATGTCCAAGGATATCTTTCCCCTGAGTGAGGTCTGGGGGGCGGGGCAGTTTGGGGTAAGTTGGGCTAAAACTAAAGACTTCTTCTGGGTGTGTGTGTTGCAGGGAGGGGGTGGAGGAGGCGGGTGAGGGGGCGTGTTGTTGCTGTTAGAGCAGAGGTTCTCCACACTGGCTGTACGTTGGAATCATGTGGGACTTTTCAAACTCCCCATGCGTAGATTATTCCCTAACCTAGATCAAGTGAGTCAGAACCTCAGGCGGTTGAGGTGATAGTTGGGGAAGGTGGGTGGTCAGACCTGGGTGGGAACTACTGTGTTAGAAAAGACAGCAGTTTCTGAAGGTCTCCATGTCACCTTTGCTCTGGGCTCTGTGGGTAGCAGGAGAATGGGAGAAGTGGAAAAAAGGATGAACTGCGGGCTTTCAACCACCTTAGAGAATACACGTGCACTGCTGCACAGGTGTCTGCTCTCCCTGGTGGCAGTGAGCTCCAGGCTGGGCTCTGTGAGGGTTAAGTAGGTCTCGCATCTTCTCCTGGCTTCCTTTGTAGAATATATATATAAATGGATGAGGATATGTTTACATATATTTTCCATTTATATATTTATTTAAAGTTACATTTATTATTTGTAATCATATAGAAAATGTTAATATATAAAAAGGTGTCAGCCACAAAGAGCTCGGGCACATTCTAGGTTTCAAACAGGCAGGTGAAGGCGAGGCCAAGCAATGACCCCAGACGTTTCTCCCTGGATCTCAGAGTGGTGCCCACATAGAAGGGTAAGGCCTGATGCCTTATTCTGAGCATGTGAGGCTGAGCAGCCTCGCTTAGAGCTCAGGTCTGACTTCCGGATGGATTGGTGGACACACCCATTCCCCACCACTTTCAACATGCACAAACCCACACTTCAGTTGCAGCAGAGCAAAGATTTGCCTGTTGGTTTGTAAAATTCAGAGTTGGTCTTGATCATGTTCCTCATACAGACTCCAACTCTGCCATTTTGTGTCTTTCTCCTCATGTTTAAAGCCAACCACACACATATTGACATGCAAACTTGCCACACAGAAAGCCAGGAAATCCTTCCTTCCCACTTACAGAACATTTCTTGCCCCAGGACATGTTGCAGGGGTAGAGTGGTAATGATTTCTATCCCGAGACTGCTGTGCTTAGCCCATCTTCTGCTGATTAAGTTGAGATTCCAGCCCTTTATTAAGAAATACATACTGCAGAGCAGAGGGGAGAGAGCAGCAAGCCGTTAGCACCGCCTCTTGTGGGAGCAGGAAGACCATCACAGCGACAGACCCGTGTGTTTCCCACTCAGGTGCATTCAGGGCTGAGGGTAAGACACCTATGGAGTCCCACACACCTTAAGTCTTAATACCTGGCAGTTTTACATTGAGATAAGAGACTTGAGAATCTCTTATGATACTCATACTTTCACAAATACGTCTTTATTAAGACCTGGGGCGGGGTCCAAGCTCAACTTTAGAATCCTTGGACTCCTCAGATTTCCTAGAACACGATGACATGGGGCAGCTAGCCTTGGCTCCTAATCCCCACTGACAGACCACCCACCTTCCTTTCCCACCCTTTGACTCTATTCCGCCTCACAGGGAGCCTCCTGCCTGGAAGCACCCTCACTTACCCACACAAGCTCTGTCCACATTATTCGCTGGCAGCCTTACCAGGGCGTAGGTGGGCTGAAATGCTAACATAATCCACCCTTTGGAAGACAGAGCCATAGCAGAGGCCTGCACAGGCTTGGGAACATGTGGGGAGAAACCACAGGATCTTGAATACCTAGAATGTGGTAAAGAAGGGAAGATATGGGCTCTGTGTGAGCCTTTCCCTAGGTCTTGTGAGGAGGGAAATGGCTGGAAGAGAGCCCAAGCCCGATCACCTACACCTGGGCCTGGGGCGGGGGGACCACTCTTCCCTTTGTGTCCCAGCATTACTCATCTCATGAAGGGAATGGGATAGTTTCACTGTTTTTGGTATGTCTCTTGCCACCATTTCCTAAACTCATAAACTCACAGTCATCCCTGTATTTCTTCCAGTTATTAGATTCCTTACCTAAAACTCCTCTAAGCTATGCCAAATTGAGGAATTCTTAAATCCTTTTGTGGTAATGCCTTTACATACTGAGTCATGGTGTCGCATGGGAAAAATTGAGGACAAACCTAGGAGGTCTCAGAGGATTGGAGGTCTACGGTTTGTTCCTTGAGCTAAAGGACAATGTTCCCTCCTGATGTAGTTGTAAAGATCGTTATTCTGGGGTGAGGTACGGGTGCCCAGGACAGAAGCAGTCTGGCTTCTGAAGACAGCCCCAGGGAGGGGAAACCTAAGGAAATAAACTTGTCACTCCTTGAAGATACCACCAGGTCCCAGTTTTCCGAGAGTTTCAGTAGCCCTAGAGTGAGGGAGGTGCCTTGTTTTTGGCAAGGTATTAAGAGTGAGATGTCTACCAGATAAATAAGTGGAAATGCCAGCCAGTTGATATTGGAGTCAGAACATCCTGGCTGAACACTTAAATCTCTGGAGATAGTACGGAGATGGTATTTGGAGCTATGGGAAGGGATGGGTTCACAAAATAATTCATGGCCAAAACAGAATTCTTGATTACCACCTATCTCTCCTTAAACCTTGTTTTTCTTCAAAAGACTCCCATCTCAGGTAATGGTACTTGACTCAGTTATGGAGGTTAAAAGCCTAGAACTTTGATTCCTGCCTTTTCTCCACTTCCCTATACTAGCTCCATTGGCCAGTTCTTATAGCTCCACCTCCGAAATATGTCCTGAATCTGTGCAGTCCTCACCATCACCTCTGCTTCCAACCTAGTCCCCATCTTCTCTCCTGGGCTCCAGCAAGAGTCTCCAAACTTCTCCTACTTCTCTACCCTTCCCCTCTAAAGTCCAGTCCCCATTTAGAAGTTGGCATGATCATTTTATAGAATAAATGGGACCATATATTTTATCAGTTTCAAAATCTCTATAACTTCTCTTTGCCCTTAAAATAGAATCTAAATTCCTTATCCTGACCTACAAGGCCATATATGATGTGACCCCTAGTATCTTTCTGACTTGATCTCTGTAGCACTCTCTTTATTATTCACTTCAATTAAAAAAGTCATCAACAAAGGCATCTGGGTGGCTCAGTTGGTTAAGCATGCGACTCTTGGTTTTGGCTCAAGTCATGATCTCCGTCAGGGTTGTAAGATGGAGCCCCTTGTTGGGCTTTGTGCTCAGTAGGGAGTCTTCTTCCCCTCTCCCTTTCCTTCTGCCCTCTCCCCACCCAAGCTCATGTGCATGTGGACACACACACACACATTCTCTCTCTCTGTTTTGCTAAAATAAATAAATAAATCTTTTTAAAAAATCACTAATATTTTAAAAAAATCACTCCTTACATATGCCAAATTCATTACTGCTTCACTGTCTTTGCATTTTCTGTTCCCCTGTCTGGAACACACTTCCTTAAGATTAACACTTTTGTTCTTTCCATAGTTTGGCTATTGTGGACATTGCTGCTATAAACATCGGGGTGCATGACCCCTTCGGATCACATTTGTATCTTTAGGGTAAATACACAGTAGCACAACTGCTGGGTCATAAGGTAGCTCTATTTTCAACTTTTTGAGGAACCTCCGTGCTGTTTTCCAGAGTGGTTGCACCAGCTTCCATTCCCACCAACAGTGTAGGAGGGTTCCCCTTTCTCTGCATCCTCACCAGCTTCTGTCATTTCCTGACTTGTTAATTTTAGCCATTCTGACTGGTGTGAGGTGGTATCTCATTGTGGTTTTGATTTGTATTTCCTTGATGGTGAGTGATGTGGAGCACTTTTTCATGTGTCTGTTGGCCATCTGGATGTCTTACAGATGAATGGATAAAGAAGATGTGGTATATATATACAATGGAATACTATGCAGCCATCAAAAGAAATGAAATCTTGCCATTTGCAATGACATGGATGGAACTAGAGGGTATTATGCTGAGAGAAGTAAGTCAATCAGAGAAAGACAACTACCATATGATCTCCCTGATCATATGATCAACGTGGGGGGGGGGTTGGGGCGTAGGAAAAGAATAAATGAAATAAGATGGGATTGGAAGGGAGACAAACCATAAGAGACTCTTAATGTCACAAAACAAACTGAGGGTGGCTGGGGGGAGGAGGGTAGGGAGAAGGTGGAGGGGTTGTGGACACTGGGGAGGGTATGTGCTATGATGAGTGCTGTGAAGTGTGTAAACCTGGCGATTCACAGACCTGTACCCCTGGGGCTAATAATACATTATATGTTTATAAAAAAATAAAAACATTAAAAAAAAAGATTAACACTTTGGTAGCTCTTTCTCACCCTTCTGGTCTAATCTCAGGTGTCACCTCCTTAGACAGGCCTTACCTACCACCATCTGGTTTTATTATCTCCATAGCCAAGGTGACCATATTTCTTGGTTTGCCTAGTATAGCCTGGTTTATACCTGTTGTCCTGGCATATCTCCTTTCATTTTTTAAAAAAGATGTCTTATACCACCTTCTTTGTCCAAAATTATTTTTCTTATTTATTCATTACCTTATTTCTTCTTATGCCCCATACTGGCCCCTCACTTCCCACTCCCTGACTAGGATTCTCATCCATCACATAAACTGTTGTGTCTGTAAAAGAATCTGGCATATAATAGGTGTTCAATAAATGTTTGTTGAATCAATGTGTATGATAACTCAGGACAGTAACTCAAATACTGCTCTGTTATGCAACAGAAGAACTAGAGGGTGAGGAACTGCCTATCAAATGGAGCAAAAATGTCTGCAGTAAACCCTGAGATGGCTGCAGGTGACCTCAGGCCTCCTAGGAGGGAGGAGGTGTTATGACCTCATGAAGTCAGCCAGACCTCATGTGGTGCAAAAATAATTGAAAGACTGCCCTTGTGGCTGTCTTTGTGTTATTTCCTCTGCTTGGAATTCTTAACTTGTCCCCAAAGGTCCAAGTCAAATACTACCTCTTCCATGAAAGATTTTTCTGAGACATTTTCTCTCTGCCTGCCACCCCCAACCCTGCCTACTAAAGACCCTTCTTCTCTGTGACCATGCTGTTCCATTCCCACTACCATGAGGCTCTTTCTACATTATCCTAATGGATTAGAAAGGCAGACAATGTTACAAAAAGCCAAACACTGAATGGTTTGACACAACAGAAGCTTATTTCTTAGCTGTGCAAGACTCAAGGTAGGGATTCTAGGTTATGTCATTAATTTTGAACCTGGGCTGACGACAGCTCTGGTGTCTTCAGTCTTCCAGAAGTGGCTTCCAAGGTTGATGTCATTATCTCAGCCCTCATCAGCCAAAATGGGGATAGAACACGAAGTATAAGCAGGAAGCATGTGCGAGCTACACCTGAAGTAGCTCATATTTCACTCATATTTCATTGGTCAGGCTCAGTAACATGACCACACTTAATAGCAAAGGAAGCTGACAAATGTGGTCTAGCTGTGTGCCAAGGAAGGGGAGGAACTTTGGTGACTAGACAGCAGTTCCCACTATCATATGACTATATGATAGTTATATGATGGGTAGTCATATGGTTAGTCATATCTCTCTTAGACTAGGAACTCCTTGAAGATACAAATGAGATTTTTTTTGATCACTATATAAAGCAGAATTTTTTTAAATGAAATTTTTATTGTGGAATAATTTTAGATTTATAGAAAAGTTGAAAACAAAACAAAAGAGTTGCAAGTGTAAGCAATAGGGAGTTTCTGTATATCCATCACTCAATCTCTCCTATTGTTAACAACTTACATTATCAGGGCACATTTTTCACCAGTAAGACGCCATCATTGGTATATAACTATTAACTAAACTACAGACATTATCCAAATGTCACCAGTCTTTTCCATCTACCACCTCTTTCTATTCCAGTATCTAATCTGGAGTACTACATTGCATTTAGTTATCGTGTATCCCCATTTTCTTATGATCTCTGACAGTTTCTCAGTCTTTCCTTGTTTTTAATGATGTTGGCAATCTTGAAGCAAACTAGCCAGGTACCTGTGGAATGTCTCCCCATCTGGGTCTGTCAGCTGTTTTTCTCATGATTAGACTGGGGTTATGGGTTTCTACAAAGAATACTAGAGAGGTAAAGTGCCCTTCTTGTCATTTCACAGAGTATATGAGATCCACATGGCATCATTCTTAACACCAACTAAATTTCATAACTTATTTAAGGTAATGTTTGCCAGATTTCTCCACTGTCACATTACCATTTTCCCCTTCCATACTTTGCCTTTGGTAGCATGTCACTAAATCCAGCCCACTCTTAGGAGAATGTGCTATAGAGTTCTATTAAATATATATATGTTTCCATTAAAATATATCTGTATATATATTTAATGGAACTCTTCTGAAAGAAAGATTTGTCTTTTATTTTCCATTTATTTATTCAATCACTTATTTATGGTCAATATGGACTCATGTATAATTATTTTATACTTTAGTTATAATCCAATACTATGTTATTTATTTTGTTGCTTAAATTATTCCAGCTTTGGCCATTGGGAGTTCTTTCAGTTGGGTGCCAAGTATCTTTGACTTGCCCCCATTCTTCATTTTCTGAGCACTCCCTTTCTGGTACTACAAGATGTTCCAGGCTCATCTCATATTTTGTCAGCCTTAGACCTAGAATGAATCATTTCCCCAAGGAGCCCTTTTATTGAAGAATGGTATTAACAACCAAGATTTGGATGCTAGTAACACTCATGGCTACTGGAACTTCATTGTGAAGTAGGATGTTTGAATCCCCTGTTTTGATTCTGGGTAACGTTTAGAGCTTATGTCCCCTTACCCATTCTCCTATTTAACTACATCAGAAGAGATAAAGTCATCCTGCATATGCTAGCAAGAGTGTAAGATGTTACTTGCTGTTCCCAAATGTGTGGCTACGCCCTCTTTTCCTACCCCCGGCATATGCAAGAAATTCTCCGTATAAATCTGTTTGGGCTCACCTTGATTCTGGGGTTGGGCATCAACTTGGCTGAGAGGAGGGCAAAGAGACAGGCCATGCTGATGGTGGATGTTGAAGAATGGCGAGAGATAACCTCGGTGAAGTTGGTAACATGCACGTCTGCTTTTCTGTATGTCACACGAAGCACCTGAACATTGACCTTATATATTCTTTCCTTCTAGGCACCATGCCACTCTGGAGAGGTCCAAACTCAAGTGCCTTCAGGGGCCAGACAAGTAATGTAATTGAAGTGAAGAAAGAGAGAAGGAAAGGAAAGGATATAATAAAAGAAAGGAACAGAAGGCAGGGGCCAACCTGAGAGTGCTTGTTTAAACTAAAGGCATGAAAATTACTATTTTTTTTCTTTACAATATTCTGCTGGCCAGACCAAACATTTTCTTGCTGAATTGGCTCTCAGGTGGTCTTGGTGTGGGGCGAGGGGTGGGGGAACGTCGTGCCATACTTTTGCACAGAACCATATAGGATCATACAAACAAGACTCAGGATTGTCTTTCTGGACAATAATAGATCTTTGCTAAATGTTAGCTGCTTTTGACCTTAGTAGAGTTCCTCAGCAAGAATTTTCTTGCAATATCTCAAGATCTGGAAGGAGAGTCTTCACTTGGAAGCCAACAGCTCTGGATAGCAGAGATTTAATCACTTTTCAGCATCAATATAGCTAACCTTACCTTACCAAATTTGCACAGTTATAGTGAGGTTCATCTGTTGGCTTTCTTGAAATGGGATATTGCTAGTTGTTTACACATGCTTTGACATATCAATCAAAATAGGATAGATTTTGCTGCAGCAAAGACAACCTCTAACTCAGTGGTTTTACACAAGTTTAGAACTTGCTAAAATGAACATGCATTTTTGAATTGTGTCTTTTGTTCCCTTTACTCTGGAATCCTGGTAAATCCTTAGTCCACTGTAAACCCTCAGAGACTCAAGCTGGCAGAGGCATTGTCTAGAAACCATTCTTTCAAGAGGGGGAGGGGAATATGGTGAGCTGCACATTGATTTGTAAGGCTTCCACTTGAAGATTATTGGCTGAAGATAATCACATGACCACATCAAACTTCAAAGGTGAAGTAAAGTTCAATGCTTAGAAAATGAAAGCTAGAAATAATTTATAAACATCACTAATGACTACCCCACTTAGGATCAAATGTGTTATTTAGCATTTGGAAACCATCAATGAAGGCAGTTTATAAATGCTTCATTTGATTTTGTTCCACATTTTTAACTAAATAGATCTTGTCTATCCTAATCTAACAAATCATGCTTCCTACTCCCAGAACACTCACAGGCCATTGTGAAAAAGGGGTGCTTTGGGGACCCCATCTATTTGAAGGTCTTGAGTTTGGTTGTATTCTTCTCTGCCCGTATCTTACTTGTGATCCCAACTTGCTTTCAAATTCCTTTACCACAGTTCTGACTACTTCTTAACCCAATTTTTGCCTTCCCCTATTCCTTGAAAGTAGTAGCTCTTACTCAGTTCCTCTCTGGCCATGGGTCCTCAGACAGACACATTTCTTCAAATTTATCTCAGCCCCCAAATTTCTGTCCTTCAATTTTCATATTTGATTCTACATTTAAAGGGGTCCCCTTGAGTACATTAGGAGGGGAATGTCTAACATAAAGAAGAATGTAGGAGCTGTGGTTTACATAGGAATGGGAATAGGTAGGAAATAGTAGGGTGTGTAAAGTTTAGTACAGTGCAGACATGATAGAAGTTACCATGATCCCTGTCACTAAATATTTGAAGTGCCCCACTGAGAGTGCTGCTAGGACTCTGAATGTGGTCCTGGTATTACTGATACTCTGAGTGTGGTCCTGGTATTGATACTCCAGGGAGGTGCTACCACTACTCAAATGCTACTTCCACTTATTTTAATTGTTGTTTCTTTGGAAAGATCCTTCTGATATTATTCAGTTGGCTCATTGTTCAAGGTACAAAAAGAAGGGAATCTTTAAAAGGCACTGGAATCTTTCCTTTATTGCTAATTTCAGAAGCTGATGATAAATGTCTTTTGCAGAAAAAAATCGTATGAGTTGTTTTTTAAAAACACGTCATGGAGCATGCACCTTGCTTGGCAAAGAACCATAATCTGACCACAGGACTTGCGTTAAAACCTTAGGGAAGATTTTACATCATTAATGGAGAGGAACTCCTTATCTAAATCATTGATGACCTCTAACAACCATGTTAATTTATGGTTATATCCTTTCACAGCTGCTAGGTATGGCCATCTTAGACATACACTCAGAAGCTTGGAAATTGGCCAAAGCAGTGAGGCAGTGAATGCTATTACAAACTTGGACTTATATTTTTCTCAGAAGATTGTTCATTTCCTGCTATGGCTTAAATGCAAAGTGTGTGTAAAAAAAAAAAAAAGGACAATAAAAATGGTTATCTTATAGTGGAAGACCATTCTAGAGAATAATAAACAATCTTACATACATAGCTTGGTCTCCTAAACTTGGAAGTCTGTCACTTTGTTGCTTAGAAGCCTGCTAATTATGGAATTATATAAAATTTTAACACATTATGGGATGGATGAACAAAATTCCATACGTGAGAAAATAAAAAAATCTTTCCTTTGCACCTTAACCATTCCCCTACCTAGTCAATCCTTTTATCAGGCCTGGTACTTGGAAGCAAAATAAGATTGATCCATGTGTTTTCTCAGTTCTAAAGAGATAATGCTATTAAGAAGTGAAACAAGGAATGGAAACAGAAAAATAGGGAGAAATCATGGACTTAGAAAGTCTACCATGAGCTGACCATTAGAGAGTTAAGAACTGTCTGTTGTCTACAAGTAGGGCACCTAAGTCAATCAAATCCTTATCCTTCTCTTCAGCTTCTGTCTTTGTCTTACCTGAAGGCTTCTTACCCTGTGCCTATTCCTTGTGTAGGATACTACAGGTACTTTTTGGTCTGTTTCTCTTCTCACACATGATTTTTTTTCTTTAGCAATTACATATATTTCTACAGCTTCAACTATCATTTCCGATCAGATAATTCCCCAAATCAAAGCCTTCAATTCTAATGCTTCCTTGGGCTCCAAACCCATATTCTAACTGACTTCGGGTGCTCCATGTGGTTATTCAATGGATAATCTCACTGTCTAGATAAGGGTGCCAGGCATCTGGGAGTCTGGGGTGGATATACATCATGAGACTCTGGCCCATGTTCATGGGGCTGAGGTGGGAGATCCATGAGACAATGTCTTACAGAGAAGCTGGTTCAAAACAGACAGATTGTTGTGGAAAGATCTCGGCAGAGAAGGAGAATCTAAATATGACTATGAGAAAAACAGAAAAAGCAGATAGCCAAGAGAAACCAGGTGACTGTGAGAGGCAAAGCTTGGAGGCATTTACACAGGTAAAGAGGGTAGTTGTGAGGTTTTTACTCGAGCTTCTGTGTTCCTCTATAAATCTGCCCTCTTGCCTCAATGGATTGGTCGGAAGTGGGAACATAAGTCAAGATGGATCAATGAGATGCTTCCCAGTAGTTTCAGAGTTAGAATCAAGAAGAATGCAAATAGTTGAATGTTATTGAACACTTGACTAGAGAAGCAGAAGTAGTCTACAGAGAAAGGGGGGGGGGATGCAGGTGTTTGAAATGGTAAAAAGTTCATAATAGCATCCAAGTCCCTCATTCCAGTTGACTCTGAGACCCCACTGTATCACTGCCCTTTTCAATACTTGGTTTTCCATACAATAGCCCCAATAAAATCCACCTTTGTGGAGGCTGAGAAAATCAAGGCCATCCCACCTCAGGTTTAGCCTTAGCATAAGTACAGCCATCTTAGCTCCGGCAGCCATCTCAGACCCTTGTGCCCAAGGGCTGAACTTTCCCCCACCCTGCTTTAGTAACCTCCACCCTGCTTTGGCTCCAGGGACCCCCACCTTGCTTTGGTTCCAGGAATCCCCACCCTGCTTTAGTAACAGGAACCCATAAATACCCCTGCCTTAACTAAGCTCAGGGTCCAAGTCCCTACTCCGCTGAGTCGGGTATACTTGGCCCCAAGCTTAAGCTTGTCGAATAAACCCTCGCGTGATTGCATCGGTGCTTGGCTCCTTGGTGGTCTCTCAGACGTGAAAACTCGGGCACAACACCTTCACTTGTAGGTAAGTTCAGGTTCATTCTTGAAACTGAAAGAGTTTTAATGCAATACTGTTGCCAAACCCTGTTGAAATTCTTCAATGACTGAGTCTCATGATCCTGCTTTTCCATTTCCTCTGCTCATGGATATTGTGCTCATGGAGCACAGTGGTGTTTTGCCTCTCTTTATGCCCCTTCCAACTTAGCACAATGCCTGACACAGAGAAAGTACCAAGAAATCATGCATTGAGATGATTCTCTGCAGCACATCCCGGGGGCCCATCTGTGTTTCTTCAGAACTCTGACTCAGAGGTGATCCATGTGCACCCTATCACCAGTGATTTGTAGTGGAGGCTTGACCAGGATATCGGAGCAAGTGTGTGACCTTCGAGGCATGAACTTGATTTTGGCTTCAGCATCAAACAGCTTTCCATCATCACATTTGGTCCACATTCCTCACAGCTCCTCCATGCTAAAATGATGAAGCTATTTCTTCTCAGTCATCTCTGTGTTTCTCTCCAGTAGATTATTTTCCTAGACAAAACAGTGAAAATAATTGAAAACTCAGAACAATAGCCTAACACATCCTCTCAGCATGCACCTCATGAAGAAGACAGGAAATGTGGGGAAAACAGGAAGAGCAGAGTGATGCTAGCAGGGTGGGCTCTAGGGAAAGCTGTCAGAAAGACACACATCTTACGGCCAGGTCTTCTGTCAGACCCCTGCCTTCTGTTGACCAGAGGGCTGAGTTCAGCCTGTGCTCTTCTCTGACACTCATTCCAGGGCATTGGAGCTTAAAGATTTGTTTTGGAAATGCGATCATTTGTTAACTTAGCTTTTATCTCGGTTGGATGCCTTTCCTGTTTCATTGTTTTCCTTTCAAGGAGGCAGAGCCAACACTTGACTCAGAGTTTTATTCAACACACCCCTGTTGTTAGATGAAGCTAAAGAAATTTTGATTAACAAGGCTATCCAGTTCTACGATGGCCTAGGGTGTGTTTCGTCCTCCCTCTGAAAGGGAGATGAAGTGAACAGAGCTTCTGTTTGGAATCCTGGTCTGGTAAACAACCCCCAGCAGCGAGGAGCAAGAGGAGGATCCGCTTGTATCCGCGTGGGGCAGCACTGGGGCTATCAAAGTCGTTCCAAAGGCTGACTCTAGAATCATGAATAAAATTCCAAGGTCCTTGTGATGAAGTTCTAGAACATAGGTGAGATTTGGTGGGGTGAGGTCCAGAGCCGATGACCAAGAAAGAATTCTTGAGACATCTTTGGTGCAAAATGGTGGTTTATTAAAGCACGGGGACAGGACCCGTGGGTAGGAAGAGCTGCTGCCCCAGGGATGTGAGGAGTGGTCTATTATATACTTGTAAACTGGGGAGGGGATTAGGGATGATGTGAGTCTCCAAGGAATTTTGGAAGCAAGGTTTCTAGGACCTTGAGGGGCTAGCTATTATCTGGGGAAAAGGTTATTCATTACCAGTAATAAAATCTTCTCATGAGACCCTTTAGATGTATATCAGTGGGCCATATGCTTGGGAATGATTGTCGACACTATCTTGGAGGTTTAGAGATAAAGTTTCCTAAAGGAATTGTTAAAGTAGACTTACAGGATACTGGTTGGGGGTAGGGGTCAGTCAGGCTAGGATTGTCCTTTGCCCTTAGTAAAGCCTCAAGGTGAGAGTAGTTGAGTCCCTAGAGGAGAGTCACTTGGCCTGTTTTAAGGGCTTGTCAGTAGGTAAGGAAATTTAATAATTTTCTTCTGCCTGTTTCCCACATCACTTGTGCTACCCAGGCCTTTTTGGATGATGGTTTTCCCAGGCAATGCAGAATTCCTCACTGGGATTCTGGGGGCTTGAGAGATAAGGAGGGGAATAAAAGACAAGTCAGGAATTCAGAGATGGCATGACTGGGAAGAAGTAGTTACAGATTACTGACAAGGAGTAAGGGTGTTGGAAATATTGATTATCATCATCATTATCCTAAAACTTTGTATTTAAGTAATGTTTTTTATATTTTTAAACATTTAGTTTTACAATTTATTTTCATAATCATCAACCTATTTGTTCTTTAAAAACCTTGAGGGCTAGAACTATTCATGGAGGGGAGACCATAATATAATTGCATTGGTAATCCTTGAAGGGTGAAACCATCAGCTTAGGCTCAATACAGATAGAAAGGAGAGAATCTAAGAGCTAAAACTTAAAACCATCATAAGAATTAGAAAAGAATATAGAAAAATAATTTCAGCATCTTGATGGGGAAGGAGGGTAGGTTTTGCTTATCAATTCACAAAATTCAGAAGCCCTATAGGAGAACACTTAACAGATTTGAAGATGTCGAGTTGTTGTTGTTATTGTTGTTGTTTTAAAGTATTGTTCTCTTTCCTTTCATCATGAGGCTTTCATTAGGTGTTTGGAGAGTCTTGTCTATCTGCTCCTGATTGTCAGTCAAGAAAGAGCTAATTGGAAATTGAGTGTGTGTGTAAGGCTTGTTGACTCAACCTCTCTCTTGGGGGAACTGAATGGGCCATTTTTTGAGGAATTCCCAATGTCTTTATATTAGTTTCCTATTGCTACTGTAACAAATTAGCAAAAATTTAGTGGCTCAAAACAATGCAGATTTATTATCTCATAAGTCCTAGAAGCCAGAAGTCCTAAATAAGTCTCCCTGAGCTAAAATGAAGACGTTGTCAGGGTTGTGTTCCTTTCTGAAGGCTGCAGGAGATAATTTGTTTTCCCATCATTTCCAGCTTCTAGAGACTGTTTGCATTCCTTGCTCCTGGCCCTCTTCCATCTGCAGAACCAGCAATAGCAGGTCATGTCTTTCTCACATCTCATTACTCTGAGAGCTCTTCTGTCTCCCTCTTCTATATTTAAGGACATTTATGATTACATGGGTCCATCCAGATAAAGGATAAAATATTTTAAAGTCAGATGATTAGCAACCTCAGTTTCCCTTTCCTATGTAACCTAACCTACTCATAGATTTCAGGGATTAGGATGTAGACATCTTTGGCAGGCCCTTATTCTGCCTACCACAAGTATGTGTACACTCATACTGGTGAGGGATAGAAGCAGAAATATGCTCACCTTTAGCCTGAAAAGCTTACCTACAGCCTGCATCATTCTAATAAGGATCAAAGACATGCTGGTTGCTACATCTTAAAGGGTCTCATGACTGCCTGTTTATCTCACCAATAGTTAAAATACTGAGCTGAGTGATAAGCACCAGGGAAATCTTGCTAAAGTAGTTTTAGGAATAAAAATTCTAAGAAGATATTTATGCTCTAACATTTCCCACACCTCTTCTCCCCCTTAAATGCAAAAGTACAGCTCTTTCTGCCCACAGGTCATAAACTAAGTGAACAATAAAACTTCTCAAGAATTCTTTCTTGCCCATTGTGCTCAACAATCCCACAATACTTTGTAAATGCCCAGAAAGAGACTGGAAGGATATATACCTAACTGTAGAGTGAATAAAATAGCAGTGGTTGCCTCTGAACAAGGAAATGTAAATTAAGAGAGAAATAAGGGAGAACTATGATATTTTACCTGAGGATTGTCATATTTACTTTGGAGTAACAAACCTTACTTAAAAGATTTTAAACATTTTAACAAAGTATTATCAAATTTTAATTATTTATATCTGACATTTGAACACAATGTGTGTGATACTATGATATAAGAAATATATTTTGGGGGTGCCTGTCGCTTCCGGTCGGCGAACGGGAGAAGAATTAGGCACAAACAAGTCAGCTGCAAGAGACTGGGAGCAGGGGACAACAGTCGAAAAGACTGCTGCCCCGAGCAACTCCAGAGTCCCACTTTCATTAGATAGAAACAATAGCCAACAGAAGAACCGATGAAGGTCAAACATTAGTCACAAGTCTCGTGGACAAGCAAGAAGGAGGATAAAGTGTATAGTTAATCAAGCACATTCAAAGGACTCATCGAACTAACAACGGGCGCTTCCGGGAAGAGAAAGGAGCGATAACGGAAAAGGGAAGCAGGCGGTATTTCGTTCCACCCTGAGCTGACCGGGCGTTCCCGGGTGCTCGGCTTCCCTGAAGCAGGCGGCGTTCCACCCTGGGAGAGCCAGGCATCCCCAGCTGCCCAGCTTCACGGTCGTATATCGTCCTTCTCCCCAAAGGCCTGTTGCCAGTATATGTTTTTCTCAAGGCCATATCCAAATGTGCTTGGTAACCAGTAAAATCCTCCAGGGGCTATAGTTTAAGTAACACATTGTTCCGAGGAGCAGTAGCAG
Source organism: Martes martes (assembly GCF_963455335.1). Taxonomy (NCBI): domain Eukaryota; kingdom Metazoa; phylum Chordata; class Mammalia; order Carnivora; family Mustelidae; genus Martes; species Martes martes. Next base: position 93,462,911 of record NC_137888.1, read on the forward strand.
GTGCCTCAGTGGCTCTGTTGGTTAAACATCTGTCTTCAGCTCGGATCATGATCCCAGGGTCCTGGGAGCCCATATAGGGCTCCTTGCTCAACAGAAAGTCTGCTTCTCCCTCTCCCTCTGACCCTTCCCTCACTTGTGCGCGCGCTCTCTCTCTCTCTCTCTCTCTCTCACACACACACACACACTTTCTCAAATAGATAAAATCTGTGTGTGTGTGTGTGTGTGTGTGTGTGTGTGTGTGTGTGTGTTTTCATTCCCTGCTTCTGGCCAGAGTTCCTAAAGCTCTTGCAATTTCCCAAGTGATAATGATGTAGGAAAGATGTTAGGGTTCAAAGCTGACAGCCAAGAAAGAATCCTGGAGACATCTTTGGTGCAAAAAGATGGTTTAATTAAAGCATAGGGACAGGATCCATGGGCAGAAAGAGCTGTACTAGGTCATGAGGAGTGGCCCATTATATACTTTCAAGTTGGGAGGAGGTTAGGGATAGTGTTAAATCTCTAAGGAATTTGGAAGCAAGATTTCCAGGACCTTGATGGAGCTAGCTATTATTAGGAAAAGGTCATTTATTACTGTCTAATAACACCTTAGTCATGAGACCCTTCAAATGTATATTGGTGGGCCATATGCTTGGGAGATGATTGCCAACTTATATCTTGGGGGGGGGGTAGAGATAAAGGAAGCTTCCAAAGGAATTTTTACATGTTAAAGTAGACTTACAGAATCCTGGAGGTTGGGTTAAGATTGCGTTTTGCCCTTCCGAAAGTATTAACATTGAGGCAGCTGAGTTCCTAGGGGAATGTCACTCTGACTGTTTTAAGGACTTGTGAATGGACTGTAAGTAGTAGGGAAATTTAACTTCCTTTTGCCTTTGTTTCCCACATCAATAAGAGCAATAGGAACATCTTTTGATATAGATTTGATTTTTGTCCCTGTTCTGAATAAGCTTCAGATCTATGAGGGTTGAGAGGAATGTCTTTCAAGCTAACAAGCTCCTTTCAATCACACCTAAGTTTATGTTAAAGCGGTTACTGTTGGGAATCCCCTAATGATGGGGAGATTGGTTACCAGAGAAATCAACCATTTGATTAGAAAGTTGGAGCTTTCATCCCCACCCCCCAACCTCTGGAGTGGGGAGAGGAGCTGGAGATTAATCACTAATGAATGACCAGTGATTTAATCAGTTATGCCTATGTAAAGAAGTCTCCATAAAAACCCTCAGGTTTAGAAAGCTGAACAAGAAGGTATCCACGTGCCCCAGGAGATGGTGGGCCTCAAACTCCAGAGGGACAGAAGCTCCTGTGCTCAGGACTCTTCTGGACCTTGACCTGTGTATATCTTTGCTGGGCTCTTCATCTTCACTTACATTCTTTGAAATAGCCTGTAATAACTCAGTAATAGTAAGTAAACCATTTTTCTGGGTTCTGTGAGCCATTGTAGCAAATTATTGAAGCTGAGGGGTGGGGTCATGGGAATCCCTGATTTACAGCTTGTCACTCAGAAATACAGATGACATAATCTCTCAGAACAAACTGAGGGTTGCTGGGAGTAGGGGGGTCAGAAGAGGGTGGTGGGGTTATGGACATTGGGGGGGCGTGTATGTGTGCTGTGGTGAGTGCTGTGAAGTGTGTAAACTTGGCAATTCACAGACCTGTACCCCTGGGGCTAAAAATACATTATACGTTTATAAAAAAGTTAAAAAGTTAAAAAAAAAGAAAAGAAAAGAAATACAGATGACAGCCTGGGCCTTGCAAAGGCATCTAAAGTGGGAAGTAATCTTGTGAGATTGGGTCCTTAACCTGTGGGGTCTGAGCTTACTCCTGGCAGTTAGTGTCAGAATTGAGTTAAATTATAGGACACCTATTCTTTTTTTTTTTTTTTTAAGATTTTATTTATTTGACTGACAGAGATCACAAGTAGGCAGAGGCAGGCAGAGAGAAAGAGAGGGGGGAAGCAGGCTCCCCACTGAGCAGAGAACCTAATGTGGGGATTGATCCCAGGACCCTGAGATCATGACCTGAGCCAAAGACAGAGGCTTAACCCATTGAGCCACCGAGGCGGCCCTATAGGACACCTATTCTGCTGAAAGTTGGAGAATTGTTTAGTGTGGAAAACCCCACACATTAGATGTCAGAAGTGTTGTGAGGTTAGAGGACATCATTTCTTTTTAATGTACAATCTTAGTTTTAATGTAAATTTGCAGTTTGTAGTAAACAAGACTACACTTAATGGCTTCTAGAGCAGAATTATTGAGAGACCAATGTATAACTGAATAAAAACAGAGATATAAGTAGATTCTATTAGCAAAATCTGCCTCTTCGATTTGTTAATAGTTACTAAAGAAATGTGCAGCGTATAAAGAACTGTCCTGTCTCCTCTGGGAAGTACTCTTGGGTCAGATGGAATGGAAGACGTGTATAGTGTGAGATCAGTTTTGAAGTTTACAGAAAGCTGACATAGCTTCTGTATCACATTCTTCTGCCTTGCTTATATATAGCTTGTTAGTTATCACAGTAGATGCTTTTATTAGGTGTTTTTATCACATTAGCCTTTTATTAGGCTTATGGCATTTCCCTCCTTTTTGTTTCTGATTCACCACCCTCTTTAGTTTTCTTTGTCTTCATAGTCTTGTACTTTTTCTCTTAGTCTATTTGCCTCTTATTTAAGCATTTCTTCTTTCTTTTTTCAACTATTTTTATAGTCCTTGAATCATTTAGATTTGATAAAGTATTCTAAAATACGTGAAAGTTTTTGTAAAAATATATGATCACAGATGCATATAATTTTCAAAAATACTTTTATGTGCTACTTTTGAAGTAAGTGACACTAGCTTAAGGTTGCACAAAGAAATTCTAGGCTTACTTTAAAAAACAATACTTGAGCACATATAATTCTTCTAAGGACTATATCACATCTGTGAAGGTAAATACTTGTAAATTAACAGGTGTGGTTTTCACATGACCATAGAATGCTTGAATGTTCATTGACTAGTGGGAGAATGTGAAAAATCGCATCAAGCTATGCCTTAACTCTTTGAAAAACTATAGTTTTTTTTTTTTTTTATTTGAGAAAGAAAGAGAGAAATTTCTAAGTACAGAAGAATTGGAGGTTGGAATGGGTCAGTATGTGGTGTAGTCTAGAAAAATGACTGTTCAAAACCTACAGACCAAAAATTGGGGGAGCAGAAGTGCTGGTTATCTCTACTTGTGGAGAATGGCTTCTTCAGGTAGCCCTTTGCAACCATCCCACTGAGACACTGAGGAGACCTCTAGCTGGGAATGAAGAAACTGTGACTCCAAACTGAGGTTAGAGAAAAGCATTCTTCGGGGAGGAGTTTTCATTTTTGCTGAAGCAGAAAGAATAAGAGGGGGACACTCTCCTTTTTCCAGAGAGTCCAATAGTAGGAACACCATCCTGCAAGACTATCTGCAGGGGCTGGAAGGGATATGTCAGTGGTCCAAATAAATGATAACAGTTATGACCACAGCAAAAATCTCAGACTCTCTTCACTTCATGGCCCAAACAACTCACTGGCATACTCAACCCTTGGCCATTCATTCTGTAAATATTTCATCCAGTGTACTTATTAACAATCCTGACATGCTCTTTGACAGCCTTTGTGTTTCTCTAGATGGTTTTCTATCTTAAGTTGTCTTCTTGGAGAATGAGCTTGTGTTTATAACTTCTTATGAATATACAATATGGACCATACACAAAATGAGAAGGATTGCTGATGAGGATTGGAATTAGATAAAGGAAAGCCCTTAGGTTCATGCATTTGGACAAATCTCAGAGAACTGAAATATTTGAAAAGAGAGAGTGGAAGGTTTTTGTTGTTGATGTTGTTGTCATTGCTATTTTCCAATAAAACACAAGACATTTTGTGTCCAGTATTCTTGAGTAATTTATTTTACTAAAAAAAAAAAAAAAAAAAAACAAAAACAAAAACAAAAACAAAAAAAACAACTTTTTGGACTTCCTCAAGATCAAAATCTTCTGCACAGCCAAGGAAACAGTCAACAAAACAAAGAGGAAACCCACGGAATGGGAGAAGATATTTGCAAATGACAGTACAGACAAAAGGTTGATATCCAGGATCTATAAAGAACTTCTCAAACTCAACACACACAAAACAGATAATCATATCAAAAAATGGGTAGAAGTTATGAACAGACACTTCTCCAATGAAGACATACAAATGGCTATCAGACACATGAGAAAATGTTCATCATCACTAGCCATCAGGGAGATTCAAATCAAAACCACATTGAGATACCACCTTACACCAGTTAGAATGGCCAAAATTAGCAAGATAGGAAACAACGTGTGTTGGAGAGGATGTGGAGAAAGGGGAACCCTCTTACACTGTTGGTGGGAATGCAAGTTGGTGCAGCCACTTTGAAAAACAGTGTGGAGATTCCTTAAGAAATTAAAAATAGAGCTACCCTATGGCCCTGCAATTGCACTACTGGGTATTTACCCCAAAGATACAGATGTAGTGAAAAGAAGGGCCATCTGTACCCCAATGTTTATAGCAGCAATGGCCACGGTCGCCAAACTGTGGAAAGAACCAAGATGCCCTTCAACGGACGAATGGATAAGGAAGATGTGGTCCATATACACTATGGGGTATTATGCCTCCATCAGAAAGGATGAACACCCAACTTTTGTAGCAACATGGACGGGACTGGAAGAGATTATGCTGAGTGAAATAAGTCAAGCAGAGAGAGTCAATTATCATATGGTTTCACTTACTTGTGGAGCATAACAAATAACATGGAGGACATGGGGAGATGGAGAGGAGAAGGGAGTTGAGGGAAATTGGAAGGGGAGGTGAACCATGAGAGACTATGGACACTGAAAAACAACCTGAGGGTTTTGAAGGGGTGGGGGGTGGCAGGTTGGGGGAACCAGGTGGTGGGTATTGGGGAGGGCACGTATAGCATGGAGCACTGGGTGTGGTGCAAAAACAATGAATACTGTTATGCTGAAAAGAAATTAAAAAAAAAAAAGAGTCAATATATCCAGAAAATATAGAAAAAGTCTAGGTAATATTCCAATTAGAGATGCTAAATTGAATCTAAGTATTTAATTTCATTTCCTCTGAAAATCCCACTAAAATATCAATAAGGTGATTTTTAAAGCATAAGCTCACAAGGAAAAGAAATGGAGGAGAAGACCATGGCAACAACATTGTGAAAACTAGGATACCAAAGGAGCGAGTGATGGCTGATATTAGCAGACCAGAAAAGGCTGAATTCTGAGCTGCCTGAAGGAAAGGTAAGAAAAAAACCTCGGCAGATCTCTCAGTGACCTCAGGATTCAACGGCATCATGATGTCTAGTGGTAGGAGAGTGGGTGATTAAAGACCAGATTCATTTAAAAAGCAGTTAGGTCTTGAGATCCTCTCCCCAAATTTAAATGACTGGCATTTGCCTCTCCTCCATCCTGGATGAAGACTTGAGATTTATTCTCTGGATACTGTTAACAGAGGGTCTCTGGCCTGAGGGACTTAAAGATACCGTTACAGTTATGGTTGTTGCATAATTACCTTCCTGACCCTCAAAAAAAACCCAAAAAACAAAAAACACCCTGAATGGGATAGAACAACCATTTTATAATACCTGTAGATTCTGTGAGTCAATTAATTCAAATAGTGTGTGGCAAGGACAGCTTCTTTTCTGCCCCACATGTCTGGAGCTTCTCAGTTGGAAGACTAAATGATTTGGTGCTAGAATCATCTGAGGTTTCTGCACCCAAATCATCTGTCAGTTGCTGCTCTTGATAACAGCCTCATAGGCCGTAGTACCTAGCTGTGGTACCAGTGTGGTCTCTGCCTGGAATGGCTTGGGCTTCCTCATGACATGGTGGCTGGATTTCTAAAGCAAGTGTCCATGAGAGCAAGAGAAGAGGATATGACTTTCTCATAATCTAGCCTCTTTCAAGATATGGTATTCCAAAGAATGAACTCTGCCTATGGTATTGAATTATGCACCCACATCTCAGAGCAGCGATAACAAAAAATACATTCTCTGATTGAATTTGGCTTTGATTCCAACTCTGACAATTAATCCCCATAGAAGCCATATCAGACTTCCACAGTTCCTTTTGCAGAGATCTTAGTTCATGCTGACTCAGTCATGCTGACTGCCTTCAGAACTCAACGGGAATGGTTTCCCTGCATTAAGTTCAGTTGCTGAGATGTTCTGATCACACAAGTCTGACATTATTCAGATAAGCATTTACTGTATATCTTTGGTCACTTTATATTTACGTTGCAAATTTATTGCTTAAGAGTCTGCTAATCTCAACTCCCATATAGAGTGTTCCTGCAATTTAGATATCCTGACTTGAGGTGTCTTAGTTTTGGTCAGAAAGTACATAGCGGGCAAGTGAAGTGAGAAAGAAGTCCTGCTTTTTATCCAGCCATCATCTTGTGAGATATGTTATTAAAAAATACATATTGGAGTGCCTGGGTATCTCAGTCCATTAAGTGCCCGACTTTTGATTTTGGCTCAGGTCATGATCTCAGGGTTGTGGGATTGAGCCCTGCATTGGGCTCTGGGATTGGTGCAGAGTCTGCTTGAGATTCTCTCTCTCCCTCTCCTCCTGCCCCTCCCCTGACTCATGAGCTCTTTCTAAATAAATAAATAAGTAAAAATTAAATCTTCAAAATATATATATATATGAATATCAAAGAACACTATAAATGTGTTCTTTGTATAGAGCAAAATTTAAAGAAATAATCAACTATGTATATTTTTAGCATCTTATTGAACTAAACCTCACTGATACATTTCCTAAAATTTCCTGTATCTTTCTATAGACAAAAGTCCCAACTTTTTTCTCCCCCTTTTTTAATTTTCCTTTGAAGTGTCTGAGCTTATATGAAGCTTAACTCTGCCCATGGAGTAATATAGTTGTACTTACAGAAATCTATAGTTGCTGTCATTTTAGTCTTATTGCCATTCATTAAACTGAGGAAGAGCTGTGATCAGAGAGAGAAAAATACAGCATGATTTCTCTCTTCCTTGGAGGGGTGCTTCTCTTCCTTCCACAGATCGAAACCCGAAAAAGTAACACTGTGGTCACACTATAATCACACAGCAGTGTAAAAACCTTTTTCAATTAGGAAAAAAAGAAAAAGAAAAAGAAAAAAACTTCTCTGAGAAGCTCTCACTCCTCACTTATATTCATAAACAACTCCTCCCTAGAACCTGAAGTGACACTTTCAACAACTCAGTATATGGTTATGTAATCTGTAAATGAATTTTCATCCTTACCAAAAACTTTATAATAAACAGCTGTCAGTTTCAAAGCCTAAAATAGTTTAAGCTTGATTTCTATTTTTTTTTTAGGATTTTATTTATTCATTTGGCAGACAGATCACAAGCAGGCGGAGAGGCAGGCAGAGAGAGGAGGAAGCAGGCTCCCCGCCGAGCAGAGAGCCCGACGCAGGGCTCGATCCCAGGACCCTGAGATCATGACCCGAGCCGAAGGCAGAGGCTTCAACCCACTGAGCTACCCAGGTGCCCCAAGCTTGATTTCTATTTAAAAATGTTAAAGAACTTTATGTGTTTTTTTCAAAAGCACTTTTAATCTCACCTTTTATGTAGTGCTTCTGTATGCTGAATTCTGTCCTATTAGTTTCTACTTTGGGCCCACAGGCCCACCTCCAGCTGCTGGTCTCCCCCACCTTCCCATTCTGTCACAGGTTGTAGGTTCCCAGTTGGGTCTTTTCCTCCAACTCCACTCCCATCCCTAAGACCACACAGGTCAGCTTCCTACTTTAGACAGGGCAGTGGTAGAGCCCACAAGAAAGGGTGTGCCTCCTCAATTAGTTCTAGTTGGAATCAGTTGAGAAAGTCTCCTTAGCCCCTCACCATACCATTCCCAGTATGAGAATAAACAGGTTCCGTGGGCACACCTTTGAAAGGGAGAACTAGAGAGAGGTGAAGACTTTCTACTTGATCTAGTCCAGTTTAGGGATGGTGATAAGCAAAGACACAGGGATGAGCATCAGTTGTTAGGGGGATGCCAATGGACCAAGACTGAAAATACAAGGGAATAAGCTTCCATTCAATGTGGGCAAAAGCAGTTCTAAAACCAGACTCTATAGTGAGGAGATGTGATAATGCCATTGTGATTATTGCCATTTCTTGAGATGTCCTCGGGGACATAAAAAAAACAGTCCAGGAGACTGTCAAATGGAGACCAGTTTCTCTATGGTCTTACAGCATTAGCAGAAAGAATGTAAATATTAAAACGCACCACTTCCACCTCACTGGGGAGCCAAACTGCAATCTGGAGAAATATCTTCTTCTTCTCTGTGCCCAGATCACCGCTCTTGGAGTAGTGGGGATAAACTTGGCTGCGACGCACTCTGAGTGAGCGCGTCTTACCAGGTAGAGAGAATCCTCAGTCAATGTCTTCTGCTGTTGCCCTCACTGCCCTCTCTCCGCTGATGCCTGCTACCTTGCTTTTCTCCTCCATCCGGCCATGAACTCTCTGAGGCCAGGCACTGTGTTTAACTCATCTTAGCCCAGTGCTTATACAGTGGCTGGCCTAAGGCAGGCACCCTAGATGTGTTTATTAAACGAAAGATTTGATGAACAAAAATGAATGTAGGTAAGAGAATTTGTTCCATGAAGTCTAAATTTTGTGTTGGCAGCTATCTTTGCCGCATATAAAGTCAGTGTGGTTTTTCTTTCTCTTTTCTTTCTTTTTTTTAGAGTTGTTGCATTTCATTTTTTTTTCTTATTTAAATTCAATTTAGTTAACATATACTGTATTTTAGTTTCAGGGGTAGAATTTAGTGATTCCTCAGTTGCATATAACACCCTGTGGTCATTACATCACGTGGCCTCCTTCATGCCCATCACCCAGTTACCCCATCCCTCTACCACCCTCCCCTCTAGCAACCTTCAGTTTGTTTCCTAGAGCTAAGAGTGTTTTATGGTTTGCCCCCCTCTCTGTTTTCATCTTATTTTATTTCTTTTTTAAGATCTAGTTTAAAAAAAAATAATCTCTACACCCAACTTGGGCCTCAAACTCACAACCCGAGATCAAGAATTGCATGTTCTGGGGTGCCTGGGGTGCCTGGGTGGCTCAGTGGGTTAAAGCTTCTGTCTTCGGCTCAGGTCATGATCCCAGAGTCCTGGGATCGAGCCCCGCATTGGGTGCTCTGCTCAGCGGGGAGCCTGCTTCCTCCTCTCTCTCTCTGCCTGCCTCTCTCTCTCTCTACTTGTGATCTCTGTCAAATAAATAAAAATAAATAAAATCTTAAAAAAAAAAAAAAAGAATTGCATGTTCTATGGACTGAGCCAGCCAAGTGCCCCTGAATTAAGAGTCATTAGTTTTAAAAAAGTATTCCCTCTTCAATTCAGGAGGAGATTCTCCTTTATTTGGAAAGCCATTTCAAGGAATCTATCGAGCCTAACTATAGAGCTATTACTCTTTTGCAGTTTAGATTTTGAAGGACTTGTGTGAGGCAGGCTTAATTTACAAGAGCTGACCCCATTCATCAGACCAGGTGGCCTGAGGAAGAGGAAAACCAACGGGAGCCAGATAAGAAGATTATTGTATAATTAACAGGAAACTGGAATTAAACCTAGACTAGTGAGTGTCAGACTGACAGTCTGTCCAAGGTTTGCATGCCCTTCTCCCTCTCTAGGCTATGAGCTTCTTAGGACAGGGGTCAGGTCTTCCCTGCATTTCCAGAACTTGGTGCAGTTGAAGCAGAAATATCTGAAAAGTTATTTCGTGTTTTGAGGCAGAGTGGGAACGGGAAAGCCAATACGCAGTAACGACGAGAAAATAGGACTCTTTCTCATATTGTCCCTGCCAGTGAGGGGAGAGGGAGGGAAAAACTTTTGGTAAACATTAGTTGTATGCCAGACACTGTGTATAATATTTTTACATATATTGCAGAAGGTGATTGTTTCCACAACTTCTGAGACTTGATTTGTCCAGTATTAACAATATTTCTGAAGCTTGAGTATCTTAACTCCAAAGAGCAAAATAATAGAAAAATAATTTTTCAGGCCATAAGAAATGGTAAAATTTTTTGAAAGAATTGTGTTTTTTAAATTCCTTTATTTCATATCAATACATCTTGCAAATCAGTTGAAGGATGCGGCACATATCCATCATTACTCTGCATAGATTAAAAACATCTGGCTGTATCTGAAAAAGAGAAAAAAGCATATCTTTTTTTTTTTAAAGATCTTATTTATTTATTTGATAGACAGCGATCACAAGTAGGCAGAGAGGCAGGCAGAGAGAGAGGAGGAAGCAGGCTCCCCACTGAGCAGAGAGCCCGATGCGAGGCTCGATCCCAGGACCCTGGGATCATGACCCGAGCTGAAGGCAAAGGCTTTAGCCCACTGAACCACCCAGGCACCCCCAAAAAAGCTTATCTTGTTAAAACTCTAAATCTTTACACATGTAAGCATGTCTAAAAAAATGATATATTCTATTTAGTATTTCTCACAATGAAAATCAGAATTCACAATGCTCACTCATTATCTTGAAACTGGTATGATATATACAGACACACATATACATATAAACAAATATACACATATATGTAAAATTTTTATTCTTTGGAAATGCTTATTGATTTGTGGCAAATTCTCCTACCCTTGGGAGTTGATACAATTGCATCTGCAGAACAAAAATTGTGACAGCTCCTCTTAGAAATTTTCTCAGTGCTGTCCTTCAACTCTAACAGAACCTTTCCTTGCCAAGCTCCCCTCTTGGCCTGAGCTTCTGGAATATCTCCATGAAGTCTCTGAGATCCTCACAATGTCACCCAGCCTGGGGGGACATCACCATGCAGTACCGGCAGCCCATCACAGCATCACACCCCATCCTGCTGGAAGCCTCCTCTGTGCAGAATCCCCCAGAAATGATCTTCTGTCTTGCCTTCTAATCCTCCCATTAACTACCACTTTACAGGTAAGGAGCCTGATGCTCAAAAGGGTCTAAATACTGTTAATTTGCCTCTTCTCACACATCAAATAGGGACTAGAATCTGGAGAGTTAGGATTCAAATCAAAGTGTCTGACTATAAAAACTGTACTCTCTTTACTTCACTTTGGGAGATTCATCGATAAGAACAATATGATATTGGGGGAATCACTGGGCAATGGGTAGAGCTTTCAGCTCACAAACTGGAGTATACAGATGTCCCTGCTTCATTTATCTATAACTCAAGAGAATTTATTTGACAAGACTTCATTCTGCCAGAGGTAGAACTCTTATCAATCCAGGTTGCCTCCCTCCTGACTTCTCTGGCTTCATCCCAGCCCTGGGAGGACTTCGGGGAGCAGGGGGCAGGGGGAGGCATCTGGTTCTTAGTTGTCCACTAGCTCTGGGGCCACTAAGCCAACTATTCTGTCCACAGGTCATTCCCAGCATTCCTCAATTTTATGACAAACACCCTTCATGCCTAATGGTTCTCTCTGTTGCTTTTGTGCCCCTCTGGGGAAATGAGTCTCATTGGGCAGCCCATCTGGGAATTGCCTGGGTCCAGTCTCCACTTCTGGGCCATGCTGCAGCTGGGGGACTCTATGAGGCTCTCTGAGGCTCTCTGTCTACCCAGATGTACCAAGTAGGTATCTCTTCTCTGAGGTATTGCTTCTTCCCAGGTCATGGACATGGATAGCAGGCCACAAGTCTCTGCCCTCAGATCCCATCTTCTCATCTGAGGGTTCTGTCTCTTCCACCTGACTGTACAGTAAGCTCCTAACATGCAGGGATTGTGTTTAATTCACCTTTGTATTCCAGTGCTTACCATTGAGTCTGGCAGACTCCTGTTGTGTTAGGGTCTGTTTTTATAGCTTAGCCAATATTCAATAGATATATAACAGGGTGGAGAGCATAGACTTTATTTATTTATTGGTCATTATTTTTTTAATTAATTTTTTAATTAACATATAATGTATTATTTGCCCCAGGGGTACAGGTCTGTGAATCATCAGTCTTACACAATTCACAACATTCACCATAGCACACACCCTCCCCAGTGTCCATCACCCAGCCACCGCATCCCTCCCAGCAACCCTCAGTTTGTTTCCTGAGATCAAGAGTCTCTTATGGTTTGTCTCCGTCCGTGGTCCCATCTTGTTTCATTTTTCCCTCCCTTCCCTCATGGCCCCTGCCCTGCCTCAAATTCCTCACATCAGAGAGATCATATGATAATTGTCTTTGATTGACTTATTTTGCTTAACTTAATAGCCTCTAGTTCCATCCACGTTATTGCAAATGGCAAGATTTGGGGGTTTTGTTGGTTGTATAGTATTCCATTGTGTATATATGCACCACTTCTTCTTTATCCATTCATCTGTTGAAAGCATAGACTTTAGATCATGAATGTCCTCCTTTAAGGACAGGCTTGTCACAGCTTGAAACAACAACCACATTCCAGGAAGTCAGCTGTGTGTTCCCTAAGGATATATTCTAACAGATTCTGTTGGCATCTCATCCATTTGCCCTCACCCCTACAACCTCAGTGCATACCAGCAGACTTCTAACTACTAATACTTGCATTCCTGCAAATCTTGAGGGCTTTCCCTGGCCACAAATCCACATTGTCCACTTGTGCCACAGGGTAGTGATGCCTTCCAACAGGAACTGTCAATCAGTGACTAACAGGATTTGGTAAATAAATACCTCAGGTCCCTGCCACTAGGGTTATCTCTGAGGCAGATGTCTACACTAGCTCCAAGTGATTCTCCCAAGGTACTCAGTGTCAGTTACCCATAGTGGTAACTGACTTAATAAGCATCCTTTAGTGACTTCCTGTTCTTCCTTATCTCACCTTCCCAGTCCTCTACCCCCAGAAAAACTGCTTGCACCTGAATCTTTGCTCCATAGGGCTTCTTGGAGAATCCAACCTAATAAGCAGATTTGCTAAGATCCTGAGGTACCTTTATGTTCTGGATATTCTGGATTATTTTTGGAAGTGATATATAAAAATAATGGGAGGAGTGTTGAGGAAGGAGGGAATGGGATCCTAAAAGATTGCTGTGGGTTGACTATGAAAAAAATTGCCCAACTTTCCTCAGATAGGGCTTGGAATGGCTTCATAATTGTTTCTTGTAGGCATGTGTTGACTATATTTGAAAACACTGTAATATCATATATATATATATATATACACACACACACACACACACACACACATACACACACTATATGTGATAATACCATATATATTGTGTATATATATGTGTGTGTATATATATATGTGTGTGTATATATATCCCCTTTTAATGATATAATCTGTAGGCAAGAATTTTTGCATATCAATGTTCAATGAAGTATTTTTTTATAATAGCAAGATACTGAAAACAACCTAATTGAGGATCCAGTTAATTAATTATTACATAATATGGTGTGTCTACTAAATGGAATATTATGCAGACCCTTAAAAGTGTATCTTAAAACATGAAATGCTAATCATATAGACCTGCATGTTAAAGACAATTTTCTTTATCCACTGCTAGGAGTGAGGGCCCTTCTGCTTACAGTTCCTGTAGCCCCTCCATAGTGGTGACTTCTGAGAAGAAGGCCCAGAAGAAGATGGAATTGGAAGGAGAACAGATATACAGTCTGGCCAAGTGGACAAAATTAATGTAAATAGCACAAATTGAGGGAATGGAATGAAAAGGAATAGCATTTGCTGAGCTCTGCTTGCCACTCCACCTCCTTGGGCTGTGCATGCACCCCTGCCACCAACAGAGGGGTGATAACATGTCTACTAGGTATTCTGGGCCTGTTCCATGCCACATACACCTTAACTGTTTAAGAAACATCATTTATCAATTTATTACATTTACAACAATCTTCTGGGAAAATATCACTATCTCCATTTTTTTCAAATATAGAAAATAAAGATTAAGATGGTATAAGCAACTAGCCTTGACCATTCAGCCCTTACACAGAATTAAAATCATAGTGTTTCTGTTGCTTAGAAAATGAGGGCTAAGGATGGAGAAATTACATTTCTTATGTGACAGAGAAGTGATTGCCAAGCTCCAAAATAAAAGTAGGGAAATGTGTAACTGCAGGAACTCAGAAAGAAAGTCCTTCTAAGGGACTCCAAGAGTGGAAGTGAGGGCTGATTTAGCAGTACTAAAAAATGTTATCCATGAGATCCAATCTAATCTAAATATTCTAACAGCTAGAGTAACCAAAGCAGTAGATCAAATTAGTGATCTAGAAGACAAACTGATAGAAAAGAAGGATCAGGAGGAGGCCTGGAACAAACAGCTTAGAAGCCATGAAAAAAGAATTAGGGAAATAAATGAAGCCATGAAACATTCCAACATCAGAATTATTGGGATCCCTGAGGGGGTGGAGAAAGAGAGAAGACTAGAAGATACAATTGAACAAATTCTCAATGAAAATTTCCCTAATCTAGGGAATGGAACAGGTGTTCATGTCCTAGAGGCAGAAAGGATACCCCCCAAGATCAATGAGTCTAGAAAGACCTCCAGACACTTAATTGTGAAATTCATGGTTTGCAATTTCAGACAGGAGGTCTAAAGGGAAGTTAGGGGGAAGAGATTCCTTATTTACAGAGGAAGGACCATCAGAATAACGTCAGAGTTGTCCACAGAAACCTGGCAAGCCAGAAAGGGTTGGCAAGACATATTCAAGGCACTAAATGAGAAGAACATGCAGCCAAGAATACTTTATCAAGCAAACCTAATATTTAGAATGGATGGAGAGATAAAAAGCTTCCAAGACTGGCAAGGTTTAAAAGAGTATGTGACCACCAAGCTGGCACTACAAGACATATTACAGGGGGTTCTATAAAAGAAGAAAGAACCCAAGAGTGACATAGAATAGAAATTTACAGAGATAATCTATAGAAACAAGGACTTCACAAGCAACATGATGTCAATAAAAACTTATCTTTCAATAATCACTTTCAACATGAACAGCCTAAATGCTCCCATAAAATGGCATAAGGTTGCAGACTAGATAAAATGACAGGACCTGTCCATATGCTGTCCACAAGAGACACATTTGAACCTAAAGATACACCCAGGCTGAAAGTGAAAGGATGGAGAACCATCTTTCATGCCAATAGGCCTCAAAAGAAAGCTGGGGTAGCAATTCTCATATCAGAGAAATGAGATTTTAAGCTAAAGACTGTAGTCAGAGATACAGAAGGACACTACATCATTCTTAAAGTGTCCATCCACCAAGACAATCTAAAAATTGTAAATATTTATGCCCGCAATATGGGAGAAGCCAACTGCATAAGCCAACTGTTAATAAAGAATCATATTGATATGAATACATTAATTGTAGGGGATCTTAACATGCTACTCTCAGTAACAGACAGATCATCTAGGCAGAAAATCAAAAAAGAAACAAGAATTTTGAATAACACATTGTACCAAATGGACCTCACAGATATATACAGAACGTTCCACCCTAAAACAACAGAATACTCATTCTTCTCAAGTGCACATGGAACTTCCTCCAGAATAGACCACATACTGGATCACAAAGCAGGGCTCAACTGATACCAAAAGATTGAGATTATTCCCTACATATTCTTAGACCGCAGTGCTTTGAAACTGGAACTCAACCACAAGAAAAAGTTTGGAAGGAATACAAACACTTGGAAGCTAAAGACCACCCTGCTCAAGAATGTTTGGATCAACCAGGAAATCAAAGAAGAACTTGAACAATTCATGGAAACCAATGAGAATGAAGACATATTGGTCCAAAACCTATGGAATATGGCAAAGGCAGTCCTAAGGGAGAAATACATAGCCATCTAAGCCTCACTCAAAAAAACTGAAAAATCCTGAATACACCAACTCTCTTTACACCTTAAAGAACTGGAAAATCAACAACAAATTAAGCCAACACCACGCACAAGAAGGGAAATAATTAAGATTAGAGCAGAGATCAATGAGTTAGAAACTAGAGATATAGCAGAACACATCAACAAAACTAGAAGCTGGTTCTTGGAAAGAATTAGTAAGATCAATAAACCACTGACCAAATTAATCCAAAAGAAAAGAGAGAGGACCCAAATTAATAAAATTATGAACGAAAGAGGAGAGATCACAACTAACACCAAAGAAATCGAAACAATCATCAGAAATTAAGTTATATGCCAATATGTTGAGCAACTTAGAAGAAATGGATGCATTCCTGGAAACCTATAAACTTCCAAGACCGAATCAGGAAGAAATTGACAACTGAACAGACCAATATCTAGTAACGAGATTGAAGTAGTGATCAAAAACCTCCCAAAAAACCGAGAGCCCAGAACCTGATGGATCCCCTGGGGAATTCTACCAAACATTCAAAGAAGAAATAATACCTATTTTCTGGAAACTGTTTCAAAAAATAGAAACAGAAGGAGAACTTCCAGACTCTTTCTAGGAAGCCAGCATTACCCTGATCTCCAAACCAGGCAAAGACCCCATCAAAAAGGAGAATTTCAGACCAATATCCTTGCTGAATATGGATGCCAAGATTCTCAACAAGATCCTAGCTAATAGGATCCAACAGCACAATAAAAAGATTATCCACCATGACCAGGTGGGATTTATCCCTGGGATGCAAGTGTGGTTCAATATTTGCAAATCAATCAATGTGATAGAACAAACCAATAAGAGAAGAGAGAAGAACCACATGTTCCTCTCAATTGATGCAGAAAAAGCATTTGACAAAAATACAGCATCTGTTCCTTATTAAAACTCTTCAAAGTATAGGGATAGAGGGAACATTCCTCAACTTCATAAAACCCATCTATGAAAAACCCACAGCGAATATCATTCTCAATGGGGAAAAACTGACAGCCTTCCCTTTGAGATCAGGAACACAACAAGGATGCCCACTCTCGCTACTGTTGTTCAACATAGTACTAGAAGTCCTAGCAACAGCAATCTGACAACAAAAAGAATAACAGGTATTCAAATTGGCAAAGAAGAAATCAAACTCTCTCTCTTGGCAGATGACATGATACTTTATATGGAAAATCCAAAAGAGTCCACCCCCAAACTACTAGAACTCATATAGCAATTCAGTACTGTCAGGATCAATGCACAGAAATCAGTTGCTTTCTTATACATTAACAATGGAAATATAGAAAGGGAAATTAGAGAATCAGTCCCATTTACTATAGCACCAAGAACCATAAGATACCTGGGAATAAACCTAACCAAAGAGGTAAAGGATCTGTACTCGAGAAACTACAGAACACTCATGAAAGAAATTGGAGAAGACACAAAAAGATGGAAAAGCATTCTATGCTCATGGATTGGAAGAATAAACATTGTTAAAATGTCTACTGCCCAGAGCAGTCTATACTTTCAATGACATCCTGCTCAAAATTCCATCGGTATTTTTCAAAGTGCTGGAACAAACAATTCTATGAGCAGAGCTTTTCCCTCTGCTCTGTGGAACCAGAAAAGACCCCAAACTGCTAAGGAAATGTTGAAAAAGAAAAACAAAACTGGGGGAATCACGTTGCCTGATTTCAAGCTTTACTATAAAGCTGTGATCATCAAGACAGCTTGGTACTGGCACAAAAATAGACACATAGACCACTGGAACAGAGTAGAGAGCTCACATATGGACTGCAACTTATGGTCAACTAATCTTCGACAAAGCAGGACAAAATATCCAGTGGAAAGAAGACAGTCTCTTCAATAAATGGTGCTGGGGAAATTGGACAGCTATGTATAGAACAATGAAACTTGATCATTCTCTTACACCATACACAAAGATAAACTCGAAATGGATAAAAGACTTCAATGTGAGGCAGGAATCTATCAAAATCCTAGAGGAGAACATAGGCAGTAACCTCTTCGACATCGGCCACAGCAGCTTCTTTCAAGACATGTCTCCAAAGGCAAAGGAAACAAAAGTGAAGATGAACTTTTGGGACTTCATCAACATCAAAAGTTTCTGCACAGCAAAGGAAACAGTCAACAAAACAAAGAGGCAACCCATGGAATGGGAGAAGATACTTGCAAATGACTACAGACTAAGGGCTGATATCCAAGATCTATAAAGAACTCCTCAAACTCAACACACACAAAACAGATAATCAGGTCGAAAAATGGGCAGAAGACATGAACAGACACTTTTCCAATGAAGACATACAAATGGCTATCAGACACATGAAAAAAATGTTCATCATTATTAGCCATCAGAGAGATTCAAATCAAAACCACACTGAGATATCACCTTACACCAGTTAGAATGGCCAAAATCAACAAGACAGTAAACAACATGTGTTGGAGAGGATGTGGAGAAAGGGGAACCCTCTTACACTGTTGGTGGGAATGCAAGTTGGTGCAGCCACTTTGAAAAACAATGTGGAGATTCCTTAAGAAATTAAAAATAGAGCTACCCTATGACCCTGCAATTGCACTACTGGGTATTTACCCCAAAGATACAGATGTAGTGAAAAGAAGGGCCATCTGTACCCCAATGTTCATAGCAGCAATGGCCATAATCACCAAACTGTGGAAAGAGCCAAGATGCCCTTCAACAGATGAATGGATAAAGAAGATATGATCCATATATACAATGGAGTGTTATGCCTCCATCAGATAGGATGAATACCCAACTTTTGTATCAACATGGATGGGATTGGAGGAGATTATGTTGAGTGAAATAAGTCAAGCAGAGAGAGTCAATTATCATATGGTTTCACTTACTTGTGGAGCATAAGGAATAACATGGAGGACATTAGGAGAAGGAAAGGAAAAGTGAATTGAGGGAAAACGGAGGGGGAGAGGAACCATGAGAGACTGTGGACTCTGAGAAACAAACTGAGGGTTTTGGGGGGGGGGGGTTTAGGTGAGCCTGGTGGTGGGTATTATGGAGGGCATGTATTACATGGAGCACTGGGTGTGGTGTATAAACAATGAATCTTGGAACACTGAAAAAATAAAATAGAATTAAAAAAAGAAGAAGAAAGAAATTTCTTCTAATCCATGCTGGGCTGGCTCCTGGTGTGGCCTTCTGCAGTGGCCTTGTTCTCATCTTGCTTCCTTTAATTATGTATTGAGCTGACGGTAGACTTGCCACTGAATATGACACAAAGGCTTGGCCTTCCCCTGCAGTTGAGCCAGTTCTTAGGGCAGCAAACAATCACCAAACAAGAATTCCACCTCAAAGGTGTGCATCCAGCCATGTGCCAGAGGCATCTACTCCTGTGGAAGACTGTGTTCTCTGGCTCTAAAGAGGTGAAGTGGGTTGCGGAGGTGGCTCTTCACTGACTGGAGAGAGTAGACTGTGAACATCTCCTCCCAAGTCTGTTCAATGATGTCCCAAGTGTAGCTTGATACCAGCCATGGTGTGGATATTCCCACCACAGAGACTGGCAAACACTGTAGGTGAAGGCTTTTATCCTGGAAATCCATTAATGACTGGGCCTCTCCCCAAAGGACCAGAGGCCACTCATTAGATACTGCCATCTGTCCTGCTGTGACAAAGACAAGGTGGTAACACCATGTGTAATATCAAATGAGCCTACAAACCTATTGAGATTCCAGGGAGCCCATAAGTATACCCCTTTTCCCCAACCCAGTTCTGAACCAAAATGTAGGTTGGTGAATGTGGTTTAGGTGCAGTGGAATGAGGTTTCTAATAGAGTACTCCAGAATCGGGCAGACGTACCCACCTGTCACAAGCCACCAGTCTCCCATATGGAACTCTCCTTCTGAAGAACTTATAACCGAGAATAGAATAAAATCCTTGCTTTCTGACTCCCTAGAATAAGGATAGAGGAAAGGTCTGAGCTCTCTTTACCTGGTTTCCCTCCCAAAGTCATCAGTGAGAGCAGACCATCCTCTCTGGGCAGGAATCAAGGAGGCTGTAGATAGACAGTAGAAGCATTTCTTGCACTGAGCCCCCACCACATGGAGGGAGATATCAGATTAGGGAATAACCACTGCTCCATGAAAACCTAGAGATAACCTAGTGGGGAAGTGATGAGAAATGTATACTGGATTCTTTTCTTTCCAGGCTCATCATTTATTGTACAAATTGAGTATCACATGGTGAGTTGACATTAGCTTGTCCAGGCATGGGAACTTAACAGATGAGGTACAGACTGTTTAGAGTTCATATGTGGCTTTCACAGCTGGAGATTTTTTAGACGTTAACTAGAAGTATAAAACTATCAAAGCAATGCCTCTGCATGGGGCCAGTTCACAATTCATTCTCCCTGTGGGAGTGTAAGTGTTGAAATATTTTTTTAATACCAGAAAAATGGAATTGGGCATTCGTTTCTGGACCTGCCATGATTTCAGTCTTGTAAAAGCACAGATTCTGCAGCCTATACACAACATACACAGCTACCCCTTGGCTCAGCCAGAAAAAGCCCTATAGACTGGATTCTGTGAGTGTCAGTCTGGACACACTCTGCCTTCCCAGTATTGATGTTTTTCAAAAGTATCAGATTGTCCTGCATCTTGAGGAATATATAATGGTGTTCTTGTCACATGTAAACACACACACACACACACACACACACACACACTTCTGACTATGACACTGCAGATGGAGTCTACAATAGCAACTGTGATCTATATAAGCTTTTCATATCACGGGTCTTCTCCAACCCCGAGACATCCTGAGTGATCTGGCCTCAGGTGAGAAATTCTTATGGGACCTGTATGAGAGTAAGCTTTGCTTTTCCTTCTGCTCTGTGGGGCATTTTCCCAGAGGACTATGGGATACCCAGCCTTTACCCTGATACCACTGACCAGCCTTACAGTGGCTGGTCAGCAGGCTACCTGAGGGCTGGCATTCTGTAGTGTGTCTACAAAATTTTCTTTAGTACATATTCCCCTGGTTCTCATTTAGCAAATGTGAAAATATTCTGCCCTTATCAGTCTGCTGATATCTTGCCTGCTAAAGCAGCATAGGCCAGAGAAGCTGGTTTCCAGACCTAGCTCTTAGCTCTAGCCAGACCTAGCTCTTAGCTCTATGCCCCAGAACTGCATATGCCCTTGAAACAACAAAAGGGATATAACTGTTTCCATAGACCCTTAGTTTAGTGTGAAAACGATACCTAGTTAATGGTATGCTTTTATATACCCATGCCTCTTAGTGCTTTACTCTTCAGAATATTTATGAGATGGCAAAAAAATGATAAAAATGACCAAAAAATGATAATTTGCTGTTTGGGACATGAATTTGAATCCTGTGGAATTTCTCTTATACAAGTTGGGTCATGGTATCAACCTCCTTCCACCGACCTCACACATCTTCTGTCACAAAATGATCTAAAATATCTTCTGGGTCTAATTATATTTGAATTGTCATTTCTAAAGCTTTGGAGTTTAATTAAAACTGAAATGGGACTGCACTTTATATTTTATTAGTTGGATCCTTTCTAACTGATTGCATTAGATTGTTAATACCTCCAGAAGATTTTCTCATTTTATTGAACATAACCCTGGACTTTATGGTGAAAAACAGTATTTGTCTGTTTTTCTATTCAGTTACTTGTTTATTGAATGCCCACCACATACCAGGCTCTGTGCTGGGCACACTCAAGGAGTGGTATGAAGAGAAGGACATGCTGGCCAATCATTATTGTGTAAAGAGCATCACAATGGTGGGCTCCTAGAAACAGTGGAAGGATGGGAGAGATGTTGAAGACTGTCTGGGTGGGTCGTGAAACATGTGAGTTAAACTTGAAGAGTAAAGTAGGGTTTTCAAGAAGACACCAACGGGAAGAGCCTTCCAGACAGAGTGTAAGGCTTGGAGAACATGGAACTAAGAGAAGTAAGAGAAGTTCAGTATCGTTGGAGGGCCAAGGGGAAAGGAAGCAGGGGGTGAGGCCCCCAGTGTGCCAGATACTGTTCCAACTGCCTTATATTGATTATCTTGCCTAATTCTAGCAACACTATGGAAGTGGTGTTCTTAGTGCCATTTAATAGAGGAGGAAACAGCCTTAGAGGGGTTACATAACTTGCTCAAGATTACTGGCCTTGTGGATATTAGAACGGAGATTTGACCCCCACGTGGAAGTGGCATTACTATTTACTATACAAAACTGCCTCCCCTATGTTTATCTTCATGCCTCAGCTCATAGACAAACTTGGTTTTTCGTCCCATCAAGTAGCTGCCGAAGTCCCTGTTTTTAATGAAGATACTTTTTTTCCACAAGGTCAGCAAAGATAGCTGGTGTGTGGAATGCAGCCATTTTACTGCATCATCACTCCTCGACTAAAGAAAGACAGATCAAACCCCATTCTTCCAAACATGACAATTGTTCTTTGGCAAAGGAACTTCAAACTCAAATCAGAGGCTCAATAATTATTGGCTAATCAAATTGTAGCACTACCAAAACCCAGGCATACTCTTAAAGTAGCTTCCACAGGGTTTGAGTTGGCAAGGGGGTTCCGGAGAGAATTGTTTGAAACTAGAGGAATGAGTGTGTTTATCAAAAAACATGAGAAAAACGGGTGTTAGGGCGCTCACCACTCTGCTTCCCGGGAGTCTCCCTTCTCCTGGTACGTGAGCCTAAGCATGAAGGGCCAGCGTGAACTGATGGAAATGCCGGTGAATCTGCAGCGTTAAATCTTAACTTTGGTCACTTACGATCCTGTGGAGGCACCTGGCTGGCTCAGTTGGTTAAGTGACTGCCTTCAGCTAGGTCACGATCCCAGGGTCTGGGGATCTAGCCCCGCATGGGGTGCCCTGCTCAGTGGGGAGCCTGTTTCTTCCTCTCCCCTCTGCCTGTTGCTCCCCCTGCCTGTGTGTGTGTATGCGTGTGTGTGTGTGCTCTCTCTCTCAAATAAATAATAATAATAAAATCTTTAAGAAAAGGATCCTGTGGGAGCTTAGGCAAAAAACATTCTTGTTTTAATTTCCTTGCCTGCTTAGAAGAGGGGTTAAAAGTGCAGCTTCTGGGGCCAGACTTCCAGAACTGAAATGCTCACTCTGCCTTTCCCCAACCGTGTGTGCTTAGGCAAGACCCACGACTGTGCATCGGTTTTCACAGCTGTATTTCAGGGATAGAAATAGTACCGACCTTGCGGGTTGTTGGGAGAGTAACTGAGACAGGCACGGGAGATCTCAGAATGGTGTTGACAGAGAAAACACTGTCCCTGTTAGCTTTCATTACTACTCTTTTCTTCTAGTTCTGGGTTTCCTGCTCCATTCAAGGCAAAGCTATCCTTTCTGGAGAAAATCATTCTTCTTTAATTTTTTTTTTTCTACTTAAGGAAGGCCAATTTAAACTTCTATGTGTTCTGGTACACTTGCTGGCATTGCATTGACCTCTGGTCTGGGCACGGCATGTCTGGCACTTTGCGGCAACTCAAGACCAATGACTCCTCAAGACCAATGACTCTGTTTTGTTCCAGACAAACAATGGTGACCTTATCCTTGTTTGCTCTGTGGTGGGAATTATTGTCTCTTTGCCGTAACCGTAATCTTTGTAGGATGGAAAAACATTGTCGTTGAACTTATTTGTTTCTTTCAATGAGGAGAAACCCATTTCAAGTTGGCAAATTCAACTGGAAATAAATCCTATCGCTATAGAAACCAGGCACAATTACCCCTGGAAAGTGGTTGCTATATGTGTTCTTTAAATGTACGTGAGTGAAGCATTATATTTCAGCCAATATTCGACTTTCAATTCTGTTTCCATAGTGTTAGACAAGAGCCTGTCTGCTGACTACTTCTCTTGTTCAGTCTTTTAGGATTCCTTGCTATCTTTGGGATGTGAACTTATGTGGTGAAGACCACAAAAATCTTGAGATTAGTTCTGGCTATGCTACTTCTGTCCATGTGCCCTGCGGCAGGTTTTCCAATCTTTCTGATCCAATAAAATTAGACATTCTCTAGACTATAAAAATAAAGATAACGTCTCATAAAATTTGCACAAAGATCAAATAAAGCGGCATCTGCATAGGTACTTAATACGCTCTAAAATGTTATATAAAGGTAAAATAGTTTCTCTTTCAGAATATTTATCCACTGTGTAAATTACATACTCCAAGTAATGTTTGGAGTTCCTGTGTCTTCCTTAGCATTCAGTTATAAGGGGTTGAAGGCATGTGAATGCATACAGGATGAATCCAGACCTACTGGGATAAATATCCAGCAACGCTCTTCCCTATCTATTTATTTGTGGGCAGGTGACATAACCTCTCTAAGCTTCACTGTCTTCATCTTTAAAATGAAAAAATAGAATGTATATCCAGTGTTATGGAATTGATTAGAAAAAAATCACGTGTCAGACACAGTTCTTGACAGGTAGTGAGAACTTAAAAATGGTACTTGAGCTAGAAATGGTGATATTGTACCTGAGCTGACATCATTAAGCAAACTGCAAACTACTCAGAAAAAAAAAAAAAAAATTGGAACTTGCTCTGCCAAAGAGAATACCATTTGTTAGCACCTTCAAATTCTTATCCAGTCTTGAAGAACAACTACTCCCGGGTTCTGCCACAAACATTTACTGAGCATCTACTACATGCATGGATCAGCAAGGTGAAAAGGCTATTTTCTTTCCTTTGTTTCCTTTCCTCCTCCTGCCCTCCCCTTTTCTTCCTTTTCCCTCCTTGTTTTTCTCTGCTCCCTTCCTTCTTTTCTGCCCCTGATTTTAAGGACAGTGGAATGCCAGTGGAAGATCAAATCCTTCATTTAGAACTGGCAAATCTCTCAGACTGTTATGCCAGTCTCATTTGGAATTGATAGCACTGAGGTAACAACACAGATCTCTGGACAGATGCTGGGTCTGAATCTTACCTTGAACTTCTTTATGAGAAGCAGTTGAGCATTTCTTAAGCTTTCTCTAAGGAGAAATATCTTGCAGGGCGAGATGATACAGTAGAATCAATAATGCCCTCCAGAAAGGATATGTGGAGGCTATTTTGAATAATGTTCTTCATAAAGAAATTGGATGAGAATAAATTTTTCCCTGAATAGAGTGAATGCAGAATCCTAGGAACTCTGATAGAATATACTATCAGCTGAGTGAATAAATTGACCAGTGAGGAAAAAGGAGGAAGGGTTTGTGGAAGTAAAAGATGGAGAATGAGAAGGAAAGATTACTTGAGGTTCCTAATTATCCTGCAGCTGCTTATCTTTTCTTCCTTGAATCACAGCTTCTAGCTTTCTTCCCAACACAACCTTCCTGCACTGCACCTGCTGAGTCAGAATAACACACACATACACATACACACACACACACATCCCAGCTCCTATTCCTCTATGCTGGGAGCCCCACCACTGTACCTTGAACCAGGACTCAGTAGACCTGAATCCCTATACACATCATTGGTGCCAGCTCTCCAACATTAGTGACCCAACAATCAACCACAGAGTTCCAACAGAACTTGACTACCTAACTTTGGTTGGGCAGGTAGTTCTTTTTGTGCCCTGGATGATCCTGTGCAGATGGACTTATGTGAAGATGCAGGCCTTGTGGAGGAATCGAGGAGGTTCCTCTTCTCAACTCCCATCCATTTCCCAGAACCCCTCTGTCGAGAGCTCTTTCATAAACTTGGTCTGCTGAACTCATTAAGAGTTGTTCAGATAAGAGCTCCAGGTATGAAATGTGCCAAAGGAGTAGGTTTTTTAGTTGGGGTGAGCCAGGATAGAGCTAAGATATAAGCCAGGAGGTCAAAAATGGTAGAGCCAAGACAGCCTAGAACTGGATGGGATGTCAGAGCTGGTGGTCAAAGAGAGCTGAAGGAAAAGGAGGGGGCTGGCATCAAGCCCAGACAATGTCAAACTGGGCAAACAGCCTTAAAAGCAGGAGAAAACACAAAATTCTTATCTTGGTTTATTCATTTGTTTGTTTTAAAATTTATGAGTCTATGAACTAAAGCTGAATTTACCTAACCTGAAGACATTTTGATTTTTTTTCCTGGAGTCGGAATCTTTGATTGGTCACCATAAGTGTGGTCAGTGCAGACCCTAGGTATTCAGATGGTGAGACAGTGTAGCCTAGCAGGCAAAGGGTGGTCTGGATCTCACTCACACCTAGATTTGAGTGCTAATTCAGCCATTTGCTGCTGTGTGAACTTCGGCAAGTCACTTAACCTGCTCCAGATCTCAGTATCTTTATCTTAAAAATAGGTATTGAGAGGATGATTGTGAGGCTCAGATGAGATGAGATGAATGACACACCTGAAACATGTGGCGTTCTCAATTTGTGGTAGCTGCCTATGGGTGTTGTTGAAATGTACAGCATCTCAGAGACCTCAGCAGAGACTTCCCCGTGAATTGCTTCTCCTTTGGAAGGAGTCTAGGAGATGGTGAGCAATCTTGAGTTCTCACTTGTTACTCTGACCCAGGGACATTTCATGGAGTTGGAAAATTAGACTCTCTGCCATGCCTTTGTAGGAGTGGCCCTGCTTCCTACAGCTGTGCCTCAGGAACAATGGTGGAAGCAGCAAAGCGAACTACATCGAATGCTCCCATTTTGTGGAGAGCTGTAGCCCCATTTTGGCCTGACTTCTTGCCTTTTGCTTTTTTCTTTTAGACTCACAGGTCCCTGGCTGTCTGCTGAGAGTTCGAGTTGCAACAGTGTAATCTGTAGTGATGAAATCTTATAGCCAGCCATTCCTTTCTGCCCACAGTGGAAATCTTAAGCCCAAGTATAACACTCTGAAATGGCTGTGTTCCCATTTCAAGTCCTTTTTATACTAGATAACTTCCTGGTTCATTATTGTCTATCTGCTGAGTGAAATGAAAAGAACACCTCTTAAATCATGTTTCTGGGGTCTTCTTATAGAATGGAATTCTTTTAGACCCATGAAACCAAATACACAAACCAGTGCCACCAAAAATCAGCAAAACGAAAAGTAAGGGCCTTAGACTCATTAGAAGGCCATGGTCAGATCTGTAGCAGGCTGGACAAAATGGTAAGAAATGAATACAAGATATAATTGGCATAGTGGGACCTTCCTGTGTGATAGGTGATGGGCCCTTAAGAGCTGATGAGACTCCACTCAAGGCTGGGGTATAAGGGGCTTTGAGCCCGGGTGCTGAGCAAGCCACCAGACCTCAGAGTCCAGGGAGCTACTACTTACTCATGTGTGTTCTTGATGCTGGTAGTTTGCTGGTCTGTTAAAGAGCGCTTTCTACGAATATTAGTTGTCCTTCTAGTCCAACCTTCTGATCCCACTCCAACCTTCACGAACTGGCCCAGCTCAGTACAAGAAAGAGCTGGGTTGACATTCTGGCTCTACCATTTCATGATCTGTGATTGTGGGCAAGTTATTTAACCTTTTAAGAGTTTTCTCATCTGTAAAGCAACACACATTTCAAGGAGTTTTTCTGATCATTTGAATGACGTGACACAACGGAAGTGCGTAGGACACGCAAGCAGGTAGATGCTCAGTAACTATTAATACTTTCCTATCTCTTCCACAGGAAACCAGCTGACATGGTCCTGAGCCTCATCTATAAATTGGTAATACCTGCATTGTTGATTCTAAGATACTCTTTTGCACCTTGAGATCTCATAATTGGCAGCATCTATTGTCTTGGAGAGCCAGAGGGCAGGTGCAACATGGCTGTTTTACACTGGTGCCAACCGTGTCCACAGACGACCCTGAGGAGTGTCTCAAAGGCAGGTATCATATGACACCCTCTCTAGACCACCGTGTTGGGAGCAGAGAAAATGCCAGAGTTTGGCTCTACAGCCTTGTTCTGTGAGTGGTGACTGACTTTCTAGAAGAACCCCTGACTTGAGACACTTGAGACACACAGACTCAACGAAGAGTAAACTGGAGAGGAACCCAGGGGACCTACAGAAAAGACAGAGAGGCAGAAGCCACCAGACTGTAGAAGCCCAGATCAAAGAAGCAGAGCCCCAGAAACAAAGTAGCAAAGGAATAAGAAAAGCAGGAAAGGAAAGAAGCAAAGACGGAGGTCATCTGAAGTAGCCCAGTTTCCTCTAATCCAACCTAGAGCTGGAACTCAGTGTCATGCATCCCTCAATTTTGCATTACTGATCAGATTTTTACAAGGAAATAAAGATACTTTTTAGCTAGTTCTTTATAACTTCCTTTTCTTGTCAACTGAATCAGTGGTCTTTCCTCTTAAAGCATCTTTTTAAAACTTATAGAGATTAGGCTTATAGCCAATAACAATACCTAGGGCAATTACATAAAATAATCAAAACATTTTTATATCTGTAATTCACAATAGCCACAAAGACACTATACAGCTTACATTTAATTCTCAGCAAATTGTCTCAGGCAGTGATTCTCTTGCTTATGAATTTTGGGAAATGGCTATTTCCCTTAATGTATTGCATATTTACTATAATTAAAAGCAGATACATTTTGTTCTCAGTTCAAGTTTCCAAAAGCACAGTCTGTATTATGTTGATGCTACATTTAAAGTTTGCAACACATTTATAATTAAACCTATGTATACTTTGTATATATAACTCTACATTTTCAATATAATTATACTGTGTATGTATATCATGCAAATGCATCTGAATACAAGAGGGAAGGGAGAAACCCACTGAATAATACCCTGTGCCAGGCTTTGAGCTAGGTATTTTGTATTTATTATTTTAGTGTTCACAAAAATTGTAGAAGACAGATTTGCCTTTTATAGCAACCTTGGTTGTTTTCAAGATTTCTGGTGAATTGCTTTCCAGGTCTTTTAGAAGCCATTTCTAAGGGACAAGAAGGTTGGTATCAGATTCTTCAAGTTGGTACCATCCTTCAAGCTGGTACCAAGTTGGCAGCTGTCCTCTGACAGGCTAGGAACTTAACAGGCCAGTGGAGATGTCTTTGAGTCATCGTAATGATTTGCTTAATTCTAAACAGAGCTAAATTGAAGCCAATTACCTGGAGAAGGAAGGTACAATATATCATTATCAACTCCTGGCATCATTTAATTACCTATTTCTTTTATAATTAGATACTTTCAGTGTGTGTTTTTTGAGACTTTAAGTAGGTCTGCTTTTTCTAATCAATTTAGGTGTTCTTTACACAGGGACACATAATAATAAAAGATGTGCTGAGTTTTGTCGGGATGGGAGGTGGTAAAGCACACATAGGAGCACAATATGTATTTCCTGCCTTCGGGAAATTTTATTCAGGCTGGAAATATATAGCCATAGAGGGAAATGACCACTAATTTAAGGCAGCCTTTGATATGGTATATGAAGGCTTAAAGCAATAAAAAAAAGTCCTGTGAGTACAGAGGGGAATGAAAAGGTATCTATCAGGGGCCTGGTGGGAAGCAAATGTCAAGTTCAAATTGGGAATTACAGGAGACTTTATTTTCAAAGACTATTTACAAAGGTAAATGTTGGGTAGAAGAAACCCACAGAGAGTGTTCAGTATTTTTTTTTTTTAAGATTTTATTTCTTTATTTGAGAGAGAGAGAGAGAGTGAGTGTGCGCGCGAGCACGCACAAGCGGGGAAGGGGCAGAGGAAGAGGGAGAAGCAGACTCCCTGCTGAGCAGAGAGCCCAATGCGGGCTTGGGGCTTGATCAGGACCTGAGCTGAAGGCAGATGCTTAACTGACTGGGCCACCCAGGTGCCCCAAAAGTTCAGTATTTAGAGAGTAAGGGAACCCACCCGTGGCACTCACTTTCTGTGGCTCAGAGCAGGGTGCAAAGTGAATCTGGAGGGGCAAACAGAAGCCCTGAAAGTCAGAGTGCTGGAATGATTTGGCAGAGGCTGCTAGGAGGTAAAAATGGACCTCAGCTTTACAAGAATAGAAATAGAATAAATAGGTGTAAGAGGAGGGAACACAGGACATAAACGTTTGGGTCTGGGAATGACAAGGGGCGGGGGAGTAGAGCATAAGGTTACAAGATAGTTTGGATCCAAATTGTGAAGACCTTGGATGTCAAGGCAAGGAGCTTGTACGTGATCCTGAGAAAACAACAACTGAATGTTTTTAAAACAGTAATGAAGCCAGCATCTTGGGAAAATTAATCAGTCAGAAAACTGGTTTGGAAGAAAAAGGCACAGGGGAGAGAGTTCAGCTGAGATATATAACAGCCCCCTGTGACCTAACAGCAGGCAGAGAGAATGAGAAGATGAAGAAACAGACAGGAGACAGAACGAAGAAGACACGATCCTCTTTAAATCAAGGCTGGAAACCTGCCTCGGGGACTTTCTTTCCTTCCAAACGGTAATTGTGGTTGACATGTACCATCAGTAAGCCAGTAATGCCCCATGCGAGCTGACAAGGTCCCATCAAGCTGGACTCACAAATGTGGGGCTGGTTGGGTATGGGGAAGACTTGACTGGAACCCACAAGCTGTGCTTTGACTCACTCTACTCTGCTATGCATGAGCTGGGTGTCCTTGAGCAGATGTCTTGGCCCCTCTGAGCCTCCAAGTTATATCCTCAAAGTGAGACATTAACCTCTGTGGTGTTAGAGTGGTTGTGAGGACGCAGTCAGTGAGATTCGTGGGGTGTCCACAGCCATACCAGGCGAGGACTACTTGGGGTTGGGGTAGAGGGTTACTGTTCTGCCTGGTCCCTCTGAATGCATTGCCTCTTTGGGCAGGACGAGCAGAGAGGAAGCAGGCTTTTGCCAAAACACAAATTTGAAACCCCCAATCTTCCTTGCCAAAGCTGCTGTGTGATCAGATTTGATCGATCCCTCTAAGCCTCAGCCTCCCAATTATCCCTCCACGGCTGGGTAAGGCAGTCCATTTTATCTGACAAGGTGTGTGGCGTTTTGTTTTGTTTTGTTTTTAATCTTGGTTTATTTTCATTCTCACAGCCCATGACCCTAAAAGGTTTATTCTGTCATTTCCTTGAGCTTGTCACTAATGCTAGTTTTGGCTGAAGATCATTTCTCCCAATGCTTGGTACTTTTGGACCTGAGTATTTAGCAATATGTTGAAATACAGATTAACACAGAGAGCCCATTTAAATAAAATGCATGTGAAAATTGGTTGGTTTTTGTTTGTTTGTTTGTTTACATTTTTGAGGTTTGTATGCAGGCACCTCTATGGATTCCCCCAATGAAACCACAATTTTAGGACAACTTTTATAAGTAATTCATTTTGTTCCCTTCACAGAGTGGATGAAGAGCTGATAATAGCTATAAAATAACATGGCAACCCTGAGAGGTAGAGGCTAAGTAGCAGGCTACTCTCACTCACCAGCTAAGACTCAAAACCATTAAGTCCAAATTCACGCTTTCACAAATTATAAATGACCTCCAGCCATGGAATTCTGTGGTTGGCTTTGGATAACTGACAGCATTCCTTTAATCCCATTAAGGCAAGGGATACCCTTTAGTTGACACCAGTGGATTGGCAATAATGGGGGGGGGGAGTGTAAAAAGTGGTAGTTTATAGCAGAAAATCTGAGTCTCATGGCCCTGACTTTTCTATGTTTCTCAATGGTTGAACTTTTTGTTCAACACTTAATTCATAAACTTCAGCAAAGCCCCTGATATACCCATAGACTGTGCTAGATGCTTGGGAAGACGGGCAAAGACTTACAAGACACGGCTCCTCTCCAGTAAGTGCTTACTGGGAACATAAGGCCCAGGTGGTAGTGACGAAGGGAGGGCTGTCTTCCGCCTCACCTTAGTCTGCAGTCATACCATGGACCTGGCTGTTTTGTGCATCCCACTCTCGGACGACAGACCATACCTTTCCAGGACACTTCCCCCAGTAGTCCAACCCTAAAAATTACTCAACCTCACCAAAACCTATACTCCATCCCTTTCCCTGTCCCTTGCTCCCCTAATGTCTTCACTTGCCCCTTACTCTGTTTATGTTTCGTGGCCCAACATTAACACTCACTCACTTGTATTTACTGTCTTTATTCACATTCCCTTTAGTTGCTTTTCCTTTGGTTCCTCCTCACATATGCCAGGTGAAACCCTACTTCAATCCAGCCTCCATCCTGCTCCTCCGGCACCTGACAGCACCCTGGCAGCTGACAGTAGCTGGAGGGAAAGTCCACAGTCACACTGACGAGTCTCATATTCAACTCACAACTCCCAGCCTCAGTGGGTCCTTCAAGCTGCTGGACATTGTGCTGCATTGTAAAGACCCGGCCTGTCCTCTGCTTGCTTACATAACCCTTTCACATGTCCCCCCCTCTCTCGGAGTCTCCAGTGCCTCCTCTATCCTTGTACCTCCCTTTCCTTCTAGTTCACCGGAGGGAAAACCAGAAACTCTCAGAAGAGATCCTCCCTATTCTCTCAACTGTCACACCCACCAACTAACTGTATCTGCACTGAAACGTCCTGCGTTCTTCCACGTTGCTCTGGATGAGCCAGCCGGACTCCCATCTAAGACCCTTCCACTGCGCACTTGACTCTATCCCTTCTTGCCTGGCTATAAACGTATTTCCAGGAATTACCTCTTCTATTTTTTGATTGACAATATTTCTTTTCCTGTGGAGTCATTCCCAACAGTATACAAACGTGTGGAATTACCATCTGTCCTACACAAATAAAAGAAAATCTCCCTTGACCCATCTTTGCCCTGTAGCTACTGCTCTTTCTGGCAGCAAATCTCATATTTCCATCTCCTCTCTCCAGTCTTTCTTAAATACACACCAGCCAGGCTCTCATTCTCAACACTGCTCTCCTAAAAATGTTTTTATCAAGATTTTCATGACCTCCGTGTTACCAAATCCAAGAGCCAATTTGCAGTCTTCTTTTATCCAACTTAATGGCAGCATTTTATACATTGGATTACTTCCTTCTTCTTCAAATATTTTCTTCATTTGGCTTCTAGGACATCATCCTCAGTCCCCCACACTGACTGCTCCTTCTCAGTCTCCTTTTCCAAGCCCTGAAAACTCTTTCAGTGACCTCCCATCTCACAGCTTTACATTTTATTTATATGCTTTGACTCCGAAATTCATGTTTGAAGCTGAGGTTTCTCCCTTTAATCCAGATTCACACACCCAACTAACTGCCTACTGGCTCTCCACTTGATCCTCCCGTAGGTATCTCAGACTCAACCAATACCAAAATGAACACTGTTATCCTTCTGCCCAAAATTACTCCTCCCAATCTTCCCCATCCTCCCAGTTGGCCAGACCAAAGAACTTGGAGTCATCCTTGACTCATTTCTTTCTCTCATATCACATTCTCAATTGATCAGAAGCTCTTTTTGTTCCTTCTTCAAAATATACCCAGACTCTGACCACTTATCACCACCTCCATTACTACCATCTTGTCTCTCACCTCTTACTGCAAAAGCCCCTTAACTTCATCTCTCCTTCTGTCCTTATTCCTTTGAAATCTATTTTCAACACAGCATATGGAGTGAACCTTTAAAAAAATCTAAGTAAAATAATGTAACTTCTCTGCTCAAAACCCTCCCATGGATTCCCAACTCACTCAGACTAAAAATCAAAGACCTTCTCATCACCTTCCAGATGCTACCTCTCTGCTTTATTCTTCTATCATTCTTTTCCTGGTTCACTCTGCTCAGCCACACCAGTGTCCTTTCTAGAACACACCAGGCTTTCTCCGACCTCAGGGCCTTTGCACTGGCTAGATGCTTTACTCTGAAATTTCATCCCAACTTTCTTCATGGCTCTCTGCCTCTATTCCAGAATCACTCAGTGAGGTCTTTCCTGACCACCTGATATAAAAGACCTCCCACTTGGAATTGCCAATTTCTTTTTCTGCTTGCCCTATTTTTTTTTCATAGCACTTATCATTATTTGATTTGGTATATATTTATTAGTTTATTAATTATGTCTCTCCTCCCACTATAATGTAAACCCAGTGAGAGCAGAGACTTTGTTCACAATTATATTTCCAACATTTAAAACAGTGCCTGTACAAAATAGGTACTTCAGAAAGGGGGGGAAAAAAAAGAATGAGTGAATCAATACATCTGAAAAAAAATCTATGGCCTTTACTGCTATTTCAGAGAAGGTAGAGTATCACAGACTGAAGTCAGGGAAGGCCTTGATGTGATGGTAAATCCAAATACTGTAGAATTTTGATAAGGTTAGAAAAAGCATTCAGGTGAGAAGTGGGTTTAAAACTAAAAGTTGAAAAAACCTCCAACAAAAGTTTTGGGCATCTACCATATGCCAAGTACTTTACATTCATTTTATCATATTATCTTCACAATCACTATAGCAAAGAGGTGTTATTACATCCATTTTATAAGTGAGAAACTTTGTTTCAGGGATTTTGAAAAAGCTGTTCTCCTTAGAGAATCTCCTTCTAGAATCTGCAACTAATAAAGTGTAAGCCATTCTTGCCATTGAGGTTTAGTAATCCAGACTCCATTCTCTTTCTCTTTTTATTTCTTTGTTACCATCACTATTACTAGTGTGACTTAAGCTCATGCACTCTCTACCTGTCATGTTCCCTTCCACACTACATGGTGAATGAAGACCCTTATTGGGTACACAGTGAAGTGATACCCAAGAAATAGAGGTGCTGGGGTGCCTGGGTAGCTCATTCAGTAGAGTGTCTGACTCGATCTCAACCCAGGTCTTGATCTCAGGGTCATGAGTGTAAGCCCTAAATTGGGCTCCGTGCTGGGCATGGACCCTGCTTAAAACAAACAAAGAAAAGATACAGAGGTGCTAACAAATGCATTCTCATATTCTTCTCATTAAGCCAGCAAAGATGAATCCTCTCTGAGTTTACTTACATCGGAGGCACCACAAACTTCCAGCACTGTGCAGGCCATTTCTGTGGTGGTCATCCCAGCATGAAGTGTCTATCTGTTTATTTCTTTGCAGAGCCTAAATGGAATATTCCATCACTGGAAAATAAAGCTTCAAGTTTAAATATGAAATCTTTATTCCTATCTGGCAAGTTGGTGATATCCTCAACAATTTGGAAGGAAATGATATTTCTGCTGCCATCAGCTACAAAGTGTTGGAAGCCCACAGGGCTCTTTATCAGATTTACATGGATTCCAGGTGAATCTGATCCAGTGACTACAAGGGCTGAGTATTAAGCTAATTGTTATTCTATCCCCCCAGAATGTCTCTGATATGGAAAAAACAACTGACTCTGAATATAGTCAGAAATTAAAATAAGATTTTGTTCACCATTTATATTCATAGACCAGCCAGGCAGGGGAGAAGGGAAATTTTTTGTTGTCTTACAAAATCCGTTGCCTTCAGAATAAAGTAAAAAACAAAAAAATACTTGCTGGCTGGTTTTGCTATGGCAAAAACAACCCCAACATTTCAGTTACTTATAACAACAAAGGTTTATTTCTTACTCATGTTATATGTTAGTTATGGATCATTGTGGGGTTAAAAGTGGGTTTGCCGCATGGGTCATCTGCATTCTAGAATTTAGCTGAAGAAGCAGTTTCTCCATGGGATAAACATTTTGGTGGCAGAGGGAAAAAAGCAAAAGAGATATCAGAAACAAAGAACGGCTCTTTAGGTTTCTGTTCAGACATGGCATATGTGGTCCACGTGTCATGGCCAAAGCAGGTCACATGACCAAGCCCAATGTCAAGGAGTCAGAAACATGTATTTCTCCGAAGGAGACATGGAAAATCCCACGGCAATAACTAGAGATGTATACCTCTCTTGCAGAATGAAGAATGGAGAACTGGTAACTTTAATAAAATCTTCCACACATTCATTATCCTACCATTCAAAACTTACAGTAGAGCCAGCCTCATCTCCTACCATAGCCCTTACTCATCTGTGTGCTGGACACAGCAGCTGGCCTCATTTCCCCTAAACACCATGTGCTTTCTCACTTCCATATGTGTTTCTCAGCTGGAAATGCAATTCCCTCCATTTTCTGCCAACTGAAACTGCTCTCAACATGCAAGGTCAGCTCATATTTTACCTACTTCATGAGGCCTTTCTCAGTCCCCCACTTAAAATCAAACACTTCTCCCTTGGAGTCATTGTCTACCCAGTTCTAATTTTAATCTTCATTGGAAAGTCTGGATAAGAAGCTCCTGGAAGGCAGGACCCAGGAATTTTGTTGGGGTAGAGCTCTTCTCCAGCCTCTTTGGGGTCAGAGTCTTGACCATACCAGATGCTTAATAAGTTCAATTAAAACCCTACATATTCATCACCAAGCTTATCCATAATGTGAAGTTACAAGTCTTTTTTTTTTTTTTTTTTAAATATAGGAGGTGTATGTGGGCAAACCACATAGAGGATTCTGGGAGTTTTCTTCAGTTAGAACAGCCATGAAGATTATCCTATTGGTCCCATAATCTAGATTCTACCAGTCGTCTGTGTGTGTGTGTGTGTGTGTGTGTTCCTTACCTTCCCACCAATAAAACATTGTGGGCACTATGTTTTCACAGCAACACTGTTTCCCTTGTTGTATTGAGAATTGGTGTTTCTTTTCCTTCTTTTTCACATCTTCTCACATTTGGCATTCCACGTGAAGCACTCGTCCATGGAAGCTCAATAGGAGGGGTGGCAGAGAAATGGCGGACCACAGGGGAGGTGCTATGATGCAATGGAAAGAGTAGGAGCTTATAGCCAGAGAATCTGGGTTAGAGTCTTGTCTTTGCCCCTTACTACCTTTGTGTCCTTAGGTTGTCACTTGATTCTACTATGCATTCAGTTTTCTTATTTGTTTAAAAATTAAAACTGAAAAGAAAATGAGACAAAAAGGAATAGGAAGGGATGCTGTATTAGCATAAACTAGCATGTGTGAGTGTATTGTATTAGCATGACTGTGTGAATAGAGTCTACCATATTGTAGGAGCCCAATATCATCATGGTATGTTTCATACTTAAAAAACCAATGCTATAGGACTCCCCATTTCATAATAAATCATTGGCATCCTTGGTGTAATTACCCAAATGGTCTTGACATATCGCCAGTATGAAATGGGTCGTTGACTTCCAACTAGCTTAGCTTCCTTGGCCTCATCCCATCTGTTTACCCTTGGGATTTAAATTCATGAGTCAGACGGGTGTGTTGACATGGCAAAGAAAAATCATGGATAATAAACCTTAACTTTCTAGTTCCTGGGGAAAAAGCCAGACTTCACTGGGAAGTTAGAAAGAGACACAAGCTCCTGACCCTCCAGGTCAGTTATGTGACAGCCACCCACTCACTCCACTTTATGGTCAAAATATGAAACATCTATGATCAAAGGGAAAAAAGCTCACTTTCAAAGATGCTTTTTTCTTCTTACTGCTCAATAAATGTGCTGGATTTTATGGAAGGAGTCTGGAAGG
The DNA here is from genome assembly GCF_963455335.1 of Martes martes. NCBI lineage: Eukaryota > Metazoa > Chordata > Mammalia > Carnivora > Mustelidae > Martes > Martes martes. The sequence goes on from NC_137888.1 coordinate 93,500,045, forward strand.
TTCTTTGAATAGGTTGACATTGTAGACAAAACTTTGTTTTTCTGTCCTGAGTATATGCTGAAGATCATAAGTTTTATCAGATTTTAGAGGAAATTTCATATTACATGTATATGTGTGTGTATATATATATAATATATATTATATACATACACACATATCCTGTTGGTATTCTATACATGTTATAATATGTAGAGATAAAGACAGATAGATACAGGAGGGAGGGAGAGGGGGGGAGAGAGGGGGAAAGGGGAGAGGAGAGAGATTTTAAGGAATCGGTTTGCACAATTGTGGATGCTTAGTAAGCCCAGCTGGAGACTCAGGGAAGAGCTGCAGTTCAAGCCAAACGCAGTCTGCCGGCAGAATTTCTTCTTGCTTGGGGAAGGTCAGTCTTTGCTTTATTAAAGTTTTCAGCTGACTGGGCCTTCAGCTGAATAGGATAAGGTCCCCCTACATTATGGAGAGCAATCTGCTTTACTCAAAGTCTACCAATTTAAATGTTAATCTCATGCAAAACACCTTAACAGAAACACCCAAAATAGTATTTGACCAAATATCTGGGCACTATTGCCTTGCCAGGTTGACACATAAAATTAACCATCACAGTAATATAAAACAGAAAATAGCCCACTGACATGAAAAGTAGGAACAGAGAACAAAAGGGAAGATTTGAGAACATCTAGTCTGCCCTTCCCCATCTTGCAGGTAAGAAAACCAAGGCTCAAGATTACACACCACTTTAGCCAGAAAGCTAGAGCTAGATCGCAGGTCTCTGACTCTTTCTATGACAACCTAATTCAGTATTGGTTGTTTAATGCAACATGAAATACAATTCAATGCCCTTCTATGAAAGTCAGACAGGGTCAACTTTAGATTTGGGTTATTTGCGTGGCATTGCAAAGCAAATTACAATTAAACCCACATTTCCTTCTTAACACAATGTTAGCATATATAATTTGTGACAATAACAACACAAAGGGGATGGAACTCATTAGGAAAAGAGTTTCTTATGTACTGTTAAAGCTAAATCAATATGAATTCAGGCCAGATTGTTCTGAATTTAAGATGTTAATTGTAACCTTTTTCTGAGGTCTCCCAAGCCATGCAATTGGTTTAAATGTATAAGAAAAAATTTATGTTTCAATGGGGAACTATGTCTGTCTAAAGCACAGCTTTCTGGGTTAGTCTGATTCTGATTCCATGGGAGCTATTTTACTCTGAAAATTGTAGATAACCGATAGTAATACAAAATAATTCTTGTCTATAAACATGCAAATGAATTTTGTCCCAGGGAGAGAGAGAGGATACTTCCCCCACTCCAAGAAAAGGGCAGTTTTGCCTCCGTTTTCACATTAATTTCAACATTCCTTTATATAAATTCGGAGCATAAATTTATGCTTCTTTGACTTGTTTAATCCAGTTGTAACATCTGCCTGGTTCTCTCACTTAATTGAGTCAAATAAAATCTTTAACACATGTTCATTTTATAGCTCTGTGAGAGACATAATTCTGCCCTTTTTTGGGAAAGTTATCCTTTAATGTCATGTCTTTTCCAGCACATGAAAAGGATGCTCTGGGGCACCTGGGTGGCTCAGTGCGTTAAAGCCTCTGCCTTCGGCTCAGGTCATGATCCCAGGGTCCTGGGATCGAGCCCCGCATCGGGCTCTCTGCTCAGCAGGGAGCCTACTTCCCCTTCCCCTCTCTGCCTGCCTCTCTGCCTACTTGTGATCTCTGTCTGTCAAATAAATAAATAAAATCTTTAAAAAGAAAAGAAAAGAAAAGGATGCTCTGCTGGAGTAAAATCGACCCTCTGTACAGCATCCATTCAGCTCCACTCTGCTCTAAATTCTCGCATCCAAGAAAAAAAAAATTCAATTAGGGTTTCACAGAGTTTGCTGCATTAAAGTCTGGAAAAAAAAATAGAAGTGGAAATAGAGACTCTGGCAGCAAAAGAAAATAGGTTGGGGATGAAATGGAAGAGCACATGGATTTCTTCGCCACTTAGTAAAGGATCTGGGCAATTAGGCTGGCCAGGAAGAAGGTGGGTAGAGGAAAATAGGATAAATAGTGGCTCTAAGTAATTGCTTCTGAGACCCGCCCAAATCATCAGTCATCCCTTTACTGAGCTGTTTTACTCCACCCCCACACTCCACATAAACTTCTAAAATGGGTCGTTAGCAAATATTTGGGGCTCCATTGATATCAGAATGTTTTAGTTGGCCCAGAATCCTGTGCTCCACCTCTCCTAGGAAACAGCTAGGGAGGACCTGGGTGAGAAGTGCTCAAGAGGAGGACAGGAAAAGCAGAAAAGGAAAGGACTCAGGCAAATCTCAGTTCTGAGGTCAGTTCTGAGGTCTCTTGAAGCCCTTTTGCTCCCTCTGTAGCCTGGGTTCCCCCAAAGCCTTATATGCATGTTGGGGCAAGGGGTGGGGAAGGCAAGTGAAGTGCAGGACACACTCCCCAAGCTAAACCTGGGACCCCCCACCTCCGCCTTGCCCGGAGGCCCTGAGCTGCTAGAGTTCTCCTGTTGTGTTTGTCCCTGCCGGGTCACCCTGAGCTCCCAGCTTCTGGATGGCTTTGTAGAATGTCTGTTGCCATGGCTACTACTTTTTCTAACAATGCCTCCACCATCATCTCTGTTATCTGTTTGGCTACTTGTTTGTGGGCCCAGCTGCTCATTCCTTCCAGACAGTAGAGCTTTCCTTTGACTCCAAAGGATGCATCACTCCTTAACTCTTCACCACCCTCTCTGGTGAGGAATGTGGAAAAATTCCTGCAGACTGAGTCACAGTTTACCTTTGTTACTGTATCCCCCATGGCCACAGCCACATCTCTAGTCCAGATCCCCATCACCTGTCTTCTGGGTCATGCAACAATCTTCTAAGTAAATTGCATTAGCTTGTGGAAATAAATGGATCCCCAACTTTTAATGGTTTAGCACCATAAGAATTTATGTCTTGTTTCAAGGTTGTTGGGGCAGCTCTCTCTGACACAATATTTCAGAGACCTTGAGTGATGAAGACAGGTCTGTGTTCAGTATATGGCCTCTGGGGGTTCTGTGGATGCGAAGACTCCAGTTAGCAGAAAAGGGGAACAAGAATGGAAAAATGTGTCTGGGAGTCCTTTCTGTGTCAGGTCTGGAAAGGGCACACCTCCTGTCTGTCCTTGTTCCCTCAGAAAAAACAGTCATGTGGCCACACCTAAGTTCAAGGGAGTCTGGGAAATGTAGACCAAGTGTGGCCAGTGAAGGAGAGAATAGCTTGGTGGGAAGGGGGGAAAGTGGAGGTCTCCACCACAAAAGTTTCCTGCTTCCATTCCTTTGTACCAGCTCCTTTCCTAGAAGTTGAACCTGCAGAGGCCCACAACTACTGAGTAGTAAAGCCAGAACCCAGCCCAGCTTTATTGGACTCTGAATCCACACGCTTCTGCTCTACCTCTCAGGATCCCATAGCAGCGTTCCTCTCCTGTCTTCGTCTTTCCTTGCTCTCTCCTCTTTATATCTCACCGCATTCTCCAGAGCAGGGAGGGTTTCTGGTAAGGAGCATAATGCATTCTTTCTTCACTCAACAGAAGCCTAGGTGTTGCTGAGAAAATCTTTTCTCTTTCCCTGGTTTCTCAACTGTCTCCTTCCCAGGCTTCTTCCCACTGTTTCCCCCACTGAGTTCTTGCAACCCCCCATGCTGCTCTTGACCATGGGAGGTGATGTTTAGCTCTACCCTGGGTAACTGACAGAAGTGTCTACCCATCACCTGTCCCACTGAGGGCTGGGCCTCTCCCTCCTCTGTTACTGCTTATCTCTGCTGTTCACTAGACTGTGGTCTGTTGGTCAAGGCTAGTCTGTTGGTCAAGGCTAGTCTCAGACCTGTTCACTAGACTGTGGTCTGTTGGTCAAGGCTGAGTTCATGTGTTTGTGTAGGAGTCCCATGTAGACTCAACCTCTTGATGGAGGCATTGGCAAAGAATTTGTAGCAATCTTTAATCAGCCACAAATGCAGTAAAAATGAATGACAATAAATATTTGCATAGTGCATGGAGTTACAACATTTTTACACACATTGTCTCATTTAAAAAGGATGGTTTTTATTTTTCCCCCCCATTTTTCCAAATGGGAAAAACCCATGACATAGTCGAGTTGAGTGTCTCGCCCAACATCACTTGCCTAGGAAAAGACAGAACGGGGGTTTGTATTAGGTCTCCTGGCTGTTTATTTCATGCTTTCCCCCTTATGGCTCACTGCCTAGTTCTAGCCCTAAGAAACATGGAAGTGATTCCTTTTATTTCCCATTTGCATTTACTGTGGCGACCCCAAATAAAAATGTTAGAGAGCTAGCAAGAGACATTGAAGAGGTCTAAAAAATAGACTGAGCAGACAGATGGGCTGAAACACATATTTATGACCCTAAATTTTGACTTTCAGTATTCACCGAAACTACTTTGAATATGTTAAGCAAGAGGCAAAACCCCAAGAAAGCTATTAACTACTATGGGGTATGGACATGGTTTACATTTATCAAGGAAATGATTACAGATATTTTAATGGTGGAATCTTGTAGGAGAGGAAGAGTGGATCTGGGCAAGGTTTCCCTTGAGCTGATGACCCCTAAAGTTAGGTAAAAGTGTCTAAATCTCAGTTCGTTATTTTGAAATAGCATATTAGAGCCAGGATGGGGCTGTGCCAACCACTTTAGCTGACAGTGAGAAAAGAAAGAAGAAATAAGCACTGAAGGACAGAAAGGAAGCAGGAAGAAATGGTGGGGCAGCTTAGAGAAGCCCAGGCTTCACCTAGCTAGCCATGCAAGCTGCTATTCCTTCAGCCATAGTGAGGCCATAGCTCTGCAAAAGTCTTCCCTGGACAGTTGGGCAGGTTGTTCAGCAGAAGGGCACCCAGCTGAGGGACAAGTGGGAGCTGAAATCCAGCCTGTATTCCATTTGCCAACCATGCATTGTGGGCAGACCAAGCCTACTCAAGGTGGGAAGCGAGAGTTCCCTGATTAACTCACAGGCAGGTTTCCTTCCCAGTGTACATGTACTTGGAGTGGGTGTCTTTTCCTAATTTGTCCCAAATGTACCTTATATTCTACCAGAGGCCCTAACCCAGCAGCAGAGGAGCTGCTTCCTGCAGTGTAGGTTTTGATTTCATAAATTAAATGGCCATGCTCAAGTGATGCTCTTTCAGAAGCCCATCATCCTTGACCTTGACCTTCATGAGGCTCACACAGCAACCTCATGGCATGAAAACCACCCAGGCTGTATGGGCTTGTTCCATGGGCTCTTCAGCAGGTCAATGGACAGGTTGCTTAGCTTTTCTGTTTCTCCCCTTCCCATCTCTGAAATGAAGATGCTGAATTGAGTGACACTGGTGTTCCTTCCCAGTTATAACGGGCTGTAGCTCATAATTCTGTCAATAGCAATAAGCCTGGGAGTGGGTCAGACTTGCAAGTCCAGTCTGGGTTTTTCTCTGGACCACTTTACTTATCTTTTTCTGTTTGGCCATTTGTTAGTCTTAACTAACACCGTGTTCAGAAGACTACAGCTATCCAGGGGAAAAACGATCTCAGCTTGAGATAGAATGGAGGCTATTCAATACACACAAACAGTAGGTCTTTTCCTCTCCCTCAGTTCTCTTGCTTGTCCAAATGTATGCATGTACATGCATGCACACACACGCAAGAACATGCATACACATGCTGAGCTGAGATGGACTTCCCTCACTTCAAAGCATAAACAATAAGCTATCGTTTCCCACATATAATCGTTTAATTCATTCTAATCTATTCCTCTAAAACCCAGAAACAACAGAAGTGCAGAGAATCCATGCCCAGGGCATTCTATTTGCATATTTCCATGTATGATTTTTGAAGGAAGTAGTTCATATTGATAAACAGGTTGGTTTGCCTCCATCGCTTTCTCCTCACAGTAAGTACTATTAAAAACCTCATAAATCATTCCACACCTCCCAGACTCATCTTTGTAGCACAAAGGGAGCCCGGTACCACTCTGAAGCCTTCTATTTATCTCGCATACACTCTATGCATTTCCATTATTTATATTTTTCCAAAAAGCAATGATTCCCCAGCTGCCCGAGGCAGACAGATGCTTTATTCTTTGTGCTGTAAGGAGTGGGAGAGAGAACAGTAGAGGTGGAGAAGCAGGCAGAGAAAATCAGACTTGTTGGATTCCGAAATGCATGAAAATGAGGGAGAGGGAAATTTGGGAGGGGTAGGGGGGGATAAAGGGGTTCGATTAATACTGATTAAATGCTTATCCAGTAATGTGTGTGCTGCTGCCTGTTAGAATGCCCACATGGGTGTGCCGTGGACATCTGATATCCACTAACTCCCAAATTGAGTTTACTCCCCACCGTTGCACAGATGTGCCCCTCCTGCCCCCCAACTGTGAACGGCACCACCATCCATCCAAAGATTTTCACGTATTATCTCATTCAATCCTCATCTCCTTCAATGAACTAGAAATGATCACTTCTAGCTAACATGAGGACGCTGAGGTTCAGAGAGGAAAAGTGTGATATGGTGCTAGGACTGCCATAACAAAATACCACAGACTGGGTGAATTAAACAACAAATTATTTTCTCACAGTGCTTGGGGGCTGGGAAGTCCAAAATCAATGTGCCAGCACGGTTGGTTTCCTCTGAGTTCGCTCTCCTTGGTTTGCATGTAGCCTTTTCTCTATGCGCCGGAATCAATCCCTGGTGCTCCTTTTCTTAAAGGGACACTGGTCCTATTGGCTTATATCCACCCATATAACCTTCTTTGACTTTAATTACCTCTTTAAAGGTTCTATCTCCAAATAGTCATATTGTAAGATACTGGGGGTTAGGACTTGAACATAGGAATTTTGGGAGATACAGTTCAGTCCACAATGCCAAAGGACCCACCGAACACGAGGATCCATGCTTGCGTCTTTTCACCGCAATTCCAAAACATCTTTATCCGCTCTCATTTACTAACTTTTCAGAAGAGATGGTAGGTGGTAAATTGAGAGGAGGGGGGATTTCAGAGCTCGGAGGACTCAGTGTGATAAGCATGTCATATTCGGGTCTACATTCAGTGGCAACAGCTCATTTGTTCAGCCACTGTTATTCATTAAGTGCCTATTATAGTCCAGATACTTTCTCTAGGTATAGGTGATATAAAAGAGAACAAAACAAGTCTTCGCATATTTACAGTCCAATACTTACTCAGCATATGAAATTTACAAGTGAATGAAAAATACATGGTAATGTACAAATTAATTATCACTGTGGTGAGTCATGTGGAGCCGAAGTTGAGGTATGTGGTATCATGGGAGTCCAGCCGAGGGGCAAACCTGGTCTGGGAGGACGCTGTGGCTGATGTGGTGCCCTGCGGCTCTCCTGCAGGACACATCACTGGATCCCCTGTCCCGTGGCTGGCTCTCTGCTGAGTCTTTCTCCGGGAATTGCCCTTAGTCACAGAAAGCCTTCTCATACAGGGTGCCCTGTCCCACATTCAGTGACTGATCCATCTTGGGAGGAGGGGGTTATTGGGTCTAAAGCATGGGTCTCCTCTCCTTACCTCCTGATGCTCAAAATAAGATAACTCCAAAGAACCATCCCAGCTCCAGGGTGACCTTTTGAATCAGCTGAGCTCTCTATGGCAAATGCTTGACAGTTCCGCTCCTCCCCCGTACAGTTTCCTGTCATACCCCACAGGTGTTGATCTCCAAGGCGCTCCCCAGTTCACTTGCTTAATGCAAACCTTCATTTCAGATTCATTTTAGATTCTGTATTTCTGGGAAAACAGAATTCATTTGCCAGGGCTTCCATAACAAAGTACCAATGGGTGACTTTAACAACAGAAATGTATTGTCTCACAGTTCTGGAGGCAGGAAGTCTGAGCTCAGGGTCGGTTTCTTCTGAGGGCTGTGAGCGTCTCTCTTCTTGGCTTATAGATGGTCATCTTCTCCTTATTTCTTTTCACACCATCTTCCTTCTGTGTGTCTCTTTGCGCAAGTGTCCTCTTTTTATAAGGACACCAGTCATATTGGATTAGGGCTCACCCTGAAGACCTCATTTTAACTTGATGATCTTTGTTAAAAATCTTCTCTCTAAATAAGGTTAGATTCTGGAGGGCCTGGATGGTTCAGTTGGTTAGGTGTTTGACTCTTGATTTCTGTTCAGATCATGATCTCAGAGTTGTAGAATCGAGCCCCACATCAGGCTGTGCACTCAGCAGCAGTCTGCTTGAGATTATTTCCTCTCTCCTTCTCCCTCTGCCCCTCACCTCACTGTCTCTCTTGCTAAAATAAATAAAGAAGTCTTTAAAAAATAAAAATAAAAAGATAAGGTCAGAATCTGAGGTGCTGGGGAGGTTAGGACTTAAACTTATGAATTTGGGGGACTATAAATCAACCTATAACATTGTCTAACTCCACATACTTTTCTGGAGGGCAGCACTTGAAGGATGGAGTTGACTAGGTGAAGTTTAGGGGCAGGAGGCCAAGACTATGAGAGGAGTCCTGGGGAGAGGGAACATTCCCCACAAAGAAGGGAGGGGGGAAGGAAAGAGACACAGCCAAACACATACAGTTCACGCAGAGGAGGCTGAGGCTGGGGGAAGGGTCTTGACCATTCACGCACAAGCCATTCACTGCCCATCCCAGCAAGGGCTGGCTGCCGGGGTAATACTCAACAAACTGTCTCAGGGCTTGCCAAGCAAAGATACTGCTCCTTGAAGACTGTAGATTTGTCTCTGGGTGCCTCATGTCTTAGGGGAGAGTTGAGTCTGGTTGGACCAGAAGTGAAATTTCGGTTGGAACCAGAATATACTAAAGGCACCTTTAAGCTCTACAAGTAAGTAGAGTCAGGCCAGGAGAGGAGCTGCCATGAGGAGTCCATTAGTGGGGAGAGGCAGTACTTAAGAGGAGAAGCCAGACAAATGGGACAATTGACAAGTCAGTCTGGAGATGCCCAGGTCCTCCACCCACCCCAGCCCTGAAAGGAGAAGAAAGGGAAGAAAAGAGGGATAAAGCCGGATTTCCCCTACTTCACAGTTTTGCCTTCTCCTGATACCCCTGAAAGATGCACTGGCTACAAAACAAGGGCTTTTGCCCTTTAGGTAATATGGAATAAACTGTCTCATGTGACCAGACCAAAACTACCCAAAGAAGAACATCACTAAGCAGGAGAGAAGGCGGCTGAATCTTAGCTTCATTCTATTCTGAGCCTTTGGCACAACAGAGTCTGCATGTGGTAGGAATATGAAGAATATTTGAATATTTGTCTCTCTTTGGTCATCTAAAAGGACATTCCAAGGATACCCAGCATTTCCAGGTGAATCCTATGAATCTGTCCCCAGACTGGGAGACCTTCCTCTGGAAAGGGGGAGACGTGCTGTTCACTTCATTTTCAAATCTTTTCAATGCTGATTTCGTTTTTGATAAATTGTGACTGCCTGAGGCTTTTCAGGAAAGAGGCTGAGACTGCGTAGGGCACAGATCTTGGTGTTTAATAGCTCTTCTCCAAGAATGAAATCAGACTCTTTCTGAAAATTATCTAAAATACTTCATTTAATTACACAAGGAGAGCATGCTCCCTGGGAAGATGTGGATATTTTTAGAATGTGTGTTTTGAATTTTATATTTTTGGTTCTATTTACCTTCCTAAGTCACATTTTTAACTTTCCTTATTTTCTGCCTCTAAACCTTAAGCTTCTTGAGTCTTCAAGAAGGTTAGCTTTGAAGAGTACCCAGAATGTAAATCTTCTCATCATTAAAATTTACATTATTTATCAGACCCACCGTTTGGTGGGTTTTATATCAAGTGGCATCATGATATCAAGAAATTGTCAGACAAGCTGAATTCTTCACCCTCAAAGGGCAGCTCTGGGTAAATAAATTATAAAGATGTAGCTGGAGCCCTGTTGAGTGTTTTTTTATCTTTTCTCTAAAACAGAGTTTTAGACAACTTTGGTAGGAGAGTAGAGAGAGAGGTAAGGCCTGCAGGTCTCCTGGGGAAGAAAGACTGGTGGAAGTAGGAACTGCTAAGAGCTCATAGGAAGTGACAGAGGCACGTGAAAGACACATTTGACGCCTACCATCTAAGGGTGTGGGTGGGAATAGTGTAGAACAGATTGTCCAGACCTGAGAACATAGATTGAGGAAGAAGCATGCTGGAGATTTTTGACTGGATGTTAGCCATTGACAATTTCATCTTGTTGAGTGCTGGATACTTTCGTATTCCAGTAACCATTCATGGGATTTGTTCTCATATACCAGTAAGTTACCTAGAAATAGTCTGATCCCCTGGGCCTCGATTTTAAGGTATTTTAGGCAGGATTAGGGCAGCATTTATTTTAGAGCTAATTTTCCTCCTCTCTTGAGGCAAAGACCTCTCCAAGACTCTCTCTGATGCCCTGTGGATTTTGACGTTTTCCACTCAAGCCAGTGGGATCAGAAACTATTTCTTGCTCTGTGTCAGCCCTAGCTGTGTTCTCTCTTATCCTTTGGATTTGTTCATTGACTGGCCCAGAATTTCCTCTCCTACATGTGACAACCAGTATGAAGCTGAAGACTCAAGGAAAACCGTCTGTAGACACCTGGAGTTCTCCGTGTGTGCAGCTTTCTCCTCCCTGCCACTCTGCCCTGAAAAGGCTGCCTTGCAGCCCCAGATCCCCACTCCATCTCCTCCCCTCAGAGAGGCCACCGGGCTTCTGCATTCCACCTTCCTGTACCACAGCTTGGTCATTCTCTCAAGGCTGTAACCTGGTCAGTCATAGCACTATTGTCTATTGTCTTGGTTGTTTCATGTATTTTGTCCAGGTTCTATTTCATTTTTCAGGTGGAAATGTAAATCCTATCCTTATTACTCTATGGGCTGGAGTGGAAGTTGGCTATATGTTCACTTACTTTTATGAGCAAGTCCAGAACCACAGACAGAGTCACGTCATCCTGTCTTGACAAAATTTCTTTATTCACGGCAGATTTCATTTCTTGGCGTTGCCTGATCTTTCTGTTAATAATGGACAAAAGGTAGTCCACAGGTTCTCTGCTGATTATCTTTTCTGTTCATTGTCATATCCTTCTTGAAAAAAAAAAAAACAGTGCTAAGTAGTCGTGTTTAATAAAACAGAGGCTAAAGTGTCTTTAGAAAAACATGTCTTTCACTACTGCCTCTACCTCTGCCTCTGCCAGCAAAACAGCAAGAGTGAAAGACAAGATGTGTTAAGAAAGAAACGCTCAATTTTATTATGCCTAACTCTGTACTCTCTTACAAGAAAAATGAGTTTTCTTGTAACTTAAAAAATAGTTTAAAATAATAAAATACACAATAAATTGCAGTGATAATATCTGATCCACAGGGCCATTGAAAGTATTCATGAAAATAAAGCATGCTCCATAAGACGGAGTTACAATTTAGTCCCTCTTTCCATCATTCCAAGTACAGAGCAATCATATTCTAAATGGACAATTCACAGATAATACAATCTGTCTTCCAATTTGCTGTCTTTCTCTTCTGTAAAACCCTGGGAGCATTCCTAAGGTCCAAGCAGGTTTGGGCAAGAATAGTTTGGAATTCCTTAAATGTGTGTGGACTTTGCAGTCTAGATTTCCACTGAATGACCTTTGATTGGGCAAACCTCAAAAATGTAGCCAAAGGAAGAATTTAGGCCTCCTTTAAAATAGATGGGGAATTAAATTCATGATGGTAACTAGTTGAGGAGAGATGAGGGAAGGAAGATATAAAGCCTAGTTGGAAAGAAAAAAAAAATCAACTTGGTGATTAATACTTACTTCATGCATGCAATTAACCTCAAACTAGCCCTACCTCTTATGCCTTGAATTCCTGGCTCGTATCTCATTTAGTTTTCTTCTGCAGTCTGACTCGTGCTATAGTCTTTGAACAGGTTATCACAAACAGGTATATGGCATGTTCGTTACTCTTCCCTCCTTCTATGGGCAAATATTGCTCAATATCCTGCTACGCTTTCTATCTGAACTTTACAATGTCTTCAGAATCCTTCTCAACACAACGATCCAGGCAGCCAGAATACTCATAGTTGGAATAAAATCTGAAACCTCTTTCCCATACTATGAAGCTTTCAATGTTCATTCAGAAGACTCATCCAATAACCTAGCCCTGCAATTCTTAGACCTCATTCTTATAATAACAGAACGATTTCTTTTCCTCTTCAGTCACCCACTCTCCACCTAGAAACTCATCTATTGGAACAGTTGTCTAATATCCTTCCAGGTGATAACAATTTTCAATCTTTCCAACTCTTTCATGACTCCACTTCTTCTACTCTTATTCTTTGACCACGACACTTCCAATTTATCCAGAAATTCCTCTCATGGCTTTTTTTCCAGGCTTGGATCCCATGGTGAGAGCCTAAACCACTCTTTGCCACCATTTTCAGATTCTTTGCCACTTTCCATTCCCCTGTCTCCTGCTATACTCATCCAGCAAAATAAGGTATTGCATTAGTGCTACAGTTTCCTTTTTCCTTTTCCAAGAAGCCGAGCACTGATGAAAAAATCCTACAACTACATAGATTCATGCAACCAGAGACTCATGGCCCCAAATCTCAGCTGGGCACTCAGCTTTCCCCATCAATTCTTACACTTGACTTTGATCAGCAACTTCCCCCATGTCTTCAATGATTCAAACTTTCTCCCATTTTTTTTAAAACTCTTTCTCAATCTCTCCACCCTCAGCAAATAGTCTTATCTGTTAATTTACTGAGAAAAGCAGGAAATAGCATTTTTCTGATCTTTTCAGCTTTCTGAACTATACCTGCAAATATGTCTGTAGCAATGCCTGCCCTTACCATCAGTATTCAGACCATGATAAATGGTGTTGACCCATTTATGTAAGAATATAATAACAATTACTCTTTTTTCCCCCAGTGTCTCATAATATTTTACAGTTTGTGTCCAAATCATGATCCAAATAAAGTCCTAACAGTGTAATTGATTGATATGTTTTAAGTCTCTTTCCTCCAACTTTTCTTTTGCTTTTTTACATCTATTTTATTTTTTTTCTTTTTGTCTTTTTAAAATTTGAATTCCATTAGCCAACATATAGTATGTCATTGTTTTTGATAGAGTGTCCAATAATACCTCAGTTGTGTTTAACACCCAGTGCTCATCACATCACTTGCCCTCCTTAATGCCCAATACACTGTTACCCCCCACCCCCTCCCTTTCCACAACCCTTTGTCTGTTTCTTGGAGTCTAGAGTCTCTCAAGGTTTGTCTCCCTCTCTGATTTCTTCCCATTCGGTTTTCCCTCCCTTCCCCTATGATCCTCTGCACTATTTCTTTTTTTTTTTTTCTTTTAAGATTTTATTTATTTACTTATTTTAGAGAGAGAGAGAGAGGGAGAAGGAGACTCCCTGCTGAGGAAGGAGCCTCATCCAGAGCTCAATCCCAGGACCCTGAGATCATGACCTGAGCTAAAGGCAGAGCTTAACTGACTGAGTCACCCAGGCACCCCCTCTGCATTATTTCTTATATTCCCCATATGAGTAAAAACCATATGATAATTGTCTTTCTCTGATTGACTTATTTCACTTAGCATTTTAACATTTATCCTTAAACTGTGTGCTTGCCAGAGAATGCCCCCAAAACCTTGCTGATTGAATCTGCCCAAATTCTTACTACCAGCTTTGGCTGGACCCAGATGGCCACCCGCAACACCTGGGATCTGCTTAGGGCATGAGTGCATCTCTCAGGCCACCAAGACTACCTTAACACCTCTCACCTTCTGAATAGAAGGGGACACTGATTCTTAGCTGTCATCTTGGACCCCCTCCTTTCCATTCCCCTAGAGCTCTTCTTTATGCCTGTCACTGAGGAAGTAACTCCCTCCCCAAGACAGCCAGTCCTTCCACCTACAGGTTAGCACCCTATCCATCAATCATCTTCTCTATCATCTGCACTTTTTGATCTCTCCCTGTTGTTTTCTTATTGAATCCCTCAAGCCTGAAAAGCAAAATAGAATAAAAACTTAAACTTTCTATTCAATTAAACTACTTCTTCACCGTTCCCCTTCTTTTCATTACAAAGTGCTTTGCAAGTCTTCATTATTACCTTTCATTTCCTTAAAACCTGTTTATTTCCTAACCCCTGAAAATGTGGCTGCTGCCCCCATAGATTTATGGAAACTTTTTTCTTGAAGGTTAATGGTGAGTAACTCACAAAGCTGAGATACTCTGTGTTATTATCTACTTAAACCCCACATTGAAATATCTGTAATTTTTTAATCTTCCTGTTTTTAAAATGACTTGTTTTTTACTCTTAAATAAAATAAGCATACAAACTGTGCAGACTGCATAAATATACAGCTTCATGGACTGCTTTCCAGGACAAGCAATTAAATAGTGTTGGCATCCTGGGTATGGGCTGTGACCCTTCCAATCCCTATCCCAGCCTCCTAAAGGCAACCAGTACCCTGACTTCTATGTCAATTATTTCCTTGTTTTTCCCTATTCTTGTACCACTAGTGTGCATCCCTAACTCCTTAGTTTTGTCTGTTTTTGAACTTTATATAAATACAACTGCACAGTACATTACATTTTTGGATCTGGCTTCTTTCACTCAACATTATATTCGTGAGATTTATCTGCTTTCTTGTAGTCAGCCGCAGTCCATTCATTTTTATTGCTCTTATAGTGTTCCACACTACATCCCACAATTTATTTATACATTCTACCGCTGATGGTCATTTGGGTTGTTTTCAGACGGAAGTATTATTAGTAGAACCGCTATGAACACTCTTGTATATGTCTTATGATGCGTGGGCACCCACATTTCTTTTGGGGATATGCCTAAGAGTGAAATTACTGAGTAATAGATCACATGCATCTACCACTTCAGTAAACAAGGCCAAACTGTTCTTCAATATGTTTGTTCTAATTTACACTCCCACCAGCAATACATAAATCCCCACAGTTCTAAATCCTCACCAAAATTTGGCATAGTCTGTTTCTTAAATTTTAGCCATAGAAGTAGATATGTGTTTTTAATTTACTTTCTCGTGATTACTAATTGGGAATCTTTCACACATTTTTGGACATTTGGATAATGCTTTTTATGAAGTACCCTTTTAAGTCTTTGCCTGCATTGGTTTTCCTCTTTCTTATCTACTCACAGTAGTTTTTTACATAGTCTGCATCACACTTAGTGACAGTTACATGTGCTGCCAACATCTTCTCTACTCTGCCTTTTATTTTCCCTTTCCTAATGGTTAATTTTTTTAAGGATTTTTAATTTATTTTCTTGCCAGAGAGAACAACAGAACAACAAGAGAACAACAACAGAGAGAGTGTGTGAGCACAGTGCACAAGCAAGGGAGTGGCAGGCAGAGGGAGAAGCAGACTCTCTGCTGAGCAGGAGCCCAATGCGGGACTCCATCTCAGGATCCTGGGATCATGACCTGAGCCCATGCCAGATGCTTAACGAACTGAGCTACCCAGCTGCCCCCTAATGGTTACTTTTGAAGAACACAGTTTTTATTCCTAATGACTTTGCTCCGTATTTTCCCTAATAGCTAGTGTTTTCAGTCTCCTCATCCTTATTCTGGAAGTCCTTTCTTTTCAGTGTCTCTGGGATGGGCATTTTCTCAATTCTCTTCTCCTTTGCAAGGTCCTGCCTCACTTTCACTTATGGCTCTATCCCCACCCAAGTGCTGCCCTCTGCCCCTTTGCTCCACACTTTCCCACCTTGCTCCCACCTCTTGAAGGGTGCTCCCATCCCTGGACCCAGACCAGCATCTCCATGTGCTGAGCTGTCCAACACGGCAGTTGAGGGGCACAACATTTGCTGAGCAAGTTCTCAGCATCAGGCATTCTACTGGTGCTGAGGCTACCAAGACAGACAGCACCCAGGCTCTTCCTTTGGGCAAACCACGGAATAGAGATGCTTATAAGCAGGTAACGCTGATGTCTCCAACACTCTAAAATCACCATTTCCTCATTTCCCAACATGCTCTTGCTGCTGAGGTAATGGTATCATCATCTATCTAAGCACTCAAAGTATGAGGGTCTTCTTGGGCTTCTCCTTCCTCATGTTCGTCTACTTTCCAAGGTTGGTTTGAATGCTACACTTTCAATTCCCATCTTTACTTTCTTCCATTCCCACAGGCGGACCTCACATTTAGTTCCTCACTATGCCTCCAGTGGAGGCCTGAGTTAGCCTCCTCACCGGTGTGTCTCCATCCAGTCTCTTCCCTCTCAGTCAGCCACTCCATTCTCATTGGGTCATTTCACCTTGGGCACAGGCTTTCAGCAACAGTCACCTGAATTATTATCTTATTCCTCTTACTGCCCTGAAATCTCTTTGAAGGCAAGGACTCTATCAGCTTGACCTCCTAGTTAGCATTCCTAATACCAAATCGGATGTTTGGCCATGTCCCCTCTATGATTCTGTGCTTTCTTGGTCTGTGATTAGGCTGTCATATCTACCTCATGAACATCTCACTGTGTCCAAGTCTTGCATCTCCTTCAAGTCCCAGCTCAAATGCCAGCCTTTTGCTTGAAGTTTCAGTGAAGTCTCCAGTCAGCAGTACATGTTCTGTCTCTGAATGGCCAGCACTTAATTTTCGCTTCCAAATCATCGCCACCAATCACCTTCTCTTATGCTGAGTATCATGGTATCCCTTGTCCTCTTAGTCTATAAGCCTGGGCCTTAGACATCTTTGTGTTCCTCACAGCCCTGTCGAAGCTTCCCACATAGCAGATGTTCAGTAGGTACTTGTTGCCTGATTGAGATGTTGACTGAGGACACATTTTGGGCAAAGCTCAGTGGTAGGCACTGTAGAAAATACGTAGACAAATATAATCCCATTTCTGCTCAAAAAATTTACAATCTAATAGGCATTTACCTAAATACTAACATAGCAAATACTAATTTGTTATACATTTCATAGACAAGTTTCTAAATACTATAATTTTAATCCTGAAGCCAGTCTTTTTTAACTTGGAAAACACATAGACCCTGTGAAAGGAAAGAAACCGATTGCACATCGTCAGCATTTACGTGAATTATTCTTATGAGATGTTACTTAAATAAAAACAAGCTTAAAGCTTATGTGTGTAGCTCTTGCTACCTATAAAATCAAAATTCATTTCTAACTTGTAATCAAGCAAAATTATTTTTTATTGCATTAACTCACTCAGACCACAAACTGCCTTTAACCAGTCAGGACAAGCTTGGTAGAGAGATCCTGGGTCAAGGAGACTGATTCTCAGGTCTCACTGCAAAAACTTATGCTCGCTATGTGCTGGTTGGGAACACTCATTCTTGTGACCTAGAGCTTCAGGCTGGGGTACAGCAAGTTTGCACCTCGAATTGCAGCAATGAGTGAGAAAGAGAAGTGGCAGAGGCAGCCAAGTAGAGGAGACCCTCAAGAATAAGGATTCTAGAAATACCAGGAGTTGAGAAGGCCAAAATGGTTCTCAGGAAGGACATGTAAAGAACCCATCAGAAAAATGCTCTTGGGGAACATTCATTTTGAGTCCTTGCTCTGTGCCGGGCTTTCTACTAAACACTTGCCATTCATTCCACATTTAATCTTCACAATAGAGATAGACACTATCATTACCCCAGTTTTATAGATCAGGAAATGAGCACCAAGGAAACTCTGTAATCGGTCCAAAGTCACAAAGCTGGCTAGTGAGAGAGCCTGAATTTGCACACAGGTGTGCCTGATGCCAGAATCTGAGCCTGTGATGGAAAAACAGGGACATCCCTTGGCTGGCCTCCTGGTCTCCTGGCCCCATGCATTTATCTTCTTTTGTTTAGAAAGGTAGCCGGGAAAAGTTACAAGTCATGTAAGAGCCAGCATCAAGCATGCCTTGTGTTCTCTAGGGCAAAATGTAGGGAAGAGGAGGGAGCAGAGCTGGACTGAAGTATATTTCAGAGGGTTACTAGGGCAAGTCATCCTGACAGAGTCTAAATCTCAGAAGGACCTCTTGGGGGTTCTCTCAGGACATTTGGTTTCAGCTCTGAATGTCTTCTACACTTGTACTGTGTGCCTAGCTTTGTACTTGGTGGTGGTTTGATTCAGAATTTTTGAACTGTCCCAGAGGTTGTTATAGCTCTGATGATATGAGCATGGTACCATGGATGAACAGTGTGTGTCAAATGTATAAGAGAGGGGCCTGGGTTTGATAGGCTTGTGTTTGCAAGAGTCATGGAGGGACCATGGAGGAAGCTCTGTCCCCATGAGCTGGTGTTAACACTGATCTGTACATTCATACTGAGAACCATTTTGATGAATTAGTAATATGTATTCATATGTCTCTCAAAAGCATGTTTTTAGAATCTACTGGGTGTGTAATATCGCATGCAGATTTCATATCAATAGCAGGTATCATCTCTCTTCTTCCCTCTGGTTGATGATGGTGTAGCCGAGGGAACATGAAGATTTAAGTTCGTAGACCAACATATACAACTCAGATTAAAAATGGCACCAGTCAGGGGTGCCTGAGTGGCTCAGTCAGTTAAGCTTCTGCATTCTGCTCTGGTCATGATCCCAGGACCCTGAGATGGAGCTCCCTGTCGAGCCTGCTTCCTCCTCTCCCTCAGCAGATCCCCCTGCTTGTGCTCTTTGGCACTCTCTCTCTCTCAAATAAATGGGGCACTCTCTCTCTCTCAAATAAATGGAAGTCTTTTTAAAAAACTAATGAATCCCTGAACACGACATAAAAAACTAATGATGTACTATATGTTGGCTAATTGAACGTAATGATAAAAAAAAAAAAAAAAAAAAAGGCACCAGCCCCTCCTAAAAGGTAAGGCTGGTTACAGATTATGGATAGGAACTAGGCAGGGGAACATTGGTGTTCTCCCTACTCCTCTTCTAAATCTTTCCCTTGCGTCCATACAGCCAGATTGGAAGCTAGAAACCTGATTAAAACACTCTTTCCTTTTAGATTTTTCATCTCTAGGGGACCCAGAATGTGCTCACTGGGGTTTTAAGGGCTTAATACCTAAGTGTTCTAGGGCACCCCAAAGATTAAGAGATCAACTGACTTTGTCCTTGAAGATAGGGTCTGTGTGTTTGGTCACCGTCACCCATCACCTAGGGCAGTGTCCAGCACATGCCAGCTGTTTAATAAAGGTTGGTTAATGAATGAATGCACGAAGACGGAGGGACTTCAAACACTTGATGAGTGTAATGTGGTAGTCAAGCATTGGATGAGAGAATGGGGAAAATCTTAGTAACATTTTTCAGAAGCTTTTGATGCCTACTAATGATGCCTGACTAACATAGATTCAAATCAGATGACTGGGCTCCACCAGAGGCCTCATGTGGCTGCCTCTTTTTGAACAGGTGCCATCCCACTCTCTGATTTCAGCAGGAAAGCAGAAGGAAAAAAATGATATTTTGCCTGAGGCCATTTTTAGATGATGAGAGAAAAGAATCATTTCTGCCTGTCACTGCTGCTCGTTCAATTTGAGCGAGCAAGATTCAGGAATGTGCAAGCCATTACCAAAAAAAAAAAAGTCAATGCGACTTGCTCTGATGAGAACTCCTTGGTGATGTTTTGAAAATGTAGTTTGGGGCCGCCTGGGTGGCTCAGTGGGTTAAGCCTCTGCCTTCGGCTCAGGTCATGATCCCAGGGTCCTGGGGTCGAGCCCCACATTGGGCTCTCTGCTCAGTGGAGAGCCTGCTTCCTCCTCTCTCTCTCTCTCTCTGCATGCCTTTCTGCCTACTTGTGATCTTTGTCTGTCAAAAAAATAAATAAAATCTTTAAAAAAATAAATAAAATAAAAATAAAATAAAAAATAAGAAAACGTAGTTTGGGTGAGACTCAAATTGGGTTTGCAGTACCATGACTGGTTCGGGACATTTTGTTGTCCAGTTGAACCTACTTATCTTACTTTGTACCTCAAGAAAGTCCTGCTTGTCGAAGAGTTAGAAAGTAACTATCTCACCCCCATCAAAAAGGAGTTTTGAGTATAAAGTAAGATATGGTAAGGTATTTTTTTTTCCTCCTTTAGATGCACAAGCAAATTTGCTTTGGTATTTATAGATTTCATAACCTGTGATTCATGTTCAAAGAGAAAGCAGCAGCCCACCAGGGATTTGCTCACATGAAAAGTGCAGTTATTACATTAACTCAATTAGCTCTGCATTAGAATCTGTTCTCCATGTGGAAGAAACTGAACAATAGCACCTAAAATCACTGTAATTTGAGGTCTGGAGCAGCATCTTGGGTTTCAAAATGACTCACAGAAACATAATGAACAACCCAAAGCTCACAAATTAGGACAAAAATATTTTTCCATAATTCTTCCAATACAGTGGTATAACAAAATTGTAGAAGTAGCCATAGAAATAATGACTGATTTAAGATATTTGTGACCTAGAACAAGGGCTGACATGTTGCACAATTCTCAAGTCAACTGACAATTGCAAAAATTGCCAAATAAAAGTGAGGATTTCAAATCATCCTTAAATGTTACTGAATTATTTTTCCTATTTACTCTTTTCCCTCATAATTTATTGGTAATATTTGTATAGCTACACTTACATTACTAATGGAAAATAAATCAATTTGGGGGGCAATGATAATGACTCATCTTTTGCATATATCAACAATATGTACATATATGCATACAGATATGCATACAGATATACACACATGATATTACATTTATATACATACACATATGTGTGTCTTCTTCTTATCATACCTTCTTTTGACTCTATGAGGACAAATCGTCCTGCAGAGTTCTAGTACTGGGATGAGATATACATGGAGTGCTGTGGACATCATATTATTCAAGTTTTGTTGTCTTTTCTCCCCCTAGGAAACTTCCGGAGTAATTATATATGCAAACCCAGAACACCAAGAAATTGCTGGTCAGAAATAAATAGCCACAATGAAAACACTCTGCTGGTGAACTCTGACTCTCTTTATAGCCTCTTTAAATGAAAACAAGAGAATTGCCTTAATGCATCGGCTTTGCAGCTTTTCTTCACAAATTAAAAACCCTCTTTTCTTTACTCTCCAGCACATCTGAAACTTCTGAAACTATCTAAGTCAGTTTTCTGACAGAAATGAGTACAGGCAAGCTCTGAGGCAGCTCAGTCCTAGACTATGACGAGGAAGAAGTGATCGCCTTTTGCCCTCATAAAAATATCCGTTATAAAATGGGCTTATTTGACAGCAATGATAATTGCTATGTGTTGAATTGCATTCCACACCCCACCCCACACAACTGGGATTGAAGTCGCAATCCCTGGTACCCATGAATTTGACCTTATTTGGAAATAGGATCTCTGCAGATGTAATTAAGATGAGGTCATACTAGTAGAGTAGGGTGGGTCCTGAATCCAATTTGACAGGTGTCCTTGTAGGAAGAGGAGAAGAAACACAGACACAGAGGGAAGACAGCCATGTGGAGATGAAGGCAGAGACTGGCGTTATGTTACCACAAACCAAGGAATGCCAGGAGGTACCAGATGCTGGAAGAGGCAAGGAAGGATCATCCCCCAGAGGGTTTAGAAGGAGCGTGCCTCTACCTACACCTTGATCTCAGTCTTCAAGCCTCCAGGATTATGAAAGAGAAAATTTTATTGTTTTAAGCCACCAATTTTGTGGTATTTTGTTATAGCAGTCCTAGGAAATGAATACAATGGTTATAGTAATAATATTAATAACAAGAACAGTGTCTCATACGGTGAGCGCTTTTTCTACATGCTGGGAACAATTCCAAGTGCTTCGTATGTATTGACTTATAGTAGTAACTACTTATTTCCTATGGTCTTATGGTAGTTCCTACTTACTACTTTTCATTTCACAGATGAGGAAGCAGGCATACAAAGCAAAGGAAAGGCTGACTGAAATGTGCAAAGGGGAAATTTGTTTTCAGATAAATAAAAGAAACCATCCAAGGAGACTTCAAGAGGAGCCATCTTCCTAGCACAGGCCTCCCAGACAGGGTGTGGGATAGGGTGTCAGGAGATGCTGCGTCTGGCCTTGATTTTGCTACAAACCATCCTGTGGTGTTTCTTGGGTATCCATTTCCTTATCTGTAGCATGAAGGAGAGATTGGATGCTCTCAGAGGTGCCTCCAGCCCAAAGACTCTAGGATCCCACGAAGATTGTGATCCAAGAGATCAAAGGGTGGTGACAAGCTAGGGGCTGAGAGGTATGGAAGACAGGACTAGACATTCCACAAGACTGGTTGTGCAAACTCTCAAGACAAGGCTCTGGTTTTCCAGGCAGGCCTGTGGGAGAGTACCCAGATGTGGCTCTGCTCATCTGTCTCCAAGACCTTAGGGATCGACAGGACACCGATGGTGGGGACACTGACTGACCAGTGTAGGTGATCATCCCTCCTTAACCATGTTGGCCTTTGGGAAACAGCTCCGTAGCTTGCTGGGGGTGAATATGTGACCTCAAGGGGCTGGGATTTTCCCAGGGAGGCCACAGACACAGAAGGCCACTGTGGGCATGTCTACAAAGTTTGATTCCCAATTGGAAGACTTGAAAACAATGACTGTTCAACCTCCTCATGTATTTCTTACCTATTCCGTTACATGACTCTAGGTCCACTAAACCCTAACAGATGAAGTTCTAGCCAGTCATGGCCACACCTCCCAGTGATGCTTATTTGATCTCCCAGACAAACTATAGTACCAGACAAATTATCCTAAAATGTGGAAAATTTGAGAAAGTCTCAAATTCATCACCACAAGCCGTGCTGCAATGCTGGGCCCTCTGTCTAGGATCTGCTCCTGCAATGCCATTTGCTGCAAATGCCTCCTGCCATCCACTCAGCAGCAGATCAACCTCACTGAAGTTTTAGAAACTCTAATGCCATCAGTCTCGTACTCTGACCCTGCATAAAGTCAGAGTACACGGAACCAGAGTATTAAAGGAGATGAAACCAGTCAGGTAAGAAGCATGCTGGAAAATAAACAGTATATAGGTAGAATACAGCAACAAAACTTGCATATTGAATCCAGCCTTATCTAGTCTAGAAGGTAATTTTTAAGACAACACAGGAAGTCTGAAGTGAGGCTCAGCTGTCAGGCTACACTGTTTTCCTGCCTGGATTTTTAGGAAAACTACAGTCTGCTTCTATAGGATTTCTCCTCCAGATTTTGATGGAGACTCTACAACAGAATCATGTAGGCTCTAGAATCAACTGCCTCCCTTAGAGTCCCAGCTGTACCACTTACTACTTCTGGAAACTTGGAAAGTTACTGACCTTCTCTGAGTCTTGGTTTCTGACATCTGTAAGACGGAGCATAAAAATCTTATCTTCTTCATGGCTGTCATGGGTTGAATTGTGTCCCTCCAACGTTTCTATGTTGAAGTCCTAACCCCCAACATCTCAGAATGGGACCTTATTTGGAAATAGGGTCATTGCTGAGGTGATTAGTTAAGATAAGGTCATACTGGAGGAGAGTGGGCCCCTAATCCAATATGACTAATGTCCTTATAAAAAGAACACCATGTGAAAAGAAAAAATATACACACAGAAGGAAGATAGCGTGAAGAGATACAGGGAGAGAAAGGCCATCTGCAAGCCAACAAGAGGGGCCTGAACAGACACTTCCCTCACTGCCCTCAGGAGGAACCAACCCTGCCAACACATTGATTTAGGACTTCCAGCCTCCATAACTCTGAGGTAATAAATCTTTGTCATCTGGGGCGCCTGGGTGGCTCAGTGGGTTAAAGCCTCTGCCTTCGGCTCAGGTCATGATCCCAGGGTCCTGGGATCGAGCCCCGCATAGGACTCTCTGCTTAGCGGGGAGCCTGCTTCCTCCTCTCTCTCTGCCTGCTTCTCTGTGATCTCTGTCTGTCAAATAAATAAATAAATCTTTAAAAAATAAATAAATAAATCTTTGTCATGTAAGCCACTTTGTGTGTGCCACTTTGTGTGTACTGTGTTCAGGCAGCCCTAGCAATTACATTAGTGAGGATTTGGTGAGCTACTGCAGGCAGAGCGTTGTAAATGGGTCCTTGTACTACCTGAACAGCGCACAGTCGAAACTGCCTGCTGCTCCTTGCCATCCGGGACCCCTCGGAAGTGGAGGAACCAAGGACTCACGTGGGACCTTTCAGGTACAAATCCCACATTTAGATTCCAAGAAGCTTCAGGATATTTTTCCATGTTCTCCAGTGGTTAGGCCTCCATGACCTAGCTCCGCTCCTACAATTTGTTGTGAGTTTAGTTTTACTTAAAAAAAAAAAAAAAGACTCGTGTTCAGTAAAGAACATTTTAATTTTCAGAAAGAATAAAGACATAAAAGCAAACTGCTTTAATTGCTCACTTCTCAGAGGCAGCCAATTTCGCTGTATTTATTTTCAATCTTTTTGCTGCTTTTCTTATACGCTTGGCTTTATTCTCTCCGAAGGCACAGTGCAGTGCCCTGTTTTGTAGCCAGCTTCACGTCAGAGGAATTTTCCCAGCCACTCCAACCCTTCATAAGCGCAACTTTTAGTAGGCACAGAACAGTCCTTATGCAGACGCAGATGAAACTTATTCTCGCTTCTGTCTATTGTTGTTCATTTCCTGGGTGTCTTTTAACTTCCAAACTGCTTTCTTCTTGTGCCTGCAGTTAATATCTCGAAAACTGGTTTTCTCCTCACAGCTCACCCTCTTGTCTGCATTGGCGTCTTCCCCTCTTTCCCTCGCCTCATCCCGCTGCTCCTGGTCTCAGCTCTGTGAATTAACATTTATAACATCTTCTCATTAATGCCATTTCTAGAGTCAAAATGAGGGTTTTTTTCATATTCTGCATCTTATTTGCTATCCACAAGAACCCTCTGGGATAAGCAGGAGACACAGAAGCTTAAATTCGAGAAGTGATTTGCCTAAGGTCACTTAGCCAAGAGGCGTCTTGTCCATTGTCTACATCAGACTCTATGATGGTTCTCTGAGAACCATGTTTTAAAAAGCTACAGAAAATACACGAAGGTTTAGGAAAACCATTGTTTGTGTTTATAGGCTCTACTGAGAGTTTTAAAAATAAGGGAAAACGAAGTGGCACAGAGAAGCTTTAGCAAAGACCTTAAAGGGGCAGCAAGTGCTTATACGTGGTGTTTCAAACCTCATCAGCAAGTACTATACCGGCCTTTGCATATAATTACCCCCCCCCCGTGATGCTTTGAACTGACCCCCAGCTTTCTTTAAACAAAGAAAATAGCAATTTGTTAGTGAGTGTTGGGTGTTTCTCCTGTGACCTCCAGCTATATTAAGTTCTCTCCCTGCAGAAAAATGATGCCCTTCATAAACATCCCCTTAGCCCTGTCTTTCTGGGTTAAAAACACAGCTTTGTTCAATTATGAGGTCAGATTTCCCCTTTGAACAGGTCTTACTGAGGCCAATGGGCTTCCTGAGGAATGTGAAGATAACCAAATTTCCCGAGACTTCCTCCCTTCCCAGATGGTCTTCCCAAAACTCTGAATTTTGCATTTCCTCTTGTGAAAGAGAAAATGATACATCTTAATCTATGAATGACTACAGATTGAAACTCTGCTACTTGACTTTAACTTTATCGGCTTTTCAGGATAGTGTTATTAAAGCACCAACTTATTTTAATAGCTGGAGCAATACTAGTATATTCTGATAATGATAGCGAACGCCTGTAGAGTGCTTGTCACGTGCCAGGCACTGTTCTAGGCAGTTCTATGAATTCATTTAATTCTCAAAACAACCATGTAAGGTAGACTCAGTTATTGTCCCATTTTACAGATTGGCAAACTGAGGCACAAGGTTGTTGGGCTTGCCTTAAATTAGACCTACAACAAAAGCCTGAGGAAGAATTTGAAGACACTCCAGCTTCAGTCTGTGCTCTCACTTGCCACATTGTGCTGACCTCTCAGGCACTGTGCCAATCATTTTATGTACTTTGTCTTATTTAATCTTCACATGGGATAAGGTATGCTATTACCTCTGTCTTATAGATGAGGAAAATGTGACTCGGTAGGTTCAAGCATCTTGTCCAGATCCCACATTGGTAAGCTCAGAGAGAAAGAGCCCATCTGCCTTCTTACTTCTTTGGGATATAAAGCCATTGACTGAGTGATAAGCCATAGCAGAGATTGAGCTGAATACTGATCATAGGCTCTTTCTAGAAATAAAGTGGTGTGGTCAATAAACACAGTCTAAATTAGGCTGGTCTGCCACTCTGCTGTGTGCTGCTGTATTTCTCCTTAGAAAGTAGCTTCTACCGCCACCATGCAAAGCTGAACAAGCCACCAGGAGGGGTGGGAGAAAGGGGGCTTGATGGCCATCTGCAAATAGATACGAGAGAGAGAGAGAGAGAGAGAGAGAGAGAGAGAGAGATACACGTTGGGGATGGGCTGTTATTTTCAGATTAGGTAGAAAAACAGAAGTGGTGAGACAACATACAGAGAGATTCTTTGAACTTGACCTTAGGCAGGAAATAAAGTTCAGTCTAATCACGTAATAAAAGGTATTCATCAAAGAGACCCAGCCTTCCACAGTTATTTCAATAGGCATCCTGCCCTGGTGGAAAAACAAGCTTGGTTTACAATTCATAGTAAGCTTGCATATTAGTGCCACGGGGAGCTTAATTGGGAGGTAATGAGACCACAAAAGGAAATGAGAGCCATTAACTGAGGCACAGTGAAAGCGTGGAGCGATTGGTTAAGGAAAATGGTATTTGTGGAGCTCTGGGGTGAGGGGCCAAAGGCATGATGAAGAGAACAGGAGGGAGGGGTGCATCCTAAGCTGGAAGTAGGAAAACAGGAGATTCTTAAGCACAGAGGAAAATTTTTTTAAAGCACAACTTTACAAAAGGAGGATGTGGGTTATTTTTCAGTTAGTATCAGGAGGGTTGTGGCAACAACTTGTCAGTTACAGCTGGAAACACATTCGCTCAGAAGCACAGATCTTTTGGGTCTTTTATTGCACTTGAGGGTTATTGCTGAAAATAAGCTGGATTTCTCTATGAGCTCGTCGACGTGCACTGTGACTCCATCCATCCTAACTGGACAAGCAGTCGGCTTGGAATTCAGTCCTGTAATTTCTCTTCTTTAAGATTTCCTCCCAAGCCATCCCAGTCCGTCACACTTTCCACTCCAAGGAAGCAGGAACCATTCTTAGCAAGAAAATACCCTTAAACATTTCAGAACTGACTCGTGTCCCATTCCTCCCACATGTTATTTGCCCCGTCCCAGCAGTCTGTCACAGGGAACACGGGCTGCTAGGGAGTCCGAAATGAAAGACAATGTCATACATCATTATTCAGGTGAACCCAGATCCTTGGCGCTTTTGTAAGAAACAACCAAGAGCAAAAACGGTGTTTTCCCGATTGTGTATAGGGTGCACTATAAGTCGTCCAGAATTTGATTTGAAGTCCTGGCGGGTATCTCAGCTGACCCATTACTTCCGCTCTTACGGGGTCTGGTGGGTTGCTTTGCAAATGGAACTGAATGATGACCACAGAGTGAGAAAGCGAAAATGTGATTAACGTCCCCTCAGGAATGCACTAGCCACTTAAGCTGCCAGATTTCAGATTTTGATTTTCAGAAACATGCAGTGTGTTCAGGAGCACAAGTCAGAAAGCCAAGTCTCATGGAGTCATACTGCTCGAAGGGACTGTGTGAGGTTCTTTTGTGTCTGTTCTTAACTTGGAAGGTGGCCTTCGAGGCATCCAAGGAGACAGCTTCCTGCATTTCACCAACTTCCCCCTTTCTATTGAGAAATAAGAGACGATTCTCCTTGTCCTTTCTCCTGGTTTTCATATTTTCTCCTGAATTTTGCAGTTCTTTTCTTGAGTGTATCCCACATCTTTATCTTCTTGTCGATGTTTTAAACAATCTTTCCTTAAAATTTTGCTATTGTCCTTTGTACGCACTACAAAGATCAATATTTATTAATTTATTCATTTTGGGTCCCAGCCCTGGATCCTGCAAATTTCAAAAATGGCTTCCACTCTTGACTCCTATGCAAACCGCAACTGTTTCCTATTATTCTCTTACTTTGTAGCTTGCCGTTTGGGGAGCTCCTTAGGTTCTCCATCGGGCATTTTGTCCATTTCCCAATCCAGCTTTTTTTCTGATTGTTTTATGGTCACACATCCCAGATGGTGAGATACCTAGTTGATTCATTCAGGGGTTCACAAACTCAAGATATAACTGCTAGAAACAACACTTCTCCAAGGACATTGTGTTATGCATAACATAAATCCCAATATTATTATATTTGCACGAAACAGTCGGCCTGTGAAGTGTCATCATAAAGGTAAAGTAAAATTAAAAAACAGCCTAAGGGAACATAAAGGAATATGAGAATCCTCTGTCTTTAGGTTCACTGTGAAATCCAGCTGTTTTTCCATTATATTCCAGTGGTTAATCTCCAAAAAAGAACAATCATACAGAAAGGAAACAAGAAATGAGAAAACTTCTTCCTCTCAATTGCTCGTGTGTTTCAACAATAATAACAAGAGCCACTGTTTGAGACCTTCCTACATGCTATGCACTGCACTCACCGCTTTACATACATTAACTTACTAAACAATGGTAGTAGGCTGTGGTTGTGAGCATTTCATCCTTTTTTGTAGCAATGTGATAACTGGGTTAAACAACTTGCTCATGGTGCACAGTTAACTAAGTCTTTAGGCCAGGATCAGTCCTGGGTAGGCCTGACTCCAAAATTCGTGCACTTAACCACCAGGGATAAGGGGAGACTACCATGATGTATAAAAAACCCCTAACAAGGGCCTGGCCCATAGTAAGTACTAAGTAACTATTGAAACCGAGGATTGAAAAGGCAGTTACAGCTGAGATCCAAGAGTCAGTACAATGTCAAGAGTGAATCGTAATGTAAACTCTGGGCTTTGGGTGATAAGAATGTGTCAATGTAGGTTCAGAAATGGTAGCCAATGTAGGACGCTGGTGGGGGATGTTTGTAATGGGGGAGGGTGTGCCTGTGTGGGGGCGGGAGGGTAGATGGGAAATCCCTGTACCTTCTACTCAATTTTGCTGTGGACCCCAAACAGCTCTTCTTTTGTCTTCACATGTACACACACACACACACACTCACACAAGTCTTTCAGAACACGAATCAGGGCGCCTGGGTTGCTCAGTGGGTTAAGGCCTCTGCCTTTGGCTCAGGTCACGATCTCAGGGTCCTGGGATCGAGGCCTGCATCAGGCTCTCTGCTTAGCAGGGAGCCTGCTTACCCCTCTCTCTCTGCCTGCCTCCTCTCTGCCCACTTGTGATCTCTCTCTCTGTCAAATAAATATAATCGAATAAAATCTTTTAAAAAAAAGAACCCAAATCAACTTTGCAAAGGAAATCTCAATTCTCTCTGTACTTTTGGTCTATTGAAAGAAGCCTATAACTTGTACAGATAAACTCTATTTTGTCATTTGGGCTTCTATGGAGAAAAACACTCTAATGAACCTTCACTAATCCTTATTTATAGAAATTAGACATTCCATCCTGCCACCCAGGTTTTCAAACGTTTTTTCACATGACGTGTCACCATGTTCTGTTTCCTGCTGGCCCAGATGGAAGACAGTGTGGTACAGACACAGTTCTCCAACCTGGTAAGGGTACAGTCTGGACATAGGGGCTTTGAAAGTCTCCAGTGGTTCCAATAGTTAGCAGCCACGTCACAGAAGCCCTGTTACGGGGACAGCCTGGTCACAGCTGTGCGCTGGCAAGCTGTGTGGCCTGGAGAAGTCATACCCACCTCTCTGAGGCTTTGTTCTTTTATCTGTCAGTTGAGGTAAAAATTACAGTGTAGCATTGCTGCAAGATTAAAAATATGTGTAAAATGTCAGTCAAATGCAGTTTCAAATATGAGCCATTTTTAACCGTTTTATTGAGATGTAATTTTTATACAATAAAGGTTATTTGTTTTAAACGTGTGACTTGATAAGTTTTGACAAGTGTGTATAGTCTTGTAACCACCCTCAATCAAGACATAGGTAGTCCTTGCTTGAACAATAGCGCAGAACCACAAAAACGACCATGCAAGCTGATACCCTGCAAAGTGATCTTAAATAAATAATGGGGAAAATTGTATTGTTCCATGAGCCTCAATGAATAGAGAAATTTTTTTAAAAAGTCAAACAGATATTTATTTAGTACACTTCAATTTAAAATATCAGAAACCTTGAAAGTTATTTTATTCACTTGTGAAAAGCTTACTGAGAGTAGTTTGAACAGTGCTGGCCTTCTTGTCATAGAACTTAGAACATAGGGTGAGAACTTTTCTCTCCACCTTGGCAACTGGTCATACTCCTTTAGTTTTTGTGTTTTTTTTAAAAGAATTGTTTTATTTTATTTTTTAGACACAGAAAGAAAGAGAGAGAGAGGGAAAGTACACAAGAGGGGAAGGGGCAGAGGGAGCGGAAGAGAGAGAATCTCAAGCAGACTCCCTGCTGAGCAGTGAAGTCCCACGCTGGGGGCTCCATTCCAGGACCCTAAGGTCATTATCTGAGCTGAAATCAAGAGTTGGCTGCTTAAGGGACTGACCCATCCTGGCACCCCTGGTCATACTCCTTTCTCAGTTTGGATCAGCTTCCAACATTGTATCCTTTGTGCTTTTAACATGTTGCCACTCTTGAAACATGTGAGAATGCCTTCCCTGTGAGGGGTGTTTTGTTACCAGTGTCACTTCTGAGACACCTTCACCCCTTTTATGGTAATTATTTCCTTT
Source organism: Martes martes (assembly GCF_963455335.1). Classification (NCBI taxonomy): domain Eukaryota; kingdom Metazoa; phylum Chordata; class Mammalia; order Carnivora; family Mustelidae; genus Martes; species Martes martes. Next base: position 93,530,687 of record NC_137888.1, read on the forward strand.
ATTTATGTTCACCATACTTTCTCCTTCTCTACATCCTTCCAGCTGCTTATCTAGAGTCTCTCCATTGGTGGCAGCAGAACTATTCCCACGGTCAGCTATTTCTTCTATAATCCCGTTGACATTTGTTTTGAATTCCACTTCCAGAATGATCTCTTGATTTTTTTCCAAGATGGATCCTTTTTTTTTTTTTTAAAGATTTTATTTATTTGAGAGAAAGAGAGAGAGCATGAGTGGGGAGTGAGGCAGAGGGAGAGGGACAAGCAGACCATGCTAAGCAGGGAGCTTGACATGGGGCTCAATCCCGGGACCCTGGGATTACGACATGAGCTAAAGACAGACGCTTAACTGACTGAGCCACCCAGGCACCCTGATCTCTTTTCATTTCTTTGCTGCACTTTCATCTTTGTTAGCTAGTTCCTTCTTTCGATTATATATTTTTATAAAATGTCATACAGGTGTATCACTGGGACCAAGAAGGTAGCACAAAGGTGTGCTTTGCTGTCTATGAGCAGCCTGGATAACAGGTGGGCATGACCAGTGAGCAACAGACTGAAAGTGACGTGATCGGACACTGATTCTGATGCACAACCGCCCTTTACCCGGTGATCTGTGGACTGAAGAGCTGACTGCAAAGTCTTTACGTTATGCAATAACTCATGGATAAGATATTGTGGTACCTGAAACCTGAACTCTATTGTTGGGGGACTGGAGTCATCCAGCTCACCTGTGGTAGCTGAGATCTGGGCATTTCCAAAACACGCCCACCGATGACTGCCTCCATTGAGCGTTTCCAACAGCTCAAAGAGCTCCCTGGTGCCCACCTGCAGTCAGTGTCCACGCCCAGCAACCCCCCACCCCCACCCCATGCCACCATGCCTGGCAAACACTGATCTGCTCTCTGGTGCTGTAGTTTTGCCTCTTCTAGGACTTCATATAAATGGAATCTGTTTCAAAACAACAGAATCTGTTTTCAAATGGCTTCTTTACGTAGCACGATGCTTTTGAGATTCATTTTAAGTCATTACATGTATATGATGGTTGTTTTTCCTTCTTTTCTTGTATAGCACTGTATCAATCTCTCTCAAGTGCTACATACAATGAAACAAAATAAATAGATAAGTAAATTGGCTCCCTTTGATTCTCTAACGTCCCTCCAGCCTCCCCTCTCTGTCTTCATAGTCAACCTTTCTAAAATGGTCACGCCTTTGCTTTCTCTTCTGCCACTCACTCCTCAACCTACTGCATTCTGGTTTCACCCAGACCTTTACCACTGCCTTTAAAGGGTCATGAACAACTCCTTTTCTGTATTTAAACACACTTCGCTTTTATCCTTCTTACCTTTTTAGCCACATTTGACACAACGGTGTGCTCTTCCTTTATAGTCTTCTGGTTATCTTCTCTCTCTGAGACACCCTTGCTCAGCCTCCCTTCTTGGCCTCCCTTCCTCCAGATTCCTTTAGCGTCCGTGTTCCCTACGGTATAGTCCCAGAACCTCTGTTGTCACCTCTTGTGTCCCCTCCCTGAACAATCTCAACTATCCTCTAGCTCTACTCTCATTCCCGAATTCTAGACAAATGTATGCTACTCTCTAATAAGGATTGCATTTAAATGTCCCGCAGATACATCAGAGGCATATATTCAGAAATAAACTCACCATTACAATACCCGTACTTGCAAGAAAAAAACCTTTTCCTCCACCTATATTCCCAGTTTCAGCACCAACCATTTGTCAACTAAAAACCCAGATTCCCTCCTCTTTTGTGCCCCCAACGCTGCCACATTCAATAAGCTACCAGGACTAGTCAGTGCTACCTCCCAGGACCTCAGGCATCTATACACTTCTCTCCATTCCCACTCCTGCCACCACTGGTTTTCAACACCACCATGTCTCCCCCTCCTTTTTTGCTCCATAATCTATTTTCATCACTATGTGATTTTTATAAAACACAAATCTGATCTTTTCCTTCTTTTTGAAAACTTTAGTGGGCCTCCATCCCAGGGTCTTGAGGAAGAAAAGTTCTCTGTGACTGAGACCCTATCCCATTCCTTGGCCCCAGCTAACCATCCTAAAGTTTACAGATAATCAATAAATATGTGTCAGCCACTTGGGAGAAATCATTTGATCCTTTGGGACAAAGGTCCCAAATTTAGGTCCTAAATAACAGAAACTAGGAATGTGGCTGAGTGACAGGTTCTTGGTTGTTTCTGATCAGGGTGGGTCTCCAACAGACAACTGACCTGCTGTTTGCTTTCTGCTTCAGAGCAGAAGGTCAGTCCCCCAGTCCAGAGGCAGACAAACTGCGTTCAGGCGGTGACAGAACTTCCAAGGGAAGAGAAAGACATGATGACGGGGAGAGGAGAAGAATTTGCAGGCCCTGTTCTGGAACTGTGGGGCTCCAGCAAATGGACAGAGTCTTCTTTGCTCTGTGCTTCATACCACCCAGCAGCCCTGTATCCTAAAGAACTTGATTAGAAGGCTCCCAGTGAGAACATAAGCGTAAATGATCTCAGAGTTCTTCTCATAATAATTCAGAGCATCTTTGTAATCAGTCAGCTAGGGTTTGGGTAGCACTAAGAGAGCCCATGGGGCTGACGCTACTCCCTTCCTGGTTGTCTGGATTAAGACAAGCATTAAAGATCCAAACCTGAGCTGGGACAGTGGGGCTCAGTTTATCACTGTGTACTCACGGTTCCTGCTGTTTTCTCAGAATTCCTTTCTACTCCACACGTCCTAATTCCTCTGCGCTCAGCAGAGTTACCTCTTCGTGGAAGAGGCTCAGTTACCAGCAGGATCCCCGCAGAGACAGGAAGACCGTCTTTCCAGTGCTGAGATAACCAGGAGACAGAATAAACACACAATCTGGCCTCCTGCAAATCAGGGGCACCAAAATATTGTTTTCAAAGAATGTGTTTACTGCTCCCAAAAGACATGTCAAATAGCCATTGTAGGAAAAAATGAGTAGTTCACTGCCCTTCTTAACACTTGTTTCATAGGTTCATAGTGTTTTAAACATTTTATTTTTTTATTTATTTTTTTTTTAAAAATATTTATTTATTTGACAGACAGAGATCACAAGTAGACAGAGAGGCAGGCAGAGAGAGGGGAAGGGAAGCAGGCTTCCCGCTGAGCAGAGAGCCCGATGCGGGGCTCAATCCCAGGACCCTGGGACCATGACCTGAGCCGAAGGCAGAGGCTTTAACCCACTGAGCCACCCAGGTGCCCCAGGTTCATAGTGTTTTAATTTCAAATTAAATCTGAAAGCACACCAGAGGTTTAGTCCAGCCAGTTCTGTCATATGGTGGGTGCTCAGAGACAAACTGACCTCTGACAGACCCTTGAAGGAGTCAGAGCAAGGAATGGTCATCCTGGGCAAAAGCAGTTTTCCTCTCTCAGTAACTCGTAGATGTGGCTGGAGAAGTCAAGAGGTCCTTAGAGGTCATCTATCCTTCCTCCCCCCAACCCCCCCGCCCCATTTTGAATTAAGGGCAGTGAGTGGCTGTGAGTTCAGGGGACTTGCTCAGGGTCACACAAGTTTGGCTACTGTCAAAGTCAAGAGTGAAAATCTGGTCTAACTCTAGGATAATATTTTCCTTACAATATTACACGTGGTTCAACAACAGTCCATCGTTTCCTTCCTTGCCTCTATTCCCCAAAGCAGACACATTCCATTTGGGAACTTGAAAGCTGTGTTTGAATCTCTGATGTTATCATCCTTGGCTTACAGAGTTGGGTCACTTTGTTTCCTTTTCTTTATGGGGTGTCAGGGCTTGGAGGGGGGCACTGATGACTTCACTACAGACCACGCACTGAGCCAGGGACTGAGCCAACTCCCCAGCTCCCTGATACCTCATTTTCCTTTCTGTTTCTGAGTCAACGGAGCTGGTCAGCCACCCACGCTGTAAACACCACAGAGCAGAGAAACAATGAGGCTGTTTATTTAGAAAAGACCTGTTTCCCTGCTGGGTGTCGCTACATGTCTCTTTTTATGCACTTGAACAGTCCCTTCCTGCAGCTGGTTACTATGAAAACAGGCAAAGGGATGACCATGAAATAACCCCTTTGAGGGGCTTGCTCCATATCAGCATTGAAGCGGAGGCTGTGGCAAAGGACCAAGTTAGTAGAACCATTTAGCCAGGTGCACCTTTATTAGATCATGCCACATATCAAGAAAGAAACATTCCCTCTGCCCTGGAAAGGAAACCACCATCTTTCTTTTCCTTCCTTACTTCCATCTTCCCTTTTTTTCTTTCTTTCCCTTTTTTTGTGTGATTTTTAAAATTTTAATTCTGGTACAGTTAACATACAGTGTTATATTAGTTTCGGGTGTACAATATAGTGATTCAAAAATTGTATACATTGGGGCGCCTGGGTGGCTCAGTGGGTTAAAGCCTCTGCCTTCGGCTCAGGTCATGATCTCAGGGTCCTGGGATTGAGCCCCGCATCAGGCTCTCTGCTCAGCAGGGAGCCTGCTTCCTCCTCTCTCTCTGCCTGCCTCTCTGCCTACTTGTGATCTCTGTCTGTCAAATAAATAAATAAAATCTTTAAAAAAAAATTATATACATTGCTCAGTTCTCATCACCATAAATTTACCCTTAATCCCCTTCACCTAGTTCACCCATCTCCCCTCCCCTCTGATAACCATCCATTTGTCCTCTATATTTAAGAGTCTGGTTTTTTGTTTGTCTGCCTTTTTTATTAGTTTTTTTTTTTTAACATATCATGTATTATTTGTTTCAGGGGTACAGGTTGGTGAATCATCAGTCTTACACATTTCACAGCATTCCCCATAGCACATACCCTCCCCAATGTCCATCACCCAGCCACCCTATCCTTCCCCCACACCCCCCAGCAACACTCAGTTTGTTTCCCAAGATTGAGTCTCCTACGGTTTGTCTCCCTCTCTGGTTTTGTCCCATCTCATTTTTTCCCTCCCTTCCCCCATTACCCTCTGTCTTGTTTCTCAAATTCCATGTATCAGCGAGATCATATGATTATTGTCTTTCTCTGATTGACTTATTTCACTTAACATAATACCCTCTAGTTTGCCATCTTCCTTAACAAAATCAAAGTTTCAGCATGCAAAATAGCCATGAAGGAGGGTTGAATCTACCTTCCTTTCCCCTTAGGCAATGTTTCTTAAACTGTAGCGAGCACTTCTTCGAAAGGCAGATATATATGGGTGTTGCTTCTAGATGAAGGGAGGTCTGGGGAGGGTTGGATGCCTGGGCATCTGCATTCCTAACAAGCACCCTAGGATAGTTGAGGTCCACTTCCAGGTTTCTGCTGCTGCCACGGGGTGGCTTCTGAAGGGCGCTGCTCCTCATTTGTGACTCTTACTCAAGTATCTCCCCTTCCAAACAAGGCTGAAAGATTTAAACAAGACTGTGCTAAAGGCCTTGGAATGAAAAACGAATAAATATGCACAGAGTAGTTTATGATTAAATAATCCCATTTACAAGAGATAATTTTCTCATCTTCAGTGTGGGGTCCCCTTCAAGGCTTTCCCAGCTGGACCCCAGCCTGTCCACAGGAGAAGATTTTCTTTTTACCACCCAGCTGGGCATACATTCATGCATATGTAGATGCCTTGAAGTTCAGACCCTGGAGAGGCAGGAGCTCAGGAGGAGAATAGATTTCCAGCTCTGGGCTACCAACAATCTACCTCCTGAACCCCCTCTTCTGTCTATGAAACTATCCACCTCTTTCCTTGGTAATTGATTCTAGGAAAATCTAAATCAGTCAGATTTAGAGAGGGGAGAAGACACAATGCCCTAATGCTCATGGTTTCACCTAAGCCAGTGCCACATCTGGATAAATGTCAATGTCAGAAAATAAAGACAAGAGCAAGTTTGGAAGGGGCTGATGGTTAATAGAAGGGGTCAGTCCCTCTCAACTCAATCTGGACAAATCTTCAGGATAAGATTTGGGTGATCTGAGAGGCAGCAGCTTGCAAAAATAGACCAGGTTTGATATTTCAATTTAGCCATTTGTTCATTCAATCAGTATTTTGGGGGGGGGAGCACTTACTAAATGTTAGACTCCATGCTATGCATTGCAAATACATAGAACAATTAACAAGACAGACTTGCCCCAGGAATGAACAGAATGATTTTCTTACCCATAGTTATGTGATCAGTTAATCTTTGACAAAGCAGGAAAGAACATCCAGTAGGAAAAAGGCAGTCTCTTCAACAAATGGTGTTGGGAAAACTGGACAGCCACATGCAGAAGAATGAAACGAGATCACTTTCTTAGACTGTACACAAAAGTAAATTTGAAATGGGTTAAAGACCTAAGTGTGAAAGCTGAAGCCATAAAAATCCTAGAAGAGAGCACAGGCAATAATCTCTCTGACCTCAGCTGTAACAACTCTTTTCTAGATAGTTACCCTGAGACAGGGGAAATAAAAAACAAAAATAAACTATTGGGACAATATTAAAATAGAAAGCTTTTCCATTGTGAAGGAAACAATGAACACAACTAAAAGGGAACCTACAGAATTGCAGAAGGTATGCAAATGACATACATGATAAAGGGTTAGTATCCAAAATATATAAAGGACTTATTAAACTCAACACCCCCAAAACAAACCAATTTAAAAACAGGCAGAAGACATGAATGGACATTTCTCCAAAGAAGACATCCAGATGGCCAACAAACACATGAAAAGATGCTCAACATCACTCATCACCAGGGAAATGCAAAGCAAAACTACAATGAGATCACCTCAACCATATCAGAATGGCTAAAATAAAAATCACAAGAAACAACAGGTGTTGGCAAGGATGTGGAGAAAAAGAAACCCTCCTGCACTGTTGGTGGGAATGCAAACGGTGCAGCCACTGTGGAAAAGAGTATGGAGGTTCCTCAAAAAGTTAAAAATAGAGTTACCCTGTGATCCAGGAATCACACTATTGGGTATTTACCCAAAGAATACAAAAACACTAATTGAAAGGATACATGCACCCCTGTGTTTACTACAGCATTATTTACAAAGTTCATTCGATAAATACAATGGAATGTTATTCAGCTATAAAACAAGAAAGAAATCTTGCCACTTGCAACAATATGGATGGATCTAGAGAGTATAATGCTAAGTGAAATAAGTCAGAGAAAGATAAATACCATATGATCTCACTCCTATGTTGAAATTGAGAGACAAAACAAATGAGCAAAGGGAAAAAAAGAGAGAGAGAGGCAAGCCAAGAAACAGACTTTTAACTCTAGAGAACAAACTGGTAGTTACCACAGGGGAGGTGGCAGGGTGGGGGTGGATCCGGGAAATACGTGATGGGGATTAAGGTGTGCACTTGTCGTGATGAGCGTTGAGTAATGTATGGAAGTGTTCAGTCATTATATTGTACACCTGAAACTAATATTACACCATATATTAACTAACTGGAATTTTGATAGATAGATAATACATAGATAGATAGATAGATAGATAGATGGATGATAGATAGATTGAAAGGGCCCAGAAGTGCAGGCTGGAGAGTCTGAGAGCAAGGGGACCAGGTGTGTCTGGGCAAGGTAGAATGTTGCTCACAGCTGGAGCTCCAAGTGAGAAGTGAGAGGCAGAGCTGGAGAGGTAGGCAGGGGTAAGTCGTATTTAAAATGTTGGCTTTCATCCCATGTTGCACAGAGGAAGCCACTGAAGGTGTTCAAGCAGAATAACGACCACCATCTGATTGTTTCTGGAAGGCTACCGGTGCTGTTTTGTTGAGAGCAGATTGGAGGGAATAAGATTGAGCTCGGAAGAGATGTTTTGGGACATTCACGAGAAGTCCCCCTGTGCAAAAGCCCCCGAGGAGTGCCAAAGGATGGCGTCCTATCTTTTCTTCCTCTGAGCGTTTGTTCCTGTTGTGCAGTAGAGTCCCAGGCAAGAGCAGGTGCACAGAGCAGGGAAGGGTCCTGGCTCAACCCTGTGGCAGAAACAATGACATAAATTTCCAGTCCAGTGGTCATCTCGCTTTGCACAAAGAAGATGCTCTGGATTTGCATAGAGCTGTGACCCTTTCTATGTGACACAATGGAAAGGGTAAATTTTAAAAAATAATCACGAAAAGTGAAGCCGTTCTAAAGCTATTGACTTTCTCTCCAGCTATTCAGCTTGTCTTTGATTTGTGTGACCCCCTCTGTCTTAGACATGACTTTCTGAGAGGGAACACATCAGAGCTGCCAAATCTCTCTCAGAAGTCCATCAGGTTTAAGGAAAAGGCATGAAAATCCCACAGACTAATGAAAAGGGGAGAGGTGCATATGCAAGTGTGTAAATAAAGTGGAAAATGACACAAACAGTTAAGAAAAGGCCAGATTTTTTTATATCAAATAGTGGAGTGGGGAGACTCCTTCCGAGGCAAATTTTCATTTTTCAGCCTGACACAGCTGATCAGACTGGAGGTTATAGACCCACTAACAATTGATTTAGAGAGAGAAGAGACTGCTCATTTAAAAAATAAAGCTTCCCTTCCTCCTCTACCACAAAAGTATCAAATCCTGGTATGGGAGAAATCCATTAACACTCAGCTTTATAGTGCTAACGTGGTCTGCTTAGATTTCATCTACTGGAATATTTATTTTGGATAAAATGCAAGTTCTCTGTGGTAGTCCGGGGGAATTACAATAAGATGAAGCAAACAAGGCATTTTATAGATGAACCCAACCCCCAAGTGGGTGTTCCACTTAAATTTGTTGACTCTCTTGTATCTATCCTCCCCTTTGTCTCATCTTGGGTTATCTGTACTTTGTTCTAAGGTCTCAAATCTCTCTCTTTCTTTTTTTAAAAGAGAACATGTGCAGTGTATGTGAGGGGGGTGATTGGGAGGAGGGAAGGGGCAGAGGGGGAGGGAGAGAGAGGATCTTAAGCAGGCTTGACCAGCACAGAGCCCGACCCGGAGCTTGATCTCAGAACCCTGAGATCATGACCTGAACCGAAATTAAGAATTGGACACTCGGGGTGCCTGGGTGGCTCAGTGGGTTAAAGCCTCTGCCTTCGGCTTGGGTCATGATACCAGGGTCTTGGGATCGAGCCCCGTGTTGGGCTCTCTGCTCAGCAGGGAGCCTGCTTCCCTTCCTCTCTCTCTGCCTGCCTCTTTGCCTACCTGTGATTTCTGTCTGTCAAATGAATGGGTAGAATCTTAAAAAAAAAAAAAAGAATTGGACACTTAACTGACTGAGTCACCCAAGTGACCCTGATCTGAAAGCTCTTTTTGGGCAGACATTTTTGTCCACTCAAATTATTGCAGAGACTTGAAGTGCACTGCAATCAGTCAAATCAAGACATCCACTTACCTAGAGGTGAGTGGTGAGGGTCGGGGCCCAGAGTAGTGTTCCCAGTTGCCTTATGCTTTGTGTAGCTAACTAGTATTCTCCAAGAACTTCCACACAGCCAAAGACTGACAGCGTCTAGAAGACCACAGCCCTTGGTCATTCACACCCCAGGTATTAGGGATTCCTTCTCATTGATTATAATAAGAAGGAGGTTTAGCTGCCAGGAAGCATCTGGTATTCTCCAAACCAAGGAGTACCTGGCCTTGTTCCGCTGTTTACTTTAGTTGAAGACCATGTACCATAGCCCTAATACTTTAGTCCCCATCTTTAAACCAATAGAATAAATCCCAGAGACCACAATGGAGCTCCACCGAAACTTATATCCCTAATTTTCACTCAACAAATGTTTACGGAGCATCTGTTTTGTTGCCAGAAACTGTTCTGGGGCTATCACTGAACTAAACCGGCAGGTCTCTGCTCACACAGAGCTTGCATTTTGGTGTGGGGAGGAATAGACAATAAGCAGATAGCTGCATAATGCACCAGGCAGTGAGCAGTCTATAGGTGGATAATAAAGCAGGATAAGTGGTCAAGGGCAGTCGGGAAATGTCTTTCTGAGCGAGGTTGCATTTGAACAGAAGCCAAGCAGAGTGAGGGAGAAGCTACACAATCTGGCGAAAGAGCATTCTGGAAAGAAGCACTGGCAAAGGGAGAGTCCTGAGAAGAATTTATGTAACCCCCGCCATCCAGTTGCACAGCCTGTGGGACAGATGCACTCCACAGGCCTTGAGGGCAGGCGTGCTGCTCTTCCTTTTCTTCAGTTTCCTTCCTCCTTTCCTTTCCTTCTGTCCCTCCCGGTGCAAACCTTCATTCAGTAAGAGGCTTTGCCCAGTAAGGCCTAGAATAAGCCTCTCCAACCCCTTTGCTCTGGGCTAAGCCCACTCAAGATGACAAACTTGTCCTGTTTGTGGCAGGACAAGTTTCTCTTTTCTGGAACATGGTGGCTCATGAGACCAAGGGCTAAAAGGAAGGCTTTTGCCTTGTATCTCAAGATTGGCAAGAAGCAGATACTCTGTTGGCACAGTCAGATTTATAGCTCGTCCTAGCAGGAGATCCGAGCAGGGCTTGTGTTTGTAAGGACTCTCCCAGGTCAGTTTCTGAAGAGGTGTGGAACACGTGCCCCATGAGGAGCCCTGGGTGTTACACCAGAGTTCACAGAAGAAGAGGGGCAGAACCTCCATGGGAAGGGGAAAGGCTTAAAAAGGCCAAAGGACTGTGTGTGTGTTTGTGTGTGCGTATGTGTCCATGCAAAAAAGGACAGGAAAGATGAGTTCTGCCGACCCAGTGTTTAACCACAAGGTAGCCCCCAAGAGGCTAAGGTGAAATCCGTATGTGTGTGGATGGACCTGGGGACAAGAAGAATAGCATAAAAATGCTATGTCTGCACCTCCATCAAGTTGTACCACTGCATAGTACTCTTGCACTCATCCCTTGTCCGCTCAGTATGGGTAAGGTTATCCGTTGAACCCCAGGAACTGAACTCAGAGTTTTAGAATTTTGTGTATTTGCTGGCTTGTTGACATTAATCTTCTGGTACTGACAGTGCCACCTCTTCTTCATGTGTCAAGGAGCAGAGTATGCGGATGGCACTCTCAAAACAGGACGACCCAGAGGCTCGCATCCTTGTTTTTCCAGAACAGAGCGTGCTTTGTTATTCCGTGTATCTCTCAGTTTTTATCTGCCTTTCTGAGCCTGCAGAAATCCCGTACTTCTTTTAAATGCGCTTAACACTCCCGCAGCATTTGTTAGTTAAAAATGTGACACCACTGTCCCCACTTAGCACCAGCTTAGAAAATAACTCTATTCATTTGACTGAGTGGTATGTTAATGGCTGTCAGCTGAGTTTCCTTCCACATCTTTGCTACCACGTTGTAGTGCTAGTGAATCTAACTGCGAAATCAACGTTGGTGTCTCCTCTATCAGCCTCTTAGCCATTAGCTCACACACACACACACACACACACACACACACACACACGGATCACTGTGGAGCTTCCTTGTATTATTCAAGGAGTGAGAGTTACCATGGGTTAGTTTGAGGGACACCTGTGTGCTACGTTCAGCTAGGGCCTTCCCTGCAGTGTAGAAATTGGTAACACAGAGAATTATCAGGCCGTGCTTTGAGTAATCCTTTGTTAGTCTTGGACATGGTGCATCCCTGTGTTGTCAGATTGCATGCGATAGAACCATTACACATTGGAAATCAGGATAACCCACCTAAATCTGGCAAATTTGGATGGCCCACAGTTTCTTGTATTTGTTCTCTTTCAGCGAAAGAGATATTCTTTACTTGAGAACGTCCTTATCTACGTGAGCACTGATTATTACCTGTCTTGTTTTCACTAGATTAGAGTACCTCTGTTCCAGCTGTCTTATTTCCCAATCATTTACTCACCTTGATCTCCTCTTCCCTGGGCCTCTGCATAGCACTCACTTTGCATCTTAATATTCCGTGTTCTAGACAATGGGATGCAGGCCAATTGGTCACAAAGCCAACTGGACTTTGTACCAAGAACCTCAGGGGCAGTTAGACACATAGTTAATCAACTTACTGTGGTTTGGTCGTTTGGAAGAATTCTTACACACTTGTGGGAGAGGATGTGACTGCCTCCGTAGAAGAACAATGCTCCTTCCCTGAGAAACTGCTAAGAACCTCCCCTTCACTCCCACACTGCTGCTGCCCCTACCCAATATCCACGCCAACGGAATTGCTTTGTATAATGACAGATGTTACTGATGGGAACTTATTACATACATAAACCATCTGGGAGCCTAAAAGAAGTTGAAATCTTAGACTTAGAATATGGGCCAACAATACAGATTAAGAAAACTGAAGTGGAGGAGAAACAGATCCGTTTCACTCTCACTGCCAACGAGCTCCAGTCGGTTCCACCCAGCTACCCTCTCCTGGGACCCCACCAAGCTGATTAGAGCCACATCCGGTCCAGAGGAACACCAGGTATGAAGTTCATCTGTGCCCAGGAAAGATGCCCGAAGGTTTATCCTGAATCCAATCTAAGCAACTCAGGTATACTAATAAAGTCAGAGATAGGCTAACGAACATCCCCATGTGCCCTGGACTAAGGCGGTTCCGGGATGCAGGATTTGCAGTCCCCAAACTGGGAAAGTTCTGGGCAAATCAGGATGAATTGGTGGTCATCTTTTCAGAGATCATAATTATGTAAAGAGTAAGCTTAAGAGCCGCCCTTTTATTACCAGTGCCATTACACCTGCAGGGAGATGATTTATTTGGCTATAGATGTGGAGAGTCATGGTACTCATGAGTAAAATATATATGTTCTGAGGCTTATTTAAATTAAAAAAATTTTAATGTGTCTTCTGCAAATACTTGGAACTCAATCAGTGACACTTCAAAATTAGTTTTAAGTGATAAAATTTTATGTAATTCTGACAACCATCTCTACAATAAGGGATTAAATGTTTCAATAAAAAAAAAGAATGGTCTGAAAACAAATCTCTCTGGAATTATAAATATTCTCTAAGATATTTGCCCAATTAGGAGCTCTTTGAATCTTGTTTTTACATTCCTTGCGAACTTAGGTTGCTTAGCAACAGCAAGCCAACTCTTTTCTCTCATTAGTTTCTTCTCCCACCTTTGCAAATGCAGGCTAAAGGGAAAGAAAGCTACTGCTCTGTGATGACCTCCTCCTCTCAGTTCATAAACAGAAAAATGAGGGTTGTTTAAGTGCAATAATCCCTAATGCTAATACCAAGGCTTGTATAGTCCAAAATGATCTGTTACTAGAAGCAGCTAAATTCTAATGGTTCTTTTAACTCATTAAAACTCATACAGGATTCAAAGAGTTTTGGGCACCAATCATTCTGGAAGGGCCATTACTTGATGAGCCTGGTATTTTTGTGTCCAAGAATTTTGACCCAATTATCAGCTGATAGAGAAGGAGGAAGATGAGTATTGTTGGGATCAGCTTTGTGCCATACCTTAGATTGGATGGGGCTGGCTCAGGTGAGTTGTTTTGTTTTGTTTTGTTGGTGGGAGGAAGTCAGGCAGGAGTTCAGATGGAGAGAAATCATACAGAACTCCCAGAGGAGGGCACCCAGTAGAACCTGGCCTCATGGAGCCTGGAACCACAGCCTCACCATCCCTGAGGGTCTTGGCGGAGCTTTCCCCTCTCTTTCCTCCGGTGCTCCATTTTTACAGAACTCCACTGCTCTCACCATCTGCTCTCCTTGTATAGCTTATAGAGTTTCTTTTTGCTCTCACTCTCTACCCCTTATCCTTACCTTAACCACAAATCGCAGTGTATTCAAAACTCAGAGCTGCTACTCCTACGTAACTGGTTTGCTCAGGGGCTCCTGTCTGCCTTAGGAATTCTCTCTGTGTTTCTTCCAGCTTCAGCTCTTCCTATAAACTTCCTGGTTGTCTCTAGACTTTGCAAGCCAAATGCCTAAAAATGACCTTCCCAATCTAGGCAATGACATAGGCCAATGACCAACTATGAATCAGAAACCCGGGCCCTATTAGCTGGTACCAGGGTAAAGGAGGTTTTGTGGATTAACTTGTGTGCCCTCACACAAGGTTTGAGGTTCTAACTCTCAGTACCTCAGAATGGTGACTTTATTTGGAAATAGGGGCATTGCAGATGTGATTAGTTAAGATAGAATGAGGTCAGGGGTGCCTGGGTAGCTCAGTGGGTTAAGCCCCTGCCTTCGGCTCAGGTCATGATCCCAGGGTCCTGGGATTGAGCCCCGCATCGGGCTCTCTGCTCAGCAGGGAGCCTGCTTCCCCCTCTCCCTCTGCCTGCCTCTCTGCCTACCTGTGATCTCTCTCTCTGTCAAATAAATAAATAAAGTCCTAAAAAAAAAAAAAGATAGGATGAGGTCATACCAGAGTAGGGTAAGTACTTAATCTAATATTACTGGTGTTTTTATCAGAAGGGGAAATGTGAATGCAGAATGCACAGGGAGAAAGCTTTGTGATGAGACAAAAGAAGAAGACAGTATCTACAAAGCAAGGAATGAAGTCTGGAGCAGGTTCTTCTTTCAAGGCCCTCAGACCGAACCAACCCCGGCAACAGCTTGATTTTGGACTTCCAGCCCCCAGAACTGTGAGACGATAAAGCTCTGTTGGTTTTGACCAATTTATGGTCTTTGTTATGACAGCCCTGGGAAACCAGTACAGATTCTGGTGCCTGAAAGTGGGGTGCTGCTGTAACAAGTACCTGAACATGTGGAAGTGACTTTGGAATTGGGTAATGGGTAGCGATGAGAAGAATTTTAGGGTTCATGATGGAACAATCAAGATTGCTCTGAAGAGACTATTGGTATTAATGTGGATGTTAAAGGAGATCTGGTGAGAACTCAGAAAGAAAAGAGGGGGGCTATAGAGAAAGCTTCTATTGTCTAAGAGGATACGTTATATTATCACAAACAGAATGTTGCCAGGAATGTAAATGTTAAAAGTGCCTTTTATGAAGTCTTCGCTTGGGCTGCTGTAACAAAATACCATAGACTGGGTGGCTTAAACAACAAACATTTATTTCTCACAGTTCTGTAGGCTGGAGGTCCAAGTCTAAGCTGTCAACAGATTTGGTTCCGGGTGAGGGCCTTCTATCTGACCTACGGTGGCCTTCCTGCTGTGTGCTCACATGGTGAGGGGTGAGCGCTAATCTCTCTTCCTCTTCTGATAAGGACCCTCATCCCATCAGAGTCCCCACTCTCATGACCTCATCAAAAAAAAATTTTTTTTAAGATTTTATTTATTTATTTGACAGATAGAGATCGCAAGTAGGCAGAGAGGCAGGCAGAGAGAGAGGAGGAAGGAGGCTCCCCGCTGAGCAGGGAACCCTATGTGAGGCTCGATTCCAGGACCCTGGGATCATGACCTGAGCCGAAGGCAGAGGCTTTAACCCACTGAGCCACCCAGGCGCCCCATGACCTCATCAAAATTTAATTTTATTTCCCAAGGACCCATCTTCAAATACCATCATGCTGGGGTTTAGGGCTTTAGCATAACCATTGTTGGGGGTGGCACAAACATACAGCCCATAACAGAGGTCCCAGAAAGAAATGGGGGACGTGTTATTGGAAACTGGGGGAAAGGTGATCCTCATTATAGAGTGGCAGAGGACTTGGCTGAATTGTGTACTATTGGACGGAAAGTGGAATTTATAAGTAATGAACTTAGGTATTTAACTGAGGAGATTCCCAAGCAAGGTGTTTAAAGAGCAACCTGGTTTCTCCTTTCTGCTTATAGTAAAACTCAAGAGGAAAAAAATAAATTGGAGAAGGAACTGTTAAGCTGAAAGAAACCAGCACGTGATGATTTGGAAGAATTCTCAACCTATCCAGATAGCCCATTCTGGAAACTGGACAGTTATTTGCTAAGGAGATTAAGCATGTGACTCATAGATCCAATCAACTATCTGAGCAAAAGCCAGGAATAGAGATGGGGTTATCTAGGAAAAACCTGGGGATGACCCTCTTGTCTGGTGGCTTGAACCCCCATGTATTGCATGAGAGGCCGACAAGTTTATTGAGAATTTAATATCAACAGAAACACTGTCAGGCTGGACTGAAAGGGACAGAAATAGGATGAAATGAAGTTATAATGAATGAGGATAGAGCCCAGGACGCTATGGCTGGCAGCATTGCCATAACTACCATGGGCCCAGAAGACACGAGTCTGGGGACAGGGCCATTTCCTCCTCAGCTCCAGAGTATGGGGGTTACCCAGGGCCAAAACAAATGTAGGAGAGGGCAGACCAGTCCCTGTCAGTGGGATATTTGGGCAGGAAGCTTCTCTTTGAGTTGTGGGCATGGAGAATAGCTCATACAGGATTTTAAATATTTTATATAATTTAATTCTCACAAAGACATGGACACAGTTTTATTTTCATTCTAGTAGCTTGGAGACTAAGCAATTTTCTGGAGGTCTTCATGTCTGGTAAATGGAAGAATCAGGGTTTAAATTCAGGTTTGATTTCAAGGTCTTTTCTACTCACCGGAAAGGATATTGAACCTGGCCCTTTGTAATGACGAAAAAAATTAACTAAACTCACCTGACAGAATGAAAACTAAGTATACTTTACTATTTCAGATTAGTTAAGCATGAGTGTGTGAGTGTATGTGTGTATATGCAAGTGCACGTGTGTGTATATAGAGGAATTGGTTGTACAAAGGTACAAAATCAAGTGTGTGTACGCATAAAACAATAAGTAGCACAGGCCTAATAATAACTTTCAACGTTTCAGTCCTTCTTAACTAGGAATGGCTGAAATCATTAGCTAGAAATAGCCTAGGGAAAAGTTGCTTTTTCGTTTACTGTCAATGTATAGATTCTTTCCCTTTCTGAAGGCGTTCACCACACTCACCACCTGCATTTGAAATGGCTGCTTCCTTTTAGCAAAGATTTTAGTACTGTTTTAGAGAATTCACAAATCTCTTGGCAGCAATGATCTTTAAAGTTCATTCTTTAAGTCTTCATTATATGCTAGAATTTAAGAAGATTTATTCTTCTTTAATATATTTCGCAAAATGTCAGCTGAAGTTGCTTATTATCTGGAAGAGGTCTTGTCTCTATTTAAGTGGCATGACCTCCTTCTGCCCAGTCTTCCTGAGTTTTTTCCTCTGATATGTTTGTATTGCTGTACTCGGTGGTAGGGTTCATGCTATCAACTTGTGCCTTTAGAGCTGAGACAAATTCGAGCTTATTCTTCCCATCAAGATGTGTCCCCAGCAAAACAGTGGCTAGATTTGATGCTATTTCCCTGATGCACTTCCCTGAATATCCTCCTGTGTGCAGAAAAGTAATTTTGCAGTTTATGCATTTCCTGGCCATTATTATGTAAGCTTCATTAAGATATAAATAGCCCAAAATAAAGTTCCAAGGACTCAAAATAACCATTTCAAGATCCAACCTCAAATAATCACAGAAAGTTAGTCTCTGCAATTACTGCAGCCTTGCTTTTGTTTTGTTTCATTCTGTTTTGTTAATAGAGATTAATACAGTTCCTTTTTATATTTGTCTATCTTCCAGTGCTGGATTTTTGGGCTTCTCATAGTTTTTTAAAGGTCAGTCCAAGTGTAGCATGAAGTGGCAGCCACAGTCTTATCCAGAGGTCCACAGAGATTTCTGCTGGAGGTGCTCTTATTTTAATGGTGGAGATCTGACAATTTCTTATGTAAAGCTCCATGAGAGTCTGTCTCTGAAGGGCAGAGTATATAGACTGTCTACTCCTGACACATGGTTTTGGATTTAGTAATACAAACAGCTGAGAAGCTCTCCAGTGGAGGTGGCAATGTTTGTTATCCTCACCCCCACCCCACACTCCCTGCAACCCAATACCCAATACCCTTTTTCCATACTAGGAGAGCCAGATTTTGTTCCACACCCTTTAGACCAAACTAATTATTGTGGTGCCATTTCCCTTATTATTGATTAACTCAGTGGTACGCTTACCCTAACTAAAGAAATATGTATGGGATTCTCCTGGAGGGCATGTATTTAGTAACATTCTTTCTGTTTTTTGCTTTTTTAAAGCTCTTAAAGACACATAAAAGATAAACATATCTTATTTTATGGGATGTTGCCTCTTCATGTGATGTCTGGACCTGTGGCAGCAATCTTGGAAACATGAAGGCATTTAGTACAAGGAGACTATGCCAAGGATAGCAGAGCAGGCCCCTGATGATGTCACCATAGACTCAAAAAACATTAGCAAAACATAGATATAAAAGAAGATTGCTATCTGGTATATGAGAAGAACTCACACAACTCGATAACAAGCTAACAACTTGATAAAAATGGACCAAAAAGTCTGAAGAAAAAATTCACAAAAGGAATATATAAATCACTTAATAAGCAAATGAAAAGTGCTGCATTGTGGAAAAGCAGATTAAAACCACAATGGGACACAATATCCACTAGAATGGCTACAACAAGGAAGACAGCAACAAATATTGACAAGGATGTGTCACAACCAGAATGCTCATACATTGTTGGTAGGAGAGTAACAACTCTTCTACATTGTTGGTGGAAATATAAAATTTTATAATCACTTTGAGGGAAGTTCTGGCAGGTTCTTAACAAGTTAAATGTAACTCTTTTCTATGATCAGCAATTCCACTCCTGATTATGTACATCTAGTAGGCGATACAATGACCATCTCAAAGATGTTCAGGTTTGAATACCCAGAACCTATGTTACTTATCACAGGAGAATTAAGGTTGCAGATGGAATTAAGGTTACTAATCAGCTGACATTAAAATAGAGAAATTAGTTTGGATTATCTAAATGGGTCCAAGGTAATTATAGGGTCCTTTAAGTTGAAAGAAGAGGCAAAGAAGAGAGTAAGAGGGACATGAGATTGCGGAAGGATGGTCATAGAAATGCAATGTTGCTGGCTTTGAAGATGGAGAAGGGAGGCTATGAACCAAGGCAAGTGGGTGACATCTAGAAGCTGGAAAAGGTAAGGAAACAGGGTTCCTTGCCCCCAGACCCTGGAAACTCCAGAAAGGAATATAGCTCTGCCAATGCTTTTCTGTGTATTTGGAATTTTTTTATAATAAGGTGTTTGGGAAATAATTGTAAACCTTGACTCATTAGTGGGAGGTAAAAAATAATTTAATGACTTAGGTGAGCCTTTTTTAAAAGTAAAATAGAAGAGAACACAAATAATAATTTTAATTATACATAATACATATGCATATATACATACTACATCATGATGTAAAATTATTTTTGTACAGGGGTCAGGTCAAAACTATTTGAGAAATACTACCTTAGTCTCAGAGGTTTCCCAAGATTCCACTTTTTTCTCCTCACTCTATCGCACTAATATTCTTACTCCCACACCTAATCCATGCATCATTTGCACAAACTCGAGAGTTCTTGTTCTAAAAATGCTTGCATATCCATCTATCTCTGATCCATTATCACAGTTAATGAACCACATTTTCCTAAAACAAGAGTTTCTTCCAAGGGAATTCACAAAGCTCTTTGTCAGCTGTATTTATACCTTCAAAATCCCAGGGTAGCATTTAGTAATTTTCTGCATCAGGACCCTAAATGGAAGCTTTAAAGAATTAGCAGAACTCCTACCACATGGTCTTCCTTTGTTATTCTTTTGGAAGGCATAGGCAAAATAAGTTAGCCCCTCAAGTAAGGTTACTTGGTCCTTTCCAGCTGTGCTCTTTGGAAGGTGGTCTCTATGCACAACCTGCATTTAGGGAGGGAAGAGTTATTGTGGAGTATTTACCCAAATTACTGAAGATTCTTCTGCACAAATGATATTTCTGCTCTTTCTCATTAATATGTTCAATCATTTATATCAGTATGAACTCATGGGTACTTATTTTATGCTTTGGGTTATAATCCAACACTACATTTATTTTGTAGCTCTTTTTCCAGCTTTGGCCACTGGGAGTTCTTTCAGTTGACTTCTGTGTCCATCTGACACATCTCTATTGTTGTGAGGGTTTTTTCAAGCACTTCCCAACCTTTTGGCACTAGGGAGTCATCTTGTGTATTTCCTCCTCCAGAAAAAGGAGACCTGATTTCTTAACTGGAGAACAGTATTGGAAACCAAGATCTGGGTACAACGTGTGTTCGTTACTATTGGTGTGTCATTGCTTCAAATCTCTCTTAGGTGACAGAGCACAAGGATATATGTGTGAATGTAATTCCACGTGTATAAATGACCTAGTGTATATACACATAATTATAAATATTTCTAATGTAACCATGTGAATGTCTATTAAGTCAAGCATCAGTTTATATGTTATCTCCAACTTAATTCATTTGCACAAGGATCAGTCTAGCCTCCTCCCCTTGTAACCTCCCACTCCAACAGTGAAAAACCTGGCTCTTACTCTCTGCCACCCATTTGCTTAATTATTCAATTCCAGTATATATGTTCAGTGGCTTCAGAATTCTTAACTTCTACCTCTGTGGGAAACAATGTTATCAACTAGAGTATTATGTTTATGTAGTCTATTTTGCCTTTGGTTTTTATAGACTCCACTCACTTTAAAAGATAACTCGTATCAACACTCTCTCTCCCCACTCCCTGTGATATAGGTAGATTGCTTTTTCACATTCCACATTCCATTCTAAGATTTTCTGACCTCCTAAATGATATGTTTTTTTAAATTTGCATAATTAAGGTTTGTTTGTTATGCTATTAATTGCCATTGAGTGGATGTACAATTTGTTTATCAACTCATTTATTGAAAAACACTGTCATTGTTTTTTGGAGATTATTAATAAAGCTGAACAAGCAGGTTTTTGTGTGGGTATGTTTTCAGATCAGCCGAGCAAATACTTAGTAGCATGATTATTTGATCCTATAGTAAACTATTTCTAATTTTGCAGGAAACAACCAAACTGCCTTTCAATGTCACTGCATCATTTTGCATTCTGACCGTCAATGAACGAGAGTTCCTGTTATTCTGGATCCTCACCAACAATTGATATTGTCAGTTTGGGGGATTTTAGTCATTTTAATAGTTGTATAGTGATTTCTTATTGTTATTTACTTTGAAAGTCCCTAGTGACAAATGGTGTTGAGTACTTTTTCCATATGCTTATTTGCTATCTGTGTCTTCTCTCGGATCTTTTACTGATTTTTTAATTGGATTATTTGTTTTCTTATTGTCGAGTTTGACTCCTTTGTACATTTTGGATACATCTTTTATCAGATATGTGTTTTGCAAATATTTTCTCCCAGTCTGAGGCTTGGCTTTTCATTCTCTTAACAGTCTTTTACAGAGCAGAAGTCTTTATTTTTTAAGAAAGTCCAATTTGTCATTTTTTCGTTCATTTCTATTGGTGTTCTATCTAAAAACTCATCACCATACACAAGGCTGTGCAAATTTTCATTTACTTTTTCAAGAAGTTTTCATACTCTCACATTTTAAATTTATATCTCTGATCAATTTTTATTTATTGCTTATGAAAAATGTGAGGTCTGTGTTTAAGTTCATTTTTTGCATATGGATGTTCAGTTGTTCTAGCACCATTTGTTGGAAAGACTATCCTTTCTCCATTGAATTGTTTTTATCTCTTTGTCAAGGATTAGGTGACTGTTTTTGTGTGGGTCCACTTCTGGACTCTATTCTATTCCACTGATCCATGTGTCTGTTATTTCACTAACACCATGCAAAAAAATTAAATATTTATAAATAAATATAATGAAATATATCTACAATATGTATGTTGAGAACTACCAAATATTCTGGAGAAGAACTAAATAAATGGAGAGAGATACTATCTTCACAGATCACAGAACATATTGTTATTATGTCAAGTTTTCTTAAATTGATCTATAAATCCCATGCATTCCTAATCAAAATCCCAGTACACTTTTTTTAAAAAAAGATTTTATATATATGTATGTATGCATGTATGTATTTATTTAGAGAGAGAGAGTGGGGAGAGGGGCAGAGGGAGAGGAGAAAGAAAATCCCAAGCTGACCTCATGCTAAGTTCAGAGTCCAATGCAGTTCTCCATCTCAGGACCCTGAGATCATGATCAGAGCCAAAATCAAGAGTCAGATGCTTAACCGACTGAGCCACCAGGTGCCCTGCCAATACACTTTTGTGTTGAAAGTGACATGTTCATTCTAAAATTTACATGGAAATTTCAAGGACCCAGAATATCCAAAACAATCTTGATAAATAAAATTGGAGTAATCACACTTAATGGTTTCAAAACTTAATATATAGTAATCAAGATGGTGATGTATGGGCATAAGGATAGAACTGAGAGTTCAGAAATAAACCTTTGCATTTATGAGCTATATATTTTCATTAAGGAAGCCAAGACCATTCAATAAGGAATCAATAGTCCTTTCAACAAATGGTGTTGGGACAACTGAATATCCACAGGCAAAACACTGAAATCGGATCCTTACCTCACACAAATACAAAATAAGTTAAAATGCAGTATAGACCTAAATGTAAGAGCTAAAACATAAAACTTGGAGAGTATATCTTGGAGTGAATCTTCATGACTACAGGTTAGGCAAGATATTCTATGACACCAAAGCACAAAGAACAATGAAAATAGATAAATTAGACTTCATCAAAATTAAAACTTTTTGTGTTTTAAAGGACATCACCAAGATAGTAAAAAGTCAACCCAGACAAAAATTCAAAACACTAATGATACCAAATGCTAGCAAGGATGTATAGCAACAGGAGCTCTCATTCACTGCTGATGGGAATTCAAAATGGTATAGCCACTCTGGAAGACAGTTTGGCAGTTTCTCACAAAACTAAACATACTATTATATGATCTGGCAATCTTGCTTCCTGGTATTTACTCAAAACAGCTGAAAACATGTCCACACAAAAACCTGTACATGAGTGTTTTTAGCAGCTTTACTCATAATCATCAAAACTTGGAAGAAACCAAGGTGTTTTCCAGTAGGTGAATGGATAAATAACTGTGGTATAACCACACAACAGAATATATTTTAGCTCTAAAAAGAAGTGAGCTATCAAGCTAAACATTGAGGAAACTTAATTGCATAATAGAAAGTGAAAGAAGCCAATCTGAAAAAGGCTACTCCCTGTAAGATCTCAACTATATGGCATTTAGGAAAAGGCAAAGTATAGATATAGTAAAAAATCAATGGTTGCCAGGGGGAAGGGGAAAATGAATACCTGCAGTCCAGAGTTATTTATTTTTTCATTTAAATTCAATTAATTAACATATAATGTATCACTTGTTTTAGGGGTACAGGTCTGTGATTTATCAGTCTTATAAAATACCCAGTGCTCATTACGACATGTACCCTCCCCAATGCCCATCACCCAGTTACCCCATTCCTCCATCCCCTCACCTCTAGCAACCCTCAGTTTGTTTACTAAGCTTAAGAGTCTCTATGGTTTATCTCCCTCTCTGGTTTCATCTTGCCTCATTTTTTCCTCTCTTCCCTTATGATCCTCTACCTTGTTTCTTAAATTCCACGTATCAGTGAGTTCATACGGTAATTGTCTTTCTCTGATTGACTTACTTCATTTAGATTAATACCCTCTAGTTCCATCCACATTGTTGCAAACAGCAAGATTTCATTTTTTTATGGTTGTGTAATATCCCTGTGTAATATATACACATATATAAATATATACCATCTTCTTCATCCAGTCATCTGTTGATGGACATATGGGCTCTTTCCATAGTTTGGTTATTATGGACACTGCTGCTATAAACACTGGGGGAGAAGTGCCCTCTTGGATCACTACATTTGTATCTTTGGGGTAAGTACCCAGTAGTGCAATTGCTGAGTTGTAGGGAAGGTCTATTTTCAACTTTTTGAGGAACCTCCATACTGTTTTCCAGAGTGGCTGCACCAGCTTACATTCCCACCAACAATGTAAGAGTGTCCTAAAGAAGAGCTACAGATAGTCAAAAGGGATCTGAAGTGATGCTCATCATCATTAATCGTTAGGTAATTGCAAATCAAAGTGCAATAAGATACCACTTCACATCCACTAGGATGGCTGTACTAAAAAAGGCCTACAATAACAAGTGCCTGTGAAAATGTGGAGAAATTGGAACCCTCATATCTTGCTCTGAGAATGTAAAATGGTGCAGCTATTTTGGAAAACAGCTCCTCAAATGTAAAACACAAAATTACCATATGATCTAGAAATTCTACACCTGGGTACATACCCAATACAACTTCAAGCAGATCTTCAAACAAAAATTTCTCTGCTAAAGTTCAGAAGTATTATTTAAAATAGCAAAAGATGAAAACAACCCAAATGTCCATCAACCAATAAATCCATACCACAGAAAACTATTTGACAATTAAAAGAAATGAAATATTAATGCATGCTACATGGACGAACCTTAAAAACAGTATACAAAGCGAAAGAAGCCAGACACAAAAGCCATATACTGCATGATTCCATTCACACCAAATGTCCCAAATAGGTAAATCCATAGAAACGAAAGATGGGGATTGTAAAGAACCGACTGGAGGGGAGAATGGGGAATGACTGTTAATGTGCATGGAGCTTCTTTGCACAGAGTTTGAACATGTTCTGAAACCAGACAGAGCTGAAGGTTGCACAACTCTGCATCGGCTAACTAATTCTGAATTGTACACTTTTAAGGGGTGGATCTGATGGTCTATGCATTATGTCTCAAAGATGAAACCAGACCGGGAGATAAACTGTGAGAGACTCTCAATGTCAGGAAACAAACTGAGGATTGCTGGGGGTGAGGGGAGGGGAGGGACGGGGTGGCTGGGTGATGGACACTGGGGAGGGTATGTGCTATGGTGAGTGCTGTGAATTGTGTCAGACTGACGATTCACAGACCTGTACCCCTGGGGCAAATAATACGTTATATGTTAATTTAAAAAAAAGAATAACAAACAAACAAAAAACTATTGTAAAAATAACTCTGACTGGGTTGGCAAAAACTCAATAGCTAGAGTGTGTAACAGTTTATTAAACTATCCCAGAGGTTCTAGGGGATTAAAAGCATACTTACATTTCTAAGAATCTGTATAGTCAAGTTAAATAAATGAGGTAAATGCTTGCTTTGTGTTTAAAAAATTGAATCTACAGCCCTGTCTCCTAACTTCTCCGCAAAGATTATTATTTGATTTGTTATTTGGCAAAGCTTACTACATTTTCCTTACTGAAGTGCTTCTTTAGACAGATCCTAGAGAGCTATAAGATGTACGGAAGAATTAAATTCTGTTTATTTCCTGAAATCCTATGGAAAATTCAAACAACCAGCTTTCAGGAGAGCCGTTCAAAACTTCTTTAATCTTCACTGAGTATAAAGCAATAAATGTTGCTAAATTAAGTGAAATTTTTTTTTCTCCCTAGGATCTTTCATTCAAGATCAAAATTTAATGCCTGATCAGCTGTGTCTTTATGAACTGGTCGCCTTACCAACTGCCTTTTTTAAAAGTTCCAGGTGGAATGTCTGTCCGTAGTTTGCATCTACTCAGCCCATTGTCTCACTTCTTGTTGCTAGGATACCACTTTTTTAGTGATGTCATCCAATTGGAATATTAAAAATTTATTTCTAATCGAGTTTGTATTCTATATGGCCTTAGGAAAAGAAGAAAGCATGGTCTGTGCTCATATAAAACAGCTTCCAGAATGACTTTAAATTTCTGATAAGTTTAAACTCATTTTTGATTTAAAAATTGAAAAACCTTGGGGCGCCTGGATGGCTCAGTGGGTTAAAGCCTCTGCCTCCAGCTCGGGTCATGATCCCAGAGTCCTGGGATTGAGTTCCGCATCCGGCTCTCTGCTCAGCGGGGAGCTTGCTTCCCTTCCTCTCTCTCTGCCTGCCTCTCTGCCTACTTGTGATCTCTGTCTGTCAAATAAATAAAACCTTTTAAAAAAAAATTGAAAAACCTGGGGCACCTGGATGGCTCAGTCAGTTAAGCTGCTGCGTTCGGCTCAGGTCATTATCCCGGGTCCTGGAATCAGTCCCACATCCAGCTCCCCGTTCAGTGAAAAACCTGCTTCTCCCTCTCCCTCTGCCTGCCACTCTCCCTTCTTATGTTCTCTCTCTATCAAAGAAAGAAGTAAAATCTTAAAAAAAAAAAAAAAACTGAAAAATCCGACTTCATCATTAAAATTGCAAGTCTTAGCTTTGTGTATTAGTTTGCCTACAAGTGGAAGGGGAGGTCATACCACAGAAACCTTTCCTTCCTTCTAGAATGGCTGACTCACTTTGTCTCTCAAAGATGAAATCTCTAGGATACAGAAAAAGTCCTCCTTCAGAGGAGATCCATTTTCTCCTTCTTTCTTAGAGCTCTCAGTTTCAAAACTATAAGCGAGAACAATTTATTTCCCCTGACTTCTGAAAGTGACATAGATTAGAAGGTAAAAAATTGGATATTCTTTCATTTACTTTTATTCCAGTTAATTCAGCTCAGCAATGTGCATTGAACACCCTGCATGCATGAGTTACTAACCAGTCTGGAGAGCATGAAGGTGAATACGCAACAGTCACTGTCTTTTATCTGATCATAACCTAGTAAAGACACAGACGTGAACACCATGTCCAGTGTCAGTCTACAGAAGAGCAGAGGATTGAGCCGCTCCAGGCAGCGGGGATAGTCCCAGGACCTGCTTTGGGGTCTGCAGAAACACGGGTCTGGAGCTTGCATTGGTTATCAGCCAAAGAGACGATTGAGATCTGCGGCATTGTCAGGGTACCAGAGTAGCATCAGAGTAACAGCTCAGAGTGGGTTACCACACAAGGGAAGCCAATGCATGAAGGAATTCATCAATCGGGGCTCATTTGGACATTCCTAGATGGGGCCCATGGCCTCTGTCTTGGACACTGAGTGGGGCTGGCAAAGGAAGACATGGCCCAACACTCACCCCTGGTAAGCTGGTTAATACCATGGGACAGGGCAGCTCTATCTGACAGGAGAATGGCTGGGGTTCAAGAAGGCTTTGCAAGCAGCTAAGCTGAGCCCTAAGGGAGAGGTGGGACCTCATTTAGCAGAAGTAACAAGGAGCGGGTATGCAAAAGTACAAGGAAGAAGAAAGCAAAATATGAAGGCTAGAGAATGCTGCTATCAGTAGCAATGGCTAGTAATGGTGGATCAGGAATGTGGCGTGTATGCAGCTGTAGGAAGGAGAAAGGAGATTCAAAAGGGACCTTGGTCTAGATTAAGAAGGGCCTTGAAATGCCATGATAAGTAATTTGGACTTTATTCTATATGCACAATGAGAATCCACCCAGAATTGCTGAGTAACACAATGTGGCATATGACCTTTCAGTAAAAAGCTGACTTATCAACCTAGCTCAATAATGATTAAAAACTATTTGCTTTTAACCTTGTCCTGGTTATTCTCTGTTTGCCTGCTAAGATCCATTCTTCACTGTCTCTCTCTCTCTTGCACTGTGTCCCCAGAAGCTGGCTCCACCAGGCTCCCTTGCCCTCTGCCTCCCAGTAGGGTGTGGCCAGAGGGAGGTACCAACTGGATTTTGGCAGCCAGAAGGAGGGAGTGGAGTGGTAGGGATGTGTTTGTTCAGGGACTGTGTGCCTCCATCAAGGCTTCAGCTCTTTCTGCAGCTACAGCACTCACCAAGTTCTGGTAACTGCTGCCTTCTTCTGCCCCTTCAGCTCTAAGGATGGTAATGGCTTCTTGCTGTTCCTGGTCCCTGGATGCCTCACCCTCCCTTAATGTTTCCCTTTACCTTGATGTATTAGGGGAGGGCAGATAAACCACTCCTGCGTTTCATGGTTCACTAAGAGGACACACGTTGCTCAATACACAGTCATATCCAGGGCTCAGATTTATTACAGCAAAAGGGAAAGTCAGCAAAAGTAAAAGGAACACAGGGTAAAGTCTGGAAGAAACCAGGCACAAGCTCCAAGGGTGCTCTTCCAGCAGAGTCCCACGAGATGTGCTTACTTCCTCCCACAATGAGTTGTGGCAGCAGGGGCGAAATGTTATCTACCAGCAATGCTCATTAAAAACTCAGTGCCCAAGATTTTTACTGGGAGCCATTCACATAGGCACCTCTTGTGTAGCACCTACCAAAATCCCAGACTCCTAGAAGAAAAGTAGGTATCCAGCATAAATCATATTGTTTGCATAAGTGGCTTGTGCACAGTGAGCCATTCTTATCATGGAATAATGGGAACCCTCCTCAGATCCAACCACCCAGGGGCCAGCCAAGGACCAACTTCGCAAGCCAGCCTCTTGAGGGAGGGCAGTCTACTATGCTAACTCTTCCCTGTATAGCTGCCCACATTTCTGTAAAGGATTTCTTCATTTAAGACTTTTTAATCAAACGCTTTGGAATAAGTTGTTTATTTCCCCCTGGGACCTTAACAATTAAAAAACAATATCCGTATCTATCTATATATCTGTTCATATTCCTATATAAATTGATGTGCAGTCACTTCAGCAAACTCACAACCTTTCTCTTCATTTTTTCTTCAGCATTTCCCACGTCTGAGACCCACCACGGAGCATCCAAGGCGCCCCTAGGCTGCTGAGGCACAGTCTGAACTGTGAGTCCTCCCCCCACTTTCATACTCACGTGACTGTCTCTCTCCATTTGTCCTCTAAGGATGCTCTGGGGATGGATCCTGTCCCTGACTCTCAGGCTGTTCATCACTTCCTACCACTTCACATCTCTTCTTTTGGTGCTGGGCCCTGCACCCACCAGTCAGAAGATAAGGAATCCCAATGCCCCCATCTCCTGAGTCCGAGCCTGTCCTCTTTAAGAATCTTCTGCTCTAGCACCCTTGACACTGTGACTGACTAAATGGATCTGGAATTTTCAAAGGCTCAGTAGATGCACAGTTGATTAAACTTTTAGGCATTTTGACCCCATGATGCCCTCCAATTGGGATAGTCCTCTTATGACTCATCCACTAGTCTCTGGCCTTTTCACTCCCTTCCCTCGGGTCCAAGCCCACCCCATCTTCCTTTCCTGCTATTGTATTTTGGCTATCTATCATTACCCTTAAAAACCACCTCAAATTTAGTGGCTTAAAGTACCCACATTTCATTATACCTTATGCTTCCGTAGACCATGAAATTTGGGCAGGGTTTGGCTGAACAAATCTTCTGCTCCACCCGGTGTCAGCTGGGACCCCTCACTGTATTTTGTTAGCAGCTGGGCTAGGTCAGAGGGTCCAAGACAATAGGAAGGCTGGCTCAGCGGGTCTCTTCTCTACTTGCATGTAGTCTCAGGACCTCCCCATGTGGTTTCTCTAGCAAGTTGGGCCTATCTCTTACACAATAGCCAAGGGCTCCAAGAAATCATGACAGGCACTGCCAGTCCTTGTAAAGGCCAGGCTTGGAGCTGCACAGCATCACTCCTGCCATGTTCTATTGCTCCGTGCAAGCAGAGGCCAGCCAGGTTCACGGAGAAGGGGAGCAGATGCTACCTCTCATTGGGACCAGTGTCAAAGAACTTACGGTCACCTATATGGAGGTTCCTACATATCTCACAGTCAAATGCATCCAGGTTATGACCAAAAGACTTCTTAAATGACCCTAAACTACATCTTGCTATTCTCAGTCTGAGAATCACCAGGCAGTTGGAAGTAGAACACTGATAATCATAGCAGCAGCATCAACATTGGCACACGGCTGGGGTAGTTCGGCTCTTTCGTTTCCCTTCTCTTCCTTCTATCACTGTAGATAGTAATGTCTTGGGCTAAAGAACCGTTTTCTCCTCCAGGCATTAAAGCTTGAGTCCTTCACACCAGGGGGATTATAAATCACAAACATGAGATTGGATTTTGCAACACAACTGGTGTTGAAGATCCTTTGGCAGTGACTTTTTCTCGCCTCGTCTGTTTTTTGTCAGAGGAGCATCTGTCAGGGGACTGTGGTGTCCTTCTGTGCTTATGATTTGTTTCCCTCCTGGTTCAGGCCAGGCCACCCACCCTAGGCGTGGGATGATTGTGATCTTCTTGAAGCCATTCCAGGAGCCTGTGTTCAGGCTTTGTTCCCAGGAGTATAAGGAATGAAACCACCCTATAGAAATCCTCCTGGAAAAGCCCCATGGACAGTGACCAGGAGACCCTCTTACTGAATTCTACTTTCTAGAAAAGAGTCTCTCAGGGAGGCTCCAGCATCCACATGACTTGCCACTCCAGAATGTACATGTGCTGTTTCTGAGTAAAATTGTTTAACCGAAGCACAGATGAATACCATTAGGAAACGTAGTGTTAATTGGGAGGAGGAGATTTTAAAGGACTATGAACATGTTACCGAATAATGTGCATTATTTGTACACACATTTTTAAAGTCAAAAAACACTAAAAATCATTTATAACATTAGCATGTCCAAATACCTTTCACAGCTTGATCTTGTGGGAACCTCATTTGGCCCTTTGTAAAGTGCATCTCCATCATGCAGGTGATGAAGTTCGAATGACTTACATCAATGGCTTAATGTCACCCAGGTCTTCTGTAATCAAATTATGCATAGTGACTTTGAAAGAGAGAACAGTCTACGGCCATACCACCCTGAACGCGCCCGATCTCGTCTGATCTCGGAAGCTAAGCAGGGTCGGGCCTGGTTAGTACTTGGATGGGAGAAAGAGAGAACAGATGGTTTTCTCATTTTTAATTAGAAAAAACAGAACAATAAAAAAAATTTGGGTTTCAGTGTCCTGTAAATAGGATTTTCTATCATTTCATACTGTGTCCATTTCTTCCATCCAAGTTGCAAAGCACCTTCTCATTTTATACCCCTTCACATACCAAAGGGTAGTCTGCCGGCCTTAAGATTCATACCACACTTACAAAAGACAACAGTAGCCCCAGAGATTTCCTGACTGCCATTTTATGTAGCACTACTTGAGCCAAAGAACAGCTTGAACTTCGCATGTGAGAGCTGCCCCTAACAAATGTTGGTGACTACCTGAACCGATCTGATTATTTTTCTTGAGAATTTGAATTTGAGGCAGAGGAAAAGGTGCAGAAGCAGAAAGACTGCAGGGCAAATGTCATGAAGCAGCAGAGGTCATGAGTTGATGGGAGACATGAGTAAATAACGCCGTTGAGGACTAGAAGATATTAGAAGGCAGAGGCCGTTAAAGAAGAAAACAGGAGGAGGAGGAAGAAAATAAGCATAAACCAGGACAGAAAGGAACGTTGAGTTAGCAGAAGCTAAAGGACACATACATTAGAGAGGAAGGTAGTTGCCTGGGAACTGTAGGAGGATAAATAGCAAAGAATTGAGTCCCTATAAATTCAGAGCCCCTCAGTTAGGACTGACAGCTCCAACTGCCAAGAGGACATATTACTCAGCCTCTAGAACTGCACTGGACCCCAGTGACCTTTTAGTTCATAAACCCTGTTCCCTCTGCTCCCTGAGGTCAACAACAATTCCTGGGGTCCCATGGGGGCTGATGGTCTGTTTCACTTAAGCCCAAGAGTATCTTCATGATAAATCTCCTATTATTCAAAGTGAATCCTATTTCTTGCTACTAATGAGACTAACTAATGAAAAATTACAACTGTACTCTTTATAAACCAAGTACAAGATGAGGGAAATGTTAGTGTTCTTAAAACTTTGGTTTATCTGGAGTGCGTTGGTGACACAGTTGGTTAAACGTCTGCCTTCATGACCTCAGGGTCCTGGGATTGAGTCCTGTGTCAGGCTCTCTGCTCAGCAGAGAACCTGCTTCTCCCTCTTCCTCTGCTTGCCACTCCCCACCCCCACCCTGCATGTGCTCTTTCTCTGTCAAATAAATAAAATTTAAAAAAAAAAAGGTTTATCAAATAGGTGCCATGCTATTGTGACAATACAGACTTGAGACAAAAAAACCCATACACCTTAAGGGTAATTTTTACATCGGCTCCCCAGTTATCCTGATGATACCAGTGAAAACACAATGTCACTGGATCAAGTGTGTATTCTCAGCCCAGAGCCCAAGACAGTGTTCTACATATAGAAAGTGTTCAAAAAAAAAAAAAAAAAAAAGAAAGTGGTCAACACTCATTTAACCCCTGCAGTTGATAGGAAATACTGAAGATACAATCTACCAGAAGTTATAAGCCAGGGGTGATAGCACTCCCTTATGGGGCATCTGAAAAAAAGTTGGGACACTTTTACTTGTCAGTGACTGAGATATTCTGTTGGTATTTCATGGAAAATGGTCAGGAAAGCTAAAATTGTTGCAATGCTCATGATAGTCACATACAATGAGAAATTATCCCAATAGAAACTCAAATACTGCGTTCTTTAAGAACCTTGGAACTTCTTCGCACATATGTATGTGGTTGCCAAGCTAAACACTACAACCTGTAGCCTGATCCATGGTCAAACAAAACAATAGCATATTTTAAATCACGATCATTCCAGAAAATTCATAACACGTACTAATTTAGCTGCAGACCATTCAAAGTGCTTGTGTTCTTGCCTCTGCCTTGAAGGACAATGAACTCCCTTCTAGGATCAATCTTAGGCCGGAACAATAGACAAGAAGATACGTTTGTCAGGGTAAGAAGACAGAACATATTTTGTTTAACGGTTTGTTAGCTTCATTTATTACTTGTACCTATTGAGACTCCTGGTATGTGGGCTTCCATTCTTAATGTTGCTCAGATCCCACACAAGTTAGAGGTGGCCTGCCCAGGCCCCAGTTGTCTGATCTGTGTGTAATTTAAAGAAATAAAGCACGTTGTAGGACTCGGAGAGATAATCGCTGATCTTAACTGGTATAATTAATCTACAATTTAAATCTGTTCCCTCAAGGAAAACTATGGGAAGGGTCTCTTTTCCAGATCACATTGGCCAGATGCCCTCCTCCTGGGGGACCCATCATTTGTGGAAGGTTTGCAGGTTTGGCAGGGGCTCCTTGGGAGTCAGCTATGCCTCCGCCCTTGAAGTCTCGGCTTCCCATCCCAATCTGAGAAAACTAGAATCTTTTGTTCACACAAAGATCTTATTTTTTTATGTTTTCTTATTTTTGATGTAACAGCTACATACCAAACAGACTCTAAAGCACAGGAATTGAAAGTCTGATCCCTAATCACATTAAGAAAAATTTCTCAGGTGAATAATCCAAAGCTTGCTAACATTTCTTTTAGGGGATGAGATGAGAAACACATGTTTTCCTTCCCTTAAGAGCTTGCCTGGTGACAAGAAATGTCCGTGTCATTTCAGTTTCAATCTCAGAGCAATTTTTTTTCTTTACATTTGGTTAAAGCATCAGTTTCCATTTGCTTCCTCTGATGACCTTGAAAGGAAATAAATATAACGGCATGTTTGAATTTTTTTCTGCTTTGAGCCTTAATGCACAGAATTTTTCTTCTTTAGAAGACACCTAAAATGGCCTCCTTCTCAGAAATTTAACTGTGTTAGTACAGCATAGGGAATATAGTCAATAATATTGTAATAACTTGGCATGGTGACAGATGGTAACTAGACTTATCATGGGGATCATTTCATAATATATAAAATTATTGAGGGGGCCCTGAGTGGCTCAGTTGGTTGAGCAGCCAACTCTTGATTTGGGTTTAGGTCATGATCTCAGGATCCTGGGATAGAGTCCCACATCAGGTCCCCTGCTCAGCAGGGAGTTTGAGGACACTCTCTCTCTCCCTTTGCCCCTCATGCCACTTGCTCTCTCTCTCTCTCTCTCTCTATCTCAAATAAATAAATAAATAAATCTTTAAAATAAAGCAATAAAAATCCCGAATCACTATGATGTATACCTGAAACTAATAGGATGCTATATGTCAAGTGTACTTTTTAAAAAAGTGTAGCTTCCACACACGGAATCATCTTTTTCTTTCCACCTTTTTTTTTTTAAACAACGTGCTGTTATGACAATCATCCACTTGATTTCAAACAGGCTTTGCAGCACAAATGTGACTATTTCCTAAGGATGCTGGCTTGTCCTCTCAGCTGAAAATGTGTGATGTCTATGTGATCTCTAGCTCCAAGTCAGAGCACTAGATTAGGAGTCAAGAAATGGCTCAGATGCCATTCAGGTGAGGACCTCTCTGGATTGCAGCTTCTTCTCCAGAACAAGACACTTACTGAAGTCACTTCCAACCCAGGAGGTCTATAATTCCTCAGTTTAATCTCTTCATCCTGGAGGAAATCTCTGAAAAGTTCCAGAGAGACTCGGTCCAGTACTTCTACCAGGGAAGCAGCTGATTTTCCTCCTATTATTCTCCAAGAGAAAAGTAAAGGCAGAATGAAATGCACAAAGAACAAGATTCATTTCACCATAAAGGCTCTTAGAAGTAGCAATTTCTTAATGATATCAAGTTCTTATACAATGTGCCTGATGTGTCAGAAACTGGTCTACAACTTTCAAATGTATTAACTCATTTAATCCTCCCTGCAACCCTCTAAGATGGGCAATAATACTACATCACCAGTTTACAGATAAGGAAACTGATGTGACCAATGCTAAGTGACTTATCCAAGGTCATTGAACTGTCAGTGGTGCATTGGGATTTGATCGAGAGACACAATTCCAGAGTCCAGATACTTACCGACCACAGTCAACATTTCCATCTATAAATAAGCAGATTGGTATAGTGGGAAATGTCCGGAATTTGGTGTCTAACTATGTTAAAAGCCCGACTCTACCACCTCATGGACTTACCTAATCCCTCACAGCATCAGCTATCTATCAGCAACACATACCCTCAAAGGCCAGTAGTAAAGTTTTAACCAGATAATGCATGAAAAAGTATTCTGTAAACTTGAAAGCGTTAAATGAACAGTAAAAAGGAATCTATCTTTGGTAGATAATAGCTAAAAGCAGCACTTTCATTAACCAAACTTGAAGTCATAAGCTGAAAGATACAGTTCTAACTTTAAAAATAAACGCTTCAATTTCCTTTTGGGGAGATGGTGTCTGGGGGCAAAAATATGAGGGCCATGGGCAGAGAAAAAGTATGACATTTTAGGGGGAGAGAATCTTCCCAGGGGCCTAAAATAATAGTACTTTGCCTGAGCCAAAATAAGAGGAGGACAAAATGGTTTCTGAGTCACTTCCTTCAACTCATGTCAGTGCCAGCAAATACTGGGAGGATTTGGGCAGGACCTAGAGACCAACTGTCTGAAACAGGAGCCAGAGACGTCGAAGCGACAAAGCACAGGTTGGGCTCAGCTTCCTCGGTGGTCTGAACGCAGACCACAAGGTGGCTTGTTAAAGGGTCCAGAGGCCCACCAGCGGGCAGTCCCCCACCTTCTCTTCTCTTCCCCCATTCTTCTTTCCCAAGGGTCCCAAGGATTCAACCCGCACTCATCTCCTTTTCAGTTTTCCTGGTCTATCTCCTACTCCATACTTTGGGTTTCCTCTTCCATTAAGACATGATCTGACAGAAGGCACAGTGTTCCCAACCTCCCTTTCCTTATTGGCTACCCAAATAAACATTTAGGTCTCTTTTATGTGGAGGATTTCAACACTACCCAATTAGGTGAAGCAGCCAGTGGGTAACCAAAGGATCTTAGATGCTCATGTGACACCTACACGGGTCTTCCCTGCTTCCCAAATGGCCAGAGAACCTCCTCAGAGAGCATCACTCCTGGAAGACAGTGTGAGCTAGATTGGATCTAGCCGGCTCTATAGATTCTGGTCTTTATTGGCACCTGGATGGCTCAGTGTGGTAAGTGTCTGCCTTCAGCTAAAGTCATGATCCCAGGTCCTAGGATCAAGGCCCGCATCAGGTTCCCCACTCAGCAGAGAGTCAGCTTCTCCCTCTCCCTTTCCTTCTGCTGTTCTCCTGCTTGTGCTCTCTCTCTCTTACTTTCTCGCCTTGTGTGTGTGTCAAATAAATAACTAAAGTAAATAAAATTTAAAAAAATTTTAAAAAATGGGGCACCTGGGTGGCTCAGTGGGTTAAGCCTCTGCCTTCGGCTCAGGTCATGATCTCAGGGTCCTGGGATCGAGTCCCGCATCGGGCTCTCTGCTTGGCAGGGAGCCTGTTTCCTCCCCTCTCTCTGCTTGCCTCTCTGCCTACTTGTGATCTCTCTCTGTCAAATAAATAAATAAAATCTTTAAAAAAAATTTTTTTTAAAGATTCTGGTCCTTATGAGCTGCTTCCTAGTTTTGGTTCTAAGGGTCACTTGACCCATGTCCCAGTGTCAACCCTTCACCCTCTCTTCAAGTCAATGGCTCTAGTGTCTCTCCATGAGGAAAGTTCTTTCCCCCTTGGCCTCCAGGGAGACATTCTCTGGTTTCAGGTAAGTTGCCTCACACAGCAGACATTTTCTTCACCTTCCCACAAACTCCCTTTGTCTCAGGCTCCCGCCCCTTCCTCACCCCTGCCTCCCCCCCCACCCCCAATACAGGGCTCCTTCCTATGTGTTTTCTCTGTAACCAGCCACTGGGGAAGAACAGTTATATCTTACGTGGTCTAGAGTGGCTCATTTTTTTCAACTGGAAATTTTTCTCTTCTTTTGTTTAAACTTTTCCAAATTATGGAAGTAACACATATTCACTTTTCTAAGTCAAACAATGCAGAGAAAGTCCATAGTCTTCTCATCTTCTGACCAATCCCATTCCACTAGCTTTACTAATGGTATCAGTTTGTTTCCCGGTTTCTCCTCCAGTCCTTCAAAATTGGATCCTATTATTTGCATTGATAGTTGCTCTTAATCTTTTTAGAGTCACAGGACTCTCTGATAAAAGCTATGGACACTCTTCCTAACGCCTACATATGTGCACACACACAGATAATTTTGCATTTGATTTCAAGGGATTCATAAACCCTAATGTAAGAACTCCTATTTTTGTGAGCTTGTGCCTCAGGATCAACATTTCCTGCACACCTGTACTCTCAAGGGCTAGTCCCATAATCCCTGATATTTACTCTCCTACCTCCAAGAGTGGCCACACAAATGCCTCTTTGACTTGTCTCTCCCACAAGAAGCCCTCCGTCTGGAACCTCTCACTAGAGTCCAACTTCCTGTCTGTGGAAGTTCTGTAATCTGCCGTTCATTTTAAGAACTGACAAGGAAGGGGCGCCCTGGCTCAGTGGGTTAAGCCTCTGCCTTCAGCTCAGGTCATGATCTCAGGGTCCTGGGATAGAGCCCCGCATCGGACTCTCTGCTCAGCTGGAAGCCTGCTTCCTCCTCTCTCTCTGCCTGCTTCTCTGCCTGCTTGTGATTTCTCTCTCTGTCAAATAAATAAATAAAATCTTAAAAAAAAAAAAAAGAATTGACAAGGTAGTAGAACTGGATCAGGTGCTAAACTAGTTGTTCTAGTGCTGAACTCCTGGCTTCTTGGTAATGAAGGTCTCCACCCATCCTTCCCCTACCAACCTTTAACCTCCCCAAATCATCCTGCTTCCTTCCAGTGTAAAACCCCTCACATCTAAAAAAAACCTGGACTCACAGAAATGAGAGCAGATTGGTGGTTGTGAGGGGGAAGGAATAGGTGAAGACGGTCAAAGCATGCTAGCCTTTGAGTCAGGACACCTGCATTCAAGTTTGGGGTCTGCTGTTTGTCAGCTGTGTGGCTTCAGGCAAGTCATTTAACTTGTCCAATCTTTATTTTTCAGATAACAAGTTGGAAATTCTAGGGGTGCTTAGGTTGCTCCATCAGTTAAATGTCCAACTCTTGGTTTCAGCTCAGGTCATGATCTCAGGGTTGTGGGATCAAGCCCTTCCTCTGCTCCAGGCTCAGTGTGGAGTCTGCTTGGGGATTCTCTTCCTCTGCCCTTTCCCCCAACTCTCTCTCTCAAATAAATACATCTTTAAAAAAAGAAAAGAAATTCTAATAACCTACCTTAGTAGAGCTGCTGCGAAACACCAAGAAAATGTGTGTTTGGAGGAGCCTCGTAGTACTGGGAAATATTGGAGAAACTATTAACTATTAAACCGTGTTTTCTACAATTACCTATTAAAATAATGCCAACGAATATGCATTTCTGAAAGAGAATAGCCTCATAACTTCAGAATAATGAATGATAAATAATCAGGTTTCTTTGCCAAGAACCCTTTAAAAGCCAAGATGTCTTATATAGAGTGGAGGTTAGGTGACATCTCCTAGAGTGAGGAAGCTGACTAGCTGTCCCTAGAACTGGAGAATCTTCCCTCAGACACTGAGGAGAGAATAAATCGACAGAAACCTTTCAATATTTTCCTTCCAAGCCAAAGGTGCAGGGTACTGACAAAACCCAGAGGAAGTCAAGGATACATCTCAAATGGCATTTACTCCCATTTCTGTTCCTTTCTGGCACCACACTCCTGGGATTAATATGGCTTTTTAACAACATCCTCCAAGGAGCAACTGTGAGAGAGGCTCTATGTAGGAAGCACATGACACAAGCTTTCAGTCTTTTTTTAATTTATTTTTTTTAAGATTTTGTTTATTTACTTGAGAGTGTGAGAGAGAACATGAGAGGGGAGAGGGTCAGAGGGAGAAGCAGACTCCCTGCTGAGCAGGGAGCCCAATGCAGAACTCGATCTCGGGACTCCGGGATCATGACCCGAGCCGAAGGCAGTCGTTTAACCAGCTGAGCCACCCAGGCGCCCCGAGCTTTCAGTCTTAATACAGTTAAAACCCAAACGGTTTGCAGCTGGAGGAAAGCTCTGCTGACTTGCCAAGAATCACTGGGACAGTGTGCTCCAAACAGTATCATTTAAGTAATAAACTCACAGCAGCGAGATTAGCCTTTGCTAGTTTCTTCCCTGAGGAACAGATATCGATTGTGATTTAAAAATTTCAGGAATAAAAGCCTTTGGCTGGGCAGCAAGTCCTCCCTCTGGGGAAACCAAAGGCAATGGCCAATGGCCAATTTGGCTCTGAGACTGGATTTGAACCACCTCTGAGGTGCATAAATACTGAACAAAATATGCAGAAGCCTATGATCACCTTGGCCTCCGGCAGATATCACATAAACACTTGAGTTGCTTTTAGGTTAAGGAGACAGAATGGGAAGGAGAGGCAACTTGACTGAAATGCTGAGCTGTTTTCCTGGGTTTCTGGGAGGGATGAAGGGTGCTGTGAGCTGCAGACCAGTAGAATAATCATTCTCAAACTCATTCCATCTCGAAAATGGGCACATTTCGAGTTTGGAATACCAGCCTAACTCCACAAAGAAGTCCTCCAAAGAATATTAAGGAAGAGACATCCTTGGAGTGGACTAATTTTCCTATAGTCAGAATCAAAAGCCTTAGAAGCATAGTCTGAGTGTCCTCAGCCTACTTGACTTGGGAAATTCACTGGGGCTCCTCCGTTGTGATGTTGGACTCTGGCTATATTCCTTCAAGGAAACCGTTGTTATTTCTGTCACTTTAGACACAATCCTTCATTGTTTCTCATATCTGTGTCCTGTTGTAAAGGACTCATCCAAGCCAATGACATCCCCCTTCAGATAATCCTGCAAAGCAAGGCATCTGCTTCTTCCCTCCTAATGTCCTAATGGTGCTTCTCCATCTTCCAACAACTATTTCCTTTCCAATCACATACACACATAGATAGATAGATAGATAGATAGATAGATGATAGATGATAGATAGATAGATACTCCAAAGGAGAGTCATATTGTCTTGGTGGAGTGGTGGTGGAATTTGTTGTAACTACACTCCCAAATTATAAATCTTAGCAAGAGAACAATATTAAATCAGAATGTGTCTATAATAAGTTACCAAGTTGAGGGGGGAAGAAGGGTCTGCTTTCAACCTAGTGTGAAAAAAAATAGAAGCAGTATGCATAGATCACTAGCCTTCTTTTAAGTGTGGTGTTTTGGGGAATCCTATAGCCAGAGTGCCTGGTTATGTGTTAAACCCTGGTTATGTGATGTATCAATTGTGTGACATTGGGAAGTTATTTAGCTTCTCTGTGCCTCAATTTCCATCTATAAATATAAATAAAATTAAGTACAAATATTAATCCATAGAGTTGTTTTGAGGGTTAAATAAAATAATACATGTAAAGCACTTAGAATAGTGCCTAGGATATACTAAGCACTGTACATATCGACTATTATTCAGGTGAACTTGGCATAGGAGGTTGTTTTGTTTCAACATGGATAATTAAAAGGGACTTAAAGGTAGAATAAGAGATATATGAATGTGAAATATACTAAGGGCTTAGCAGCATCTGGCACATGGGAAGAGAACAAAGAATTATTACTGTCACGGCATAGCCACAAGCTCAGCTCGCTGGAAGACAGTGCTAAAAAGCTCTGTCTCTTATGGGTACCACTGCTGGACTTCAAGGAGGTCCAAATGACAGGGAGTGAGAGGTGCCACATTCTGTCACGATCGCAGAAAAACCACCTTTGCCAATGGTAGGATAACAACAGTGTCCTAGTTTGTGAAGGTCAGCATATTCTCTGGACATAAGGCTCTTAAAATGACAATGGCATAATGCCTCTCTCTCCAACACACACCTTCTGCCCTTCCCTCCACAACTCCCTCCAACGTACTCAAGTTCTTTCATTGGAAAGAATGTGATGAAAATATCAGGGAATCATCAGATTGTGAGCCATATAATCTCAAAAGGTACTTAAAGGTAACCTCATTCAACCCCACTTATTTGAATAAAGGTGAGAATGAGGACAATGACCCATGGGGTGGTATTGTTGACAGAAGAGCTGCCCCAGGTCCCACAGCCAGCCAGTGGCAGAGCCAGACTTAGATGCAGACTTCCTGAGTCTAACTCCTCCTTGTGACTTGCCTCCCCTTCTCACACTCTTCACCACCCAACTCAGAATCTTAAACTCTATAGTAAATCCAGAGTCTCTTCGTGTCTCCGGAAGGTACCCTTCCCCAAGATGCCACACCCTCGCAGACTTCTAAATCCTTGTTGGCTGCTGCCACCTAGGGAATTAAAGTGAGTTCTCTTCCTTGGGCTGTTGCCTTGGGACCGAAGCCATGCACAAGCATCCTGTTCAGTGCCTATCTCCTTAACAAATCCTTCTTCATGCTCAGCTCACCAATTAGCAGAACTAGTCCTATCCTAGATATTCAGGTAATACCCATCTGACCCCAGGTAATACACATCTTTTTGTTTGTTCTTTGAAATACTGTTAGGGAGGTTTAAAATATTACTCCAGGAGTGTTAACTGGTCGCTGAGATCAAGTTTGATGTCTGATTTTTTTCAAGGTTTTGGGAAGAAGAGACTCATCTACTTCATTCCCAACATTGCAGAAAGAAGAATACCAGACCAATTGACTCAGATTCAGTGGGTCAAGACGGATCAACTCAAGTTCAATGACAGTCATACTTCCATGTCGCCTTGATCATTCCTCACATCAGTGTTTTATAGCCAGATGCTAGTAGCTGACAACAAATAACCATCCACTCCCTCAATCTCAATTACTTGAAAGCATTCATTGAACCAGAAACACCCATAAACTAGGTTCCTAGGGATGAGCCCACTGACTGGTTATAGAAATGATGAAAAGGGCTTCCGACAAACAGTAACAGTCCAGGTTGGCTTCCCATGCAGTTAAAACCAGACTCCAGGAATTTCCAATACAGGAACAAGATAAATGAAAATAATGATGGTCGATGATTTTTCTAAGCAGGGAGAGTTGGAAAGCCTCCTATTTTAGCAGGTAAACATTTTTGCCAGCTGCATCAATATACTGTGCCACATAAAGATATAATTGGTCGCCTTTTTGCTATTATTTTAGGTTTTTAAAGGATCTTTTGAATAATCCTATAGCCCTGAGTTTTTCTCCATAGACTTAATACTTCTGTGATGAAAAGGATAGATAGCACTGTGGTTTAAATACTAGGGCCTATAGACAGTTACACTACAGTTCAAATCCCAGCTCAATCACTTGCATGTTGCATGGCTTTGGGCAAGCTTCCTAACACCCCTATGCATCAGGTACCTCTGCTCTGCAATGGTGACCATGGTACCAATGTCCGTTGAGAGCTGCTCTGACGGTTGAGGGTGAGGAAAGCTTGGTGCTCAGCACATTGCTTGGTCTGTAGTAAGTGATCAGTAAAAGTCAACTGTTATCACCATTTGCAGAGTCATTGCCAATATGTATAAGTTAGAGAATAAGGAAGGCATCAGAGACTAGCAAATGGAGAAGCTAGAGAAAAAGGAAGATTTCAGGTAGTTCCGGAAAAGTAGATGAAAGCACTGAAGCCAGGGCACCTGGGCGGCTCAGTTGGTTAAGAGTCTGCCTTCAGCTCAGATAATGACCCCAGGGATTGAGTTTGACATCGGGTTCCCAGATCAGGGGGAGCCTGCTTCTCCCTCTGCTGCTGTCTGCTGTTCCCCCTGCTTGTGCTCTCTTGCTCTATCTCTCTGTCAAATAAATAAATATAATCTTTAAAACAAACAAGCAAACAAACAAACAAAAACAATCATTGAAGCCAGGACTGAAAAATATGCTAGTTTTTAACTCAGAATGTCTAAGTTCAAATGGCAGATCTGTATGACTGTTAGAAGGTACGTCGCTTCTCTGGTTTTTGGTTTCCTCCTGTATAAAATGGAAATAGTACTAGAAAGTCTGCAAATCAGACTGAAGATTAAGTGATGTAATGACACTGACAGGATCAAGCCTGATACTTGACCCACAGGG
Organism: Martes martes; assembly: GCF_963455335.1. NCBI lineage: Eukaryota > Metazoa > Chordata > Mammalia > Carnivora > Mustelidae > Martes > Martes martes. The sequence continues at coordinate 93,572,992 of NC_137888.1, forward strand.
AGCAAACTTTCCTTCCCTTGCCCTACAACTCTCAGGGCCATTGCCCTTCAGCCTACCCCTTTGTGTAACTATCACCTCCTGCAGGTGAGGTGAGGAGGGCAAGCCCTCATCGAGAATGCTCCAAGAAAATCTGGCTTTATGCTTTCAATCTTTTTATCCCATAATCCCAAATATAAAGAAGGAGGCCCTTGAAGGTTTTCTCTTCAGTATTTTGAGAGAAGAAAGCAAGTTACCATGTCTGGGAGACTTGAGGAGGCAGGCCTAAGAACATGAGGAGTACCAGTCAATTCTGGTACTGACCATGAGCCACAAATTTGTGAGCCAGGAAAGGTTAGGGGATGGTGGGTTGGGGGGCGGGGGGCGAGGAGTAGGACCTGGGGTTACCTGTGATCAGTGTCTCTGGCTGGATGACTCATCTCCTCCTAGCATTTGGTAGCATAAGTTGATATACTACTATTTATTTAAAGGCTCTCTGAAATACAGGCACTATTTTCACTGCAGGTGTATTTTGAAAAGACTCAGCTTAAATACAACATTTTTTTTTTCAAACAGAGACAATATTTAGACAGTGTGTTGTGTTAATGTATTTAAGTCAGTGAACGTGGCTAATAATGTGTGTGCGTGTGTGTGTGCATAGGTGCATAGTATTCTCCTGCATGATGCACAACAGGCTCACACAAATAAGTTAGTTATCTTAAAATGAACTGTTATTTGTTTGGGACATCACACTCCAGAACTCTTCAGGAGCTAGTATATAGGGACTGCTAGGTTTATAAAGGTCAAGGCCAAGTCAATATACACTATATTATTCCTTAAGTAATTCAGTATTTGATATCCCTCCCCCAAAAACCACAACAGCTTCTGAGCCCCACTCCCAATACCACCCTGAATGCTCCACCCTAAAGCCATATTCCCAGCACATTGGGTCCTTCCCTTATTCCTCAGAGGAGAGGGAGGCCGTGCTCGCCCCCTCGTGGCTGAAGGGTAGTTAGTGCACTCCCAGGCCCTTTCTTCTTTGTTGATTGACAGTTTTACCAGACCGGCTGTGGCCAACCTCAAGTGTCAAATTCAAGGACATTTTTGAGCTGCAGGGTGGACATTTAGTCATATCTAGTCAAGAACTTAAAAGTCTTTGGGTCTCTGTAGCATCCATTTTTCTCTGTCTGGTGTATCTTCTTTATAATGTCCCTTTTCCACACAGCTTTTTTTTTTTTTTTTAAGATTTTATTTATTTATATGACAGACAGAGATCACAAGTAGTCAGAGAGGCAGGCAGGGAGAGAGAGGAGGAAGCAGGCTCTCTGCGGAGCAGAGAGCCCGACGTGGGGCTTGATCCCAGGACCCTGGGATCATGACCTGAGCCGAAGGCAGAGGCTTTAACCCACTGAGCCACCCAGGCACCACACAGCTGTTTTTTTGAGAAGGGTAATAGCCTCCTTATCTTGCAACAACCCCCATCCCATATTTTCCCACTCCAAAGACCTATCCCCTCTGCCAAGGTTCTGCTCCAATCTAACCTGTAGCTACAATCAAGGAAATGGTGCAACACAAATGGGAGAATTTGAACTCAAGGAAAACCCTGTGTTTAAGTTTTAGTCCAGTTGCCAAAGCTCATTCCCATCTCTTAATTCAGATTTCCCAGAAATTCATCTTATGGATACTTTTATGGGTCTTAATGTACAACTTCACCACCCCCCAAGAAAATAGCTCCACCACCACTCACCCAGAATATTTGTGAAATTGGCTTGCTTAAGATCTAGTCAAGAGAAAGGCCACACGGGAATTACCATGGGATGCAGATGTCTGTGTCCAGGGCCCTCACGATTCTAACAGCTATGGAGTCAGTCCCTAGAGTAGCTCCTGAGCCCAGAGACTGAAATGTCTTCATAAATCACTATTCTCACCTCCTAGCACAGCCCCAATACAAGTTATAGACCGAATTGTGCCCCCTCACCAAATCCCATGTTGAAGCCCTAACACCCAATGTGACTGTATTTGAGATAGAGCCTTTGAGCAGATCATTAAGATCAAATAAGGCAATGAGGATAGGACCCTAATCCCATAGGACTAGTGTCCCCATAAGAACGGATACCGGAGATCTTTCTCTCACTTCATGAACATAGAGGAAGAGTCATGTGAAGGCAGCTTTCTACAAGCCACACAGAGAGGCCTCACTAGAACACAACCTTGCTGGCACCTTAATCTTTGACTTCAAACCTCCAGAGCTATAAGAAAATAAATTTCTGTTGTTGAAGCTGCCCAGTCTGTGGCATTTTGTTATGGCAGCCTGTGCACAAAGGAGTACATAAAGGAAAGCTCTTGGGGCGCCTGGCCAGCTCAGTTGGTTAAGCGTCTGACTTGATTTTGGCTCAAGTCATGATCTCATAGTCTTGAGATCAAGCCCCATGGTGGGCTCTGCACAGAGTGTGGCACCTGCTTAAGACTCTCTCTCTCCCTCTTCCTCTGCCCCACCCCCAAAATAAATTAATTTTAAAATTTTTTTTTAAAAGAAAAGGAAAGCTCTTTAATGAAACTCTTAAAACTAGACCACAGTGCAGTTCTAATTTCCAAAGAAGGAGCTAGGATGGAAATTAATCTGTACTGAGAACCGATGTAAATGGTGGCTCTGTACCAGCTGCTTCTCAAAGAAATTCACCCACTGCACTCCCATCACATAAGGCCTCCACGGAGACATGTGTGCATCCATCCAAACACCCCCAGGGTGAAGCCGTTACCCCGTGTTGTTTTCCTCCCACTGGAACTGTCCTAGCTGTTGGCTGTCAGTGATTTCATGGGTAGGAGAGCTTGAAATCAACTTTTCACTAGGTGAGATGAAATTAGGTAGCACAAAGCTCTCTGCCGCCCCCCTCAAACTGTGTGGTTCCTTGACATTCCCGTAAGTGTCCGAAAGCACCCAGGAGGGAATGCTGCATTTCTCACCCAGCATTGGGTTTTGTGGCCTTTGTTCCTTTTTGATAACAAAATTTAGTGAGAAAACTGGGCTTTCCGTGAGGAATGAGCCAAAACCCTTCTCAATATAAGGTTCTCACCATGAACCTTATCTTTCCTTGAATAACAGACATCAGGCCACCTGCAAAAACATATCCACAGTTACTAATGACTTTTTAGAAAATAAATATTCACGGGGCGCCTGGGTGGCTCAGTGGGTTAAAGCCTCTGCCTTCGGCTCAGGTCATGATCCCAGGGTCCTGGGATCGAGCCCCACATCGGGCTCTCTGCTCGGCGGGAAGCCTGCTTCCCCCTCTCTCTCTGTCTGCCTCTCTGCCTACTTGTGATCTCTGTCTGTCAAGTAAATAAATAAAATCTTAAAAAAAAAAAAGAAAAAAGAAAATAAATATTCACTACGGCTTTTTTTTTTTAAGATTTTATTTATTTACTTGACAGACAGAGATCACAAGTAGGCAGAGAGGCAGACAGAGAGAGAGGGGGAAGCAGGCTTCCCGCCGAGCAGAGAGCCCGATGTGGGGCTCGATCCCAGGACCCTGGGATCATGACCTGAGCCGAAGGCAGAGGCTTTAACCCACTGAGCCACCCAGGCGCCCCTCACTACGGCTTTTTAAGGGAGCAAAGGCTATTGCCTCTGAACTTCAAGTGGCCATCGAGAATCTTCTCACCTTTGATCATGGAAAGCATACATGTGGGTAAGACCGAGAGCCGGGCAGCTCTGCCTCCCAGGCAGGGCTCTTCCAGAGCTGCCCGCCTTGGATCCTGAGTGTCAGTCCCCAATTGCAAAATGTGAGGCCTTGAGCAAGTTCTGTCACCTCTGCATGTCTCCGTTCGCTCATCCCAAATTCGGTGATGATAATATCATAACATAGAGGGGAGTCAGTGAGCTGACACACACAAAGCCCTCTCGAGAGTGCCTAGCAAAGAATAAGTGTTCAGTAAATGTTCCGTCCGTAGTAGCTGTCCTTCCATCAGGAAAAGAATAAAGGGGAAAGTGATTGTTAAAAAAGCGTAACCTGCTCTATAAAATAATCCTTGCAAGATTTCTTCCTGCAGCTCATTTTGTTGGCTTCTTGTCGAGACCTACATAAATATATATGGAAAGCACATGTAAAGATCTCTTTAAGATCTCCACTTCCCCTCCCCCCCCCCATGTTTCCTTAGGAGACTCCTTCCTTCCCCCATTCAGTTGGAGGCTTTTATCCAGCCAGATTAGGGTGAAACTGGCGAAAAGGGGAAGGGATGCCTTTAGGGACTAAAGTCAAAGTTTGGTTTGTAAATCCTAGACCAGGAAGTAAGCCTGTGAATAAACAGTAGATTCGGAATGCGGCAGGTGATGCACAAGACAGTCCGCCTGCTTCAGGGGAGCAAAAGTTTCTCTGGGTAGAAACACAAAGAATTGCCCTGAAAAGCGGCTCTGTGCTCTGCCCACTCCTGCCCCCGCCCCCAGCCAGTCCTGGGGGAGGGGAGACAAAACCCACGGGAGGGTTTGAGGTCCACAAGCGGGGCTGCGGAGGGCAGCAAGTCTGATGGAGGAACCCCAAATGCAACCTGGGAGGCGGCCGCAGGAGCCTCAGGAAGCTGGGGCTGACCCGGCCGTGCAGACTTCCCTGTTTCCCTTGAGGCTTACTGAACAGCCAGGTAGTTCCCGAAGCTCTGGAACAGGAAGGAGCCGCCAGCGTCAGTCTGGTCCGCGACTCTCCTCAAGGCCAGACGGGAGTCAGGACACTCGAACAAGGACAGTGTTAGTGATGAATCGCCAGATTTCACGCCTTCCCTCCCTCCCTCCTCCTCCAGCACCACCACCGAACTTCCTGGAATTTACCTAAAATTTTGGATGAAAAGTAGGGTCTTAAATGAGCTGAGCCCAGGCCCACCATACGCAGGAATGCAGGTTGCTCACCACGTGGAGACACCCCGCCCCGGGGAGCAGGAAGAGGCCAAAATGGAGTTGGTGCCTTGCCATCGCACTCCTGCTAGGACGGGGGCTGCAACGGCCCGAAGGGGCAGCTTCTCCGATGGGCAGTGTTGCTGTGGGCCAGGGGCGGCCAGACTGAGCAAAACTTTATTGGACGGGGTTTCCTTGGAATTGACTGAAGAGTTTTCATCACAAGCAGAATGGGGCTCAAAGTAGAAATTAATTCGTAGTATATAAAAATAAAGTTACATCTCTTACACACCTGATTTTGTGGCCTGAGGTTTGTTATCTGTATATAGAGAAATACAGAAAGAAATTCATCCCCCCCCCAAAAAAAAACCCCACCTCTAATTGTACCACAGTTAATTGGGGGATATATTTTCTTCCAGTCTTTTCTTGATGTGTTTTTCCATAATTAATATCACACAGAATATGTTCTTTGATACCATGCATTTTTCAGCTTACAGTTCCATCACTGGGGAAATCACATAGACCGTGGACCTCAACCTCATCCACGTATTTATTTATTTATTTAAGATTTTATTTATTTATTTGACAGACAGAGATCACAAGTAGGCAGAGAGGCAGGCAGAGAGAGAGGGGAGGAAGCAGGCTCCCCGTTGAGCAGAGAGTCCGATGCAGGGCTTGAACCCAGGACCCTGGGATTATGCCCTGAGCCAAAGGCAGAGGCTTAACCCACTGAGCCACCCAAGTGCCCCTTGTCCGCATTTTTAAAACACCTGAAGTGCTTACACAAGTGCCAGTCCCCAAGGCCATATCTCAAGGCCAAGGGGATCAGAAACTTTCTATGCCTCCAGGTGCCGGATCACTAGCTCAAGGCACAAATGTATTTAGAGTAGAGAAGATGTCTGAGGACTGACTCTTCGAGAACTCCTTACTCAGGTAAGTGCTTTTTGAAAAGTTAATGTGGTGTGACTCACCTGGAGGGTGTTAAAGTGTAGATTCTGATTCAGCAGGCCTGGGCTGGGGCTTGAGATTCTGATTTGCATGATTCCACTGGTTAGTGACCCCCATTCTGAGTACCACAGGCTTAGAGGTCAAGAAGATGAAGAAGACCCAGAAGAATCATTTCTATTTGAAGCATTTAAAAACGTATTTATTTAAGTAAAAGTTATTTTAAAACTTTTTAAAGTTATTTAAAAACTGTTTCTTAACTATTATCTTTAATATTTATGTATTTCAGACAATGAGTACGCCATATTTTTTTTCCTCAACCACTCCCGTTCTTTTTTTGTCATTTAAATTGTTTCCAACTTTGCTACTGTAACCAGGGCAGCAATAAACTCCTTTGTGTAGTCAAATGCTCTACCCCTGAGCTATACCCCCAATAAACTCCTTTGTGGATACTTTTTGGTCGACAACTTTTACATGAGCAACTAATGGAGGAAAATGATGAAGGTGGCCAAGCTCCCAGAGGACCACCACCATCCAAGGCACAAGTTCCCTTCCAGCATGGCAGGTGTGACTGTCCTCAGGCAACTCGAGCAATGTTTCTTCGGCTCAGTTTTCTCTGCTATAAAATGGGCTTTTTCTTTTCTCCTATCTGTAGGCTAAAAGGAGTGAAGAGAGTGATCTGTAGCTCAGTACTTCCTTCTGTGGAGCCACTGTGTTATGAGGTATTTTTCACAGCTCAGGGATGATGGCTGAATGTGCCGAATGCCTTCCCTGGCGTCATCCTGCCTCAAAGCCTACCAGGGACAGAATCGCAGGTGCCACAGTAGTGAATAAACATTGGGATTTGGCCCACTCTTAGCTGTTTGGTTTCAGAGCCAGGGGTAGGAGATATCAAAGACATGAAAAGAAACAGCTGAATTCCAAGGCACTCCTTCAGATAAAGTTTCCTTTAAAACATTTGTACCATTCTTCATCAATATTTATAAAGCGATGACTAGATACAGCTACATTCCTCTTAGGCTATGTCCAGAACACACCCAGAGTACCTGATCAAGATACAGCTGTTGTTTGTCAGGGGAGAGGGGCACTTTCATTGACAAGCTTCTTCGGAAATGAGGAACCAAGTTGGCCCCACACAGCAAAAAATTAAAATCAGAATTGGTTACACAAGAGATGGCACAAAGAGAAGAATACAATTTTTCTTTAAGGGTAGAAAAATCATGGGGTGCGGGGTCCTGGGTTTGATTCTCGATAGGCCTCTGAATAGCAGAGATTAACAAGCAAGTTAATTAACGACTATGAGCTTCACTTTCTTCCTCATGAGGTACTATGGAATTTACTATGAATGCAGAGAAAAATATAACTTTTCTAGAAGGGGTTAGTTGATTAGTAAATATTTGCTAACATGTTGAAGATTGAGGCCTCTTAGGATTTTATCCCATATTCTTGGTCTGATCTTTGAGAGACAGCAGGAAAGGCAGCTAGCTTCCAAAGAAGTCTGTCCATAGATGCCATGTCCAAACCGCTCATCTTTGGGGTTATGATTCTCACCCCTTGCTTCTATTAGAATTGTCTGAGAAGGATTTTTAAAATCAGGCCCCACCCTAAACCAATGAAGGCCATGCTCTGGTATTGCTTACAGAGTTCCCACATGAACTCTGTTGTACAGCCTGAGCTCAGAAACACTGAGTTACAATTTTAAGACACCTATTGGAAATCCAGGACAGGTAAAACTGTAAATCATTTTCTTTCCAACAACCCCAGTTTCAAGAAATTTATCACCTTAGCTTGTCAGTCCCTCGCAGTGCACTGCAGGAAGGGACATAAACAGCTGATTCTGGTTATGCTGATAAGGCACAACAGAGAAAAGCCGAGAGCACCATAGGAGCTCTGGACCTCCATGAAGAGTCAGAGACAGAAGGGGATAAACAATCGTGATATTAAGCTTATACATCCTCAACATCATCACCAATGACCATTGACTGAGTCATTACCCTCTGCTAAATACTGTGGACCAAGCATTTCACATTTTGCTCTTCTACTACTCATGAAGAGGCTGGAGACAGGGACAGAGGTAATGGATATGGAGTAGTAAAGTAGTGCAGATTTCCTGGAAAACAATTTGACAATATGCATCAAGAGCCCTCAAAGTGTTCATATTCTTTGGCCAAAAAATTTCACTTCAAGGTGACAATCCCATGAAAAGGTGGTGGTTTTGTTCACCAAGATCTTCATTGCAGCATGGTTTATTTTAGTAAGAAACTGAGAATTACCTAACTATCTAACAAAATAGATGGAGATTACATAAATGTTGCTACATTGTACACTGGAGTATAATGCAGCCATTAAGGGTATTTTCCTCTACAAACAAATTTTACGACGAGATAATTTTATATTATAAAATATTGAGAAAAACAAAGTAAGACATAAAATGGTATCTACCATGGGATTCAAAATTCCAAATATGGAATTCGAATTCCAAATGACTGTAAAACATGTTACATTACAAAATTGGTTGCCATTGGCAGAACTCCATTTGCACCCATATCTCCTTCAGAGAGCAAGCTTCAAATGATTGCAAATAGAGGCACCTGGGTAGCTCAGTAGGTTAAGCATCTCCCTTTGGCTCAGGTCATGATCCCAGGGTCTTGGGATTCAGCCCCTGCATTGTCCCCTTCCCTGCTCAGAGGGGAGCCTGCTTCTTCCTCTGCCCCTCCCTTCCCTCCCCCCACCCGACCCCCCATCTGTGTTCTCTCACTCTGCTCTCTCTCCCGCTGTCTCTTAAATAAATAAAATCTTAAAAAAAAAAAAGAAAAGAAAAGGTTTCAAATATATTGCCAAAATGAAAATCTTCTGCTAGCAAACACTTGTATTAAGCATGTGGTACTGCTGTGGAGACCTCCCGTTTTGGTTGGTACACTGAGGCTTGAGGGTGCATTCCCCTCTTGTGATAAACCCAGGCAGGGAGGCAGATGTAAATAGTCAGAGGAAATGGAAAACAAATGACAACTGATTTGTAATACAACCCAAATATTTGTTTCACAAGTTTTTCTCACTACTGGAATCGGGTTCTCCGTGGGTGTGAAAAGAAGAGCTGAGAAGGAAGGGCAGATGTGCAGAGGAGAAGACAAAAGGAAGTGAAGAATGTGGGGGGAGTGGAGCAAACAGAATCACATTTTGGCTTGCATAGGCATCCTGAACTGTGGACCCAGGCCATTGTTATGAGATATAATACAATAAAGAATATAATTACAACATATCATTAAATAAGATACTTCTTTCAGTTTTTCAGTCTGGAAAGTAGGTTTTCAATGAAGGCAGCAAAACCAAAATTATGGGAAGCTGAGGCTGCAAAAAATACAAGAATCTGGTATCATGTCAGTGTGCTTGAAAGTAAAATTGGTCTCCAAGTATTGCAGAGCAAGGCAGATGATTTTTGGTCTAAATACTAACTGCTTACATTAAATTGAGCCCTGGGTTCCTTTGAGAATACCAATGTTCTTTAAAGATTTCTTGTAATCCAGATGTTCAAATCTCTTTAATCAGGGCGAATCCACCTGGGAACATATCAAAATGCAGCTTTCCTGTGAGGTTTTTCTCTTCCTTCATCACATCTGGGCTCCTGTGAAGTCAGAGCCCTGCCAGTGATTTGTCTCTTAGCATAATGGCTCCTTGTTTTAAGGCGAATCAGATGTACATTTAAATTAGTTGTAAGAGTTGACAAAAATTGCATAAAGGATCCAACCATCTTTCATCTGTGTATTTAATAGCCAAACAAAATAACTCTAAGAAACCCAGTGCTTTCTGCAAATTTTCTGGAGCACTCACATTACTCTGGTACTCTCCTGTCACCTCTCACTCCACACCTCCTCTTCTGGTCTCATTCCCATCCCCTCTGTTTTTTCATCACTGTTCTCATCTATTGTGTCCTTTCCATGATCTCTTTGTGCCCAACATGGACATACTACCCTTTTCCTCATTCTCCGAGGCAATGCTGTTTAGCGTAGTAGACTTGTACTAAATATTTGGAAGTAACAGAGAAGAATCCCAGCACAGATTAAGGAGTAACTCAAACAGATATGCAACATCAGCATTCTTGAATTTCCTTGGGCATCCTTTCCCAGCTTGTAGCCATAAGAACTAGAGGTTGCAGTGCGGATGAGTCAGAAGAGAATCATCATTACTACGGCAAGACCAAATCTGTGTCCCAGATCAATCCTAGGACCCCCAGGGCCCAGAGTCATGTGGTATTGCATTCAAAGAAACAGTTAAGGAGCAAAAACAAGCTTCAGTCTGTAACTGTATCAGCTGCAGGACGTGAAAGTCATCTGGCCCATGGCCCATGAGCCTTTCTCCCCTCCTCCACTCCTGTTTCAGCTCCTAATGGTAATTCTGGAGCCCCTCATTCTCTAAAGCCCCTTGCTCTCTGTTTTCCTCTGTGACTCTTCCCAGTGCCCAGCCAAAGTGGATTCTTAATCCATCTCTCTCTTTAGCACTTTACTGTGTACATGAGTTCAGCCTCTCAGGCTTCCTTTAGCCTCAGTTTTGTCTAGTTCCAGGATTCAGCATGATAGAAAGGAAGACGGCAGTTGACCATCAAGCAAGAATCTTCACCCACTGAGAAGCTGGGACGGGGAAGAGGTGCAGGGACGTTGAAAAGGGAGGAGAAATCTGAAGTGTAGACACTGATCATCCCTGTCCCCACTGTGCATTAATATTTTTTAGCAGACAAACCCACCTTAGGAGGTTAGGAAGGTAATAAGGGCCTGTTAGGAAGGCAATGTCAGGACCGTCCTTCTGGTAAAGGGAGGCAGTAGAGCAGTGGTTGTCCGAGTCTAGTCCCTGGACCAGCAGCATCAGCACTGCCTGGGAATCTGTTAGAAATGCAGCCCTTCAGATCCCATTGTAAACCCACTGAGTCACACACTGGGGTGGAGGGTGGAGGCCAGCACCTTCAACAAGCCCTCCACATGATTCTGAGTCAGCTGACGTTTAAGAAGTAAACAATTTTCTCTAGCCTGGACTTCTCCAAGCCAAGGAACACATTGGACTTGATTCCAGTCCCAGCTCTGCCTCTTTCTAGCTCCATGACCTCAACCAAACCACGTAAGTGCCCCAAGCCTGACAGTCCACACTGGACTTCCTATTGCAGAAAGTCCTGTCAAAGCCTGGCCCCAAAAGGATTATCCTTCTTGACTCTCACCCACAAAGTCTACATCTGCTTTCTCTCTTCCTCCCTCTTTGGGGAGCTGCTATCATCTACTCTGTCCCTTGGGGTGCCTCTTCCCCAAGGTTGGGGACAATTTTAATAACAATAAAATATAATAATTAATAATAATAATAATTCGTAACCCCTTTGTGATACTGACATTGAAATGACAGCTCTAGAATCCACTTGGTCAGCTTATTCTTGGCCAAGAGCAGGATCAGATTTGCTTCCCTGATGCAAACATACTCCCTGAAAATCGGCACCCTTGGAAATGGGGGAAAATGCTTTGACCAAACACAGAAGTTCTATTAGGTAAATGGCTCACCCACAGCTAGAACAGGACCCCAGCAAGGGCTTAAAACCAAGAGTTGAAACAATGTTTCAATTTTAAATCTCTCTCTCTCCACTCCTCACTTCCTAACCTCTCCTTCTCTTCCACAAGCTCCTAGTTATCATGGGTTAGAATTCTCAGTAGCAATTTCTCTCATGTTAAGTCATTTAAAACTTGCTCTAGAAGCTCTGTCACTGGAAGCACAGCCTGAACACTGTGCCCTTTAGTGCCTGACCAGAGGGGTTTTGGTCAGCTGGAGGATGGCTTCTGCCTAGTTTCTGATTCTCTGGGTTCCGGGCTTTTCGGAAGAAGGTGGCAAATACGATTGGTGGAAGAGGGCTGCATCTTCATATGTAACATAAGCTGGAAGCCACCAAGTGAGAGCAAGAGAGCAGTTCCAGAGACCCAAGAGCCACACCTGGTACCAGCTTGCACACACGCTGGAAAGACGAGAGGCAGGAAATAGAAATCATCTCCACACCCTAGAAATGGGCTCACACTCTCCAGAAGAAACTTTCTGGCTACCTAAACAAATGCTTCTCAAGTATTCAGGTGCATATGAATCACCTGAGGATCTTATTAAGATGTACATTTGATTAGGCAGGTCTGGGTGGGCCTGAGATTCTTGACTGGCTCCGTGGGGACGCTGATCCTGTGGGTGCATAGACCGCATTTTGAGTAGCAAGAACCTAATGTTTCCATTTGTGAGGTCCTTTACTAAAAGCAGGAACTGTAAAAACATAAGAGATTCATTAGATGGGAGTAATAGCAAACATTTCTGCTGAGTATTATCATCAGCAGAGTATAAATTAGCTGAAAATATTATCTTTCTGGAGTCCCTGGGTGGCTCAGTCAGTTGAGTGTCAGACTCTTGGTTGGCTCAGATCATGATCTCAGGGTCCTGGGATCAGGCCCCAATTTGGGCTCCGTGCTCAGTGCTCAACTTGGGATTTCCTCCCTCCCTTTCCTTCTGTCCCTCCCCTCACTGGTGTGCTCTCTCTCTCTCTCTCAAATAAATAAAGAAATAAATAAAGTCTTTAAAAAAATATTATATTGCAAGGGTAAAAATGAACTATTGGGACTTCATCAAGATCAAAAGCTTTTGCACAGCAGAGGAAACAGTCAACAAAACCAAAAGACAACTGACAGAATGGGAAAAGATATTTGCAAATGACATATCAGGTAAAGGGCTAGTATCCAAAATCTATAAAGAACTTATCAAACTCAACATCCAAAGAACAAATAATCCAATCAAGAAATGGGCAGAAGACATGAACAGACATTTCTGCAAAGAAGACATCCAAATGGCCAACAGACACATGGAAAAAGTGCTCAACATCACTTGGCATCAGGGAAATACAAATCAGAACCACAGTGAGATACCACCTCACACCAGTTAGAAGGGCTAAAATTAACAAGTCAGGAAATGACAGATGTTGGTGAGGATGTGGAGAGAGGGGAACCCTCCTACACTGTTGGTGGAGCAGCCACTCAGGAAAACAGCATGGAGGTTCCTCAAAAAGTTGAAAATAAAGCTATCCTACAACCCAGCAATTGCACTACTGGGTTTTACCCTAAAGATACAAATGTAGTGATTTGAAGGGGCACATGCACCCCAATGTTTATAGCAGCAATGTCCACAATAACCAAACTATGGAAAGAACCCAGATATCCATCAACAGATGAATGGATAAAGAAGATGTGGTGTATATATACAGTGGAATACTATGCAGCCATCAAAGGAAACGAAATCTTGCAATTTACAACAATGTGGATGGTACTAGAGGGTATTATGCTAATCACTTAGTCAATCAGAAAAAGACAATTATCATATGATCTTTCTGATATGAGGAATTTGAGAAACAATAGACAGAGAGGATCACAGAGGAAGGGAGGGGAAAATGAAACAAGGTGAAACCAGAGAGAGAGAAAAAACATAAGAGACTCTTAGTCTCAGGAAACAAACTGAGGGTTTCTGAGGGGTAGTGGGGGTGGGAGGGATAGGGTCGCTGGGTGATGGAGGGTATGTCCTATGGTGAGCACTGTGAATTGTGTAAGAGTGATAAATCACAGATCTGTACCCCTGGAACAAATAATACATTATACCTTAACAAAAAATATATTATCTTGCTTGGAGTCCGTTGTCACCTTTTCTGAAAATAAATGTTTTAAGTAGTATGAGTGTGTTGTTATTGTATGTCAATGTGTATTATATTTCCATTTTTTTAGCTAAGTTTTTGCTTAAATACAAAGCTCATTCCAAGGAGCATGATACAAGTGTTGCTCCTAACCAGGCAAGCGGTTCAGTAGGTAGACCATGGGTTCAGAACCAGATGATTGAGATTCCCAGCCTCTCACAGGCTATTTTCTGAAACACCACTTTGGCCAGTGCTTCTCATGCTTGTTTGAGAGGTTGAGTTCTTGCAAATCACAGTGCTCCCCACAAAGCACAATGGATGAATGGATGAAATATTTATGTATTTCACAGAATGACAATTTTACTGGCAGAAACTACAGTTCTAATACATGGATACAGCATGCAAGAACAACCTGCCCTGAGTCCTTTTGGAAGTGAGCATCAGTTTTGTTACTGGTAAGACGAGGGTAATAACACTATCTCACAGAAGGAGACCTTTGATCCTTCAGCTGGAACCAAAAACGCGCTGGAGAGCTTTGCTTCCAGTGCTAATGTAATGATCACTGTAGGGCACGCTAGGACTTCTACCATCATTCAGCATCCATGTGTGCCAGATACTATGCTGAGCACCTTGCAAATATCTCACTGAACTTGAGAACTATTCTGCTAGGTAAGTATTTTATTACTTCGGTGTGACAGATGAGGGCAATATAAATGGTTCCCTGCTACAGATCATTGGCAGAGTTCACTCCTTATTCATCTAGCAATGGGCCGCTTACCAGCCCATGCTACCAGCTCCTTCTCTCTTGCTAGAAATTCGCTTTCTTCACCAAAAAATTAACATGTGGATTTTGGCCAAGCAAGCCTCCATGGCACCATTAACCCTTTCTGAGTTAAAAATTCCCTTTGACCATCCATTGAAAAACGTGAACCCTCTTCCCAGAAAAATGCACATAAGCAAATATGCCATCCTGCATTCAACTTCAAGTTCCCAAGCAAAGAACTTCTATTCTACAGAGTTTAGGAAGACAAAGAGGGCTTTTATGGGCTCCAAACTGAATATGACCTACTATTCCAAGCACTGGCCTGAAATGTTTTCCTTAGCCATTTTCCTGATCATTTTATTTTTCAAATATTTATATTGATCAAAGATTAAACAAGTCCTAAATGTCAAAAATGTTTCTTGGCACCAGGGTGCCTATAGAGTTTCCAAAATTTTTTTTAAGGCACTAGTCATCAAAGAGACTATCTTTTATTAGTAGACAATATCAGTTGAGATTAGTGAATGTCCAGAGAATGCTTGTTTCTCTTTCTCTTGGTATCTAAATGAAATAAGATACTTAAAGCATAACAATATTATTTCTCCCTCCTGGTTTTTTGACATAAGAAGAGACTTGAGCTGTTGACAAAAAATACAGAGGTGGGAAACACAGAGTTTGGTGGTTTCTATAACCTTCAAATATGAAAAAAATGAAGCAGGAGTGGGGAGGGAGGCAGAAAGGGAAAGAGAGAAGACAGAGATCAGATATTTATACTCAGAATAATTTGAAATTGACCTTTGTTGTGCATCCTGTAGAGCCACAGTTTTCAAAATGTGCCCTCTGAACCAGCAGCAGCATCTCAGGGAACTTGTTAAAAATGCAAATTCTCAGCCCTCACGTCAGACCTCTTGAGTCAGGATCTGTAGAGATGACACCCAGCAGCCTGATTTGAACAAGACCTCACAGCAATTCTGACTCATGCTAAAATCTGAAAACCACGGGGGTGGACAGATCTTCTCTGACAGACGTGACCCTGCCTGCTGGTCCTAAATCAAACCACTGATTCTGTAATGAACAGGGGACATGAGGGGCGCGATGGTGAGGAGACTAGTGTTCACTGAGCAACGACTCCAAGTCGGGCACCCCATGCCCGTGGTCTCATTTCACCTCAAGCCCTAAGCATGTTTACTCTTATCTCCCTTTTAAAGCTTCTTCTTATAAAAGAGAGAGTCTGAGAGATAACACCACTCCTCTAGTTTACAGTCCTACTAAGGAGTGGGCTCACGGTAGGAAATTTGACAGGTATAAAAAGTTATAAAGAAGAATCAAGGAATACCCACAACTCCACACAATTCAGTGTACTTCCATGTAGAATTTCCCCCTATCTAAGACCTGATTTAAAGCCTACTTTGTGGTCTCTAACAGAGTTCAGGTTCCAGGGAAGGTTCCTTTCTCTGAGATCTGAAAACCCAGGAGCCAAAGCCTTAGCCCTCAGATATGTCTTGCTTCCCCCTCTGAAAGTAGATGTCCAGATCCCTTAACTCTCCCTCCATCCCTGTGTATGATAATACACGGAAATAAGAACTTCGTGAATTAAACAAGTGAGCTACAATAAATGCTGAAAGCTGACCTAAAATGAAGTGGGAGCTAAGACCCTCCTCTAAGATTGAGCAGAAATGACTTTAAGCCAGATGTGAAACAAGCTATTTATGCTCAGTGCCCTAGAAAAGGGATGGAGGCTCGTTCTAAGACGTGCGCATCTTGTGCCGGGGGTTAGAGAGAACTGCTGTTTCTGGCACCCGCCGCAAGTATCTGTCCGGGGCGGGACATCATGGTCTCTGTACCACGAGCCAGGCATTGTGCTCCAGAGTCAGGGAATGGAAGTCATCAAAATTCTGGACGGCACTTTGTGATGTTTGGATGGTTCTCTGTTTAACCCCCTGTGGAGGCTGGTGTGTGTCTGTTTCATGCCAGACTCAGAGAAAATAGCGAAGATAAAAGACACGAGGCTTAGGCTTATAGATGTTGTTTTCATAAAGTGTTTGTTTTCCTTGCTGTTAAGACCACTTGTCCAAGTGAATCATTTTGAGTTGTGTTTGATTAAAGTACCTCCAAAAAAAAAAAAAAAAGCCAAATGTTTTTAGAATATATAGCTGTAGGAGCCAAACATAATGAGTTTCCTCTTTTGGGAAAGAAAGAAAGAAAGAAAGAAAGAAAGAAAGAAAGAAAGAAAGAAAGAAAGAAAGAAAGAGGAGGCATGGAGGGGAGAGGGAGGGAGGGAAGGAAGGAAAGAAGGAAGGAAGGAAGAGGCAGGCAAGAAAGAAAGAGAAAGAGAGAGAGAGAGAAAGAAAGAAAGAAAGAAAGAAAAAGAAAGGGGGAGGAGGGAGGGAAAGAGAGAGAGAGGAAGGAAGAAGGGAAGGAAGGGAGGAAGGGAAGGAGGGAGGGGTGAAGGAAGGAAGAAAAAGGAAAGTTTAGCTCTTTTGCTTGCCACTGATTCTATGAAACCTGGAAATAATTGCTGTCCCCTGGACCCAGAACTCCTTAGCTTTCTCCTAACAAAATGAAAATGAAGACAACCTGCAAAGATTTTATATGGCAGAGGGGTGCCTGGGTGGCTCAGCTTGTTGAGTGTCTGACTCTTAATCTCAGCTCGGGTCTTGATCTCAGGGTCATGAGTTCGAGCCCTGCGCTGGGCACTATGCTGGGCAGGGAGCCTATTTTAAAAAAAGAAAAGATTCTCTATGATAGAGATTTGTTGTATTTAGCCTGTGGATAATTGAAATTTACAATTAATAATTTTTTCAGAAGAATGCCCTTTAGTTTCAAGGGATCTTTATTATGTGTGCTAATGAGACAGTTTAGGAAAAGAAAGGAAGTGAGTTGTTGTTTTTTAAGATTTTACTCGTTTATTTGTCAGCGAGAGAGAGAGAGCGCACGCACACAAGCAGAGGAAGGGGCAGAGAGAGGGAGAAGCAGATTCCCTGCTGAGCCAGGAGCCGGATGGTTGTGGGAGCCCACCCCAGGACCCTGGGATTATGACCTAAGCCAAAGGCAGCCGCTTAACTGACTGAGCCACCAGGACGTCCCAAGGAAGTGGCTTCAAAAAGGACACTACCGTGACGAAAGTTAAGGAGTAACACAAGATACTCACTTGTGAGAGAAAAGTTTCCTCATGTTTTACTTTCCTACTTTTGAAGAGGCAACGCATTCGTGTAATTCAAAATTCGTTTGGTGCAAAAGGACAGAGAGTGAAACAATCTCTACACGTCCCTGTTCCACCCGTTTTCCTCTTCAGGGCTTCTGCAGAGCCAGCAGGGTCTTTTGTGCTCTGTCAGAGGGACACTATGCATGAACAAGCAACACACATAGTTCTTTGACCCGATTTTCTAATGCCAATAGGAGCACAGTGTTTGACACACACCATTCCACGCTTTGTTTTTATGCTAAAAATGTCTCTTGTATATGTTTACGTTTCAGTACATAACGGACTTTTCTCTCTGTGATCTTCACCTTACAATCATGCCCTATAACACAGGTTCCTTCTGTTTGTATCTGTTTTGTCCCTTACTTGATGGTTTTTCTGTGCTTTTTGGTTCTAAGCCTTCTTGCAATTCCTCTTACATTTCATTTGGCATAAAGGACGATCGGATCTTTGTGCCGCAGTGACCCTAAGCTTCTAAGAACTCTGGTGATGGCACGTCTGAAGAACGTTTCTGAGGTTGGAACTTGAAACTTTCTGGAGAGACAGATATGAACAGGAGGTAAGGAACGAGGAGTAGAGACTGGAGAAATGGAGCCAAGATTAAAGAGAAAAGTCATGTGAAAGAACTAACATTAGGGATACACATATCCCTAATATATTCATCATTGATCATGATTTGAATGATCGAACCAGTAAAAGGTATTTTTCTATGAGGGGAGTCCAGTATGTGCAGAGGTGGCTAATATACTAACGCAGTGGAGGAGGGATTACGCTGGATAGGCAGCTGGGATTGTGCGTGGTAGGCTACAGACATCCGCATCGTCTCTACAGATGCTGAATGCAAGTCGATATATTTCTACAGCCAATTTGGGAAAAAAAAATCAAAAGGATTAAAAATGTACATGTCGTATGAAATTATTCAGAAACTCCTATTAAGAAAACAAGGATAAACAAACTTATCACATCACTTAAAACAGCAAAAAAAATAGAAACCACCCAAATATCAAGCACAAGGGATTAACGAGTAAATCATGGTGTATCTGCAAGCTGAAATACTATGAGCTGTGACACGTTTACAGACATGAGAAAACGTTCTCCATAAATTTCTAAATTTAAAAGAAATTATAACAGCAAAAAGGCTCACTCTGTATATCTATTTCAATGTAATGATAATGGCAAGTGTTCATTGAGACTCACCATGTACCAGACATTTTCAATATCTTAATTCCTTTAAATCTTACAACAACCCCATAAATTAGGAGTTGTGAGGTTTTCCAGTTTGCCGTGTGAAAACTGAGGTACAGAGCAATTAAGCAACTTGGATGAGATCACACAGTTGGCAGGTGGAAGGCTGGGACTTGGACCCAGGTGTTCTATCTATACCTACACGCTTAACCACGAGCGACAGTGCCTACCTATGTATCAAGAAACCTAGAAGATAAAAGAGAATTAGGCATTTCCTTTTTCCTATGGCAACCATGATGCATCTCTGCATGGAAGGAAGTCATCCTTTGAAAGCAGCTCAGAGGAGCACTGAGGGAGGCGGGTCCAGGGTCAGTTGCCTGGCTGTTTTGCAAGGCTTCGGTTCTGATAAGGCTGATATGGGAAACTGAAATCAGGCGTAAACAAAAACTTTAAGGAGAACTTCAAGGGACCAAAATGAATCAACTCAGTACTTTAAACTGAATTCAATCACAAAATACGCCATGAAACTGTCTGGATTTAAAAAGAGAAACAACAATAACATACAAATATTTATACATCTAAATTTGCATAGTGATCAACTACTTATTTTTTCACATAATAAATAATTTCTTTAGTCTGTAATGATTGCATTAGGATACTCTTTTTTTTAATTTAAATTTAATTAATTAACATACAGTGTATTATTAGTTTCAGAGGTAGAGTTCAGTGACTCATCAGTCTTCTATAACTCCCAGTGCTCACTACATCCGTGCCCTCCTTAATGTAGGATGTTGTCTTAAAGTGAGTTCTCATCATGCACTTACAATCAAATTAAATTAAAATATTAAAAATAAAAGAGCAAAATAAGGTTCTTTGTTAAAAGATAAAACAGAATCCAAATGTCTCCATACTCACCGAGTATACCGAATAATTGTGTAAGGAGACATTGGTCATATTTTGTAACTTTTCCTGGGAAATGCTTTCAAAACCAGTTTTATTATTAATTTATTATTCTACATTGTTTTTAGCAAAAAAATCATTTCACCTACATGATTTACCATACTTCTCACCAAATGACTATGTTTCTAAAAGTTCAAACTCGCTGACAAAGGAGGCTTTGCCACTACAGAGGCTTTGTTAAAAATAGATTAAAGCTTTTCAAGACTCAAAGAGCAATTCCTGTAACATCTTTAGTAATGTCAACATTGTTAGAGTAAGTATATCTTCCTAAGATGGCTCCTGAGAAATTCTGACATTTTATTTATAAACAAAAGCAGTCACATTACCTTTTGTTAATCACATATGTAACTTCAAGTTTAAAAAATTTATTGTATAAATTGAGTTATATTTATATACACATATCTAGAATTTATTTCAAGGCATGTGAGCACAGGGCTCCTTAAAGTACACGAAACACTATTTTCCTCTTCATTGAATAATGGTCTGGGGCCTTGAGCAAACTAAAATAAAGTACACTAATTTTTCAGTTGTATGTTAAAGCCTTAAATCCGCCACATAAATATTCCAAAACCAAGTCAGAGCAGTAAGCTGATGTCTGGATGGAGAGCACAATCAGAGGGATTATTCTAAGTCTTTGAGGGAGCAGGGGAAAAGTGTTCCTTGACCTTCTGTACTGAAAGGCTCCTTTTCATCTGGTTTCAATTCTCTTGTTTGTGCACCTTGCCATATTTATTATTGAATTCCTGATTTCTTCTTGTTTCATGTTCCATGTTCCAATGATTTATGAGAAATTGCTGATCTAGATGTTTTCTTTGGCACCCAGCGAATGCACAGAGCCCCCGAAGAATGCTAAGAGAATAACCGTGTTTTGAGCTGCACGACGCCCAAGTTCAACACACCCATCAATTCATGACAAACGCCAGCTGAAGATGCTTTAGTAAGACGTGTTTTTCTTCTTAAACACAACAGTAGCAAGGACCACAGGTATTTTTCCCCTCTTTGGTGGATGATTGCTAATAGAAATGATAAGATTTTGTCCTAAAATAGTGAGTTGAGGAGAAATCTGGCCAAAGTTAGTTTTGTTTTGTTTTGTTTTGTTTTTTAGTTTTCTAAAAATGAAGTAGCTGGGTTTTCTATATCAGGGATCTGTCCTGTTTGGTTTGACTAAGAAATGAAATATGCTAATAACATTTCAGTTAATTTCTAAGTATCTCTGTAAAGCTGATTTAGTTTATAGGTGTGTAGGGAATGAGAGGGTTTTTTTTTTAAATGGTGGCCAGCTTTCTCTTGCTTAACTAACTAAAGACTAATTAGCAAGTCTAATGTGCTCAGAAAGAATCATCTAATTAGATAAATTTTGCAGGCAAATCAAAATATTTGGAGAATTTTCCCTACACTTCTCTCCACTAGAGGGGGTTAAACACATCTCCAGAAAACCTTGTTCTCACTGAATTTCATCTTTCTAGGCAAGTAAGTCCTCCTGTATTACCAAAATATTATACCGAGCACCTTAAAGCAGACACGTATACGATGTCCTCGCAGGCTTCGTGTTTTTGACCTTGCCTATAGAATTTAATAATTTTTAAATTACTACAGAGTGAGGCAGGTAGTATTAATAATTGGGATATCAAGTCTTAATTATTTAAAACTACATTCCTCATTTATTTCCATCTCATTTCTTCGAGTAAAATCAGAAAAGCAGCATAGACAACATGTAAAGAGGCTAAGACATGATAATATATGGTGCACTTGCAATAAAAGGTATATAATTGTAAAAGGAGGAAAGAAGTCCCTTTTTTCTATGATAAAAAGGGAGAGAATGGATGCTTTTCCTTGTTGCTCCTTTGCACACACGCATCAGCTATGCTAGTACACCTTGAACAATTAATATAGTTCTAGTTGATTTTAATACATCAAATGTTCAGTTCTGCAGGTCCAAGTACTTAAATCCTAGGATACTTAAGGAACAATTGAAGAAATAAAAAAACTGAAGATTTCTCCTGTGAATTTCAAGAATTTTTAAATACATACATCAATCTTGGCTAAATTCCAATGTGCAATTTCCAGATTGTTCTTTATGGAGCTCATCAACCTAATTTCCAAAACTCAAAGTTAAACACGGTGGGCCACAAAGTTTTTACTTCTGAATGGAGAGATCCAGTATGATTTTCATTTTTCTTTATACTTTCCTATATTGTATTGTTTTTAGAGTGCTTATTACTTTTGTAATTTGGAAAGGTATTAAAAAAAAATCCTGAGTTGCCAAACACACACATCAAGTACAATGTGTGGCACAATGATGAAGAAACGAGTTTTATTGAGACAGATTTTCTGAAGGATTGCTACTTACCTACTCTGCCTTCTGGGATTCAGAAACATAGCCATAAATGTAATCTTCTTCTTTTTTTTTTTTTAAGGTTTTTCTTATTTATTTGGCAGAGAGAGAAAGAGGGGGGAGCAGCAGAGACAGAAGGAGAAGCAGGATCCCCGCTGAGCAGAGAGTCCATGGGGGACTCCATCCCTGAACCCTGGGATCATTATCTGAGCCGAGGGCAGACACCCAACTAACAGAGCCACCCAGGTGCCCCGCCATAAGTGTAATCTTGTATCTATCTAGTGTAGGTACCTAAGTCTCTTTTCTAAGAATTTTATAAAACAATTAAGAAGAACCAATCTCACACTAGAAATGATTTGTGATAAAGTTTAAAAACATTTAAATGAAGGCCAACACAAAAACAATATAATATAAATAGTGTACAAATAAAACTATTATCCTCAAACGGTTCTCAATTCAGAAGAAACTGTGAATCAGAAGCTATTAAAGAAGTTACTTAGGGAGGCCATGGTCAGGTCTAGATTCTTGAATTCTCATAGCCTAGTTCAATGGCACCCACTGCTACCTCTTTGTGTCCCTCGTGGAACCAGATCACATGCTAGACTGAGTCCTCACTCAAACATTTCATTTTGTTATGTTATGTGTGAATTCATAGTCTTTCTATGTCCAATTGTTCAAGGCTCAGACTTTAATAAACAATGTCTTCTTTAATTATCATACTGCTAATGACCAGCTACTTCGTCTCTGGTTGCTAGAGCACAGACCTTTGCAGATACAACTCCGTTCCAATGTCATAAATGTCCGCTGTTGTTCTCTGTTACAAAACACCTTCTTCTCTCTCAGACAATGGGTGCAGAAGGGTTTTTAGACCCCTGGACCTGCCAGGCAGTGCCCTAAGTGTTTTCCTTGAAGATGTAGGCTGTCACTCATCCTTACAGGCTGACTCTGTCTTCTCCTCACACCAGTTCGGACTTAGGCCCCTGCCCTGTTTTATACAAGAAACACAGTCATTCCCAGCATTTGGAAATTTTTTTAGAATACACTTTATTACAGATCCCGAAGGAGAAACAGTAAAGAAGTCTTATGGTACACATTTTCAGCAAACCGCTGCAAACATCCGAATCGGAGTTGACTCTCCCTGGCCCCTCCAGGGGTTTTTACCCCTCGTACCCCAGAAAGGACCTGGCCCCACTGGTGCCTTTCCTTCCTCCAGTCACTCACCTGCAACCTGACTTGCCTACTTGTACAACAGTCGCCAGCAAATTAGAAGACCTCTTTATAAAGTGAAGGGGAATTATGAATAGCGATTTTATTTTCTTCTGTTACCTTCACACTAAATGGGCACAATGAGGCCTCATAATGAGTTTCCCCACCCCCAGTTTACATTAAGGGAGCCCCAGGGACAAAGCCAGGTTTTCTCCAGAGCTTCATTCCATAGGACTACACAATGTCTATTTCCTTGTACAATCAAAAGGTGTCTGTATAACTCTCGCATAAATGAGGGGGAGATACCCAAATCAAAATCCAGACAACTACAGATCCAGGGATGGCTTTTATAAGGCAAGACAGGGGAAAAAAACCCCACAGAATTATGTTTTTGTTTGTCACTTTGTTTTAATAATGAAGGAAATGATCTCAAGTTCAAATCCAGCTTTGAAGTTTTCTTCCCACCTGAGTCATATCAAAAGAAAAAAAATCATTTTTAGGCATCAAGAACTTATGTAGAGTAACAATAAGACACACAATACTCCCCCCAGGCAGATGAAACAATTTTATTTCACAGTTGTCTTTATTTTTTTTTAATTTTATTTATTTATTTGACAGAGAGAGAGATCACAAGTAGGCAGAGAAGCAGGCAGAGAGAGAGAGAGGGAAGCAGGCTCCCTGCTGAGCAGACAGCCCAATGCGGGGCTTAATACCAGGACCCCAAGATCATGACCTGAGCTGAAAGCAGAGGCCTAACCCACTGAGCCACCCAGGTGCCCCACACAGTTGTCTTTAAAACCACAAAGACACTTTGTTCTTCATATAAAAACATTAGCACAGATAACTATACTTTCTAGAAAATGATTGTATAGAGCCTGTCAAAGAAAAATGCACACACCATTATATGATTTCAAACAAGTTGCTTGGGAAAAACACACATGGACTGATTCCCAAAACATACCATAGGACCACCCTGCATCTTTTGGTTCACAGTATAGATTATTACCAGTAGTGCTCCTGCATTCTTACAGGCTTGATAATATACATATAGACGGGTTTACGACTTAATGTTCCATCAGTTCACCAGCCTTTTCTGCAGGTTCATCAGCAGGCTGAGCAGGCTGTGCCCTTCTCTGTGGTCTTTCTTCAAGACCTTCCAGGAATGGAGATACATCATCATCATCATCATCATAAACTCCCAAGTCTTTACCAACAATTCCAATGGAAACATTCTTTGTATTAGGTCCTGTTGTGCAGGAAGTGTCCCTTGTAAGACATGCAGAACACGTTTAACCAGTTCATTCAAACTGCATTCCATAAACCCAGAGATGTGTCTCTCCAGGTAAGTACGAGCTGAGAGAGAACGGGCTCCAATGGACAGGACTCCACAGTCAAAATAGTTGGCAGATGGACAGGTATGGAAAATGTGAGGGCCCATATCATCATAACCAGCAACAAGCAGTCCAACACCATATGGTCTCTGGCCATATTGTTGTGTCGGTATCTGGGTCTTGATTCCAATTAGAGATGCAAGATGAGACCCAGGAAACGGTCTGTCAAATACAAATCTGGAATCCAAACGCTCCTGGAACATAACATTACAGAACAGTCTAGCATCGGCAGTAAGTCCTGTAACTGACATACCGATGTGCTTGTCCACATGGAGAATTTTTTTCTGATGAGTTACAAGCTCTGACTGTGCTCTCTTCAATGCAACCAACACGGCATGGGGTTTTGATTTCAGACCAACTGTGGCTGAATCTTGTTTGACAGCTTCCACTGCATACTCAATTGGACTAATCCTGCCCTGAGAGCTCCAAACAGTGACCTCATTGTCATATTGGTTGCAAAACAGGGTTCCAATGTGGGTCTGGCTGCAGCTTCCTGCACAAGTGTGGACTGAGGAACGCTAAGCCACAGATTCTTAACCCCGACATTTATAAAGATGCATGCAGGGGGCCTGGGTGGCTCAGTCGTTAAGCATCTGCCTTCTGCTCGGGTCGTGATCTCAGGGTCCTGGGATCAAACCCCGAATCGGGCTCTCTGCTCAGCACAAAGCCTGCTTCTTCCTCTCCCACACCCCCTGCTTGTGTTCCCTCTCTCGCTGTGTCTCTCTCTGTCAGATAAATAAATAAATAAATCTTAAAAGAAAAAAAAGATGCATGCAATATAAACATATACGTAAAAGAAAAAGGGAACACTAGGTAATTCATTGAATAAAAACCTATCGTCATCATTAGTAGAAAAAACTGACATGGTAAAAAAGGCCTAGCAGGAAAAGACCCAGTAAATACATCATAAACACCGGCACTGTTGTGGAGCGTGATTCTTGTGTGTGTATAATCTTGTATCTATACCAGATTAAGGTTAATTGTGTAGTAATAATACTAAGGTTTGGCAAATGGCTATAATGGAAGAACTCTGAAGGGAACTGCAATTATTTAATCTGAAAATAGAAATCTGAGGAGAAAATCAATAGGTGTTCTATTAAAGATCTACCAAAAGCAGACACATTTAAGACAAATTAGAAAGCATTTCCTAAGTAGCAAAATCACCGCATTCTGGAATGTAATGCCAAGGAAGGTGGGCAGTCTCCTTCCGTAGGGGTTGTTTTGTTTGAAGGGAGGGAAAGATGACCACCTCTCTTTCAGAGGCTAAGGTGATTTTGTTTTGTCTGGAGAGGATTAAATGATCTCTCCACTGTCAGTTTAGACTGTAGGTGCATTGTGTTCTGTGTTATTTTTCAGATGTTCTTAAAGACAGTGGAAGACCAAGACGCACTTTTCAGAAGGAAATTAGGAGTTTTACTTCTAGTCATATTACCTATAATTAACTAATTTTGGATTTTTAAAATTTCTTATAGTACCTTCAAAAATAAACTCTTGCATAATTATTTTTCTTATTTACTAAAAAAAAAATTACCAGAAAATCATAAGCTATCTTCTAAAAGCATTGGAGACCGCTGTATTTTGGAATTCAATACTTTTCTAAATTTGAAAAGATAACCTGGCACAAATACCATATATTATGCGACACCTCCAGCAGAGCCACAGCAGTGTCCATAATCAAACATGTTAATATCTTTGCAGTGACTCACACAAACATTCACACTAAGTGAGGAAAAGATTATAAATAATTTCACATCAATATAGGCTATATTTCCCCATCAAATAAGTTACAAAAATCTTTGGTTTTCAGAATGGGTTACATGACAAAGTATAGAATGCCCAATTAAGTTTGAATTTTGGATAAACAACAAAGTTTTTGGATATGTCCCAAATATTACATTGAACCTACTTACACTAGAAATTGTTATTTAGTGTTTATACAGAACTCAAATTTAGCTGAATTTCTTGTTGGTTTTTTTTTTTTTTAATTTGCAAAATCTGGTTTTTGTATTTCAGAATCCCAACAAGTGATTGTGGACCTGTTTCTAGAAATATACTAATTGAAATACTATTTTTTAATTAACATATAATGTATTATTTGCCCCAGGGGTACAGGTCTGTGAATCATCAGTCTTACACATTTCACAGCACGCACCATAGCACATACCCTCCCCAGTGTCCATCACCCAGCAACCCTAACCCTCCCACCCCGCTACCCCCCAGCAAACTGTGAAACCATAAGAGACTCTCCTAATTGAAATACTATTAACAGCTATCCTAGGAGAAAAGTTTGGTTTGGGTATTTTTTAAGGGGGTCACAAAAAGTAAAGTTTTTAAAATATGCTATCAATAGCATGTAAAAAAATAAGACCTGTGCAAATGCACCCATATTAACAACTCAAGATATTTTAAAAGTTAGAAGTAGCATGGCTACTCCAAAAACGATTTTAATTTGCATCTCTTTCTGGCTCCACCTTAAAATTCTTCATCTATAAAACATTCCTTTAATAAAATTCATGAAATTCTCATGTAACAAAGATATAGCTCCATCTAATGGAAAAGATATCCAATTACAGCCCTTCATGAAGCTAGGACTATTTTGTAAAACTATAAAGCGTATGTAGACTATACACAGTCATACACACGTGTGCGCACGCACACACACACACATACGCACACACAGAATGGATGCTTTTCTGTGCCTCTCTGGGTTTTTTTTGAAGCCAGAAAGGACCCAAAAGTAAAGTAGTCATAGCTTTTGCAAGATCTGCTCTTTTCCTTATATTGGACTCTGAAATATAAAAATGTAAGTATATTTATATTTCATAGTCTATTTTTATATATATATACACACATATTCATACATGTAAATATAAATATAAATATTACACTTTCTTGTGTAAGCCTTCTAGGCCAAGGGCTTGAGGGTC
Source organism: Martes martes (assembly GCF_963455335.1). Taxonomy (NCBI): domain Eukaryota; kingdom Metazoa; phylum Chordata; class Mammalia; order Carnivora; family Mustelidae; genus Martes; species Martes martes. The sequence goes on from NC_137888.1 coordinate 93,600,436, forward strand.
CTATAAAGCGTTGTGAATTTGAAGGGGAGCAGAATATGTCACCCCAAAATATGCCACTTAGGCATATAGATTATCTTGAATTAAAATTACTTGAGAAACAGTCAGTACAAGGATAATCAGAACCTCCTCTGTCCCCCCTGAAAACAGAAAATAAATTCCCCATGCGAAAGTCACCTTCGTTGTACCATGAGGATAGGAAGGATTCTTATCACCAGAGACACGATTTAGGGCTGAGAAGGCTGCAAAAACAAATCTTGTTACTTCGTTATTAATTTGCTACCCTAAACCCAAACCCCTTTGCTTTGTCAATTCTTCACAAATTCATTGTTTCCTTATCTAAAAGGCATAAAAGCTTCCTGCTTTGGTCACTGCTTTGAATTTCATATTTTTATGGGGTTCTTGTGCATGCAAAATTAAATTTGTTTTTCTCCTGTTAACCTGTCCTATGTCAATTTAAGTATTAAGTTAGCTAAAGAACCTAGAAGGGAAGAAAGAAAAATTTTTCTTCCCCTAAAAACTGCATGCAAAATATTGTATAATTTGAATGTGTACATTCTTCTGGAGAGAGATTTAGATCCTTACTAAAGGAGCCCATGAGCCACTAAAGGTTACAAAGTTTTCGCTGTACTGCCACGTGCTTCTCCCCAGGGACTATCCGCCTTTGCTCCACTGTTTTTCCCAGATGACCACAAACTAACCCAATACCAGAAAAGTTCCTTCTCTGCTGCTGGCTGGGCTCAGCACTTAAATACTGAGCCTGAACCAAACACAGGCTTCACTGTCAACAAGAAAGAGCCTGCCCCATGAGGTTTACAGGCATTTTTCTTTTCTTTTCTTTTCTTTTTTTTAAGATTTTATTTTTTTAAAGTAATTTCCACACCTAATGTGGGGCTCAAACTCATTTTGCATTGCATTGCATTTTTAAAACAAACAACAGCAAGATCTAGCAGATGTGGAACCAGGGACTAAAGGTAGGGTCAGAGACAAAGGGCATTAAAATAAACAAGTCATTCTTTCAAAATTTTCAGTTTATCTCATTAGCCTTCTTGTTAAATAAGGATAGTTCAGTTTTCCTACTGATATCATTTTTCTGAAATTTTATTTATTTATCACCCCATTTAGAAGGGAAAACCTTCTATTCTGGAAGTACTTCAGTTGACATTTCTCAGTATTAATTTTATTTATAAATAAACCACGTCTTCCTTGTATAAGGTATTTGAATAAGAACTGTTATAATCAAAGGTTGATTTATTTTGGAAATATCTCCCTCTTGAGGTCATTACTATTTATGCCTCAGGAGATTATAAACTTGAGCACTCTGTTAGATACTGGTGGGTAGAAACGGAGGTTAAATAGGGCAAAAGTCTTGGAGAACAATCTAGACGCACCTATTAACATTACAAAACCCATAAATACTAAGGTCTGTAGGCAAGGACAGTCTTGCAAGCAATATGTGGTCACAAAACTGTAAGCCACCTAATGTCCAGCACTGGGTAACTAGTCAAAGTGTGCTAATGCTCACCACAATGAAATAACATGGAACTCCTAAAAGCTAGAAAATCTATGAGTACTGACATGGATTTCTCCCTCCTAGACATGCTTGCACATACATTTATACATATATAAAATTGTCTCCAGATGAATATTGGTAACAGTTGTTGCCTCAGTGAGAAGAAATCAGTCTGCAGGGGTCAGCGAGAAGACATACTTTTCACTGTATACCCTTTTACATATGAACTAAATTTTTAGCCATCTATTTGTATTATTTGTAAATTAAAAAAAACAAATTAAATGTTTCATATTTTTGAAGTAGAACTTAAATACAAAAAGTGCACAAGTCATATGTGTAAAGGACAACAAATGTTTACAAAGTTAACACATCCAGGTAACAAAAACTCATACTGAGGAAAAAAGCACTATCAGTATTTATTTAAAAGAAAATCCCACATATTTTATCATTTTATCTATAAATATTTCAGTATGTATTGTTTGTGAAAGAACTGCAATCTAAAATGGAACCAGAGGAAATGAGAGAGAATCTCACACATGCACCTTTAGGAAAACAACACTTAAGAACTGAGAGACTGATTTCCTGCAAATGCCTGATTTACGGAAGACTGACACTTAGCTCCTGACCAGTGAACATCCACCAAGAAACTCTTGCCTTCCTCAAGCCAATGAACTTATTGTGTGGACTCTGGCTGGACTCCCCCTTTGCACTCCTTGCCCATAAATACAGTTCACCCCAAACAGACTCAATCTGTACCTTGTGGAGCATACATTTTCCAAACTGCAGTTCCTCCGCTAATAAAGTCTATTACTAGTAATTTAAGCTTGCCTCAGCTTACCTTTTTATTTCAGTTGATTTTTAACAGATAAAAATATAACCTTAATACCATGGCCAAACCCAATAAAGTTCACAATAATTAAATTTTTAAATGCTTAATGCTTACATTTTTTTTTTAAGATTTTATTTATTTATTTGTCAGAGAGAGTGAGCACAGGCAGACAGAGAGGCAGGCAGAGGCAGAGGGAGAAGCAGGCTCCCTGCTGAGCAAGGAGCCCAATGCGGGACTCGATCCCAGGACGCTGGGATCATGACCTGAGCCGAAGGCAGCCGCTTAACCAACTGAGCCACCCAGGCGTCCCAATGCTTACATTTTTTAATACTCAGTTCATGTTCAATTTTCTTTGCTGCCTCAGAAATGTCAATTTACATTTGATTTGTTTGAATCTTAATCCAAACAGGTCTACACATTATATTTGGTTGATTTTTCTCTTAAGTTTCTTTATTCTGCAATAGTCCCATCCCTTTTGGTTAATGCTACTTCTTTGTTGTGGAAGAAACTGGCCATTTATCTTGTAGAATGTCTCACATTCTGGATATGGCTAATTGATTGAATCCTCCTGGTGTGATTTAACATGTTCTTTATCCACTGCATTTTTTGGAAGCCAGTAGATAGACCTAGAGAGTATGCTTCTTGAGTTGGTAAGTAAAAATGTTCTACCATGTTGAGGAAATGCTATAGATTTTTGTAAACCAATGCACAGAGGCTCACAAATAATGACCTGAAAAGTCCCCAAGCAAGGAAATGTTTAATTTTGCTGAACTGAGCATTACCCCATGCGTTTTGTTGTTGTTGTACCACCTATTACATTCACATGGAACCAGAGTCTTGTTTTACGCAGTCCAATAAACTCTGGGCGGAGATCTGAATGGTCTTCTCTGAGTTCTGTGATGTTGTGTAGTATAAGACGCACTGCAGATGCTCACGAGTGTGTTGGCAGCTTAATCCAACAGATGTTTATTGTGTATTTTCCATTTACAGAGTATTATACTTTCAACTACTGTTTCTGTTCTCAAGAAGACTGAATTGGTAAGTCAGCGTGTGTTCAGGAAGCAAATGCACATGCTCCTTTAAAGTGCGAAGGCAGTAAAAAACCCAGCTGTGCATGTTGTAGAATTATGGAGTGGAGTGGCTTGGTGGGGTTCATCAGGTAATCTCCAACGGCAAGATCAGCTTTGGAGCTTAGCAACAAGAATTGGCAGCAGATCTGAGCTGATAAAGACCCCAGAAATCATCTGGTATAGTTTCTTCATGACATGAAGCCCAGGAATAGCAAAGGACTCTCGTGGCTGATGAGGGATACAGTTTAAGATTAAAACCAGATGTTCCTGCTGCTAAACTTAGTGAAAGCCTGGGTAGGTCCCATTCAAGATAATTTCTTTGTAGGTAAACTGCTCTGTTTTGTTTTCTCTCTGTTTTCTCACATAAAAAAATCTTTTAGGATTTTCTCTTTATCCTATGGAGTTCTGAAACTTCTTCAGGATGTGTCTAAGTATGAGCTTTTCCATATGAACATCTTGCCTGGCTTACCGCTCTCCCTTGAAGTGTGGGGATTCAAGTTTCCTTTAGGCTGAGGAAAACTTTCTTCTGTTCCTTGTATTTCCATTTCTGGGTCAGTTGTTTCAATTTGTTCATCCCAATTGTTTTTCTGTGATGTTGTTTGCTTTGTTCATTTTGGGTGATCTTTGGTTGATCCTCCCACATTTATGAACAAAAAATCATGTTAATTAGTTGACTTGGGACCCATTTGCACTTTTAGAAGTTTATCCAGAAATGTACACAGAGATCAAGTTGACCTCGAAGTATTCACAGGCTAGTGAGGAAGGAAAAAAGTAAACAAAAAATCTGTCAAAGTGTCAGCACACCTGTGTTGCAGCTTGAGCAAAGAGAAAAAGGTGGTGGGATTAGTTTGTGTGACAGAGGGGTCCAAGTGTGCCCCTCCCCCAACTCCTGTAGCTGTTTTCAGCTCCTCCAGGGTTGGGCTGGAAATGCAGGCAGGTCGCAGAAAAAAGGAAGGAGCAGACAAGTTCTGACTTAAGAGCTATGGTTTGGTGGTGTGGCTCTCTGGACAAGAAGTTTAAGACTTTTTCTTTCTCTTGGAGGATACGTTTCTGAATTTCTCAAAGATTTATCACTGTGAATCCTTAGCTCCAATAGTTGTGACACAGGCAATGCATTTTCCTAGACTTTACACTTACTACCTATAGCCCCTGAGTATTTGGTGACACATTCTACAGATTCTTTTCATTTGAGAACCTATCTCTCTTCCAAGTAGTTCTCTTAGGTAGATAAAAACCTCACCCAGGCCTGGTCTTTCTCTGTGGACCACATCTGTTCCAGAAGAAACACTAGTTCATCCCTGCATTTGTGGAAACTCACCTCTCATCACTCTGTCATTGTAGGTAAACTGCTCCGGCCACTGCCTTTGGCCTGAATTTCCCAAGGGTGAGTCAAACATGCAGGAGTCTTCAATTTCTCATATGTCCTGCAAGTAGGTAGTGAATTAAGGCTTACAAAACTGGAACCTGAGCAGCTCTTCTGTAAGCTCTGCAGAGACTGTAAACACCTCACTTTAGAAAGTGGGCGCATTTGGCAACTTTAGTTTTGTTCTGTTTTGGGGGCCTCAACTGAAAAGGGAGAGACAAGGTCCCATTATAAAAGCTTGTTTCATGCCTAAATGAAAAGTCCAGAGGTGATGAAATAAGGAATCTTCCCAGCTGTTCCTTCCAAGCAGTGGGCCAGCTCTCATGACTGATTTTATTACAACAAACATGTTTGCCAGACAGCCTCTATCAAGCCAATTTGTGGGTCTCAGGCAGGGTAAAAACAACAACAACAAAAACCAACCAACCAAACAAAAACAAACCTTGGTTCCCCAAGAAGCTGAAGGGAGCCAGTTGAATGTGCATCACTATGAGAAAGGATTACCTGGCAGAGAGGAGGTTAGAAACATGTTTACATTAAGCCATTTACAGGGCCATCAGCATTGAAGTCAGACAGGCCTGGGTTGAGGTTTTAATTTGGAACTTATTCACTCTGTGACCATGGGTGTTTAGCAATCTCAGCTCTTGCTTTCCTGATTTGTCTGAAAGGGAAGTAACAGCTAACTTGCAGGATGGCTACAGAGATTAAATGAGATGTAGGATATAAAGATTCTGAAAGAGAAGGCCCCCAATGAACAGTTGCCACTGGAACCACCCCTCCATAGCCTAGAATCCCTTTGTTCTTCTTTGTTCCATTAATTCCTACCCCTCCTTAAATAGAGCTCAGGGTCAGCCACATCCTCCAGAAGGCTTTTCTGGATTCCCTTTCCCACTACTCATGGTATAGGTGCGTCCAAAGCACCTTGTTTTTGTTGGGTCCGTAATCAAAGGAGCGAGACTGATACAAAGCAAAGGTCAAGCAAAGCTCTATTTTGCGCCAAGCATCGAGAATCAAACTGACCTGCCAGGGCCGTCTCTTACAAAGAGGCGACCTCTCTCTGCCTTACAGACTAGCTTTTAAGGGCAAAGGCCACGTGGTTGGGCCTGGCCACGCACAGGTGGCCAATGAGATTGTAACACACAGAGAAAGCTACACAGTCATGCTAGGTCACACATAAGTGACCAACTGAATTACAATTTACCCTATAGTAGATATTTGAACTAGCCTATCACCTTGGTCAGAATTGGCGCCCAAAAGGTGCCCAAAGGGCGGGGCCCATACTCCTTGGCAGCTAGGGAGACAGTATGCACCCCCACTGATTGGATACCTCCACCTGGCCTGACCCACCCTTGTATTTGGGCTTTGTTACCTGGGACTGGCTTCCGGGACTTGTTTTTAAGTAAGTTCCCTTGGGGGCGGGGGGCAGGGTCAGTTTAAGTTTTACTGCATAAACAACAAAATCACTGTTTAACCGGATGGAGCTGCTCTAAATAGGCCCTTACAGTTATGTCTCTATCATGGCACTAACCACACTTACCTGATTTTTCCTATGTTTGCTTCCCACATTAGAACTGCAGGCTCCTTGAGTACAGACAGCATATCTAAGTCACCCATAAGCTCTTAGGACAGGGCCTGGCAGAACAGAAATCAACAACCACACAATTGTGACATGGGTGGGATCTGTGTAATTCACCATCCTGCTTCAGAGAGATACAGAAAGAGCATTTGTATGTTAATAGATCCTGGGACGCCTGTGTCGCTCAGTAGAGTAAGAGTCTGTCTTAGGCTCAAGTCATGATCCCAGGTTCCCAGAATCAAGTCCTGCATCAGGCTCCTTGCTCATAGGGAGCCTGCTTCTCCCTCCATCTGCTCTGCCTGCCACTCCCCCTGTTTATGCTCTTTCTCTGAAAAATACATAAATAAAATCTTAAAAAAAATAGATCTCTCCCTTGGGGGAATCAATCATCCAATCAATCATAACTGAGAACAGTAGATCTCTGATTCCCAGTCTGGGTTTTTAAATCATAGAAACCTAGGGCAGGGAAAAACTTTCGAGAGTACCACATCAAGCTGGGGAGGGGCATATGCTACTCTCAAGGAGTGTGCATGTCTTTAAAAAAAAAGCTTATTTAACACTGTAAGTTTACATTTGAAAAATTTAAAGAGGAATCTTACTTTGCTGTGTTTTGGACTAGAAATCCCAAAAAACCTTGGTTGGTGTGCATATGTATGCATCAGTCGTATCATGGGGAGGACAATCAGAACTGCATAGGGCAACACCAAGTATCTGTTTATCAAAAGGAGGCAGGTTACTAAACTGATAAACAATGGCCTGTTTGCAACCACTTCACATATAGATCTGCCGTTGCAAAGAGAGCGGTGTCCAAGGTTACAGGGCCAGGAGGCAGCACAGGCAGTCTCCACCTCCGGATTAGTGCTCCTCCACTGCCCCATGCCTGACTATGGCCTTGTGCAGAGAAGTGGCTCAGCCCCATGATGGGAGAAGCACTGGGTGAGGACTGAGAGATGGATGACATGGTGTGATCTTGGGCAAGCCAACATCTGAGACTTGTTTCCTCATATGTGAAGTGGGGAAGATAATATTCTGCCACCCAGGGCTGCTGACAGATCAAAAAAGAAGAGAAGGTCCTTTATAATTTAAAAGTGGCCTTGCTGGCATTTAAATCATCCAGCTTACAAAAGAGTAGGCACAACTAAAGCAGTAAATGTAGACACTGCAACCGCTGCAGCATAACCACAAAGGATTTCCAGATGAGTAGGAAAATCAATGCTAATTAGAACTTCCTCACTACTTCTTCATCAGGGGTAATAGTGTAAGTGGGTAGCTACACAGAAAAAAAGAAATGTAAACTGGATTTACTTGTAAAACTATAAACCAGGATAAATTTAAAACAGAAGGTAGACTTAAATTTTGAAAGTGAAACCACACACGCAGTGGAAGAAAACATGAATGAAGTCTTCTAAAACCTAGAAATGGGGAAAACTTTTCCAACTGTGGCTCAAAATCCTGAAGTAATGGGGCGCTTGGGTGGCTCAGTGGATTAAGCCTCTGCCTTCAGCTCAGGTCATGATCTCAGGGTCCTGGGATTGAGCCCCCCATCAGGCTCTCTGCTCAGTGGGGAGCCTGCTTCCCCATCTCTGCCTGCCTCTCTGCCTACTTATGATCTCTGTCTCTCTCTCTCTGTCAAATAAATTAAAAAATCTTTAAAAAAATGCTAAACTAATGAGAAAAGATTAGTAGATTTAATTACATAAAAATAATGCCTCTAGAGCAACAAGACAAAACAAACACCATAAATATGGGGAAAAGACAAGTGACAAATTGAAAAGAAAATGTGCAAAATGCATCACAGATGAGGGTTTAATAGCCTTACTATGGAGGGAGCTTCTAAAATAAAAAATAAAAAGATCAAGAATCCCATGTATGTCCTACAGATATCAACAGGTGGCCCACAGAAAAAGAAATGCAAACGGTCCTTACCTTTGAAGTGGCACTCATTCTCACTCCTAAGAGAAATGAAAATCTAAACTATCCTGAAAACCATGTCTCATCTATCAGATAGACCAAAAAATTTTAAATGGACACTATAATCTGTTGGTAAATCCACAGGAAAATGGACATTTTCATACATTGCTGGCAGGAATGATAGTGGAGGGAGGAGAATTTGGCAATATGTATTGAAATTATACATTCATTTATCTTTTGACATAGGAATCTCACTTCTACGAATCCACTCCAAAGATCTGAGAGCAAAAATAAGAAAAGACATGTGCAGGAGGCTTTTCATTATAGCACTAATTATAACAAAAGGTTGGAAACAACTCAAATGCCCATCAGTAGGGAACTGATTGAATAAACTATGCTATATTCACACAGAAGTGACTGACTCCAGGATATTATTAAGTGAAAAAAGATAATTTACAGTAAGCTATCATTTAAATAATAGTATATACCTTTATAAAAAATGGATGGATAAACCATAAATTTCTTCTTAAATGGCTATGTGCAAGGGGAGGGAGGCCCTGGAATGAAGGGGACTAATATATACTTTGTAAACCTACTTTGTTTTGGACTTTGGAACCTTGTAAATATTTCATTGAATTATAAAATACAAAAAGACTTTCAGTTTTAAAAATCCAAAGTGAAATGAAACAAATGAACCTGTATATGAAGTTTGTGTCAAAACCAGAGAGAGATGAATCATTTCCAGTGGCTTTCAAACACAGGACTTCGTTCATTCCTAGTGGGATATATCATAAGGACAAAAAGAACTGCAAAACAATCTTAATTGCAAAATAATTATATTATTGGTAGTAATATTGGTATTGCTTTTGAGGGACAATTATGCACATATTGTGAGGTAAAGCAAGTAAGTACTTATGTTGGTGTCATTGAAATTTTCGGCATGGAGAAAGGAAACAGGATGATACAATAGATGAGGTAAAAAAAACTGTCATGCTAAATTTGAATTGGAAGTATCAATATAAATTTCTTAAGTATTTTGAAGTATTTCCTTGCTCTGTCCACTTAAAAGGCCAAGAAACAATGACCAGCACAGTAGCAATGAACATTACTAGCACCTAGAGCACGATCCAGAGCTCCTTGGAGAAATGGATGATTCCAGATCTGGGGAAGGAAATTTGGGAGAGCTAGAACATCTTAGCATACTAGAACCAAGGAAGCAATAAAACATTAATGAGGTTATATTACAGGACTCAGGAGCCAAGTTGAAGAGGCTCCCATTGGCCAAATATGGGACCATTTGAGAATCAATAAAAGTAATTATAATGGCTAAAACTTATCAAATATTTTAACTTGAAAAATTAGTACATAATGGAAAAGAAGTATGTACTTATTCTACCTTCCTTATAGGAAGGAACTGTACCTTGGGGTTAATAGGGAAAGTACCTCTTTTAGGTGCATTCCAGCCAATAAATGAAAAAAGAATGTTAAGAGTTTCCCCATTTGACAACCCCTAGGGAAATAATGAATCTAGGCAGTGGTCATCAGTGGTGCTAACATAACAAAAAGAGGAAAGCTAACATTATACTACTCTTAATAGATGTACACAATGACAGCTGTAAGTATTCTAGCCAAAAAAAAAAAAAAAATCAAACTTGAATCTAATATTTGATTAAGCTTCTAGATCTAACTTGCAATTCACAGGAAACACAGCAGACAGAGGAGTATGTTAAATGACACCACTGGGATTGTAGATGTGTGTGTCATGGAAATTCAGATTGTAGAAAATTCTACAGAACAAATGATTCAGTTTGATCAACAAATAAATTGGGGATTGGGGGTAGGGAGAGAGAAAGGGGAGTTAGAATCTCTAGGTTAAAGGACGCTTTAGAGACATCATTTCATTGCAACACTTGGACCTTATTACAACCTTGATTTGCACAATTTAGAAGTTATGAGGTATATGGGGAAATTGAGCACTGACTGGATGTTGAATTACATTAAGAAAATACTGTTCAGGGCGCCTGGGTGGCTCAGTGGGTTAAGCCTCTGCCTTTGGCTCGGGTCATGATCTCAGGGTCCTGGGATCGAGTCCCGCATCGGGCTCTCTGCTCTTCGGGGAGCCTGCTTCCTCCTCTCTCTCTCTCTCTCTCTCTGCCTGCCTCTCTGCCTACTTGTGATCTCTATCAAATAAATAAATAAAATCTTTAAAAAAAAAAAAAAGAAAATACTGTTCATTTGGGGCGCCTGGGTGGCTCAGTTGGTTAAGCAACTGCCTTCAGCTCAGGTCATGATTCTGGAGTCCCAGGATCGAGTCCCACATCAGGCTCCCTGCTGAGCAGGGAGTCTGCTTCTCCTGCTGACCTCTCTCCTCTCATGCTCTCTCTCTCTCAAATAAATAAATAAATAAAATCTTTTTAAAAAAGGAAAAAAAAAATATTATTCATTTGGTATAAGTGTGATAATAGCAGGATAGTTATACTTTAAGAGTCCTTATTTTTTAGACACTAAAATTTAAAGAAACAAGTGTATGGGTGAAATGAGCAATAAATGAACAATGACATGAAAAGGCAACATACTGAAAGGGAGAAAATATTTGCAAATCATGTATCTAATAAACTCATACAACTCAATAGCAAAAAAAAAAAATCCAATTAAAAAATGGGCAGTCTGAAAAAAAAAATGGGCAGTCTGAATAGACATTTTTTCTAAGAAGATATACAAATGGCCAACAGTGATTATTAAACAATGATCATTAATCATCATTGAAATGCAAATCAAAACCACAATGAGATATCACCTCATACCTGTTAAGATGGCTGTTAGCAGAAAGACTAGAAATAACAAATGTTGGTAAAGATACAGAGAAAAGGGAAACCTCATGCATTATTGATAGGACTGTAAACTGGTGCAGCTACTGTAGACAACAGTAAGGAGATTCCTCAAAAAATTAAAAATAGAACTACTATATGATCCAGCAATTCCAATTCTGGGTATTTACCCAAGGAAAATGAAAACACTAAGTCAAAAGGATATATGTACCACCATGTTCACTGAAGCATTACTTAAAGTAGCCCAGAAATGGAAACAACCTAAATGTCCACCAATGGATAAAGACATTGTGATACAAACACACAATGGAATATTACTCAGCCATAAAAAATGAAATATTGACATTTTTTATAAGGATGGACCTCGAGGGCAATATGCTAAATGAAGTAAGTCCCAGAAAGACTAACACTGTTGATCTTTCTTATATATGGAATCTATGTATCTGTCTATTCACCAAGACCATATATTTGAAGAACAGATTGGTGGTTGCCAGAGGTCCTATGTGTGGAGGGCCAGCAGGTAGGGAATGGGAGATAAAGATCAACTGTTAAACAAAAGAAGAAAACATGATACTCCCTTTCTCCCTAAATGAGGCAGGAAGGGAAAAGCATAAACAGAAAAAACACGAAATAAAATTAGGGGAAATAAATTCAAATAATAGTAATTGGTATTACCAATTATTATTACTAATTACCAATTATTATTACCAATTACCAATAATTGGATTACCAATAATAATTGGTAATCTAATCACAGGGAATGTAAATATTCATATAAGGGAAAAACCACACAGAAATCAAAACTAACTGACCAGATCTCTATGTATCAACACAAAACTCATAAACAGGGGCACCTGAGTGGCTCAGTGGGTTAAAGCCTCTGCCTTCGGCTCAGGTCATAGTCTCAGGGTCCTGGGATCAAGTCCCGTATCGGGCTCTCTGCTCAGTGGGGAGCCTGCTTCCCTTCCTCTCTGCCTGCCTCTCTAACTACTTGTAATCTCTGTCAAATAAATAAATAAATAATCTTAAAAAAAAAACCCCAAAACTCATAAACAATTGTACTCAGTGTATAAAATAAATTCAAAAGGTTATACATAGGTTGGGACCACTTTGTAAATTATAACACGACACAAAACGACATTATATATTATTTATGGATACAAATACATGTAGCAGAATTTGAATGTAAGAACATACACAAAATTAAAAAATTAAAAAACAAAAACCAGGAAGGTTAAAAAAAAAAACTTTTCAGTTCATACAGAGATGCTGGAAGGCAAAGAAATTTGAGAATCTTTCAGCCCTTTAGAATAATGACTGTTCTTTTTTTTTTTTTTTAAGATTTTATTTATTTATTTGACAGAGAGAGACACAGCGAGAGAGGGAAGAGAAGCAGAGGGAGTGGGAGAGGGAGAAGCAGGCTTCCTGCCAAGCATGGAGCCCGACACGGGACTCAGTCCCAGGACCCTGGGATCATGACCTGAGCCAAAGGCAGATGCTTAACAACTGAGCCACCCAGGAGCCCCTAATGACTTTATTCTTCATAGCTTCCAAACTGTGAAGTCACCTGCCAGAATGCATAGTCTGAGATTTTCTGATTTTCCATAGCTTCTTACCATAAACTAACAAAATATTCCACTATAAAGATTCACTTAAAATATATCAGATTACATTTCTCAGTTCAAGTCTACTAGTTCCTCATCGTACTCAGGAAAATAGCTGAAGCAAATGGCCTGCGTAGCTCTCCTTACTTCATACCCCCTGTAGTCGCCAGCCTCCAAAATGGCCTTGGATATATTCCCACCTCCTAGTGTTCAAACTCTTGTGCAATCCCTTCTAACTCTTCCAAGTTTGGTCTGTGTGCTCAATGGAATCAGGGAGAAGCAAAGGCATAGAACTTCTGAGGTTGGGTTATAGACACTGGAGCCTCCGTCTTGGTTGCTTTCTCCCCCTGCCTTGGCTCACACACTCTGGAAAAAATCACCTGCTATGTCATGAACAGCTCCATGCAGAATGCACCTGGCAAGAAGCTATATTCTACCAACAGCCTTGTGAGGGAGCCTGGAAGTAGATCATCCAGCTCTAGCCAAGCCCAAAGGAAAGATTTTTTTAAAGGGCCAGATAGTAAACAGTTCAGGTCTTGCAGGTTCTACTATCCCTATTGCAACTGGCCAACTCTGCCATTTTACACAATTCAAAAAATAACTTTCAGGACTGCAGTTCCAATAAAACTTTATTTTCAAAAACAAGCAGTAGTTTGCTAGCTTTTGTATGACTGCAGCCGAGTCTCACCGCTGACTACAACTTCATGAAATCCTCAATCTAACCCGCTCAGCTAAACTGCTTCTTAGGTTCTTGAGCCTCAGAAACCATAAGCTGACTGTTTTAAGCGGCTAATGGAACTCATGCAATCCCATCCTCTACTTCCCCACCCACCACCAAGCACATACACATACCCATTTCACCTAATTTCACCTTCTGCTCTCCACCACACATTCAGCTCAGATCACAGAGATCTCCTTATTGTTCCTTGAATATACTAGATGCACCCCTGCCTCAGGGCCTTTGTTCTGCTAGTCTCTGCCTGCCTGATGCTTCTCCCATAGGTATCTATTTGGATCCACTAGCTCCTTTAGGTCTTTACACTGAGCCCTTCTAGGTAAAGCCTTTTCTGACCCCATTTACAAGTGCAACATACCTTCCTCCTTACTACATTCCCTATCTCCCTTATTTTTCTCATATCTATCATGTACCATACGTTTTACTTTACTGTCTTCCTCCACTGGAGTATAAGCTTCACAAAGACAAATGTTTCTATTTGTGATACTGCATTATACAGCTGGCTTTCAATAGTTAAATAAATTTGCTTATCTCAACTAACCTGCCAACTCCTTAAAGGCATAGTGTACACAGGCCTGAGCACACATTAATGTGAAATTAACTTTGGAAACTAATTTTAAACATCTGAATAACACATAAGATCATTTGGAAGGATCACTCTAGAGGAGGAATGGAGGCATTTGGTGTGTGCAATACTTAATCCTCACTGTACACTCCCCACAGGCAATTCCAGCCCGCCCCATTGATTATTACCACCTATGCACAAACCAGTGGACATCTTCACTTAAACCCTTCCTCAGGACATCTTGTGGAACACAAATTCAGCATAGCCTGAAATTAACTTACCCCCTACTCCTGCCTTCTCCTATTGTGATCAGCAAATGCAATCTTCTAGCCAATTATGTCACCCTCAACAATTTTCCCTACCACCAAGTTCCAGGTTTTATCCTCTGAAATCTCAAACTCTGTCCACTTCTTCCCATCTCCTCCAACACCCCAATGCTACCCACCATAGCCACAGGATACTGCCATATAACTTCCTGTCTCCTTACATCTATGACCACTCTGAAAACCATTTTCCACGATGCAGGCATAGATCTTTTTCAAAATGGTCATCTCACTGGATCACATTACTGTTCACTCAAAATTCAGTAGCTCCCCATTCTCTCAAGATTAAAACATGTTTTTCTGTTCTGCATGGGCTGAAATTCTCCTCATAACCACCACTCTATTCCAGATGTACTCTATACCAACCAGTTTCTCAGTATGCTGAGAACTTCACCTATGATGTTCTGCCTGAAACACCCTTTACCCAGTTACTACCATGCTCAATACTACCAGCTCAAATATTTCCTGTTACCTTGACTAGATAAAATTCCTTTTAGAAACACCTCTCCTTTGTTGTACTCAACAGTTTGTATGGCATTATTTGGCCAGTGTTTCCCTAACCAGAGTAGGCTGTTGTTACTCCCTTGTATCCACAATGCTCAACAAGGAATCTCAGGTGGATCTTGGTTACTGCTGATAGAAAATGTGAACAATTCACACAGAGCAGTCAAGAGGTTATTACAGCTGTCTGGAAAAAACAAAGGAGTTGCTGCACTACAGCAGTACATTAATGTTGGAGAGTACTTCAACAAGTTCTTAATAATCAAGAGAATTGACACTCTTGATGAAATTATTCCCAACATTCCCAAAACCAATTATGTAAATCTGTACATTAGGCTGTAATGGTCAAGACATTATTTTCCAACATGTTTCTACTGCTATCAGGATCCACCGCCCAAGTACCTGAGATAAGGACACCACTTTTAGGTTAAACGTAGAAAGACACATTACTTGGGACCACTGGAAAACAAGAAAATTGATAATGCTCTAGTACCTCCCTCCTGTTATTCTCCATCTCTCACAATCTGGATTTTTGCCAAACCATTCTATTTGCTCAGATGCCACTTTATTTGGAGGAAAGGGTCTATCCACTGAGAACAAAGCAACAGATAACCACTACTTTTAGAATTACCAGGAAGGAGACTTGAGAAAAGGAGATGAGATTCCAACTGTCTTGAGTAAATTATTTTTTGGACAAGGAACACGGCAGCAGATTTAGTGGCGAAGATATCAAGAGTTCTGATTTGAAGATTTTGAGTTTCTAGTGCCTATAAAGGATCTGGTTGGAGATGTCTAACAGGCAATTAAACACTGGTTTAGTGTGGTACCATGCTAACCCATAGAGCTTTTATGCGAACCAGGGAGTCAGCATCCTCTGAAGCAGAGGGCAGGAGTGACTCAAGATGAGCATGTATGTTTAAGAACTGTTCTAAGCACTCAGAACTACATGAACTGTAAAAATGTTTAAGACTGCCAAGCGAATTTTAAGTATTTCACTATATAAAGTCATACACAATACTGTGCTTCACTATTTCCTATACAACACTACATGTTTTAATTTGAGGACATCCATAAAAGGAATAAATTTCAGAAATCCTGAAAAAATTCTACCAGCTATAGGCTAAATATTACTTACAAAAACTATCAAAGGAAAGCCCAGAATCATGTAAATGGCATATACTTAAATAAAAGAGGCAGAAGCTTAACATACAGAGTATAATTTTTTTTATTTACCAATAAAATAAAAGTCCATTTCTAGCTGTTTCCTTCATTTTATTAATAAGCAAAACCATGTAAGGGGCAGCTTCACCTAGTCTTCAGATTCAGATCCATCTTCATCTTGACTAATCTGGAAATAACGAAGTTCATAAGTCTCCTTGTCAGATGCAACCACACGAAGCCAATCACGAAGATTGTTCTTCTTAAGGTATTTCTTGGTAAGATATTTCAAATACCTTTAAAATCAAGACATGAATCTCATTAAGAAATATAATTATCTACTATGCAAAGGCTTACTATATAAAAAGCAGCTGTATTCATCTTTAATGTTCCCTCCAAAATATTTCATTTGTATCCAACATTGTTCAAGGTTGCTGGGGACCTAGTAAGGTAGCCACTCAACCCCAATTACAATCAGTTGATGCCCTACAAACCCTATTCCCCCATCTCCCTAATATAAACATCCTTTATGTTGACACTAAAAAGAGCAAGAGTAGCTTCCCCTTCAGTTTTATTGCCATAACCAGATTACTTTCTAATATACAATTTCATTCCTTAGATGTATTATGCACTAACATGTCAACATTCCTTTCACTACTATCACCTCCCGAACTTCAATCCCATGATCAATAAAAGGAAACCTACAACAGGGCTGAATTCATTTACAAGTTCAGGATTATCGACATACTTCCAACTAACGTATGGCTCAGTCATAAAAAGCTTTCAACATGGTCTAATTTCATCACTCCAGCCAATCGCTTCAACTTACACTTTAAATTCTGGACTATCAAGCAGTCCTTGAGCTTCCCTGTTCCTAACGCTGTTCCCTTTGCTAGAATACTTCATTCCACAGGCAACACTACTCATCTCAGGTTCTCCGCAAATTCCTATGCCCTATCTTTTATCTTCAACACAGCAATTACAGCATTGCATTTTATAATAATTATGTGCATGTCTGTAAAGTCCTTGAGAACATAACCTTTCATCCCCAAATCCCTAGTGAATTCGTAACCACAAATAACATGTACTTCTACTTTAGTCCGAGCCACCAGGGGCTCACCTATTCTCACAACAGGCTCAGTCTTCAGCTTCTACCACCAAGTCTTTCAGCCATAAACATGAATCCCCTAATTTGCATGTCTCACTCCAGCACTTCATTTAGATGAGATTTCCTTAACTACCTTATCTAATATCAACCCTGAAATCCTCTTTATAAATCTTTATGCATTTACACACCACTGGTCAACTAGTTAATATCTTATCATTTCTTTCCACTAGAATTGGAACTCCTTAGTAATAGGTACTTGCTTGCTTGGCTATCCAGTCCTACAAGAGTGCTGCCATGTAAGTACTTAATATTTGTTGAGTAAATTAGATGAACTGAAACCGGTGCCTCTACTAAATAAACTACCAAGACCTTAAAAACCAAGGTATAAGAAAACACTTACATTACTTAATTTGGGACATTACTTTCATGTTACACATCTGACAGGTTTCTTGCAACATCTTCCAAACACCTAACACTGTGGGGCGCCTGGGTGGCTCAGTGGGTTATAAAACCTCTGCCTGTCGTGATCCCGGGGTCCTGGGATTGAGCCGCCCATGGGACCTCTGCTCAGCAGGGAGCCTGCTTCCCTTCCTCTCTCTCTGCCTGCCCATCTGCCTACTTGTGATGTCTGTCAAATAAATAAATAAAATCTTTAAAAACAAACAAACAAAAACACCTAACACTGTTTAAGTTTATATATAATTGGGTTTCAGGGACTACTATGCACTGGACAGGAGCCCTATATATAACTTGCCTTATTCCAGCAATAAATTACACTTACTGACAACCAGCCTAAGGAACTGGCCCAATTACTGAACCCATTTTCCATTCACATAGGCCATTAATAAGTTCAAAACATTTCTGTTTGTATCTCCCTGACCTTATCACATCTACTCCTGCCTATGAAGAGAAAATACAAGGATTGTGTATTCTATAAAATATTCACAACTACCATAATTTCACTAGAAGTATTATGGGAAGCAAATACCAACCTTTTAGAGAACTGTTTCTCAGAAACAACTGTGATTTTATTCTTGAAGCGTTCAATGTGAACAACATTCCCCAGATTTCCAGTTTTTCCATTGACTTTAACCTTCTCCCGTAGAAACTGTTCCTGTTTTAAAACAGAAAACATGCAAAACTAGGGAAGAAAACCCTAGATATTCACTAGGGAAGGTACCCTAGGAATAGAACTTAGGTTAAAATCAAATATTACATACTTAAGTCATTAAGAACTCTATTACAATGATAAAAAACAAGCTGAGGAGAGAGTTACTTACAAAATTTCCAGAATCAAAAATTCCATCTTCTACTGGATGGGTAAGGTCCAGATTAAATTTCCAGGTTGACTTCTTAGGTTTCTTGTCTTTCTGCTACAGATAGTTAACATAATTACTACTATTCAATTTATTCACTTTGTATACAAAACTTAAATTATCTGTAGCAGCCCAAAAATGTACAATGTACTGTGATGTTGTATTTCTATATACACGAAATGGTGCAAGATCTAAAAAACTGCTTCGTATCTATTGGGTATAGCCTTTTCCCCAGTCACACTGTGTGAAAGGGTGTACACTCCTTAACTTTGTTTAAACCAAGTTTTTGTAAAATCCAGTGGGAATTTTCCCCACTCACCACCCAAGTGTCTCCAAAGTGCAAAACTCAAGAAAGCTCGAAACATATGGCAAACCCCTATTAGTTCTCCTCATCAGATAATTCCAAAGAATCCCACATATACAACCACAAAGACTATTAAAAGAAACAACCTACTTTCTACTGTAAATTAAAACCGAAACCCACCCAGGGCTGGTTTGGACCTCTAATCAAGCCATTCTGTTCCAATTATCAAGTTAAGTTTTATGGGCTTTCAATATTTTCCAGACCACTGACATTCAATTTTAAATTATCAGGTACTCTTCACTATAGGCCAGGCCCTATGGGACACAGGTAGTATACACTACCTTGCCCAAGCTCAATTATATGCCAGAATAAAATTTAGAGAATTAAATCCTTATTATATCCTTATAACAAAGTCTTATATCCTTATAATATATATCTTATATTTTATCCTTATAATATAATCTTATATATAATCCTTATAATATGATATCCTTATAATATATTATATCCTTATAATAAAGTCTAGAAATTAAATCCTTATTTTGTTATATAGGTGAGCGAGAGGGGGACCTTTAATCCTGTAAAGACTTTTCAATTCAAAAAAACATTTTTAACATTAGTTTTCCATATTCCAAACTTAGACCAATACACATAACTGGGCTATCCAAGTAAAATGCTGCTGTGGCTACTATTAAATAGCCTATTACTATTATTACATTCAGGCAATGTACTGAAAACAGACAAATCAGTAGAGAATACCATCTCCAAATTAGATCCACCAAAAGTAGTAATGCCAGTTTGCTTTTAGGTAGCCGAGTAATTTGTACCACCACCACTCCCAAATATCCAAAACTTAATTGTTGACATATACCTATTCTTTCAAATGCTCTTTGGACTGCATTAAACATTTTACTGATTCCCTTGTTAATTAATAACATAAACTCTCTGGTGCACGCTTTTATATATGCGAGTCTCGACTTTTATCTTTTAAGAACTTCCGTCATGAGGTAGTAAAAGAAACTTCTTTCCCAACTTAGTTCTAAAGTTCTCTGAAACTTCTGTAGCCTCGGAGCTCCCTCCGCTCTAGCAAGGCCATCAGACCATCCGATCACCCTATCTCCTTCCTGGCGCAAACGAATAGGCCAGCATCGGCGTTATCGGAAGCGAAACTGAAAAGAAATGGCCCAATGCTGCCCGATTAGGCCGGTTCATCGTTGTGAACCTCCTTCCTTGCGCCGCGACATCCACTCATCCAAACTTCGGGCCCATCTAGAACTCCACTAGGCCGCATGGCAGTCGCCAAGTGTCTCGGAAAAACAACTCAGAATCTTCACATCGTGCTTGTGCTCCTGACCCAGTCCCCATTTCTGCCGTCCCTTCACCTCAAAAGAGAGCGCCCCGATTCGCCAGATGCAAAAATCATTTACACTGGGGAAACATACTCCCACCAAAATCCCACTCTCACTCACCGGCGCCATCTTGAAAGACGGTCTGGCGATCAAAGAGGAAGCTATCGTCGCGCGTCACGTAGTTATACCACGACGTGCTGCGTCACGCGCCGGGAGCGCATGCTCGCCGCCTCCCGGAAGAGAGCGTGCGGAGGCCAGTAACTCGGGAAACCCGGGCGTGATGGGGGAGGGTAGGCTTTAGATGCAGCCAGGTTTTCTGGGAGCGCCGGCTAGCGGCCGTAGTAAATTGATTGTTTTCCACCATTGACGACGTTCGTCCGTTGACTACAAAAGACTCCGCAGTTAGAGGAGGTGGCTCTCAGACAAACACAAGCGAGGGACGAAGGAATCGTCTTTCACTAATCGCCTAGATCTTCTTTCCAATCAGGGCAAGGCAGTGTCTCGGGTTGCTCTGGGATCTTCTGTCCTACATTGTAATTACAGTTCCACAGCAAAAAAGTTACGTCTATATTTGTGTTTTGTGAGTCCTGTTTTCTAATTGACTGTTGAGGGAAATAACTGAGCCAAAATAAACTACGTTCTCGAAGAAAAAAACTCTTAAGAAACAGCAACAATGTATTGCTCACTTGTTCACTTGTTGAGTTCACCGTTGCTTCACTTTTATCATGGGTTTTAGTTAACCCTGTGTAGAAACTAAGATGGAGTTACTCAGAACTTAGGTCAAGCAATGATGTAAGCAGTCAAGGGCATCGCAGCTAAGGACGGATGTCTTCCGAGCCAGCGCAGGCTGACCACACCAAAAACTGATAACCAGCGGAACCAGAGGAGGTCTGCAAAGGTCCAAGACTAATTGAATCCCTTTAAAAAGGGAGGATTTTTGCAGCAAACTGTCAAGACTTTCCAGATGCTGACTCTTTCATCTCTGACCACATCAAAAAGGCCACTGTCCTGAAGACCCTGCCCCAGTGGTCTCGGGACAGCACAGAGATCCTTCACTGCTTGAACATATTAAGTAGCAAGTGCTGAGAGCAGACCTAGACGGAAAGGAGGCCTTATCTCAGCTGCACACTCACAAAATGACTGCGTTTGCTTCATTAACTTCCTACCACTTGTTTTTATCTTGGGCGATTCTCTTGTGATTTAATTTGTGTGATCTGTAAGAAAACAAGTTAAACACTAATAAAATGTCATTGTGTTTGGAATCCAAAACCTTCTGTATAATTATGTTAACCTTGCTTTATGATTGAATAAAACTGCCATTATGGAAAGACACAACTCATATGTGCACCTTCATAGTGTGCTCATGACATTCTAGGACTCTCAACTTCCATCCAAAACGCTTCCTAATTAAAATTCAACAAATGTTTGCTGAGACCGAACTACTAAAATGGACAAAGGACATGAAGGTGGATGTGGGGTGGTTACAGTTTTGATGACAAAAGGAAAAAACAGCTTTCGAACTTTGAAGAATTTCAAGTTGACATCAGATCAGAAAAGTGACATGCTTCTCAATGTTTTACACTTTTTAAAAAAGATTTTATTTATATATTTGACAGACAGAGATCACAAGTAGGCAGAGAGGCAGGCAGAGAGAGAGGAAGAGAAGCAGGTTCCCCGCTGAGCAGAGAGTCCAATGCAGGACTCGATTCCAGGACCCTGAGACCAGGACCTGAGCCAAAGGCAGAGGCTTTAACCCACTGAGCCACCCAGATGCCCCTGTTTTACACTTTTTTATAGGGAGGTGAAACTATCATACTTGGGGTCAGAGGTAGGGATGGGGTGGACTTTTGTTCATTTGGAGACTGACCCTAGAAAGTGACAACTGCATATATCTTTTATGGCAGTGTTTAGTAATAGTGGAAGCTATGCTTTAATGGAGAATATAATGTGTAGGGTCTGAATAGAGGTATTGAATTCCTGGGAGAAATCCATTTCAAGAAGATTTTTTTCATTGTTTACCTCAAGAACCATAATAATTCCACTTATTTCTCAAACATTAAGGAAAAAAAGGCAATTGTCATTTTCTCCTCAAGGGCTACTCAGTCTGCAGAGCAGAAATGATCCTTGCACTATTGGGTATTTTGAAAGTAAGCCGTTAATTGTACTATTTTATTTCCATTGTTTTTGGTAGACTTCCATGTTATGACTGAAACAAAACAAAACCAAAAAACCCCTAAAGAACTGTTAAGTCATTTGTATAAAGGAGATACTGAAAACATGTGTTTCAAAATAGCTGGTAATCTCAAAATAAATAGAAACTATAGTGGGAAAAGAAAAGATTTCACCAAATTAGGGGGAAAACCCTAAAAAGAATATTAACCAGAAATGCAGATGGTAAGATTAAATATTGTATATAACTTAGTGCTTCCCAAATTTTACACATATAGTATGAACACAATGCCTGTCAACAACCCTCTCCCAGATATTTTTATTTTGACAATGGATTCTAAAACATAAGAATTAAATATCTGAAAAGAGTCAAGACAATTTAGAATAAGGGGAAGTTGCTTTTCCAGTTATTCAAATACAAGATACTGTAATAGATGATAGATATATTTCTAATATTCAGTCATTTGATCAACATGATTCTGGAGCTTGAATAAATCAATAAGATAAAACATAGAGGGACGCTATGGCAGATTAGATTCACAGAGAAACCCCTCCATATCCTAGCCATCTTAAAAAACTGGCTAAAACACAGTTTTATAATGTCCAATGTATGATTAAGTTGGTGAAAAGTAAAAATTTTTTGGAAGCAGGAATGACAATGTGTGCTCATATAGGTTTGGAACTAAGATTAGCCCTGCTCAAGTAGCATGGAAAAGCCTCAATGTCAAAACGTTGTTTAAAGTGTGCTTGGACTGGTAGCGCTAGGCAGAAGCAAATTCAGATGCTATTTGTAGAGATGCACTTTTGATCCAGGCACAAAGGTGTCCCTGCGGTAAACTTACAGAAATATGAGCTGACAACTTTTTTAAATCACTAAAAACACAGGAAAACAAGCCATTATGAATGAAAATCAACCCCCTCCAAAGCCTATGGAATCAGACCAGTATACATTGGAATTGACAAAATATAAAATAAGTGTCTTCAGTATATTTAAAAGCTATAAGTATTTAAAATATGTTAAGGGAGAGAGGAACAATCAAATTGGCTAGGACTAAAAGAACATAAGTTCTAGAAATTAAAAATAGAAAACCTCAGAAAGAGTGGGTGAGTTAAACAAGAGAGTAGCCACAGCAGCGGAGAAAATTAGTGAATGGGAAATTACTTAGAATGCAACATAGAAAAGCACTACCCGTCTCCAGAAAAATAATACTCAAATGACATTGTAGCAAAAACAGTCCTATGGAAACAAACCGCACAGCTTTGACAAAGGATGTGCTCAGCCCAACTGTGCAAAACAATGAGGCACTGAGAGAAACTTACCACCACTGAAGAATATTGCTTTTAACTCCTCCAACCTTTAATGTTCTTTGTCAAATACTCATAAATGAAAGTTCAGAGCACCAGGTAGGGGAAATAGAAACTGAAATCACTGTTTGTCCTTCCTTTACTAATTTTATTAGAAAGCGTTAAAAACTATGATTAAAAAATTTATGCTTGCTTCACTGCACCTCTTCTCTGTGTACTTAGGAAAAACTTTAGTGATAATTTGTTCTTATTATTTCTAACATTAGAGACATTTCAGAAGTAAGATTTCGTGTTAGTCCCATAGGAATTATGAAAAATTGATCAAACTTTAAAATGAGAATAAGTATGTAAGGGCCTATTTAGCCAGAGCGGCCCCACCTCGGTTGAACAGCCATCTTGTTGTTTATGCAGTAAAACTTAAATTGACCCTGCCCCCCCCCCCCCCAGGGGAACTTACTTAAAAGCAAGTCCGGGAAACCAGTCCCAAGTAACAGCCCAAATACAAGGGTGGGTCAGGTCAGGTGGAGACATTCAATCAGTGGGGGCGCCTACTGTCTCCTAGCTACCAAGGTGATAGGCTAGTTTCTATAGCTACTGTGGGGTGAATTGTAATGCGATTAGCCACCTGTGTGTGGCCAGGCCTGACCACATGGCCTTTGCTCTATAAAAGTTAGTCTGGAAAGCAGGGAGGGGTCGTCCTTTCTGTAAGGGACTGGTCGGTCTGATTCTTGATGCTTGGCATGAAATAAAGCTTTGCTTGACCTTCACTTTGTATCAGTCTCGCTCCTTTGACCATGGACCCATTATTGGGGGACCCAACAAGTATCTTTTTTAATTGCTTAATTTTTGTCATTTTTGTCTTGTAATTTTTAGCTTGGTCATTCATCTACTGGTGGTCATTTAAATTATTTCTTTTATATTGTTATAAACAATACCTTAAGGAACTTATTAAATTAACAAAATTAGTATCTTAAGCCAAAAGAAATGCTCATGGAAAGAAATACAGAGAGGCAAAAAAGATAATGCATAAAAATATCTAAAAGCCCACTTGTTTGGAAATAGCTATTTAATGCTTTGGGGGCATGGATGTTTGTGGATATGTATGTATAAATATAAATCATTTAGATTACACAAATAATTGCATTCATTTATAAAAATTAGGTGATACTATACATGTTTTCTGAATTAAAAAACTTTAAGAAATAATTACCATACTTAAAATTATGAAAATAGTTCAAAGAACACACACACACTTACACATATAAATACGTAAAAATCTGGACAAAATATATATAAATACATACATGTGTCTATATATCCTTTATTCATATTTTTACCTATTAATAACACTTTGCCCTATTATTTATCATTTGTTTTCCTTTCTCTCCATCTATATCTACATCTATAAATTTTGTGGGATGGTTTTCTTTTTTTTTTCTTTAGTGCTTGGCACATAATAGGTGCTTTTGTTTTTATTTGTTTTCAGCATACCAAAATTCATTGTTTATGCACCATGCCCAGTACTCCATGCAATATGCGCCCTCCTTAATACCCACCACCAGGCTCACCCCTCCCCTCCAAAACCCTCTGTTTCTCAGAGTTCACAGTCTCTCATGGTTTGTCTCCCCCTCCGATTTCCCCCAACTCAATTCTCTCCATCTCCCAATGTCCTCCGTGTTATTCCTTATACTCCACAAGTAAGTGAAACTATATAATTGACTTTGTATGATTGACTTACTCACTCAGCATAATCTTCTCCAGTCCCATCCATGTTGATACAAAAGTTGGGTATTCATTCTTTCTGATGGAGGCATAATACTCCATTGTATATGTGGACCATATCTTCTTCATCCATTCGTCTGTTGAAGGGCATCTTGGCTCTTTCCATAGTTTGGTGACTGTGGCCATTGCTGCTTTGAACATTGGGGTACAGGTGGCCCTTCTTTTCACTACATTGGTATCTCTGGGGTAAATACCCAGTAGTGCAATTGCAGGGTCATAGGAAAGCTCTATTTTTAACTTCTTAAGGAATCTCCACACTGTTTTTCCAAAGTGGCTGCACCAACTTGCATTCCCATCAGCAGTGTAAGAGGGTTCCCCTTTCTCCACATCCTCTCCAACACTTGTTGTCTACTGTCTTGTTGATTTTGGCCATTCTGACTGGTGTAAGATGGTATCTCAATGTAGTTTTGATTTGAATCTCCCTGATGACTAGTGATGATGAACATTTTTTCATGTGTCTGTTAGCCATTTGTATGTCTTCTTTGGAGAAGTTTCTGTTCATGTCTTCTGCCATTTTTTGACACGATTATCTATTTTGTGTGTGTTGAGTTTGAGGAGTTCTTTATAGATCTTGGATATCAGCCCTTTGTCTGTAATGTCATTTGTGAATATCTTCTCCCATTCTGTGGGTTGCCTCATTGTTTTATTGACTGTTTCTTTTGCTGTGCAGAAACTTTTGATCTTGATCAAGTCCCAAAAGTTCATTTTTGCTTTGGTTTCTTTGCCTTTGGAGACATGCCTTGAAAGAAGTTGCTGTGGCCGATGTCGAAGAGGTTACTGCCTATGTTCTCCTCTAGGATTTTGATAGATTCCTGCCTCATGTTGAGGTCTTTGATTCATTTCAAGTTTATCTTTGTGTATGATGTAAGAGACTGGTCGAGTTCCATTCTTCTATACATAGCTGTCCAATTTTCCCAGCACCATTTATTGAAGAGACTGTCTTTTTCCCACTGTATATTTTTTTCTGCTTTGTTGAAGATTATTTGACCATAGCATTTGTGGGTTTTTTTTTTTTTAAGATTTTATTTATTTATTTCACACAGAGAGAGAGAGAGAGAGAGAGAAAGAGAGCTATCACAAGTAGGCAGAGAGGCAGGTAGAGAGAGGGGGAAGCAGGCTCCTTGCTGAGCAGAGAGCCCAATGCGGGGCTCAATCCCAGGACCCCGATATCATGACCTGAGCCAAAGGCAGAAGCTTAACCCACTGAGCCACCCAGGTGCCCCTGGGATGGTTTCTTGATAATCTTCTCATTTCTTTATTAAAATGTTCTGTTTAGGCTATTTCTACTAAGGTTGATTCTAATAACCACATTTTCCTGAGAAATTATACCATATATCATTTAGTTTTTCAAATTTGAATAGAATTTGTTTTATTTTTATTTCCTCTGCATTATTAGTCATTCCTCCTATTATTTCTCATTTTTTATATTTGTGTTTTCTTCCTCCACTTTAAATAAATTGGCCAGGGGTTTGTTTTGTTAGTTTTTCAAAGGACCAGAATTTTATTTTTTTAATGTGGTATCTTTCTATTCACCTCACTAATTTCTGCTTTTATATTTGTTATTTCTTCCCTTGTGCTCTCTTTTGGTTTATTTGCTGCTATTTTTCTAGTTGTTTGACTTAGGACTTTAATTTCACTTAGGTTCATTCTTTCATTTTTACTGATGCAGGTGTTAAGGCTACATATTTTTTTTTTTCCTACTGCTTTGTATAGATTCTGATATACAGTGCTTTCACTATCATTGTATTTCAGGAATTGCTTCTGTTTGTATTACTCTTTTCAGCATAGAATTATGTAACATGTCTTTAAATTTCCAGGTAGAAGAGTTTTCTTATTTTTCAATTTTTTTAAATTTCACTTGGAATTGGTATCAGAATGCTATTTTAAATATTTCTACCTTATAGAAACTATTGTTTTCTTTGTGTCCTAAATATTCTTTATTTTGAAAGTTCCATCTGCCTTTGAAAAGAAGGTATATTCTTTAATAACAGGGTGTTATTGATATGTATGTAAAATCTCCAAAAGATTTATCTCATTGATTGCACAGCAATTAAAATGAACTACAGAGACAGCAATTTTAAGTGAAACTCATATGCATAACTGTGAACGAAGAATAACCTAACAAAGTGTTAGGTAGGTGAGCTTCCATTCTCCTAATTAAAATCTGTGCTAGGAATCTGATGGCAACTGAGGTTGCCAAGCTTTTTCGGCCCTCCAAAACACTGGGACATAAGTCGACATGCCCAGGGTGTGGCCCCAAAATTATTTTAACTGGATCCAGAAATAAATCTCAAATTGGACAATGAATTAATGTAACCTTGTAGGTGGGCCCCTTTTAGCCCAAACACACCCAGTGGTTGCAACTGATCCTGCTGAATGTATCAGGGGAGTGTTAACATACCTCATCTGGTGCTTTGCTTGACTGCACTTCACAGATACTTGTTTGTTGTTTTGTTGTTGTTCTTGTTGTTGTTTACAAACTGAAGGTTGTAGCAACTGAGTCCAGCAAACCCATCGTTTCTTCCAACACCATTTGCTTACTTCGTATCTCTGTGTCACATTTTGGTAATTCTCACAATATTTCGCTTTTTCATTATTACCATATTTGAATTGCTGAAATCACATTAAACTTTAATGGTTTGGGGATTACTTTTTATGGATGAACAAGGAAAGTGGGTTTCTTGAGATGGAATTTACTCCTCATGAAGATGCTGTAAAGATTACTGAAATGACGATAAAGGATTTAGAATATAAAAGTTGATACAGTAGCGGCAGTGTTTGAAGTTTGAGAGGATTGACTCCAATTTTGAAAGAAGTTCTACTATGGGTAAAATGCTGTCAAACAGCATTGCATGCCTCAGAGAAATGGTTTATGAAAGGAATAATTAATGCAGCAAATTCCATTGTTGCCTTATTTTAATAACTTGCCAAAGTCACTCAACCTGACTAGTCAGCAGCCATCAACACTGAGGCAAAACTCTCCACCAACAAAAAGATTATGACTTACTGAAAGCTCAGATAATGGTTAGCATTTTTTAGCAATAAGGTCTTTTTAAATTCATGTATGTACCTTGCCTTTTTAGACATAATGGGATTGTACACTTAATAGACTAGAGTATACTATAAATGTAACTTTTACATGTACTGGTAAACCAAAAAATTCATTTGACTCTCTTTGTTTTGATATTCGCTTTATTGCAGTGGTCTGGAACCAAGCCCACAATATCTCTGCGGTACACATATATTTTAAATTCCTAGTGGAACACATACTCTAGATAGATAGTATGAGTTCTAAATGTGGCAATTCCACAGAACACCTCCTATTTGGATAAAATGCTTAATTACAAGATTGGGGATGGAGGAGAGGAGATTAAGACAGGCTGACACATAACAAATAATTAGCTTTTTCACTCTTTTTTTCCTCCCATGCTTCCCTCTGGGAGACCAGGCTACTGATATTTGCAAATGGCAAAAAGAATGGGACTAAGAGCTGGAAGACTCTAATCTGGTACTTCCTTTATTGTGCAATTATCTCACTGGATTTGGAAAGGTATGGATATCAATAATATTGGCCATGGATATGAGGTCACAACTGCCATGGTAGTCTTTTGGTATGATTCATATGTCGGAGTGGGAGATGTTCTAGAATGGTACAGTGTGTAAAAGGAAGAAACGGTTGGACTATCTAGGGATAAAACTGTCCAAATGGTGTAGATTACACATAGGATTGGAAAAAGTATGAAGGGTTTGCTTCAGGGACTCATCACGCCATTCATATCACTGTGGGAAGAGGATAGCAATGTTGGTAGAGAACACTTGAGTCTGGGAGATCAGGGGTAGGGGAGGGACATTAACTGCTCTTGCATTAAATGTCTTTGGAAGAATGCAAGGAAAATGATGAAGATGGGAATATGTTTTCACTCTTGTAACTACAGAATTTTGAACCATGGGACTATTTTACATATTTTAAAACTATTAAAAGCTTAAAAATAAAAATAAAATTGTACTCAAATATAGAACTAAATTTAAAAATTAACATTCTTAGCCATAAAGCTAGGTGTTCTCTATTAAGGATTCAGACTATAAAAACATGGTAGAGACAAGTTAGATTTTCTTTTAATAGTGCTAAACACATTAATCCACACTATTTTCTACTACGAAATGGTTTTAGGAATGTATATGTATAAGAATAGGGCAAGCTGTTAAGTTGATTTTATTTTTATTTAATATAACTGATGAAGTTACCAGACAAATATATCTAATGTAACAAAAAGTTACAATTAATGTTCATCATCTATAATGTAAAGGATTTCAATATTTTAGTATAGCCAAAGACAACATTTGAATTTTACCCATTTCTGAAATGTAAAATGCACAATTATAATATCCATACTACAGATCTTACGATTTTAAAGTTTTAGCTAAAACATGAGTCTCTGTAGATAAAAGCAAGAATTCTCCTATACCTAAAACCAAGTGTGTTACTAATATCGTGCCACTGGATTAGACAATGCCATTTCAACTATTTCCCTTTTGGAGAGGAGAACACAGGTACATAATAGTATGGAACTAGTCATTTTCATTGTACTAGCATAGAACTAGTATTTGCATTATATTTTATAACAAGCACAAGAGTGCTTATTTATAGTAGGTATTAACCATAATAAAGAATTCCTCTCAAGAAAGATCATAACTATGACTTACAACAAGCTGTACAGTCATCACTGAATATAGTTTAGCATCCAGAGTTTTTAAAAAATACAATCTCAAACTAAGATTAAATCTAAGTCTACCAATACCAAGAAATAGTGTTAGGGACTTCTTCATATAAATAAAAGAACCTCTCTCTCAACTGTAAAATGAGTTTCACCCAATTCTAAGGCGAGAGGAATAGTGGTGGTTGGTAAAGTTTGGCAACAAGTATATTTCTAGTAGGTGAAAGCCTGATATGCATTGCTATAAGATGCATCTTTGACATAAGGAAAACTAGCTAATTAGATGTAGACAGCACTTTTCAGGCACTTGACCTCACTTGGTAGTAAAGTTGATGTCTAGATGTATACTTAATGGGGAAACATTAAATTATATAGTGACTTCAAGTCATGTTCTCACAGAACATCTGTGTTCCATAAGCTAAATCCAAATGTTCCCTGCTAAAATCAAATAATGATGCCATATATCCAATTCAGGGAAAAAAATTTAATAGAATAAAGTTAATAGATTGAATTTCCTCAATTTTAAGATTTTTTCCACAATAAATTTTTCATAGCCTTTGTTGTCTATTGTCTGAATGCTAGGAGGAAAAAAAAGGCTTAAAAACTATAAAATATTATGCCTAAGTTAGAAAATTTAAATCTGTTGATCAGTTCAATATAACACATGGTTTATGGAAATATGCTTATAGTTTGCTCTTATTTTGTCTAAGAGCCACATTTTCTCATAGTAAATGTTTCCAGTTCATACTATAGAATTGAGTATGTAAACATTTTCATGTACACAAAAGAGCATTATGAATTTTTTTTTTTTTGAGCATTATGAATTTTTGATCTGTTGTCCCTAAATATGTTTGAGAACCATTACATCTTTCTCTGGCTCTAAAAACTATCTTTGGGGTCCATGCCAAAGGAATGCTTTCAGATATATCATTAAGGTTTGGGTTCTAAGATAAGACTACCAAGTTCTATTCCAAAATGAAAAAAATATGGCAAGATTCCAGTATAGATGTTACCAGTGTTCCCATTTTTTTCTTTAATACTTAGCATATAGGTTAAGTATGTTGATGTTAAGGATTTTTCTATTTGCATGTATCATTGTATTATAATTTGGGAAATTTTTGCAATATATTTTCAGGCAGTTAGCTTTAAAATAATGCAACTTCAGCTCTTAGCACAAACAGCCCTGAGAACAATGCATTCAAATTACAGCTCAACTAGAAATAATCTAATTGAGAAACTTTAGTTACAAAAACAAATTCTGGAAAAGTTGTAAATTAAAAAAAAAAGTTACCAACATTTGAGGCACTACCAGACTACAGTACTTTTAAGAGTTGGAAGGATTTTGTAAAAAGAACAAACATACAAAGCTATGTGTGCATATGCACACACTCATGTTGTGCTATAATGAAAAATTGTGTCCCCAAATTTTATAGCCTAAACATTTTATGATAGCATCTCCTATCAAAGATATCATGCTCTGGCTGCAGAAGAGTTTTGGTAATCGTTATAAAGCATTGGTACAGTATTTTGTACCATAAATGGTAACGGATTCAAGAGCTTGGTTAGCAACGATTTCAAGTGACAGACAGCCCTTGGAGGGGAGAGTGAAGGAAACATCATAATTATGTTGATGATGCAAATGCTAAGTCGAAGTAGCAATGACTTGATCTATTTCAGAGGGTATACAACTTTGTAGTAGCAAATAAGATATAACAAAGTCTTCACAGTAGAAATAAAAGTTGCTCTAGAAAGAAACAAATATTTCACTTGTTAATATTGTATATAAATTGGTGAAATGCCTGCAGACAAAAATGATTTATCATTGTATAATCTAGCAACAGGACAGTCTACACTCTATACATGGTAACCTGTGATATTTAACATTTGCTACAAAAAAGTACAACAAATACTAGGAGTCAACTTTTAATATTTCTGATGTCAAAAAAGAATGAAGTCACTTCTGTTCTATGTTAAAAAATATGTTTACCTGCTTCCTTTTTAATACAATTTATAAAGCTTTACTAAATGAAATATTGTTCTAGAGAAACATATATTGACTTATGTGAAAATAAACAGTCCCGTATCTTTAAAATCTATACTTATAATTATATGTCAGAAGAGTATTTACACTTCATTATTGTACTTAAAATATTTATGCATAAATAGCTTTTGCCATTCAAAGTAGGAAGATAAGAGATGCATTATTATAATTTATATATGCTTACCTCACAATTGGAAATGTATTTATGTCAAGTTTGACAAGTTAGGAACAACAAGGGCATGCTAATCCAGAATTAATAGTAAACCAGAACACTAATATGGTTAACTGGGGTCATATGAGTGACCAGCAAGCAGCACAGATTGAGAACTTCCTGGGATTCCTGTGGGTAACAATACTAACGAGCAACAAGTAAAACACATGGTACAGAGTACTAAAAAACTAGAGCAGAATATAGTAGATACTTAAAAGGAATACTGGAAAGAATTTAGCCTAATTCCTAATTGTGCTTTAGATAGGAAAAAGCTAAAATGTTACACTAAAATGATTAACTACAACCTCAGTATTTCTTGTGCTTTAGAATTCTCCTTGCATTTCTCTTAAAGTATCTTGTTTCTTCTCCACATGGGTTTGCTGAGGCCAATACAAGATTTAAAAATGTGCACAAATTAAGTAACTGAAACCTTTGGGATCTTCTATACCTAATGCTATATTCAGTCACTGATTAGATGAGTTATAGCATCATGTATGTTTTCCTCTAGATGATAGAAACAAAGGCCTTTTAGAGGGCAAGGGATGATGGGAATGGTTTCATATTCAGTATTAGAGAATGAAGGTATTAGTAAAGTAGTGATTCTGTTCTAAGTTTCATTTCAATATGATTGTTATTAAGTCAAAGGTCCTCACAAACCCTGTGACCATGTCTAGAATCCTGGAAATAAGATATACACAATCCAAAAGACTAAAGAGAAATGTAGCTGACTCACCTAAAATAGTTTTTAAAATAATTTGGTTTGTAGAGTTCTTTCCTAGTTACGTTTCATACCAGTAACTGAATTAAGTAAATAACAATCAGAAGAAAAAAATACATGTACTTCTTAAAATAAGTAAAATAATTATCGTATAAAATAACTCTTCTTCCATGATTTACTTTCATTTCACTTTAGAAAAAGTGTACATAAATTTAACAATGTTCCAAACCAATTTAAAGTAAAAATTTCCAGTTTTTGCCTGACAATTAAATATTTTAATGTCAAAAAAATCTCCTTAAAAATGGTTGGAAAGGAGTGACTACTATAAATAACAATAATTTATTTAACATAATTGATAAAAAGCACTGTATAATATCCTATAAAGCAGGTCACTCCTTTAAATACAGACAGAGAACAAAAGGAAAAAGCAAAAACATAACTAGAAAGAAACTTCCTATTTTTATGCTGATTACAGAGGCCTCCAGTAAAGACCTGGAGCTCTAACCAACCCACTGTGCCACTGTTTCTTGCAGACTCCTTTATAATCTGACTGGCTAATAATAGTCACCAGACAGTTCAATGCCTCTTTGTCAACCACTAGCAGGTATCAAATCACTATATAGGTTATGTTTAGTCCTCCAACAATTTGGCAAAGAAAAGTATGACTGAGGTAATACAGGTGGCTGCACATGCCTATTAAGATAACCGACACTTTTTGATAACATGATTTCTGTTTAAGGATTTGTGCTTGCCACACACAGGCTGAAGCTGTGACATTTCCAATCCATAATCTACTTATTCTGTAAGTCTGAAATTAATGCAGAACAATTCAACTTAAATGTGGTACTTCAATACCACTAGATGCTACATTGTCCTATTTAAAACCCTGGTTTATTTATCAACTAAAATTCAGGAACGATTTGCTCAGACAAATCATATCTGCTGAAGCCATCTTATCTGTTTCTTGGACTCACTGAAAACCACAGGAAAGGTATAGGGGAGACACCTACAAAACTAAAAAAACCAGAATTTTACATCTTGATTCTTTTAAATTACCAAATGCCTGTAAAACTAACTCAGTACAATTTCAAAACAATTAAAAAAGAAATGAGGTTGCTTATGAAGGCAATAGCTTTGGTGACAACTTAGAACCAAACTTTAGATCTGTGGTTGGTCCAGACCTAAACATTTTGCTCATGCCTGATGGTCCCATTTATTTGCAGGGCTTTATGGCTACAGCATATTCTTCACTCATTGCACACATAACGGACACCTAGAATGGAAAAATGCAGGCAAAAAGTTATTCAGAAGGCAATACTCTATAAAATATATTTTACTTATTACATACTGGATATTTACGGATATTTTATACACAATGACTTTGGAAAGAAGCATCCCAAGACTAGATAATCGACTTCCTTTATAGATTTCCAAAGCAAAATTTCTCAAATTGTAGTTTTAAGATAAATTCCAGGGAACAGGGAGAAAAGAGCTGTAATTGCCTCAATATTCATTAGATGTTACACTTCTGAGAATTGTAACAAAGATGGGGTAAATCATCTTCATGCTTTAGCATTCCCATAACACTTTTCTCATTCTTAATAGTGCAGATGCTGATCTTCAAAACAAATTTGGGGTTGGCAGAGTCTACCAAGCAAAAGGTGAACTTTAATACTTTCTTTGGTAATGGGTCTTTAAGGGTATCATGGGAAAACTCTTACAGAGATCATTTTCCATTTCGGCAGTATTTAAGAACTGTATTTCATAGTTGGCATATTTTGCTAACTAGATTAGGCCGAAGTTTTTATAAAAAGCAATCTCCCATAGGTCTTTACCTGTACATCTTCACCTGCATTGTATTTTCCTTCTATTTCTTTACCTAGTTCACCTTCTGGCAGCTTAAGATCCTCACGAACTTCACCAGTTTCTGTCAGCAGGGAAAGGTAACCATCCTGAATGCATATTAGCTATTAAAATAAATTATATCATTTGCACTGATTAGATTATGTTCACTCTTTGTAATATTTACAGTTAAGTTGCAATCCACATTAATTTGTATAGGTACACAGTAACACATTAATATACTCTTAGAGCTTAAAAATGCTGAACATACAAAAGTATAAGAGCTGTAGAGACTAAAAGTGTAAGTTCACTTCTTCCTGCATACCACCTTCCCCCAAATCTATATATAGTATGTCCTAAAGAATTCACATTTATGTACACAATACAAATATAGCTGCTTT
The DNA here is from genome assembly GCF_963455335.1 of Martes martes. Taxonomy (NCBI): domain Eukaryota; kingdom Metazoa; phylum Chordata; class Mammalia; order Carnivora; family Mustelidae; genus Martes; species Martes martes. The sequence goes on from NC_137888.1 coordinate 93,635,671, forward strand.
AAAAAAAAAGGGGGGGGAATCCAAAGTGATTCCCTTTCCAAGGGGCCTGCTTGTGCCCCTCTCCAGGAAAGTAGCAACTTGGAATAAAATCTGGCATGCCTTAGGTTGTTGGGGAGAGGGGATGTTTGTTTCCTTTGCTTTGCTTCCTTTGGGTGCCTACACATATAATTCAATCCCTTCTGGATAGATTGTGCCCTCTTCTCATTCACATGCTGAAGCTATCCTCTCCCTTCACACTAGACCAGAGGCATCAATGGATAGCAGGTTTCTTTAGTCACAACTATGACTTTCCACCCAAAGGAGAAAACTATATCCACAGAATTGGTTGTGGTGGACGATTTGGTTCTTGGGGTGTAGCCATCAACATGGTGACAGAAGATGACAAGAGGACTCTTCAAGACATTGACACCTTCTACAACACCTCCGTTGAGGAGATGCCCCTAATGTTGCTACATTATCTGAGGGGCTGCCCTGCTCTCTAGCCCTACCCAGGGTTCAGGCATGGGGAGGGAAGGGAGCCATGGGATGGACATCTTGCCATTTTTTTTTCTTTGAATAAATGTTACTTTTTGAGGCAAGAGAAAAAAAAATACATGGGACATTACAGGTATTTTTCAGCAAGTTGTTTTCACTTAACAATATGTCTTAGAAATCTTTCCAAATTGGAAACTAAGGACCTACCTTAGTCTCTTTAATCACTTCACAACTGTATACATAGATTGTAACTGATTTAACTGTTTTCCCATTCATGGGGATAAAGTTAATTTTCGTTTTCTCTGATTATAATGTGTTTTATAATTTGATTATGACAAACTTCCGTGGAAAACTTTTGAGTGTTCAGTTTACTACTTAACAACATTAGATTTTTTTAAAGACAAACACGACTGTTGATGACATTAATGAGACAAACCCAGTCGAACCTTCGAAAGGGCAATTCTGATATCACTCAATTTTTTTTTATTATAGGAATGAAGAAATAGGCTGTACTCATTTATTCTCAAAGCATGTCCACCATCAGTATGCCTGTATTTTTAACAGGTTTTATAAAAGGCAGTTGTTCAGAATTCAAGATGCTAACATTGACAAACACAAAAGGGGTCAAAGATATGATCCTTACCTTCCTGTAACTACTATGACATAACACAAGCATACCATAGAGATAGATTTCAAAGCTCTCTTCTATGGCACTACCAAATCTGGCTATGGCTTTCCACAGATACCCCAACAAAAGATTTCAGCTTTTGCGCATGTCTAAAATCTCAAAAACAAAAACACCATCCTACAAAGCAACCACAAATACTTTTAACTCATCTTTATGTCACTCAAACATATGTAAGGTTGTTGGTAGAGGAATGGGAAACGAGGTTGAAGCAGAAGTGTAGTTTTTCTTGATCATACCAATCTTTGTATATACTACAAAGTGATCACTACAATAAGTCTAGTTACCATCTGTCACCATACAGTTGACCCACTTTACCCATTTTGCTCATCTCCCACCCTTTCCTTTCTAATAACCAACTACTAATCTGCTCTGTAAGTTTTGTTTTGTTCTTGTTAATGTTTTTTAATTTCACATGTAAGTGAAATCATACACTATTTCTCTTTCTCTCTCTTATTTCACTTTGCATAATATATTCAAGGTCCATCCAGGTTGTTGCAAATGTCAACATTTCCCAACATTTTTATGGCTGAGTAGTAGTCCATTGTGTATATATATATCACATCTTCTTTATCCATTTGTCCATTAATGGACATTTAGATTGTTTCCATACCTTGACTTGGAAATATTGCTGCAATGAACATCTGGTTGCATGTATCTTTTGAAATTAGTGTTTACATTTTCTTTATATAAATACCCAGAAGTGGTATACCAGGCTCATATGGTAGTTCTACTTTTATTTTTTGAGGAACCTCCATATTGTTTTCAATAGTGGATGTACCAATTTACATTCCCAGAAAGAGTGCATGAAGGTTCCTTTTCTCCAAATCTTCTCCAACACTTGTTACTTTTTGTCTTTTTTATAATAGCCATTCTAACAGGTATGAGGTGATATCTCATTGTGATTTTAATTTGATTTTCCCTGGCAATTAGTGATGTTGAACTTCTTACCCTATACCTGTTGGCCATTTGTATCTCTTCTTCAGAAAAATGTCTATTTAAATCCTCTGCCCATTTTTAAATCAAATTGCTTGGGTTTTTTGTTTTTTGTTTTTTTTGTTTTTTCCCACTGAGTTGAATTCTTTATAAATTTTGGATATTATTGGACATACGTTTTGCAAATATTTTCTCCCATTCAGTAGATTGCCCTTTCATCTTGATGGTTTCCTTTGCAGAAAGTTTCTTACAGAAGTTTCTTAGTTTGAGGTAGTCCCACTTGTTTATTTTTGCTTTTGCTGCCTTTGCTTTTGGTGTCAGATCCAAAAACTTAATGCCAAGGCCAATGTCAAGAAGCTTGCCACCAATGTTTTCTTCTAGTTTTGTGGTTTCAGGTCTTACATTCAAGTCTTTAACCCATTTTGAGTTAATTTTTGTGTATGATGTAAGATAGTCTAATTTCATTCTTTGGCATGTGGTTGTCCAGTTTTCCCAGACCATTTATTGTATAATTTTAAACAATTAGCCACAGGCTTACAAGGTAGATCTTTTTGATTTAGGCCCTTTTAGCAATTCCCTGAAGTAGAATTTGTCTATTTTAAGAATTAAAGTTTTCACTGTCATTAGTGACTAAAACAAAAAAGCCAAATAATAATACTGATACTCAGTATTTATATAATGGTGGTTTTTATTTCTAAAGAGTTAAGAATTCAGAAGTTAAAATGTGGGATGAAATAAAAAGCATTTCAAATAAAAATGTATATACATTATAAAACATCTAGTAAAACATATTTTAAAAATTAAACATCTTATTAAATTATGTGAAATAAAATTAAAGTTTTCAAAAATAAAACTAAACTATAGAAAAATAGAATAAATGAAAATTATTTTATCTTTCTACATAAATTATAAATTTTCAGATATACCAAAAAGTTACAAAAATAATAAATCAAATTCCCATATCTTTTCCCCAGACTTGTCCACTGTTAACATTTAACTACATGTGCATTTTTTCTCTTTCTGGGTATAGGAATACATAAAATACATACAATATACATTCTTATTCTTTTCTTCTTTTTACCGAATCATTTGAGAGTATGTTCAAACATCATGACTCTTTAGGGATTAATACTTCTATGTGTTTTCCTAAGAAAGCAAACTCTTATATAATAAGCTTATTTTTCAAAATTTAAAAAATGTAGTATTGTTAAAATATTATTTAATATATAGTCCACTCAAACTTGCCAATTGTTCCAATATTGTCTTTGATAGAAGCTTTTTCCTCCCAACTGCAGGTACATACCTTGTATTTATTCAGTGTGGATAGGTTCATGAAGACCACCACAGCACAAAAAATATAACTGAAAAGACTCACAGAGCTTAATTTTTTAAATGAACAGAAGTAAGCATTATATGCTGACTTGATAACAAAGGGATGTGCTTACTGAGTACTTACTGTGCAAGGCACTGCTCTAAGTGTTAACTAATTATACCTCACAATGATCCCATGAGGAGTTTATTATTCTTATCCTCATTTTATATATAGAGAAAAAAAGGCAAGAGGTTAAGTAACTTGCCACGTAAAGTCATATAATTCTTAAGTGTTAAGGTAAGGATTTGGACCCAGCCTGTCTGGCTTGAGTCATTCTTTTATCCATGATACAGTGTAGACTACATACCAAAGGTTGAGACAGGATAAGGCAAGTGAGGCACTAATTTTGAGTGCAAAATTTAAGGTGGCACCAGAAAAACTCTTCAGTGATCAAATATTTTAAAATTAGAATTAATGCAAAAATTCCATGATGAACACAATTTCAAAATTTTAAATAAGACAGAATTTGAATTACTGATTTTTCCTTTTTGCCTAAGGCTCCTATGTGACTTGACACTGTCAGTAGTCCTGTTTTTATTTAAAATCTTGTGCTCACTTACCTCATTCCCCTATAGCCTGCTATATTCCCAAATAAAACCCAAACCAAATTTTTCCTTTATGTTAAATCTTGCAGTCCAATCAATGATTGATTATATTAATGTATACAATGAATATTGAACATTCAAAGCATTCACATGTTAAGGATGAAAAGAGAAATCTATTTTTGGCAAAAGAAAACTCTATGCTTAGCCTTAGCTGCACTATACTTACTTTAATGAATACTCCCATATGCATAACAAAAGTTTATTGAGCACCCACTATAAGCCATGTCTAAATAAGGTGCTCCAAGTATAATGAAATGATTAGATGGAATATTTATACAAGGAAAGGGGGAGCAGAATAGAACTACTTTTGGTACATATCTAGTGATGAGGTAATTTTGGGATACATTTTCTCATTTAATCCTTACATTATCCTTACTTTGTAGAAAGGAAAACTGAGGCTCAGAGAGATTGTGTAATTTGTCCAAGGTCATCCAGCTAGAAAGTGACAGAACTAGAGCCAAACCCAAATTACCTGATGAAAAAAAACCCCATATGCTATTATTGTAATAAGACAATTCAAATTTCTACAAAGACTCCAAAGCAACCTTGAAAACATTTATAAGAGGGAAAGTAAAAATATAAAACTGCTTACTAGACTAAAACTATGTAAAAATATTTTTACATGTGGACAAAGAGTAAAAGGAAATCATATGTTAATTGTAGTTGATGGTAGCATGCTTTAAAGATTATGCAACACAATAAAAGGTGTAGTAAGAAATCAGTTTAAAATGAACAAAAAACTCTAAGTGTCACACTTGTATTTTTCACTGTGTAAAATGAACAGAAAAGAGTTCTATGAATGTATGCTTGACAGTGAGATTGAAGACTTACAGGATAGACTTTAGTTATGATTAATCTGAGCTCCCACATCCTATGAGGTCAATGGTTGGTTACCACCAATATTCCAAAACAAAATGCTATCATTAAACATGACCTATTCAAATGCATAACTGGAACTAAAAGTTGGAAGTATATACCTATAAATTAACCAAAGGTCACAGCATGGTCACTGGATGTAAATAAAACAATTACATAGTTTTTCATGTTCTTTACCATATGCAGCGGCCATGTACTTTCTTTATATTAATGGCTTTCAACTTACTTTCTATTTAAGAATACCAAATTCTGACTTATATTCATTAATACACAAACTTGGGTGGTGGAACATGAATTCCAATGATTTCTTAAAAATCTTAGGTTTGAGAAGTGAAAAGAAATAAAACATTGGGGAGGGAGTTATCTAAATTGGCAGTATTTTACAACAAAGAGAATAGTAGTTTCCTAAACATTGACCTTATTCAGTCACAATATGCAGTCATGTGGTCTGAGACATGTTCAACTAAAAATGCAAAAATATTTTTAAAAATAGCAAATTAACCATAATTCTAGATAAGGTACAAGGGATAAATATCACTATTTTTCCAATTTCTAAGATAGGTGGTGCCTAATATTTGGTTAGAAAAATCTACAAAACTACTACCAGCTTTTGTTAAATTACAGTCGATAGAATGTATTTGCAACTTTAAGAAAAAAAGCATCATTTTAAAGAAAGTTAGTACTCACTTGATAATCATTTCTCTTAATATTTGGAACATCCATGTTGTGAGTAGAAGGGCAAATATCTTCATATTTTTTGCCGGTGAAAATATCAATTCCAACAAGGTGAACCTAACAAAGAAGGGAGAACAGAAAACCTGTAATCTTTGCCAAGTATATCACTCATTACATACACACAGCACAATACCAAAGCTGATTATGACAGATTCTTTCTCCTTCCAAGGTCATCTAATTTTATTTTCTTAAAAATAAAATGCAGTGGCCATAGAATTGAGAAGCAGTGAACAACTAAACACTTTCGTGACATATGGAGACCCAGGATCATATACAGCCCAGTAATTCAATTATAAGAGTGCATAAGAGAAATGAAGTTAATGTTAGAACAGGATTTCTCATCTAAAAACTGAACAGATATTCTAAGTCACTAGGATTCAGGAAAGTTTCAGTTACCAGCTAAGGAAACATTGTAAAGGCCCAAAAAGGAAATGCTACCTTTCAGTGTTCAAAGCAATAGCTGGTCACCCCGAAATTGTGGTAAGAAGAAAATGTAATTATTGCAAAGTTATAAATATGGAACTCTCATGTTCCGTACTGGAACACAAATGATCAAAATTCCAACGCAAAGAGAAATCTGGAAGGGCACTTACCTTGGCATGACCGTGCTTTCCAGTTTTGGAAGTTGACATCTCCACTATTTTGCATGGTCGTCCTTTGAGAACCACGAAGCCGTTTTTGCGCAGGGCCGAGCACTGCATAGGGTAAGTGCTGGAAGCTCCAGCATCTCCAGTAGTGAAATCAATTTCATCCGCCATGGTGGGCTGGGGAGATGGTAGCTTTTCCGAGGGAACTACGCAAAAAGTTTGTTTGCTTTTTAACAACGGGAACGCAGGCAGAGAAACATCGCATCTCGGACAGGTTACGTTCCAAGCATCATGGATCAATAGATTTTTTCATTTATAGAACACCCACCCAAGAAGAGTGGGCACGTTCTAACTCCGGCCTCTATAAACTTTTCCAACCATTGCTGGAGAAGTGGGGAGATGGGGAGGGAAGTCCCAGATGAGCTCGCTGGGGGTGAGAGGGATACCCGCCCTGGGCACTCACCCGCGCTGGGGGCAGCAAATCCCGGCCCCCATTGTCCCACCGCAAGAGAAGCCGGCGACCTTCCCGCATCGCGCCGCGCCACCCGGCCCTCCGCCGCCGCCCTGATCCCACTGCGGGGGACCCAGCCCAGGCCGCACGTCCCCGCGAAGGATGGGGATAACGGGACCTAGCCAAAAGCACCTGGCCCTCTGGCAGCCGGCTTGCATTCCGCCCTCCAGCCTGCCGTGCCGTCGCCCCGGCCTCTCAGGCGCCCCCTTGTCCTGCCGGCATCCCCGGCCCGGCCGGGCCCGGCCCCGCATGGGCCTGAGCCCTAGCAGGACCCGCGCTCGCCTCCGTTCCCCCAGCCATCCTTCCTCCTTCCCTCGTTCAGGACTCGGCGCCGGCCGCCTTCTCCCGCCGCCTTCTCCGGCTCTGCCTAGCGCCGGTCCCAGCCCCCCAGCTTTCCCCCTGTCTTCACCTTCCAGCAGGGAAAGAGAGCCTTTCGCCTGCGCACCGGCGCCGGTCCCCTACAGCTGCGGCGGCAGCAGCGGTGGCGGCCCCGGCAGTTCCAAGAGACGGGGCGGGGCCGCCACACTTTCCACACCCCGGCCTCCCCGCCCTTTCCCGCCCCCACCTCAGACCCACTTCCGGGATAGGTCCCGGCGCGTCACAGGCACCGCCCCCTCGGGCTACCATTGGTTACAACGTTCCCGAGGCCCCGCCCAGTCACGTGAAGCGCGCCCTGGCAACCCCACGTGCTGCGGATTAATGCACTTCCGGCGTGAAGAGCACTTTCTGGAGTGCGGGTGCGGAGGGTGAACTCAAACGTAAGTAAGCTTGTACCTCAAACTTTTGGGTTCGTTGCGCCAGGGTCCCAGTCGAAGTTAGCTGGAACCAAAATGCGCGCTTGGTGGCCCTTGCCTTCAGGTGCGTGGTGGTTGTCGCACGACTGTTGTCAGGACGCGCGAGGCACGCGAATTCAACGGGTGTCCCGCGGGGTTTATGGAGGGAACTTTGGGGTCGAACTTCTGGCCCAGGTTGGTGATCGAAACCACACTTGCTCCTCGAGGAAGAGACCAAGTGCAGTATTTTATTACAGCCATCCGTAAGATTCTGGCAGTAACTGCCAGTGGGTGCCTGGGCAGGGTCAGCAGCGCCCTGGGGGGTTGGAACTGCTGAGACATCCCCGAACGAAACAGCAGCGTGAAATGACCCAACCCATTCCTCACATTAGGCTGTTGTGGAGCTGTGGACGTGAATGGGTGTCCGACTCCTACCGCATAGTCGCGTCCAGAAACTCAGACCAGTACAGTTCCGATAAATCTGGCTCTTCTTTCCTCTCGGCACTGGCATTTCTGTGAGTTTTAAGTATGTTCATACTCCATTAGAGCAGTTGGGTTGTCTTCATAATCGACCAGGAACCAATAGAGACTTGACTAGGATTAAGGACCAAGATTCTTAAAAGAAATGTGCTCCTTTATATTCCATTTCACAATGCACTACATTCTTCTTTGGAGAGGTGACCTACACTCCCCGGTGTATGTGGTCCTGTAATTCTGAATTGCTGTCTCATGAAGAGTCAGTCCCCTTTCTCGCATTACTGTGTGGCTCTCCGGTTTGGACAGATATTTCACACATACGGAATTTAACCTTTATAAGAAGCAAGGGAACTCTCATAAACCGAATTCAGCCTGTAGCTAAAATTTGAAAGAGTCAAATTAGAACCATGATTCATGAGTCCATTCAGCTTTTCCTTATACCTCCTAACTTTTCCCTGTCTAGTGTTACCAAAATGATTGCTAGCATTTATGTGAGTGGATAGGGCATTAAATGTTTCATGTGCTTTATTCTTTTAATCTTAACTGTTACTCTTTTTTTAACCTCAGGTTTAGTAAGTTATAATTCATACAAAGTAGAATTTACCCTTTTTAGCTCTATGAGTTTTGAAAAACATAGTTATGTAACTATCACTATAATCAAAATAAACAATATTTGCCTCATTCCAAAAGTTTCCTCCTGCCTCGTTGTGGTCAGTCCCCTCTGCCCACACCCAGCCCCTGGCAACCATTAACAGCTACTGTTTTATGTACATTTTTAATTGTGAGAAAAAAGCAGAGAAAAGTAATTTGCCCACAATCACAGAGTTAGCAAATCAGAGAGCCAAGATTGAACGCTAGGCAGTTTGGCTCCACAATCACTGCTTTAACTAATACCATTACTGCATTTGCATAAGATTTGGATTTGGAATCAAATGATCTGGCTTCATTCATTCAGCAAATACGGTAAATTCTAGTGAAGTTGCTGGAACACTGAATCAGCAAATACTGAACCATTGCTCCTAGGGGAAATGCAGAGTTAGGTTCCTGTGAGCCTCTGGTCATAACATTTATGTCAACTGACCAATACATAATCTTGTTTTATGTGTGTTTTAGTTTAAGAACACACAGCCAACAGCACTATAATTACGCCTGCGGGAGCCTATTCACCACATGTATTTTCTCTATAAGACACATCACAGCCTCTTGTGCTTAGAAATACTACACAGCGTTTTAGCACTATGCTCCAAGGCCATTTTAAATAGCATGTCACCAATAGAAGTTACAAAAATGTGAGAAGTGGCACTAATAGACTGAAAAGAAATACTTGTTTAATTTGACAGCTGTAATAAGAAGGCAGAACATCACCTCATTTGACCTCAGCTAGGAAAATATGCATTGAATGGCTTCTATCTTTTGCTGTTCTCTGCTTGTCCATAAATGACTGTGAAAGCAGTGCTAGTACTGATTACAAGTAAATTGGATGCACAGGAGAATTTACAAATATGAGGTCTATGAATAATGGGGATTCACTTTTTTATTTTAGTACCCTTAGCACTGAAATCACCATGTTAACAAGACAGCCCCTTGTTCATTAGGTGCTTGTAGTCTACTATAGGATAAAATTTACCATAACACATAAAATAGATACTACTAAAGAAAAAAACTACAGGGTATTGTAAAAAGGGTCTTCTCCTCATCTAGTCTAGGTGTGTCCAATCGAAATATAATGTAAGCCACATGTAATTTTGAGTTTTGTTGTAGTTACATTAAAAAAGTTAAAAAAGATAAAAAAAATTTCAATAATTTAATTAACCCAATACATCCAAAATATCTCATATGTAACCAATATAAAATTATTAATAACATAATTTTATAATTTTGTAAACTGAGCCTTCACTCTCCTATGTAGAGCACATTTCAATTCAGGCTATCCATATTTTAAGTACTTGGTAGGTATTTATGACTGGTGGCTATCACATTGGCCATCACAGGTCTAAAAGATTTCAAGACTGCTTCTCTAGGACTGAATATATTAATCTGACATGAGAAAAATGAGTAGAAAGTTGACAGTGAGGAGGGCTTTGGAAAGGGCATTTTAGCCAAAGCCAAAGAGAAAATTGTGGCATCATAGTTAATATCTTAATGGTGAAAAGCTGTAGGCTATGCCTCTAAAATCAGGAATAAGACAAGGATACACACTCTCACCACCCTTATTCAACATAGAATTGGAAGTCCTAACCAGAGAATATAGGTAAGAAAAGTAATAAATGGCATTCATATTGGAAAAGAAGTAAAATTATCCCTATCTGCAGGTGACATTATATTGCGTATAGGAAACCCTAAGGCCTCTACCAAAAAACTATTAGAATAAATGAATTCAGTAAAGATACAGGGCAAAAAAATTAATATAGAAGAACAGTTGTGTTTCTGTAACTAGCAATGAACTATCAGAGAAGTTAAAAAAAATGATCCATTTATAATTGCATAAAAAAGAATAAAATATTTAACAATAAATTTAACCAAAGTGGTGAAAGACCTATACACTGATAACTATAAGATGTTGTTTAAAGAAATTGAGGAAGACACCAATAAATGGAAATATTTTCTGGAAGGTTGAATACTTTTAAAATGCTGTACTACCAAAAGCAATCTACAGATTCAGGGCAAATCCTATCAAAATTCCAATGGCATTTTTCATATAAAGAGAAACTCCTTAAATTTGCAGGGAACCATAAAATATCCCAAGTAACCAAAATACTCTTGACAAGAACAAAGCTGGAGGCACCACACTTTTTGATTTCAAACTATATTACAAAGCTTTAGTAATCAAAACTGTATAGTATTGGCATAAAAACAGACACATAGATCAATGGACTAGAGAAGGAGCCAGCAATAAACCCATATCTGTATGGCCAATTAATTTAGAACAAAGGAGGCATGACTCTACAATGGGTAAAAGATAATCTTTTCAAACAAGTGGTATTGGAAAAACTGGGTAGCCACATGCAAAAAAATGAAACTGGGCCCTTATCTTACACCACACAGAAAATTAACTCAAAATGGATTAAAGATTTGAACATAAGATCCCAAACGGTTTCCATTTGCAACACACAGATGGACCTTGAGGACATTATTCTAAGTGACATAAGCCAAATGGAAAAAGACAAATACTGCCTTTAGATTCTATTATGTGTGGAATAAAAAATGTCAAACTCATAGAAGCAGAGTAGAATATTATTGCCAGGGAATGGGGAGGTGGGGAAATAGGGAGAAGTTGGTAAAAGGGTATAAACTTTCAACTATACAATAAAGAAGGTCTAAGGATCTAATGTGTAACATGGTGATTACAGTTGATAAAACTATATTGTATGAGAGTAGAACTTAAATGCTCTCACCAAAAGAAAAAACTCCCTGAAAAACCTAAGCTTGCAAAATGATGGATATGTTAATTAAATGGTGTGTATGTATATCATATTATCATGATGTTGCCTTTAATTTTCTTACAATTTATTTGTCAATGATACCTCAGTAAAGTTTAAAAAAAGAAGGTAAAACATCTAATAATGTCTTATATTGGTTACATGTTGAAATGGTAATTTGGATATATTAAATATATGTCATCAATTTCAAAAGAATTAGATGGGGGCAAATAGGAACAAATAAAGAGATTTATTTTAACCATATCAATAATTACATTAAATATAAATGGATTAAACATTCCAATTAAAAATGGATTAAACGTTCCAATTAAAAGGCAGAGATTATCAGACTGGAGAATCTCATACCCAACTACATGCCCTCTACCAGATGCACTTTAAAAATAAAGATACATGTAGGTTGAAAATAGAGGGATTTTAAAAAAGATGTCAATCAAACAGTAAGCATTAAAATGCTAGAGTGGCTTTACCAATAACAGATAATGTAGACCTCAAGACAAGAGTATTACCAAAGGAAAAGAGACATTGCATAATAATAAAAGGATCAAATCATTAGGAAAATCTAATTTAAGTGTGTTTATTAGTCATATACATGAAGCAATAATTGACAGAACTAAATACATAGCCTAGTCTACAGTCATAGTTGGATATTTTAAAATACTTCTCTCAATAGACACAGCATCATTAAGAATGTGGTATAACTTGGAGTGCCTGGGTAACTCAGTTGGTAATGTGGCTGCCTTCAGCTCAGGTCATGTTCCTAAGGTCCTGGGATTGAGCCTGTGTTGGGCTCCCTGCTCAGTGGGGAGCCTCCTTCTCCCTTTCCCTCTGCTTGCAACTCAGTTTACTTGTGCACGCTCTCGCTCTTTCTCTCTATGTGTCAAATAAACAAATAAAATATTTAAAAAAAGAGAATGTGGTGTAACTTAAGATCATAATCCATCTTGATCTAATGGACGTTTTCAGAGTGCTGAACTTAAAACTGGTAGAATAAATTAAATTCAAGTGCATGCTGATCAGCATCCAAAATATGTTTGATGAATTTTCAGAAGCCATTGGCTCACCTCAGTGGAATTAAATGGGAAATCAGTAAGATAGATTTAAAAACTGAAAATATTTAGAAATTAAGACATTTGCATGTAACCTGTAGATTAAAGTAGCAAAAACAAGGAAAATGAGAAAAAATATTTTAAATTGAATAACAAAATATGATATATTAAAATTACAGGCTATAGTTAAAAACACCTTTAGGGAAAAAAGTGATAGCTTTAAGTGTTTATTTTAGAAAAGGAGAAAAAATTTAAATCAATGCCTAGATTTCCACCTTATGCTAATGGAAGAAAGTCAAAGTAAATCTATAGCAAAGGTCTGTAAACTTTTCCAGTTAAAGGCCAGGTAATAAATACTTTGGACTGTGCAGGTCATACATGGTCTATTGTAGCTACTCACAAGTATGACTTTATTTCAATAAAATTTTACTTACAAAATCAAGAATTGAGCTAGATTTGTCCTATGGGATGTAGTTTGCAAACCCATGATCTAGAGTAAGTAGAAGGAAGGAAAATAAAAATATAAGCATGCTATCAATGAGGTATTTAAAAAATAGAGGAAATAGCCAATGCTGAATGTTTGTTATTGAAAACATTAGTTTAATTGATAAAAACCTTGCTAGACTGGTAAATTAAAAAAAAGGAATATGCAGATGACCAATGTCAGGAATGAAAGAAGGGATACCATCGTAGATCCTATACATAATAAAAAAAGATAGTAGTATTATAACCAACTTATGACCATATATATAGATATTTACATTTTATATAGTTATTTTTAACATTTTTATTAACATAAATATATGTTATATATTTACATTTTATATAGTACATTTTATATATTTATTTACATTTAATATTTTTGTATAAAATACATTTTATATATATTTACATTTTATATAGTTTACATTTTACATTTACATTTTATATAGTTTATATAAAATTTAAGTTTTATATAGTAATTCTTTTCTTACATTTTTAAAATTAACATATAATGTATTATTTGCCCCAGGGGTACAGGTTTCATCAGGCTTACACATTTCACAGCACTCACCATAGCATATACCTTCCCCAATGTCCATAACCTAGCCACCCTATCCCTAACCCCCTGCCCCCCAGCAACCCTTAGTTTGTTTCATGAAATTAAGAGTCTCTTGTGGTTTGTCTCCCTCCTGATCCCATCTTGTTTCATTCCCCTCCCCACCCCCCATGACCCCCCCACCTCTCAAATTCCTCATATCAGAGAGATTATACGATAATTGTCTCTCTCTGATTGACTTATTTTGCTTAGCGTAATACCCTCTAGTTCCATCCATGTCATGTAAATGGCAACATTTCATTTCTCTTGATGGCTGCACAGTATTTCATTGTATATACATACACCACATCTTCTTTATCCATTCATCTGTTGATGGACATCTAGGTTCTTTCCATAATTTTGCTATTATGGACATTGCTGCTATAAACATTGGGGTGCACATACCCCTTCGGATCACTACATTTGTATCTTTAGGGTAAATACCCAGTAGTGCAATTGCTGGGTCATAGGATAGCTCTTTTTTCATCTTTTTGAGGAACCTCCATACTGTTTTCCAGAGTGGCTGCACCAGCTTCCATTCCCACCAACAGTGTAGGAGGGTTCCTCTTTCTCTGCATCCTCACCAACATCTGTCATTTCCTGACTTGTTAATTTTAGCCATTCTGACAGGTGTGAGGTGGTATCTCATTGTGGTTTTGATTTGTATTTCCCTGATGCCAAGTGATGTGGAGCACTTTTTCATGTGTCTGTTGGCCATCTGGATGTCGTCTTTGCAGCAATGTCTGTTCATGTCCTCTGCCCGTTTCTTGATTGGATTATTTGTTCTTTGGGTGTGAGTTTGAGAAGTTCTTTATAGATTTTGGATCCTAGAGCTTTATTTGATATGTCGTTTGCAAATATCTTCTCCCATTCTGTCAGTTGTCTTTTGGTTTTGTTAACTGTTTCGTTTGCTGTGCAGAAGCTTTTGATCTTGATGAAGTCCCAATAGTTCATTTTTGCCTTTCTTTGCCTTTGGTGATGTTTCTAGGAAGAAGCTGCTGCAGCCAAGGTCAAAGAGGTTGCTGCCTGTGTTCTCCTCAAGGATTTGATGGATTCCTTTCTCACATTGAAGTCTTTCATCCATTTTGAGTCTATTTTGTGTGTGGTATAAGAATGTGGTCCAGTTTCATTCTTCAGCATGTGGCTGTCCAATTTTCCCAACACCATTTGTTGAAGAGACTTTTTTTCCACTAGGCATTTTTTCCTGCTTTGTTGAAGATTAGTTGACCATAGAGTTGGGAGTCCATTTCTGGGCTCTCTCTTCTGTTTCATTGATCTATATGTCTGTTTTTGTGCCAGTACCATACTGTCTTGATGATTACAGCTTTGTAATAAAGCTTAGAGTCTGGAATTGGGATACCACTAACTTTGGTTTTCTTTTTCAACATTTCTCAGGCTATTCGGGGTCTTTCCTGGTTCCATATAAATTTTAGGATTATTTAATGTTCCATATCTTTGAAAAAAATTGAGGGTATTTTGATAGGGATTGAGTTAAATGTGTAGATTGCTTTAAGTAGCTTAGACATTTTTACAATATTTGTTCTTCCAATCCATGAGCATGGAATGTTTTTCCATTTCTTTGTGTCTTCCTCAATTTCTTTCATGAGTACTCTCTAGTTTTCTGAGTACAGATTCTTTGCCTCTGGTTAGGTTTATTCCTAAGTATCTTATGGTTTTGGGTGCAATTGTAAATAGGATTCACTCCTTAATTTCTCTTTCTTCTGTCTTGCTGTTGGTGTATAGAAATGCAACTGATTGGTGTATAGAAATGCAACTGATTTCTGTGCATTGATTTTATATCCTGACACTCTACTGAATTCCTGTACAAGTTCTAGAAGATTTGGAGTGGAGTCTTTTGGGTTTTCCACATAAAGTATCATATCATCTGCAAAGAGTGTGAGTTTGACAACTTCTTTGCCAATTTGCATACCTTTAATTTCTTTTTGTTGTCTGATTGCTGAGGCTAGGACTTCTAGTACTATGTTGAATAGCAGTGGTGATAGTGGACATCCCTCCTGTGTTCCTGACCTTAGCAGAAAAGCTCTCAGTTTTTCCCCATTGAGAATGATATTCGCTGTGGGTTTTTCATAGATGGCTTTGATGATATTGAGGTATGTACCCTCTATCCCTACACTGTGAAGAGTTTTGATCAAGAAAGGATGCTGTACTTTGTCAAATGCTTTTTCAGTATCTATTGAGAGTATCATATGGTTCTTGTTCTTTCTTTTTTTAAGGTATTGTATCACATTGATTGATTTGTGAATGTTGAACCAACCTTGCAGCCAAGGAATAAATCCCACTTGGTCGTGGTGAATAATCCTTTTAATGTACTGTTGGATCCTATTGGCTAGTATTTTGTGAGAATTTCTGCATCTCTGTTCATCGAGGATAACGGTCTGTCATCCTTTTTCTTGATGGGGTCTTTGTCTGGTTTTGGGATCAAGGTAATGCTGGCCTCATAAAATGGGTTTGGAAGTTTTCCTTCCATTTCTGTTTTTGGAACAGTTTCAGGAGAATAGGAATTAATTCTTCTTTAAATGTTTGGTACAATTCCCCTGGGAAGCCATCTGGCCCTGGGCTCTTGTTTGTTGGGAGATTTTTGGTGACTGCTTCAATCTCCTTACTGGTTATGGGTCTGTTCAGGTTTTCTATTTCTTCCTGGTTCATTTGTGGTAGTTTATGCGTCTCTAGGAATGCATCCATTTCTTCCAGATTGTCAAATTTGCTGGCATATGGTTGCTCATAGTATGTTCTTATAATTGTTTGTATTTCTTTGGTGTTGGTTGTGATCTCTCTGCTTTCATTCATGATTTGTTTGTTTGGGTCCTTTTTCTTTCTTTCTTTCTTTCTTTTTTTTTTTTTTTAAGATTTTATTTATTTATTTGACAGACAGAGATCACAAGTAGGCAGAGAGGCAGGCAGAGAGAGAGAGGAGGAAGCAGGCTCCCTGCTGAGCAGAGAGCCCAACATGGGGCTTGATCCCAGGACCCTGAGATTATGACCCGAGCCGAAGGCAGAGGCTTTAGCCCACTGAGCACCCAGGCGTCCCTCTTTTCTCTTTTCTTTTTGATAAGTCTGTCCAGGGGTTTATCAATCTTATTAATTCTTTCAAAGAACCAGCTCCTAGTTTTGTTGATTTGTTCTACTGTTCTTTCGGTTTCTATTTCATTGATTTCTGCTCTGATCTTTATTATTTCTCTTCTTCTGCTGGGTTTAGGCTTTCTTTGCTGTTCTTTCTCCAGCTCCTTTAGGTGTAGTAGGGTTAGGTTGTATATTTGAGACCTACCTTTCTTGTTTCTTGAGAAAGGCTTGTGTTGCTGTACACTTTCTTCTCAGGACTGCCTTTGCTGTGTCCCAAAGATTTTGAATCATTATGTTTTCATTTTCATTTGTTTCCATGAATTTTTAAAATTCTTTAGTTTCCTGGTTGACCCATTCATTCTTTAGAAGGATGCTCTATAGCCTCCATGTATTTGGGTTCTTTCCAACTTTCCTCTTGTGATTGAGTTCTAGCTTCAGAACATTGTGGTCTGAAAATATGCAGGGAATGATCCCTGTCTTTTGATACTGGTTGAGACCTGATTTGTGACCCAGGATGTGATCTATTCTGAAGAATGTTCCATGTACACTAGAGAAGAATGTGTATTCTGTTGCTTGGGGATGAAATGATCTGAATATATCTGTGATGTCCATCTGGTCCAGTGTGTCACTTAAGGCCTTTATTTTCTTGTTGTTCTTTTGCTTGGATGATCTGTCCATTTCAGTGAGGGGGGTGTTAAAGTCCCCTAATATTATCGCATTATTGTCAATGTGTTTATTTGATTTTGTTACTAATTGGTTTTATATAGTTAGCTGCTCCCATGTTAGGGGCATAGATATTTAAAATTGTTAGATCTTCTTGTTGGACAGACCCTTTGTGTATGATATAGTGTCATTCCTCATCTCTTATTATAGTCTTCGGCTTAAAATCTGATATATCTGATATAAGGATTGCCACCCCAGCTTTCTTTTGATGTCCATTAGTATGGTACATTGTTTTCCATCCCCTCTGTTTAAATCTGGAGGTTTCTTTGGGTCTAAAATGAGTTTCCTGTAGACAGAATATTGATGGATTTGTTTTTTTTATCCATTCTGATACCCTGTGTCTTTTGATTGGGGCATTTAGCCCATTTACATTCAGGGTAACTATTGAGAGATATGAATTTAGTGTCATTGTATTGCCTGTAAGGTGATGTTACTGTATATTATCTCTATTCCTTTCTGGTCTACTACTTTTAGCTCTCTCCTTGCTTAGAGGACTCCTTTCAATATTTCCTGTAGGTTTGGTGTTTACAAATTCTTTTAGTTTTTGTTTGTCCTGGAAGCATTTTATCTCTCCTTCTATTTTCAATGATAGCCTAGCTGGATATAGTATTCTTGGCTGCATGTTTTTCTCGTTTAGTGCTCTGAATATATCATGCCAGTTCTTTCTGGCCTGCCAGGTCTCTGTGGATAAGTCTGTTGCCAATCTAATATTTTTACTGTTGTATGTTACAGACTTCTTGTCCCGGGCTGCTTTCAGGATTTTCTCTTTGTCACTAAGACTTGTAAGTTTTACTATTAGATGACGGGGTGTGGACCTATTCTTATTGATTTTGAGGGGGGTTCTCTGCACATCCTGGAATTTGATGCTTGTTCTCTTTACCATATTAGGGAAATGCTCTACCATAATTTACTCCAATATACCTTCTGCCCCCCCCCCTTTCTTCTTCTTGTGGAATCCCAATTATTCTAATGTTGTTTCAGCTTGTGGTATCACTTATCTCTCGAATTCTCCCCTCGTGGTCCAGTAGTTGTTTGTCTCTCTTTTGCTCAGCTTCTTTATTCTCTGTCATTTGGTCTTCTATGTCACTAATTCTCTCTTCTGCCTCTTTTATCCTAGCAGTAAGAGCCTCCATTTTTTATTGCACCTCACTAATAGCTTTTTTTAATTTCAGCTTGGTTAGATTTTAGTTCTTTTCTTTCTCCAAAAAGGCCTTTTATTTCTCCAGACAGGGTTTCTCTAATATCTTCCATGTCTTCTTAAAGCCCAGCTAGCACCTTGAGAATTGTCATTCTGAACTCTAGATCTGACATTTTACCAATGTCCATATTGATTAGGTCCCTAGCCATCAGTACTATCTTTTGTTCTTTTTTTTGTGGTGAGTTTTTCCACCTTGTCATTATATCCAGATAAGAATATATGAAGGAGAGAATAAAATACTAAAAGGGTGGGAAAGACTCCAGGAAAATGTGATCTAACCAAATCAGAAGAGACCCAAAATCATGGGGGGGAAGAAAGGGCATAAAAAGAAGTTTAAAAAAATTTTTTAAAAAGAAAAAATATATATTAGACTGGTGAGTAGAACAGAGCCACCCACTTAATTTTGGGAGTATTTTGGTCTCGTAGAAGAAACTACCTCCCAAAATTTTAAAGAAAGAAGCACACACACACACACACACACACGGGTAAACATGATGTAGGGATGGAATATGAGTATAAAGATGAAAATTTTTTAAAAATTCTATAAAGGAGTTGATAAGATAGGTTGGTTGGGAAAAGAAAGAAAAAGAAAGTGGAGAGAATTTGCCCAGGCTGGAGACTAGAACAAAGCCCTGAGCTAGAATCAGGGTACATTTTGATCTATTAGAAGAAGTTGTATCCCAAATTTTTTAGAAAAAACCCTATGTATACAAAAAATAAAGTTAGATACAATGAAGGATAAAATATGACTATAATAATGAAGGTTCAAAAGATTGTTTTAATTAAAGGTATTGTTAAGATAAGCTAGTTAAAAAACTTTAAAAGAGAAAAGAGTAAAGGTTTAAAAAATTAGAGTAAGAAAAAAAAATAAAATTTAAAAAAATTAATTAACTTGGCAAGACTAAAGAATCATGGGGAGAAAGCCATGAATTCCGTGCTTTGCTTTCTCCTCCTCTGGAATTCCGCTGTTCTCCTTGATAAGTGAACTTGGTCTTGGCTGGATTTCTTGCTGATCTTCTGGGGGAGGGGCCTGTTGTAGTGATTCTTAAGTGTCTATGCCCGAGTTGGAATTGCACTGCCCTTGCCAGGGCCTGGGCTAAGTAATTTGCTAGGATTTGCTCTTGGGAGCTTTTGTTCCCTGAATGCTTTCCATAGAGCTCTGGAGGACAGGAATGAAAATGGCAGCCTCCCAATCTCTGGCTGGAGGAGCCGAGAGCTCTCGGCCCCACTCCTCAGTGTACTCTCAGAGAAAAGCTCTCAATCACTCCCGTCTCCCTAGCCTCTGGCTGCGCTCTGAGCTCACCCAGCCTGTGACCAAGCATCTCTGTCTCTGGCACACAGCCCCACCTGTAGTCTCCAATCCCAGCAGATCCCTGCCGCTCTTCCAGGGGGGTCTCCCTGGATCTGCCACTTGTGCGGTCCCTGCTTAAAGAGCAGTGGTATGATTGTGCCATGGATCACAGTTTAAGGTAACCCCGAATTGAGAACTCACTCCTCGGCTCCATCTCTGTAGCTGGCTTTCCCACTCTAATACCTGCATGCTTTGTGACACTCAGACACCCCTGATCCTTCTGTGACCCTGCAGGACCTGAGATCACGCTGTCCCCATGTGGGCTCCACCCCAGCTTAGCCTCTGGAGTGATGGCTCTCAGTGGAGCAGACTTTTAAAAGTTCTGATTTTGTGCCCCATTGCTCCGCTGCTTGCTGGGAGCTGGTCCTTCCCCGCATGGTCTATCTTCCCGTCGCTTTGGATTCACTTGTCCACAGGTCCTACCTTTCAGAAAGCGGTCGATTTTCTGTTTCTAGAATTGCTGCTCTTCTTCTCTTTGATCGCCTGTTGGATTTGTAGGTGTTCGGAATGATTTGATAAACTATCTAGCTGATCTCCTGCTACCTGATGTCATCTCAGCCTGCTACTCCTCCGCCATCTTGACTCCTCCCTAAATTTTTTATTTTGAATCAATTTTAAATTTATAGAAGTGTTGTGAAGATAGGATAAAGTTTCCATATACTCTTAATCTATGTTTATATCTTATATAATCATCGTGCCTTTAATTAAGAAATTCCTATTAGGACAATATTGTTACTAAGGTAGAAATTTTCTTTGACTTTTCCCACTGATTTTCTTTTTTGTTCCAAGATCCAATTTTGGACAGCATACCATTCTATTTAGCTAGTCTCCTCCAATATGAGACAGTTTCTCGGTGTTTTTCATGACTTAGATAGTTTTGAAGAGTACTGCTCAAGGTATTCTGTAGAATATTCCTCAATATGAGTTTATGTAATGTTCTGTGTTTTCTTTTGTTTTGTGTTTTCTTAGATCATGTACTCATTTATTTTGTATCCATAGATGACAGGGCCAGACTAACAGCCAGAGTTCTTTGCATCACCCCAAGATCTAGCATTCACAGCTACATGGAAATCATATTATAAACCCTCCAACCAATTCTGGTTTGTACTCTCAACCACGGCCTTTATCTAACTCTCACACACTAAGCCAATATTTCCTCCACATTGAATCACCCAGGGCCAGGTACCATACTACTCTGGCTCAGAGTCATTTGACGTTATTTGAAGTAACCAGTCCTAAGCTGTTTCTCCTGTCCTGTCTTGCCTGTTCCATGGAAAATACAATAGTTTTAGGCCATGCTTCCCCCTCACTCCTACTTCTCCCTCCTGACCAAATTTGGTGCTTCCCTCTGTGGTCCTGCTTGGCATGGCATATCCCTTTCTCTTGGGAATTGTAAGTAATAAATTCTTTCAAGGATATTAAGTCTCTTCATGTCATCACTTATTCACCTCCATAAATTAAAATGCCATGGGTACATTTCAATACAATTTTGTTATTATTAGTCAAGAGTTATGAGTTAGAGGGAAGAATACTATAGAAGCAAAGTGTTCTTATCATTTTAGGGGCACATGATAACAATATGACTTATTATTGGTTACATTAACCTTGAATATTTGGTTAAGGCAATGCTTGATCAGGTTTCTCTGCCGTAAAGTTAATATTTTTCCCTTTCTGTATTCTATTCAATAGAAATAAGTCACTAGATCTAACATTTGAGAAGTGGAATTAAGTTCCACACCTTGGTAGGAGAAATATCAAAGAATTTTTGGACATATGTTAAGAAGTAGCATAATTCTTAATAAACATTTTGGGGTAGATATTTCAAGGTTATGCATATATTCTGTTTCTCCTTAAAATGTTGCCCTAGAATTATAGCATTAATGTGGATCTTGCCTTCAGCAATTATTATTGGTGAATTGGTGAGCTATTGGTTGACTTTGGAGGCCATGCCAGAAGACAGTGAGATGACATATTCAATGTGATAAACAAACAAACAAACAAAAAACCCAAACAAACAAACAAAAACCCTGTCAACCAAGAATTTTTTATCTAGCAAAACTGCCCTTCAAAAGTGAGGGAGAAATTAAAACATTAGCAGATAAACAAAAGCTGAGGGGATTTGTTACCATTAGGCCTCCCCTGCAATAAATGCTAATGGAAATACTGCAAGTTTTAATGAAAGGTCACTAGATAGTAAATTGAAGTCATATGGAGAAATAAAGATCTCAGTAAAGCTAAATACCTGAGAAATTTTAAAAAACTAGTATATTGTAACAATGGTTTGTAACTCTACTTTTTGTTTTTTACATGATTGAAGAGACTAATACATTTAAAAAATAGTATTTTAAAAGCTAGTGTTATTACAACTTTGGTTTGTAACTCCACATATTTTTTTATATAACTTAAGAGATTAATGCATTTAAAAGAATTTTTAGATTATATATATATTAGATTATATATACTAGATTATATACTAGATTATATTAGATTATTATCAAATTACAGTGTATAAAGATACCATTTTGTGACATTAACAACTGAAAGATGTGAGGATGAAGTTGTAAAGGAGGAGAGCTTTTGCATGTTATTGAAGTTAAAACTGAAAACTTCCTTTAACATTAGAACAAGGCAAGGATGTTTACTTTAACCACTTCTGTTCAAGTACTAGGAGTTCTAGCCAGAGGAATTAGGCAAGAAAGATAAATAAAAGACGTCCATATCAGGCAAAAGAAGAAATAAAATTATTTATGTTTATAGATGAAAGGCTCTTATATATAGGAAATCCTGAGTGGTCCACAAAAGTATTGTTAGAACTAACAATTAATGATGGGAAACGGGATATCCACATGCAAAAGAATGAAGTGGACCCTCACCTAACACCATGTACAAAAATTAACTCAAAATGGATCAAGGGCACAACATAAGAACTAAAACTATAAAACTTTTAGAAGAAAACAGGACAGAATTCCTGACGTTAGATTTGGCAATGATTTCTTAGATATGACACCAAGAAAAAAATAGTTTGGGCTTTTTGAAAATTTAAAAAATTAAAAAAAAAAAGGCAATCCACAGATTGTATAGTTACCACATTTTATATGAAGTGGTCAGTGTTGATGTTAAGTAGACTGAGAAAAGTTAAGGATATATTTTGAAATCTCTATAGTGACCATTAAAAGTTTCATGGAAAGTGGTATAAGTAAAAGGGAGGAGATAAAATGATTTTCTGTGTTTTTACAGTAGTTCATTCAAAAACAGACAAAAGGAGGATTAGGGGAGCAAAGAACAGGGAACATAGGCAGAAACAAAGTAATAAAATGGTAGACTTAAAGCATGTCATTAATCACATTCAATAATTATAATAAGACACCTAGAAACACTCCAACTAATGCAGAGATTTTCAAATTGGATAAAAAAGTTAGACCCAACTATGTGATATCTGCAAGAGAGGAGAAAAATAAATAAATAAATATAAATATAAATATAAATATATATATATGTATATATGGCATGCCATATATATTTATAGGTGAATATCATACATGCACACATGGGACACACAATGTTTTTGAAAATAAAAATAGAAAAAGATACATGATGCAATAAGTAAACAAAAATCTGGGGTGCTATATTAATATTGGTAAAGTAGACTCAAGGAAAAGTATTACTCAGAGATAGTACTGCAATAAAGAGAGATACGTTATAGTCATACAAAAAGTAATTTATCAGGAAGACATAAGAATCACAATTGTATATGTGTGTAACAACAGAACTTCAAACCATGAAATAAGAATTGATGGAATTAAATGGAAATATAGATAACTCCTCAATTATACTTGGAGATTTTAATACCTTTTTGTCAGTAATTGATAGATTTTTTAAATCAGGGAAGACATAAAAGATTTGAATAACTTTTATTAACCACATTTACCTAACTGACATTAGTAGAACAGTTCACTAAACAACTGAAGAACACACAGTCTTTTCAAGTGGACATTGCTAAGTTTACCAGACTGGAATGTGTGCTGGGTCATAAAACAAGTCAAAAAATCTCCCAAGAGGCATCTGGGTGTCTCAGTGGGTTAAGCCTCTGCCTTCGGGTTAGGTCATGATCTCAGGGTCCTGGGATCGAGCCCCGCATCAGGCTCTCTGCTCAGCAGGGAGCCTGCTTCCCCACTCTCTCTTTGCCTGCCTCTCTGGCTACTTGTGATCTCTCTCTGTCAAATAATTAAATAAAATCTTAAAAAAAAATCTCCCAAGTGTTGAAATTTCACAGAAGATATTTTTTGACAAGAAAGCAATTATATTAAAGAACAATAAGATATATGGAATAATCCAGTTACTTTGCAATTTAATATATTTTGAAATTACCTGTGGGTCAAAGGAAAAATTCCAAGGGAAATTAGAAAATATTTAAAAGTAAATGTTAACGAAAATGAAATATATCAAAAATTGTGGGATGCAGCTAGAGGATTTACAGCTTTAAAGGTTTTATTTTAGAAAAGAAGAAAGGTCTAAACTCAGGAACTTTAGACTTTGTCTTAAGAAGCCAGAGGAGGTAGAGCAAAGTAAACCCAAAATAAGTAGAAAAAAAGAAAAATAAAGATTGAAGTAGGAGTCAATGAAAGGGGAAAACAGAAAAACAATATGGAAATTTCGTAAATCCTAAAGTTTATTCTTTGGAAAGATCAACAAAGCTGATGGGCTCCTATCCAGACTGATTAAGAAAAAGAGACCAAAATAACCAGTATTAGGAATTAAAGAGGAGTGATCACTAAAACTCTAAAGAAAGTAACAAGATAATAAGAGAATGTTTCGAACAACTTTAAAGCAATGTATTTGACATCTTGGTTAAAATGGACAAAAGAAAACTTAAATTGACACATGATTAAATAATCCTATTTCCATTTAAAAATGGTTTCATTATTAAAAACCTTCCCATAACAAAAACTCCCAAGTCCAGGTGGTTTTATTGTTTAATTCTATCCAGCATTTAAGGAAGATACAAAACCAATCCCAACAAACTCCTTCAAAAAAATAAAGGAACTACTACTTTCCCATTCATTTTAAGAGGCCAGCACAACCCAATACAACACCTAACAGAGACCTTATAAGAAAAGAAAATTACAGATCAATATCCCCAATAATCTTAACACAAAGATCCATAATCAACTATTAGTGAATCAAATCCAATGATACATAAAAAGGATAGGATAATATTTGGTGACAAGTCAGTTTTATTCCTGGGATTAAAAGGTTGCTTTATATTTGAAAATCAATGAAAGTAAGTCATCATATTAACAAAAAAAGGAAAAAACTATATTGTCATTTCAATAGATACAGAAAAAGCATTTATAAACTTTATTCATTTGCTATTAAAAACTCTCAGAGGGCGCCTGGGTGGCTCAGTGGGTTAAGCCTCTGCCTTCGGCTCAGGTCACGATTTCAGGGTCCTGGGATCGAGTCCCGCATCAGGCTCTCTGCTTGGCAGGGAGCCTGCTTCCTCCTCTCTCTCTCTACCTGCCTCTCTGCCTACTTGTGATTTCTCTCTGTCAAATAATAAATAAATAAAATCTAAAAACAAAACAAAACAAAACTCTCAGAAACTTGAAATAGAAGAGAACTTCCTCAATCTAATAAATGGAATATGTGAAAATGGCATATATGAAAAACTAACAGTAGTACATAATGGTGAAATATTGAATGCTTCCCCAAAGATTAAGAATTAGGCATGAATACCCATTCTCATTATTTATACTCATTGTCTTTAAGATCTTAGCCCTTTCAATAAGATAAGAAAAAGTAATGAAAGGCATAAAGATTAGAAGAGAAAACCTGTTTTTGTTTTTGGGTGTTTTTTTTTGTGTGTGTGTCCTGTTTTTGGGCAGGTGTTACAGAGAAAATTTTAAGACATCTACAAAATGCCTATTAGAAAATTTCAGGATACAAGGTTAATATGCTATTTTCGTATATTATCCTAAACTACTAGAAAATAAAATAAAAAATTTCACTCACAATAGCATCAAAAAAGTTAAAATACTTAGGAATAAGTTTAATAAAAGAAATGCAAGATATTTTCATTGAAAACTATGAAACCTTGCTGAGAAAAAGGATTACTTTATATGGAAATACATACCATGTTCATGGATTTAATACTGAACTGACCAAATGTTAGTTCTTCCCAAACTAATTGTAGATTCAGCATAATCTAGCCACAGTTCCACCATGCTTTTGGTAGAAATTGACAAACTTTTTCTAAAATTTACTTGGAAATGCAGAGGATCTATAATATTCGAAACATCTTGAAAAAGAGCAAAGTTGAAAGACCTAACTACTTATTTCAAGACTACTATAAAGCTATAGTAATCAAAGCTGAATGGTACTAGCATAAGAATTGACATGTAAATCAGAGGACAGAAGAGAGAGAATTAGACTCACAATTATACAGGTATTTGATTTTACAAAGATGCCAAAGTCATTTGATAGGTAAAGGGAAATCTTTTTAACAAGTGATTTTGGGATAATTGGATACCCATATAGAAAAATTAACCTTCATGATTACTTCATATCATAAACAAAAAAATTTTTTAGATAGATCATAGACTAATACATACCAAGTAAAGCTATAAAGATTTTTTTGAAACTCAAATGACTTACTTAAATTGAAAAAAATTCTTAAAACTAAAGCTATAAAGATCTGAAGAGTATCTGTGATTTGTGAGTAGGCAAAAGTTTTTTGGGCAGAACACAAAAAGGCAATAACCATAAAAGAAAAAAATAGGTAAATTGGACTTCACCATAATTAAAAATTATTCATCAAAAAAACACTGTTAAGTGGTGCCTGGGTGGCTCAGTTGGTTAAGTGTCATTCTGACTCAGGTCATGATCTCAGGGTTGTGAGTTTAAGTTCCCCATTGGGCTCTGCATTGGGTGTGGACCCTGCTTGGGATTCTCCCTCTCCCTCACCCTATGCTCCTCCCTCCATCCCTTCACACACAAGGAAACCCCAAAATAAAACAAAGAACTGTTAAGAGAATAAATAATATAGCCATACAATGAGAGAAAATATTCACAAACATAGATGTGATACTGAACTCTTACCTAGAATACAAAAAGTCCTTCTACTCCATCAATCCAATAAAAATAGGTAGAAGATTTGAGCAGACATTTCTCAAAGGAGGTACACAAATGGCTAGTAAGTACGTGAGAAACCAAGATCTGGGAGCTAGCTATGCTATTGCTACTGCAGTACCTTTGTTTAACTAAGAAGTAATTTTTTTTCTTAAATTATGGTTAGTATTGATAATTCTAATTTAAATTTTTTCCTCACCTGATTTTGTTTTATATGTGTATTTATTTGCTCTTACAGTGAAATCCTGGGTCCTAATTTTATGACTATATCTGCTTGTTTGTTTTATTCTATAATTACATGAAAAGTTTCAGAATTATGATACCTATAGGATTATTAATAATGTACCACTAAGTAAAGTTTAAAATTTCATTTTCTTTTCTTTTTGTCTTTGAAATATAGCTCACTAAAGTTGTACAGAATACTTGGTCAAAATCTGCTTGAATCATTGTTTTCCCTTATCAGTTTGATTTGTAGGTAGGTTAATTTATTTTTGTTTCTCTTTAATAATTAATGTTAAAAGAATGATAGAGATAGAAAATCATCATTTTGCAATTTCCAGTGTAATAACTGGTATAGGTAAGGAGAGTCAATGTCTGTCAAAACCTTGTGTAAAGATTTGTTGGGGTGAAGATACTCACATGGTCTCAAAGTAAATTTTGCAATCCCGACTTTAACCAAGTGATCAAACTTCATGACACCAGTAGTAGAACAAGCTGACATTAACTTTTCCTGAAGAGGCACAGTTAGACTACAGAGTCACCTGTGAATTATTCTTGCCAAAATGTTTACTATGAACCTAATCATGGGGATAATAATCAGGCAAATTCAGAATATGGGACATTCTCTAGGTTAACTGGTCTGGATGTTTAAAAAGTGGCAATGTCATGAGAAGTGAAAAAAAAAAAGGTAGTGAAAATTGTTCTATTGTTCTAGATTAAAAGAGACCTTAGAAACAACAACCAATTGCAAAGTATTAATCTTGATTAGATCTTGGATAAAAAACATACATCTTTATGAAAACTGGGAAAATTTAAACATATATAGCTTATTGTATGATGATGTAAAATTGTTGTTGATTTTTCAGTTCAGGTGATGATACTGTGTTTATGTAGAGAATATCATTTTCTTAGGAGATTGATGCAGAAAATGTTGGAGCTTAAGTGTTTTTGTGTCTATAATTTATTTTCAAATGGTTTAGTATATGAACACATATAGAAAAAGATAAAGCCAGTGTAGCAAAACATTAACTTTTGGTAAATATAGGTGATAGTATAAGGGTGTTTATTTTAGTATTCTTTCAACTTTTATGTATGTGTGAAATTTTTTGAAAAAACAACTGAAAGAAGGAATCCAGACTGTTAGGGAGGGGCAATCTGAAATATTGTCACCAGGTGGTGCTGGTGCTTTTCAAATAAAGCTAAATAAATAGGTGAAGAGTCTGTTGACAATTGGATGTTTATTTAGGAAAAAACTTGGGTGCATGTGTAGGGGAACACAGACTACAAATTCAGCTTTTTAATTTTGCCAGTTTTCACTCTTTCTTTTGTTATTATATCCTATGTAACTTAACGAGTTTCAGCTATACATTTCTTTGCCTCACAGTCTGCCTCTTTACCTGCCCCTTACTTTCCAGGTCCTTATTTACTTCTTCTTTTTTTTTTTTTTAATTTAATTTTTAATTTTTTTCAGTGTTCCAAGATTCGTTGTTCATGCACCACACCCAATGCTCCGTGCAATACGTGCCCTCCTTAATACCCATCACCAGGCTCACCCAATCCCCTACCGCCCTCCCTGAGAAACAAACTGTGAGTTTTGGAGGGGATGGGGATCCTTATTTACTTCTTATGGGACTACTAAGTACTTCCCAATATGAGGTGCCTCTGTGATCCACATTACTGACACACTAACCTTTCTGCAACATATCTCTCCCCTTCATTAACTCTCTATTTTCCTCCATATAGTTTCTGCTTCTCAGCAATGTATTAAAATTTGATTATCAGTCTGCTTCCCTGGTGTATCTCCCATTATTGCCTTACATTAACCATACTCATGAGACATCTCAATTGCTGCCCCCTCCTTCGCTTTGTTGTGAATGTCGCACACCTTCTTGTCCTTGGACATTTTACTTTGTATGTCTTCATACCCAAGATGCCTTTCTGCCCACTGCCAGTCAAAGTCTGACCTTATCTTTATCAAAGTCCAGATTAAATTCCATTTCCTTTATGTAAACCTCCCAAACATTCTATTCAGAAATATTCCTTTTCCCATAGCACTTTGTAATTTTTTTAATTGAACTTACTACATTTTGTATTATGTAATAATTATATGTGAACATTAAATTATAAACACTTTCAAGGTAGGTAGTTTGTAGTCTCCACATTGTTTTTAGTACTATGTGGTGGTCACTAAAATTCAGTGGAATTGAATCTCAGGATAACTCAAAGCTATCTAACAGTAGGGATGATGGTACTGACTAATCACCACCAATTGCTAGCCTTATTTTGGCTTTCATTTCACAGATATGTGATGAGAAGCCACTATAGTGAGAAACCAACCTGGAAGAAGAATGTCCCATGGCTTATGAACCCCTACTAACCAAAAAATTCATTAATTTGAAGTAAAATTCCCATTCAATTTGACACTGTATGTCAAAACTCAAAACTTTTGCATGTCATTTGATTCATGTATCCCAGTTTTTGGTAAGAATGTGGTAAGAATGCTCAAAGATTTGCTTTAAAAATATTTAGAAGGACCTATTTGTAGAAGGTAAAAATTAGAAGCAGCCTAATTACCCAACAATACAGAGTTGGTTAAATAAATTAATATACTTGTATACTGGATTACTATGAAGCATTAAAAATGATGCTAGAGAATGGAAAGAGGTTCCCAATGTATTATTAAATGGGAAAAAATTACAGGAGAGTGTTAACATCACAACACTTTTTAATGGAAGAAAAAAACATGCATTAAAAAAAGACAAAATAATGGCAGAGATATTTCTAGGTTTGGAGATTAAATGTTTCAAATATCTTTGTTGCTATCTTTTTAAAAGTTTTAATGATGAGCACGTTAAGAAAACAAAAAGAAAAGTTCATTTTGAAGAATTATAAAAGAATTATATCCTGAAATTTATTCTATTGTATACGTAAAATTCAGTAATGCATGAAAGAATTTCAAGCTCTAACACTATTCCTTGGGCTTCACATAGAGCCAGGGAACAGTGAGGGTCAAATGATGACACAAGGGAAGACAATATTAGCAGACAGAATAAGTAAGGAACCCAGGCAGAAAAAGATGAGGGTCAAGGAGTACAATTACCATGCTCAGGAACAAAGGAAGTCAGGATTACAAGTAGAACCATAGACATTAAGCAAGTACCAAGATTGTAATACAGCACAAAGATAACTACACTTAGATATCTACGTCCAAGATTTAGTAATGTTTAGTATTATTGCGTATGAGGTAGGTGGTCTTGAATAAAAAATTTGTATATATATTTAAAGATTTTATTTATTTATTTGACAGAGACACAGTGGGAGAGGGAACACAAGTGGGGGGAGTGGGAGAGGGAGAAGCAGGCTTCCCGAGGATCAGGGAGCCCAGTGCGGGGCTGGATCCCAGGACCCTTAGGATCATGATCTGAGCCGAAGGCAGACGCTTAATGACTGAGCCACCCCAGTGCCCCCCAAATTCATATTTTTACGGATGAGTAAATACTTTGGAGGTATTTTTATTTCCATTTTACAGATGAATAAAATGGCACTCAGAAAATATAAATGAAGTCGTATATACATATAAGCTAGGATTTCACAACATTAACACTCCTGGCATTTTGGACCAGGTATACCTTTGTTGTGGAGAGCTGAACAGGTAAATTAGTATGGGATTTGATGATACCAATTTCAAAAAAGAAAGACTTGCTCAGTGAGAGGGAAAGCATGCAAGAGTGATTTTGTAGTTCATCAAGAAACTAGAAATAATATGTCATTTTACATAGGATCTCACTAAATATTTAGTATATATCTCACCAAGGAGTGCTCTCCCCTGGGGGGACTCTGGAGAACTTCAGGAACTGTAGTTGGCAGGCATATGCACAAATCTATTCAAGTCAAGTCAAGCTGCTAGCACATAGAACGTCTCATGTATGATTTTAAGTCCAGTGTTCGCCAGAAAATGGCCTCATATCTTTCCTATCTATGCAGAGGTGGGTCCTTAGGGTAGGTGGACCTGGTTCCCAGGTTTTTTTGTGTTTTGTTTTTTTTTTTAGGATTTTATTTATCTATCTGACTGAGAGAGAGAGATCACAAGTGGGCAGAGCAGCAGGCAGAGAGTGTGAGAGGGGAAAGCAGGCTCCCCAATGAGCAGAGAACCCAATGTGGGGCTTGATCCTAGGACCCTGAGATCATGACCTGCGCCAAAGGCAGAGGCTTACCCTGCTGAGCCACCCAGTTGCCCCCCTCCCCAGGTTATTGCTTATATGACTCCAAGGTATGGAGATATGGAACTGTTTATCTTCTGATTACCTCATGCTGTCGTTTGGAGTGTTACCTCCACACTTTGTATTCCTACTCCCGATTTTGGTCGTCAGACTTCAATCCTTTCCCAAATAGATGGAAAGAAAGCCAGTTTTCAGTGACTTGCAGGCACACCCTCCTTCACATATGCACCTCTCCCTCCTTTTTTTAAAAAAAAATTTCCTAACCATTATTTGTATCAGTTGACAATTGGATTCTATTACAAGGACAAACAGCCAACATTGCTCACCACCTTCTGTCTTCTTTCTTATCCTCCTCCCTTGTCTCTTTCCACCCTTTCTTTCCTGTTGTTATGGCGAAGGAATAAATTAAGAAGTTAGAATATTGGCATAACATTTTTCAGGAGTTGCCAAATCTGGAATCACTGGAGGGAAAAAATAAGAACTAAAGAAAACATCTAGAATTTTTTTTGGGGGGGGGCCTGGAATTTTTGTATATGATTTCCCCCATAAAATACATAGTTCTAGGCCAGGATCTATCACTGCCTTAAACTTGTTTATTTTTTTCCATTTCTGCATCTAGCTCTCATTTTTCTTTTTAGCGGTACGCTGTTATACAGGATTTGTTACTGCTTTCTTGTTTAAATCTCTTCATTGGGGAGTTAGTATCATTATTACAATGCACAGAGAAAGGCAAAACCATGAAGAAATTCATGCCAGCACAGTTAGCCTCTGAATATGTTGGTCAAGTTTGGGTGAGGATGGTCTTCTACTTTGTTTCCACTTTGAAAAAATATTTCCCAAGAACCATCCCTTCCCCTTACACAAAGTCACATATGGCATTTCATTTAAAGTATTGGGAAAAAAGGGGCACCTGGGTGGTTCAGTGGGGGTAAAGCCTCTGCCTTCTCAGGTCATGATCCCAGGGTGCTGGGATGGAGCCCCGCCTGCGTTGGGCTCTCTGCTCTGCAGGGAGCCTACTTCCTCCTCACTCTCTCTCTGCCTGCCTCTGCCTACTTGTGATCTCTGTCTGTCAAATAAAAATAAATAAAATTTTAAAAAAAGTATTGGGAAAAAAGAGAAAATTGAGTACAGGGTTGAAGTTGAACCCGTTCCTTTCTAATTATTTTATGTAAGTAATTCATTTGTATTTAGCAAAAATGAAACAAAACCCACAACTCTTTATTTTTCCTCTTTACATGTTCATTGTGGAAAATTTAGACCATAAAGAAAAATGAAATAGAAAAAAACTTCACCTCTAAAAAGAAAAATTCATCTCCAATTCTGTAACAGACAAAAACATTATTACTACTTAGGGTTATAACACATCTTTTCAGTAGTGTTTATGTATAAATACCATTTAATTTTTTTCTTTTTTCTCAAATGAACAAAAAGTGGGTTTATTGGTTAATTTTTTTAAAAAAATTAGTGCATTGAAAATGTGTTTCCGTGTGATTAACTTATTTTTCCAACATCATTTTCAATAGAAGTCCAATATTCTACTGTGTGAACAGATAGTAATTTATTTAACTAATCTCTTGTTAAATATATACATACATATTTCAGTAAGCAACATACAGTAAGCAGAAAGGGATATGGAAAATGCTTTTTAAAGACAGTTAATTTCTAGTGTGTATCTGTTTTCCTCTAGTCTTCATTTTAGAGTCTAGTTCTGCAGTAAGACTAAATTGTAGAAAAATGGGATGTTACTGATGTTAATGATTTGTTATATCTTTTATTCACTTGCTCAACAAATTCACTGCCAACTTTGTGCCAGGCACTGTGTTAGATATTCAGGATATAATGATTAAGAAGGCAGAAATAGGGGCGCCTGGGTGACTCAGTTGGTTAAAGCCTCTGCCTTCAGCTCAGGTCATGATCTCAGGGTCCTGGGATCTAGCCCCGCATTGGATTCTGCTCAGCAGGGAGCCTGCTTCCTTCTCTCTCTCTGCCTGCCTCTCTGCCTACTTGTGATCTCTGTCTGTCCAATAAATAAATAAAATCTTAAAAAAAAAAAGAGAGAGAAGGCAGAAATAGTTCTTATTCTGAGGAAGTTTAGTTTTGTAAAGCAATTGGGTAGGTGTCATTATAGAGGAAGTACAAGCATCCAAGGGAGCACATTAGAGAGGTAACTATTTTAGACTCTGGGGAAGGAGTGGTTAAGTGAAAACGTTCACATTGCATGAAAATTCTGTGTGACATATTCTCATGATTGGAAAAGACTTCAAATGTCATTTAGTTCAAACATCTTCTGCTGCTGGAATTATGTGTCCAGTGCTGATCTCAGGTCACAGGGCTTTGCAGTATGGTCAGTGGATTTAAACTGCCTGGATTTGAGTCCTGGCTCTATTCATTTACTATCTGCATGTCTGATTTGGGGCACACTGTTTCAAATCCATGTGCCTGTTTCATCTGTAAACTGTAGTAAATAATAGCACTCACTTAAAGGTGTTGTCACGATAGAAGATTGAAGATAGGCAAAGCACTTAAAAGAGTGTCGAGCACATAGTGTATGTGCAATTCATGTGTACTCAATTGATGATAGTCATCATGTTGATAGGGAACTCACTGTCCCCTGAAGCCCTTGAATTGTTAGAAAGTCATTCTTAGGGCGCCTGGGTGGCTCAGTTTGTTAAGCATCTGACTCTTGATTTGGCTCAGGTCATGATCTCAGGTTGTGTCTTAGGACTCTCTCTCTCCCTCTTCCTCTGGCCCTTCCCACCCCACCTCCCCACCCAAAATCATTCTTCATAATAGGCTGAAATTGGACCATTGAAGCTTTTACCTGGAAGGTGTTCTCACCTGAAAAGTGGAAGAAATTTCAGGGAGGCAGATTTGGTTGAAATTAATGAACTAGTTTTCAACATTTAGGGCTAAAAGAAATGGATTGCTTAAGGAGAGGTGATTAAAATAACCAAACCCCTTTTGGTTGCAGAGCGTTTCTTGGATAAAATCCAAAATAGCAGATTTCAGAGCTTATCTGTACAACAAGTGGACTCTGAAATGTGTTTGGAAAGCACGTGAACACAGGCATGTTAAACTTTGAATTTGTACCACAGTAACACTGTTATTGGCAAACTCGACTTGAAATTATAGATTTGCATCAGAACATGAGTGTATTATCTTGTATTCAATTCCACAAATGAGTTTAATATGCCCACAATACTCAGATTAAACTTGGCTCTATAATAGGTAATTGGAGACCACTCTCTTTTGCTGTTTTTGAATGAGTCAGTATTTGTGGTGAAATTTAGATTATGGCATTGGCAATCAAAACCTGCCTTCTACCAGAGACCCTTCAAAATATTTTTCCTGCAATAAAGAGACATTAAAAGCAAGACAAAGGGAATCATTTTACATTTTGCTAAGCTTGTTTCCAAGGTTTAAGTGAAACAAATATGCTTACTACTGAGAGAAATTCTCACAATGGGTTTCCTAGAGTGAAAGGTTTATGACAGATTTTGGACTAGTAGAAACAACTATGGTTTGGAACAGAGTTTAAGTGGGAATTGACAAGTGCTTATCAGTTTTGAACTGATTTACAATTCATGAAGCCCTTAGATGGCAGAAAAGAATGACTACTGCATGAGACACCTTGGTGAAGGTCACAGGAATAATCAGTATGTTGTTCCATTGTTCCATATGTTGTTCCAAATGTTCCAAGCAGTGCATGAGGGTTGTGAATGCAGCCTAGCAGAAGCCCACTGCTTCTGCTTGTTTTAGTAGCCATTTGGTAACAGAGGGGGGCTGACTCTGTGGCCTGTCTCTTATCTCTTCCTATATAGCATTTTCATGTCCTTTAAGATATAATCTGTATTATACAACTAAGCAGTTTATTCTTTGAAGATATTACTTACATTGGATTATTTGTAAAAAAAAAAAAAAAAAGAACTATGTAGGGATTTAATTAGAAGTGGTGTCATATAGGATAGCATTATAATAATTCTGGGTTTTGTTTTTTTTCCTTTAAGAAAATGTTTGGGTCTTCTACTTTTAGATGAGTTTACCAACTTTGACGGGGCAATTTTGGGAGGGGGGGCATTTGAATTCAGAACTGACTTCCTTATCTTCCTCTTGAACCCGCTTTTCTTTTCTCAGTGAAGATCAACATCATCTACTCAAGCCAGGTAGGCTCAAATCTGAGTCTCAAAACTATAGTCTCAGGATTAGAAGGCTCCTTGAAGAGTTCTTAGCCCAGTCACTCATTTAATACTTAAAGGCTTTACCATCATCTAATTTGTGATTCCCCAAGTATTTGAGCATCTACTCAATACCAGTTATAGTATTCATTCTACTGAATAATAATTGCTGCCAGATATTGAGCATCTTTGGAAAGAAAGAAAGATTTAGTCATAACAAGATGCAGCCTGCCTTAGAGACAGCTGAGAAATTTTAATATAGCAAGTGCTTTGCAGAGGTAATGCAGAGAACTGGGGGAAGAGAGGAAGGATGCCTAGCTTAGAAGCAGCTCCAAGAAGGGGAGTTGGAACCTGGTTTCTAGAATAGGGGGCACTAGAACTAAGTCTTGAGGGATGAATAGGACTGACAAATGTGTGTTCCTGGCAAGAGAACTATGAGGGCAAAATCCCAAAGGGACCATGTGTATCTTTCTAAATTTTAGTTTCCTTATCTGTAATAGTGTTTAGTTTACAGGGTTATCGTGAAGAATAAATGAGAGAATATTTATCTTTATAAAGGACATAATAAGTGCTTACCAAGTTATTATTATAGCATTATCATAACTACTACAATAGATTAGTGCAGACCAGATGACCCTCTAGGGCCATAATTCTTGCCTGATAAATATACTAATATGACTATAGCAGGAATGTTCCAATCTGAAACAATCTCAGAGCCTAATGCTATAAGATACTTAAATCGTTAACAACTCCCCTCACTTGCTAGCATTCCTTGTTTACTGAGAACAATGTTGTTTTGGCTTCCCTTGGCATCAGGTTAGGTCAACAGGAGTATCCGGGTTGCTTGACAACTATGTTTCATCATTGAAAAATAATTTATCACTCTGGTATTGTGACCAGTGTCTTACTAGTTTTGCGATAACACTCATAGAGCATTAACTATATACCAGACACTGATCTTAAGACTTAGATCTCATAGCCCTTCCTCAACTGACTGAAGAGAGTGATGGGTCATCTCTGGCTTTGAAGATATCAAATGCACTGGCCTTCACTGAGATTTCAGCTTATTTTTCATTCGACCCAAAGATTGCCCTAATCTGAACTGGAAGGACCCTCAGGACTGAAAAAAAAAATCTCTGAGGCATACAATGGAACATTTCTTTAGCCATATTCTGAGTGAAGATTTACATTTCTTTCGTTAGGAATGGTTATTCCATTCCCATGGGCAGTCTTATGGTGTAGATTTTTCTCTGAAGAAAAAAGAGGTGGCCAACCACTCACCATTACAGTCTCCTTAAGAGATCCATGCACAGAGGACATATTCCAGGAGAATATACATTGCTTTTTCCTGTATAACTTTGACCCCAACTCCTGTTGACGCCAAGACATCTTGGCCTTGCTAAACTAGGTGAACTGTGAGTGAAGGAGGAGGACTCCTTTTGCCTTTCTAACCTAAGGCCAAATCTGAATAGGTCTTCATCGCCCCTTTCTCAAAGCCCACACTTCCTACTTGACTTTTAAGGTCTTACCACCCTGATGACAAAAAGAAGCAAGGACAGGTGAATTGCTAAACCCCAGAGTAATGTTGGTTTAACTCCTTACCTCCAGGCCTCTCCAGGGCAGGGGGACTCTCTTAAGGCAGGATTCAGACCTATTCACACAAACATCCTGGAAGGGAATAAAGCTAAGGTAGCTAAGAACTGAGAGAAGCTGGAAAGACAGACATAACTCCATATAGCCCTTCATGCCAAAGCAAGGTCTTTTACCTTCTTCGTACCGAGTGAAAGCTGTATTTCCTAACAACACATCTTTAGAGTGTCCCCTCCAGTGCTCCTTTAAGGGAGGATAAGATGGTGTTGAGTGGTGGAGATGGGAGAGAGTGGAGGCTGGGATGGCATTTGAGCAACCTGGAAGTTGGCTTGTACCACAAATACCTTGTAAAGGGCACATAAAGTCATGGCCTCATCTTACCTGCTCTTGAAATTCACAGATGAGACAGAGTTCAGCTTATCATGGGGGTGAAGAGCAAGGACTCTGGAGCAAACTACCCCAATCTGCAATCCAAGTGGCCTCGTACATTTACATACCCTTCCTTGTGTCTCAGTTTCCTTATTTTTAAAATGGCGATTATAACAACAGAGTTTAGAATGGTAAAAAATGTCAGGGAGGAGTATCTATGGGGGTGGCATAGGTTTTACAACTAGGCAAATGCAGTTACAGTTGGAGATTTAAAAATTTCTCTCAGTAATCAGAGAACAAGTAGAGGAAAAATCATCAGTAAGAAACAGGAGACCTGAACAGCACTATTAACCACTATTAACACTACTGGCCTGATTGACATTCAGAGAACACTCTAACTCATGACACAGAGCACATAACTAGACTTTCAGCCAGCTGACCCAATGCCAAAGTTATTAGAGGTTTTCTTTGTATCTAATTTCTCAATGCCAAAGTTATTAGAGGTTTTCTTTGTATCTAATTTCTAACGACAAAAATGAACATTTATGCAATTGTAGAGCCAAGAGAACAATGATTCTTACTTCATTTTATATATATATATAAAACTCATCTCCCATTTTCCCCCCTTCTGATAGTTCTATCATATTTACATGATTTAAATGCTTTCTGCTTTTGGAATCTGTTGTGTGAGGGACATGTACCTCATTCATCCCTCCCCTGTGCTGGAATGTGGTTGGGCAATGGCGGATGGCAGAGATGGGAAGGGCCATCTGGAGATGGGCACTGAATTTCCAAAAATAATAATGAAGATGAAGATGGGTCTTTGGCCATGTTGTCACGCAATTATTTGTTGTTATTTTCTTGGCTTTCACTGAACTGCTCTGATTTCATCATCATCTGTTTCTTATACCAGCAAAGTGGTGTTAGGTTATGTAAGAGTTAATTGCCTAGGACATTCAAGATTGGTTTCCCAACACACAAAATAGTCTTCTTAGCACCAATTCAGATTAGTGGGGCAAAGCAGATCCTATACACAAGGAAATAAAAAATTAAAAAAAAAAAACCAACAATTAGAAGAGCATGAGGCAGTGCAAGCAAATGAAGAAATCTATACCATGGTGGATGAATCATTGTCCTAACTTCCCCTGGGTTTTGCTTGCTGAAGCCCTCCTGCTGAGATAGATGTGCTTTTGCAAGGCGGGGTTGAAGATGAGTAAATAAGAAGGTGGTTATTCACTTTTATCACCACAGCAACCCACATGTCAGTTCAAGAAAATGCTAATGAAGAAAATTCTGTGAGGTTTTGGAATCAGAACCAAATTACTTTTAGAATTAAAAGAATCAAGAGTAGGGACAGCACAATCACTTATCTGATGAAACAAGAGAAGGCCTGATGGAGATCATCTTGGAGCATTAGGAAAACAACCTCCGGGCTCCTGCTGACAGGATACTTTTTCCAAGTACTATTAATTATAATGCATTATTAGCTAGCTGCAGGCAGCTGACGCCTCTTGCATGTTAACTAAAGTGCAGCAGCCATTTAGTTAGTGGTGCCTGCTCAGTCTTTCAAATTGCCTTAATCATTAGTGAATTAGTTAAACTATAACGTTAGGAGATAAAAATAATCACCTGTGTCCCTTGGAAACAAGTCTAAACTGGATCTGGTTGTCAGAGGCTCTGACTATGGATGTTCCTGACTTTGCAGATTGATGGATGACAACCAACACAGCTCCAGACTGAGCCAGCTTCACCCTGTCTCCTTAGGGTTATGCAGTATCTTGATGTCATTGTTATAGGTTCATTCCTGCTTCAGAGTGTTGTAGGTGTGTGAAACAGGCAGAGGTACCATGGCCTTGATATTCAGTTCTCAATCAATCAGAGACTGATGATGCAGTTAGCAGATTTTTGAAACTCATGTTCCTTTCAGTGCTCTTTTTGGGCCATTTCACTGATTATTAATGGCTCCACTTGGAGAGGTCTGGAAATAATGCTGAAACTCAATCAAGCCTCCTTGGCAGTTGTGGAAAGAGGTTTTGAGTGTAGCTCAGAGACTGTGAAGAGAAGGTAAAATTGTGCTTTAGGATTATCTGTGGATTTTGATGATTAGCATATTCCTCTTCTGCTGCAAATCACCTAAAGTTAACAATAAACAAGGCTTAAATGGTTTGGTTTTGGTTCATGTTTTGATAACTGACCATAGACAGAAAACATGGGGAAAAAATCCTTAAGTAACCTGAGAAGATAAGTTCATTGCCTTTGCCTTTTATTTTATCCAAATTTTTAAAAAACATTAAACTTATGTTTTAAATTTTATGTATAGTAAAATTCACTCTTTTTGGTATATAGTTCTATGCATTTGGACAAATATATAGTCCAGTAAACCACTGCTACAGTCAAGATAAAGAACAGTTCCGTTACTCCCAAATTCCCTCATGCAACCCCTTTACAAATTGACCCTGATCCTTTGCAAATACTACTGTACTCTGATTTCTAGTCCTGTCCTGTCCTATCCTGTCTTGTCCTGTCCTGTCCTATCCTTTCAGATATCCTATTGGTGGAATCATAGATTAGGTAGCCTTTTGAGTCTGGTTTTGTTCAGTTAGTCTAACATATTTGTGATTCATTCATGTTGTTGCATGTGTTAAATTAATTAGAGAGGCCATCAGATGGAGGTGGCTTTAAGGCCTTGGCAGTCTATATGAGCAAACCAAAACCTAAGTCTGTAAATGCCTAGAGGGTGAGAAATCTAAATCTTGGGATGGTTGATCACAACCAGCCAACTAGGCTTTCCCAAATAAAGCATCCCTAGAGCCAATCAAATAATTTTTTGTTTGTTTCTGCATTTTCTCTTAGGAAGTCTTGCTCCTAGTTTCTGTTGGTGGAGTACTCCTAACCATGTCCTTTTTGGCACTATCCAATTCTAACTGATTTTGCTCAAGTAAATTTTTTACTTATTAAAATGATTGTTACTTATTAAATTATTTTTAAAATTATTAAATTTCAAATTAAGTTATAAAATTATTACTTATTAAAATTTTTAATAAGCCTCAGTTTATCTTTAATAAGCCTCAGTTATCTTTTAACACATTTTTAGTTATTCAGTCTTCTTTATGGCTGAATAGTATTCTATAGTTTCTCTAGCCATTCATCATATAAATGACATGTGGGTGTTTAGTTTTTGATGACTATGAAAAAAACCACTATAAACATTTATTTACCATTTTTTCACGGAAACCTAAGTTTTTATTTCTCTCAAATAAATGCCTGAGTGTGAGATTACTGGGTTTTATGTTAAGTATATATTTAACAGTATAAGAAACCACCAAACTGTTTTCCAAAACGGCTTTACCATTATGCATTTCTGCCAGGAATGAATAAGGGTTCCAGTTATTTTGTATCCCTACTAGCAGTTGGTTATATTAGGTAGTTTTCTGTTATAGATTTCTAGCTTAATTTTTTCTGATTAGAGAACATACTTTATATGATTTTAGTTTTTTTTTTTCATTTATTAAGACATGTTCTGTGGCTCAGAATATGGTCTATCTTGGTGAGTGTTTCATGTGCACTTGAAAAGAATGTGTGTTCTGTTGTAGAGTGTTTTTAAAATGTTGATTAGTGTTTTTAAAATGTCATTTTTTTTTACCTGATTTTTCTGTCTACTAGTTCTATCATTTACTGAGAGAAGGGGTATTGCAGTCTTCAGCTGTAGTTGTGGTTTGGCTGTTTTTTCCCTTTCGTTTCTATTACTTCATGTATTTTGAAACTCTTCTTGTTAGGTGCATATGTATTTAGGATTGTTGTATCATCTTGGCTAATTGACTCTTTTATTATATAATATCTCTTTTTTCTCCCTTAGTGTTTCTTGTTCTGAAATCTATCTGATATTAATATAGCCACTACAGCCTTTTTTCTTAAGTGTTTGCATGATATAATTTTTCAGTTCTTTCACTTTTCATCTATCTGTGTCTTTATATTTATAATGGATACCTTGTAGATGGAACACAATTAAGTCTTATTTTTTATGCCCAATCTCACAGTCTGTCTTTTAATTGGTTGTTTAGGCCATTTACGTTTATTACAATTATTAATGTAGTTGGATTTAAGTCTACTATTTTATTATTTGTTTTCTGTCTTTCCTATCTCTTTTATTTCTTCTATTTTCTTTTCCCTGACTTCTTTTATATGCTTAATTATTTTTAATATTCCATTTTATTTATTGGCTTTTGGCTGTATTTCCTTATATTATTTTTCTAGTGATGGCTGTAGGTATTACAATATACATACCTAACAAGTTATAGACTACTTAAAATTAATATATTACGCCTTCAAGTAAAATGTATAAGCCTTAAAAACATATAAGTCATTCTGCTCCCCTGCTTGTGTGTTATAATGTAATTATTACCTCTATGTATATATTATTCTGTATATGTTGAAAATCTTATCAGACAATGCTATATCCTTTGCTTTCAACAGTTGTACATTTTTAAGGAATTTAAGATGAAAATAGTTTTAAAAAATATCTACCCAGATAGTTACCGATTCTTAGCTTTTCCTTTATTCCTGAAGTTCCAAGTTTCCCTTTAGTATCATTTCCTTCAGCCTAAAAAAATGCTAAGGAAATGTCTTCAGCATTTCTTTTAGAGTAGGTATAATGGCAACATGAATCTCTTGGATTTTCTTCTTCTGAAAATGCTTTTGCTTTCCCTTCATTCCTAAAAGATATTTTGCCTAGATATACCAACTTATGCTTTCATAAGCAATGTATCAGGGCCCTGTTTTCTTAGCACTCTTGCTAGTACTCAGTGGTACCATTTTTGATAGATTTGCTGATTCGACAGGAAAAAAATGGCATCTTATTTTTTAGGCAATAATAATATTTGCCATTTTCCCACTTTTTTTTTAAAGATTTTATTTATTTATTTGACAGAGAGATAGAGATCACAAGTAGGCAGAGCATCAGGCAGAGCGAGAGAGGGGAAAGTAGGCTCCCTGCCAAGCAGAGAGCACGATGTGGGGCTCAGTGCAGGGCTTGATCCCAGGACCCTGAGATCATGACCTGAGCCAAGGGCAGAGGCTCAACCCACTGAGCCACCCAGGCGCCTCTTCCCCCCCATTTTATTATGAATTTGTAAAAGACATACTCAAGTGTTTAATTCCTAGATAGAAAAGCTATTTTTTTCCCTTTGCTTTTATTTAGAAAGATGTTTTACACCCCAAGGTTAAATAAATATTTTTCTACATTTTCTTTTGACTCTTTTAGTTGTTGTTTCCTAAATTTAGCACTTTTCTCCATTTGCCTAATTGTTTTTTTTAGTGTGAGGTAGGCATCAAACTTTATTTTTTCTAACTAGTAAATATGTTCAGTAACATTTATCAAGTTATATATACTTTCCCCTTGTTTGAAATACCTACTTTGTTAAATATTTTTTAATTGTTTTTATTTTAATTCCAGTTAGTTAATATACAGTGTTATATTAGCTTTAAGTATACAATATAAAGTGATTCAACACTTCCATACCTCACTCTGTGCTCAAGACAATCCCCATCACCTATTTCACCCATCCCCTCACGCTCCTTGCCTTTGATAACCATCAGATTGTTCTCTATAATTAAGAGTCCTTTTCTTTCTCTCATTTTTTTCCCACTGCTTGTTTTGTTTCTTAAATTCTACATGTGAGTGAAGTCATATGATATTGATCTTCCTCTGACTGACTTACTTTGCTTAGCATTTTACTCTCTAGCTCCATTCATTCATTGCAAATGTCAAGATTTCATTCTTTTTTATGGCTGAATAGTATTTTATTATATATATATATATATATATATCACCTCTTCCTTATCCATTCATCAACAGATGAGCACTTGGGCTGCTTCCATATCTAGGCTATGTAAATAATACTGCTATGAACACAGAGGTGCATATATCCATTTGAACGAATGTTTTTGTATTTTTTTTTTTAAGATTTTTTATTTATTTATTTGACAGACAGAGATTACAAGTAGGCAGAGAGGCAGACAGAGAGAGAGGAGAAAGCAGGCTCTCCACGGAGCAGAGAGCCCGATGCGGGGCTCGATCCCAGGACCCTGGGATCATGACCTGAGCCGAAGGCAGAGGCTTTAACCCACTGAGCCACCCAGGCGCCCTGTTTTTGTATTCTTTAGGTAAATACAAAGTTGTTTTTTGGCTTTCTTTGTTCTTTGTTTTATTTTTTCTTTAAATAAGTTTTATGTCCAACATGGGGTTTGCACTCACAACTCTGAAATCAAGAGTTACACACTTTACTGACTGAACCAGCCAGGTGCCCCTCCTACTTTGTTAAGTATTAATTACTTTTATGGAGTTGTGACTATTTCTGGGTTTTAAACTATATTATGCCAGCCTATGTATTTGTACTGTGCCATGCTTTTTTTTTTTTTTTTAATTTATTTATGTGACAGATAGAGATCACAAGTAGGCAGAGAGGCAGAGAGAGAGAGGGGAGAAAGCAGGCTCCCCACCGAGCAGAGAGCACGACGCGGGGCTCGATTCCAGGACCCCGGGACCATGATCTGAGCCGAAGGCAGAGGTTTTAACCCACTGAGCCACCCAGGTGCCCCTGTGCCATGCTTTTATAATAATAATTATTTATATTGTCAGAGTTAGCAAATGAAAACACAGAACACCCAGTAAAATTTGAATTTCAGATAAGTAATGAATAATATTTTTAGTATGTGTATGTCCCAAATATTGCATGAGATTCTGAAATTCAAATTTAACTGAGTGTACTGTATTTTATCTGGCAACCCTAAATTCCAGTATCTAGCCATACAGGTTGCCTCCAATCTTTCCCCCCTTTTAAAAGTGTTCTGTTATTTATTATTTTTTTTTTTTTTTTTTTTTTTTTTTTTTTTTTTTTTTTTAAAGATTTTATTTATTTATTTGTCAGAGAGAGAAAGAGCGAGAGAGCACAGGGAGACAGAGTGGCAGGCAGAGTCAGAGGGAGAAGCAGGCTCCCTGCCGAGCAAGGAGCCCGATGCGGGACTCGATCCCAGGACGCTGGGATCATGACCTGAGCCGAAGGCAGCTGCTTAACCAACTGAGCCACCCAGGCGTCCCTATTTATTATTTTTTTTTAAGAGTCCTTTAAAAATTGGTGGATAGGTTCTTTGAGGAAGTATTTAAGTGTGATTAATGGTTATACCAGCAAAAGAAAACAAAAATGGGTTACATTTCGGGGCACCTGGGTGGCTCAGTGGGTTAAAGCCTCTGCCTTCGGCTCAGGTCATGATCGTAGGGTCCTGGGATTGAGCCCCACATCAGG
Organism: Martes martes; assembly: GCF_963455335.1. Taxonomy (NCBI): domain Eukaryota; kingdom Metazoa; phylum Chordata; class Mammalia; order Carnivora; family Mustelidae; genus Martes; species Martes martes. The sequence continues at coordinate 93,680,621 of NC_137888.1, forward strand.
CTCTCTGCTCGGCAGAGAGCCTGCTTCCCCCTCTCTCTCTGTCTGCCTCTCTGCCTACTTGTGATCTCTGTCCGTCAAATAAATTAAAAAAAAAAAAAATGGGTTACATTTCATTCTTCACAACAGCCTAATTTTAAAACACATTAATTCCTCTGAGGCTAGTTGGCCCTTTCCCTACTCCACCCTTCCCTTTTATCCTGGAGATACAAGTTCTTTACCATTTGTCTTGGACTGAATGTTTGTGTCTTCTCCCACTCCCTAATCCTTCCACTCATATGCTGAAAACTTAAGCCCCCAGTGTGACTTGGAGATAGGGCCTGTGAGGAAGTGATAAGGGTGATTGGAGTTTATAAGGGTGAGACCCTAATCTGATAAAGTTGGTGCTGTTATAAGAAGAGGAAGAGACACTAGAACACAGCAAGAAGATGACTGTCTCCAAGCCTGGAAAAGAGCTTTCACCAAGGAAGAAAAATTAGCTGGAAACTTAATCTTGGACTTTTTAGACTCTAGAACTGTGAGAAATAAATTTCTGTTGTTTAAACCATATAGTCTATGGTATTTTATTATGACAGCCTGAGCTCATTAATACACCATTTACTGACTAAACTATTTGTGTATTATACAGCACATTTCAGATAAAAAAATTTGAAACAACTATGTTTCAAAAAAATCCTATAATTTAAACAAAATTGTGCCATCTTCATTTTCATTTTACATACGAGCAAATGATTGACACTTTAGGAGATTATATAACCTACCCAAAATGACTCAGCTGTTAATCTTATAATCAAGGCTGAACATTGGGGTACAATTGATTTCTTGGGGTTAGTCCAGGAATCATTTATCTCCAAGATTCCTTCCTGCTCTGGGTATGAGCTTATCTACCACTTTCTTTGCTGAAAAGGGACAGTTAATCTGATACAAGCAACCTCAATTTTTCTACTCTTTGTCCCAAAATGTTTCCAAATCTTTATTCGTTTTTCACTTTTCTCTAACCTTTCTGTCTCCTCCTTCCTAATATCACTACCTGTGATTTCTGTAACACACTTTTCCATGCTTTGCTTATCTTCCTCTCATCCTAAAATTCTTCCTCTATTTTTCTTTTCCTTTAGTCTACAAACACATTTACATGTTTTCCCAAAGTAATAAAACTTCATATTGTTTTTCAGATCACAGACCACTTTATCTTTTTTTTCTCACCACATATTTCTAAAAGAAGGTTAATTTCTCCCACATTTATTTTTATCCTATTACAAACAAAATATACATGCACAATGAAAACAACTTAGACTGCATACTCACACACACACTATCTGAAATCCTACCACCCATGGATAACCACCAACCTCTGTTAACATTGTTCTCTCTCTCTCTCTCCCCCACTCTCCCTCCCTCTTCAACCATTTCCCCCTCTTTATACCCCTTTTTACTTTCTCAGTCTCTCTCATCTCTCTAAAATCTAGTTTATATATAATCTCATTTGCCTTTGTGCTACATAGTTTTTTAAGGTTGATTTACTATTTTAAATTAAAATGCTATTGAATTATTTTTATTTTTATAAAATAATGCAAGTCTATAATTTAAATGTCAATAACAACACAAAGCTTATATTAAACCTATTAAAAAACCATAGACAACAGTTTCTTGCTCCATTCCTTTCCACTCATGCATCTCCGTATAAATGAACTCTTGAAAAGTTTTTAGCTATCCCTTAAAACTTTAATTTTTATATTCTAATTCATATGCTATATTGCTCAGGGTCCCAAGTAGAAAAAGAGATGATTAAAGAAGTTTAATGAAGAGATGATTTACAAAGGAGAAGGCCAAATTAAGGAAGTAAGAAGGGATGAGAAAGCACCTGGGACTCGTATTAGTGGAACTAATAATAGTAGGATGCCATTATCAACTCTAGGATTGACAGGGGCAAGGTCAGAGAAGCAATTACCAGAACACAATATGAACAGTGGGTGGAGGAGAGGGCCTAACTTTCAGAGTTGTGACCATAGTTAGAGGAATGCAGACACTGTCCAGCCAAGGGTGGGAGGGTGGGAGCTATAGGAACCAATAGCCTACTTTCTACCTCTTCCTGTCCTCCTGGTTTCTGCTAATACATCCCATTAAGCAAACCCAGCTAGAAGTTAAAGAGAAGGACCCAGATGATAGTCTGAAGAGACCAGCCTTCTGAGGCACAGAACAGGTTAGAAAGGGTTACAAAAATGTGCAAGAGCACAGGGAAAATTACCAGCACATAGGCCTATACTAATATTTTTTTGCTTTATGGGTTTATATGTTGACAACTATGATAATAATTGAGTGCTTTTTCTCACACTTTCTCACCTTTTCTTTTTGTATTTCTTATAATGAAGTACTTCATAAATTTTATTTTGAAACAAAAATTGTAGCAATATCCAGTGTTTTACATAATTATGTAAATAATTATTCACTGCCCAGCCAAGTAGTGTACTATGATGTTTCCATTTTATACCATTCCCTACCTTTCTCTAGCTCCAGAAATTCATAATTACCCCATGTCTTCATTTGTATAGTTTTCTATGTGTTTGTCACTATTTTTTCCCCTAAATATCCCAAATTGTTCTTCATATGGCCAAACACATCAGTGAATCTTTCAGTTCTATTTTTCCCTGGAACATTCTTTTCCTTGCTTCAGGTTTAATCAGTTGCTTTCTTGCCCCTGATGCTAGCTGTTAACCCATGACTATGTCCTCAGATTTATCTTTTTTCCCTTTTTCTGAATTCCACATCTTACTCTCTTGTGGTTTTCTTCTTTGTTTTGGCAGAGTACACCATCTACTTGTTTCATGAGAGAAGGTGCAGAAGAGGTAAAATTTTGAGTCATGTATGTCTGGAAATATCTTTATTTTACTTTCACACTCAATTGATAACATGTCTGGGGAGAGAATTCTAGGTTGAAAATCATTGTCCTTCAGGATTTTATAGGCTTTGCTCCACAACGTTTTAGCTTCCACAGTTGCTGTTCACATATTACACGCTGTGATGACTCTTGTTCCTTTGTATGTGACCTGTCTTTCTTTTCTTAATCTTTGGTGTTCTGAAATTTCATGGTGAAATTTCGGGCTTTGTTTATTGTGTTTGACACACAATAAACTTTCAATCTCATCTCTTGTTTTTCAGCTCAGCTCAGCAAAATTCCAATATAATGTGTCTTTAATAATTTGTTCCCCTCTGTTTTGTTTTTTCCTCTCTTTTGAACTCCTGTTGTTTGGGTGATGGATCTTTTGATTCTGTACCCTGCCCCTACCCCAGCATTTATTTTGTGAATAACTTCTAATAACTGTTTCCAAAGTTAGAAATATTATCTCTTATTATGGGCAAAAGCATACACTTTCATACCCAATATGTGCCTAATATTCATTAGACCAGTTCTTCTTTCCAAACACTTTTCATAATTGTCCTTCTCAGTGGATCCTGACTCTTGCCATGGTGTGGTGCCCCAGAGTGTTAAACTTTTAGAGATACAAAACAAAGGAATACTTGGAAATAATGTTACCTGTGAAGCCTACCTTAATTAAGGTGGCATAAGAAATAATATATTTTGGCCCAAGTTAGAATATTTTGAATGTGGGCTTTGTAGAAAAGGATAATGACCACTTTTGTTTAACAGACTTTACCCAATTATTTTCAATGTGTATTGCTCCTGAGAGAAAGACCCATAAAAGTACAGAATGTAAAGCATCTGTTCAAAATGGAGGAGACAGACTTATGGCAAGTATCCATGTGGTATTACTGGAATTCAAACATATGAAAGCTGTCACAGAAATGAGTATTAAGGTACTTACTGGAAGTGAAAAATTAAGTCATATAGAAAGTAAATCTTATTTGGAAAATTAATTTGACAGTGAGGAGTGAGTTTGCCCACTAAGTTATTTATGATAGATATTTCCCATGAATTGAGCAAGCTAACAAGCTAAATCTAAGCTCTAATGGTTTGATGTAAATACGGCATGTGATCAAATAGAAGAATTTTATTTTATATGTGAAAATATGGAAATTAGTATTTCATTTATCCCAACTCCTTCTCAGTATATCAGGTTAAGCAAGTTACATCTAAGTGGAAGATTTAGCAGTATAATTAATACTCTTTTATTAAGTCTTGATAAAATCTTTTCGGTATATTGCCCGGAAACTAACTGAAGAATGATTATAACAACTGGATAACAAATCCTTCAACAATATAAGTTCTTTGATTACAACAAAATTCAAGAAGAAGTGTCCAATGGAGTTGTTAGCTGATAGATTATTAAAGCTTATTTTTATTTAAAAAAATGAAACTTACTTTTATGTTTGATTTTTATGTGGTTTTTGTCTATGATTTGGAAATACTTTATGGAATGAATATTCCATTCCTAGAGTATTATTTATGAAAATAAATTTTTTTAGAAGATTTTATTTATTTATTTGAGAGAGAGTATGAGCTGGGGGGAGGGGTAGAGAGAGAGGGAGAAACAGACTCCCTGCTGAGCAGGGAGCACGATGTGGGACTCCATCTTAGGGCCCTGGGATCATGACCTGAGCCGGAGACAGACTGTTGTTTTTTTTTAAGATTTTATTTATTTATTTGGCAGACAGAGATCACAAGTAGGCAGAGAGGCAGGTAGAGAGAGAGGAGAAAGCAGGCTCCCCGCTGAGCAGAGAGCCCGATGCGGGGCTCGATCCCAGGATCTTGGGATCATGACCTGAGCCAAAGGCAGAGGCTTTAACCCACTGAGCCACCCAGGTGCTCCCGAAGATAGACTTTTAACTGACTGAGCCCCCCAAGTGGCTCAAAATAAAAATTTTTAATACATCTGTAATGATACAGTGTAATAATAGAATTTATGCTGAACACTCTTTAACAGCAAGAAATATCCATCCATTAATATTTTAATTGATTGAAAAATAAATAACTCATGCTTCTTGAGATGAAATTTAAAATGACTTTAAAAATTAATAATTCTATCAAAATCTGCAATACAGATTTTTTTCATTTGTGTACTAATAATCATAAATGCTAACTCAGTTCAGAAAACAGTGTTAAACATTTTGACCTTTTTGAAAGAGACATTTTTAAACAAAAATATTCAAATTATAGATAATTTTGTTGCAGAAACTCAGAATCGTCAAAGAATTGTTTTAAAGCATTTAAATTTGTTTTTTTGAGATAAAAATCTTTGGGGGAAATGAAAAGGAAATAGGAGAATAAAGAATGCGGTAAAATTTCCAACTGCTAATGTATATGTATATATCTCTATTTATGTATATTTTAATGGTTGTATTAACAAATTACTATGGTATTTAAATTCCATTGGGTAAATAGAGCACAACAATTTTTAAATATCATTATATACTATCGTTTTAAAAATCACATCCTTTGCAGCTAAACAAAAATTGTAGAGGTCAACTTAAAAACCACTACAGTTTTTTTCTATTTTTTTCCTTCATACTGTAACTATTTGTTTTAAACTTTTATCCCTTTTATGAGAATGCAAGTGATTGAGCATATAGACAATGTTTTCTAAGTTTTATATCTTTCACAAAATTTTAACAAAGTATCTTATTCACAGTGGGAGCTCAACTAAACATTTACTGAAGAAATTATTTTTATTTTATCAAAGTGAGTCAGTTGTTCTTACCTAGACTTCAGGTTAGTTTTTCCTACTCTTGATAATCAAAACAACTGCCTAATGGAAATAAAATTTGAATTTAAAAAGTAACTCATGTGTTATCTTTAAAATGAGAATAGGAACAATACCATAAGAAAGAAACAAGGATATGTTATAGTAAGCCAATATTAATTTTCTTAAATGTGGTTATTTTTTATATAAAATAAAGCAACACTTAAGCATTCAGAAATGTATTTATTGACATAAAACTGTAGTGTATATATACCCCTAACTAAAACCAGTCTTTTCATGATGATTCTTTCTAATGTGCGCCAAATTAGAAAGCAGTAAAAAACACCAGCAGATGGCTCAGAGTGCCTGGCAACAAATCTTTTCTTCTCAGGTCACTGATAGAATTGTAATGAAAAATTATTCTTTTATACTTTAATCAGCACCTCTGCTTAGGACACCATAAGCACAAGATATTGCCTAACATTGCCTTATTTGCTGCATATGCTATAATCCAGTAAGAAGAAGTAGCTTATGCATGCACACTGGTTTACATGTATATAATAATTCTGCAGTTTTTGAGGATTATCAAGAAGGTTTGGTCTTTTTCTGTGATTATAATCTTGTTGAATTGCATTTAAATATACAATGTTTTACTCTGTACTTAGTATTATTCAAGAAATATAGAAACCTTTTAAAAAATAACTTAGGTAAAAACAAACTTTAAAAATAAAATAAAAACTCATAATCAACTTGGAAATACAAGTTTGGGTTTAAGAGTTAGCCTAAAATCTCCCTTATTTTTTTACCATTCCTTTGTCATTGTGAAATCATTGCTTGAAATAAGAAAATGTTATATTGAATTTATAGAATTTCTTGTACTCAAAAGAAATTTGGAAAAAAATAAAAAAGTTTAAAAAGAAAAGAAAAATTTGGAACTGTCAATATAGATGACAAACTTTTATTTTAGCAGTATCTTTGTGAATACTAATTCTAGGTAACATTTATTAAGCACCTCCTTTTATACCAGGAACTCTTCTTAGCACTTTACATTTAATCCTTACAACTCTCTGAGGTAGGTAATATTATTGTGCCCATTTTACAAGGTCTCCAAATCAAGTTTCATGGATGGCAAAAAGCACACATGGGGACATTCATATCCTGGTCTTCCTGAACTGCTTATTAGACTGTGAGCTCCTTGAGGAGGAAGGGGGCAGAATCTTAGCGTATCCCAGTGCCATCACATTGCTGATTGCATAGAGGAGAAAGATCTTCTCTTCATTGAGATCCTTTCACTGGTATCATGACAGTGGGCAATAGCTAGGTATAGCAGGTGAGTGGCCAGACCAAGAATTGTAATCATGCATCGAATAAGCTAAGAAAAATCAGATTGTTAGGACATTAGAGTATGAAAAGACTTCCACAAAAATAATAGAGTACTATGCAAATTAATTATTCAAACTCACATCTAATTTCCCTACAATTGTATCTAATTAATTGGTGCCAATTTTATTTATTGTGATTCATCCAATTGAAGACCAGGGAGTTTCTATTATGTTAAGATAGTTCCGTTGTCTTATAAAGCTTTAACAGTTTCTTACTTCACCTTAAGGTTTCTTTTCAACTCATTTGTATCTCTGCAAGGAAAAAAAATATGGAATGGAAACAATATAAATGGTTTCAATTTCTCTGAGGCATTAAACTCCAGGCTATGAATTTCTGGTGTTTATACATTAGTTGAAATAAGTAATTAGAACTTGAAAGTGGTCTTTTGGGTTCTTTATTTAAACTTTTACTACGTTATTTTCTTAGTAAATGAGATTGGGAATAGCAATTTGATTAAATCACATTCATCACCTATAAAAATGTTAAACTTCTTTATCATTAAACTTTGGGCTTCTCAAAGACCACAGGCATCCTGAAGAAGAGGACAAGAGCCACACAGGAGCCATTCTCCTGCTCTTGTCCATTCAGAGTCCCCACAATTTTTCTAGAGTTCACAAGCTGGCACAAAAGTCTTTTGAACTATTTAAACTCACTTTAACTGTGTCCTGAGTCCTAAGTAAAAATAATTTATTCCAAATTGGTCCAAAGGGAATAAAAAGCAAAGTGAAAAGAAAATTTTATGTTGTCTGGACTGCCAAATTATAGAAAGGTAAAACACTCTGGGGGGAAAAAAAACAAGTGTTCAGCATTTTTTTCCCCTTCCACACATAGGAAGTGCTTTTTAAAAAGTACCTTTCTTTTAGTCACATTAAAGCAAACATAAAAAGGATTGACTCTGCTCCACTTTGTGGGGAAAACAGCCTGGAGATACTTAACTCCCTGCTAAGCCTTTGGTATCCATCAGAACTGTATTTCCATAGTTGTAAATTGACTATAAGTGAAAGTCTGTTAAATCATCTGTGCATTTCCAATTTGCCTACATAGGTAAAAGCACTTAGACCAGTGCCTGGCACATAGGACACAGGAAATGTTAGCAGTGGCAATAGAACGGCTTAGATAGCATCCATATACTGCCATAACAAAGAAGGAACATCAAAGGGAATGACTATCTAACCAGAAAAATTAATAGAGATTTTGATCAAGTCTGAAATTGAGCATTCATGAAGTTTTCAGGAACCCATCTTTGGGATTCCTGGCATCCTACTCTTTCATCTTGTCTTGAAACACAAAATAGATACTGTGTTTTAATAAACAGAGCAATCCTTTATTTCAGATTTCCCTCAGACTGCTCTAACTTATTCAGGGTTTGAGGAGATATAAAAATGCCCAGCTTAATCACTGATTGAATGTACTTTATAAAGAATATAGCTGAGAAAACCAGGCTGTGCTCAGTTTAAAAGCAAACTAAAATAGAGCTCAGAGGACTGAGCTAGCAAGGAATTAGCATATGTTTATAATAGATATTAATATTAACATAACCCAAGCTATATGACTGGTAAAAATCTTTTCAGTATTTAATCTTATAAGAATTATTTGGTCATCAAGCAAAGGAACTAACTTTTTTTTTTTCTGAGTCCTGGAAGATTTGGTAAGCCTACCAAAAACAAAAGTTTTTCCTTATGAACATATCTTAATATATTCAATAAACCATTCCACGTGAAAAGACAGACAAAAATTTTTAAACAAAATAAAAATTCTAATAAAGAAAAAGCTAAGTGGGAGAAAATAGAAAATTTATCAATTTTAACGTGGACCTTATTAGCACTAGCCAAAGCTCCTTTAGTATGAGGTCTGTGGGTAAGAAAATGCAAACATAATCATATTCAAATATGTAGATGAGTTGCAGCTTCAGGTTTCCAGTCACGTGCTTAATGAAGCAATAACATGATACATTGGAACTGCTTCCATTTCAGGAGAACCTCATTATAAAGAATAGAGCTCGAACATTATAATGCACTTGCTCTTTGGTGTAGTAAAATAAGCTAGACTTTTTGGTTCATATAATTATAGAATCTTACTATCAAAAATAGATGCTCTAACTTAAAAAAAAATACTTTCTCTGGTAATTTTTGATGACATTTCTGAGACGAGCCCATAAAAGCTCTCTAAAAAATAAAACAATACTTCAAGACATAGATATAAAATTCTCAAAGAATCATCTATTAAAAACACACAACTTTCTTCCTGTTTCTGTTCTTGTCAAAAAAGCAGGTTATCTTTACACAGTCTCTGTAGCTCCAAGGAATTCCATTTCCACAGCAGCTTTTGGCACTTTAGCTGAGCTACTCTTCTTTCGGAATTCTGCTGCAATTTCCTCAAAGGACTTTCCTTTGGTTTCTGGGACTTTGAAAAATGTAAACAGAGTAAAGGCCAGGACCACTCCAGCGAAGAGGAAAAACACATAAGGTCCACAGAACTTCTGCATGGAGAACAAACAGTTCCAATTAGCAGCCGTTCTACTCCATCTCTACTCAGCAAATTTGCACAATAATAGACTGCTTACCGCAATGTATTGGAAACACAGAGCTACAATGAAATTGCACGTCCAGTTGCTAAATGCAGCTATTGCTAAAGCAGCAGGCCGTGGTCCTTGACTGAAGAACTCCGCCACCATGAACCAGGGGATGGGGCCAGGCCCAATCTCGAAGAAACTGACGAAGAGGAAAATGGCTACCATGCTCACATAACTCATCCAAGCCAGCTTATCCTGAGGAAAAAACAAAACGAAAACAGAAGTGGAGTTGGAATTATTGGCTGCTGCTTCTTTTAGCTAAGTGGGCTCACTGAGTTCAGAAGTGACATAGCTCTGTTCTTGATATGTTTATGTGCAAATAACTACAAATTATTCTGGTTTGAGACAAGTTTATTCAAGTCTAAGTTATGCTTTTAAATGTTTTGAACTCTGTTAGAGGAAATCCTCTGGATTAGGATTTTATATGATTCTCAGTCTTTTCCTGTGATAGAAGCAAGGCAAGAATCTAATGACCTTTGCTCCTATTCATACCAAGATTGCTAGACAGGATGCATTACCCTCCATGAAGTAGTGGATGAAGATGCTGGGTTTGCGAAGGCCTGGTACTTTGCCCTAGGTCACATAGGTAGCCAAATGACAGAGCCAGTGTTAGAACGTGAGCAGAGCTGACCCCAGAGACTATGCTCTGACCATTTTGCAACACTGCCTCCCTTGGCAACAAGTGCAGTTTACTTTGTGACAATTAAGTCTTTAAACCCCAAAAGCTAGTTCCCCTTTTCTTTGCATTTCTCCCTTGTATTCTATGCTGTTCCTCTGGGTTTTTGTCATAAGTCAAACTCATTGTTTTTTAAGATTTTATTTATTTATTTGTCAGAGACAGAGAGAGAGCATGTGCACAGAGGGGGAGCAGGAGGCAGAGGGAGAAGCAGGCTCCCCGCTGAGCAAGGAGCCCAAGGGACTCGATCCCAGGACCCGGGATCATGACCTGAGCTGAAGGCAGATGCACACCCAACTGAGCCTCCTAGGTGTCTCTCAAATGGTTTTACTTACAGAGCCTGGAGCTCAGTAGGGCTATCATGTGGTAACCAAATACCTCAGTGCAAAAATCTATACTTACCAGTAGTATAAGTCCCACGGACATGAAGATGGCACAGACAAACATCCCACTCATTCCTATTAGAAACAGAGAGCGTCGCCCTGCCTTCTCCACAAGGAATACCTGGGAAAGTTTTAAAAACATACTGACTAACTAATATACTAATATACTAATATATACTAATATATACTCATATATACTCATATACTAATAGTTTTTACTGCCAAAGGGGTCATTTTAATTTATACAGCTGGAAGGAGGCAATTCTGTAAGCCCATTTTACAGATGTGGAACTGAGTTGGGGGGTGACTCTTGCCTCAGGTGGCAGAACTGGTCTCAGTGATAATTAAAAGATACCTGCTTCATTTAGTCACAGTCATTTGAACAGGCCATTCTGGAGAAAGAAGCATAACCTTACCATCACTCTACAATTATTACTTGAGTACAATATTAGAGTCTGTACATCTCAGATGTATTTCAGTAGATTTCTTATACATTTAAAATGGCTCTACATAAAGGACATTAATTTATCTTTTGATAATTATCCTATTATAAGTACAACGTTTTGTGCACTGCAGAAAACCTACACCTGAAATAGTATAACTGTTGGGTTGTCAACCATTCTCATCCAACTTTCTAATTGCTAATAAAGTCAAATTACAACCACTCATCTGGCAACTTACAGAATTTATCACTTTACCAAATCTGCATTTTTCTGGTGTGTCTAAATGTATTTGGTGCTGGAAGTGAATTATCCATTTGAAAAGATAAGACTTTAAAGCAAAAGCTTAAAGTGCTTTCTTATCCTAATTTAGGAGATATGTCATTGATGCCTTTGGGTCTGTGGACCTTTGCATTAATGGTTAACATTTATGACTAGCCAAGACCAATATTTGTTAAATAGACTCTTCTTGCTTGATCCTTGGGATACTGCCAGGGTTGGTGAATCACACACAGAAATTATCTGTCATAATTTCTTACTTCAATGAGTAAATTGGCTTGGCTCATAAATCTATCAGTAAATCAAGAGCAATCTAATACCCTTGAGCTTTGGCTCTGAGAATATCTGAAACATTTGTTTTCCCCTATAATGAAAGCCCCTTTCATTTCAGAGACAATTCATATTCGGTTTCAGATCACTTCAGGATGATGAACAAACAGCCCACACTTACTGTTGAGAAGGTAGTATGAAAAACACCTCTTGCCCACGTTCATAACATTTCTCTATATAATTTGTAAGTATGACTTTCAAAGTTGACTTGATGACACCATGTCAAGCTATCAGGAAAATAGAAGCATTTCTTCAGGAATGAGGGATTTTACTGTTTCCTCTGTTTCTGAACAATTTTTTCTAATAGGATAATAAATTCTAAACTCACTCCTTGAGGGTGGAGATGTCTGCCTGACCAGAACCCTTGTCTTTGCCCAAGACAGTATGTATCACACAGATTCTGGATGCCACTGCTTCTTCTCTAGACCCATTTGTGTCCCTGTTCCCTGCATGTTTCTTCCTGTTTTGTTTTCTCTCAAGTTTACAGGCCCTCTTCTACTGACCCATTAGTGTGGAAGAAAATATGGAATGTGGAAACATAATTCAGCATGGAGTTAGGAAAGTCTTTCTTTTCCCAAATACTCATTCAGAAAAAAAAATTGATTATGTCCCTTCCAAGTTGGCGAGACATTAATATCTTATCAGTGCATATTCCCATTTGTGTATCTTTATTGGAAAGGCTACACAGAATTCAATAACATTGGTAATTTAGGGGAGAGGAATTGGGTGATCGAAGGACTATCCTTTTTGTACTTTTTGATCCTTAAAACAACTTTTCAAAAATAAATGTAATTAAAAATTTTGAATGTTATCTATAGCCCTGGAGGGTTAGACAGATGATTAGAGCTGATTTTTAAAATGTCACTCATCTGTTCAAAAACTTTCATAGAATAAAAGGATAAACTCTAAAAGGGTATATTTAAAATAATCAAGAAACTTTTCAAAACAACTTCTCCTACTCCAGCTGGGTTGAGGGGAGGGGGGGGCAAAAATGAAATTCTGTAGTAGTTCCCTTTATAGGCATTTGCTATTTGGTTTACCTAATTTTGACAACTTGTTGTTTTACATACCAAATCCTGTTACATATAAAATGTTTTAAGCATAATCTCCATATTAGAAAAATATGTTGAAGTAGGATTTGTAAAGAATATATCTCAGGAGACAAAAGAATGTGAGTAGATTACATCCCAGTAGCAGGCCTTCATCGATTTTTCGTGGCCTTTTTGCTTGAACAGGCATTATCTCTAAAGCATGCCTACAGAACTCCTGGTGTTCCCTTGTTATCTGTTCTCCCTCCTCTTTCCAAGGTCCAGCACTGTTTAATGTAGTCTGGACAAATCTGCTTTTTGATCTAGGTAGCTAGGCTGTAATTTATTGACCACCCTAAGGTAATAGTTAAAAGTCCATCTGCAGAGAATGAAAAACAAGTGACTAAAGTATATTGAATATAACATGGTGACCAACATTGGAAAGCACAAGCTTTTTGGATATCCTGCATTCAAAGATAAAAATAAGCCCAATATCCTCATTTTTAGAGTGAATTATATGAGTTGGGAAGTTTTAGGGGTTTTTTTGTTGTTTGTTCACTCTTCTTAGATTGTTAATCTATTCTTTGATTATGTTAAATATTATTGTCAAGGTACTGAATCATTCATTGTATAAGGTATTTGGTCTTGAGAAGACTATATGACCTTTCTTCTTGTCAGAAAAAAAATAACATTTCAAAAGTAATAGCATTTCAAGTTATACCACTTCCACTCCATCTCTTACAATATCACAAACATTTTTATGCATCACCAGAAGTTATGGCCTTGTGAGCTATCTGGAAGCTCTCTCCATTGACCTAATATCATAAGAATTTGCTGAGTCTGTTTAACCATGTTACAGGCATAGATATGTTACAGAGGGCCTTATTTTTTTAAAGTGTTTTTACCAAGACATCAGGATAAAAAAGAATGTCAACCACGAAAAGAGAGGAACCTAGGTAGAAGACCCAATATTGATAGAAATGACACATCACCTGATCCCAACAGATGTAAGTACAGAGCAAAGGAAAAGGAATCCAGCTATTTACACAAGGAAGAAGTCCTCTGTGCCCCAAGTCAGTTATTAATTCACAAATGAGTGACTAAATGGCATCCCAGCAAATGGGAACAAACAGTGATCCATCTGTTCAGCTATGCTTAGTAGTTTATTTGCATATAGGACTCTTCCTGTGACCCACTTGGGTCTATACACCCAATACACATGAGCGATAAATCGCCGGTTGCTTTTAGATCACAAGGTACCTCCCTCCACCATTTCTGAACTGAGGAACAAGTGCATATTTATCTGGGGTATAAACTCACAGAGAGAGCAGTGAAAACCATGTTGATGGCACCAACTCCAATGGTTGCATAAACAGGTTGGCTAATTCCAGCTGTCTGAAAAATGCTGGTTGAGTAGTAAAAGATCTGTAAAGTAATAACGATTTAGCTTTAATCAAGAATCCTGGCACTGATAGCTTGAAAACAAGAAATATTTTAAGTTGTTTATTTTTAGTAGTTTCTATGGAACCATGGTCCCTAAACATTTTATCTGTCCTTTCCTTCCAGGCAGTGAGAAACCACTATCAACCTTTAGTGTTTGAAACTTCTGATTCCTTAAAGTTCTCCTTAAATTTAGCTGAAAACTCTGAATTTGCATTATCTTGATATATATTTTTTAATTTTTAAACTCTTGTTAAGGTGTAAAATACATACAAAAAAGTACACACAACATAAGTATACAGGTTAATTTTCACAAACTGAACACACCTGTGCAAATAGCACACAGATCAAGAAATAAATCATTCCCAGTCTTCCAGAATCCCCCAGAATATCTCCCTATTTTTCCAAGGAAGCTCTTCAACTTCTAACATTATGACAGATTTTGCCTAGTTTTGTACTTGCCAAAAATGGAACCACACAGTGTGAATTATTTGGTATCTAGTTTCAACATTACCTTTGCGAGAATTATCCATATAGTTGTGTGTATTTGTACACTGTTCATTATCATTGCTTAATATTTTTTTATTAATATACCACTATTTATTATCCAGTCTACTACTGATAGGTATTTAGGTAATTGTCATTTGGGTGAATATGAAGGGTGCTGTTATGAACACTCTAGTACAATCCTTGTGGTGAAATATGTACACATTTGTATCTAGGAATAGAATTACTAGACCATAGTGTATTTAAATGCTCAGCTTTGATAGATACTGATGAATGGTTTTCCAGAAAAGTTGTGTCAATTGACACTCTTACCAGTGTGTATAGGAATTCTGGTTGTTACTGCTTTTAATCCAAAATTTTTCACTAATCTCAGTGGACATGGAGAAATCCTCAAATCTCTCTAATAGCCTTTATTATTAATTGTGTTTTTACATTTATAATGTTTTTTTTTTAAAGATTTTATTTATTTGACAGACAGATCACAAGTAGGCAGAGAGAGAGGAGGAAGCAGGCTCCCTGCTGACCAGAGAGCCCAATGTGGGGCTCGATCCCAGGACTCTGGGATCATGACCTGAGCCAAAGGCAGAGTCTTAACCCACTGAGCCACCCAGGTGCCCTATAATGGTCTTTTTAAGGCCATTCTGTCATTCTGTCACCCTCTCCCGTTCCTTCCCCATTTAACATGTCCTGTGCTGGCACCTCTTCTTGCAGATAGGGCTAATGGAGAAGGACTGTACAGATTGTACTCAGTGAAGAGTAGTTTATAGTACACTGCACACTATCCCACACTTTTAGGCTGCCCAACAGCCTCGGTTCAACATTTCCTGGAAGCCTCTACGTCAGGAACTGGGATAGGAGCTAAAGCAGGGAGGTTCAGAAAGACTAAGTATTGTTCTTTTGGATATACAGGCAGAGCTGGAAAAAGGATACAAATTTGGTCTCCAAACCCTGAAGTTACAAGAGTGTTAGATTAAGAGGGATATCAAGGACCCATTAAAGGAGGATAGAGATGACAGGAGAGCAGTATTCAGCTTGTTGAGTGAGGTTCAGGTCTCCTTTTGTTTCAACAGGTAAGAATTACTTTCTTTACCTCTCCCAAGGCTCTGCCCATCCACAAGTCACCTCCTTGCGGATCTGTGATTAGCTCATAATAGAGGAAGCCAAAACCATATTTTTAACAACAGTAAAAGAGGGTAAGTGATTTTTTAAATCTAGTATTTTTTTTAGCAAATGTTTATTTTTTTTTCTTCTAATAGCTAATTGCCAGTAGAACAGTTTTAGTCTGTGTAATGCAATGATTTCAGTTCAAAACCTAAAAGCTAGTGAAAACATACATTCAGTATGGTTTTCAATCATGTCTTATCTACTGCCCTTACTCCAGTGTCATGCCAGTTCACACTATTATTTCTTTTGTATGCTGGCTCTCCAAATAGAGTGAAAGTTTCTTGCATGGCAGGAAACTTCTTTGCACCTAACTATTTGGTGTTATTTATTTATTTATTTATTTCACATCCAGTGCAGGGCTCAACACAGAACTCAATCCAGAACCCACAGTCCCAAGATTAAGATCATGAGTCTGATGCTCAACCAACTGAGCCAGCTAAGCGCCCTGGTATACTTCATTTACATAGGTAAAACAGGGTAGATGCCTGGGTGGCTCAGTGAGTTAAGTGTCTGCCTTCAGCTCAGGTCATGATCCAGGGTGCTGGGATTGAGCCCCACGTCGGGGTCCCTGCTCAGCGGGAAGCCTGCTTGTCCCTCTCCCTCTGCACCCCCATGCTCTCTCTCTCTTAAATAAATAAATAAAATCTTAAAAAAATAATAATGATACATAGATGACAGGAACTATGGACTAAATCCTAAATTTGCTACTCAACTCTAGAAGTCCCCTGTAATTTAGGGTGTTTTTGGGGGGCATAATTATTCTCATTTTCCCTCTTTTGAATTAATTATGATTTTTGCTTATTACCTTCCATCTGAATAGACCCACAGTACCATTGATTATTGACATTTTTTAAAATTCTAGTCCAGTTTTAGAAAGCAGATGTGGCAAAACAAAGAAAATTAATGCTCAATATGTTTTTGTAGTAAAACATGATGTCAACATTTTTAAATGCCTTTTAGTCATTTAATTTATACCCCTATCTTCCCCTATTTTAGGGAGTTAGAAAGTATTCTTAAACTTACTCCATTGATTCCAGAGAATTGCTGAGCCACGTGCAGCATCAGTGCTACTAGAATAGGCTGTCGGTAGCTGGAATTGGTGAAGAGCTGAATTATGGAGACTTTCTGTTCACTGGATGCTTCTTCTTTTTCTTTTCTCATCTCAGTGATGTCTTTGGTGACATCAACATCTCCTCTGAGTCTTTTCAAGCCTGCCCACAAATTGATCAGGTCGACACAACTCAGGTCAAAACAAAAGTAAATTTATTTTTATTATGTTAATGAAAGAGCTGTAGTTCAGCATAGCCCTTTCTATTGCTTTACAGCAGGAGTGTTGGCAATTCTTTTTGTAAAATTAGATCCTGTTTTTAAATTTTGAGAAAAACATTTGGCTTATATCTAGTGACAAAGAAAACTATGATCTTTGTTATCATAGAAGAATGATGCATGTAGAAGTCTTTTAGAAGCCTCTGGTTGAGTCCAATACCCTGCATGTGGGTTTTCCATTTGGACTCAAGTGTTTATGGGTTTGAAATGGCATGTGTGAGTCCTATTGAAGTGATCTTGCACATTCTTTTTACATGTAATCATTGACTTCATTTGGAAAGCGCTTGTACCAACTTGACCAGTAAACATTCATGCACACTGTTTTTCATTAGCTGATAGTTCCAAAACAATAGGAAGAAAAAAGAACATCCACAGACTTACTTTTCTTTGCTTTGACTTCTTCATCCAACTTGATGTAAAGGTACCTGGGACTTTCTGGACAGAAGAAGAGCAGCAGAGACTGGATGATGGCTCGCACAGCAGACAAACCAAGAAGGATATGCCATCGTTCATGATTGCCCAGGATAAAGTTGAGGCCAACAATCTGAAAAGGCAGGGAGGAAGCATGGCAACTGCAGAACGCTTTGGGTCTGCCTTCTGTAACCGTTTGTTGAAAGTTATTTAATAGTGAAACCGTTTGTTGAAAGTTATTTAATGGTAATCCCTGACAATTTTGACTCAAGTATGCCCAAAGCAGAAACTATTACTAGTGTGTCTTACTTCACTAAATTCAGGACTATGTTACAAAGAGTTCACTGAGGTTTATTTTCATTAACTTATATGGGTCATTTAGGATGGGAAACAAACAAACTTTTAAGAACACATTTGAAACCTAAAGCAACAACAAAAATCATGTGTAACTTTAGACCCTAAAAAATTTCTTCTTCGATTATCCAGAAAAATAAAATGGGGTTACATAGATAGAACAATCATTTTAGTGAGAACCAGATTTATCATCCTTATTGCAGTGGCTTACCCTCTGGATAATCCTAGGTTAGGGGTTCTGAGGATTCTGAGTCCATGGGATAGAAGAGAAGGATAGAGCCAGCTGAACAAAAAACTGCTATGGTAATCATATACATAGTAATTGTCTAGGTAAGATGCCCAGAACAAAGGAAATCCAAGCAGTCAAAAATGTGAAGTTTCCTATTCTTTGAAATCTGAACAGAGTAATTTAATTCTAGACTAGCTCCTGGAGTTCAAGACCTGGCATCTTGGGGCATCTCCATTGCCAAACCTACCACAGATCCAAGGGGAGAAGTGAGGAGTGGAGCAGTAATAATTCAGCTTTGAGCTAAAAAGCCTAAGTCTCTATAGCATTCCCATTCCCAGTGGTGGAACTGGTTTTTTACACTGTGTTGATCTGTCAGGGAGGGAGAAGCTGGATAAAATAGAGGATGGGTGAAGTAGGAAATAGAAGTTTTTACCTGACTAATAAGAATGCCCGTGACAATGGCCAGCTGGTGAAGTGTGCCAAGAGCACCCCTGAGTGTGGTTGGAGCAATTTCACCAATGTACATTGGAACCAAGCCTGAAATTAGTCCTGCATAAAACATGAACATAAATGTGAAAGTGCAGCCAGGACTATTTCAATAACAATAATCTGGTTCAAGTATAGCCAATATCCTGACTAAAAGGACCTTTAAGAGTCTGTTGGAAGGAAGGCCCCTTGTCCCCAGTCATAGACACAGTTTATGTAAAGAATATTTGTTGATAAGACTTGATTGAAGTTGTAGCTAGATATAGGAATAGAAAGAAATGGTTAGTCATGGATTTGGCAATTATTCACAGCATTGCCTTATTTAGTTAAAACCGTGTTAAAATCGACTCTACATCGTAATGCCTCAGATTGTCTTCAGAAAAGAGACAAGAATGCTTTAATAATATTCTTGGTCTAAACTCATGGTATTAAAGGAAATTAGAACATATCTAAGCCAATCTCTACTTGATAGAGGTGAGAAACAGTTTATCCAAGATCATAATACAATAGAGTTTTAGCACGAGAACTACAAGCCCTGAGCCTCCACAGTGTGGAAATGCCTCAAGATCACTGTTAAAGTGGTGAGGGAGGTGTGGACAGGTGAAGAGGTTAAGGAATTCAGGGGCTCTTCCTTCAATTACTCCAACCAGAGCAACCCAGCTTCTTCATTCTCTCCTAACAATGGGCTTCAGAAAAGATTTTGGTGCTTAAAGGAATACCAAAAAATTGAAAAGCCCTAGGCAATTCTGCCTTCTATAGCTTTCTTAAGCGCAGATGTAATCAGTCATGTTGGAAATGGTGGAGTATCAAGCCATTTGCTGAGTGCATGAAAAGGTCAGACACTATCAACAAGCAAGGTTGAATGCAATGTTTAGCATTTTCTTAAGAATTTAAAAATAAGACTTGTCAGAGTCTTCCTCTTAGACAGTTTGTCTATAAAATGGAAATGTATGATTTTTGTGTAAAAGATGAATGTGGGAACTGTTTCAGTATTTTTTAATGATTTAAAATGTTCTTTAATAGCTCACATGAACAGTTGCATGATTGATATAGCATCTGAATTTTGGCTGACATTTATATGTGCCTCTAATGTGTGGTCTGTTGATCTTAAATAAGAAAAAACACACTTATTTGTCCCTTTTTCAGGCTGTACTCTCTTTGTAATACCTCCTATTTTATCTCAAGAACATAATAATGTAGATAAGATCACAGGTCTGAGTTCACACAAATTTAAAGTCAAAATGTATTGCCTATAATTTTTAGCAATTTTAATGCTCAGAACAGAACCAGGCATAATTTTAAAAGATTGTTGGGGAGTATGAATTACTTGGCTATGCTAGTGATAGGTTGCTCCACAATGTTTATAACATTTCTTTTCAATTTTCTCAAAAATATTTGTGATTTTTTTTCATACTGTATTTTTTAAAATGGAGAGAGAAGAAAGAAGAATCATGATTTGGACCTCCTTGATAGTGTTATTCTTTGCATTTTACAAAAGATCCAGTTAATATATCTAAACCCAGGCAGGGACAGTGCCAGAATTAATTCATTCTGAGTCTAAATCTCTCCACGTGTTGGTTGCCTCTTCACTTTAATAAAGCTATCCTCACTCTCAGCTATTTGTAGTAACATTGAAAATAATGAAAAGAGACTTTTAATTAAGTTATTAACTTGTGGCCCTTTAGAATTTTGTTTAGAATTTTGTTTCAAGGGATCATCAAAGACACATGAAGCTATAGTCTTTTCTCTTTGCAAGTAAAAACTATAAACATTTTATACATTGTTTGTGCTCTTGTACCCTCCCCCAGCACCAGTGGATATTAGTGCTTTGAAAGACAGTTCTGTGATTTGGGACAGTGGGTTAAACCTTGGCTCCAAGCCATCAGAATCAGGGCTTCACTGGCACTGAGAATCTAAAGATTTGGCTATTTTAGAGATCAGGTGATCCTCCCTTTGCTCAGACCTCTGCTGATTACATTTGCTTCTGAAAGTTTGAAACTTTCAAAAGTTTCAAACTTTTGAAAAGCTATTTCTAAGAACTAGTGATTCCAGATACTCAGATGTTAGGTTTACAAGGAAGGGGTGCATCCTTTGTCCGTTATGAACTCCTCTACCAGCTGCTCCTGCCTGACTACCTCTCCCTGAGATTACCGCCACTGTAACGCTTCACCCAGCCACATCTGGAATCCAACCACTAAGGGAATATGCTCTGAGAGATGGGCTTGGGTGTCAAGGTCTTTCCAGAAAGGAGAGACAGAGACCTAGGTGGCCAAGTAGGCCCCAAGAGCCGAGTTGGAGGTTCTGGGTGTAGCAGCGTGCCACTGTCCTCAGGACAGCTGGAGCAATAGCAACAGCTAGCTTTTCTCAGCAGCTTACTGGAGGCAGATTCTGTGCTGAACGTTTTACATGCATTCTCGCAAGGGCCCTACATCGTAGATACTATCTCCTTCATTTAACAGAGAAGGAAACTATGAATTAAATAACTTACCTGTGATTATGCCACTAGAAATTGCCAGGAGCGAGAAGGTAGTTTCGTAACTCCCACTTACTAGTCCCAAACCTCCCTGACTCAGGACTTCAATTTTATGCTATTGCCTTCCCCTTTTGTGATGCCATCTCTGGCTCAAAAACTTCCCTGCATGTTACCAATCTGCCTTTAAAATAATTTCCAGACGTGTGTGTGTGTGTGTGTGTGCGTGCGCGCGCGTGTGCGTGCATGCATGACTTACCACAGTAGAGTCCTGATATGCTTCTTCCTGAAATTATAAGAATGTGAGATGGTCCCAGTTTTGAAAACCCCATCAGGAGAGCTCCAACTAATGAGAGAATGTTTGCTACCAACATGGCTTTGATTCTGAAAGTTTAAAAAGCAAGGATTACAAATTCACCATCAAAACTTGATAAAATTATTTGCTTTCAGAGTATGCTAAGATATTTACTTAAGAGCAGTTATTTTAATTTTGCTGAGAAAGTTAGCTGGGGGATTTTAAACCATAATTGCTAGTTTGACTTATCTGTGGACTAAAGCTTTACCAGTAAATAATGTTTATAATGAGAAAAATCCGGGTTTCATGCATGTGATCTCCACATTTTAATAAAGATGATTCAACTGTACTGATGACTGGTTTGACTTAAGATAACCCTTCTGAAAGTTTTTCAAACAGTTAACTAATTAACTTTTCTACAAGTTGATTGTTTTAAGTAATAATTGCCTGGTGATAGCTACATTCAACACTGTAGTTGCAACCTATGACATCCTCTTTCCCCTCTTTCTTCCTTCTCTTCTCTTTTCATTTCTCTTGTTTTCATCTTCCCTCCTTCATTCCTTCCTCCCTTCCTTCCTTCTCTCGCCTTCCTCCCTCCTTCTTTCTTTCTTTCTTAATGACACGGGTTTTTAGTTGATGTAGATGATGTAAGGAGCTTCCAAAGTTAAATTTCTTTTAATATGAATTGTTTGGAAGTAAATTAAAATATTCTTTTACTTTAAGCCTTATCAAAGGGAGTTAAAATTATTCTTATTTTAACATTGTGTGTCATATTTCCAGAACCTATAAATTAATGTCAGCCAATGTAAAATATGTAATAAAGCTGACAGTAGCAACAAAAACATCATTTTCAAAATTAATCATGTGAAAATTAACAATATTTGCAGATATCTGATACTTTTATTCCTGTTCAATGGGAAAGTGGGGCACAAAAACCTTTAAAATTCAATAGATGAAGGAAAAAATGAAACAAGATGGGATCAGGAGGGAGACAAACCATAAGAGACTCTTAATCTCACAAAACAAACTGAGGGTTGCTGGGGGGGTGGGGAATAGGGATAGGGTGGCGGGTTATGGACATTGGGGAGGATATGTGCTATGGTGAGTGCCATGAAATGTGTAAGCCTGATGATTCACAGACCTGTACCCCTGGGGCAAATAATACGTTATATGTTAATAAAAAATAATTTTAAAAGTTTAATATATGTTAATAAAAAATAACTTAAAAAGTTTAATGATGATGATAAGGCCAATAAAAGAATTTGAATGGACAGGTGTAGAAGTATTTGTGCCACAAAGAAGTGTAAGGATCTTTTAATATTCTGTGTCAATGTTTCAAACTTAAATAGCAGAGCTTTTTCTAAGCATGTATCTTTAATACCAGACAGATTTTTTTTTTCTGGAGAATAAAATTATGTAGTCTTATACTACAAAGATTACCCAACAAATATGATAGGCTTAATAATATCCCCTAAGAGTCCACATCCTAATCCTCAGACTCTGGGAATATATTACCTTATATAATAAAAAGGTTTTTGCAGATGTGATTAAATTAGTGGTATTGAGGTAAAGAGATTATCTTGGATTATCCATCCAATGATGGAATCACAAGTATTCTTATAAGAGGAGAGCAGAGGAGAAGATAATGTAATGTCAGAAGTATGATTGGAGTAATGTGTTTTGCAGATTGAATGAGGTCCGCAAGCCAAGCAATATGGTGACCACCGGAAGCTGGAAATGGGTTCTTCTCAGAAGCTGCAGCAGGAACCAGCCCTGCTGACACCTTGGCTTCAGCCAAATGAAACTGAATTTGAGCTTCCGACCTCCAAAACTCTTAGGCAATACCTGTTGTTTCAGCCACTGTTTATGGTAACTCATTAGAGCAGTACTAGAAAACCAACACATGGAGAATGTCAACTACTCAAAGGGAGGGGAAACAGTGTTTTAGAGCTGGCCAGTTTCAGAGCTGCAGAGCAGAAAAAGACAGGGCTATTTCTCTGTGAAGTGCCTTTTCTCTACTCAAGGACAGAGAGCAAACAAATTCAGTAACTTTAAGAAATTGTTACTAGCTCGCGAGTAGTATATATTCTGTTACGGAATATATTCTGTTAGGGAGAAAAACTCTTAAAAGAGATAGCCTGAAAGTATATTTGATGCCAGGTTGCTCTAAAGTCCCTCTTCCTTACGAGCTAATGGATGCTGAAGCACTTTGTAAACTAAAGGATTTTAACTTCTGCTCAGACATGAGAAGTGGACAAGAATAAATAATCCAAAAATACATTAAATCACTAAATCAGGGAAAAAGAAATACATTTCTAAGTATATTTCTTCAAATTTTGCTCTAAATACTCCTGTTAGCACAGGGTTTAACACTGTCATCATAATTGTCTTCATCATCAGCATCAGCATCAGTATCACCATCAGCATCAAAATAATGCTACATTCAGTGCCTGCTTACTATGTACCAGGCATTGTGATAAATGCTCTATCTGTGCTCTCATGTAAACTCTCACAATAATCCAATGAGTTAGGTACTATTTTTTTCCTACATTGTAGATGGTTGGGGAAACATCTTAGAGAACCTAAGTAACTTGCTCATTTTCATACAACTATTAAGTGTCAGAGCCGGGGCTTGATCTGTGTGAAACCACAGATTGATTTTAGTGAGTTCCATTTTTTATTTAAAAGAAAGTGCATTCAAAAGCAGGCTATGTCTACCTTCCTTTGCTTACAGTACTGTGGATTGCACAGACCATCGTCTCCTCCACCATTCCGTAGTAATTAAAGTTAAAGTGCACAGCTTCTGGAAAAATTGACCCTGAGAAGCCAAATCTATAAAACAGTGGCCACAGACATTTATTGCCTACTACACTATTATAAGGAAATACTTTTTTTTAAAGGAGTAAGGAAAAAATAAGTTTTTATTTACTTATTTTTAATTGATAGAACAATGACCTGGTCAGTAAGAAAAATCATGTCATTTCTTAGTGAATCTTCCTAGAAAAATAGTTTTATAGGAGAGACTGAACTCTTTTGTCTTAATTTTGATGTTAAAATTATTAATTTTGTGCTTATTATTCATGGAGAATCATTTTTCTGCTGAGACTTGGAAGAAGCCTCACTTTTAGCTTACCATAAGTCATTTGATAAGTGATCATCTGACATTGTTTTGGGGTATAGCCGTTGTTGATGCTAAATTCTAAGACTTGAGAGGGTATGCATCCTGTTTCCATCACGAGGACATGAATTAAATGCTTTAGTACATCACCGGACCTGTCAAAAATCTCACTTCTAAATAAGATTTAGACCCTAACAAGGGCCCCTTCCTTCCTACCTTCCTTCCATCTGTCTATCCATCTATCTATCTATTCTCATGCCCACCTTGGGACTTGAACTCATGATCCTGAGATCAAGAGTTGCAGACACCACCAATGAGCCAGCCAGGCACCCCTTAAATTTTTTCTTCAGGGGTGGGAAGAGGTATAAAACATTAGTAGCTGCTAAAAGAATTGGTTGATTCATATTTTAAAATTTAACTTTGCTTAATTTTATTTATTTTAGAAATAATTAGTCTAGAAATTCTTTCAATTACTGTGTAAGCCAATTTGGTTCAAATTAAAATGATTTAAAAACTTTTTGAACAATTAAAGTTGGTTTATGGACACTGTAACTTGCAGATTCTGATTTTTTTTTTAAGATTTTTATTTATTTGTTTGACAGACAGAGATCACAAGTAGGCAGAGAGGCAGAGAGAGGAGGAAGCAGGCTCCCTGCTGAGCAGAGAGCCCGATGCGGGGCTCGATCCCAGGACCCTGGGATCATGACCCTAGCCGAAGGCAGAGGCTTTAACCCACTGAGCCACCCAGGCGCCCCCAGATTCTGACTTTTAGGTTTAGCTAATACCAGAAAATTGATAAAAATGTGAGAAACTGACTATTATCTTTTATGGTAGAGGAATAATAAGAACAAGAATAATAAGAACAAGAGTAAAACTTGGGTTATTACACTACTCACTCTTAAAAAGATTTTATTTATTTGAGAGAGAGAGTAAGAGAGAGCATGAGAGCTAGGTGAAGGGCAGAGGGAGAAGCAGACTCCCCACCTGATCCTGATCTTGGGTCGTGACCTGAGCCAAAGGCAGACGCTTAACTGACTAAGCCACCCAGGTGCCCCAATTCTACTCATTGTTGAAGAAATCTTCTTATAGTTTTATTATATAAATCTCCAGTGCAAGAGGAGGAAATCATCAGAATTTTAATGAGAGAGATAAAATTATAATTTAAAGGTACATGCAAATGATGAATCATGGAACACTATATCAAAAATGAATGATGTACTGTATGGTGACTAACGTAACAACAAAAAAAATAAAAGTGAAATCTTGTCTTTTGAAAAAAAAACAAAGTAGGAATTTTAAAAATTAGATTGTAGTCCAGAATTACTAAAATAATTACCTATATCATTTACATCTTTAGAGGTTTTTGCATTTTCTAAATTTTCCATATTTCCATATTCATTTTTATCATCAGAGGAAAAGATAATTAATAAACAAAAGGTGGCCTCAAAACAGAAAATAAATCTAAAAAACAAACATATGATTTTCTCATTTTATTTCCTCTCTCTGTGTGAGGGGGTAGAATCCCAGTTTAGTGTATCACATGACTAAGTGAATGAAATTTAAGTGTAAAGTAGTTCCAGAGACTTTTTTTTAATTGACATTTTTAATTCAAGACACTTGATAAAAATTAGAGCAAAGAAGTGGACACACTACTTGCTTCATCTCTGATTGGGACTTTGAAAAACCAGTAGCAGCAGCTAGAAGCCCATGCCAAGTATATTGGGCAATTTGGGGTTGGGGATATTGATTTGACCTTAGGACTTGACTGATCCATATGCCAAATTCTAATTTGAAAATGAAAAATGATGTCTGAGAAATGGAGTGATTTGGTGAAGCAAACAATGGATTCCTTGGTTAAAAATTTCACTCTTGGTTCTGCCATTGAGTTCCTGAGTTAACCATTTGTGTAGTGGTTTCTTAATATGTTTTATTTCATTTTAGTTTTTTAAAGATCTATTTATTTGAGAAAGAG
Organism: Martes martes; assembly: GCF_963455335.1. NCBI lineage: Eukaryota > Metazoa > Chordata > Mammalia > Carnivora > Mustelidae > Martes > Martes martes. The sequence continues at coordinate 93,707,117 of NC_137888.1, forward strand.
AGAGAGGGAGTGCAAGCAGGGGGAGGGGCAAAAGGAGAGGGAGAGTATCTCCAGCAGACTCCTCATTGAACGCAAAGCCTGATGGGCTGGGGGTGGGGGTTGCTGGGTCTCAGGACCCTGAGATCATGACCGAGCCAAAATCAAGAGTCAGACACCCAACTGACAGCCACCCAGGCACCCCAATATGTTTTGAAACTAACAAATTTAAAGAATCCAATCATTTCTGTAGAAATACACACCAAACTCATTTTTGCTATAAATGACTCCATGATTTAAGCAGACTAGGGCAACTGCTTGCTCCATTATTTGTGCTAAAACCTAATTCATAAGGTCATGAAGCAAAAAAAAAAAAAAAAAAAAAAAACTCTAAAGCTATTCCACAAAACGGAAGATGAAACAAAGTCTTAGAAACCCCAAATACTCAAGTTCCCATGTTTATGCTTATTTGTGAAACTTGCCTACCTTCCAAGCTGATCTCCTAGCCACCCACCAAAGAAGGATGCAATCATTCCACCAACTGCAAAGCTAGACACAGACAAGGACCAGAGCATGGTGATGAGGCTGGTAGATGCTGTAGTCTCTTCCTCTGCCAAAGGTGTTGGCATTGAATCCCCTAGGTATGGGACTGTGGGTATTTCCTTTGTACTGTTGATAGTATAGTTGTTGATAGCTTTTCGGTCGTCCAGTGGAATACCCAAAACGTATCCATAATGGGATATTATTACCTGAGGAAATAAAATAAAAATAGCTCCAACATTTCAAATATTCTATACACCTTTTTTTTCCCCTTTAGAATGTTTGTTAGGTGTTTAAAAGGGTCATCCCAATTATGTGTGTTTTATACACAAAATCATGGACAGATTTACTTACAGTTAACAATATTCTGTAAAACAGAGGTTGCAAATTCTAGTGCCCACAGGAGCTAGGCAGGAACAAGTAAGTGAAGGAGAACCTTGATAACTAGAAGACTGAACTGCTGTCTCTACTATTGAGAATATAAAAGAAAGTGGGCAAAATTATAGCACTGGAGAGCATTTGCCCCACCTAAAGAAGGAAGCTGCAAATATGAGACTAGTATTGCATGACCTCTAATTTTTAAAAAAAGAAGCCAGAAATCTGGGTTTTTATGTAAAACTCTTCCAAGTTTTAAATGCAGGCAGCTATTCAAATTGAAAATATTCTGCAGACAGAAAGGTACATTTTCACACCAGTTTTACCTCTGCACAGCAAGGTTTAAATTGATTTATGTAAATATTCTAATAGAAGCATATGGCTATAAGAAAAAAGATTACTAAAGACAAGATGAAGCCAAAAATAAAGTTAGTATACCAAATATAAGCATTAGGCGCTATGTCCTTGCTAGAAATATGCTACAAATTTACCAATAAACTTCCTAGCAGCTAGCACAAGTAGGGGAAATCAGTCACATATATTGATAATTTCAAAGTTAAAAACAACTCAGTGACTCCTGCGGAGGGATTGATACTGAAGGAGTTTCTTCCTCTGTGTCCTCACAGATTTCGGTGTGTAACAGAATTCAAAACCAAGTTTCACAGAGCCATAGTTTATCCCATGTTTCAGTAGAGGCAAAGGTCCTACCAAGTATAATTGAGTGAAGTCACAGCCTTTGGACTTCTTTCCTTGTCCTTCCTCTCAGTGCTGATTTGGTCGCTATTCAGTGGCATGAGAGGACCTCTGACAAGGAACTGGAATGTAGCTGCTCTAGGCTGCCAGTCATGGGCAAAGCCCTATGTGGTAAAATCAGCTGAGTGAGGAAAGGGAATTGATATCCTCTTTTGATAAAAGAAGTCTGACCAAGACATTTGCCTCATTAGCAGACCACTCTACATGGATAGTATGTACAGAAAAAAAGCTATAAAGAAATATCTGAAATGTTCCCAGCTGTTCGTTCTGTGCGGTAGAATAAGTATAGGTGATTTGTTCCAAATACTTTCTATAACAGGTATGTGTAGTTTTCACAATCATAAAAAGGTGTGATTTTAAAATACCCTAAAATAGTGCCATGTGTCATCCCACTAACAAACACAAATGAAGCTGAACAACTAATCTTTTAGAATGATGTTTAAGGGGCTTGTTAAACACAGAAAGAGGGGCTCTAGAAAGGGCATCAAGCCCGATGCCAGTGGGGGAATCCCTATTTTCAAGTCTGGCTTGACTGATTTTCCTTCTCTTTCCCTGGAGAAGATGTTTAAATAGGATGTGAAAAGGTCTTCCAAAAAAGAGGCTCTACTGATTCTAAATTACGGTGAAGCTGAACCAAATTTCAAGAAGGCTGCTAAATTGGCACATGTTGTCATCACCCACGGAAAAAAAGCTGTGACCCCCAGCATTGTTATCGAACTCTCTCAACCTTGGAAAGACCACCACACTCGTGATAATATGTGGCATCCAGAGCCCAAGGAGCAACACTTTCAGGTGATAGACTGTGGTCAATACACATCTTCCTTGGAGTCCAGCAGTGTAAGGGAAGCAGATGAAATATGATATATCATAGAAGGCACCCAACAAATGCTTGTACCTTCATTTTACACCGCTCCCCTACCCCCACGGCTTCTCTCCTCTCTCCCTCTCTTTCCTCACTAAACACTGTATTGAACGCCTCCTTTATGCTAATCGTGCTTGGCGCTGGTGACAGGGAGGGGAAGAAGACATCTATCCTGCCCTAAATGACCTGACAGCCTTAGATCAAAGGGAATGAAGTCTTGGTTCCCCCACTTACAGGCTGTGGGAGCTGAGAAAAATAACATCCTTCTCCTGTTTATTCATTGGGTACCAGAGTAGGGATGCACAAAATAAATGAGACAAATGACAGAAATTATGCAATATTTTTAAAAACACCCATCCAAATAGTTACCGTGGAGAAATCCAAATTTTGCTGGACTTGACTATTACTTAGCAGTTATATATTATTTTACTTTGAACCAGCTAAGAAGAGACAGAATTAGGGGGAAGGATAGGAACTTTTTTAGTGTTAGGGCTCCTAAAGTCTTTCGTCTGGCTTACAACTGGAATAAGGTTTTTGGAGATTAGACTAGGGAGAACATATGTTAAAGCACCCGATGCACAGTGAGCTGGTGCCCAGTAAAAGTTTGTGCATAAAATGAAATATATCCTTCTATTGCCTCCTCCTATTCCCCAGCATTTTTCATTCATGTTTTTACTCATATATGGCTGGGAGCTCTGAATAAAGTCTGCAATAAACTCTTAAGTTTTTCAAAACAACATCTGTAGGCACGTGGTATTCCAGCTGGAGTTTTCTATGAGCTCAGCAACAGCAGAGTCAGAGATCAAGAATTGGTTATTGCCCTTTCTTTTTTTGTGAGGGTTATTGAAGAGTCAAGGCCAAGTTATCAGCTTTGAAACCACGCACATGGTGCCTGACAAATACTGGGACTGCCATATATTTCCCACGTGGGTACACTTTATCTCTGTGTATGAGGAACACAGATCCTTCGGTCATTGACAGAAATTGCCAAAAAGAGATTTGAATTGAACACGTTTCACTTGCCTCTTGAGGTGCATTGATCACACCAATGTCATATCCAAACTGGAAGGAACCCAGTACAGCAGTGAAGACAGTGAAAACCAAGGTCCCGGTGATCTGTGGGGAATGAAACACAGGGCTGGGAAACACAAGGCAATTTCCATTACCTACTGTCCTGTCAGTCTGCAGCTTGGACTTCTGGCAGGCTGGTTCTTGCTCCTTGGTACTCATTCACAGTGTGCCCTATGCTCCCAACAGGGGCCATTCATACGCGAATGTGAGAGGCAGTCATCAAAGGCCCTACGTAAAGCTGAGAAAAATTTGGGGCAATTTTTCCTAAGAGAGGAACCAAACATCCTTTTCCTTACGTACATATATTTAAGATTCAAAATCAGGACTGAAGAATAGAATCGCCACTGACCAAAGGAAACCACTGTGATAAAACCAGTCAATTTATATCATTTGGAGAGAGAAAAAAGATACCAGTAACAAAAGATTTGGGTGTCCTGGGCATTGCTATGGTACAAAAACTCCTCAAATCTCATACAAGAGGCATCAGCCAGGCTTTATCATGACATCAATATCCTGGTGAGGATAATTTCTAAGATTTGCAGCTAGTTGAACCTAGAGTTATGGATTGAAGGATGTTATTTTCTCTTCAACTTCATGTAGATACAAAACTCGGTGTAGAAAAGGATGGAACATTCATTCCCTTCAACTCATAATTACATGTCTAACCGTCTTATAGAAATCATATCATCCATATGGAATCTCATATCAGGATATTTGTTGCAGCAGTGTGTGTGTGTGTGTGTGTGTGTGTGATAGCAAAAATTGTAGAAAGAACTAAAATGTCATTCAATGGAAAATGCCCAGATAGATTCAAATACATCATGATACATACAACATGTTATGTTGCAGCTAAAAAGAGTAATGCAATCATTTTGTACTGACTTATTAAGTGACAAAGGAAGCGGTGTAATCTTATTAATTTTTAAAAAGGCTTAAACCTGAGTATTCTTTGATTTGTGCATGTTGCATATAAGTCAGAATATTTTCTTGAAAAAATAACAAAAAGATGACTATTGAGGAATGTGAGACTAAAGAATGGGGATAAATGGGTATTTTTTCTTTTATTTATAGTCAGACATTTTATAAAGAAATGATTTCCTATATAATTACATAATTTAAGTTTAAATAAATAACATGGGATACTGTAGAAACTTAACTGAACAAATGAATGAGTCATACCAACATGAATTCTAGTTCTCACTCTGATGTTTAGGGAGTATGTGACCCAGACCACTTTTCCTTATAGGATCTTCAGTTTTTCTCTAAGTAGGGGGGAATGATTATAAATCCCTACTCCAGCATGAAGAGTAGGTTATTAACCAAGTCCCCTCATTCCCTAATAAAGCTAGAGATCAGAAATTTCACATCATCAACAAATCACAGAACCAGCCTGAGACCCTTGAAGTTACGGAATCTAGGAGTTCTAAAACCAGACCCTCATTAGAGAGCTCGTTACAGGTTTTGCTTCCTGGGATTCACCCCAGACCTATGACTGGATTGGAATCTCTGCGGTGAGAATTGGGAATCTGTAGGTTTGTTCTGTCTTTTTCCACTAATTCAGAATTAATTTCAGGTGGCACGACTGTAGGCTTTTCTTCCCAGCAACTTCCTTCCTGAAAGGATAAAACTTTCTCCAAAGATATGATATTATATTATCCTAAAAGAAGCATATATATCATATATCCATATATATCCTGAAAGAAGCATATATATATATCATATAATATACATTATATATTGAGATATGTCATTATGTATATACATAATAAAATAATTACAAATAATTATTACAAATAAATTCAAAGTATGTTAACTATAAAATGCATATACATAATAAAATAATTACAAATAATTATTACAAATAAATTCAAAGTATGTTAACTATAAAATGTACCTGCACATACACACACACACACACACACACATACACACACACACACACACAAATATGCTACATGGTATGGGATTACCAGACATTTTGAGTTATCCTTTAATGTGTAACTAGATATCTAATACCTAGTGCCTCAGGCAACCAAAGCTAAAATGTGTTCCATTTACTTGGTGGTTTCTCCTCAAGTCCTTTTTCCCCTTGAGCTGTTTCCAAGGACAGGCAATTTTATCCTTTCATTTTATTTGTAGGAAGTAACCATTAGCGGCAGTGAGGGGACCAGGAAGCACTCGGTAAGACTTCCACCCACTTCCCTGTTAGTCTCCATCACTACAATCTAGACAATCTGATATTAGGTGCAATGCAAACACAACTGCAAGGCGTAATACTGAATGTTTCTGCCTGCTGTTTGGCTATTCATTGCTCTATGTGATCATCTCTTTTAACTATATCAGTTTTCTCTTACAGCTATAACATATGAAACAAGTTTGTTATGTCACAGTTCTTGTAGGTGAGAAGTCTGATACAAGTCTCACCACACTAAAATTAAGGTGTTGGCAGGCTGTGTTCCTTTCTGGAGGCTGTTGGGGAAAATTTGGTTGATGGTACAATTCTGTTCCTCCTGGCTGGAGGACCAGGATCTGTGTTTTTGTGCTGGCTGTAGAGTGAGGGCCATTCCCAGCTTTAGAGGCCACCACATTCCTTGGATAGTGGTACCCTTTCTTCATCTTCATAGCCAGAAATGAGCCAGTCAGTTCCTCACATTGCATCTTGCTAATCCTGACTACAGCCGGAAAAGTTCTTCCCTTTGAAGAATTTATGGTTTTAGATTTGGCGTATCTGGGTAATCCAGGTTAATCTTCCCATCTCAAGGTCCATAATCATAATGACATTTGTAAAGTCCCTTTTGCCTTTTAAAGTAACATATTTACACATTCTGAAGACCAGGTAATGGACACTTCTCATGACAGCATCATCAGTATCCCTATTTTATAGATAACTAAACTAGATTTCGGTCTTACAGCCAGTAACTTGTACAATAATGATTTAGATCCAGAAGCTATGCTTTTAACTAATCGGTTATTTTGCATTTCTCAATGGTCAGAAATAGACATTCGAAAGTCAAGCACATCTAAAAATCTAGGATCATAATCTAAATAAAAAAATCTAAGAGAGCATATATTCATAGAATTTACCAAGTGTAATGCTGAAACCAAATCACCAACACCCACCAGTTTCAAGTGCTTTTTGCCACTACCCACCACACAAATCCCCTGTTCCTCATCTACCCACAGAAAATGTTTGTGATGTTTCTGTACAAAAATGCAAAAAGGAAAAATCTACTCAACAGCTCATCTGTAGCTCAGTTGAAGAAGATCGTCATGGCCTTCCCACTACCAAGCCTGGGGCCATGATGTACTTACCCGGTTTCATCCCTGCATCTCCTCTTCTTCCTGCAGCAGAATGTCCAAGCACTTGGTGTCTTAGTGACCGCCCTTCCCACTCCATCCCTTGGCTTCTGCTCTCTGCTGGCTCTCTCCTCCTGCCCCCACCAGACAATCATATAGTTCCTTTCTTCTTATTTTAACAATCCAACTAGTCACCATGCCAATGGTGAGCAGGGGTGCTACGGAAATGGAAGTTAGGGGTGAAGGTGGTGGCCATATCAGAGTTGGTTCCCCCATAAGCTTCATTGGCCCTCCCCTGCCACTCCAAATACACACACTAAGTCACAACAGAGTTAGCTGCTCCTACATTACTTTGATAAAAATGAAATTTAATTTTCAAAGACTGAAGTTCTCTGGAGCTCCCATCTCATTACTTTCTAATCAAGTTGTTCTAAGTCATTACTGTAGCAATTCTGGGGCTGCCCCTAAGACCAATTTCTCATGTTATAGGAATAATGAAAACAAGGAACTATGAAGGAAATAGAGTTTTTAAACGTTTAGAAATCTTAGAGTTCTTGTCCTATGGTCTTCCTGGCTTCTTTTTCAGAGTTGGCTTTTGTCTTGCCATCCTGGGGCAGGGAGGGGGCTGCAGTTTCCCCTCTTTAATTTCTAAGATAGAAATTTTACCCTAGTTGGTCAGGTAAGGAACAGTGTTATCAATTTTAAGAAGGTTACTTGAATTCCGAACTGAAGTGATAATCCCAAATATAGAAGTCTCTGAAACTTTGTATCTTCCCTTCTTCCCTCTCTCCTCCCTCCCTCCCTCCTTCCTTCCTTCCTTCCTATCTTCCTTTCTCCCTCTCTCCCTCTCTTTCTCTCTTTCTTTCTGTTTTATTTCAGGTTTAATTTCCCTCTCTGAACCTTACCTTAAACTGGCTCTTTTTTGCTTTCCATCTTTTCTTTTTCTGTCATGAAGTGAAAGAGATAACATTTATAGTCAATCTTCTATGTGTCTTGGTACTAGGCTTGGACAGAAAAGTTTTGTTTCTGAGAGGAGAAATTTCTGAAGACTGCTAAGTCTGAATGAGCCCATCAATCCTGCTCATTAATCTAATGTCTAAGAAGTTGACTCAAGGTTATGTACGTAGGAGTTAACGAAAACAGTGAGAACTTAGGATCTTACTTTGTCCAGACTCTGGATTCTAAATGGTTTGCTTGTTCTTTCAACAACTCTGTAGGTAGTAATTACTATTATCATGTCACATATGGAAAAATCAGTACACAAAAGGTAAGGAACTTGTCCAAAGCCACAAACCTAACAAAGTGGCTGAAGATCTTCAAGCTTTGTCTCTCACCTCTTCATAGGCTACAAGATATAAAGCCTGACTCTTAGCAAGACTGCCTTTGCTTAGAGCTTAACAATTTTAAGTTAGAGAAACTAGGTTCCACATCTAATGAAAGATATGCCACAGGATAAATGTGGGAGTACACAGAGTGGGCAAGTGGGTTGTTATTGCATGGGATTATCGTAAAGATTAAATAAGATACACGATGTGGTCTTCCTATAATGAAAGGGCTAATAAACAATTGCATCTTTAATCACATTAGCATATCATTTATCTCCCTTGTCAGGCAACTACCTGTCAGCTTTTCATACCTCACCAATAATCTTCACAACAATACTACAAAGTAAAAGAAATTATCCCCATTTTGCAGGTGAGGAAACCAGGGCTTATAGAAGATGGAGTGATATGCTCAATACCATACAGCTAGTAAGTAACAGATGTTCTAGCATTCGAACCCAGAGCTGGTGTTCTTAAAACTCCCATCTCCAATCAAAAAAGCAGATTTTCAGGAGCTACAGACTAAGTAGGGAGGAGAAGCTGATGTCTTTTCTCTAAACTCCATAGCTCCAAATGTCAACCTAAAGGTGATCTTGTGCCCAACTTTGGGAGACTCCAGGGGCCTCTCAAGCCATAGAATTTTCATGCTGAAAGGGACCTTAGAGAACAGAGGATTCTAGTCTAATTTCTTCATTTTTCACTTGAAGAAACTGAATTCAGGTCCTTTGTCTGAGTTATACCGTGCATTATTGGACATATTCAGTGTGAGAACTCAGGTCTCTTAACCCTCAGTTCCATGCTTACCCCACTTCTTTCAAAGTCTGGGCAGATTAACAAAGCTGAAACATCGTGCTTTACATCAATTCTCATTATTTCTGGCTTCCATTGTTAGGCAGGTCCTTGGTTCTCAAGAAAAGTCCTACAACAATTTCTAAAGGGAATTTAGTGGTAGTTCAAAATGAAGCTTGAGCATTTACAGTGTATCAGACACTGTGGTAAGCACATTACCTTCCCTTTTGCAGTATCTTATATACTTTAGTTATTCGAACACTACCTTAATGATTTTCATCAAATCTACATATTATCTGTATAGTTACTAACTTAGTATTTATCTTTATATCATCTTTGAAATGATAACTATATTAGCTTTATCCTGGGCTATAATAGGAAATCTTGAAGTCCTAGTTATTTTTAAAATACATCATATAAATACATAACTATTAACATTAAAATGTTTGTCAGCTGTGTCTCTCAAATATTAGCTCATTTGTATATTCCCAGACTATAAAGAACTATTAGACTCCCTGCATTGCTTATCTTATATCCTCTTATTATATCCCCATTTGTTCTTATTTTGTCACAATATAGAAAACCCATGTTCAGTTAAATAAACTTTGGTCTCACAATAGTTAAGTAGCACCAGCATACTCGAAATCCATACCTGGCTAAGCACAAAGTCTGTGCTCTAGCCTTGTCACTTACTCACATGAAATGCTTGGCAGAGTAAGTTACAACAGGTCAGAACTTCAGATATCCTACTCCTAACAGGGCCACAGATTTACCTACTTGTGTGATTGTGTGAAGGGGTGGGTGTGTTTGGTTAGGGAAAACTTATAAGGGAACGACAGCACTATTCATTTTTAAGTTTTTATTTTGGAAAGTATCATATCTGCAGAGAAGTTGAAAAAGTAGGGAATTGAATACTCCATACCTGTGTTTGGGAATGGTTAACATTTACATCTGGTTAACTTTCACTGTGTATGTGTGGGAATGCACAGGTATGTATGTAGTGTGGTTGGAATCATTTGAAAATCAGTTGCAGACATTAGTGTCACTTCATTCCTAAATACTTGAGCAAATACTCACTAAGAATGAAGACATTCTCCCACATAATTGCAATACCATCATCACATCCAAGAATGTATTAGATATACTAATATTATCTAAGGTAACAGCCCATTTTAAAAATTTCCCAACTGTCCCCATATTGTCCCTTACACTGTTTTCTTCTTTCCAAGATCTGAGATCACTTTTTGCACTTGGTTGTTAGTTCTTAGTCTCCTTTTATCTAGAACAGTCTTTCTATCTCTTGTTTTTCATTCATTGTCATTTTTAAAAATTTCAGACCGATTTTCATGATTAGTTAGATTCAGGTTAATCTACCCTTTTTTTGCACATTTCTTCAGTAATATGGTTATGCAGAATTTTCTTCAGAGAAAGTTACACAGACTGTTCAGAAAACAGAGTAAATATCCTTAAAATTCTGAATAGATATCTAAAATCCTGAATATGATATATATTTTAGCAGCTGAATGAACTATCAGTTGGCCAAGAGAAGTAGCTTCAACCTATGGTCGCTATACCCAACATCCCCCAAATCCTCCCTACGGTCACCATTGAACAAATCCCCCTGTTCATTTCCTCAGGCCGATTTAAAATGAACATAATGCTTCTTTACCTTATCTTCTGTCATTTTATCGGTTGAGAGTCCTCCTCTTAATTCCAAGTCCTGGGGTGAGTGTGGCCCATGCAACTGGCCAGACCTGCCCGTCTCTGGCTATCTACTAGTTATACATTAGAGGAGGAGGAGCAAGGCAAGGAAGCAGGCTGGCCATTACCTTTGAAATCCAAATCTAATTTCAGCAGAGGCTGAATGTTGAGGAGAATCTAATCAATAAATGTTTTGCATTAGTGACTTGTGGCTTCAATGCTTGCGCACCAGCAAAAGAAAATGGGAGCAGGTCCCTCAGGTGTAAGTCACAACCCAGAGACGGTCCCACTTTAACACATGTTGAGTATGGCAGTAACCAGGGACAGGTGAAAAAAGAAAATCTTTGTGGCCTTTTGTAGAAGATGAGATGCTGGTTGACATTTCATGTTGTGGGGGTGACAAAGACGAGGGACATGGGAGAAGCGCTGCACTCTGGTCTGCAGAGAACCAGTACTGTGGTGTTTATGCTTTAGAGCTGGGCTGCATGGCCAGAGGCCATTGTAGGCTTGATTTAGCTTGATGTAGGGCCGTTGGTTTACCCGAATGAGCTTTGGAGAGCCATGAACTTGGGTTTGAATCTCAAAATTTTCCTGGTCGTATTACCTTAAGCAGTTGGCTCCCAGTGACTTTTCTGTGCCTTAGTTTTTTTCACTGAATAAAATGAAAATAACAGAACACACTTCATTTTGCTATATGGATTAAATATGATAGGAAAGTGGTTAGCTTAGTGCATAATAAGTGCCCAGCAAAATGTTGGTTGTTACTGTTTTTGCTATTATTATTATTGGTTTGGTGTATGTTGAGAGGTGCTTGTTGGAGTGTAGAGTTCTCAAATGTATCTGCTCATTTGGCTTAAGTCTGTGCCCTTCTTGTTCTTCTTCTTCTTCCTTTTTTTTTTTTTTTTTAAGATTTATTTATTTTTTTAAGAGAGAGCAAGCGAGAGAGCCCGAGCTGGGGGGAGGGCAGAGAGCAAGGGACTAGCAGACTTTCCACTGAGCAGGAGCCCGATGTGGGGATGTGGAAGTGGATCCCAGGATTCTGGGATCATGACCTGAGCCAAAGGCAGAGGCTTAACCGACTGAGCCACCCCAGGCACCTCACGTCTGTACCCTTCTGTGTCTCCTCTATAATGTTCAGTCCCTGTGGGAGCCCAGACAGTATCAAAATTTGTTGAGCTTGAACTGTGTTTGGTGACTGTTATCACTGGTTCCCCTGAGGCTCAGGGGGAACCAGTTCCCAGCAGAGGAGATACGTAACAGACAGCCCCCAAACCAGGGATGTTAAGAAGAAGCAGGCAGTGACAAAAAGTGAAGAGGTTTTTTGTTTTTGTTTTTGTTTTTATGACAAAGTGAAGAGGTGAAGGAGACTCTGATTTCATGTGTCTTTTATTTCCCCACGGCCCTCTTATTTCTATTACCTCCGTGGAGCAACCCAGCTGAGTAAATAATTCAGCTCAAACCACAAACTTGAGCCCAGCACAGCCCCAGGCTCTGAGATGCATGAGATAAATAAGACACTTAGGAGTTCGTAGTGTATAAGAACAGACAAACGGAATCACAAACACTCAATAGAGGGTTTTTTTTTTTTTTTTTTTTCAGTAGAAAAACACTAATGAATACTATTAGTGATAGTTAATCTTTACTGAGGTGTTGCTTGTTGCCAGGTGCTGCTGTCAGCATTTTACATGGATTAACTCGTTCATCAATATCCGTTGTAGAGCTAAGCTTTGGGGAGCAAAGTTAGCCCAGTTAGCCCACACTGGCATTAGTGCACAGCCAGCGCCTGGCTTTCGGCGCCAGTTTCGGCTGGTGATGCGCAAGCCCCTTTTCAAGAGCGTCCACAATGAGGAGAGGATTTCTTAGCAATCATTTCCCAGTGACGGAAAATCCCAGCCCTGGGAGGACTGCCATCCACTGACACAGCAAGAAAGAGTCTTTGGGCGGCTGTGAAAAATGAGATACCTTCTGATTTGTGCCAACCTTGTTTTTTGAATCTTCCTTTTGAGAGACAGAATTGGGCTTGAATTCGGCGTGGGATCCGGTGAGCCTTTAACTTCTCGCTCCGGGTTGGGGCTGCGCGTGCGTGCAGGGAGCTGTCCTCCTCCTCTCCCGGAGAGCGCTGTCGCTGACCCGGACAGACGCAGGACCTTGAGCCCCCAGACCATCTTTCTCTGGTTTAGTTAGCCAGCCCTCCCTCGTTCCGGCCCTGCCCGCGAATGAGTAATCTCTGCACCATGAAGGAAGGGACGGGCTTAAGTTGTCTCGGGGTGGGGGTGGACGGAGTCAGCTGCGGTGACTGCGTTGGTGGATTTGAGCCCTGGGAGGACTGCAATTTCATTTCGGCCTCTCAGGAGAGTTGGCCTTGCGCCCGGAGGAGCTGCGGGTCCGATTGCACGGAGGCATCTTCGTGTTTCCCTGGCCGTGATAAAGTCAGGTTTTTGTGTTTTGCTCTCGGGCTGGGGGCCGCTCAGAGAGGTGCTTCCATGCCCAGCATCACCAGGAGATCTGGGCTGGGTGGGGTGAAACTGGTTCTGTGTGGTTGTTCTTGAGGCTTCACACCGTAAACCCATTAGGTCAGATTCTGATTATATCTTGATTAATTTAATCTTCCTAATAGATAGCAATAGCTCTAGGTGGTGACAGTTTCCAAGTATAGAAAAGACCCCTTCTTTTTTCATTCTTCTTCTTTTCTGTAACACCAGACATAAGCTTATTTCTATAAAAGGGAAGAAAGAAAACCAGCGATCCCAGCATGCTGCACTCCTCTCTCATTGGGGCAGGTAATGCAAAGGCATCTCCGAGGGAACCAAATCAAGTAAGTTCAAACTGGGCCAAGCTAGGAGCGCAAGGGAGTACTGGAAACTCCTTGTCCCTGAGGAAGTCCAGTGTATTTTAAGATTTCTGAGTGAGATTTGCCCTTGTAGCTTGCCTCTTCTCACCCTCTCTAGGTACTCTCTCCTCCAAGCCACCGACATCTGTCCTGACTTAACTACCTGGCCTCCCTGTCCCCATTCCTACCCTACAGCCCCTTTTGACAGAACAGCCAACAATGATTTAAAAATTAAACCAGACCATAACTCCCTTTGCTTAAAAGTATCCAGAGAATTCCCAGTTACCCTCAGAAGGAAACCCTCATTCTTTACTGTTGCGGGAGAGGCAGATTTGGTGTAACATTCATTCGTTGATGCTGAGACCTCTGTCCTGCTCCTCTCCTCCTCTGCTCAGCTACACCGGCCTCAGACTTGTTTAATATGTTCCAGGCCCAGCACCTTTGCACTCCATGGGCCTCTGCCTAGAGCTGTCTGTCCCAAATCTGTATGTGGCTGGCACCTCTGCATTCAGACGACAGCTCAGACTCTCTAACCAGGCTTCTTAATGTGGGCACCACCTACCCCTTCCAACTTATTCTCAATCCTGTTATTCTGCTTTATTTTCTTCATAGCACTTATGCTTGAAATTTTATTTACTAATATTTTATAATTAAAATATTAAACATTAAATATTTAAATAATAAATCAATGAATAATAATTATAATGATATAGTTATTATCTATAACATTGTTGTATTAATAATAACAAAATATTTAATTATTTAAATATTAAAATTATTTTAATTAAATTTTATTGTATTATTTACTTGTCTATTATTTATTGTGTTCCACTTTCCCCACCATATCTAAGTCCCATGAATGTGGAGACCTTGCTCGTTTTGTTAGTTCCCGTGCCTGTGAGACTGCCTGGTGCACAATAGGCACTCAGTAAGTATTTATTTAATAAATGAAGGAAGTTCAAGAAGAGTTGCCACATGCTTTCTTGCAATGGGGGAAGAGGAGTTTAGAGCTGGCATTGGACATTTATTGATTTAACATTTAATAAATGCAGTATTTACACTGCATTTTTCTAGGCATCAGTTACAACAGGGAACGGAACAGATAGGTCTCTGCTCTTATGGGGCTTACATTCTATAAAAGGAACAAAATGCGTACTGAGGAAGAGACCAACAGGGCGTGCCCACTTTAGAAAAACATGTTCAGAAAAATATTCTTTGAAGAGTTGTCTTTTTCCTTGATCCCTGAAGAATGGGCAGGAGGGGTGGAGGGGGAAATATGTGCCGAACTTGAGGCAGGGAAAATCTTTGGTTGAAGAATAAGAGAAGTTGGGTTAAAGCAAGGGACCAAGAGGAAGTGGCAAGGGATGGTATTGGGGAAATAGCCACTGTACTCAGGGCCTGGAAAAGACACGGGAATCAACTTAGATTCATGCCAAGGGCAATGGGAACTCCGTGGAGGGGATTATGCATGGAAGTGATACGATCCATTATATGTTTTAAGATTACTCATGCTGTTGAGTTAGGGGTGGATTGGATGGGGGCACCCATGAAAGAGGAGAGGCACAATTAACTGCAAGGCTCTTACAACAGTTCATATTTGCTATTGACCACCAAAAATAATGGTGGTAGCAGAGAAGGAGAAGTAACAAATTCAAAATATATTTTGGCAATGAAGATGGACTTTTCCCTAATTATTTTGGGAGAGAGAAAACTTGGAATGGAAGATTGGTTTCTGGCTTGTTAAATTGGGAGAATGGATGCTATTTAATGTGACAGGTGCTGGATGGTTTATTCCTCTGAGTGATCATCTAAGCTCATCTCCCAGACCTCAAGGAGGATTGCAATAAAATAATCAAAATACATATATTTTTACTTTTTCAAAGTTAAACTTTTTCAAATAATTTTAGTTTCACATGTAGTTGTAAGAAGTAACACAGAATTCCCATATACCCCTTACCCAGTTTCCCCCAATGTAACATCCTGTAAAACTACAGTATAATATCACAGGATATTCACATCTGTAGTCAAGATACAGAACATTCCCATTGCCACAAGGATCCCTCATGTTGCCCTTGTATGGCCACACCTACTTCCCTCTTACTCTTGCTGACTTCCAACGTGGCAACCACAAATCTTTCCTCCATTCCTATAATTTTGTCATTTAAAGGACATAATATAAATGGAATTAGCTAGTATGGGTATTGGTCATTGTTCTCCAGAGAAATAGAACAAATAGGATGTGTGTATACACATGAGAATATGAGAAAAAGAGATTTATTTTAGGAATTGCCTCACATGATTGTGGAGGATCGGTGAGTCCAAATTCTAATGAGGGAGACCGGCAGGCTGAGGACTCAGGAAAGGGTTGCAGTTCAAGTCCAAAGGCTAGAGAATTTCTCTTACACTGGAGAGGTCAGCCTTTTGCTCTATCAGACCATCAGCTGATTGGACGAGACCCAACCACATTCTGGAAGACAATCTACTTCACTTAAAGTCCACCAATTTAAATATAAGTCTCATCCAAAACATTCCCCTCGAAACATTCAGAATAACGTTTGACCATATATCTGGGTACAGTGGACCTGACAATTTCACATTTCAAACTAATTGTCACAGCACATAACATTTGAGACTGCCTTTTTTGCTCAGTATAATTTTCTTGAGATGCATGCAGGTTGTTACATTATCAATAATTTGTTGATTTTTATTGCTGAGTAGGAGTTCATGGTGTGGCTGCACCACAGTTTGTTAAACCACTTACCTTTGAGGACATGTGGGTTGTTTCCAGTTTTTGGCTATTCCAAATACAGCTTCTGTAAACATTCATGTAAACAGAAAACAAAAACAAAACTTTTTTGTGTGAACATGTCTTTCCCCTGGAATAAATGTACATGAGTACAGTTGCTGGTCCATTTAGCAGTTGCATGTTTTGTTTTTAAGAAACTTCTATTTTATATTCCTATCAGCAATGTAAGAGTTAGCCAGGTTCTCTGCATCCTCATCACCTGATATCAGCACTATTTCTTAATTTAGCCATGCTGAAAGGTGTATAGTGCTATCTCCTTATAATTTTATTGTGCATTTCTTTGTTTTTTAATTTAATGAAGTTAATTAATTTATTTAAAAGAACAACATGTTCAGATTTAATTTTTCCATGAGACTGTTACTTTTCTTTTTTTTTTTAGTATAGTTGACACAAAATATTACATTAGTTTCAGGTGTGGAAGTTAGTGAGAAGACAGGTTTATAAATTATGCTATGTTCATCACAAATGTTGCTACTCTGTCCTGTTACATCACTATTACAATATCAATGTACTCATTATGTTCTACTTTTCATTCCCATGACACTCATTGCATAAGTGGAGTCCTGGATCTCCCTCTCCCCTTTACCCATTTTGTCCAACCCACCACCTCCCTTCCCTCTGACAACCATCAGTTTGTTCTCTGTATTGATTGTTCTGATTCTGTTTTTTGATTGTTCATTTTTTAAAACAATTACATTTATGAGGAGAATCATATGGTATTTGTCTTTCTCAGTCTGACTTATTTCACTTAGCATAATACCCTCTAGGTCCATCCATGTTGCCTCAAATGGCACAATTAAATACTTTTTATGGCTGTGTAATATTCCATTATGGATATACACCACATTTTCCTTATACTTTCATCTGTTGGTAGATAATGAGGTTGCTTCCAGGTCTTGGCTATTGTAAATAATCCTGCAGTAAACATAGGGGTACATATATCCATTCAAGTTAGTGTTTTCCCTGGGTAAATACTCAGAAGTGGAATGAATGGAGCATATGGTATTTCTATTTTTAATTTTCTGAGAAACTTTCATACTGTTTTCCAGAGTGGCTGCACCGGTTTACATTCACACCAACAGTCATAAGGGTTCCTTTTTCTCCATATCCTTGCCAGTGCTTGTTTCTTATTTTTTGCATTTCTTTAATGGTTAGTGATGTTGAATATTATCATTTACTTATTTGACATTTGCATATGCTTTTTAGTGAAATCTCTTCCTGCCTTTTGCTCATCTTCTAATTGGATTATTGTTTTTCTTTGTTTACATGTGTATGTATGTGTTTTCTGTTGACTTTTGACAGCTTCTTATATATTTTAACTATTGCGATTTATTGGGTAAGTGGTTGGCAAATATTTCCTCCCACTTCCTAGCTAGTCTTTCCATCCTAACAGGATCTTTCACAGAGCAAAAAATTTTAATTTTGCTTAAGACCGGTTTGTCAAGTTTTCTTTTTATGGATTGTCCTTTTGGTAACAAGTCTTACTTTTTGTCTAGCCCTACATCCTGAAGATTTTCTTCTTTATTTTTCTGAACATTTTCTTCTATGTCATTTTTTCCCTAAAAGTTATTATTTTATAATTTATAATTAAGTCTGTGATCAACTGTGTTGTTTTTGTATAGTGTGAGACCTAAAGTTCATTTTTGCCTACGGATGAATGTCCAATTGGTTCAGCACCATTTACTGAACAGGTATCATTCCTCCATTAAATTGCTTCTGCACCTTTGTCAAAAATCAGTTGAGCATATTCATGTGGATTTATTTCTGGGTTTTCTGTTCTGTTCCATTTATGTACATGTCTGTGTCTCTACCAGTAACACAGAATATTGATTACTATAGCTATATAAGTCTTGAAATCAGTAGACTGATTCCTTCCCTTTATTCTTCTTTCTGAAACCTGTAGTTCCTTTATCTTTCCATATGAAATTTAGAATAATTTCATGTATATTTACAAAAGCTTCTTGCTGGGATTTTGATGGGAATTCCATTAAACGTGTATATCAGTTTGGGAACAATTGTTATCTTTACCATGTTGAATCTTCCAATCCATCAATATGCTCTTCTTTTATTTGAATCTTTGATTTCTTTTATAGGTATAATTTTCAGCATATAAATCTTATTCATGTTTTGTCAGATTTATACTTACTTTTCTCAGTGATTGTAAATAGTATTCTATTTTTTTAATAGTATTGTATTTTTAATTTTAGTGTCCATGTGTTTGTTGCTAGAATATAGAAGTATATTTAGTTTTTGTGTGTTCATCATATATCCTATGACCTTATTGAACTCACTTGTTAGATCTAGGAGTTTTTAGTAGATTTCTTGGACTTACCTAGGTAGACAATCATGTCACTTGAAAATAAGGAGAGTTTTATGTGTTACATTCTGATCTATATGTCGTTTATTTCCTTTTCTTAACTTACGACACTGGCAACAACTTCAAGCACTGTGATGAGTCAGAGTGATATACATGGATATCCTTGCCTTGTTCTTGATCATAGGGGAAAGGATTAGTCTCTCACAATTAAGTATAATGTTAGTTCTGGGTTTTCTGTAGATTCTCTTTATCAGGAGGAAGTTCTTGCATTCCTGTTTTCCTAGGACTTTTTAAAAAATCATGAATTAGTATTGAATTTTATCAACTGTGGGGTTTTTTGGGCATCAATTGGTATGATCAGAGATATTTTTCTTCTTTAGTCTGTTAATATGGTGGATTACATTGAATGATTTTCAAATGTTGAATCAGAATTGTTTCTCTGGAATATTCCCCACTTGGTCATAGAGTATAATATTTTTTATGTATGTTATTGAGTTCTGTTTTTCAGTATTTTGTTAAGGATTTTTATGTCAATATTCATGCAAAATGCTAGAGTTTTCTTTTTTGTACCACCTTTTTCTGGTTTTGCTCTCAGGGTAATATTAGCTTCATAAAAAGTCATCTTTTTTCTTCAGTTTTCTGGAAAGGATTGTATAAAAATGATGTTTGGTAGGATTCTCCAATGAAACAGTGTGGGTCTGGAGATTTCTTTTAGGGAGGTTTTAAATTATAGATTCAATTTCCTTAGTAGTTACAAGATGATTCAAATGATCTATTTCATAATGTATGAGTTGTGGCAGTTTATGCTTTTTAAGGAAGTGGTATTATTCATCTAACTTGTCAAATTTATGTCTTTCCTAGTATTCCCTTATTATTCTTTTTATGTCTGCATGGTTTATAGTGATATCTCTTGTTTCATTCCTGATATTGATAATTTTTGTCTTCTCCTCTTTTTTTGTCAGTTTTGCTAGAGGTCTGTAAATCTTGTTGATTTTTTTCAAAGAAGCAGATCTTTATTTCATTGATTTTCTGTATTTTTCTGTTTTCAGTTTTATCAGTTTCTGCTCTTATCTTTATTAGTTTCTTCCTTCTGTTTGCTTTGGGTTTATTCTGGTATTCTGTTCCTAGGTTCTTGAAATGGGAGATTAACTGATTGCTTTGAGGAATTTTCTTCCTTCTTAAATAGGAATTTTGCCATAATATTCCTTCTCATCCCTGCTTTAACAGCATCTCAAAAATTTCAATATGCTGCATTTCAATTTTCGTTCTGTTCACTGTATTTTTTTTTTAATATCCCTTGAGACTTTCTCTTTGACCCATGGGTTATTTTAGAAGTTTATTGTTTATTTTCCAAGTGTCGGGAGTTTTTTCTCTCTCTGTTATTGATTTCCAGATTGATTCCACTGTAGTCAGAAAAAACACTCTGTATGGTTTCAATTCACTTAAATTTGTTTAGGTTTGTGTTATAGCCCAGGATATATGTTCTATCTTGGTATATGTTCCATGAGCACTTGAAAGTTGTCTCTTTTCTGCTGTTATTGGGTGGAATGATTGCTCAGTATTGATTATAGCTTATTGGTTGGTGGTGTTGTTGAGTTCTCCTAGCTCTTTGGTCTAGCTTTTCTATCAATTATTGTTAGAGTCTACAATGGTAATTATGGAGTTATCTGTTATTGCGAAGTAAAGGTAGAAGTCCATGTTGCTCATTCAACCTACATCGACGCTCAAAGTAGTGGGAGAGTTCTTCATTCATGGTGGGCAGAGGTGAGATTTCCTTCCCCCTAGTGGTCTCCATTGACACGAGGGTGGGGAGGACCTCCTTACTAATAGGCAAGGTAAAATTCCTATCTCTGCACTATGAATCCTCCGACAGTACTCTAGCAGGAAGGGGGGCATTGTTATTTCAGGTAGTGGGGAGAGTCAAGAGTCCCCACATGATTTCCACTGATGCTGATGAAGGGGAGTCTCAAAGTATGGATAAAAGTTTTGCCCCCTACTTGGCCTTCTTTGACATCATTCTGGTAGAGATGTTGGGGTTTTTTTGTTAGAGCCTCACAATGATGGTGGTCTAGACTCCCTACTCAGTCTTTGATGGCAACATTTGGGTGTGGCCACAATTTTTTCTGTGGTGACAGGCTGGAAAAAAGCAGTTACTATCCAAAAGGGTTTTTTTTGCCTTTACCAAGTTTCCCTTTTTCTTGTCCTTTGGCTAGAGAGAGCAGGTTTTTGAAGAACTTTGTTTTTGCTTGTTTGTACCCACTGGCGTTTCTGGGTTGCTGACTTCTTCATTCCAAATCAAGAATGTATGAGACGGTGGAATTCGTCCACTGGCATTTTTCAGATCCTGAGGTTTCTAGCCAGCTAGCCCTCTATTCTCCACCTTCTATAGTCTTCTGATGTGTGTTTTATATTAATGTCCAGAATTTTTAATTGTGCTTAGCAGGGGTAATAGGAAAAAATATGTCAACCTCATCTTCCTGGTTGCAAAAGGCTTGTTCCACTTTTAAAAAGCTTTAGGGAAAGAAAATTAATTAATTATAAAACAAACACAGAACAAAGAAATAAACAAAAGATGAAGTCAAGCCAATTTAAACAAAACAAAAAATTTTATGGCATTTAACTTAACTCTCCCTTGCAGCAACTTCAGGTCTTCCCGCTCTTTTTGTTTTTTCTTATTTCATCAATACTAGAGTTGAGAAGTTGCTCTTTTTCATACCTGTACTTTGGCTTATCATATTTGGGGTGAGAGGTAAGGAGGTAACGAGGTAGATAAATGTGGGCTCAAAACTATCTCTCTTCAAGCTTTAGACAATTGGTTATTAACTGCTTACTCTGCTTATCTTCATATGTCTAATAGGTACAATCTGAATTTTATCATAATTAAGCAGAAATCTTGATTTGTTACCTTCCTATCCTCAAATATGCCATTTTCTGCTAATGAGGCTTTGGGGCTCAGTACCCACTTTAAAAATAAATAAATATTTAAGAAGTAAAAAGTCAGAAGACATTTCCCAGTTTAAAATGCTCCAGTTGCTTTCCATTTAAAGGAAAATAAATTAAAGCTCCTTACCTAAAAGGCCTACATGATTTGATTCTTTGCTTATTTTTTAAACATCTCCTCCACCTTCAACTTGTTCATTTTGCTGCAACCACCATGTTTTCTGAGCCCATTAGGCTAGCTCCTTTCTGTCTGGAACACTCTTCTCAGGATGGATGCCTCCTTCTCATAATTTAGTTCTCAATTCAGATATGTCCCTCCCGCACCCACCTGCTTCCTCCCCCAACCTACTTCCAGCCACCCACTTGCCCTGACAACCTTAACTAAAACAGCATCTTCCCTCCTTTCACTTATTAACATAATTACCCTATTATAATTTGTTCATTGCATTTGTTAATACCTAAACTCACCTTATTTATTTATTTCCATGTTTATTTTTAGTCTCTCCCCTCATACAATACAAAGTCCTTGAGGGACAGACTCTGTCTATCATGCCCACTGTTGTATTCCTGGGCCCCAGAACAATATTAACATCCACACAGTTAGGTGCTCCTAAAAGACTGACTTATTAATTTTAGGCTTTTCTGGGAGTATTATATTTGTTGATTAATTCATAATTAGGCAATATACACAATTTGCCAGATTCCCTTCCTACCTTACATCTGGAGTAGACTGACTAAGTTTGAATCACAGTTTCATCACATTTAGCTATATGACCTTGGAAAAGGTACTTAAATTTTCTGTGTCGTGGTTGCCTCATCTGTAAAATGGGGCACATAACAGTACTTCTCTCATTGGATGGGTTAAGATTAAAGAAGTTACTACATGGACCTGGAATGCTTAGAATAGTTCCAGGCCCGTAATAAGTATTTGCTGCTATTATTATTAATGTTATTATTATTTATTACTGAACATATGCTACATTTCATTAAAGGGCACCTTCATTTTGAAGATTTTCAGTAAGGACATTGGGTTTCAAGGGATGATGACGATATTTCAAGAATTTCCTGACTCTGATCAAAACATTGCAACTCTAGAGGTTATTATAAATTTTTATTTATTTAAATAACTATTTATTCTCTTTATAATCAATGATACTTAGAATTAGTTCCAGGAAGCAGTCCAAAAACATCATCTCTTGCCCACTCAGAGAGAAAGGAAGAAAACTTGGGTAACCATTAGTGTGGACTTCCCACTAAGGGGTTACTGATGGACAGCTTTAAACCTTGGAAGAGCCCACAGGACCTTAGCATCCTCCCACTGCAGTGTTTGTCTGATGATGAAGGATCTTTATATTATCCTTTTTGGGGGGGGCATCATTTTTTTAAATATCTGGATTCCTAGGATTTCATATCTATTTTTTAAAATTTAATTTAATTTTTTTCAGTGTTCCAAAATTCATTGTTTAAGCTATCCTTAATCTTTAGAAAATAGCCATCAAGCCAAGAGGCAGCTTCACAAAAGAAATAGGAATTAGAACAGTAATCAATAACCAAATTCCTATCCCCTCTTTCTAAACTACTGAACACCTGCCATAGTTCAAAATTTTACACAATTTTCACTTCATCCCTGTAAAACCATTTGAGTAAGACAGTATTTTCATTTACGGTGAGAAGACTGAGGCTCAAAGCATTGAAGGATCTATCTTAAGCTTCCATTGCTAATCAGAGGCAAAGATGTTCAAAAAATGTGTATAGATTATCTTTTATGTGCCAGAACTGGAGGGAACAGTCAACTAATCAGATAAGATTCCTGTCTTCCTAGAGTTTATATTCTTAGAGGTATTGGGATCCAAATTTTAGAACCTCTCTTTAGAGCACCTCGAATTTTTCCAAATGACAACCTATGGTAGATGAGGTGGGAAATTAACAAATGTGTTAACAAATACATCAGAACAGTGAATAACCACAGTAGCAGTCACAGATATTTAGTGAACACTTTTGAGGGAGTAGTGCTTATAGGTTCTAAGGACAGCTGGAAAGAAAATAAACACAATCCCACAGCTAACAGAACTTTCAAAAAGGTTGGCAAACAAGTGCTTCACAGGGTGGGGCAGGTAACATAAATGAAAAGGTCTACGCGTTGTATCCTTTCAACACAGATACACATATTCTTCAGTTTTTCAAAGGAATATGCCTTTGTCTAATTTTCTGAAAACACAGTTCCCTTTGCCTAGCTTTTGTTTTCTTCTTTTTGTGAGGGACATTTTATCTCATTTCCCGCTTGATATGGGGAAAAACAGCAACACACATACAGTGATAAATGGTGTCTGACACTTGGCCTCTACCTCAAAGAGTAACAGAGAGAGATGTAGGGTAGGGTGTGTGACAACCTGGAGAGGCTACTTCTTGTAAGGCGGGTAGTCATGACCCAATTCTAAATGATTTCACCATACAAGTCCAGGGATTTGTATTGCCAGAGCAAATGTAAGTCATAAGTAAATGGTGGGTTGTTTGTTTTGAGTTCTTCCAGAACTGACAAACCCAAGAAGAAAAAAAAGAAAAAATCTGAGGGGTTTAAAGGCAAGAATTGACTAAGCACATTTTCTTTTCCTGGTATTATCTGAGAAACTGATCATAACTTGTAATCTAGATTGTCTAGTTGTATGTTATTCACTGTGTGTTTTCCATCTGTCATCTCCAACCTTCTAGAAAAGCTTTCAAGGGGAGCTAGGAGATGGGTCAATGCCCACACCGAAGGGCTAAAGGGGACAGCTGAGGGCCCAGTGACAGGATGGTGAATCTGGGTGAACTTGAGTCAGTCCTGCGACTTCTAGCCACTTCAAA
Organism: Martes martes; assembly: GCF_963455335.1. Taxonomy (NCBI): domain Eukaryota; kingdom Metazoa; phylum Chordata; class Mammalia; order Carnivora; family Mustelidae; genus Martes; species Martes martes. Next base: position 93,731,540 of record NC_137888.1, read on the forward strand.
CCATGTGGACTCTCGCTTTCCTGCTAAGATTGGGGATGTGGATTTACTTTTAAGGGAACCTATAGATTTATTTCAAGAAAAGTAGGAGGTTTACAAGTATAACAATTAAGATGAAGTGATGTGAAATACAAAAGTCCTGCATCTCTCATCCACATGCACTGGGGTGTGCCCACGTATGGTACATGAGAGATTCCTGAGGGTACAAGTCTTTGAGATTCAGTGTAGTTGCATTGAAGCTGATTGCTACAGCCATGTTCATTGAGTGTATGGATGTGTCAATGATGGTTCTCATAACTAATAATCACATTACTTTTCACATTTACAATGAATATAATCTTTTTTTAAAGATTTTATTTATTTGAGAGAGAGAGAGAGAACAAGCAGTGGGGAGGGGCAGAGAGAGTAAGAGAGAGAAGCAGACTCCCCAGTGAGTGGGAAGCCTGACTCAGGGCTCTATTCAGGACCCGGAGTTCATGACCTGAGCCAAAGGCAGACGTTTAACTGATCGAGCCACCCAGGCATCCCTATAATGAATATAATCTTATGGGGTTTTCACAATACCCCTCTGAAGTAGGTATTATTATTGTTCTCATTTTATAAACAATGAGCCTGGTATTCAAAAGTAGTTTGGTAATTTGTTCAAGGTCACATTATTAGGTAGTATTAGGGTTCCATTTGAATCCAGATTTTTGGCTTCTGATCCTTCTGCTCTATCTCGCTATCTTTGTTATGGTCTGGAAGCCGTTTATAAAGGTTGTCATCATATGATCTGTACCACAGTGAATGTTTGGTGCCCTCTACATTCATGTGCCATATGTCTTAAGTTATTCAGCAACTAATAACCAGATTCTTGATCATTAAGGAAAGGAGCAAACAGTTGTTTAAACTACAAAACTATTATCATGGAAAACATACTCCTTCTTTTGTTTCTATCCAGAATCTAAATAGAGAGTCATCTATTGCATAGAGAATAAGATATAATAAGGAATAATAAGAATCCTTATGATATTTTTCTTTGTGAAAACATAAAATAAGGACTTCATGGAATGTATTGAAGTCAAGCATTGAGATGACTTAATTTTAGAAGGCACTAAAGAATTTGAGTAAACAATTTAGAGATAATTTAGTGATCACGAAAATGTTTCAGATTCAAACCTTAATTAAACTTTGTGTCCATAAGCCATGTAAGGTAGTTGAGCCAGTAACATTATCTCCTTATATCTTAGAGCAGGTCTTTGGGATAAAAAAGCCAATGAGCACTAAAGCCTGAGTTCTGATGTGATAGACTCAAGGGAAGGGGTATGGTAAAGAGGAGGTGTTTCTCTGACAGACAGTAATGTGAGTGGGGGCTGGCTAGCACAATGGGTGGAAGAGGATAGAGAGAGAACACTAAAAAGAATGGAGTCCAGGTCTACAGCCAGGCCTGCTGAGTCTGGTATATTGCTCCTGCTTGCATGCTCTGGAATTCAAACTGACTTCTTGGACTTTCCCTGGAATGGCAGGGGTCTAAGGAGGTCAAGACATGGTCCCAGGGCAGTCATGGTCTCTATCTCCAGCCACACCCACGGCCGAGGGGTGGGGGGGACTGTTAGGAGCTTAAGGATATTGTCCTGTGCTGTGATTAAGAGGGAGGAACATGGGGCAAATTATTGGTGCCAGTTCTGTCAGTGGCAGCCAATGCATTGGCCTATTTCCATTATTCCTTTTCTTTTCCTTCCTTGAATCTTACCTGTAATTTTTTATATACCTGGATTTGTATAGTGGATCAGAAGGAATGAGTGGACTCTACTGCTAGCTCGGTGGTTACCCAGAGAGACTCAGACAATGTAAGGTGACAAACCCAGATATACCAGAGGCCTGTGGGACCTCTTGACCCCATCCTAAAGGCAGACCCCGGGCTAGCAAGTGCAGGGCAGAGGAAATATCCCTGGGCACTGGGGCTGTGACTGTTAAGGCTTCTTGGACAGACACAGTGACCTTAATAGCCTCACAATGACCCACATTGGGAGTTACGGGTACCAGATGTAAAGCTATCCAGTAGCTCGTACAAGTCCAGGCACCATTCCCACCTTTTTGCTCTTTCTTCTAACTGGAACTCATGATATTTGGCAATGAGGACAGCTCTTATTAAATGAGCAAGAGGCCTACTGAGGGGGCAGTCCCCTGAATTAGTGCCATTCATGTCACGAAGGTTTGACAATCTGTGGCAAATTCGTTTGACAGGTGCACATCTATGGCAATTTTTCAGTGAGCACTGTCCCAAATTAATTCAGTCCAAATTGAATGGTGCTGCTGCATGTAGAAAATTTTTGTTTGCATTTTTTCAGTCATCTCAGTTTAAATTAACTTCATTAAAATTCTCTGTTCCTAACCAGTTTCCAATCAAGGATGCCTAAATGGCCACAACACTCTGCAGGACATCTTTCCGTTATGAGCTTGTGTCTCTTTAATGTTCGTGGGTTAATCATTTTCAGACAGTGTTTGTAGTATTTTCTATCATTGCCTTCAATGCCATTTGCTGCTAATTTGCGGGGTGCTAAGGGAGGCTTATGAGGTTGACATAAAAAAGTGGGAGCAAAGATCATGAGGTCATCATTGAGGTTTAACAAACAATGTTACTCTGTGTTGTTGACCAATAGGTCACCAATAAAAGGAGCAGTGTAAGGGAGAAATGGTTCTCGTGACAGCTGTTTACCCGACACAGAGGAGTTCCAGGAATGCACTGTCACAAGCAGATGGTGCAACTCAGCGGTGAGCAAGTTGTTGACCCAGGTCCTCCTTCGTCTTGCAGATCTCTAAGAGACACAGCCAGGCTCCGATTATTGGCCCCATTATTGGCCCCATTTCCACCAGAAAAATCTCTAGTGCTTCCAGACACCAGATGTGGGCTTCTGGCATCTCCTTAGAGACGTTTGAGAGACAGCGGCAAGACCGGCAAACATAAAAGCAAATCGAATTCCTCTCCCTTGCAACTTGAAATCGCCTCCTTTCTTAGAGCAAGGCAACTAGATTTGGTGAAGCACTTTTTGATGGTTGGTGGGAAGAGGAAGCAGGTTTTATTTGTCTTCAGTGACTCGAACCAGCATATCAAAATTGAAGGTTCGTGCTTCAGTGCCTCTGTGCAGTAGATGACTCAGTTTCTCCAGTCCTGGGTGCAATCCTATGGGCCTCTAGGGATGTGCAAGGCAGCCTCAGAATGGAGCCCTCCTTTGTGGCGGGTACAGTCTCCTCTTACAGGGGGGAGTCTGCCCCGAGGCCATGTCTCTGCCTTTCCTCTCACCCTCCCTCCCCCTTTGTTCTTCTCTTTTTCCAAACTATCTTCAGGTGGCCTCTGCTGATCTGAAGGAAGAAATCGCTCCGCTTTGCTACAGTGAGAGCACAGGCACCCATCTCTCTTACCCTGACCCAACTGCCAGATTCTAGCCAAACCTTACAGGGGGGCTCCATTGCCACACAACAAAGCCGTTGCCTTTATTTTGCCACCGATGGGAAAAGGGTGAAGAGGGTCAGAAAAACGACTTGGTGGACAGGAGGGACTGCTCTCCTTGGAGTCTGGAGACAAACCTTCTTCTGTTGCTGCTGCGGTCCTTCAGGCCACCTTGAGCCACTCAGTTCTTCTGGTCTCTGGGGAGTGAGGCTCTAAGTCCCTTGCAGGTATGCAATTTTCTCCTTTCGAGGCTTGTAAGATAACGGCAGAGAGAAGGACTAAGTTCATTGCTGACGGCTTCCCACTAAAGGACAAAGAGATGGTCCGAGTGTTCCCACAGGTAAGAGTCTTGAGCGCCAAATGCTATTCTAGTTCATTTCTGATGATTCTGGCCCCTTCCAAGAGGAGGCTTAACACTCAAACGTCCCTGATCCTTTGTCCTCATCATTTAGCAGCTAACCTGACTCACTCATGGCCCTTACAGACTGCTCGCCAGTGAGAGAATTCACTTAGCATTTTAATCCATTAACTCGCACAGCAGAGCCAGCTCTGCCGCGGAGATAACCGCCCCAGATGCTGCGGCCCTAAAAGATTGCTGTCTGAAAAGTTTATTGGGTAATGAAATTTTAAAAATCTCAAATACCAGATGTACAAGGTAATGTTTTTTTCCCTGATTGTCATTGTTAACTTCCACAAAGACTGTAGCTGGAATGTTTAGGGGAATGGAGGAGTACAGAATAGATCAGGGAAGAAATTACGGATTGCCACAGAAGCTACTGCTTGGTTGTTGAGGCTAAATGTGAGTCTAAAGACAGACTTTCTTAAAAAAGTAGCTCTCATTAAGGTGGAGTTTTATTCATTTTTTTTCTTAACCGTCAAAGCTTAGGGAATGAATCAGGCCAATGCATGCATATAATGCGGGAATATAAACCCAAGAGCACCAGATGGAAATGTGCAAAGAACAATAGAAAGTCAATAAAAAGTAATTTTTTTTAAAGGAGGAAGAGGGAAAAATATGATTTGGGGTATTGAGTGGCATAGGCACCTTATTCTTTCCTTTTTTTTTTTTTTTAAGATTTTATATATCTATTTGAAAGAGCAGAAGGGTGGGGAGAGGGGAGAGGAGGGGGCAGAGGAGGAGGGACAAGCAGACAACCTGCTGAGCGCAGAGTCCAATCCTAGGACCCTGAGATCACTCCCAGTGTTCAAGTCAGATGCTTAAGCTTAACCGGATCAAGCCACCCCAGGTGCCCCTATTCTTTCCCTCTTTAAATAAATAGATACACACCCTTAAAAAGCAACAATGGTATTCTTTTTATGTAGTGATTCCTCTAACCTTTCTTGTGAATTTTATGGTCATTATAAAAACAACTATGCACAAAATTTACAAAGAGGTTTTCCATCCGTGACCTGATGTGATCAACGTGACGCAACTGTGAGGTGGGCAGGAATGGTCTCATCATCCCCTTGTTACAACTAAGAACACAGATGCTTGGAGAGCTGTGTTTACCTAGGGTCACGTATTGTGTTGGCTTCAGAGTCTGTTCTACCAAGTAGTTTAGGAATAAAGTCCCACTTCTCAGCTTTCCCCTTTTCACTTGATTTTCACATGTCCTTTTAGTTAAAGGCCAAGTAGCAACTTTCTCCCTGAGTGATCACTGACACTGAATCAGTCTCCACTCTCATGTCTGAGGAACTAAATGCTCTTCGAAAAGGTGCTAATCAGGTGTTCTTTATTTGAAAGAAGTGTCTTATTCACACAGTCATTGTTATTAACAGTGGTTTGGTAGACAGAGCACTAGACCAGTAACCAAAAGAGCAGACTTCTTTGCCTACCTAAGATCTTATCATTTCTAACTCTTTGGATTTCAGCATCCCCCTTTACAAAATGAGGGGATTAAATAGAATGAGTTCTAAACTAAAATTAAAATTAGGGGGAAAAAATTTTAAATATGATGGAAAATAATTATAATGAATTAAACAATGATTAGTACATAGAATAGACAAAATCAATAAAGCAAACCAAGAAACCGATAAATTAAGAGTAAAAAAGGAACAAAATGCAGACTAAAGCATATAGATAAAATGCAAATAAAAAAGGAAAAAGTTAAAAACAACATGCAAAAGTGAATGCAGACATTTAATCATAAAAAGATTCAAAGAAGGAGAAGAATAAAGTAAGAAGAATTTAAAATCACAAAGATGTAGAAATCGAGACAGTGGCCAAATAAAAGGAAAAGGCTAAAAAGGAACAAAGTAAATAGCTAAGTCAAAAGAAATTAGAATTTGGTTATCAAAGAGAGAAGTATTGAACTAAATAAGTAGTAATAAAAAATTTTTATCACAACCGCTATCTAAGAGACAATAAAAGGGATGGTAAGAATGAATGGAGACTTGAAGATTTGAGACAGGCAGAGGGCACGCAGGAAAGAAATGGGAGGTTCTGAGCTGTCACAGGAGTGTGCCATGGCGGGGGGGTGCCAAGCCAGCTGGGCACTGACTGCCCAGGGAGGTCCGTGCTCAGAGATCCAGTTCCAGGTGTTTGGGCACAGCAGTCTCTGGGCAACCCTTTCTTCTCAAAGCCCTCCTTGGGGCAAAAGATGGGACTGGAGGCCTGCATAACCTCAAAAAGGGGTGGTTTTTAGACACACTTTCTATGTGGAAAGCATGTGGAGTTGTTCACAGAGGGAAAGAAAAAGCTCAGAAATGTAATGTTTTTCAAAGTGTGGGATCAGAGGTGGTTCGGGGACATCAAAATTAGAGTCCTGTTTACAGCAGAGTGGGTGATCCAGAAGTCTGCCTTAGTAATAGGCATGTAGGTGATTCTTACTATCAGGAGAATTTGGGCTAGTAGGGCCGCGGCACAGCTTCATGCTTCAGAGCTGGTGTTTAGTGAGGAAATCTGGGGGCTTAGTCCTACAGACAGCAAGTCCAAGATTGCACGGAATTACATGCGGAAAATGATCCGTTCAAAGGGCTCCTGCCACCAACACACAGGAATCACCGGCATTCCTAACTGATGGTGTGATTCATTGCTCAAGCATTGCCCGTGAGGGGCAGGCAGCTGGCTGAATCCAGATCTGGAAAGCCCTGGAGCCGGTGTCAGAGAATGGGCATAGTCCACCGATTGCTTTTCCTGCGGCACCAGTACCTTCTCCGTTTGTGCCGTACTACTTGTCCTTTACTGTGCCCACATGCTCTTCATTCCTCTGTTCCTTTGTACAAGCTGCTCCCTCCAACTGTAACGTCTCCCTCCCTATTCCTGTCCCATAGTCTGGTAGGGCCACCTCCTCCTGAAAGTCCTCTGTAACCCTTCTCTTCAGTACCATAGCAGTCCCTGCCTTCCTTTATCAAACGCTAGGCTCTGCTGTTGTGGTATCAACTCTGTGCCCAGTTGTAGCCCTCCCCTGCAGTCCCCATCTCCCCTGCAGCAAAAGAAGACTGCAGCTCCTTAGGGCAGGGATCCCTTCTCCCTCAGCTGTTTCTGTCTCAGCAGCCAGTGTGGGGCCTGCCATGTAAGAGGCAACTGACTATCAATGGCTACTTTGCTTTTCTTCACCCTGGTGGCGAGAGCTCGATTTGCTTTCCTGGCTTGTCAAAAGTCTGATCATAGATGCCGCAAATACTTAAAGAAATAAGATGGCTTATAAACAGGCAAAAATATAAAAATACTATAATGGTATTTTCTTAGTTCTCTTATACCCAAAGGTGAGGGCAGCCTTAATTAAGATGAACGAAAGCCTTAATTAAGATGAAGGAAACCAATGACCATTAACGTATCCAAACATTGCCATAAAACAAAACAAAGGCGTAAATGGGGGTTCCTAGGGAAAATGTTTACAGTTACATTTTCTAAATTATGGATCAGGGACCTCAGCAGGGCTTAGGATGTGGAACTATATAACAAGGGGTCCAGTAACCCGTGTATATACCAAACATTGTTCGTAGACTAAACAAATGACTCATACATCTTAGTACTTTTTTCAGATGAACGTGACTTGCAAAATGCAGTTTCATTTGAAAGTGTTATTGAACTTCTTGCGGCTTTTCAGTTTCTTGTTATGGTTATGATGGAGGTCATCGTATTTGAGAAGATTGGGAACCACAGGCTGAGAGGTGGCTGGGGTGCAGTTAGCTGATAACATCCATGTTTTGCGGTGTCTTTCCCCCTCACAGAATGTCCCTTCTGTGACGGCACAGCAGCCCGTGGGAGTGGCCCAACTTCTGCCTCAGTTTAACCACCACTGATTTACTTTGAAGCCAGCACTGTAAGTCTGAGTCACGGACACCAGGGGGAGCATCTGCTTTGCTCCTGGCGCTGGAATAGGCTGGTTCCCCCCATGCCTTTAGAAATATTTATCCCGACAATTTTTGAGACGGCTAGTACATTTCTATACTGAAAAAAGATCTGGACTTTTATAAGTACTCTGGAGCAGTCATTATCACCTTTTTTGGGGATTTTACTAAGCAGAAAAATTTGGAAAACAAAACCAAAGCCTCCCTAATCCAAGCCCAAATCTCGTGAGGACCTGCAGAAAGGCTGACAACTTTTAATTTCGCCAGACTAGAACCATGGGTAAAAACAAAAACTAACCACTGCCCCCAAACACCCCCAGAACTCCCAAGACCAACTCCATTCCCACTCCCCAAACCCAAACTTGAACATTTAATAAAATGAACAGCTATACATATTATCAGCATCAGCTCTCAAATACATCTTATCACTATACGATCAAAGCATGTTGTCTCCAAATAAGAGTGTCTTTGAATGAGCTTTAGGAAGAACTCACTATGTTGTCCGTTCTAATCATTTTGCCTTGGACTGGTGATAACTTTGGCATGCTCTGGGTTACGGGCCTTCGATTATGAATGGCTGTTCTAGTGAGGAGGGGAAGGGGCGAAAGCCACAGGTTAATCTGAAGGCTCTGCTGATTCTTTCTGCTCCAGGGATGCCTTCTGGTTCTAAATTCTTTCATCTTCCAACTGTCATCTACTTTACTAAGGGAGGTTAGTAATACAAGATAACCTGAGATCATGGAGTACTGGGTATAGGGCTAAAAAATTGGGTCATACAATAATGTTGCTAATCCATATTTTCATGACATCCTCTGGTAAATTAACTTTGAATTCTGGAAACCGGGATGACGACTCTGAGGAGGGGAGAGGTGACCCCCTGTCACACTGTGGTTGTCACAGAACTTGGACTTAGTTGCTTACAGAACTATGAGAACACTTTGAGGCTGGCGATATTCAGTTTTAAAGAAAACCAAACTCTAAAATGCTTTTTCACATAAATTATGGAAAGCTCTTTTTACAGTAACACCTTGGGCATTCCCCAGAATCTGTTTCACGTGCTCCATCTGTAACTGAAACCCCGGTGCCTTGTTTATTTTGTAAAGAACTTCAGGAATCTGCAGCTAAGCACCATGGGATCCCCAGGTGGCTTTGGTCCTGGAAAAGGTTGATCAAAACCTCAACCCTGGCCATTTAGGATGAATTACACATTATCCTTTATCTTGACAGATTTGTGAAAAGACACAGATAATAATAAAAGAACAAAAAGTTATTTCATTGTTATGGTGCTTCATATTATGTCACTTCATCATCCTTTTCCTTTATTTTTAAATGTTTCTTTTATTAAGTGAGCAGGAAAATACATAATGGAACAGACCAAAACTACAAGGTGTGCCCTTTACAAGACTGCATGAAACAATACATTCGTCAGAAGGCATGTTTCAGTTTCCTAAATGAGACCATGCAATAGCACCCAGTGGCGCTGGATATATACAGATGTTAGAGCTGCCCCGGCAAGCCTTGGGACTCTTGTTGCTTGGACAAATGATAAGACTCAAACGTTGTTAGGTTTTCTTGAAGCTGCCTTGGGCAGGGGGATACATTTCCTGTTGTTTATATCTTGTTTTAGGAAAAAGGTTGTCATTTATAAACATTTAGACCAGGAAACAAAATGTAGAATCCTCTTCCCATTCCAATAACTCTGCAGTACCAGTAGCTCGAGATGGATCATTATCTGTAAAATGTGAGTTTTGAAATGCTGCTTTTCTCCAGGTTCTATATGACAGTCTCTCCTCCAGCCCTGCAGCTTGGCCTGTGAAGACGATTAATGGAGAAAGTACAGCCAGGATCACAGTCAGGTGTTTTCCATCCACAGTAGCCTTCCAGGACAGAAAATCATAGGGCTTTCTGTTTTCTACATGAAAGCAAACTCCAGTGCTTTTATGATATGAACTTTGGACACAGCTTATGGTTTTGATGTTGAAGTAAAATGAGCATATAGTTCTATAGCTTTTCTCAATGCCAGAACTCTGTTATTGTTTATTTCCCTTCTTTCATTAATTCATCCGATAAATACATCTACTGTTTGTCAGCTATTCTACAAAGGATTGGAGCTAGGCCAATGACCAAAGTAGATGCTGATAAGCTCTATGAAAAGCAATAAAGCAGAAAATGAGGGAGCAATTACAGATTGTCTATGTCTCTGACAGTAAAGGAATATTTGTGTAGGGACCTAAAGGAGGAGCAAGTCATGCTGAGGTGTGGGAGAAGAGACGTCCAGACAGAGGAAGCAGCCAGGGCTAAGACCCTGAGACAAGAGCACTCTTCAAGAGTGTTCTGGATAAAGCAAGGGCAGTGTGTTGGAGCAAATGAACTAGAGAGACAGTAGATGAGGTCAGAGAAGTGGTAGTAGTGGTTGCAGATGTGGCAAAGGACTGCTCAGATTTATGAGGGCTTTAGAGAGAGTGTAAGGCGTGGGAGTTGGGAAGACATTACTGACCTGAGCAGAAAAGTGCCATAACCTGTGTATGTTTTTATTTTTTACTTATTTATTTATTTAAAGATTTTATTTATTTATTTGACAGACAGAGATCACAGGTAGGCAGAGAGGCAAGCAGAGAGAGAGGAGGAAGTAGGCTCCCTGCTGAGCAGAGAGTCCCGCATCGGGCTCTCTGCTCAGCGAGGAGTCTGCTCCCCGCCCGCTCTGCCTGCTTCCCCGCCTACTTGTGATCTCTGTCTGTCAAATAAATAAAATCTTAAAAAAAAAAAAGTGTCATCCCAGGCAAGATGTGGCATGGACTCATATATCCATGGATTGTGGATATATTCTGAAGCAAGGAAAAACAAATCCCCCTCCACCCATGGATTGTATGTGGTATTTAAAAGAAAATTTAAAGGTAACTATAAGATTTTCTGGTCTGGAAGAATGGAGTTGTTTATTGACATAGGACATATGTGATGGGAGTAGAATGGTGGGTGGGGTGCAAATTAGTTTAGTTTTGGACATGTTGAGTTGGAGATCACAACTACACACCCAAATGAAGATATCAAGTAGGAAATTAGACATAGAACTCTGGCATTCAGGAAAGAGGTTAGAGCTGGAGTAAAAAATGTGGGTGTTTCAGTGGATAGAGTCCCAACACTGGAAAAGATCATTTAGAGAGGGAATGTCCAGTGCTGGGCACTCCAGGAACTTGGCAATGGAGACCAAGAAAGATTGGCTAGAGACATGAGAGAACAGGAGGGATATTCCAGAGCTGAGGAAGTATTTCAGGAAGTTTTTATTCACTGTGTTCAATACTGCAGCGAAGTCAAAAGCATAAAGCCAGAGACCTAACCATCGCATTTAACAGCATGGAGATCACATTTTTCTCAGCAATAGCTATTATGGTGGGGATGAAAGCCTGATTTAAGTGGGTTCAAGAGACCAAGGGAGGGGTTGCTGAAGACAGTAAGTATACATAATTCCCTCTGAGGGGTTTTACTGTGAAGGGGAGCAGATAAATAGGATGGTAGAGTAAGGTGGTCAAGGTGAGTGTTTGTAAAATAAGAGATAGAAGCATGAATATCATGAAATCCTCCAGTGGGATGGGGGGAAATGGTGAATCAGGAGAAGGAAGGAATTGTTGGGCCAGTGGCCTTTATTAGGGGAGGTTGCAGGGGAGCTACCCAGAGCAAATAGGAGGAGCCACCCACTTTGAATTAAGGTAGTGTAGTAATTGGCAATATGTTTCACTGGACAAGACCAGGAAACTGAGAAACCCGGGTATTTACAGGCTCGTCCAAGTGGATATTGAAATCACCAAGAGTTAAGGAGGGGTGGTGTTGGAGCCAGTGACGGTGAGTCAAAACCTGAAAATACTTAAGCACCTCGAGGGAGGGCTGGAAGGTAAGTAGGGACTTTGTAGGTTGATGGCAAGAGTTTCAAAGCGTTGGGTGTTTAGGAGGGACGGAGAATAGTCTGGAAGTGGCAATGAGGAACAAGCAGGCATCCTACAACTATTAATGCTTTATTACTCATATTTTGACAGAGATAACATAATATATCCCAAGGCGTGGCAGTGACTCTGTGGGAAACCCTGGCTTAGAACCCACCAAATCATTTCTAACTATTGCTCAGAACAACTATGCACAAAAACTGAAGGTTTTTTGTATGCAGGAAAGAAATACTGAAAAGTACCCAAAAGGTTGACTAGAAAATATGCCAAGAATATTTTCTTTTATACCTTAACATAGCTAAGACTTACCCAGTTTGAGCATGTTTTTGACAATGCGAAACACTTTAGAAAACTGAAGATTTCAACAATGTAGACACTTGTAGGCATAGCAGAATGACAGTCTCCCTTCCCAATCTTGTAAACTTGGCATCTCTATGGTTCTGCTGACATTGTAAATAAGACTGCTAAAATGCACAACATCCAATTTTAAAGTTCATCTGAGCTGTCATTTTTTCCCCCCCTTGCTGTGATTTCTTGCTGTCACCTAACTGTTGAAATTCTGATTCAGGGTAATAACCGAGGTTTTTATACAAAGCATGGTACGGTATTACTATTCCTCCACACTAACCCCAGAGTAAGAGATTAAGAGGAAGGGGCAACTGGGGCATGGACATTTGCTATGTACACATAATGACCCACTACTGGAAACAAAAACTCACCTCTCCACCAGCCTTTGCTCAGGCTCAGCAGTGCGATGCCACCCATTGATGGTAAAAACAAACCACCAAAACCAAACTCTCATGCAAGGAGTTGAGTTAGTTTGAAGATACCTATGCAAAGCCAAAACTCCGCAATCTTTAGAACATTTCTATTTCTAACTGTGTTGTTTAGTCTTCATCCAGATGTTTGGCCTCATGGACACAGAGTCCAAGATTTTGATCTGAATTTAAAATACATCAAAAAACGTATCCAGGGACATCTGTTTAAAAACACACTTCTGTGGGGATTTTAGTTTTGCTGCATTCTGGCACTTCCTGGAATGGAAGGCCCACAATGAAGTTCGCAGCAGAGAGTTAGGGTCCCATACAGTTTAACACTATGCCATTTTTTTGAATCTTCTCGTTGCCTGTGGAAAAATTCCCAGAACAATGATACAGTATGGAACTCAAACAACACTTGAAAAATGCTTGGTAGAAATGTACAAATGGTCAGTTTTGAACCTGAAAGTTCTCAAGGGATTTTCTTCTTTGCTGGGGCTTCTGAGAAGAGTTTGGTTTATACCATTTTGAGACCCATGAAAGGATAGCACACCTTAGGGTTCCTGATACTACTATACTCATCAAAGCCAAAATGTAGTGGCATTTGAGAAATATTAGCAGGTAAATGAAATCACATTTAGATTTTTGGATTTTTACATTGTAACTATGTAGTCTCAAGGGAGACCAGTTATAGATTTGTTTGTTACGCTTCATTTGATTTGGTCAGATTCAGATTTTTGAGGAATGAACTAAAACCTAACTGATCATTCACAGAAACTGTTGAGAGGGCCAGAACTTAGTATCAGAAAGGATTTGGGAACATCAGGGGCTTGGGAAGATGATTCAGAATTGTTACCAGTGTGTTGTGGATATTCTCGTTTCCCTCCAGTGGGTTAAAAAAATTTTTTTTTCTTTCTTAAAAATAAGGTAGCACATTTCATATCTTAAAGCAATCAGCACAAATGCAGTGATGCCTGTTCAAGCAGACTTCCAAGGACAGCACACACTATCGACACAAAGAGCTCTTCCACATTTCCAGAATACAGTGACAAGAACTGGTACACATAATAATAAATAACCCCCCCTCCCTTTTTTTTTAACTTCATGGAATGGGAGGTCAGACTTCAGGCACTTCTTTGTCTGGCAGTGGACAAAACCAAAAGGGCTCCGACCTGAATTTCACATCTCTACATCTCTAATCTACCGCACAAGAGGGACCAGAGACACCAATGACCAATGAGTCACAAGAGCAGACAGAAAACTGTTAGTAGGTCTTGACAACCAGGAATGAAGATGCTTTTTAAAAACATGTACTTGATGCCAAGTATGTAAGAAATGTATCTTAGAAAGCAATGCCATTGTATTAGAAAAATGGAGTCCCTGTCTAGGTGACCTTGTGGGATTTCATCTGGACCTTGATCTATACTGTTGAAATAGCTGTAGGTCTTCTTGAAGCATCATTTAAGTCTTCAAGAAAAATAGTGTCATCTATATAACCAGAGCCATTGATTCTGTGTGGAACATTCTGTATGAATGCAAGCTGTCTGCATTCATACTCTGTGCACTGGCAACGGCCGGGGTATAACCGGAATGGGGAGAACACTCACCATTCGAATGGAGACCTTAGAGGTCTTCTGTTTCTGCAGTATGGATGCAGGAATCCACACTATCTTCCCCCTCACTGGCACCCCAGAATGATGGTCACCTGTCAGAACCTGAACCAAGACTACGGTCTGGGCAAGCTCCACGGATTTTACAGTATGATTATCAATTTAGAGCAGTAAGGACTGAAAAGATCTAGTGAAACTTAATTTGGGGCAAGGGCTCAGTTTCACTTTGTAGAACAACAAAAATAAAATGAGCCAATTCCATAAACAAAATCCCCTCTGGGAAGAACTAAAACTAAACACTGAAACTAATTAGTTTCAAAATTAAAGAAATTTTTACTAGGGTGCTATTAAGATGGACGAAAAGCACAACCCTCCCCCCACCATAAAAAAAAAAAAAAAAGGAAGGAAGGAAGAAAGAAAAGAAGCAAACCAGAAAACTGGGAATTGCTATGAGCCATAATACTCTGAAATACTCAGCACGACCCGGGTCTCAGTGTGTCAGGCCTGGGGCCTGTCCTGATGCAAGAGAATGTATTTTTGAAGATAAAAGCTACAAGGAAGTTTTTAGGTATCTGTTAAGGAACACAGCTTTGTTAGGGGCCCTTTTAAATTTAGTTTTGCCTTGTACTCCATGTAAACTATTTGTACAAAAATATAGAAAGGCATGGCTTGATGTTTAACGTCTGTGTTTTATTGTTGGCACCAGAAAAAGCTCATGTTCTATGTTATGTCACTGTACATACTGTAAACAAGACTGCATTAATATTGTTTTTATGAGTTTTGTTTCAATGACTCTAGATTTTAAAAAATACATTCACAAACTACCTTATGTTTAAACACAATGATTCCCTTTTATTTCTTAACTGTACCCAAAATCCCACAATAAAAAAATCATTTAAAGCTGTGTGTTTCGAACTCATCACTTAGAAATCAAAACAAAACATAACATAAAAACAAAGATCAGTTTGCAACATAATTTAAAGAAGCTTCTGGTTTAAGATACCACAGCAGCGATATAAAGAGCTGGTGGCAATCACATTTGGGGACGAGACCCAAATCAATATATTTTGTCCACATCAGCATCCAATTACAGTAGTTGCTAAATTCAATCCAAAAAGTTATTGCTGAATTTGTTGCATGGAATTTGTGAAGATAGTATTGTTCATCAGCAGAGCCATAGCAGTAAAAATGAGAACGGGAGAATTTCATTGCTTTTGAGAGCTAAAGGGACCTTGATGAGGACATCTCAGTGATCGCCTGAAGGTAATCCCCAATTCCATTACTGTGTGTTACCTGTTTCAAATGCAAATGGTGCTATGATAACTACAGGAGGGCCATAATCACCTACTTCAGAAACTGCAATAATTCCCCTGCCCTTCCCCCTTTTGCCCAAACCACCAGATTGAATTGGCTCCATTTTCCTAACGGATATTTCGTTCTCATTAATAGTACATCAGCTGCTAATGTATTTAGGCAAAAATCAGTAGGATCACAGATTTTAAAAAATAAAAAAATCTGTTTACAGTAATTGCTTTCTCCAGAAATAAGTCGCATTAGTTTTTGTTGAAGTTGGATTTTTAAAAAATTTTTTGAAGAAGAACAATTTGGTCAACTACTGTTTTGTTTGAAAAGTATGAAATACACCTGAGATTGCCAGTTGAGCTCTCTATATGTCTCCTGGAGATAACACTGCTGCGATGAACAGTGAAACAAAACAAACGAAACGAGGTAGGTTAAAACAGGAAGCGCAACACAGATCGTTTTGCAACACCTCGATACCACAGGAGGCCATGCTTGTAGCTTTGGAAAAAAAAACCCAGACAGTCACGTCAAAGTTCAAAATCATCCGAGTAAGAGTTTATAAGGACACAAGTCAACCTGAACTAAATACATACATATCTCTGCACAAATGTTGTTTACCGTATGTTGGGTAATTTGGAGGAAGGGAAAATGATTAGGGTCTCAGAATTCTGGCCAAAGCCTTGCTTTTAAGTTCTATAAACTCTGAACCAATGGTGCCTGCTGTGTCTCAGGCAGGCTTAGTAGTCTAGTCCCTTCTCTCACCAACCCAGAGAGAACACAGGCAGCTCAGAAACATTTATTATTATTATTTTTTCAGTCACAGTTTTCATCTTGAGAAAGTGGCACCCTCAGGAGAAAGCTGGGAATGACCAGAGTCTGGATGTCATTCACTCCCCAATTCCCAGAAAGAACTTAACAGTCTCACTCCTAATGAAGACCGAAGCTAGTGACCTCTTAGCTAGAGGCTTTGTGCATTAAAAAAAGAATGTGTGTGTGTATATATATATATATTTATTTATGTATATATATATACGGATATAATATATAAATTTTTTTTTTAGTTTGTTTCCCAGAAGCTCTTTTTGTCCAACCCCGTCAGTCATCCCATCTTTTGCCCTGATCTGTTGCATAATAGCTGAGGGAAAGTTGTGTTACAGAGTCCCTCAATCTCTAGAGCCAAGTCAACTCAATGGCACTACTATCCCATTCAACACATTCCATTCTGCACAGGGCCATATAAAAATAGGGCCTGTCAGACTCACAAAAATGGTAGTTGATTTTATTAGTCTAAGGCTAGTAGTTTAGCCATTTAAAATCTATTTCCCCAAAGAGGGGAAAACTAGTATTTTTCTTCTCTTTTAAAAATTCATTAGCCAGTTGCTATCAAAAAGCAACCTTTGGGTTGGTGAAGGCAAAAGAGTTCTAAAATTACCCCACTATGCAATTATGGCCTTCAGTGTAAGGAGATAAGGTACATTTATTGTGCTGTCTCTCACCATTTGAAATTGGAAGCTTTACAACATATCGTATAGTTATAGCTAGCAGGCAGACAGGATTAAAAACAGACTCATCTTCTCAGTATGCACTCTCTCCCCATTCTTACAAAGCAAGGGGGTAAAGAAAAAAGGTAGAAAAACAAAACAAAAACAAAACTCAAAACCCACCATAACACAGCTTAATCATAAGAGCACACAATATTTGTTTCTATCCCTAACTCCGAAGGGCACATGGTCCATCTTTGTCCACAAACAACGCAGCATTCTTGGGGATCTCCTGGAAATTCCTGCCACCTTTTTCTCTCCTTCTCAACCAGGCTGCAACACTGAAAGATGGACTGTGGACTGTACTAGGACGGGTTGGGGGAGAGGAAAAGGGGAAAGCGGTATGTTCAACCAAGCCTTCTGATTCTGCCTCTAGACTGGCATAAGTCCACATGAGTTATGTTCTTTTTAATTAGAAACAACGCCATGAAGATAAGTGCCAAGTGCTCTTCTGTTACCAGTTCATCATGGAATTTCTGTTGAGGGTCATGAAAAACACTTGGCTACTTCCTCCAGATCGCACGGATGCAAAAAATACCTGTTTGAAATTAAAAAGAAGTTAGTTCAACTGCATGGTTTCTTTTCCTCTTTTCTTCAACCGTCCATCCATTTCCTCTCACATGTCCTATCCTTGCCATGCGTCAGCTCTTAAGACTCAATGGCTGGTGTTTATAAAAGTGCCTTTGAACATGGTGCATCCTCTGTAAACACTCCTGACTTGATTACTTTGATTGTGACTGTTATGTATTATGGTACGGGCCTTCAGGAACATGGGAGGGGCTATATCTTGATTGGCAACATCCCTGAGGATGCTCATATTTTAAAAGGGAGTTTCATGCTAGGTAATGTGCTAGATTTGGGGCCTAGGACACAACAGGTCCTTTGTTAATCTCTGGAAAACCATAGAGGCTTCCCTTCTACCCCCCATAAGGACGATAGGGCAGACTTTAGGCCTGTAGAGAATCCTTTCAAATTCCCAAGGTCAGGGGAGGGGCAGAATTTTGGACCTATTGACTATACAACTTCAGTTATCAATTTTTTAAATTAAAAAAAAAATGGTGTGATCAGATAGGGTAAGTTGTCTCATGCTTATTCACTTTGGTATATCAAGAGTTAACTCTTGGCTTGTCTGCTGGTGCAGGCATATCCTAGGCCAAAGGAGAGATGGCATTAATAAACAGAACCACAGTCCATTAGGTCTGGGTCTGTTAAATCATTTTATCAAAAAACTAAGCAAAATTTGGATTACTGCTTGCTTGAATGTCAGTGAACCACTGCCCTGGGAAAATAATATTCTGGGCTGTGGCTTAGCCCTTAGTTAGCCAACACCAAACTTTGGTCCAAGGCATTTACTTTTGTCACTAGTGTAAAGTCTCTGCTACTTCATTTCCACAACTCCTTCAGAAGAATGCTGTCTCTCCCAACAACAACTTCTTAGGAAGTTCTGGGGGGAAATGCTTGTCATTCAGCTAATGCTACATATGTTAAGTATAACTACTGTTGGGGTCAGTGAATCAAAATGGGGAAGCACAGAAGACCCATGGAAACACACTGGGTGGGGGGAGGGGAAGAAAGGGCTGCTGTTCTCTCCAGGCTGTGTGCACCCTGGGCTCTGAACCTTGGGCCCCAGATACTGGTGTGGTCCCTGCCTGCTCCAGAGGGTATGGGCATGGCTTAGAACCGGCTTCCTGGGGTGGGTCTTCAATGAACTGGAGTGTGAGGATCTAGACCAAGATCACTCCTAGTCTTACAATCGATCCCCAGAGACTGGGCTGGGCCTGGAGTTTTACTAGGGGTCAGGTCTGATTCCTGGCATACTCTGGGAAGGCCCTGGAACCATCCTTGGCACCCACAGCTATTGTCTACACAAACTGCACCGGGTCAGAGTAGCTGGCCAGGGTCAAATATAGTCTGGATTCACCCCCAGCGTTGGACTAAGACCAGTCTGGCCTCTGGGGAACCGGGATGGACCAAGAGATGTACGTCTGTTCAACCCATCACATTCTTTACTCTAGGTGTTTCAGGCCTGCTATTTGGGGACAGCATTTCTAAGTTGGCCATAGTCCCAAAGGATGAATTCACAAATGAGCACAGCTTAGCGACTAAAAACTCTGGGTTAGTCTACAGGGAGGGCAAGGGAGAAGCCGCACTGCTGCAGAGTACCCTTCTGAGGCGACTGATCATGCCAGACGGACGCCACCAATTTCACTGCAAAACAGTCCCCCTATGACACTTCAGAAGAAACATGGCTGGAATGACACAGGACATGGCACTAGTTGAGTTTGCGACTGAACATTTCTTAAGGAATGGGTGACATTTTTTTAAAAGTTTGTATTTCTCCATGTCAAATGTTTTACATTTAAAGGTGAATATAATGTGATGGGTTGGGTTCCCCATAGTGACTTTGTGAAAAGTCTCGAAGTGGAGTGTGAAGCTGACCCACTGTGAGTGATTAACGATGGGCCAACTCTCCCACGTGCGTAGGAGAATTTGGGGTGTCTGCTGAGTCAGCATAAGGCCCGCAGGCCACAAAAGTTGCTAAGAGTTTACAAGAAATTCTTAGAAGTTTTGATGTCTTTTTAAATATGCAAATAATATATTTTGAGGGTTCACATGAATCAAACCAAATAATGCCATTTCAAGAGAATATTGATTGTTTAACACAGATATGATTCAAATCAGTATAGAGGAAAATGAAGGTTTCACAGGTACCTGGTGGTCTCTTAAAATGCAAACACTAATGCAAATGTTGAAACGGATTTACCTTATCATTTCTTTCACATAGAAACTTTAACCTTTGAGCTCGCTTATGCATAAATACTCCATCCAAATGTCCTGTTTCCACTGACCGGATCTCAATAGCTTTCTCGCCCCAGCCCATTATCTGATTGGAATGAATGTAGGCTGTCAAAAGGAATTTCCAAAACTGCATTAAAAACATTAGATGGGCAATAACTCACAGCATCTGTTCACATCTTAACCACAAAAATGACAAACAACTTGAGATAAACAGACAAAGTAAGTCTTACAAGTGTTATTCACAGACTTTTGTTTTTTTGTTTTGTTTTTGGTTTTTTTTTTTGGTTTTTTTTTGTTTTTTTTTGTGGAATCAAATGGTTGTTTCACATTTCTTGACTTTCGTTTCATTTGGGGGGTGTAACTGCTGAAGGAGATAAGGAATGGTTAACCTACCCACAGACGTGGGCATTTCTCCCCATTGGAGCACCACATCCTTAGTTATCCGGCCATAGGTGTTTACATACACCCCCTCATCCTCATAGCAAACAAGCATTTCCATTCCATCTGTTTTAGGCAAGATGACAATGGCATGAGGAGTGATATTGCCCTGAATCTAGGAGACAAAGAAAGGCCAGGCATTATTCTTTTTAAAAAATACAACAGCATCTTGGCTATGCATCTCTAAGATGGCAAAAAAGAGGATCCCCTCCCCCCACCCCCGGCCACCACTTTCATTCTAGAGACTGACATTTTGCTTTGCTTTGCTGACTTTAACCACTGACCTGTCACATACCCCGGTATACAAATACAGACTTAGGCACTAAGTCGAGAATCAATGACCTGTTCCTACAAAAAAACAACTGCAAGTAGGGAACACCCGAGCCCTGGGCTCTTTACATACAACGTCTCTGGTCCTTAAAAGGGTTCCCCGTGGTGAACACCCTCTACAGACGAGGCGAGGTGTGTGCACGTCAGAGGGGCAATGTAGATTGAGCAGAGCTGCCCTGGTCTTTGGTGGTAGAACTGGGATTTGAGCCCATGTCTCACGGACAATAAAAAATCTACTTCCATCTACTTCTAAAAAAAGACGAGGGGAATGCAAACCAGCTGACTCTGATGGAAACAGCTGACACAGGGTCAAAGGGTGGGACCCAAACAGATGCCAGCAAATAGGCTCTGAGTGTCCAACACGGACCATTTATCTGGGTGCCCAAATGACGGAATAAGCCAAATTAATGGCTTGTTGAGAAAACATTTAAAATGACCGGTCATTTAAAAAAAAGTCATGCTACTGGAATCAGTGTAGATGGACTTGCTGTAGGAGAGGAGATGCAGTGCTGCCAGGGTCCCCGGGCTAAGGCTGTCACGGCAGCCTGCTATGTGCCTGGTGGGGAGAGGAGAGGACCGAGGGTGATCACAGTGATGCCCCGGTCACCTCACCAAGCATGGGAGCTGTGTGTCCTGTGTGCACATGCACACACGTGAAAAGCTAGGACGCAGCACAGAACACTGCGCATGTGTGAAAGAGACTGTGTTTGTGCGTGTATGCGTGCGCTTATGTGTGTTTGATGTACTGAAACTACTTTTTTCAATCATCACACTTTTTTGCAGTAAAGCCTATAAACTCTCAAAACACCAATCAGCAACAGATCAGGCCTCAGACTCTCCTGATGGTGTCTACTGTATGTTGGCCTTGGGATCAGGTGCAGGAAATATGACTTGCACTGCACCCATCCTAAGAAGTGACACCATGGGCCGTATTTCTGTTTGACAGTCAGGTTTTAGGCAGTGTTCCAGTGTTGTAATGTTCACACGACAACTTGCAGGGGTTTGCGTTTAATGCTGATGATAAGCCTCTGGAATAGGTCCTTTTATTCCCATTTTACAGATGGGAAAGCTGAGAACTGGTGAGACTCTCTAATGTGCCCATTGTTGCAAAGTGAATACATGCTAGCGCCAGGGTAGCCTCCAGTGTCTGATTCTACTACATAACACCCCCTCAAGTTGAAGAGATCAATAAAGACAGCAAAAGGGGACCACTGACTTCCCGAGTCACATGAACCTGTCTCCCTTCAAAAGCTAAAAATAGGACGTCATCTATTGTACTCTTGCTTAAAAAACACAATTTATGCCCCTGAAGGAAAAATGTCATATGTATTTTAATCCAAAGTCCAATAAGACAACATGTCTAGTAAATGGTGAAGAATCGCTGTTACCTGTTACTCAGTTTCAAGCATTCATAAAGATCAGTTACACCCATGTTTTATGTATTGAAAGCATTGTCTATTTAGTGAAGGCTTTTAGCCTTTTTAGTCCATCTGCTGTCCCAATTAGTAAAAATTAGCTTGACTTCCACTAAAAATATGCAAGAACAAATCCCTTTTCTACATGCACGTTGTTGTAGAACTCGAGAACTTACATGAGATGGTATGTAGATATCATAAGAGTTTCCTGAATCAACATCAATTACATGAAAACCAGTGTGTGAACCAAAAATAACCTTCAATCTTTGACCTTCTTCTACTGTGAGATCAACAAGCAGTGGCTTGTGCTGGAGATCTGAAAAAGACTTTAAAAAGCACCCCATGAGCGTCCACATCGTTCAAAGAGGTTATCTTAATCATTGTTTCTTTTAGCCACAGCCTGGTGGAAGTTAATGCCTGGCTTTCTTACGTTGAAAAGCCAGCAGATTTCTCTTACAACTTTAGGTCTATTTGTATTCTGGCTCTAGGACGAAGGAAGGGTCTAGCACCCATCTGTGGCCCCTTCTCCACTCCTTGTCCTCTAGGGCAGAGAAGTGGTTTACAGTTGTCAATTTCAACAGCATTGTTATGTTTGAAGAACTCGGCATCTGGGAGCCGCTGTTCTTTCCTGTTTCTTTCTGGCCTTTTCCTTCTGGAGAAGGCCCAGCCATCTCTTTGGCCCCTTTCTTTCCCACGGAACACCAGCCCTCACATGGCCGTGACCCTTTCAGAGACAGCGTGGGGTAGGCAGCTGGACCAGCTCTGTGCTAAGTCTGCTCAGAATTAATGGGCACACTCTGGTTCTGATTTTCCTTCAGTGCGTGAGTGGGCGTCAGATTGGTACCTCTTAAACATACCATTGTCAATAGAGAAGGGAGGGGGAGGCTGGAACATCACAAGACTCATGGCTTACGTTGGCTAGTTCAGCTTAAGTAGGAAGGAAAAAAGAGAGCTCTAGCCAAATTTATTAAGGTTCCATGTGTTTCAATCCAGAGCCCAAGCCCCAAGTAGCTGTCAAGCATTCCTATGTTTTCTTTTGCCATTATTTCAGCACAGTCTACTTTTACTGGGCCTTGATGTCTGGGAGAGAAGAAACCACAAGTGGCTCAGCTATAATGCCACTGCCACCCAATGGAGCCTTTTCTTCAGCTTTTGCTAGTGGAGTCTCACAGTAGGGGAGGCTCCCATCCCTCCTGCTCCAGTCCTGGCTTTTGCGCTGTCCTCCTGCCGGGCTGGGTGTGGTAAACAGAACAGAGCCTTTTGCACCTGCTCATGCACCAAGGCTGGCAGTAACTTCCAAACCGGAATCCGAACGGGACCTTGAGTGAAAAACGTTTGTGGACCTAGATCTGGGCACAACGGCAGCACCAATTTAACTTTTAGGTGTCACCTGTGAGTGTTATTACTAACCTAATACAGTCAAAAACTTTCTCTCCATCAAAGTGGGGGAATGGAGGAAGCCCATTTCTACTGATGGATCTCTCCCTGAGCACATCACAAACGAGCCCCTTGCACTAAGGGAACAAGACAGCCTCAAAGAGCGCCTCATCGTGCTCCCAAGGCAGCTTCTGGCCTCACATGGCATAAGTGGCAAGAAAGAATCTATCAAGGGTCAGGGGAAGATGAAAGCCAGAAGAGCGGGGAGAAAAAGTGAGGGCCAATGTGCTCTGAAGAAAACGAGAGACACGGGCAGAGAGAGACAGGGAACAGATGATAAATTCACTTGGGCTCTGGATAGAGTCTGCAGCTCTGTATATGTCCCAGTGCCTGCATGGACTGGTCCTTCTGGCATTTGGGGGTCCACTT
Source organism: Martes martes (assembly GCF_963455335.1). Lineage (NCBI taxonomy): Eukaryota > Metazoa > Chordata > Mammalia > Carnivora > Mustelidae > Martes > Martes martes. Next base: position 93,755,197 of record NC_137888.1, read on the forward strand.
TCATGAGCTGGGGTCCACTGTACTAGCATATCCTCATCCCACTCCTGCTGAGTGTCACGGGTGACCAATCCAACCATGGTGGGTCCAGACTCAGATAAGGTCAAAAAGGAAAAAGCGGAATGCAGAGAAACTAAGCCATTTCCTTATGGAACTACATTCAGTATTTGCTTCAGAGGAGTCCAATAGCACTGGGGATATACGCACATCATGTGAGTTGTTGGGACTTTACCCCAAAAGGCTTATAAGGATGACAAGATCTGGAGACACGGTTCATCCTTGAGATTTGGTGCTGCTGTTGGCCTGCCTTTTTGAGATGACTTATCAGAGATTCCCCTAGTTAGGTGCCCTTGTAATGACTCTCATTGCCTAATATCACAATTAATGCTTTGCCCAGTAGCCATCCCATACTAAACGCCCCTAGGAGACGATGATTCATTGACCTGATATGGAGGAGGGCACACCCCAATTTTTTCTCCATTCACTCATCTCCTACCCCCAGTATATTTTATGGCATTTATTAGTGCTTAGTCTTTGCTTTTGGAATAATAAACCTAAGAGTTCCTATACTTTCAAAAGGGGTTTATTATATATAGAAACATTGGTCCTAGTCGATGTGCCAGACAGACCACTTTGTTAACCGGTGCGAACCAAAAAAGAAAAAAGAAAACTTTTTTAGGTAATCACATGCCCGCTTACCTTAAATGCCATGAACTTATGATACGGTTTAGGAGCCCAGGCATATATTTCCACAGCATTCTTTAAGGCAATCACTAGGAATTTAATCCTTTCATATTTAACTGTAATAGACAAGTGATAAATTGAGAAGGTATACCAACTCACTCAGGGTTTTGCATATGTAAATACATACGCCGCTTTTGGTGGGGGATTTGCTCATAGAACAGACTGAACTTTCTTTAAAGCACTCCGTCTTCAGAATACGTGGGGCCTTTTGCTTTATACTGAAGGCTCTTTTCTTCATCTGAAGGCTTAGGACTCTCTTTAATCACTAGGTCTAGATGTGAATTTTCATTGTAATAAGAACCTGCATAGTCACCTTCACGTTCCCCTCCCTGGCCTTTATAGTCACCCACATGCTAGAAGCTGAGAGCTGGTATGGCCAAATGGTAGAAAAATTAGCAAATGGGCAGACCTGTAAAGGGGGCCATTTGCTTATTATCCAAATATGAATTCCGATGATTAGGGATTTATAAGTGGTTACTGCCTATAGAGAGATCCCCCTCTCCAAACACTGCATGAGGTTGTAGCAAAGACTGCTGTGTATGAACCAGGAAGCAGGCCCACAGCAGACAATGAATGAGTCGGCCAGCACCTTGACCTTGGTCTTCCCAGCCTCCAGAATTGTGAGAAATTCCTCTTGTTCATGGTATTCTGCTCTAGCAACCTGAACAGGCTAAGACAGTACACGGGGCAGTCATTTCCTTCGTAGAATAGTTGGAAGAATGGAATACTGGTGTCCAAAAGGAAACTGGACAGCCCATGGCAACGAACCAAATTCTTGCTCCCTGAGCTCTTTTCCTTTAGTGTGCCCCTGCTGTTTACATATTCTGTCTTTAATATACTTTCAGCTACTTCCTTGGCTATTGACTTCCATATTTCTAAATAATATGCTTATAATGTTACTTCTTGTTTGTTTTTTTTTTTTTTTCAGTTGGAGATCTCTGTTGACTTGAGAGTATGGGAAGGATTTAGTCTCTTATAACCGTCTCCTCTCTCTAGTTCTCTCTCACATACACACACACGTTGCTTCCTCCCCACACCACTGATAGTTACAGTTCAAATTTTTGGTTAAATCAAGATCCCACGTTGAAATGATTATTGTTCACAGCTGAGGCATATAGCATGCCACAGTTACATTTTCTCATTTTTCATCTTTCCCCCCCTACTTCCTTCTTTTCCATGCATCTGTCTCTAAGCACATGTAGACGTCCTGCTACTACTGTAAATGCCTTCAATGTGGTCAAATGTGGCAGATAATCTATTCGTGATATTTTATTTTCCCTGAAGGCACCCCTTTTAGAATACTCCCTTGTCCCACTCTACCTTGACTGATTTCCTGATTTCTCCTAGGCCTATGACAGAGTTGTCACCCACATTTCCTTCACCATCATTCTGGGTATTTTCTTCATTTTTTTTTTTAACCTGGATTCCTAGATTTATGCCTTTATTTTGATGGAATACATCAGTCAGTAGTTTTCTGAGAACCGGTGTATGGAACATAAATGTTGTGAGACCCTGCACGTCTGAAAATGTCTTCATACTACGTTCAAAGTTGACTGATGGTTTGATGGTGTGATGGCTAATTTTATGTGTCAATCTGACTGGGCCACAAGGTGCTCAGATATTTGGTCAAACATTGCTTTGGGTGTGTCTGTGAGGGTTCTTCCAGATCATATTAACATCTGAGTGGGTACAGTGAGGAAAGCAGACTGCCCTCTCAGCGTAGATGGGCTTCCTCTAGTCGATTACAGACCTGACAGAGTAAAATGACTGATTAAGAGGACACTCCTGCCTGACTGTTGAGGCGGGGAACTTGTCTTTTCCACAGATTGGGTCTGAGAGACTGGCCCTTCTGGGTCTCCGGCTTGCCAACTCCAGATCTTGGGACTTCGTAGCCTCCGTAATTGTGTGAGATAACTTCTGTAATAAACTACTTTATATAGAGAGTATATTTACAGACCTCTATATGTACGTATATACCTCTTATTACCCCCCTCTCCCCCGGTGTGTGCGTGCGCGTGTGTATGTGTCTATCCTATTAGCTCTGCTTCTCTGGAGAACCCTGGTTACTACTGATGGGTTATAAAATACTCGTTGAAGGTTTTGTTCCATCATCTTCTAAGCTTGTAGTATTGCTGCTAAATCTCAAGCCCCCTAAAATATAAACTATTTGTTTATTTATTTAATTATAATATGGAAGCTTTACGGATCTCCTCATTTCCTGGGTACTGAAATGTCATGTTAATATATCTTCCTTTGAGTCTTTTTTTTTTCCATTCACTATACTGGGTATTCACAGTGAATCCTTTTAATTTGGGACTTCAATTCCTTAGTTCTAGAAATTTTCTTATATTACTTCTTTGATACTTTCTCCCCTTTCCAATTGTTATCTTCTCTTTTTCCTAAACTCATGTTAGATTTTGAAGCACTTGGACTGATCTTTTACCTTCTTGCCTTTTGTCTCCTTTTCTTTTCTTTTCTTCTGGTCCTACTTTCTAGGAGATGTCTCATCTTAATCTTCTGATACATCTATTATACTTTTTATTCTTGTGAGTATATTCAAATTTCTGAGATTTGTGCCTTGCTCTCTGACCTCCACTTATCCTGCTCCAAGTGTCCTTCTTAATGGTCCCTAGTCTTCTCTTCTGGAAATAGTTTTTCTAATCTCTCTGAAGTTATTAGAGTTTCTCCTTAATTTTCTTCCACTCCTGATTAGCTTTGGCTCCTCTCAAGTCCTTTCTTTCTGTTAAAGTTTCCTTTCTATTGCTGGATGTGCCCACATCCAGTGCAGGTGGGCTTACCCACTGCTGGGCTTCAGGTTTCAGTGGTCACGTAGCGAGCTTCCCACGGCACTGCCAATGTTTAGTACCTAGACATCTTTCCTTTCTGGTCATTTAGTTTCTCCAAAGACAAATCTTTCAGTCTCTTGCTTGGGTATATAAGTATGGCTGCCAACATCCTGGGAGCTGAATGGGAGAAGAAGGGATGTGTGTGTGTGTGTGTGTGTGTATGTGTGGTCCTGGCAATTTCATGCTCCCACAATTCAGACTGGCCATGCCAACTTATCCTCCTCTGTTGCAGTGGGAGAGAAGTCGTGGCTCATCACCCTTCCAATAATCGTTCTGTTTTCAGTTCTACCATATACCTCCATCTCAGATAACATTTGGGGCCTCTGACTTAGACATAGAATTGAGCATTTCCTGGTCATCTAGGTTAGTTACTCATCATCCAACGATTCTTGTTCAATTCTGTTGACATCTCTTGTTGCTGGTTTTTCTTCTTCTGGTCCCTTTGTCCTTGTGGGTTTAGGGCATTTTTATTCCTTCACTGTCATTTTAATGGGTATTTGAGAGGGAGTGGATATAAATGTTTAAACTGGAGCATAGGACTTTAGTCCAAATGCACTCTTAAAACTTCATCAATCCGACTTTTTGGAAACAATGCAAGTATACCTAAAGTTTCAACAATATCTCAAACTGGTAACAACAGTATCATCAATATCTAATAGAAAAAAAATGGAATGAAACTTAAACTGAGTAATTAGGATTGAGTAAAATATTCCATGGCTTGACACTCACCAACTTTGTAATGTATGCAGCCTTCCAAGTCCCCAACTGTGATCCAGCCTTGTTTCTTTTCCACTTCTGGGTCATTGTGTAGTATTCTGTTTCTTAACCATGAAAGATAGTAAACTCGTAGTTTGTTCTTCTTTCCTGTTGAAATAATAGAGCTCTAATTTCAAGCCCGTGTGACAGACTTTTCTCTCAGTCCTTCCTCATCTGTTTTATTTTATTCATTTATTTTTATTTTATGTACAATTGTATAGGTGTGTGAAGGTACAATAACCAGTGTCCCCAGCAATATCAAAGTGTTGTCTATGCCAACAGCTCCAAGTATTTTGGACAAATCACCATTTTATAATTTGTCTTTACCTTCAGGTTATTTCTTATTTGAGCAAGCTGTTCTTACTCTCTCTTCTAAATGCAAAGGACAGTGTCAAGACCTAATTCTTTAATGGAATAGTTGGTCAGAGTTCCAGAACATTCTAGATCAAATTACATGAAGGAGTTGTTGACAGCTGGACATTTTAACATGCTTATGCATCACTGTCTTTCCCTCACCTTCTAACCTAACAGCATATGTTAATAAGGAGCCACTTATTTGCCTATTACTTTGGAGATGACAGCTAGGATTAGTTTTACTTTATCTGACTAGCAAAAATAAAATAAAATAAAATAAAATAATTATAAGGAGGCAAGAGAAACAATTTTGATGAAGGCAACCTGAGCTCGGTGGAGAACCGTGGACACATTTACGATTCTGACATCACTGCAAGAAATTTTAAACAAAAATAGTAGAGAAAAAGAAATGTACTTGGGAAAAACCAAAGTTCCCATTGGCAAAGTGCTTCTGGAGTTGGAATTCAACGATAAAAGAACATCTTAAGAATGCTGAGGAGTAGGGGCGCCTGGGTGCCTCAGTGGGTTAAAGCCTCTGCCTTTGGCTCAGGTCATGATCCCAGGGTCCTGGGATCGAGCCCCGCATCGGGCTCTCTGCTCAGCAGGGAACCTGCCTCCCCCTCTCTCTCTGCCTGCCTCTCTGCCTACTTGTGATCTCTGTCTGTCAAATAAGTAAATAAAATCTTTAAAAAAATGCCGAGGAGTACACAGGAGCAAAATTTAATATCCTCTGTGAGATTGTCTGAGTACCAGATAAGAATGTTCCTTGGAGTGGTTCATCCTTTTCCATGGGGTGGGGAGGGGTGGGGGGAGAAGAGGTGGCTCTTCTAAGTGATCAGACATTTAGGCCTGGGGGTTATACTTCCTGAGTACTTCTTTTCTCTTAATTTCTCTTAGGCATCAAAAGATGCTTTATATTTAATAGATGTGACATATATGAGAAGAAAATGTATTAAAGCATTGCACACTGGATTCGACAGGACAGTGCACTCACAAATGAAGGGAGTCACTGTGCAGTTACTATTCCTTTTTGTAGCCAAAGGCCCAGAACTGATCCTAACAGCTAGGATGGACAGAAAGGCCAGTGCTTCCTCCTTTCTGTGCCAACGCAGTTCTGAGGGCAGTTCAAGAATCATTTGCTCCTACTTTCATTCTCTTTTTTCCCTGCCTATACGTCATGATAAGAGGAGGTGTTTACTTTTTAAAGAGTGGGAACATGTCACTCACAATGTAATGAAGTCTGACTGAATTTTCTGGCATCGTTTCCACTTTTGGTAGGTGCGTGGCAGATGTACGTTATAAATTCTGATTGGGTGGCACGGCAATCAAGCAAGCCATTGACAAGAAAAAAAAGACTACACTGAATTAAGCTCAAATGATAATACAAGAAGAACTTACTCGCCTAACTCTTTTGGGGGAGAATAAAAAGAGATGAAACTCTAAGCATTCAGTGGAAAGGCAGAAGAAAGAGACGGTAGCTTCAAGTGAAGGCAATTTTTCGAAGCAGAAATATGGCTCACGAGCTAAAATTTATTCAAGGTTGAACCCAGTAGCCCTGTGTTTTCCCTCTGTGAAACAATGGCTCAGTAGAGAGCCGTGGTTCTCAAACTTGGCTGCACGTTAGAAACACCTCGGGCACTATGGGAGCTATTGATCCCTGGGCCCTACTCCCAGCAATTCTGACCCACACCTGGGTGCATCCTGGGTTCTTCCTATCCATTCAAGTGGTTCTAATGTGCAGAGGTATGGTGGTTTCATACTGGATGAGACAGGAAGGCAGGAGAAAAAAGGGATATTGTTTATTAAACTCCTTCAAACATCATCAGAAAGCAAAGAACTTTCAACAAACACAGACTCTTTCCGGTAATGTTGTTAACTTGTCCGTAATAAGGCCTTCACTTCTGTGTCCGTATTTCTTTAAAGTTCTTTTTTGGGAACCAGAGAGCTGCAGAGTGTAGTGGTAATGATTCCCACATCCCAATCTCTTTGCAGACTCAGTCACCCAAAGGGCCAGCTTCTGCTTGCTGAGACGCCAATGGAGTATAAGCTAGAACAGTTCTTGAGAGAAAAGAGACCAGAGAAGCTTCTGCTTACAAAATTTTCCACTCCGTGAAGCCTACATTTTGATGTTCTCCACCTGGGAGTAGGTAGTAGAGCTCAGGCTTCAAAAGATCCTTGCTAAGTCCTGGGAGAGGTTAAAGGCCTATAAACACAGAGCCTTTGTGGTACATCTGCCTGATTCAGAGATCGCGAGGTGAGCTCAGAGGTTGAGAGGTTTCCCTTTGGAGGTGAGTATCTCCAGAGTCACAAAACAGGGGTGATCTCACTCCGGCTACACTGCTATAATTTATCGTGTCACTGTCATCCAGGGAGGACAGAGCTTGCTGTTTTTTCAGAACTGAGGTGATGGCCTTTCCTACCTGTGCAGACCTGAAGGTCTCGGTCATCCAGCAACATACCAGTAACGTACCTGATATCGTCACCAGGACATTCAGTCCCTCTAACACGTCCATCTGCTGAAATCGCCTCCGGTTGATCAGATTATAGACTTTGCCTTGCCCACTTCGGTCCAAAAGCATCAGGCCATTTTCCGTTCCCACCAGGAGGTTCACACCTGCAAATTGAAGGTGCACCCCAAGACTGACTTTTTATATGCTTCAGCCTTTCTGTATCTGGGGTCCCTGTGAAACCTAAGAAACTGTGTCTTGTTACTATAAACTAATGGGCAAGTAGGTACTACGGTAGGGAGTGAAGAAGTAGAGGCTTGGCTGCAGTAATTAAATCACTGCCCCTCTGGTAACAAGATTAGTCTTCTTTTATAAAGTGGTAGCGGCATTCATTACCTCTGGCCCGGTACTGTCTGCTATGTAGAATCCTTCTCCCGAGAAGCCTTGGGCACAGCTTCTACACCAGCACAATTAGCCTTTATTCCTTTCCCGTAACACCCATGGCTTTCCTGGCTCTCTCTATAAATCCCACCTCGAGACTTGCCCAAGGTTCATCCCCACCCCTGTTCATGCACGGATTTCTAGCCTACCTACCTTCAACATACAGCAGAGTGCCCCATTTCCATACCTCACTGGAAGAAAAGCCTTTCCTCCTCCTCACACCAAAGCTTACATATGTCTCATACGCTCAAGCTTCTGCTGTCAGGGAAATGACAAGCCAATGCCAGTGAAGGTGTTAAATGCCTGAGAGTTGCAGGGCTGTAAGGGACCACTCAGGTATCTAAATCTGGTCCAGACCATCTCCCATCCTAAAAATTGCTGCAAATTAACTCCCACCTGCCTTGCAACATGCCTGCATGCATGCACGCTGAGGGTCCACTGTGTCGTGGACAATATTCATGAATAGGTAACTCTCTATCTTCTCTTGCTTTTGTACATCTATTTTTTGAGTAGCATAAATGTCTGTTCTTTTGTCCATAAATTACTGTATATTAAACATGGCCATCTTGCCTCCTGTCTCTTCTCCAGAGGACAGAGCCTTACTCCTTCCATCAAACTAGGCCTGCTATTTTAGATGGATACAGATGGGCCACACGCTTCCTTAGTCAATATATGACATTTGCAGTAACACAGGCCAGGACTTGGATAGAATCTCACCCCACCTAAACTGAGCTTGAGGTCAGCTAAAACCTAGGCATCATTTCCATAGGAATTGCACGCTGATGTTTGAACTACAAGGGAGAGTTCATCATCTGTTGTCCTTTTCAAGTTTTATCTTGCCACTACTAGCCTTTAACAATTCACTCAAGGATGCTATAGCTGTGAAATGGGGGTGATGCTCTTCCTCCCCTTGCAGGATACAAGAGGATCCCAGAGTCTGAATGTGGGGCACATCACACAGTGCTGGGCACATAGCGGGTGTGTGGTAAGTGGAAGCTGGTTCCCTTCCTGACTTTAGCCCACCATGATTATGTGATGAGGTCATTCTGAATCTCATCTTGTTGTCCTGAGAGTGAGGGTATCAGCTCTTGTTACATGTAAAACTGCTCCTGGATCTCTCCTGAGGCCAAGACAGTCCTGAGTCGGGACTCTGACCCCTGTGATTCAACCACTGCTCTCCGGATGGTAAGCTCCACCGGGTTTTAAGGTTTGAGGGTTGATTTATTAATGAGTGGTAAAAAGCAGCACTTACCCCAGAGAGCTGCACAGAGTATCTCCGAGTTGAATCGTTTCTTGTATTTTCTGATTTCGGGTGTGTCGCTATGAGGTCGAATGTTGGTTGGGTTTACGTTTACCACTGAAATCTTTCGTGCTTCGTTGAGTTTGGCCTGTTCTTGCCTAAGAAGTTCGCTAGTAAACAGAGCTTTGAAAAAAAGAATCAGAGAAGTCAGTGGTATCTTAAAAAAACAGTGGTGATATGGAGAAGCCATAGCGTCAAAATGCTATAATTTCTCCTTGTTTAGTGGGCATTATAGAAAAGGCAGGGCAACTCTGCAACTATGCACATTTTATACATTTTTTAGTAGAATACAGTGTAAGTCGTTCACAGAAGCAGTATTTTATCCATTAGTAAAACAGACTTATGGATACGACTTGGGTAGTTTAGAAAATAGATATTCATCTCACAAAATTGAACACACCATTTACTACAGCATATATAGGAAGATTTATTTTTTAAAATCCTGTCTCATCAACTGACAAACTGGCCTAAGCTTCCCCTGATGATTAGTGAGTTGCATAAGTCCAGAAAGCAGGACTCTGCCCTAAAGCAGCCAGACCTGGGCGATAGGAAGCACACACCTAGAAACCAACACAACTCGACACGCACTTATTAAGTGTCTACTGCGTGCACAGCATTGTACCCAGAAATTGCTTTTGAGAAGTATGCGGTAAGTTTGGAGGTCTCTGAGGAACAGCTTTTCCCAGGGCCCCTGGATACCTCTGGGTTCCTACCAGAAGCAAAATAGAAGAGATGAAAAAAAAATGGAGAGAAAGAAATTGTTTTAGAAATCCTATGAAAAATAATAATAATAATAAAAATAATAATAAAAACAAAACAAAACAAAAACCAACTTCCCTTTAAGGCAGGACCTAAGCAGAAAATGGCTTAACTACAGGACCAATAATTCATTTCTTTATCAGATCTTATCAGAAAGGAAACCTAAGCTGTTTCTAAAACATCTAGGCCTTCTAGCTTACCCGCAGCTGATGATTCTTCATCCTCTTCTTCTTCATCAGTGGGAGACGTCTGGTATACTCTGGGGTCCACAAAGGGGGTGAAGGAGGCCTTAGTGCTGCTCCCCATGCCGTACTAACCAATATGCAAGAGGATTAAGAAAAGCAGATAAATAAACACTATAGGAATGAACAATGCCAGGAATATTTTACTTGGGCTTTAAAATGATAACCGCTTCTTCCATCCGTTTAGCTGTTCACACTCTAATCCCCGAGTCCAAGTGTGTGCCTCTCTCTCCAGCTTCTCCTTGTCTCGGCTGGTTACTCACCATGTGCCTTTGCAAGGGCCCCATTAATCGTCAGACCGTAAGAGCTGCAGTGAGCAAATTACACTTGGGGCCATATGGTAAAGATGACCGTGGTGACAGAGCTCATCTCTCCTTTGAAGTAAAAACAACCTCATTTTGACCACATGATCTGAGGGAAAGCGGACCCCACCGGCAACAAACTAAGGAAGCATGTCCACGCGACAGCATTTTGTCCCGAATGTACAGTCCAGCTCCTCTTGGAACTTTCACATACGTTCTCTCCTTTGATCTTTCGAAGAGGTCTGTGAAGGAGGTGGGGCAGGTACTCATACTCCCACTTAGGACTGGAGCAGCAGCAGAATCTGAACCAGAGCCCAATCCCTTGGGGCTCTTTCTGGTCCCAAGAGAGGTGGTTAGGCAGAGAAAACCTGTCCACACCGCGTGAAGTCACGAGAGGAGATGCTGCACCCTGCAACGCACCTCTGTGCTCTTTCCCTTGAGGTAGACAAAGCTCGTCTGCTCAACAACTTTAGAATCCAAAGGCTGTATCATAAAAACTGTGTGGACAGTATCAAAAACACCACTGTGCGAGCTTCGTCATTAGCTTCAGGGCGTCCGTGTGACTCAAGGGACTATTCGTGCGGCAATGATCACGCACCACGGACTCCTCCACCTCTCAAGCCTGGATAACCACCCCTAGGAGCACTGCCTAGCCGACTGGATTTATTCACGCTGCTTCCGGGGACCATTTCTATATGGGAAAGATAGTATCTCAGTTCTCCCTTTTTCATGCAATTTGGAGTTTAGGAAGAGGAATGCTCAGAGAACCTATCTATTGATTTTTTATCTTTCATTTAACAAATAATTTCAACCTCATTTTAGGTTCAACTTAGTCTGACTAAATTGACGTAAACATGAACCTCAACTTGGCCTTGGGATCTCTACAGGCTGAAGTTTCTAGCACTGGCCTGGGGATAGGAAATCCCAGTTCTACAGAGATCTGTCACAAACCAGCTGTGTGCCTTGGGCAAGTCACTTAACCACTCTGAGCCTCAATATTCTCATCTGTAAAAATAGGTTTGGGGTCAGATGATATGTGATAACAGTTACTGCTTTGCTTCTGTGATTCTCCCCTATTAAAGTATTTGTAGAAGTAGTTATGTAGTAGAAACCAACTGAACACATTTCAGGGAGCTTAGCGAGGCCTCATTCCTGAAGCCGGCTCCCCATCTCCCATCCCTCCCCTCCCCCGACCCAGTGAGAACAGAGCTGTTGAGGCTGTTGCCCAGCACCTACTTCAGTCCCAGATTCCATCTCCTGGGAATGGGTGGAGACGCGCCCCAGGCCCTCAGTTGGTGTCCCGGCTGGGGAGTGGCTCTGCTGTACCAGGTCTGGGAGATTGATGTGGCCAGCGAAGCCATTGCTGTCACTGTGGCCAGATCGCTTCTTCTCTCCAGACGTCTGAGGGGGCACAACACATGGGGAGCATTAGACAGGGATTAGAGAAGGAGGTCAAAAGCCACAGAGCAATGTCACCCCTCACACAGCACAGGCACGATGGCCTCCAAATGGACCCTTGGGAGTCTGTGGGAAGATAACATTCACATTTCTATTTTACTAAGAAAATAAAGAAGTTAAACTTCGCTACTGTTTAGTATATGGACTGACCATGGGGCCTTTTGCTTCTGCGTGAGGGGCCTTCAGGGCCACACAGGAAGTGGGGGTTCCCTGGGGAAGACAGGAATGCCGGATGCAGGTGGAGGGGCAGAGCACCCGAGGTCCGCATCCACACTGCCTCTTTCTGCCATATTTATGTGTGTGCCTCTGAGCAGACCAGTTACCTGGGCTTGCAGATTATATTACCAGATCACAAGACACACACATGACCTAAAATATTGCTGAAATGAAAAGGTTGGGCGAGATAATGCTAAGAATCCATTTATGTACCATGTACCCCAAGAAAAATGCAGAGATGATATCAACCAGACCCACAGAGCTCTTTATCAATAATGAGGTCAAAACAATGATGAATAAATCAGATCTGACAGGAGTTACCAAAAAATGTACTGAAATAATCTACAGATAATATGAAACTATGGGTTTATGTCTGGTATTAATTTTGAATTTTTCATAAGCGATTATGGTGCTGTGTAGTAAAAAATGGAAGTCATCATGACTAGCAAAGCATTTGAAATATTGTTTATAGCATCCCTTTTTAATGTCCTTTAAGGTGTTTTTAAAAAACACATAATATGCATAGTGGAACACATGCATGATTTATAAATAAATACAGTGTAATTATGGGGTCCCAGGTGGCTAAGTCGGTTAGGAGTCTGACTCTTGATTTTGGTTCAGGGTTGTGAGATCAAGCCCCACATCATGCTTAAGAATCTCTCTCTCTCTCCCTCTCCCTCTGCCTCTTCCCCCATTCCCCTCAACTCCTGTGTGTGGGTTCTCTCCCTCTAAAAAAAAAAAACCAACAAAAAAAATTGTAATTATGTGGCATGCTCTAAAATTTTTACTGTTAGCATAACTGTTAGCAAGTTTGGAAATCTTTGCTCTGGAGAGTAAAGCCTCCTCCCAAAAATCCCAGGGAAGAAATACAGGATTAAAAGACAACTCTGCTTCCTAAAAGCCAGTGCTCACACTGTAGGCCTGGCTAGTACTGTGCTTCCTGGCTTAACATTTAGGCAACCAGCTCACTGAGGTTTCTTAGAGCAGACGTGACTACGTAAGGAGTCCCTTCTTTGCCTTTGCTTTCATTCATTCATTTACCTAACATTTCTGAGTGCCTACTGAGTGTGACGTGTTTTGCTGAACATGGTGGAAAGAGCCAGGATCGGGGCAGGCAGAAGCACTCCCCTGCTGGCTGGCATGGGCTCACTGGCCTGACTTCCCCCTTCCAGATCCTGTCCCGATCTTGTAAGGACCACCTCATACCTGCTTCTGGCTAAAAGTGAAAGGAGGCACCTTTTTTTGCAGGGTTGGGGGGTGGGGGGTGTTGGTAGATGATGAAACAGATTCCCAAGTTCCTGAAAGGATGCATGTAATGGGTGTTGCCAGGGAGTTTGAGAAATAACTGGAAAGCAGAGGCGCGCTCTGTTTTTTGGCAGCACACTCCTGGCCTGCAGGCTGCCCCGTTGAGGGGTAGTTTCTGGATTCCTTCTGCCCCGGGGCTCATCCAGGTACCAGTGCCTGTTCTCAGCACTGAACGCTTTGTCTTCTAAATGACATTTATGGGGTTCAGTCCTGATTCATCTCAATGTCTCCAATTTTATGTATACTGGGCAGCTTTTCCTTCCTTCTAACTTCTGTTCAAATACTGAGAGGATTTTTTTTCCCTTTAACCATTTCTCCCCAATCTCCCAGTAGCATAAATCACACATGGTATCTCTTTAGAGTTTCACGGAATCTGGGGAGAGCCCTGAATCTTCCCTGCTCTGAGACTTTAGTCCATTCAGCAAGCAGCTCAGAGTTAAATACCTTCTGTGTGCCAGGCACTCTGCTGGGAATGTGGAGATAAATGAACAGCCCTGCCCCCAGGACCTCCCTGCAGAGCCCGGCAATTTCTATAGTCTTTCCAGCCTCACCATTCCCATGGGGGTGGACACTAAGATGTTCCGACCAACAACATATATCTGGGACGGTGCCAAACGGTTTAGGTACAGTATTCCACACAGTCTGTAAGATAACTCCGCGGGTTAGCTTTCATTATCCTCATTTCACAGCTGGAAAAACTGCAGTGCAAAGAATTCAGCTGACCTGCTCCAAGTGGCACAGGTTCTAAGGGCTGCAGTTGGGGGCTGCCTGGTGGCAGAGCCCAGGTGTTTTGGGCTGTTGTCACACGACGTGGCTCTGCTCTCGGCCGTAGCTGATCAGACCTGGAGTGGACACCTGAACCACGCAGAATCAAATTCCCTTTTGCATCTAATGCTGGGGCCGAGAGACACTTGGTCGGTTTCTGCTGGACGGCTGAACTGGGTGGGATGTGATCCCTATCTTGCGATTGGTGGGGGAGGGAGAAAAGGGAGAGCTTGTGCATGTAGATGGAGACAAAGCAGGTCTGTGGAGTAGAAAGGACAAAGGAGCAATTGGAGGAAAGAGAAGTGAGGCAAAGGAGAGACAGGCATCGAGGAAAGCAGAGAGGAGGGTAAGGAGAGACAGAAGTGAGAGAGCCAGAGATGGGCACACGAAAGCTGCCTAGACTCTTGATCCTTTTTAGTTTTTGGTTCTAAACCTGCACAGAGTCCCAACTTACTCTTTGCTTTTGGATTCCTTGTATGAAACACCTCTGAATTTTTATGCCCCTATCTCTGATACACACCCCACATTTTCTCCCCCTCTTAAGTTGTTTTAAATGGATTATTTTCCTGATTACTTCCTGCTACCACCTGGTCAGTAAGAAAGACGCTATGGACAGAGGCCCATGGAGTCCCAGAGAGGTCTCAAGGAGAAAGGGGAGGTTGAGCCAGACCCATAGGAATTTGCTGGGTACGTGGGCAGTGGAGGCAGTGAGGAAGGGAGAACAGCTCTTCTGGCAGATGGGTCCCTATGGACAAAGTGGGAGATGACAGCTGGTGTTGGTGGGTTCTAGAAATTGAGTAGGGAAGGGTCCTATAGGGTTGTAGGATAGGGAGAGAGAACACCAGAGGGCCTGGTATGCACTAAATTTGTGCATCTTTGCAAGACAGTGGGTCATAGAGCCAGTATCCACCAGAACCATCTTGTCCACTCGAGTGAGAATGCTGACATAAGTGAGTTCTCCTTGATGTCCATCTTGGGGAACTGAATGAGAGCACCCTTTAAGCTAAGTTCTACGGTGAGTTTTTCTTTTCTTATTGTTCTGTCAGGGACATACTTTTATTTGCATTCAACTTTTTAACACCTGTTCCTTTAATGGATTCCCACTCAAGGTTTGTTATTTTAAAAGTCCATTTTTGGCAAAGGTGGAATTCTAGAAACAGAGAGACAAAAGATTTTTGGCCCTCCATAGATCAAATTCATATAAGACACTGGCAAGTGCTGTTTTCAAAGTGACTGGCTGTGGCCATAAAATACTGGAGTGCTTTAAATAACATGGAGCCTTCTGGATATGTCTGGTAACTGAACTGAAAATGTGCCTCCAGGTACTGACTCTGTCATAAAGACTCAAGCAAACTGTAAACCACGTCAGAAATCAGAGTTCTTTTATTTAGAGTCAGAGAGTAACTCACCCTGGAACATTTTCCCTCAAGTTTTCCAAGTAGCAAGAGAGAGTGATAGCAGCATTCCACACCTGCACTGGGATTCTCCACTCACCGCGCTGGGAGATTTATACGCCGGTGCCACGGAATGTCAACTGTGGCAGCCAAGTCCATTTCTTAGTTCAGACGTACATGATAGGACTCTGTAAAGCCTACTTCAAAGATTTGGCAAGGCCATATAATGAGACTCTAGCAAGCTGCTTTGTGAACTACTCTTCCAGTTACAACCCGACTGCCAATTATTATTTCAAAGGCCTTACTCATCTCAAGACTACAGTTCCTTTCTTTCTTGGGAGAGCAAAGCCTGCTCTGATGGTTTCCCAACCTCTCCTGGCTAAAGAATGACAGATGATATACATTGTTTCAGGGGCAAGAGTGGGGGGTGATAACGAGGAACAGAAGAACTCCATTCTGTGGTGACAGGGAGATAAAATAATATTGAGTTGACTCCTGAACAACACAGGGGCTGGGGCATTGATACCCACCCCCCCCACCCCCCACCGGGGAAGCTGAAAATCCGAATCGAACTTTTGACGTCCCCCAAGCTTCACTATTATGGTAGCCCACTCTTGACCGGAGGCCTTATCAATAACATAAACAGTTGATTAATGCATATTCTGGATATGTATTATACACTGTATTTTTATAATAAAGTCAGCTGGAAAAAAGAAAATGTTATTAAGAACATCATAAGGACAAGAAAATACAGTTACAGAATGAGACCATATTGAAAAAAAATCCACGTGTAAGTAGATCCACACAGTTCTTATCACTCCTGTTGTTCGGGAGTCCACTGTGTTTATGCTAACTGAATGCCTACACGTGTTAACTCACTGAATCCTCCCGGTCATCTTATGAGTCATCTCCTATTGTTTATGAAATTTTATAGATGATAACATGGACATAGGGAGACATCAAGTCATTTTTGCCCAATGTTACCAGCCATTGCTTTCCTCCCGGGCAAAGACTTGGTGTCAAACTTGCATGATGACAGTGAAGTAAGAAAGAAGAGAAGACAGATTCTGATTTGTCAAGGCCCTTCCCGTTGGCACAGGTGCCGTGAGGACGGGCTGCCTGTGGGAGGACACCCCCCCCCCCCAATGAAATGATGTGCCTCAAGTTTAAAAAAACACAATCCTACATATTGCCAAGGTACATTTTCAAGTAGATTGCATATTTCTTTGTTCTTTCATCAAAATAGCTTAATAGCCTTTTTAATGTTGACTTAATTAGATAAGATGAAATCACCGTTTGTTGGAACGTGTATGCATTTTCTACATAAATCCACAAGGATAAAGCCAGGAGGGGAGGAGGCATAACAAGGCCTCGGATACTGCTGAGCGAGATCATTCATTTCTGTCTTCCTGCTGTAGGAAACATCTGGGTTTGCCATTTTATATCCTCAGGCTCAAATTCCGTATTCCGATTTGCATAGCTCCTACTGAAGAATCTGGACTAATGTAATTAAATCACACTGCAGAAGCTTAGAAGGATACAGGAAAGGAGTCGGTGGACAATTAAAATCACTCAGCCATTGAGAAGCGCCGGTGCCCCCACCCAGCCCCATCCACAAGGCTTACACTACATGTCGTAAGCATTCTCCGCGAAAGCTCTAATATCAAAACCACTCAAGAAATGCACTTCCTCTGCACAGCTTTTATACCAACTTACCTCTCTTATCATCAGGGTTCCTTCTCTTGAAATACTGCTGCTGAAAGTGTCCGCGTGAGAGGTCTCCAGCCCGTGAGTGCCGACCATTCCCACGTTGTACTGCTCGGTGCTCCCCGGGGCTCCTGTGGGTCTGAGATGGGAAGGAACGATATTAACACCAATGTATGTTTAGGGAATGCCGGTTTCTGGGTGTCCTGAGCAGGTGTTCCACTTCTGCAGCAGACCCTCCTGTCTGCTCTCTGTGCAGCAGCCGTAGCGAGCAAGTTTCCAACTCTCCAAGGACGAAACTGCCCGAAACTGCCTGCCAGGCTCTGCAGGGTTTCCAAGCCCTCTCTACTCCTTCTTCCACCAGCAGGCTACCTTGACCTGCACTTTGCATATGCTGTTCCCTCTGCCTGGAAACTGTCTCCCACCCTGGCTCTTGGCTGGTTGCCTTTCTCGTACTGATACTGAAGTATCCACACTTCATCTTAAATGATAACTTCCCCTGAGAAGGTTTCTCTCAGCATGGAGGTCTTATCCCACCAACCCCTCTTCTTTCTCTTCACCCTCCGTCCTTTCCTATTCGTTCTCACCACAGTTTGTGACTCTGTATCTTTTTGAGTCTCTTGTAACTTTTGCCTTCTGTCTTAATAGAACATAACCCCTGTGAGGGCAGTCTTGTCTGCCCTCTGATCGCCCTGTCTGATCGCTGTCTACCTAGCGTAGAGCTGGGCACAGAGCGGGAAGGAGTGCAACACACAATTGTTTGATAAATGGGTTTTCCACTATTTATGGAGAAGAAATATCAATGAAGGGTATTCTGGCTTACTAGGACATCCATCGGCTAGGCTGTTTACCAATATGCAATACTTTTTAAAACCTCTCTAATGACTCCACTCTGTGGTGTATGTTTCTAGCTTATTTCTTGTTCTTGCATTTAAGATGTAATGGAGAAGGTAACAGGACCTTGACATATGCCCTGAGAGCAGAGACTGATGTTTTCCATGTGTCCTGGGGCACAGAACATATCATTAAGGAAAACTGAGAACCAGGTAGGTGACATGGTTCGTCCACAGGATTTCAGTTTCCAATGTGGGCCTTACTGATACCCTGTATTTATTTTATTTTTATTTTTTTAAACACGTTATTTATTTATTTGAGAGAGGGAGGAGAGTGCATGCATGAGCAGAGGGAGGGGCAGAGGGAGAAGCAGACTCCTGGCTGAGCAGGAAGCCTGATGCAGGGCTCAATCCCAGGACCCTGGGATCATGACCTGAGCTGAAGGCAGACGCTTAACTGACTGAGCCACCCAGGCACCCGCAGCTGCCTTTCTTTTAGTGCAGGTTTATTAAAATAAAAAAAGGCATCAAGGCTTGTTTCTCTCATTAGGTATTTTAATTATATGTTTTACCATTTTGTTCTCTTAATTGTTTCTTAAGTATTTAAAAAAAAAAACCACATTTCTGGTCTCTTAGATCCTATCAAAATCCAAACATTTGATGAAATATTCAACTCAAGAAAGAAGAAACACACCCAATTTCTGACATCTCTGGGACAGAGAAGACATATGTTAAGGATCCCAACAAAGAAATGAGAAGATAAGATAAGTCCACACCAAAAAAAAAAGAAAAAAAAGAAAAAAAAGAAAAAAAAAAGAAATGCATAGCAAGACACTTACGCCAAAACTACTAACAGGAGCAGTGGATTGAATGAATCTAAATTTCCTTTAGAACCGATGTGTTTGGGAAGAAATTCCAAAGAAGCAATTTCAATACTATATTCCTAGAAAGGAGACATTACTAGTGTCCCAGAGACATGGAAAAAGGAATCACTGCAATGAATGCCTGACATATCGCTAGACTGGTCAGTCAGAATAGTTGTCAAAACTGTGATGTTGTCGCTCATTTATTTGAAATTTTCTTTTACCTTGTTTGTATGTTTTTTTAAGCTGCCTTCAATGCTTGTTTATCACACCACACAAGATGGTGTGATACAAATAAGTCAATAAATGAAGCATTTATAAAGAGCCAACACCTTCTAGGAAGGGGGTCACTTCCCTTCTTCACTGAGACATTCTTTGCCTCTGTCAGAAGCTACGTGGATGGTGGCAGCCACCACCGGGCTGACAGTGTGCAACTGAGTTCCTTTCCACCATCAGAGAGTTTCATGGGAGTTCAAAGATCAAAGATATTTTGGCCCACTTATATATTTTTTTACCCTGATGATGTTTGATTCTACCGATTTTAATAAGAAATATGCCAATATGAGTGAAATTTTCATAAAAAAGCTATTTTCTAGAACTAACTCCATTAGGACAATTCCTGGATCAATTTTCTATATGCTTCGGTTAAACTCTTTGCCAATTTATTTATTTTCATTATTATGAAAGTAAAATTATCATCATAGGATCCAATTCTTTTCTATGTAGATTCTATAACAAAGATTTAGTAAGCCAATCAAAATTGTTATCCATAACATCTTTCAAAGGATTCTGTGGTCACTACTTCTACCAAGTACAGTTTGTCTGGATTGGTTCTAAAGGTGTCAATTTTATTAAGAAGATTTGATTCACCTGTCAATTTTTAGTCAATAGTAAGTTTTACAAAGGGCATAGTGTGAGCCACCGACAGTTTGACCTCTTGCTCAATATTTTTACCGAGATTATTTTTTTCCCAGGTCCATTTTTATACTTAAAATTTTATGACCAAGAATTGTCCCATTTATGATAAATTTTTATGGTGAACAGTTTGGGCTGTTTTGAGTTTTTAAAAGTATCATTTCTACTAGTGATAGTCCTTATTGATTGAATAAAATACAATAATCTGTATTTCTTCCTTGGTCAATTTTGTCTAGAATGGTGAGCAATTTCTCTTAGATAGTTTAAGGTTTTTCTGGTGTGTACGATTGGTCTATTTTATTATGAACCTTTTATACATATTTGCTCACTCTGTGTACTTTGTATTAATTGACAACATCATTAATTTTTCTGTTACCAATAACAGCGTTTGACCACGGAAAAATCCTACAGATTTCTGTATGTTCCAAATCACCTCTCTACAGAATTTTTTTTTAATTTTTAAAAAGTTTATTTATTTATTTAAGCAATCTCTACACCTGTTGTGGGGCTCGAACTCACAACCCTGAAATCAGAAGTCTCATGTTCTTCCAACTGAGGCAGCCAAGCGCTCCCAGAATTCTTTTTAAAAGGCATGGTATCTTCCTTCAAATACTAAGGTTCACTGTTCAAACTGTTGCTCCCTATACCTGACTTCTAGCATCTCAAGGAAACTCCTTAGGTCATATCTTAGCTCTCAAGTTCAATGACTGCTCTTTGGTACTTTGGGTATTTGACCCCTTGTCTGTCTACTATTCCTGACCCTTCCACTCCATCCTTCTTTGCTCCCCTGACCATGTCAGGCTTTCAAACTTCAGGAGCTCCCAGTTAACCATAGAATAAACCTGTGGCTTACAAGTCTTCTTTTATCTGGCCCTTGCCTGTTTCTCTAGCTTATGGCTTCAACAAAACCTACCTTCCATTTTTAACTTGAACAAGATGTGCCTTCTAGTAGTTTCCTACACATATCATGCTACCAAAACGCTTGGGCAACTTTAGTCTATCTTCTCTTCCTGAATGGTTCTTTTACATTCTCTGCCTCCCTCTGGGTACCTCATCCTTTAAACTACAGTCCAGGCTCCCAAACCCCAGCCCAGCCCCACTGGGATGGTATAGGTGGCTCTCCACTCTGCTTCTACATTATCCTCTACATGCCTCTAACCACGCACTCAATACACAGTACTTCAATGATCAGATCTCAGTACTGTTGGTATCTTCAGTGCCAAGCACTGTGCCTGGCAGGCAGGTGACATCCAGCAAATGTTTTATAAGTCGCCAAAGGCTTTGTTTAATAACTCTAGCAAACATTGCACTCAAGTTCATTGCCAAGAGATAGATCTTTTATGAATTGATGATCAACCAGCTATGAGAATAATTATTACCATGTTTAAAGTGTCCTGAATAACTAATGATTTATCTTTTTAAAATTTGAAAAGTAACTTCAGCATTGTATCACTTTTTTTTAAGAAGTAATTTTTTTTAAAGATTTTATTTATTTATTTGACAGAGAGAGAGAGTGAGAGAGAGAGAGAGAGAGAGAGATCACAAGTAGGCAAAGAGGCAGGCAGAGAGAGGGCTGAGCAGAGAGCCCGCTGAGCAGAGCGCCTGATGTGGGACTTGATCCCAGGACCCCAAGACCATGACCCGAGCTGAAGGCAGAGGCTTAACCCACTGAGCCATCCAGGCGCCCCTGGATCACTTTTCTATACAGGCTGTGCGAAAATAATTTTCTTATAATTGTTATTACA
Organism: Martes martes; assembly: GCF_963455335.1. NCBI lineage: Eukaryota > Metazoa > Chordata > Mammalia > Carnivora > Mustelidae > Martes > Martes martes. Next base: position 93,776,583 of record NC_137888.1, read on the forward strand.
GGATGACCGAAACATTTGTTCAGGTATGTCTCTGAACTTTATAGTATGGAGAGTGAAATTTGATGTTTGTAAATAAAAATACATCATTTAGGAGGTTGGTGAATCCCAGGAAAGAAGGCACACTGTGAAAAGAGAATCTCACTGCACTACAAACGTATTTAAAAAATCTCACTGAGAGGGGAATGGGGAAAAGTTGACCTATGTAACTCTGGAAATGAATGGAGTCCCATAAGACTAAAGGTAAAAGGAACTCTAACGGCTGCAGTTGTTTCCCGTGGGCATACAGGTTAAGTATTCTGACATTGCTATCCCTGTGAACAATTAAGCAAATGCTGGTGGTTTCCCACTGTTGGTGTGGGAACTTCCAAGTAAGGATGGGGGAGGGGCTAGAATGATCCACGTGTTCATGAATCAGAGTGGGAGATATTAGGATAAACTTTTATTTAATGCAATACAGATGGCTATATGTAGAAACACTTGTAGATACATGTACATAATGGGTTAATACACACATATATATCTCCTTGCTCGGTCAGCTGAGAGGGCCTACAAGAAATGATACACTAGCAGCCATGAGCACATCCTGTGCCATATCTTCATTCTGATACCATTCTTTAATGAAAGGAATCAAGGACCCCGGAAGAAATGGCTGATTCCAGAACTAGAACAAGAAATACACAGGATATGCCTGGAACCCCTTACAGTGTCAGAAAGTAATTGGGGTATGTCAGCCACAGGGGTGCAGGAGCCAACTGAAAGACCTTCCAGTAGTTGAAGGTGGAACAATTCAAGCAGCAAAATGAAGTATTGGATCATAATCCAAAGTACAAAATAAATAATCATGGATCTATGTTGTTATAAATAAATGACTGAATAAGTTAATAAATGGAGAGGAGATAAATCTTGGCAGAATAATTTCAAATAAATTATGTAGAGACTCCATCCTAAAGGAATGTAACTCTTCTCTCCTTAAGTGCAGGCTGTGCATGCTGGCTTCCTTCCAAAGAGTAAAGTGTGGAAAGGGGGAAAAATTACATTATAGTAGAGAAACCTGACAAACGTTACCTCAGCCAGATGATCAAGGTCAATGCCAAGAGTCCTAAGTCACATAGTACATACCCTTGGTATGAAGTGATAAAAATGACGTGACCTCTGTGATCTTTCTCCTCCAACCATAACCTTAGTCTAATCTAGTCATGACGAGAACATCAGGTAGATTCCTGTAGAGTCGAATTCTGTGATATTCCTAATTAGTACTCCTCAAAACTGCCTAGTTCCTTAAAAACAAAGGAAGTCTTAGAACCTGTCACAGCCAACAGGAGTCTAAATAGATACGGTAACTAAATAACTAAATGTAACATGGTATCCTGGATGCGATCCTGATACAGAAAAATAGATTTGAGGTAAAAACTAAGGCAATCTGAACAGACTATTAAAATATATCAATTTTGGTTTATTAAGTACATACTAACATACCGTGCTTATAATAGGGATAACAGTGTGCAGGGAGTAGGAGGGGTAATGGGAACTTTTTACTATTTGCTCAATTTTTTTGTGAATTTAAAACAGTTCTAAAAAAAACCAAAGTTTATTAACAATAAAAAAAAAGAAAAAAAGGCAATGATTTAAAAAAAACACTCAGGCCAAAACAACTAAAACATTTTATAGTTAAAGTAATCCTTTTGTTCTAAAAATTATTTTCAAATAGAATCAGGGTGGGAACAATTAATTGTCCAAATTCCTATAAAGACTATAACAAAACAAGACAAAACACTTTCACTGATTAGGAGAACTATAGGAAATTTACTGTGATTAGGACCCAGTCAATAATTTCCTCTAATGGGATTTGTCAAAGTGTTCCTGTACGTACTCATTTAATTCAATTCAGTACACATCTATTGAACACCTGCTCTATGAACGGCCCTTGGTTTGGGATTGGGTAGTGGGTAGAAAAACTGAGGAAGGGGTGCCTGGGTGGCTCAGTCGGTTAAGCGTCTGACTGGATTTCGGCTCAGGGCATGATCTAAGGTCGTGAGATCGAGCCTCACATTGGGCTCTGCACTGGACATGGAACCTGCTTAGGATTCTCTCATTCTCTCTTTCCCTTTCCCTCTGCCCCTCCCTGCCATGCATTCTCTCTCTCTCTCTTTAAAACAAAACAGAACGAAAAAAGCTGAGGAAGACATGGCTCTTGAAACCGAAGAGGTTAGCATCTGGAAGAGCATAGAAACATGACATGAATACTCAAATACAAGACACGACGTACGTGGGAAAGCAAAGCAGAGGGAGAGCTCATTGCAAGACAAGGCACAAGACTGGACCAGTACAAGGCATTTATTTGCAAGAACTGACAGGTCAGTTTGGCTGGAGTATAAGTTGAGGCAACCATGAGCCCCCAGCGATGAAGAGGGTCGCAGGGCACTAGAATCTAGCAGGATCGGAGCCACGCTTCTACAACACTAGTAATACCAGAGCTAGAAAAATGGACAGGAGGGCAGAGAGGACCACAAGCGAGGAAGGAGAGCACTACAACAGCCCGGGAAGGGCAAGGGGTCAGAACCATGGCTTTCCTGCGATAACGGAATGAAGAGGACACAAAGTAAATGGCTTTCATTGTCCAGACAGCATTTTATAAGACTGTACGCAACTCCAGGGCTATGCTGGCAGGAGATGGTCCTAATGGTTAAGACTGGGCCTCGCATGTACTGTTCTGAAGCGGGTGCAGACACCAGAGGGAAGATGCTGACACAAGAGGATGCTGCTTCGGCTTGCTTGATCCGACACAAATCAACTTAGTTCTAGAAAGCTTCTGGTTTTTTCCCCTGATTATAAAAATTGTAAATGCTCATAAAATTGGGGATCTACATAAAATAAAAACCACTCATAGTTGTATAATCCAGAGGTAATCATTTTCATAATTTTGGTCTATTTCCCTCCACCCATTATTTTTCTATGCATGAGGCATTGGGAAATAGTGTAGTTGGTTAGTTAGGGAAATAATCTTAGTTATGTACACTCTTATAGGTTCTACCTTATACTATAAATAGGAAGCCAGCACTGCCCATAAAAAAAGATGTTGTTTTGAGCATTAGGATCTATAGCTGTTTGTCTAAATGGCTGGGCTCCATTTCTGAGAAGCTCTTTTTGTATACACTTCATGGCAATGAACTGTCTTGATATATATATATGTATATATCAAGATATTATATATATATATATCCTGATTATTTATATATATATATGTCAAGACAGTTCATATATGTATATAAAATCAGGCTACATATATAATATCTAATATCTATCTATATAATGGATAAATATATATAAAAATATAGATAAAATATATATCTAAAAATATATAGCATAGTATGTAAAGGCTTATCTTAACAATAGAAAATAAAAAAAGATAAGAATGTATATAAGAAGTCTTCCAACTCTAAAATATCCTATTCTAAAAGAAATAATTGTTTTATAATGAATTTTTTTTACTACAGTGCAATTTCTTAGGTATACAACTATCATGCCATCGCAGAACAGACTGCATACATTTTATATTCACAAAAATGCATGTATTTACCAAACTGGAATAAATACATATATAAACACCCACACACTTGTATTTTATGGTATAGGAGATCTACTCAGGTTGTATCCTGCCTTGTCTCTGAGTAGATCTCCTATACCATTAAATATTTTAAATGCTCTTTAGTGGATGATCATTTTAATCTGTCTAAAATTTACCAATTCTTCCAGAGCCATGACAAGTTTTGCCTCCATTATATGCATTCAGTGATAGCGCATTCATTATTTCTGGATAATAGTAAGAGATCTTCTGAATTGCTTTACCAGTGTCGAGCCTCTTCTCTTTATAGATCATCTTGTCATAGTGATTTCTCTCAAACATAGCACTGATCATGTCACTTCCCAGCCCAGGAAGGCCTTCCGTGGTTCTCAACGGCCACATGATAAGCTCACACTTCTTGGTCTGGTTTCACTAGTCCAGACCACCCCCTCCCCACCCCCAGGCACCCAACATTCCTACCAAAGTTAACCTTCTGTGCCTTTACTTCAGTTTCCCCTTGCCTGAGATTCTAATATTGTCCCACGTTCCCTCTATCTTGATGACGGTTATTTGTGAACATGTCTTTCTTCTGGATTGTGCCATAAACTCTAGGAAGCCAGGACTTGCAATTTCATTTCAGTGCAATTAAATATAAATCAAAGTCACTGAAGACCAACTCTATTCCAGACACCATGCAAGGTGTTAAGAGTCGAGAGATGAATGAGACACAGTCTTCCCCCTCGGGGATCTCAGATCCCGACAGGGAGACGACATATAATAAACACCCTGATTTGAGCACTACGTGAAACTGTAGGAGGACACTCAAGATCCAGGGCCACACAGCAGAAAGTGCAGGCTCTCTCTGTGCAGCCTGGGCTGTAAGCAGGTGATTTCCGAAGGGCAGAAGAGTGCCAGAGAGCAGAGGGGAAGTGCAGCATGGCCTGTCCCAACAAATTTTGGACAGGTGAGTATTTCTTTAGTGTGGGAAGAAACGGATGTGCCCTTAGCCATAGCAAGGTCAACACAAGCAACAGCCTTGCAAAATATGACTGGGCTTCAAAACCAAATGTGATTGAACATCTCTCCCAAGGATGTTTTGGTCATTCTTCCAAATATTTATATTAGTCTGAAGTTTCTGCATATAATCTTGTTTCTCTTCAACTAGGATATACACTTTTACAAGGCAGAATGCATGTGTGTGCCCTTGCTGATTGTCTCAAAGCCCTCAGTCTGGTGTAGAACACAGAGTGGAAGTTTTATCAATATTTAAAGTCATAATCCAGCCCTCATCCTAGTAGTTGTAGGCTCAGGGCTTAAATGGAATTCAAAACATCTGTTAGAAAAATTAACCACTGCTGAGTCAAGATAAAAACTGAAAGGACCAGCATATTTTGCAGAAATGTTTTGGATTAGTGATTTTGCCTCTAGAACAATTTTATTTGCCGTTAAAAAAGCAATTCAATGCAATTTGTTTCAAATGTCATATTTTAGCGTATTTATGGTTGTCAATAACTGTGTAATCAACAGCAGAACAACAAGTATAAATTTTCAGCTATGATAATTGGATTCGCCTCTCAGAATTGCTTGTACATAATGACTGTTAATCAATGGATGACATTCCCTGCAGAGAGGCTAGCCCTCTCCCTCCAATCTCTGCTGGACAGGACAGTAATCTGTGACCCGAAATGGCATCTTCTCTTTAGGGAGTCAGTGTAGTGTGATGACTTTGTCTCAGTAGCGGAGCCAAAGAAATGGAAGTGAATGAAGAGCACATTGGAACCATCTGTGTCACACTCTGTCAAATTTATACCAAATCAGAGCAACAGCACCTTGTGTTTGTTTGGGGGAGGGAGTAAGAAATGCATGTGAGTGTGATTGTCCGAATCTGTTTGTTTAAACTGGAGAAGCAATAGGGCAGAGGAATTCTCTCATAGGACCCTGTCCAATGAGGAAAAGAAAAAGAAAAAGTGAGACTAAACAAAGGAAAGAAAAGAAGTAAAGGCTATAGCAAAACATAAGTGAATAATAAGGGAAATGTAGGTAGGCATAGATTCAGGTATGAATAGGCAAACGAAGACTGCAAAGGAAAGGACAGAACGTAGCGGGGGGTGGTGTGGGAAAGTCACAGTCCACGGAGAAAAGGATCACATAAGAGAGACAATGAAGAAGGAAATGATAACAGGGATATATTTAAGTCAGACCCTCAGAAGGTTCTCTGCAGGATGATTGGATTCTGGAATCTTTCCCTGGGACACTAACGCAGGTTCTCCCGCGCATTCCTCCCTTGGTGGTGGTGGTTGGGCGGGGGAGGGGAGGATGAAACATGTCTCCTGTTGTTAAATTTAACTCCTAAGTGTCACTGCCTGTAATTCCACTCTTGCAGTTCTACGGGGACAGGGACGTGCCAACAGTCTGGCTGTCAATATCATTTTCCCAGGAGATGACAAGAACCACGGAAGTGTCACCAAAGGGAGAGTCAATCCCACAAGAGTAGTTGGATAAAGCACAGGCAGGAGGATCCCTGCTGTGTATTCCAAGGGACGGTGTCCGTGGAGAGAGGTAACTTTAGGGTTATGCTCTAATAAAAACTCGAGTCCGTTGATCCTGCCAGAGACCCATAAATGATCCTCTGTTTAATTCCTATTTCTCATCCTCTCAGTTTGCAGACCTCACCCGCCCCGACAGACATGAGAAAAGCAGCTCTCTTACATGAGTCTGGGTATGTCACTGACAGCCACCGTCCCGTCGTGGGTCTCACTCTCTCCATCTTCCTCCTCTTCATCGCTACTTTCCGACTCTTCACTGGAGGAGGAGTAATCAGTCACCTTCTTCAGTGGGCGGTTTGTTTCTTCGATCCGAAGTTCTCGTAATTCTTTGGCTAATGCCGTCAGATCCTACGAAAGAGAAGTTCATTTGGCACGTATGAATTGTAGAGACGACCAAAGTCACATCTCTCAGCAACTCAGGGCTCCAGCTTAAGCAACAAGAAAAGAAAGCTCTAGATAGAACTGTTACAAACATAGTGGCTGCATGGAGCGAAGAAAACGATGTTTGTAGCGCAGAGAAACTAGAAAAAAAAGATGAAGTAAATTTAGATTTTGTTCAAAACCAATGGCTAGACTGAGACAGTTCAGTTCTGAATATACATGCGTATATATGTGTATGTGCGCTCTGTGTGGACACATATATACAAACGTTGGGTTCTTGTTTTATTTTGTGGAAGTGACGTTGGTCACCCTCAGAGTGAAGGGGAAAACACATGGACTGAGCAACTGTTCCCCGGGATTTGGGGACTCCTGCTCAAGCCACGGTCATGGCCTTTCCCCTCTTTGATTGCTACTGTACCAAAATCTAGCATCAGTCACAGAACAGAGCAATTCCCACGGTTCCAGCTACTACAATGGCTCACTTGATGTGTCATCATTCCCTGGGGAGCAGAGGCACCACATCAAATAATGGCCCGCCCCAAAGCCCCGTGCCGCTGAAATTTATAGCCCCAGAGCTGAGTTAATCAAGAGGAACGACAACGGAACAAAAAAAAAAAAAAAAAAAAAAGGGAATTCTCGAATTCTCTTCCAGAACGACAGGTGTTTCATTTTCTTTTGTTTAAAATCACAGTCACCTGGCAGAAACCCTCATGAGGAATACTGAAATGAATGTGCAAACACCAAAAGGGAAGAGACCATTTTTCAGGTTTCCATGAGTATGATGCGGTCTTCAGCCTTATGGATGTGATGGTGTGGTATCTAATCACGAGACACATTGCAGGCAGTGGGGCTGATCTCTGACTACCTTCGACTTCACATGCTTTCAGGGCAATGCAGAGGGGAGCACTGCAGAAGCGTAGCCGCTCTAATTCGCACGGGTTACACTGCCCATGGCGCGTGGCATGCAAATGAGGAAAAAGCAATTGGACATCGGTCTTACCATTTCTCCCTATATTAGTGACCCATGTGGGAATCAGAGCATTCAGTGAGAGACAGGGCATTAGGGAGAAAGAAACTCATTGAAAGATACTAAATCCCACAGTTTTCTTATGACCATATTCTCTCTTTATTTCCATTTAGAAATGTATTTGTTTGTCCAATTCTCCTGAGGTCAGGTTAGAGCGATGTAGGTGATCTAAATGGCATCTCCTAAACTAGCCTAATAGGTTAGAAGAAACACCGTGAGGAATGTGTATAGCTAAATTATAAAATGTAATTTTGTTCCGGGGGAGATCACAGATCATCACGTTTCTTTATCATCCCCTCTGTGTCAGGCATTGCTATGTTGGTTAAGACTAGGAGAGGAAGTGGTTCATTTGGTCTAGAAATTTAGGAAGTTCAAGGTGGAAAAGGAAGGAGTCATTTCTTCCAATTTCATAATAAAATCAAAGGAAAGCAATCATGGCTTTTAAATTTGTTCTGAAGGGACTTGAAGCACTGGAAAAGGGAAGATTTTGAAAATTCAAATTGTGTGTTTTCCACCCAAAGATGCTTGCTGGGCTTTTTACACACATGCACACATGCATGGCCTCAATCTCAGTGGATATATGTACCCCATCTGTGAAAATGAAAATAGAATTGCATTAAAAAGACTCGAAGGTGTTTAAATATAATGTATACCGCTAAAGAGGAAAATTACCACATAGATAGAATTTTATGCAAATGTATTTCTTGTTTCTTTAGCAATGGGCCAAAATAGGAAGAGGCAATATTCAGATTTCGGCTTTATATTCCGTACTTCCTCTGGACATTGTCAATGTTTATCTTTATCAAATTGAGAAGACAGTGAAGGGTATGCAATACTTGAACACAGGGGGAAATACACTTGCGATATTTGTTAATGCTATGAATAGAAAAGGATATTATAATCATCCAAACCAGCAAAATAGTAACAGATAAATTTATTTTTTGTTTTGTCTTCTATATTTTAGGAGCATTGTAAGTCTCACCAAAGAATGTAAAGCATTTAAAATGTTACTTATCATTATAAAATGCATTTATTATAATTTAAAGAGAGAATATGGTTTAAGATAATTTATTTCTAATGTTAATATTCTGAGTAAAATATAATAATATTAGCTGTGATTTATTTATATTTTTAATACATTTTCCCTGTGGGTTCATTTTCCTCATCTCTGACATTTCAAAACAAGACAAAGGAGATTTGAAAAAAATCAAAACTCTTTAGCAATATGAAGCCAGTTCAAAGCCCATTGATTTCAAGAAACTCTCATTTGTGAAAATGACCTGATTTTTTTCTAACACTGTATATAAGAAAAGTTTAAAGTTCTGATTTGTTTTATAATTTCGCTTAAAATTAGAATATTTGGGGGGGGTTCTACATTATTAAAGAGCTATCTTTCTTGAAACACTGAAAGTAATTGCAAATTCCTCTTAAGTTTACTTTGTAACAGCTTAGACGGTGAGACATATATGAGACTCCCAAGGTAACAATAATGAGTAACTCAAAGGTAATATCCCAGTCAAAGAAAATTAATCTCCCATTGCCAATGGTCTACACGCTTAGCTGCGGTTTTGTTCCTTATCCATCCTCTCTGGAAGAATTTATAATAGCAAAGTTATAGAATATAGACACGATCTAAAACTGACACCACTGGGTTCAGATCCATTTTCATACATTTTAGTTTCTGACAATACCAATTTTCTCCATATAATGAGTTTTTGTGGTAATTTATTGCTTGGCTGTCTCAAGCCTTGAGCTAAAAAGTATTAAAAAAAAGGAAAAAAGTGCTAGTTAGCAGGAAAATATTTGAGAAATGTATAGTATAACTAAAAAAGAAATACAGCAAAATGGTAAGATTTTTTTTTTTAAACTATGGAGTAAACAAATATGAAGATGGGAGGCTCTTAGCCAGATGCTTCTTTGCTATAACACTTCTTAGAATTAATTTGATTTGTTTTCATTAAAAAAACTCTTATTTAATATGACAATTATGCATACTTTACCTAAAAAGGTGCTCTTTTAGGTCTCTTTTTAGAAACGATGTAGTTTATTTAGATTTTAGTTCAATATTTTGAGCTATTAAAATAAAAGTTAAAAATATTTAAGCTGGTATTTATGTACGAAAATAATTTATTTCCCTTTTAGGAAATCTTAAGAAATGACCTTGGGAAAGTTACTTGACTTCAGTATCCTCATCTGAGATAAAAAAGGGTTTAGACCACTAGCTATTAGTCAAATTCTTTTCAATCTGTGGGTGTGCTCTGGAATTTTCCAGATTCTTACGTAGTAACAAAAAAATAGTGCTAAGCCAGTGTTTACTTATGTATTTCATCTTCATGTCATATGTTTAATCGTGCTAAAATAAAAAGGATATTTATTTTCAATAATTATGTTAATCACAGACTATAATGCACAATCTTATAGTCCATTACAAAGGAGTGCCAAATTAATGGACACCCCCTCAAATGGATGTTCATGAAAAATCAAACCATTAGATTAACCATAGCAAGCAACACTCAGAGTTTTAAGGCTTTTCATTTCAATTCGGGGTTATCTAAATGGCCAATCAGTCACTATAGAAGGAAGTGATATCAAAACCTATGAATGAAGATGGGAGAGAGGTTTATCGCAAGATTTCTCAACTGTGGCACTATTGACATTTGGGGCCAGATCATTCTCTACGATGGGTTGCTCTCCTGTACATGGGAGGACGTTTGGCAGCCCCTCTCTGCTCTACCCACAAGACACCAGCTGGCACTGCCTCCCCCCTCCAAGTTGTGACAACCAAAACTGTCCCCAGACTTTGCCAAATATCTTGCTAGGGGGGATGGGGAGAGGCGGGAAAAGGAGAAGAGAATCATCCCTGGTCATGAACAGGTGGAACCAAGTAATACTATATTTTTTGTGGTTTAGATCAGTGACATTCAAGGGTAGATAGGATTATCAGAATCACCTGGAGGGCTTTTCCCAACCACACATGGTTCCAGAAATTTCCGTGTATAGCTTACATCCCCTCAGTTACTTATACTTCTGTTAGCCCCTGTGGTCTCTGTCCAGTGTATGAGAGTAAAACCAACGAAATAAAGCCATTTTTAAAAGCCTAAAATATCCTGGGTTTACCAGATGAAATCCATTTCCCCATGACAGCCACCTTCAAGCTAATTTCTGCGCATATGAGATTCCCCTAGAGTTATGCACACACACAACCATTTTCCTAGTATGGCACCAGAATATTGTTCTCTTTCTTCAACAATTTGGGAGAAAATTGATACAAGTTGTGATAGTTGTGTTCTTCTGACTATATTATGAGGGGAAGGACCAGGCTGTGTCAGAGAACAATGAACGTTCCCTTTCTATAAATGCTGTCCACACACTGTCAACATGGAGAGTCTCATTTTTTTTAAGAGCAGCAATCCTTTACCTGAGAAATAACGTTCCAAACCACTCTGAAATTGGGTAAGGTGTCCTAATTTTGAAAAAGTGAAGCTCTTTGATAAAGATCAGATGCATAGAAAACTGTTTCTTTCACCTGCCAAAATGGCTCTGTCTCCAGCCCAAACCATAGCATGAGGACGACCTCTTGGCTTTACACTTCATAGAATGCTCTCACACACCTGACCTTGAGTGATCCTAATCAAACTTGTGACTGAGGCAGAGTGGGTGTCTTTCTCCCCATTGTACACAAGAAGAAACTGGCCCAGAGAGATTATATGAGACTGGTCCTGGCCAGTTACTTATTGGGGGAAGGGCTAGAATTTGAATTTGTTGACTCTAAAGCCAGTGCTTTTTCCATATCATTTCACAAAAATGGTGCTCAGCAGAGTACAGCTGTAAAGCCATAATAGTAGTCTTCAGATTCCATGCAGTTAGGACTCTTGGCAAGGCCTGTCTCTTAAAAACAGCAACAACTATGCTGTGTTCATGCAGGTCTGACAAACAGCAGAAAGGCAGTCATCCTTCTAAGCAAGCTACCTAAGATTGACAAAGCCATATATTTTTCTAATGGAAAATAAGGAAATAAAGTCACTTAACTCGCCAGGATTCATTAACTAAAGTTGATGTTGCTGCCAATGCTGTAGTTAATGTCCCACAAAATGAATCTAACAATACCCAGTAACTCCTTGTTCACAAATCACACACTATAAATTCGGAGTGCTTTAGCATGATGTCTCTCTTCTTTGTTAGTCAAACCGTCACCACCCCCCACCCCGCCCTGAGCAGCTGGTGAGTACAGGTGAAGGGCTAGGCTTTGCTACTGGAAGACGCTGGGATGAAAAATTATGAATAACACAACGCTAATGCTTATCTTTAGCCAGACTGGAACACTGGAAAAGCGGCATTTCGCCTTAGAAGGAAGGTCCCTGGAAATTCCCACGAGTGTCTGAGGGCCTCGGGCTGGCTGCGGTCGAAGGGGCTTGCCTTCCAGCAGACCACACTCCAGAAGACCGAATGAATTTTCAATCTCTGACCCACCAGGCCACCTCTCTGAATGTCAACATCAGGAAATCAGCTTTATATTTACATCTTGTGACAGCACGACCAAGAAAAGGTAATACTAACCTCATCTATTGCTTTCTTATAGCTCTGAGAGAGGAGGAACCCAATCCAGAAGAATCCACAGGTGAAGGAAAAGCCAGAAGAAAGGCAGCAGGTTAGACACACAATGGGAATTGTTAGTACACAACCACGAAATGCCAAAGAGCAGAGAGAACCTCAACCTTGAAGGGGGCAAATCCCCTTTGGGATTACTCTTGCTCTGCCCCCGAACTTTAATATGTACAAACCAGAGTAAACCAAGAAGTCCTCACATTTATTTCATGGAAAAGGTTCTCCAAAATTTTAAAGAAAATGGATAGTCAGTCATCCCAAATTAATTTCCAACTTTCGAATGTCAGCCTCTCTGCTCTTATTTCTTTTGCCAAAGCTATTTGGGGTCTGTCATGTCTCCGCGAGGAAGCTAGATTTTGAGTCGTCAGGCCCCTTGTCAAACCATGCTTATCACATTTGGGTCCAGAAAAATACAGTCCTGAAGGCAGGAAGAACAGCAAAAATTACATTAATTCATACCGAAAATAATGTGGGGAGAGGGCGGAGCGGACAACAGAAAGCCACAGAACGTGCCCACCTCTCCGTAACTGCAGCTCCGCACTTTTTGTCAAAGCTGCTGAGTAGAAATTATATCATAATAGGAGTTATTTCTCTCCTGTTTTTATTCTCTAAAGTAGCGTTAATGATCAGCAAAATGCCTAAAGGCAGATAAGCAATCCAAAATCTCTTCAGTTCTTTCCTGGTCAGGTATGACTTCCTTCTGGATGCTTCTAGCATCCACGCTTCTTCTTAATCTCAGTGAAGTTTTGTTTCATAGTCATGAGTGTATCCCCAACTACTTGATCCCACGGCTTCCCTGGCAACTTAAGAGAGTTCAAAAGCACTCACAGCTGGTCGACTAGGGCGGGTAATGTCTCTGGATTCTTCTGGCTTCACCTTGGAAGGCTCGTGGGGGAGCACAGGAGATCCTTCCGACTTACTGTTGGCTAGACAGAAAAACAGGGGCCAAGAAAATTCATGACCATCACAAAGTGTTGACTCCAGTTCCACATTCTGCGGTGAGTCACCCTTCAGGATTACTCATGGGATACGTCATTCACTTAGGCAAATCCTCAGACACATCTGTGAAAACTGTTCATGGTCGGGCAAATGCATTCAGGCTTGTGACCTGGAAGTCACTCTTAATCATAAGGAAAACCAGCAAGCAGCACTGCCATGACCATTTACTGAGAACTAAATGTGCGTCACACTCAATGCTAAATGCCTTCTACGTCAACTGCCTCCTAAGGATTCTTGCTCCCACCCAACGTGTGGTACTCTTTTCCCATTTTACAGTTCAATACAGACTTTGAGAGATGGCATAGTAGCCTAAGGTCCTGCAGAAATTATGGGCAGAGCTGGGATTCTGTCTGGTTTGTCCAAGTCCTATTCTCAGTTATTACACTAAACCAAGCTTCTGTGTTAATATTCTATGCTAAATTTCTTCTTTTACCACTTACCTATTAGAATAGGTTATTTTGATGGCACAGAAACGTATTATATTTGATGGAATGGTTTTTAAATGGGAGGCAGGAGTTGTCTGGGTCCTTTAAGGAAGAAAGAATGAGGTGGGGACAGGAGGGAGAGTGTTGGTGACCAAGGGAAGAGCCCCAGGACAGAGGTACAGAGCAAGCAGGGGGGGGTTCCCCAAGCTCCAGCATGAAGAGCATCTCTCCGATTATTTATAGGTAGAGAAAATCTATCTGGTATAGGACAGATTCTTTTGTTGTAAGGTCTTTCCTGGGCAGAAACACTTTAGGGAGACAACAGTGTTCTTAACCCCGAGGACCTAGAGGCCAAAGGAAAGATAAGAATTAAACCCAAACCAGATCGGAGAATTAAAATGATACCTATAACCTCAGTTTTCTTTAGTTTGCTGTAAGGATATTAAGTGGCTTATGAACAGAAAAAAGATAAGCCAATGGCAGCTTTCTAAACTAAGCAAATTTATATTTGGATTAAAGCAACAAAAGTGCACATGACTATGGGCTGGGCCAGCAACGTGTGAAGAACGCATACGGGAGCAGCCGAACTCCAGTCCAGAGACAAGAGCGTCGCACGCCAGGTTTCAACCTTTTCAAAACGGACAGCGATTTTACTTATTGAAAGCCTTAAAAAGATACTAGGGGACCAACTCTGGTTGTGCTGAACGAAGAGGCTAAGAAAAAAATAAAGGACTGGTGGTTTTTCTCAGGCAAAGTAATTTGTCAATATTTGTCAGATTGCACTTAAGAAAGTTCTCGTCTTTGTTGCTTGGAAGCAAAATTATCTTCTGAAGGAGGTTGTTCAGAAAGAGTCAATTTTGCAGCAAGAAACAATGTGTTGTCATGTGTAATTAGCTGGCCATTCTGCTGTTTTCCACAAGCTTCTTCATTAATGAGAACTGCACAGTGATGAAAGACTTGAATAAATGGTCGGAGAGGCTCATTTTTTATTCCTCTTGAGTGGGAATAACCCGAAGAGTCAAATATACTTTTTAAGTCAAAGGGTTTACTTCTTCTCTAAAGTGCATATGTATTCTATGTTAGTCTTTACAGAATTTCACTTTGAGAGATCCCTAGTATTATGAACTATATTCAGAATACCAAAGAGGGATGACTGGCGTAATGGATCAGAAAAGAGGATACTTGGAGGTACAGAAACTGGAAATAGGCAACAAATGGAAATGACAATTCAGGTGACTCATAAGTGATGATCTTTTCAAATAAGACCAATAATCTATGATCTTCTTGGAAAACAACCTCATCTGCAATGAGAAAAGATTTAGTCCAAACTCTGATGTCACACACGGGACTGGGATGGTGGTTCTCTCATGTAAGGAGACCGAGGTTAAGGGCAGTGAGAGGACTCTGTAGCATTGCACTGTGGTGGCCACGCCAGGAGCGGGAGGGCACAGAAGTCTGGAAATGAGCTGAGTCTGTGCCCATCGCTCTCTGCCCAAGGCAGCGCTGTCAGGGAAAGGCAGGGGAAAGCTTACCTCGAACTCTGGTCCGTTCACTGGATCCCGCTTGCGATCCAGGCTGCGAGCCTCCCTGGGAGCTGGGCTGGGAGCTAGGGGTGCTGGAGCTGGAGGAACTGCCACTGCTGGTCCTCTGCAAGGGGCTCTCCAAGACGGGCTCAGTTCTGCGGAGGTCAGGGTTGCTGTACGGAAAGCAGAGCACCATGACTACACCCTCTGGACCTCGCCATTCCTAGACACAAGCACAGTTCAGCCCCGCCCCGGGTACACAGGAGCACCCAGAGCCCTTGTGTCACTCTGCACGGAAAGGGTCACTGGGAATGACAGTCGTGTCGTCCTCTGTGGAGCTCCCAGCCTGACACTGCTGATGGGATGAACTCCTGACCCAGCTCCTGGGTCATCACACTAAAGTATTAGCTCTGAAATGGTGCTCTTCAAAGGAGGCTTTCTTTTAAACCCTTATTCCCCTGTTCATTGTAAAAACAAAACAAAACAAAACAAAACAAAACAAAACAACCAAACCTTGAAAAATAATAGAAGATTTTAAAAAGGGGGGAAAAAGAGAAAGCAACATATGCGATCTCTGACCCAAGAGAAATCCAGCTATATTTTATTATTTGGTGTAGTATCTTCTAGACTTTTTCCTTCTGTATATATGGAAGCATGCTATGCATTCAGTTTTGCAGCTTGCTTTTTCCCCTTAACATTGCATTGGGAGCCGCTCCTTAGGCTTACAAAAACAAAAATGGCTGCTTACTAGTCAGTACATGGATGAATTAGTTGAACCGTTCCTCTACAGCTGTATATTAAGGTACTGCCAGTACATTGGCCTGACACATGACACTGAAATGAGTATCTCTCCAGGCACACAAATACCCATCCCTACCTCCTTTCCGGACCTGGAATTCTTGGGTGGAAAGACATGAACTGGGATGTGTGTGTTGCATATGTTTGTAATGTGAGCATGTAATGGTTTCACCAGTTTTTGCTGAAGTGGAGGAAATGGTCCATCTTACTGAATTGTTAACCACACTTTATTATGAGCAGTTCGCTAATTTGTTTTCAAAAAAGTATCTTGTTTTAATGTTGTTTTAAAACACTACTTTTCAAAGAAGATATCCAATGGCCAACAGACACATGAAAAAGTGCTCAACATCACTCAGCATCAGGGAAATACAAATCAAAACCACAGTGAGATACCACTTCACCCATCAGAATGGCTAAATTAACAAGTCAGGAAACAACAGATGTTGGCGATGATGCAGAGAAAGGGGAACCTTCCAATACTGTTGGTGAGAATGCAAGCTATTTTCCACTTTGGAAAACAGTATGGAGGTTCCTCAAAAAGTTGAAAATAGAGCTACCCTATGTATGATCCAGCAATCACACTACTGGGTATTTACCCTAAAGATACAAATGTAGTGATCCGAAGGGGCACGTGCACCCGAATGTTTATAGCAGCAATGTCCACAATAGCCAAACTATGGAAAGAACCTAGATGCCCATCAACAGATGAATGGATAAAGAAGATGTGGTGTATGTATATATACAATGGAATACTATGCAGCCATCAAAAGAAAAATGAAATCTTGCCATTTGCAATGACGTGGATGGAACTAGAGAGTGTTATGCTGAGCGAAATAAGTCAATCAGAGAAAGACAATTATCATATGACCTCTCTGATATGAGGAATTTGAGAGGCAGGGCAGGGGGTTGTGGGGGGTAGGGAAGGAAAAAAATGAAACAAGATGGAACCAGGGAGGGAGATAAACCATAAGAGGCTCTTAATTTCATGAACCAAACCAAGGGCTGGTGGCGATGGGGGGGTAGGGGTAGGGTGGCTGGGTGATGGACATTGGGGAGGGTATGTGCTATGGTGAGTGATGTGAAATGTGTAAGCCTGATGATTCACAGACCTGTACCCCTAGGGCAAATAATACATTATATGTTAATTTTAAAAAATAAACTAAAACAAGAAAAAAAACATTACTTTTGAGGGAGAATAATTTTATTCACATTTATTTACCATTTATAATTCTTCGTCTGTCAATTGCTTAATCAAGTTCTTTGCTTATGTGGTTAGTGGTATATTCATATTTTTAAATTTCTTTCGCAAAGTCTTTACATACTTTGGCTCTTATCAAAGGGAGGTGTGTTTTAAAGAATTATTACTAAGCACTAATTCAAGAATTATTACTAAGCACTAATTCAAGAATAATACTAGCAGTCCCCACCTGTGATGAGCTCTTACTGTATTATTCACTTTCATAGCTTAACTGCCCAAACGGTAGTTATTTATTTGCTCATTGTTGGTCATACCCAGCACTGGGTCAGGCATCTGAGAGACGATGATGAACAAGATACAGCCCTTGCCCTCCGCCAGCGTGCCGGTCACGCCCAGCCAATTTCATCCCTGCTCTGCCTGCTGGGAGCCCGGGGCAGTAAGCAAGGGCCACCGGGGCCACTCTTGGTGGTCGTGGAAGCTGTACTAGGACAGCGGTGGGAAACAACTGCTCAGGTTTTTATGATTTTGTTATAAAAATAAGCAGCCTCCTCACTCAAAGTTTCCAGAAAGGTCTTTTTAATTTATAATTTAATTTATATATTTAATTTATAAATATATAATTTATAATTTATAATTTAATTTATAATTTATAACTATAATTTATAGGCCTTTTCATTTTTCCTTTAGATTTTCACAATGCTGGGCCTAAATGATAATTTAGTGAGACCTGAAACTCAGAGCTCAAATCTGCTGCCAGCCACCTGTCCCATGGATCCCTAAGTGTTTCCAATGCCTCCAGTTCTCCAAACAGAACTGCACATCTTTGCTAACAATCACCACAGTGTGAATGGAGACATAATTTTTAATGTAAGAAGTCCTGTTAAAATGTAATTTTACACTTTCATCTTGCTCCGCTCATTTTGATAATGTCAAGCGCACTCTGAACTGTGCTGGGTCTCCCACATTTCATGTATAAAAATGAAAATAATACGGTCTCTTCCCTTGAGACATTTACATTTTAGTGTGCCAAAAATCTGGCCGCAGAACAGCATCATTATAGTAGCAACCAGACCAAATATTTTTTTCCAAAAACACAAGATCCTTGCTTTTTGCTGAGGTATCTGCCAAAAACATTTTGGTCGTGTTACAAACATTTTTTTTTTTAAAGATTTTATTTTTTATTTGACAGAGAAAGAGAGAGAGAGCAAGTACAAATAGGGGGAGCTGGAGAGAGAGAGAAAGAAGCAGACTTCCCGCTGAGCAGGGAGCCTGATGTGGGGCTTGATCCCGGGACCCTGGGATCAGGTCCTGAGCTGAAGGCAGACATTTAATCGACTGAACCACCCAGGTGCCCTAAGTTACGAACATTTTTAAATATCGGGTTATTGGAAGACATGGCTGGTGGCCCTGAAAAACACATGTAAAAACAAAGATATCCCCATAACTTGCTAATTTTGATTGTATAAATGTAAACTTTATGGCAACATTTATCTTTTAAGTTCTTATGGTGAAGGAGTTGCTAAGTCAACCCAGCAGTATGACCAACTGCAGCAGAAGTAATTATCAAGTTTAAGGAAAATGTTTAAAATTCTCAATATTGTTATAGAACTCCTCTGCACAGTAATTATTTTTGTGAAAATTGCTATCATTTAATCAGCTTAAATAGATTTGGTTCCATACTGGAAACAGCTCTGATTCGCAGAACACCTAAAATGATAAATGTATAACACTTGCATAATATCTACCTTTTGAATTCTCCTAAAATAAATAGTCTTATCGGGGCACCTGGGTGCTCAGCGGGTTAAGCCTCTGCCTTCGGCTCAGGTCATGATCTCAGGGTCCTGGGATCAAGCCCCGAATCGGGCTCTCTGCCCAGCAGGGAGCCTGCTTCCCCCTCTCTCTCTGCCTGCCTCTCTGCCTACTTGTGATCTCTCTCTCTCTGTCAAATAAATAAAAAATCTTAAAAAAAAAAAAAAAGAAATAATCTTATCTCCTTTCATTCCCCAATAATAAATTCTTTCCCATGCTCTTCTCTTATTAAACAGTGGTAGTTTAATTAATTATTAATTAATTATATTATTTGATTAATTCTTTATTATTTAATTAATTTATAGAAATAACTTTTATTAATTTAATTTAATTAATTATATAGGAATAAAATTAATAAAGTCCCCAAATACTTTTTTCTGAAAATTCTATTGCTAACCAACTGTATTGCAGATTGAGTGTGAGGGGCACGTTTAAGGCTTCTTGGTAGTTGCTTCCATTTTATAGAATGGTAATGTAGTGTTCCTTGAATACAAAAAAAAAACCCCAGCTATGAGAAGGGTAGCTGTGAGCTCTGAGATTTTTCCCAGCTGTTTGCATGAACACAGCATTCCTTCAGTCCTTTAACCAACACCTTTCTATGAAGCACCTACTTTGTGAGCCTCATTGGACCAGTATGAGGGATGGAGACAAGCACCGTCACAGGTACGAGGTGCAAGATAATTCTAGAGAGGGGAAACATGCAGTGGATAGCACAGTGGATAAGGCAAACCTCTGTATGCCGTGTGTGAAAGGACCTGCAAGTATTGTCGGTGTTTGGGGAACAACGAATGTGGTCCAGAGTGGTCGAGGTGGGGTCACAATGGGGACAGGACTTGACTGGGCCTTGGAGTGGGGAGCAGGAAGTCTGGGGGAAGGAGCTGAGTGAGGACACGGGGGCTGGGGTCTTCCCGGGGCTCGCAGGTATGGGGAGGACACCACCGTGAGGGAATAGGAGGGAGGAGCACCACATCTATGTCAGGTTTCCTGGGAAGACTGGCTCATCGGAAGGGGCGGACAGTTGAGGCCGCAGTGCCTGTAAGGCTGGGCAGAGCACACAGACCTCCCAGGGCAGGGTTCCATCTGACTGGCTTGGGGAGAGAGGCAGGCTGACCAGATGGGAGGCCCCACCGTCCTGATGACAAGGCCTGGGCATGGTTGTCAAGGAGAGGCACGGGGACTGGCAGAAGCGGCTGGGATGTGCACACGTCTTCGATGGGACTCAAGCCTCTTTCTGTGTGAAATTAATTGGATCCCACGGGCATTAAATCCCTGACCTGGGCCTCATTAGCACGGGTCCTCCTCGCTGGAGCTCACCAGCATGGGTGCTGGTCTTAATAGGCTGCTGTTTTTGCTGCTGGAGACTGAAAAAACTATTTCATTTCTATATAACACCACATAGAAATCGGGAAAACTTTAAAATGCTTTTTCTACCTTATTAATTTGGGGGGGGAAATATAAGTATTTTGAGAAAATGTCATACCATTCATATTATTCTTTTCCTTATTGTGTAGTAATAGGGTCTGGTCTTGGGGCCATGGGGTCTGAGATAAATGCTTTTAGAGGGAATTTCAGAAGGATTCTATGAAAGAACAGGTTTCCTTTGGTCACATATTAACTGCAACTACTCAGATCCAAATGTGAAAAATCGTGAAAACATTCATATATATTTCTTTAAATGCTAACTTTCAGTCTGAACTTTTAGTTCAGACATTTGCCATCCCACAGACAATGCTGTTTGCTCTATAAAACACACAGTAAAGTGAAAATGTGGCAATTATTCCATTTACTTAAATCATATAAAAAGTCAAAACAGAAAATTAGGATTACAAAGTGATTTCTTGGCCCAAATACTTGGACCAATTCTATAATTAACTGGCTGACTGCCAAAATTCACTCTACTTTGTTCTTTGATGACACAGCCAATGAGACCAAATGAGCCATGGGAAGAGAGGTTTGGGATGGGACAGAGAATTATTTTTTGAAATTAAGCATTTAGTCATCGGGTTTTGACTGGGTGTTTCTGGCTTAATTTAAATCTTTTCATATTCTGAATATACTTGTTTGATCAAATTTTAATTTGCTTTAAAGGAACACATAAATCAAAGTTAAATATTAAAGTACATGGAATTTTTTAAAACAATATTTTAAAAAATGAACAAGTCAAATCTTGACTTGGACTCAGATGATCACCTTGACAACATAAGGCAACGGGGATCCCAGACAGCAGGTAAGGACCGTACAGTGATATGCGCATGCATGAGAAGGAAGGTTGGAACGGGGGCTGGGGGTCCTGGGGACTGACAGTGCTATCACGGAGACTGCAGCCACGGGGGACGGGAACTGTCACATGCACATAATGACGTGAATACCAGCTCGAGCAGGAAAGTTTTGGGGATATAAATAGGTCCCAGGGGACGATAACTTTTCAAAGGTCATCAGTATCACAGGAGGAGAATCGATAACTATAGGATGAAGAGGGGCTACTAACATAATCCCCAGATCACTCGGTGGGAAAGGTGGAGGCAAGATGGTGTCTTGTCAGTCAGCCAATCAAGAGTCCTCTCTCCTCAGGGGACAGGAGGCAGCAATGCCAGCTGTGTCTGTCACTAAACAGGTAAGCACAGCACGGTACTTAAGAGTGTGGACTTGGGTGCAATGGTTCAAACTGGAGGTTCAAATGGTGGCTCTATCACTTAGGAACCTTGTCACCTTAGGGCCAATAGACTTAATCTGTGTTGGTCTCCGTCTCCCTTCTATAAAATGGAGATGCCTAAGGCCACTACTTCCCATAGTTGTTGTTTGCTTTACAGAAGTCACCGTTGGAAATGCACATCGGACATTGCCTGACATTATCATAAAGATGCTCCAGAAGTCTTTATTACAGAAACAAACAAACAAACAAATAAGCAACAAATCGCCCCAAACCAAGCAGAAGGCAGAGATGCACAGGGGTCACCCGGTAATAATTTCTTGGCCAACTAATGCAACTAAAGTTGTATTGGCTGATACATACATATTTTAAAACCTATTCTTTACAGGGCTCCTTT
Source organism: Martes martes (assembly GCF_963455335.1). Classification (NCBI taxonomy): domain Eukaryota; kingdom Metazoa; phylum Chordata; class Mammalia; order Carnivora; family Mustelidae; genus Martes; species Martes martes. The sequence goes on from NC_137888.1 coordinate 93,798,503, forward strand.
CGATTTTGTGTAGTGTGTGAAGACAGGGGAAGAGTGACATAATTGCAAGTTTTTCTCTGGGAGAAGGAAGGCTTTTGAAAATAGTAAAGCTCTGCTTTTTGCCTCGAGTTACAGGTACATGCTTGCACAAAGCCGTTGAAACTCACCTCCAGAATCTTCCATTCAGGGTGCCAAGGAATTTGTTGATTTAAACATACCATTTCCTCCATTCTCAGAAATTATCACATACTCTGCGGTCACTACAGAATATACAACATCTTGCACACAGTACCTGGACTTCATCAATACTTGAATTTAAGAGGCAAAAACTGAGCTTTGTAACCATTAGCCTCTGCTTTCTTTTTCCTACTGGCATAGCACAAAGTGGTTTAACGCTCACTCGTATCACAATATATACCAAGAGAACTGCTCTCCTTGGTGCTTCTTCTCCAGGTGGGGACTCGGGGACCCAGGTTCCCTCCATATTCAGACACTGTTGCCTTAAACCTGCGATCCCTAAGTTTGCCACAGAAGAGAGTGTCTCTATATTCTTTTGCTTCCTTTAGATAAGTCATTTCACATATTTACCCCAAAGCAAAATAAGAAGGCAAGGCAAAGAACAGAATTTTGCCCCTAATAAGGCCTATAGTCCCAAAGAGTGGCAGGTATGGTATATCCTCTGACCTGGGGGCCCTGGACTCAGGTGGTCTTGGGTGAGTCACTGGTTCCCAAGGTCCCATGTGGCCCTTCCCACAACAGGTCTTCATATGCATTTGTTGAATTTAGCAAATGAAAAATAATAACAATAAAACACCCTGAATTTTTCCTTTATTACATGTGTGATTTTCCTTGGGATCCATTTTTACTTTGCCAATTTCCCACTCTCCCTTAAGGATGATTTCGGCGGGGGGAGGGGGGGCACCTGGGTGGCTCAGTGGGTTAAGCCTCTGCCTTCGGCTCAGGTCATGGTCTCAGGGTCCTGGGACTGAGCCCTGCATTGGGCTCTCTGCTCAGTGGGGAGCCTGCTTCTCCCACCCCCCGGCCTGCCTCTCTGCCTGCTTGTGATCTCTCTCTCTCTCTGTGTCAAATAAATAAATAAAATCTTTAAAAAAAAAAAAAAAGGATCATTTCAAGGAAAAGAGCTGGGAGGATAAAAAGGAATACTGACCAACTCTAAGAAATACAGCTTATACATATTGTAAAGGATTACTTATTTCAAAGCAACCCCTTTTTATGGCTTTATAGATGGACAACTGCCTGAAAAATGGTACAAAAAGAACTATGAGAACTTCATCAAGAGCAGTAAAAACAGGCGAGTCTGCTTTACGGTAAAGCGCCCCACCAATCACATCTCTGTTGTCTGTGCCGGTGTGTTTCCCTTACACACCGACTCAGGGCTTGGCCCTGTGACTGAGGTTGCCAACGGGGCATCAGCAAAGATGATGCAAGCAAGGGCTTGAAAAGGGCTTGTTCGCTGGGGCCTTCCCTGTGGGGAGGTTGTCCTGAGTTCGGCAAACAGTAAAGACCAGGACGAAAGACCACGTGACGGTACAGCTGACCCATCAGTTCAGCGCAGCTGCATTAAGTGAGCCCAAGTGAGACCAGCAGAAAAAGTCATTAACCAACCCGTAAGAAAGAATAAATAAGAACCATAAGAAATAATAAATTGTTACTCTATCGGACCACTGTGTTTTACGGTGTTTTTTAATAAAGCAAAGGTGACCTAAAGCTATCTTTATCACAGTAAATAAACCAAATCCTACAGCTTTAAAAAAATGCAATCCAATCTAGAGTTGCAAAAATCTGATTCACATCTCTAGTGTTGGTCACTCGGAGATAGGTAATAACAAGAAGCAGAGTGTTCAGGGGTGCCTGGGTGGCTGCTTCAGTTAAGAGTCTGCTCAGGTCATGATCCTGGAGTCCTGGGATCAAGCCCCACATCAGGCTTCCTGCTCAGTGGGGAGTCTGCTTCTCCCTCTCCCTCTCCCTCTGTGCTCTTCCACTCTCTCTCTCAATTAAAATATAAAATCTTAAAAAAAAAAAAAGCAGCAGAGTGCTTTGTAGGATTACTGCATGTGGCAGAGATGCAGATTTCCCCTCCCCCTTCCCCACTATCGCTCTGACTTTCATTGTAGGTAAATAATTATTACCTCTTAGCTCCCTCCCTCCATCCCTCAGAAAAGCATAAAAAATGCTAGCTATCTCACAAAGTCTGCATTCTTTGGACAAAGTACAAATTTAAGTGGTTCTGGGGGAAAGGCTCGGTTTGACAAGCCACTGACCATCAAAAGCCAACTATCTTGGACCTAATGCCATTAAAATAACACTTGAGCGGGAACAAAGAGCTGCTTTTTTATTTGATTATATAATGACAGTGCTCTTTCTTTTTGGCTGATAGAAGGAAAAAAGACAGTCGAAATGACGAAATGAGGCTTGATTTACCGGCGGCAGCAAAAATTCCAAGCACCTGATCCAATGAACAGAGCCCGAGGGCAGGGTCCAAAAGATTATGAAGCACTGATAATTGGGAGCTTACTGCTGCTGGAAGAAGGGGACTGACAAAGTTCACACTGGCAATCCCAGGGCTGCTGTTCCTTTGGCTCCCTGGTCACAGAACACTCTGGTCTCCTCAGCGATGCCTAGCAACACCAGCTCAGGGCGAAGCTGACAAGTCGCTGGGAAAAAATGGTTCATTCGAAGCTTCCTACAAGTGGCATATCCGCTCAGTATGAGTTAACTTCTTTGTACTAAAGGGATAAATGTGCTTAGTACAGTTCTATCTTATTTAGGGAGTGACCTCTTCCTAAAGCTCTTCATGTGAAGAGGAAAATTAGAGCTTCACCATCAAAAGCATCCCATATATTAAAGATAGGTACGAATCATCCTAACCTTTGTTTCCAGTCTGTCATTCTTCCTAGCAAGGGAGAGTCCTTCTCTAATGAACACAGTGAAGAATGTAACAGCCTGCCCAAGCTCATCCTTTTCAGAGTCTCAACAGAGACCACTTGCTATTTCAGTTGATCCTAAAAAGCGGTGTATTCATCATGAAAGATCTGAGGGAAGCTCACAGAACTAGAGCAGCAAACGGCATCTGTTACCACATAAAGTCAGCTCGGATACAGTCAAGATATTGTTTTCTTCCCAGATTCTCCTGAGACCTCTACGCCAACTGGTGGGGGGATGCGGTTTCCTGACTGTGCGCATATCTGTGGTTGATGGAAAATTCTAGGAGAGCACAGAGCAGCAGTGGAAGCATAAATGTATCTCAGTGACCCACCATAATGCCACGGAGGTGATTTCCTGCTAAGAAAATAGTCCTTTTGTAATTTGCCAAGCCAGGAAGCTCTGAGGTTGGCCACTAATGCATTTCTTTGGCAATGACTTTGTAATGGCTTTTTTTTTTTTTTTTTTTTTTTTTAAGTAGGCTCCACACCCAGCATGGAACCCAGCATGGGGCTTGAACTCCCCACCCAGAGATCAAGACCTGATTTGAGATCAAGAGTTGGATACCCAACCCACTGAAACACCTAAGTGCCCTGGACTTCGTAATGTCTTACTGGCTCCCACGGCACATTTCTTGACCTGATGCTGAAAATCACCTCAAACCAGGTCATCTTGTTGTGGCTGACTTCATGAGTGATGCTTTGGGGCATTCCAACCAGACTTCAATTTGCAATACAACTCCCCAATTTTTAAAATTGTCCAGTGAGGCACACCTGCTTGGCTTCTGGACTGTCTCATTTCTTCATGCCCTCGCTCATTCATTCATGAGCTGCCACTGGGGGAAAGGCTCAGGTCTTACAAGCCACTGATCATGAAAAGCCAACACTGACTTCTCTGAAAGGCTACTGAAGAAATAAAAGACATGTGTTCTGGACCCACCAAAGCTTACTGTCCAAGAGGCCAGTCAACATGTCTCTGAAGTGAAAAAAAGGACAAAGACAATTTTTAAGAAAGCAATAATGACAATAACAGGTGGGGGCTTCTTCCTTCACCCTAACCATCTTCCTTGCCTTACCTTGCTCTGATGGGTTGAGATCCTAGTCTGGGTCCCAAAGCACTACCATTTCCAGGAGAATTCTTTCTGGCTAACGCTGGGGATATAGAAGTTGTTCTTTGAGGCACCTAAAAGAAAAACCAGAATTCAGAAATATTTTCCATATAATAGCTCCCACAGACTCCTACCTGAAAAGCAGCTGAACCCTTTCCTAAAATTTACCAGGAGTTACAGAAACTATCAGAAACGGGAAAGATATGGTGTTCATGTTTCAAAGAAATCTTTAACTCCCTAAACAAAATCACACAAAAGGCACGGAGGCACTTTCAGCAATTATGAAGGAGAATGGTTTTCACTTTTAAAAACAAATTAAAAAGCAGACCAAGCTAATTATTTTTATCACCAGGCTAGAACACTTGACCTCCTTTGCTTGTGTAAGAGTGGTGGATACCAGAAATTTCTCTGGGGTACCATTAACTCAGTTGATCATTAGAAATTGCATCAGATGAGAGTTATCCAGATAAGCTGAACTCCACCCCAACTGATAAACAGATAAGGAGATGATGAAATCTGGTGAGAGACGGGGGTAGCAGGCTAGAACTTGGGACATAAGCCACATGCTCGGGAGCTCAGAGAACTCTTTCAACGGATCCTAAGTGTTACTACTTCCTAATCAACTTGCAGTCGTTAATTAAAAATAACCCCCCTCGCAAACACTGTGCCTTGGAAAGTCAATTTGCAAATGGACTATAAAATAGAATTAATATTGAAAACACCGGCAGGGTCTTCAAAAAGACTGTGTGCACACTATCGGGCATTAAACATTTTTATTAAACATTTTTAGTGAAATTCAAATATTGAAAGTGTACTAAAGGGGTCCAACATGAGATAAAAGAATAATACTTTATAAAAGTGACCAGGAGGGGCGCCTGGGTGGCTCAGTGGGTTAAGCCTCTGTCTTCGGCTCAGGTCATGATCTCCGGGTCCTGGGACCGAGCCCCGCATCGGGCTCTCTGCTCAGCGGGGAGTCTGCTTTCCCCTCTCTCTGCCTTCCTCTCTGCCTGCTTGTGACCTCTCCCTCTCTGTCAAATAAATAAAAATAAAATCTTAAAAAAAAAAAAAAAAAAGTGACCAGGAGATGGAAATGTAGGTAACCCGTGATAACTGGTTGGGTTAAACATTTGTTGGGTGTTTCAGTCTTCATTCATCTCTTGGGGCTCTTTTTTTTTTTTTTTAAGATTTTTTTTATTTATTTGACAGAGATCATGAGTAGGCAGAGAGGCAGGCAGAGAGGTGGAGGGGAGCAGGCTCCCTGCTGAGCAGAGAGCCTGATGCGGGGCTCGATCCCAGGAACCCGGGATCATGACCTGAGGTGAAGGCAGAGGCTTAACCCACTGAGCCACCTAGAAGCCCCTCCTGGGGCTCTTTTAAAGTGGGTTTGTGTTTTGTACTAGATATTTTAAAAATGTGCTTTGCTATAATAATGTTGTTTAATATAATAAATGATATTTAACACTCATATAAATTTTATTGTTTATTATAATGCATTTTAAGATAAAGATATAGAAAGCTGAGTCCATTGAAGAGAAGCAGAATGGCTGAATCAGGATTCCCACCTGCCCAAATTAAATACTCGTTTTTTCTTTTTTCCTTTTGTAAATTTAAATAGTTGTCGAGAAGAAAGAGTCTAACAAATTCTTAAAACCTAAAATCTTTATATAGATATCAACTCTTCTCCCGGAGTTAGAAATATATGCCTGCATGTTTTCAGAGAGTGGACCAATAACGTCCCTCTTCCGTTTTCCCAGTTCTCGGGCCACTCCCCTGCCCGACCTATCTTTGACATTAAACTTTGCTCCCTAACTAACCTTTTCTGAAGGCATCCTTACTTCCACAAAAGGAGAGCACCAACAAAAAAAGTCACAGTCAGCTATTTTCATTTCCAAAATCATGGAAATCCTGCTATAATATCTTTTTGAGTGGAAGATGAGGAAGAATATTTGAAAATCACTGGGTAAAAAGTTCTTTTTGCTTGGTGTCAACAATGGCATTGATCTCCGGAAATTGTGGGACATTCCATTTGGCAAAGCTCCTATGCTAAGTTTAGGAGAAAGGAAGAATCAGGAAGAACGTAATGCAAAAATTTCTCTAGTATTTTGAAATGCTTCCAGGATGTCTGCAGTGAGATGCGTAGCCACATTTCATGATAACTTTTGGAATGAGTAACAATGGGTATAGGTAAAAACAAAACAAAAGAAACGAATCCAGGATTATTCTAGTCATTTCACCCTACAGTTTTATGCTCAGGAGTTAAATTATGACCTGGGCTAGAAGGAGCGTTCCTTAAACAGAGCCAATTTTAAGAGCAGTACTATCTTCTGAACACCTGCAATCTGATTTGTGTTATTAAAAGTAGAAATAAACCAATTTTCTACTTTTTATCTGGAAGTTTTCAATTTGTCTAGATGTAGTTTCAGTCACTGATGAAAACACACATTATTCCATCTCTCTCTCTCTCTCTTTTTAAAAAGATTTTATTTATTCATTTGAGAGAGAGAGAGGCAGAGCACAAGTGGGGGAAGAGGCAGAGTGAGAGGGAGAAGCAGACTCCCTGCTGAGCTGGGAGCCCAACACGGGGCTTGATCCCAGACATGGAGACTGAGACCTGAACCGAAGGCAGACATTTAACCATCTGAGCCACCCAGGTGCTCCCCCGCTTCTTTTTTTTTTTCTTTCTTTCTTTCTGTGTGTGTGTGTGTGTGTGTGTTTAAGTAATGTATACGCTCAATATGGGGCTTGAACTCACGACCCTGAGGTCGAGAGTCAACATGTTCTATTGACGGAACCAGCCAGGCACCCCCATTATTCTGTTTCTTAATGCGGACAGTAAAATAGTAGTTTGGAATGCTTGAAGTTGAGAGTTCTAATTCTGGATACAGGATAGATGTTTCCAAGTCATTGAATTACCTGAGCCTCTATTTCTATCCAAGTCTTAGCTTAGGAACGAGAAGGAGAACATGAGAAAGGGTGCTGCTCTGGCATTCAGGTTCCTCATTACTACAGAAGGTCTGGAATAGAGATGCTAATACTAATAATAAGCAATGATGATGATGATAGTTACGATAAAAGCATGCTAGCCTATTACCTTTGGTGGAATGTCTTCTTCCTGTCGTAACCAAGAGCTTCGGTCAAACTTCTCGATGCGAGTGGGGAGAGGAGGGTTTTCGGAGGTGGGATCCGAGTTCTGGCGTGGCATCTCAACGCGGTGAGAGGTCACGTTCAGAGCCTCCTGAAACCCAGAGAGGCCCTTGGTGGGCTGCTCGTGCACTGACTGGGAGGCGGTCAAGGCAGGTCCCTGGGATTTTACCGCTACCAGATGTGGAATCTAAATATCAAGCCAACATTAGAGCAACAGTATTAGAAGAAAAAGCAGAGCAGCTACTATGTCATTCAGTGGAAAGGAAAATACCATTTTAGAGCATAAGATGAGAACTAGAGGACACAGAGCCCAACACAGCTGTCTCCAGCAAGCTTTCAGAAGCTCCTCCAAACTTCCCATTTACAGCCATGTGTAGGGCTGACCCAGGGCGCCTGGCCAAAATTAACTGAGTCACTCGGGACTCCTAAGAAGTCAGTGAAATCGGTGTGATGCTAATAACAGCCAGTTTCAGTGGACATTTACTGGCCAGCAGTATTATAGATTTACAAGCACTTTTCTTCTAATATTATAAAATTCCTCCCTCAAAACCCTTAACTTTGACTTCAGAAAGTGCTCTCGCTCTGTAAAACAAAAACTGCTCTGGGTGTCTTACTCCTCATGAACTCACTACATCCACCATGAGGTGGATACAATCACTTTCACCCTTTCTCATGTGAGACTGGAAGGTCTAGAGAGGTTAAGTAGCAACCTGGACCTCATGGCTCATATGTGCCAGGGCCCGGACTGGAACCCTCACACGCCTCCTGGTCCCTACCCGTAACTCTAGGCTCTTCTGCCTTCTGGTGAGCTGGCTCTCACCACCCATGATTTTATATATCTCTCCACACCAGGATGTTTCTCTTAGAGGTGTGAGCCCCCTAACTGGGCGTGCGTTGGTATTGTTCATGCAGGGAAGACATGCTGTCTTTTTGGGTAGAAATGTGGCTCTTTAAGACAGATCACGAAAATCCAAAGTTCAGAGTGTTCTTGACCGTTAGCACTCTTCGCACTTCATTGTTACCATCTCGAAGGTAAAACCCCTGGAGATGGGAGCCAAGTCTGGTGTGGGATCTGTTGGTTTACACTGTGCCTGGCACGGGGAATGTGGTCAATGGATCTCGGCTGGGGAAACATCTAGAATACTTTCCAAATTAAACGCTTAATCTACTATCTGCTTTGTGCAAGGGACTTATCAGACCCTCTTTGTTCTGAAACCTCAAATGCCAGACCACTGGGGAGCATTTCCACGGCCCTCCTCTGCCAGCCTGGCCCTGTGCCTTTTGCCCTTGAAGTCTTATCCCTGGAGCAGCCCTGCCCTTGCCTCTTCAGACCCTTTTTGGTCTGAAATCTGAAACGTTATTAATTACAGCTCAGAGAAAAATCCTCAAGGTCTAGTTCAGGTGAATGTTATGCTTCAACCAGGAAAGAACTGTAACCAATCATGTTTTTGTTAATGTTAATTACCACGAATGTAATAATAATATTAAAATAGAGCATATTTTAAAAACGCATCACAAAACACACCCCTATTTAAAAGAGTTTTCAAAGACATTTGGGTGAAACCAGCTGCATCTGCATCATTACCTTTCTTTTTCATAAAATTCCCTACTTTATTTCACTTCATATTTCATTTTTAGTGTTTACAATTTCAGAAGTCCTCTAAAACCTCCAGAAACGTGTCCAGGAGTAAGTTTTTTCTTTTTTAAATAGCTTACACCAGTGGCTCTCGAGTCCTAGAATGCTTCAGGAGCACCCGGAGGGCTTGCTAACATGCAGACCGCCAGACCCCCACGGACGTGCTGATCAGCAGGTCTGAGGCGACCCGGGAACCTGCCTTTCTACCAAGTTCCTGGGTGATGCTGATGCTAATGGTCCAGTGACCACCCTCTGGAAACCACTGGCTTAGAAGACACAATTTTATCCCAGGTCATTTAGTTTCTGGTTAAAGACCATGCCCAAATCCCAATGAACAGAACATAATGTAATAGTTTATATACGACAGATATCTATACAAATGCTAACTTGATAATTGTAACTGAACGGATGCTTGTTCCAACCTGGCAGACACCCCCATGGGTCTCCAGAGAGGCCGGTCTACCAAGAGGTGACCCTGCCGTTGGCTCAAAGTTAAGGAGGGTGTTTGTTCTTTCTCCCCCCTTCCTCCATCCTTCAAATCCAGTGAGGTCTCCTCTATTACTATAGGTTCTGCATTAAGGGCCGTTGTTGGACTGGTCCTATGTATGAATCCAAGTTACAATCCCCTGCTCTTTTAGTAAGCTTAAATGTACACCCAGCTGAGATGGCCGATGGAAGAAAGCCGGGAAGGTACCTGGGGATCGACGGGTCTGAGCATGGGGGGTGTCCGAGCAGGCTGAACCCCACTGATACTGAAGGACTCCGACCTCGGGGGCAGGTTGGGGTCAGATATTCTGTTGGCAACCTTGTGAGGCATGGCTGGAGAACTCTGCCGGTTGAGCCTTGACCGCTCTTCCACCTAGAAGCAAAAAAAAAAAAAAAAAAAAAAAAGGTGCTTCAGTGGGTAGATGGATGGAAATGGAAGCTGTTTTGCTGCCTTGTAAGGATTCTCTGTAGTCACCTGCACAGCCATTTTTGGGTCCCTCTGATCAATTCATCTTCAGGGGCCCAAACGCTCCATACCTGCTCTGCAGTCTTAAAAAAGCTCTTTTCTGTCAGAGTAAACACTAGCTTAAAACACGTGGACCTCGTAAGCTGTCACCCTTTACTCCCCGGTATCCTGTGCTATTTCAGTTAGTGGGGAGTTTGGGACCTGCTTAAGAGTTTAGGTTGCACTGACTGGATATTCTCTTGCTGATGGGTCACAAAGCCATGGAGTCAGTGAGGGACAGGGAGGGAACTGGGGTGGGCATTGAGACTGCTCAGGAAAGCAGAAAACTCCTCACAACCTGACTCAGGCGACAGGGGAGGGAAGACCACTCACCTTGTGTTTTCTCACAGGCCCTACTGATAGGCCAGCGGGGGGTTTCAGGCGCTCTCTTAATGAGTGGACCTATCTTCAGACGGCCTGTATTGTTTCTTTTCCCCCCGTTAGGACCTGTCTTTTCACTTGTCTCCCTGCTCCCTAAAATACGCCTTTCCACTTCCAGCCTGGACTCTGCTGCCTCACTCTGTCCCCTTCTCCCTCTTTGTCCCTGTGTGACATTCGTTCTCGCTTCTCCCCCTCCCTTCTCCCCACCTCCAACCCTCTCTCTTCTGGGGCCACTTTATTTCCCTTGTCATCCCCTTTCCTGCTGAGTCTCTCAGCCCAAAGCAGGTAACTGATCAGAAGGGTTCCGCAGGAAAGGCTCACGGTCCCAGGAATGCCCTTTTTTGTGGGGAAGATTCCCCTCAGTTCATGTCTGCAGCAGACAGACCATCACAGAGGCTATTTCCAAACGGAAATTCAGATAAACAAGATGTACACCGCAAGGCATGATTTCAGACCTCTGACAGCTTCAAGAGGTCTAGCGGTTTTCTTTCAGATGCATCTCAGCCTGTCCTTTATTTCTTTCGGGTCAATTTGGCAGCTGTATTTTCCAAACCTGCCGGGCAGCCCACCCACCCTGACGACTCTTCAGTGTGAGCCTAAACTCCCTTTGCTGTCTCACTGAGGAGGGTTCCAAGGACCCATCCCAGAACCCACACACAGACCCAGACATATCTGTATGGAGCTCTTTATTCATTTCATGGCTTGATTTGAAAGAAAAATTCAAAAGAGCTATTCTTTCCCATCCTTCCTATTCCATTTTGGATCTTTCTAGAGGCAGACTCAGTCTCATATACAGAATAAGTCTGTTTTGAAGCCCTCATACTAACTGCAAACATTTTAACATAATAAGGTATGCTGCAGAATAGAAAACCGTCCCACAGGGGCGACTCAACATCTCCTCTCCCACCATGGCTGTGCAGGGTACCTACAATTGACATCCAGTTGACTTTGGTTTTGAAACTCCACGTCCCGGAAGCTTACCACACACCAAAGAGTGTTAGCTACCACGAGCCAGACCTATAAACCAGAACATGTATACTTTGTGTGTGCATGTGGGCAAAGTATTACATCAGCGGTAATTATTTGGCTGCTGCACTGAGCAAAAGAAACGAATAAAGCCAGTTCTGAGCTGAGACCAGAAAGAGAAAGTCCCACAAAGACAGTGGCAGATCAACTGAAAGCAAGCCATGCAATGTATTGCTTTTCTAAATACTAAATACTTGAAAAGAAAGTGACTATTTCCAGACCACGGGAATTGGTCAAATATCAGTCATTTTCTTATTTCTGTGGAAGATCGTTAATAGATAAATGCCATGTATGAGCACCTCGCACCATCCAAACTCCGAGAGTCCAAGCCATTTGCTCTCTGAGCTAAGGAACCCAAGAGATTCAGACACATTTTCAGATAAATATCTGGCTTTCCGAACCACAGGCACCTGTTACCCGGCAGTCAGGAACCAAATGTATTCAGAGTGGAGACTACTTGCCATTATTATTTTTTTAAGCTGTAAAATACACTCAGTTTTAAACACACAGAGACAGCACATTAAGAACAGCACTAGGAAAAGTCTGCCTTGAGGGGATGGAGTCGAAAAAGACTCCATCTTGAGCAAAGAAATCATAAAGAGTTCTTTTGGCAACAGCCAGCAGCAAGGTTCCAGTAAAGGAGGTATTCTTACCACAGGCCACATGGGCTCGACGGCTGTCATGGGAAATGAACAGGGCAGAAAAGTGAGGGGCTGACTTTTATAGGCAGCTAATGGGTTTGATTAGTTGTGAATACCTATTACTAATCTCTCTCTAGTAAAGTTCCCTATGCCTTCTATCACTTGGTTCGCATACGAAAACCTACCATTCACGTGTGTCAGGCTGTACCATCCTAAAACACATGGTATAGATAATCTACTGTTACACTGCACAAATTGTTTCAGGATGATTCAATTTGATGAAATTTCCTGGGTTGGAGCTTGTCCAGAGAAGTCTGAAAATCTGAGAAAGGTGTAATAATGAGCCATTTGGCTAAATACTTTGTCTGAAGAGAACCTTGTCCTAAGGTTTTCAGGAAGAAAATGCTGCCCATTGTTTTTGCACCAAAGGAACAGCATGAGGACTGGAGCAAAGATATCAAATCAAACACCTACTATCAGACAAAGAAAGGAGAAGCTGGGTAGTATATCTAGGCTCAGGCCCCTTCTAATTAATTTGGTACTGGGCAAAGGCCTGTCTCCTGATTCACCACATCTTATTCTACTAATTGAAAAGGAGATGGATATGTGAGTGAGGAAAAAAAAAAAAAAGTGTTTTGTTTTGTTTTTTCACCCAGAATAAGGATATATGTGATTCAACACTGCGGTACAATGAAGATATGTTTTGATTTGCCTCGCATGATACTAAAAATAAATCTATGAACTGAGCCTCTGCTCCAACCTCCTGCTCCAAGGAGATGTCAAATGTCAGAGTATCACCAAAAAAGAATGTTCTAGTAGCAAGAGACACAGAGTCTCAAGGTGCTGGACCATGACAACAAAAGATACCAGTTATGAAGGATTGCATACTTGAAGGGATTACCAGTGAACACAGAGAACAAGATTAGGAGAGACTGACCAGTTTTAGTACAAAACCAATTTTTTTTTCTCATTAAAAGGATGGTTTTAACATCAAAACTAAAATTTGGAGAGATTTAGATCACCTCAGCAGAAATGCTTTCCTATGTGTTACTGCATTACAGGGAGAAAAAAGAAACATAATTGTGGTCTCAGAAATAAAATTCTGCTCCAGACATGGCTGTATTGTCCACGGGGTTCTACAGAAGTGATGTCTAAGGCCTCTGAGACACATAAAGGCTATCTAAACACAGAAGACCTGAAAATAAATTTGTTGATTACAGGACTTCAAAAAATTAAATTAAACATGTATAAACATGTATAAAAATTAAATTAAACATGTATAAAAATTAAATTAAACATGTATAAAAATTAAATTAAACATGTATAAAAGGAAACAGCAATGTCAATTGTTAAATTAGTTTGTACGTTGACAACAATTCATTGCTTACAATGTCTCACTTAGCAATAATGAATGAAAGCTGCTGAGAGAAAAATCTCAGAACAAAATTATAGCAGTAATTTTTTAGATGTTGACAGCAAAAATATATTTACGACGTCATATGGGTGCATTTTTATAATATTTTATATGATGCAGCATCTGAGGGGTCCATGAAAGCCTAGAAGGCCTTACTTAAAAGCTTATTTATACATGGTGAATTAAACACAATCATATGGGAATTCCTTTTCTTCCAACTGAACAACTGATGTCTTTGTTTTTACTGGCAATGCTGGAGAAAGAGAAAGAAGTTAACAAATAACGTTTAGGTACTCACTAGACCTTTATGACCCTGCATTCACTCTGGTCACATAAAGAGCTATGCCATATTGTTCTTTGGCAAAACCGCAGGAGCAGATGCGGGCCGACCAAGACTGGGGACACGCCTTCTCTGAGGCACCTCTGAGAACAGGGGACACTCTCATTCACGTGAAATGCTTAAAATGGAGTTTCATCTGAAGTCAAAAGCCGGGACCACTTGTCCAGAGAAGAGCAGAGAGGCCTTCCTGGGGATGGAGCACATAACTTGAAAATAATAAGGCAAAGCTTTCACGCTGAGATGGGAAATGAAGATGAGTACGTGTATCACCGGGGGGGAAGAGGGCCAGGGAGATGGGGCCCCATGAGGACTGCCCTTGTGAAATCCAAACCAGAAACAACAGAGGCCAAACGCTTACTTCTTTGTGGGGGACAGTGGCCTTGGAAACAAAACATGACTGTGTTGAAGACTAGATTTCATGGGTATCTGCACAGCGCTTATCATTTCAATGGCACATTCACAGACAGGAGCGCCCAGAGGCATTCCTGAAAGGGAATGCAAACTGAGCTTCAGGAAAGCTCCAAGGCTCGTCCCAGGTCACCTAGTCGGGAGGTGGAAGAACTTGAACTCAAACTCCTTACTCCTTTCCAGGACTCTCTCAGGACAGCTCGTAAGAGAGCGAAGCAGAAACTGAGCAAAGAAGGGAGCAGAGCCGTACACTCTCTAAGTGGTAATTTGGGACTCATATAAAAAGGGGGAAAAAACCCACATCAGTGTAGAGGAGGGGAAACCAAGTGGAGGAGGTCTTCCATACAGGGATTTCAGAGTCCAGTGGGCTGGCGAGATATAAAGATACATCTTGGCCCATCGTTGGCCAAATAAAACCATGACCAGATGACTGGAATGTATCAGGGAGTAAGAACATGATGGAGTGTTGGAAAAAACTAAAATACAATCTCATACAGTATTCATGGAGAGGGAACATTCTGTCACAGCTGTGTGTTGAAGAAAATTTGAAAAAATATAGGGAGGGGGCGCATACCCAATCACTGCCAGGCCCAATCACATGCCATTTGAAGGAAAGGAATCTGTCCCATTATAAGCAAAAGGTATTGTAAGAAAAGGAATCACCATCTTTCAAAAAGGGGAGGAAAAAAAGACCTTCAATTTTTGCTGATGTTCAACAGAATATCATACTGATGTTTTTACAGAAACAAATTGGACTTCCATCCCAATCCAGGAATGGTGGAGAATTTGCAAGGGGTGAAAATGCTGCCACCCTTCCTTTTAATAGAGACAGGAAAGCTCCTCTCTGGCCGGAATCTGAATATCCCAGTCAACGTGACCATCAGAACAGACAGAATACTCTGTAAATGGAGAGAGGGAGGAGCTCAACAAGATTTGCAAATGACTGAGTATTTTCATTTCTTCTTATTACATCCAACAAATTAATGAGAAAGCGAGTGCGAAATGCGATGATGACTTATGTTTTACACAATGAGGCAACAAAATCACCAAGGGTGGGGCATGATAACATTATCCCAGCTAATGAAAAACTGTCAATTTGAAAAAAGGAAGAGAAATAAGGGGATGAGAAAATAACCGAGGAGGGACAAACCGTCCTGGGGAGGAGGTAGAGAGCTGAGTTAGAAGACAAATACGGCCAAGTCACAGAGGCTGCCAGGGGAGGAGACGGCTGTGGGGGTGTCTCAAGGGCACTGGGAGCAAGAAAGGTCTGGACCCTGTATCACAGGAGCCTGCGGCATGCCCACAGCTGCCCATTCCTTCCTGGCAAAGATAATTTCCATTTTATACCCTGGTAGAGGACACATTTGAAAAAGAAAGGGTACCTTTTATTCTAACTCTTGAAGAGAGCTTGACTCAGGTTCTTATTCTTGGTTGATGATTTAGATATGGCTGGGCTTAAAATTCTTTCTGTCTCTAAAGGTCTGAAATGAATTTTGCCGTCTAGCTACTTACAGCTCCATCTACCTCCTTACTGTAGGGAAAGAAACCTTTAAATAGAGCTCGGGAAGTGCATACATTGCTACAACAAGCATTAAAAGGTCAAGAAGAGAAGGATCCTCACACCCAGTTTTATTCCCATTTTAAGAAGTGGGTGTTAAAAAAGTGATGAATCAAACCAAAGCAGACAATTATTTGTTCTTATTTGTACACGAGTCACTCCGATCCCAAATTTAGCACTGTCACTCATTCTGCGATCTAAATGTTTCATCTCTCTTCTAAAATATGAACACCCACTCTTTTAAGACTTGGGAACTGTTTCATGAATAGATTGGTTAGTTGGAAGCTGGATTACGTTAACCACGCCCAGGAGGATAGGACTAAATATGAATCCCCAAAGAATGTTCTCCCATACGTCCAGAACTGCACGAAGCCCAAAGAAGAGTGCCAGCTGCTAGGAAGCCAGGGACCTTGGAAGATGTCACCCACCAGAGGTGGCCCAGCTTTATGATGGCCAGGGAGCCTCACATCGGGAGTGCTTGCTGACACAGCTGGGTTGTTTGCACGCCCAACTGCTGTGTTTCTTTCACTGCTAGGAGCCTGGCCAGGGAGCATGGGGGAATTAGAAGGTCTAGAAAACCATCTTGCTGGCATCTGCAAAGACTGGCCCCCAGGAATGCCGTGGCTTCTGAGAGCTCGGGAACCGTGAACTAGTTCTGAACAGAGAGGATAGGCCAGGAAACTTAGTGAGGAGGACAAAGAGTAACTCGGTAACAGTGGAGTCAGAGTGATCAAGTTCACATGAGAACGTGCTGGGTAGAGGTGGGAGGAAGGACGTGGGAACTGCTCCAGGCTTCTCCCCGTTTTCTGGTACAGTTGCGTGTGAGGGAGCTGCACAGGGGAAAGGAGGAATTCTGGGACGCTCTGCAGAGAATCACGGTCTTCTCCAATGAGCTCTGTAGGTGTCCCTATCCTAAACCCATGCTTGGGGCTGGGAACACGGAGGGCCATGGGGTCATGCGTCAAGAAGAGGTCATTTAGCGATACAGCAGTTCTTAGAGGCGTCGGGGTACCTGGAAGGATGCATGCTTTCGTGCCCCTCCGGCCACGAGGTCCACAGGGGTCTCTAAGGCCCTCCTTACTTGCAGTGATGGACAACTTGGGGATTGTCACTTTGAAGATGTTGGGAGAGGACACACAAATGACCTCAGATCCTAACTCCTGAGTTGGACTACATCCTTGGGAGCGAGATCGCCGAGGGGATCTCACTGCGGTCCTCGAGGCTTCCTGAGCCTTCAGCTGTTCTTCAAGACCAACTCTACTAGGACAAGCGGGTCCACCTTTCTTCCATGAGCGAGGCTCCAGCAGGAGTCTTGATCTGGAATCATTAATGTCTGCAGGTGCTCCTGGCATTGGCTTAGTGGAGCCTAGTTTTCCAGCTTTCTGAACACCTGCCGTGATCAGGAGCTGTGAGTGTGGCTTAGCTGAGGGTTTCAACTTGGCAGGGCTAGAAAATGGTTTAGCAGTGGTGGATGGTGGCACGCCTCTGCCAGCCAGGACACACCTCAGCTGCTGTCTAACAGCAGAGGGATTCTGCTTAGCTGGAAGAACAGGTGGGTTATTAAAGGGTCGGTGCCGTACCTGGGAGTAGGATCACAAAAATGAATTATTGATCTAAGAGAAAGAGGCAGCTGTTACAGACATAGGTAAATACAAATCATCTTTATAGACTCTAAAGGAAAGTGATCAAAAACATTCTTTATGGGACATCAAATGATTTTCTCCACAGATTCCTATTTCTAAGTTGTAAAAGAAAAAGGTTTGATTTTTGCAAAAATAGCACATGATCATTAGAAAAGATTTAAACAATATGTAAGAATACAAAAAAGCTTAAAGAACACACCCTGTGGTTCCACTGCCCTTTCAGCAATCATCATTAACCTTAGCGCAACATGGTTTCAAGCATTTTCTATATGTACATAAAAGAGAATAAAAAAATTCAAAAAGAAACATTTTTGTAAAAATAGGATCTTATGTAAGAAATCTAGTTCTGGTAAGACTGTAGTCTAGATAACTTGAAATAAGTTCAGGCTATAAATACCTGAAGATACTAGAACAAAATACAAAATAACACAAACATCCTCTTAAATGACTAGCTATGCTCACAAGAAAATAAAGGAAATCACTGGGTGCCACAAACCATGACAGAACAGAAAATCAGGCTGTTATGTACACGAGCTGACACAGTGACTCCTAGGAGGGTGGTTAATCTTGGCTGATCTTGTTTCTTTGCTTTGCCTACCTTTTTTCCTACCACCCAGATAGTTTTTAATTAGATTTTTAAAACAGCTCACCACAGAGACAAGTTCATGAAAATGTGTCCTCACTCTAGTAGCGGATTTGCAAAAGAAAACAAATTAAAAAACCCACAAATGACCTCTGATCCCGGAAGTGGTTATCACAACCACTGGTCTGAGACTAGCTGTGCGTCCCTTCGTACCACAACAGAACAAGGCAGTGTCAGCGACAGTGCTAATGATCACTTTCAGGGTCTAGGAACAGACAGGAAAGGATTCTACCTCAAATTCCCTAAGTCTTTATTAAATCACATTCTTTCAAGGGGAAGTCACTAAAAATCCTCAAGCCACAAACTCATTTGGACACCTATGAGAAAAGTGATTTTTCTACTTCCTGTTATTACTTACAAAAATCCCTTACAACCACTAGAGACAAAAAAAAAAAAAAAAAATCAATCCCTGAAAAGCAAAAACCACTAATGGATTAAGGTGCCTTGTCAATTCTCTACAGAAATAACATTATGGCTCTTCCAAAAACAAAGCATGCACTTCTTAAGATGAATTGTTTTCCAGTTGTGAAGCACTAGTTTAATTCTCTGCTTCTACTGGGTGACATCACTAGAGCCACCAGGCCGGCCAACAGGACATGGCTACACTTGCTAGCACACTTACCTCCTTGGCCCATGCTGGTTTCTCACTAGGACTCATCCCTTCTTTGTAATGGTACAGTGGCTTCTTCTCCACCGGCCTCTGCTCCTGCCGCTGATGCTGGAGAGACACCAAGTAGTCTCTCTCTTGCTTTAGCTGCCTCTGTAGTCTTTCTGCTTGTCTCTGTTCTTCCAATTGTTTGCGCTTATATTCCTATCCGGACCAGAAAAGAGAAGCAAAGGAAAAGCCAGATCACCATATGGAAACCACTGGCTGGCACCGGAGAAACATGCAATGTTGCCAAAAGAGATCATAATGAGAAAAGCCAACAGAACCACCAAAGGATGTCAGGACATGCCACAGAGACAGGTTATGGCTGGGGCTAGCATTTCCTGAAGACACTATTGCTTTAATGGCAATCCCTACAGAACACTACCCCCTGCCAACTGACTTGTCCCTGATTGGGGGGCCAAGTAAGTAGCAATAATGAGGACATTTGGATGGTCAGCGCCAAGCCCTATAAGGAGCCATCCACTTCCTGGTTTAGTAATTAAACTATTCAAACATGTCCAATTAAGTACAAAACTAAATAAGCAGCTACAGATACTGCTGAAATCATCTTGTGTTTCACAAAACTTGGACCAACAAAGGTCATTAGCAACTGTACGCACAGGCTAAAAAATAACATAGTGCCATGAATAAGAAGAAGTTCAGTGAAAAAAAAAATGTATCAAGCAGCTCATTCGGAGAGCAGGGTGATAATAATAAAAAAGTACTTGAAGAGGAAGCTGTGTGAGCAGGGAACACAAAATGTTCCCATCGTAAGGGTAAAGCTAATAGTCTGCAAATGAAATATGACTGCAGAGCCGAGTGGGTTCTTACAGAAGAGCTGTATTTCGCTGCGATTGTATTCCAGCATGTTGCAAATGACCTTAAAAATTACTCTGCAATAGGGACGCCTGGGTGGCTCAGTGGGTTAAAGCCTTTGCCTTCGGCTCGGGTCATGATCCCAGGGTCCTGGGATCGAGCCCGGCATCAGGATCTCTGCTCAGCGGGGAGCCTGCTTCCCCCTCTCTCTCTGCCTGCCTCTCTGCCTGCTTGTAATCTCTGTCTGTCAAAATAAATAAATAAAATCTTAAAAAAAAATTACTCTGCAATAAACACAATGGGTCTCGAAAACAGCCTGAACTTGTCATAAGCCTGGATTCCTGCTAAAGTTTCACAAAGAGACTGAGTTACTAAAGAATGCATGACAGGGTCTCCAAGGTATTCAGAGGGCCAACTAGGTCAGGAAGTGCATTGGGTTTCCACGAGACTTTTGAGGTCCACGAGGCTTGGAGGATCCCCCCCTCGTGGGCTGGCATGTGAGGGCGACACACATGGGGACACATACACACACACACACAGGATGAACACAGAGCAGGTGGCTGGCCCTCTGCTTTCCCATTACCAGAAGTAGAGCTTGTTCATGCAGTAGCTGCTGCTGCAAGATCTCTAACTGTCTCTGCTCCTCCTCTAACTGTCGCCTGATGTACTCCTGGAGAGGCAGGCAGCAGAGCATTCAGAGGAACACAAAGAGAGAAAGAGAGAGAAAAAGAACCGGTAATTTCTTTGAGGTGACAAGTGCTGCCAAGTAAAGTGAGGAAGGAAGGAAAACAACAACAGCAAAACGCCCAGACGCCCCTCACCAAACAGGAAAAGCACCGAAGCGAAAGCATTTCAACGCAGTCGAAAGCACAAGTCCTCCACCTGCGACAGCCGACGGAGGGGGCTCGGGGCTTTGCTGGGACCGTACGGTTTTCATAAACCCAGCTACATTTTAAAGCTCTTCATTGCAGGGTCCCTCTTTATGGGCCACCCGGAAGTCACAATGCCATCAAGGTCAGAGGCTCCTGTGCAAGCAGCAGGAATAGAGTAACTGTGGAAGGCCGGCATGCGCGGTCTCCGTCAGGGCCCCGCCCTCCGCCCTGCAGCGCGCCGCCGCGCGGTCAGAATGCGGTTCTACCGAAGGCGGAGGGCCCCGCCTCCGCGGCGCGGACGGGACACCGGAGACCGAGGAGCAGAAAAGCCCTTCGGAAGCAATGAAAGAGGACCATGTGGCTCATTTACCATGCTTCAGTGCTACCTTCAAAGTAGATACCCAGGGTCGGGAGAACCCAAAGATCAAGGTGTGCAGGGGACTTTGGCCTGGGCAGGAAGCGAGGCTCAACGAGTGGGCATTGCCAAGGGCTGTGCGTTTGACTTCTTGAATAGGTGAGAAGAGCAGCTTGAGAAAGAGTAAAAACCCGCTTTAACTGAGCAGTCCTAAGAGACGGGGACCCACACCCCAGGGACGGTCAGAGGGCGCTGGAGCTCCCGCTGGAGCCAACTGTGGGCTTTGGGCGCCGCTGTACCTGCTCGTGCTCCGCGCGCCTCCTCTCCTCCTCCCTGCGCATCTGCTCCTCGTAGTGCCGGCGCTGCTCTCTCTCCTGCTGCTTCCGCAGCTCCTTCTCCCGCCGTTGTTGCTGTGGGGCCAAAAGCAGACAACCATGAAGGAAGCGGGCCTGGTGCGGGGCGGTGGGGAAAGCCGCAGGGAGGGCTGCTGAACCGCAGACCTGCGCCCTTCTCCATAGCTGCCTATACGCCCGAGGGCTCTTTCTGTCTTGTGCTCTTGGGGGACTTGCTGGCCAGGATGGGTGGAGGGCGCAGGGAGCAATTCAGGCATGCAAATACCCTGCCCTGTCCTTTCCCATGCAAGTAGACTCCCCGGGTTTGCCTGCTCCCAAGAAGTCCCTGTTGCTAGGTGAGTTCTCCCTATTGGCTGACCCTGGTACATCATCAGACGGTTTACGAGAGTCTGTGGGTTTTAAAACGTTTGCAGTGCTCATGCCAGTCACTCTTTTCGACACCACCCAGGGCAAATATTTCATAGAGAAGAGAAAGCAAAATCCACAGAAATGAAGTGCCACCTTCAAGGCCCTACAGTAACTAACAGCTGAGAGTACAATAGAATTCATTGACCCTGACCCTGTCCATTACCCTATCCCATACATCATGCTGCCTTTATCTTCCAGAATATTCACTTGTAAGTGTCAATTTCGACTTCTCATTCAAGTAAGACCCTTAAACTCATTGCCATTATCTCCTACACTCACCAGGCTCCCGACAGTGACAGTGTGGTAAGCACCTTTCGTGCTTTATCTTATTTAATCCTCACAAAAATCTGCTGACGTAGATATTATCACCCCCATTTTATATGAGAAAACTGAAGCATGTGGAGATTAAGCAGTTGTCAAAGGTCATCCTCATGTGCAAGGTCATGCCCCAGTAAGTAGTGGAGCTTGATTTCAAAGCTGGCCATGAAACTCCACAGTCTGAACTCAGTCATTCCAGAAGATGAAGAGGCAACAGGAGCCATAGAGAGATCACAGATTAATCCAGCACGTCATGATGCTCTCAGAAAAGGAGAACATCTTAGGAATAATGACAGGAACTAATGTTTCTCAGTGGGACAGTATTGTTTCCCAATCCCAGGAGCATTTGGAATGTGCAAGGGCATGGGGGAGTTTTTCTAGTGGTCTCTGTGACTGGAGGCCATGACTGGCACATAGTATGAGGGGCCAGGGATGCTGAACATCCTGTAAGGCTCAGGACAGTCACACATCACAGACTGTTTTCCTATAACACAGGCCCTTAGCGGTCCTTCTGAGAAGTTTCACAGCCCTTGGTGTCAGAGCCCTGTACCAACATTAGGATTTCTTCTTCCTCCAATATGAGGTTTGGGGGAACCTCTCAGGGGGGTCCATTCCCCTTTAACATTCTCAACAGCTCTTCCCTGCCTGGCTGAGAAAATAGGAGTTATCCAAAACAGCATGGGTTGTGACTAGATCACCCTGACGGCTAGCTTTACACAAACAGGGAAAGAGCCTTCTAGGACAAAAGCTCTCGTCACAGCCCCAGTTAACCAGGCAGACGTTCAAAACTCCAAAGAAGCCCACAGATGAGGAGGCCTTCCTAATGCAGCTCCCGCCTACAATCTGCCGGACCCACCGTCTTCCAGTAACCGCTGAGTCTTCGAGATAAGCTCCATTTTTTTGAGACTCAACTATCGCTTCCATATCAACAATTTTTTGTCTTCCTTAGATTGTGGGTGACAGGGAGCCACTGGAGGACTTTCTACGGTCAAATGCTATGACCAAGACTTGCATTTTCAAGGGGGCTCCTGACAGCCACGAGGCAGAGCAGGAGGGAGTCGGGTCGGGGGGGAAGATTAGAAGCCTAAGTGCAACACCAGGCCATTCTATGGATGCCTGCAGAACATGACAGGGCATCAATGAGTTAAGCAGAGGCAGTGGGAGAGTCCATGTTCACTATCGCTGCTGAGAATGGAGACACGGACAAAAGGAAGACGGACTAAAAGCTCTCCAGATTTCCAGCTCTTCCAACAGGACTGGAGTGGATGCCAACTCAGAAGTAGAAATTAGAATTAGGCCAAGATCAAGTAGGCAGGATTTGGGGACTATGGGGCTTGTGAGGGTGAGTGAAGTTCCTGGCCAAGGGGCAGAGCAGACGGTTTGAAACAGAGGAAGAAAAGCAGGTTTAGGGAAAGGAATGAGGGTTATATTGGGGGATGGGGATGAGTCAAGCTCCAGACGTGTAATTATTTGTTTTACTGAAAAATAATACAGGAAGATGCGAGTAGAAAACATTATCAAAGGAACTGACTGAATAATTTGGATTATAGACCCAAAACAGAGATCTTTCCAACACTCAACCCAAGTGAATCAATGCCAGCACAGAGAGTAAAATAATTATGTGTATAGATCTGGCTCCTGGCAGGAACTAGCCCTACTTTAGCTAACATTTCAAGTTTTTGATTCCCACCGTCGGTCTCTTTCTTGGCAAAATAAATAAATAAATAAATAAATATCATCATCAAGCCTTTTTGAAGATTTAGCTGATTTTTATGTGAAGGATTTGTACATTTTCAACCCCTTTGCCGGGAATCAATACTGTTTTATAATTACATGCCACTCAGTTCCTTGTGCAAGGTGTACACAGTATTGATTGCAACTCAGGAGGGTCTGTAGTTCCTGAGAAAGACACTCAGAAGTGACTAATAATTAATAATGATCTCACTCAGATCAGCTGCCGCTAACGCATGGAGGCATCTGCCAGGGCTTTGGCTCCTGTGGTGAGGCTGGAAAAATAAATCACTTCCCCAACCTTCTGAGGGCACCTTGCCAATTTCCAGCTGCTGTTGTTTCAATGTCAATGTCTTTCCTGGAAAAATCTTTGCTCTCTTTCCTCCTGGGCATGGAGCTGTCTCACGGGACATACCAAAACATGTCAGAGAAAGACCAAGTCCCCGACCTCAAGCAGACACCACTACAAAGCTCTGATGACTCTTGCTAGGAGATAAGGCCTGTGCTTGATTCCTGCTGGACCTGCAGCCCCTCCTGTGGGGCAGGACGCCTGGTGGGGACACAAGATTTTTTTGAACTGAACCAAGTTAAGAGACTTGGGGTAAAAGAAGACAACACAGTATCCTACATCTCTTTGGAAGCATTTTCTGTCTTCTCAATCCTAAGAGTTTTTATCACCTTGTGCCTTAAATTCTGGTTATCTGAATATGCCTTACCTACTCTACAATCTAGGTTGAAAGCTATTTGTGGGCAAGGTCTCTGTTCCACTCCACTTTTTCTCTTCCACTAGACCCCAGTAAATCCCTGATACCATTGGTATTTGTTGCATTCAATATGGTCAGCTGTGTAGAGAGAAGAGGAGAAAGGCTGGCAGAGCCTCAGACCACCCCTCCACCCTTCTATGGCTCTCTCAGACAGCCCTCCTGGCCCCCAATGTTCTTCAGGCTGCACATAAACAAGGCTTGAGAGTATTTTTCTAACCAGAGATCCACCAATGACTGGCATTGGCATGGCACTGATTTGCCATCTAAAAGAAAGGTGGGAAGAAAAAAGAGGGGAATGAGTCTAAGCATTTGTAAGTTTCATGTAAATTATGCATGCAGATGACAGCGGTCTTGTTGCCAAAAAGGAATGGCTTAAACCAACTACCCTAAAACTTTTGGCCGATGCCCCACCTTTACTGAACTGCCTAGAAGTATGTTTTCATCTACATCTTCACAAGTTGCCTCACTTAAAATTAGATATTCAATGGGTTCTTATAAGTTTCTTAATTTTTTTTGCTGGTTGGGGGATGATTGATGATACCCACTTGCAAAATTTTCCAGGCCTTGCTCTACTGGAGTAGGTCACTGGGGTCTTCCTGCCCCTCTGTCTTCTGTGGATGTTCTGAAAGAGTACTTTTGTTTAGAGAAGTCTGGGTTCTCCCCTAGGATGTTCTCCTCAGGCGAGGTCCAGGGGGAGGCTGTCTGGCTGTACTTTAAGTATGTGAACTGGTTAGTTTATCCAAATGAAATAACCCCATTCCCTTGCTCAGGGGACCCTCAAAGGTTATACATTTATCTCAAATTGATGATGCAGAATTTTGGCTCTTTAAATTCTTGCAGCAGAATATCACCTTAACTCTTAAGTATTCAATTCTTCTGAAAGTTGTAACTGATATTCCTCACAGCTGATTGTCACACAGGCCATGGTGCTGCTCTTTCTTTCCTTTTGTTTCTTTAAATGCTCCTTTTAGACGAAATTTAACCAGCAGAAAAGTGTGAACTCCACTAGGGTGCTCTGGCTCTTGTAGAAGTGACTTTGATGAACTGTCAGGCCATAGGTTGCACTTTACAATGTTATCAGGACTGCTGCATAGAGCTAAGCGCTCTGTCTGTGGGAAGAACACCACCACAAACATTATTCACAGCACGACTCAACCACTGCTAGAAAAGGGCACAGGTTCTCAATGATCTCAGAATGCTTGCCTGAGTAACAAAGTTACTTGAATGAGATGGACAACACAAATCTCAAACTACTCGAGTCTGCCTCTTTTCTTAGTTGCTGGGGCGCTCAGAGTCCGACACCTTCAGGCACCTGCATCAGGCACTGTGCTGGGCAGGCATTTTGTGAACTGACCCTACCCTGGCTTTGTCTTGTTTCCTCTTCTGCTTTATAGTCCCTTCTCCTTAATTTTCTTTTTTAAAAATTTTTTAGTTGCTATATTAATCTTTGTTAGCCACTTTGTGTCCTCTTTTTAGAATAAAGCAAAATCACAAGGAAGGGTATACACAAACAAACGAACAGCAGATCTTGGCTCCACAGATTTCAAAACCTCAAAACCTTCCTTAGAAAGATCAAAATGAGATAAACAAGAAATCATAGGCTTGTGATTTGGTTCTTTGGTTAAGAAGGTGGCACCTCTGTTGGTGTCCCCTGAGCAAGTGGTTCGAGTTGTTTTTACAGCTGTGGGGGTCCATGTGCTCTGATCCCACCATGCCCTCTCACTGAAGGGTTATCTAAGTGAGCAATGGTGGCCCACGTAGAACTGGCTGGGACCGAAAGGGAAACAACACAGTCTCCTTTCTAATCGAGAAGATCTTACCATGCACCCGAGCCAATGTGGCTAAATGCAGCTCACCCATCATTCAAGGACATGTAATCTTTTGGGGAAAAAAGTACAGGAATATAATCTGTATGTACGGCATTATTTTGACCAAAAAAGTACCACATCATAGATCATTCTATGATGATCACCATCAATATGATCATCATAGATCATAATTAGAGCCTCACGTTAGCTCTGTCAGGTAAGTGAAGCGAATGTCAACTTCTTTATTTTCCTTTCCAGACTCTCAAGAAGGTTCATTGCCTTGTCAATGGCCACATGCTAGGTTAAGGGAAAATCAGGAAATGAATACAAATAATCATAGCCTACCTCCATCTGCATTTCCTTCAATATCCTTAAGAAATTACAGATAGGATCCTTGGCTGCTTTTTCTACTTACTGAATGTTCAGACTGAATCTGAATCTTGTTCTCATGACATTCTGGTAGATTTGGGGGCTCTGGGTCTATCTGTTTTATACATTACATTTTCCACCTACACACTCAGAGGTAACACCTACGTTTGAGAATGAATATCCCATAGCTGCGGTGACATGTCACTGGGAGAGGAGGGGAAAGGTAAGAGAGGCTCTAGGGCTTGGGGAAGGAACACTGGATCAGAAAGAGGAAGACCAGGTGCCGGTTCTGCTCTGCCACCAAAACCAACATTTAGACCACAGACTCAATAACTATTTGTTTAACATGAGCAAATGTTGCATGACCTTGAATAAGTCACCTTAACCCAAACTTCAGCCCCGGAGCAGATTAGGGGATCACACAAGTCTGTTCATCTGAGTCGAAGCAAGGGTGTGCCGGCAAAAATCTAACTAACAATTCAGAACAAGAAGTGAAATAGAGCAGAAATCTGGTTTGCTTTTGGACAGCTCCACTTGCTTTTCAATCTGTGTGACCTCCTGGAAGTGGCGGACCCCAGTGACTGTGGAAGGCCTGAGTTGGCTTCCAGAGAACAGGCCAGCAGCTGGCACAGGATCCAGTTGGGCTCCTTGGCAAGTCCCTCCAACCATCCCCTCCACAAAGAAGCTCTCTGTTCAAAGACACCCAGAATGAAAGGACCCACTGTGGTCTTTTGAATCTACAGCACAGCACACATGCCTCTCACTTAAATAGGATTGTTCCGTACAAGCTTTATAGCAGCTGTAATGAGAGGTGTGCAAGCCCTTGGGCCTTCCATTCACCCATTTTAACATCTGCTCAAGTTTCAGCTTTGGAAAGACCATGGCAAACCAAACACTTGCAGGGCGAGGGCATGGTTCCTTGCAACTCACACTAGGATTCTGACCAAAACCTACGTGGTGATCCCCATGATGCCAGGCCTCGCCCCGAACCCTCCACACGTATTAACTCGCGAATTCTCACCACAACCCCGTGGGCAGGCACGCTGTCTCCATCCCCCTCTGACAGGTGAGGAAACCGTGGTGCACACACACGTCACTATCTTGCCCAAGTTCACGCGCTAAGTGCAAAGCCAGGACAATACTCTGTATCTGGCTCTTGAATGCTGCCTCTAGGATTCGAAAGAAGCTGGCAGAAACATCTACATACACGAAGTGAAAGATGTTGTCTTATGCTTTTTCAAGTGGCCATTTTCCCTTCTTCTCATCTTTTCCCCCTCTTTTCATCTCAATTTTCAGAGAGCTAGTGAGAAAGCACAACACACCAGAGAGCCCCATTCTTTGCACTTACTTTATCCTACTAAAGTCAAACTGTCCAACTTATCCATTTGGAGATTTCCTGGAAAGTTAACTGCTTAAGTGACGCTCTTCCTTTGGGCTCCCAGGCCAACTTCTGATCAGTAGGCAGCCCTATGGCTAAGCGTTGTCTGAGTACCTGTGTGCGAAGCTGCTTTTCATGCAAGTAGCACAAGGAAAGAAAGTTCTAACCAGACCGAGCCAAGAGAAGGCTTAATGAAGGCTTCTGGTCCTGCCTCTTCTGTGGGTGTGATCAAGCTCCTGATTATGTCTGGGCTGCAGTTTTACCCCGGGGGAGAGGCTACTGGGGTTTTCCTGGATATCATATGGGGAAGCCAGAATGACATCCCAAGCACCTATGACTTTGTAGGTTACTGCAAAAGTCAAGGGCGGTTGTAACTCCAGATTCCTTCTGCCATCATTTGGAACCCTTAACAGGAGACTCTCAGATGGGGTCCTATGAAAACAAGCCCCTTGTGGACCAGTTTATTAACACAATGTGTGAGACAGTACCAAAGATACTAAATTGTATCATACATGGAAAGGTTGATGGGACTGGTGACAGCTGGGAAGAACATCCTCATTGCCACAGACATTTCTGGAACTGATGTGGAAGGCGATTCAAGTTTCCTTTGGCATAGCTTGCGTCAACGCAAGAATATCACAAGGACTTGAAACGATAATATGATAAATTTTCTAACATTAGGAGCTGCTCAAGTACAGAATATGCTTCCTCAAGGCTCTAAGCATATAAGCAGAGATTATATGCGAAACCAGTTAAACGACTATCTGAGGACTATTGTCAAAGGGATCCCTGCTTTGAGAGAAGAATTGGCTTAGATCACTTTTGAGGTCCCCCATGTTTCCCACCCTCTATGATTCTACAAAACTGCTCACCGAAGAAAACAAGACCAGAAATGAAAACAGTTCAATCTAAAAGTCATATGAAATAATCCTTTCTGTGTGAAACTATTGTCAAAGTTCTATGGTTAGGGGGAACCAAGAATATAGATGGTAAAACACAGAGATGCAGGCCAGATGTAGTAAAAGAGGTTCCACAAAGACTAGATACTGGAAGGCCTGTAATGCCCATTCCATGCTGTCACTGAAAAGCCAACTCCACCCTCCTTCCAAGGTGCTGTAGAGCCACTGAGGGGTAGGAACTGCCCGACGCTGGCTTTTTTCCAGTATGACACACTCTAATATGAAATACTAGCATATCTTCCCCATTCCTCAGAAATGTAGGAAGGGATCTGGGAAAAAGGACTTTGAAAAGTAGTAACATTTGAAGCTGCCACACAGGAATTTCAGACTCCCTTCTTCCCCTCCCAGAACACCCCTCCCATCACAGGTCTGAGTGACCGAGCAGCATGGCGGGTCTGTGAGAACAAAGAGCCCTTCTGGGACACACTGAGGACCGGCGTCGCACACAGCTGTGCAGAGCACATGGACTCCTGAAGCACCAGCGGGTCTCACACGCGTGCGGGCCACAGACCATGGTCAGAAGCCCGTGGGCAGGCCCTGCCTGGGACCACAGGCATCCAGTTCTCCCGCCTGGCTCCCAGCTGTTTTGTAATTTCGGCTCAGTTATCGAAATAAAAGAACAAAAGCGCAGCTAGCCAGCGTTCAGTCTTCATGCTGATGCTAAACGACATCCGGAGATAAAGGGCCGCTCACAAGACACATTAGGATGCCTACAGCTAATGACTAAGTGAATTACAGGCCATTTCTCAGCAGCACCAATGAATTAACACCCCAGGCCCTGAATGGGGGAGTTATTCTTGCTCATGGTACTTTCTTCCAGCTGGGGAGTACGGTCTAGTGGGTGGGAACGTAGCCCAGGTGAAAAGTCACCCTGACTTCCCTGTCTCCTGCTTCTGTGCACTGAGCTTGCTCACACTCCCTTCAACTGCGAGCACCCCGAAAAGATGACTCAGGGGAGCAACCACAACGCAGATCGTGGGGTACAAAGATTCTTCCCGTCCTGTGCAACTCTCTTCTTGAATTGATTTAGGTACCTACTCAGTGCCAGGGAATGTTCCAAGTACTTTCTGGGTATTAACTCATTTAATCCTTGAAACGGTCACGATCCCCTCTTGGAAACAGGCCACCTGAGGTGGAAAGAAGCCATGTCTCACCCAGGATCGCCAAGGCGGCAAGTGGCAGAGCCGGATTCAAGCCCAGGCAGTTTATTACCGTAGCTCTCACTCCCTTGCCGCTACCTTCTCAGCAAAAGGGTTCATCCTAAGGCACAGCGTCCCGGAGGCCCCGAAGCTCACTACTGAGACAGGACAAGATCTCTGTCTTCTAATGAGTTTGGCTAGGTGCTGGGAGGACATAAGATTTGATGTAACTCCTTGATGGCCGGGGGGGGGGGGGGGGGATCGCAGTTATACAGTGTGGGAAATGACAGCGAGAACTACTGGTAAGAGAATACGTCCCAGAGCAGAGTGTCTCCAGCGGAAGGTACCGTGAGGCTTGGCTTGTAAGAGACTTCCCGACTTCCCCAGGCAGCTGCTGTCGATCCTCCTACAGGAGGTATGTCCAGAAGAATGGAGAATGGGTTGCCTCCCTGCGCCTGCGAGGCCAGGACTGCTGATAAGTCACCAGCAGACCGACACCCAGCAGAACACCATGAGAGGGGTCCACTCAGAAAAGAGACCTCGAAAAGGGATGGAAAAGTCTATGTGTTACGTAAATGGAGAAGGTGCATTAGAGAATTAAGGAAGGCAGACAATGGGAAACACTATTTCTATAGAAAGCCCTAACAACCACTTTGAAATCATCCCCATTCCAAAATAACAAAAACACACTCATCTAACGATATCAATCATTCTTGTGTCAGGATTGTGTCAAGCCTTCCGTATTCATGATTTCCTTTACGTCTTACAACAATCCTACAAGGTAAAGTCTGTTGATTGTGTATATAAAGAAGCTGAGGTTCAGAGAGGGTAAGTAATCTGCTCAAGGCCACATAGCATGAACTACACCTTGGTTTCTGCAGCTTCAAAGCTGGCATACTTTGCCTCTGCATCAATGTGTCATCCAGTCATTTAAAAACCGCTGACTTTTTTTTCTTCTTAATGATGTAAATGAATTTCTACTACTGTAACAAATATTCTTCCCAAGACATAAATAAAAGCTTACCTGTTGGTACATTTATTTTAATAAATTCAAGAGGGTTTTACTACTGCATGTAAAAGAGTTTAAACTTTTGGAAATTATACCTCTGACTTCAGCCAAAGGCACACACTCCAATAATAATAATACTAATATTTATTGAGTGTGTTCTACGTGTTAATCCCATTCTAGGGTTTTCCGTGAACCAACTCATTTAATCCTCATGACAGTACTGGAAGGGAAATGCTGCTGGTTAATGCCCAGCTCGACTTCAGTGGTGGGAACAGGCTTTGTCGGGGGGCCTCTCCGCAGAGCCCCAGGGGCGCGGTTGGGGAGACTCAGAGAGCAGCCACGGCATGCAGGAGGTGCACGGCAGCCCTCGGGTCCAAAGCGATGTCTTCGCAGCCCAAATTCAGATCTTACTTGCTCAGCAGATTGATTCTCTTTCTCCCAAACAGGAAATGAGTGCACTTTTAGAGAGCACGGCACCAAAACTTTTTACATAAGGTCTTTGCCATTGAAGCTAATGGGTGATGTCATCTCATTCGACCTTTGGGCAGCATTCTGCAAAGCCGGCCCCTTTAAGTTGTTCCTTATGCTGGAATATTTGATTTTCTTCGTACAAATACCGAATTCTCCTGGTGTGTATCAGTCTTCTTTCCTGGCTTTGACTCTCCTGTTCTATGTTCTCGGGGTTCAGGCCCACACTCTCCTCTCTTCTCAATGTATATTTCCAGTACGAGAAGTCAGTAATTTCCCTTCAATCCCATCCTTGCTCTCCCTTCCCTGGCTCTCTCCACATAATCCAACTGCATCTTTGGCATCACCACTGGCCACCTCGTGGGCATCTTAATTTCACTGCCTTCTGAACTGATCTTATCCTCCTGCTCCCAAACCTGGTCCCCCACCCGGATGCCGCAGTCCACATCGGGGACTTTCTGTGACTGCTCATTCTCTTCCGTCTCCAACATCCAATCAGCTATCACAGGCACATTCTGCACCTTCTACAGGCTGCATGCCTTCCAAATGTGCCCACTTCTCTCAATTCCTCCTTCCACCGCCATCCATGAGAACACCACCTTCTCTGGCCTGCACCAATGGGGCTCTCTCACCCACCCTTGCTTCTTCCAGTCACTCAACCTTGCAGCAGCCAGAGTTCCCTTTTAATAATGCACATCTGATTGCATTCCCGTGGTTAAGGCGCATCAACGGTTTCCCGTTAGTCTCAGGAAAAAATTTAAGAATCCTTAACTTGGCCTGTGAAGCCCAACAGGACTGTGCCTTGGCCTCCCTGCCTAGCATCTCTGTGTGCCCCACCCTTCAGCTGGAATCCCCGGCAGACCTCCCAGCCAGGCCGGGCTGCTTTCTCTGCCCTGCACCCTCCCCAAACTCGTTCCTTAGCTCGCCATTCCTCTCTACAACAGCAACCTGGCAATGATAATGAATGGCTATTTGGGTCAACTATTGGCCCAGTGCCTGTTTCCCACACAGATCTGGTGAGCACCAGGACAGACTGGATTCCTAGTGTCCAGCATAGTGGAGGTATGAATTCATGACATTTGCTGAATGACTGCCTTTAGGAAGAGGAAAAATGTTTTAATTCTACTGTGCCCTTTTTATTTTTTTAATAAATCTTTTTAAAAAAGATTTTATGTATTTATTTGACAGAGAAAGAGAGAGACAGTGAGAGTGTGAACACAGGCAGGAGGAGTTGGAAAGGGGGAAGCAGACTTCCTGCTGAGTGGGGTTCCATCCCCGCCTTGGATCATGACCGGAGCTGAAGGCAGATGCTTAAAGGCTGAGCCACCCAGGCGCCCCTTTACTGTGCCCTTTTTAAAAGGCAGTTGAACCCAGTGTCCTTGAAAGCCCAGCCACTCATG
Organism: Martes martes; assembly: GCF_963455335.1. NCBI lineage: Eukaryota > Metazoa > Chordata > Mammalia > Carnivora > Mustelidae > Martes > Martes martes. The sequence goes on from NC_137888.1 coordinate 93,831,154, forward strand.
ATAAAAAAGTTAGAGGCTTATAGGGAATTCACCTACATTGAGACTGCTAGGCTCTCATTTTTTATATTAGTGCTCCACTCTGACTGGCCAAGAAGATACTATTGTATTTCTTTAAAAATTTTTTCAGATAATAGAACCAAAGCAGGATAGTGTCTTTGGGCTAGGACTGGCTGTTTCTATAACTGGCCGATGTTATGACGGTCTTGAAAGGCACCAAATGAGATGCAGGCAGCTTGAAAAACTTAGCACAATTCTCTGAAGAATAAAAGTTACCACCATTGAGCACCTTGGTGCCCGTGGGATCAATTTGATTATTCCTGTGACTTAAAGATATTCTCCTCCAAATGAAGGCATAGAATGCTCTCAGAGAGTTGAAAAAAAAAATGTATAAATCACTAAAATCATCCCCAAACTCTTGAGCACAGTTAAGCATCACCACAAATCTTCTGGCCGAGGTTTGTCTGAAACAATGACCAGGGTAAACGCCTCACTGATTCTTGGCTTCCTCTCCTGCACCCTGCCCTGGTTCTTGGACCCTAACTCTGTGAGGGAGACTAAAACAAGAGGAACTTTGTATAGGTCAAGTGATTGAAATTTTTATTGAACTAAATCAAAATAAAAGAGGCCTTCTTTGTACTGTCCTCACTGTAGATGGACTCATTCACCTTAGCGAGGTTTAATCAATTTCCTGGACCTTGTTTATAAACTGTACTTTATCAGTGGTCAAAAGCTGAAAGTCTTGTGCCCAACATTTCATTGGTCTGAAGCCATGTCCTTTTCATGTAGCTGATAAATGGCTATATCCGGTATACAAAGTCCTCCTAAGAATATATAGACACTGATTCAGAACCTACCTAAATCCACAGGGTTATTCATAAATAGCAAAGGCCATGCAGGGCTTCCTTAGAAACCGGACCTCCAGTAGGAGGGGACATCTGAGATCGCTGGGGAAGACAAAGGCTACAACCTACACAGCCCTGCATCACCAAAGGGGTGTCTCATGGGCCTTTCCTGGAGAATGTAAATGGTTTTCACAGGACGCCTACCTGCTAGGTACCCACAGGGAAGCTAAATGTGCAAGTCTGACTGGGGGCTTCAACTGCCGCCATGAGTGGGGTAGGTCAAGTTCCTCCTCTGGAGACCATAAACACAAGTGATCCCCGCGGGCCGGGGCAGCACACACGGATGGGGACCCAGCAGTGGCAGGATGCTGGAGAGGAGTCCCTGGTGGCAGGGACAGTTATTACTTAGGGGTTCAGAATTTACAGCCATCGCAGCATTTAGTGTTTCTTCCTCGTCCTAGTGGGCGATAGGAGCAAGATGAGGGTCAACAGATAAAGCCAGGATAATGTCTTCATGCCCGGTGGTCACAAGGGTCCCTGCTTCCCATGAGAAGCTGGGGCTCATGCACGTTGGTTCATAAAGCAAAGTGCCCTTGGGCGTGCTGTTGCCTTTGGTGCAAGTGGGGACTCAGCGGGTATGTCCCCGTGAATGCACATGCCCGGCTCAGTCTGAACGCTGACTCGCCCCCAAGATAGAAACTCCAGAGAGTGCCACAGAAGAGACACGAGGAGGCCTTGGCTGCAGCTCGATGGGGGGCACGAGAGCCAGAACCCATCTCAAAGAAGAGCACCTGCTGGGGGCTGCTTGTTTGCTCTTGCTCAAAAATGCTCAAGTTCTCAGAGGAAAAGACCGCAGAGGCGGAGGCCAGGTAGAGAATATGGGAAAACATGACTGGCTTATCAGCCGAGAGGCAGGCTGGAGGCAGTGACAGTGGGCTCTGGAGTCCCATCGCCTGGGCTTGAAACCCGTTTTTCCCCTAAGCTGTGTGACCTCTAGCAAGTCATTAACCTCTCTGAGACTCAGCTGCATTATTCTGAGACGATGGTTTATTGTGAGGATTAAATGAGACGATTCAGGTAAAGTGTGGAACAGAGTAACTGTCATAGGGTAGGTGCTTTGGACAGCGTTAGAAATTGTTATTTTAGCAGCTTGATGAGGAAACATAAAGCCCAAATAAATCATATCAGGTAAGAAGGGACGAAAATATAGATGAAAACAAAACAAAACAAAACATGCAATGCATCCCCTGAAAAGACTTTGCATTAGTTGATGATCTTGGCTCAAGGGCCAAAAGTTCTTATGTTAAAATTTAGAAAGAAAAAAAGAAAAAAGAAAAAGAAGGAATGCACATAAGCGTGTGTGCATGCACAGGCATATTTACATTCTTGAGTATCTGAAATGTTCTGTGGGATGACAGTAGGCATTTTCTAGGATTTACATGGTAAGTGCCTTTAACTTGAAAGTAAGGGTAACACATCGCTAAGCAAGGAGCGCACTAACTAAGGCAAATGGTCAGGGTTTTCAGGGTGTGAAGCTCCAGGCAGGTGGTGACCTTCAGAAATACTCTTGGATGGAACAAACCACAAGGAACGAAGCAGGAAAGGCAGGATGTGGGGCAGAGCCTGACAGGACACTGCTTAGGTGAGGAGAGAGGTGTGGTCAGAGTCTAAAGGAATAAATGTGGGGGTCCAACCAGCGGAAGAATCTGGTTCTCAGAACTGGAGGATATGGCGCAGCTCTAGGTGGAGGGCTCGTTCCAGGAGCCCCAGCTGGCGTGGCTGGCTGCGGAGGACACCAGGACGCAGCCGCGAGGAATTTCAACTTGTGCCCAGGAGACGAACCAGAGGTGGGTGGGCAGGGGCACCGCTGCCCTCTAAGCCTTACTTCTGAGAGCTGCCTCCCTTCACGCTGCCTCTGCCTGGGCCTTTGAAGGTCTCTGCCCCACAGCACTACGGGGACTGTGTCAACTACAGTGTCACTCTCACAAAAGAAGATGGTGAACTTCAAATTTCCCATGCACTGAGCATTCTTCGCCCTGACAATACGACACTTATAAACTTAAATTGGAAACTGTTTCGCTTGCCTACTGCTGCTTGCAGAAGCCCACGAGGTACAATTCTGAGGACCGCAGTTCAAGGCTTTGATTACTTATTTATCTATACTTGCCTTCTTGGGGCTTGTGTGGACATTGAGATCAGATAGACCTGGGTGTGAACACGGTGCACGCACTGGCCCTGGGACATGGGGCTAATTACTTCCCCTCCCTGAAATTCGGTTTCCTGTGTGTTAAGTGGGGTTTGTACAGGTTCTGCATGAGGGGCAATGGCTATATGCAAAGAGAGAATGATAGTAGATAAGATCCTGGGTATAAGCAAAGAACCTCACCCAGGAGCAGGCACCCAGAAGTCACTAATAATTGCAACTGTTGGGTCTTACTGTTGCTGGTCTCCCTATGAGGAGATATGAGGTTGATGGGATTTTACTGCAAACTGGAACGGAGGCCCTCACTGATTTCAACCAGGGACGCTGGACCTGGATGGGCCAGTTAAAAAGCAGTCTGCCCCTGGTGCCCGCAATCCACCAGCCTCCAAGGGCAGCGGCACCCGACAAAGCCAGTGAATCGCCCTAGACCGTTAACGCGGAGCAAGATGGCATCTGGGCGCGCTGTAAAATGGCTACCCTGTTCCCAGGCCATTGGTTTACCTCTCGTCTGCATCCCACTTTCCCGAGTGATGCTCTCAGCTGCCTAATTGTGTAGAGGCTTTGATTTATCCAACAAAGGAAGGCAGCTTTAACAAACATCTCTACAGCCCCAGGGGTGAGGGCCTCAGCCAGGACAAGGGTGGCCAGGGCTATGCTTGTCCACACAGATGGCAGCAGCACCCGCCAGTGAAGGCCAGGGGGGCCCTCCAGTTGGAGGACCCAAGGGTGCATGGCTGGCCTTGGGACATGCTTTCCCCAATGTCCAGAGGAGTAGCTAAGGCAGACCCTGCTTTTCCATACTTGACTCCTCACTTGCCTGCCCAGTCGTTGTGGTCTGGTTGACATGACACATGACCTCAGTCACGGACTCATGTATTCCTGTATGAGTACGTCCAGTCCACCAGTGTCCCCAAGGCACCAGCTGTGTGTGCGGCCCTGTTCTAGGCACTAGAGATTCACGATGCAGAGACGCGTCAGGGATAAGAGAGACAAAAGCCTCTGTCCTCAGGCACTTACACCACAGTGTAAGACACAGGAAGGTGCACAGGGAGTGTGGTAAGAGCTCCATAAGAATAATGAAGCAGGGAAGGGAAACGCGACGTGCTGGAGGGAGGGGAGCAATTTTAAGCAAGGTGCTCCAGGAAGCTGCCCGGAGGAGGTGATATCTGAGTAAGACCTGAAGGGGTGGAGGCCTTTACCCGTGAGGTGACCACACCAAGGTCAGGTCCCACCAAGGTCCCATGGCCGCCCTGTGCCAAGCAAGGGACTTCCTTCCTTTGTAAGAGCGCTCAGGCCTCCTCCCCCTTTGCACGTTAAGGTGTGTGTTCCCGGTGGGCCGTGGCCCCACACAAGGCAGGGACCCCAGGACCTCCCCGGATGCCCTTTAGTTGACGCGGCCGGGAGGCATGGGCTCCCGCGGCGGCCCCGGGGTGGGGGGGCCCTCACCTCCTCCAGCCGCCGGCGCTGCTCCTTCTGCTCCTCTATGCGCTTCTGGCGCTCGGCCAGCAGCTGCCGCTTGTGCTCCTCGTTCTCCCGCTGCTGCTGCTCCAGCTGCTGCCGCCGCAGGGCCTCTGAGCGCTCCTTGTTGGCCAGCTGGAGCCTCAGGAAGTCCCGCCGCAGCGTGGACTCCCCCGGCAGGTTCAGGATGGAGCTGCGGGCGGGAGAGGGAGAAAGGTGGGGGTCCCGCGGGGGGGCGAGGACCCTCGGTGCCCTGGTGCTGGGGGAGACCAGCCAGGCAAGCAGGTCGCCTCGAGGCGGGGACGGGAGCCACACACCCCGCCGGAGCTCTCAGACCCTCTGTTACGATAATCAGCCCCAGAGAAACCAAGTCAAGGAACAACAGAGTAGTGCGCCGCCTCCTTTTCAGTGTGACTGTGGGCAGACACATGCTGTCCCCATCCCCAGAGAGATGTCACCTCTCTCCAGCACCATCCACACGGCTCGCTCACCCTTGGGACATGTAAAGATCTGCTTCTACCGGTTTTACTGAGTGTGCGAGCCCTAGGGCCTGGATCAGCTGAATCTGCACGTTCAAGAAGGACAGGAACAAAGCCACCAAGTGAAAGGAACAACGGGGAGCAGCAAGGGAACGTGTTCTACTAAGAGGACATCCCCGTCCCTGCACCACTTCTGTGACCCCTTGCACCCGACCCTGGGAGGCAAAAGGCAGGTGCTCCTGTGAAGACGTGATAAGCAAGGGAGGGAAAACATCTGAGTCAAGGTGACCGCAGAGTAGAATGTGAACCCATGCCTGCCAAAGTCTGAGTGTTAGGGCCGGTTTCACGGCATCACGGTTAAAGTGATGTGACACGGTTTGGCCCTGGAACAGACAGTGTAGCCAGGACTTCAACTCAAGCTCACAGATCCCTAGATTCCGGTGAAGCACCATGGGTCTCGGTTTTCTCATCTGTAAAATGGTAGTTGTGCATCATGCCCATTTGTGCACGTGTGTGTGTGTGTGTGTGTGTGTGTGTGAGAGAGAGAGAGAGAGAGAGAGAAAGAAGGAGGACAGAAAACACCATAAAGACACTCTACCTACTTCCTAGTGGTCCAGGGCTGCCCTGTTTACATCTCACTGCATGTGAACAACTCAAAGTTAGTCTTCGGTTGTGCCCAGCAGCCTAACAGGGAGGTGGGGCAGTCTCCTATTTGTTCACGAAAACCTAGCCCTTCTAACCTTTCTGGCAACTTGTACCTGAAACAAATTCATTCAATAACTAGTGAGCCACTTCTAGGTCCCAGGCTCTGTAATGGGCTCTCGTGAAGAGAGTAGGAGCTAAACAAACTCTCTCTCTTGTTATCTTCTTGTGGGAAAGAGAGACAGACAAATAATTAGACAAATGACTACAAATAACACAATTTCATACACGAACAGGCTCTTTAGAGGATGTGATAGTTTAAGAGTGACAGTGGCAGGAGGCTGGGGTGGGGATGAAGGGTTGTGCTTTGGATGGGGTGATCGGGGGAGACCTCCCTGAGAAGGTACCAGATGAACTGAGACTCAAAGGATGAAGAGTCGGTCCCACGAAGAGATAGGGGAGGAACCTTGCTGGCAGAGAGGAAAGCAAATGTAAAGAGGCTTGTGGTGGGAACATGTGGGGCCTCTCTGAGGACTTCCCAGAGCAGAGTGAAGGAGAGAGGTGGCCTGGGAGGAGGCCAGGGACCCTGGGCAGCCCCAGGGAGGCACGTGGCATGGAAACCCTGCACAGAAAAGTTATAGTCAGGAGACCGACGTGATGGGATGTGTTTGGCTGCTGAGGGACAACTGTCTGCAGAGGGCAGAGGTCAAGCAAGGCCACCAGCTGGGCTGTTCCTGCAGTGGCTCTGTGGGGTGGGGCAGGGCACGGGGATGGAGCCAGAGAAAAGCAAAGGTGGCGGAGTTCATGAAGCCTGTTCATGGGTGCGGTGTGTGGAGCGAGCGATGACTTGCAGGTTTTGTCTTGGCGCCTGGACAGTGGTGGTGACGCCAACTGGGGAGGCAAATGGCGCGGGGGAGCAGGTTTGGTGGCAGTTGACAAAGGGCTCATTCTGGGTCGGAGAGTGTAACCACTGTGCTGTGTGACTGCTGTCTATGCCCAAAATGACATAAAAAGGCTTCGTTCTTGAGGTCCTACAGACAGTTCTTGGATTCCACGAGCATATGTCCTCTAAAACTTCCAGCTTTTGTGTAGAACACTCAAACAAACCCCAAGTGACAGTGCTCATGTACCCATGCCACAAGCTCTGTGGACTGATGGCAGCACACGGGGAACCACGCACACCAGGAGGCTCCATTAATATAAACCCGTGCTGAATCAATGTCAGGCGATTGGAGCTCTCGTAGTGGCTCAATCATTAACTTGGTGTGTGGCTTGGGCGCCATCTTCGGGCTCTTACCCCATTTCTAAAATGAGATAACCACTGTCCCTTTCTACTTCCAGGATTTCATGAAGATTAATTATATGAGTCCATAAGACAGGACTTGGAACATAATCTTCAATGTGATATAATGACATGTTACAATTATCAAAGTGTTAAGTCATAGTTTGGCCGGCCCGCTAAGTGACTCCTAACATGCCCTTTGGCAAGTACTAGTTAAAACAGGGCTTCTCGGTTCTGTAGAGGGTGATCAGTAGGACTGACATGACATCTGGATGGGCTCTGGAAAAAGAAGAGTAGCACGCAACTTCTCTGAGAGCAGGGAATTTGGTCCTCTGCCTTTGTAAGAATGTTCATTTTCTATGTCACTACTTGACAAACATTGTCTTTATGGAGCTAAACTGGGGGCAGCCAATGTGTAAAGCATCAGATGGAAGGAAAAATACTCCTTCAGTCTGTGACCTTGAAAATGCCTGTAAGCAGGTGTAGAGAAACACTGGATGGCCCTGTATGTCCCTCCCCCTTCTAGTAGTTGAGCAATAATTCAGCTTCGTAGATCTGAGTTCACTCAGAAAAAGAACCCACCAACCAGCTTGTTCCAGCAGCAATGACTGAGCTGGCCCCCTTTCTGGGCAGGCAGCTTTGCCTCAGTAGTACGGGAATGACTCCTCCCGGACGACCAGAGTCTCCTCCTTGGATGGCTAGCGGATGGGGACCCATTCCCCCAGTGAGCCTCCTGCTTGTGCATTTTCCCCAATAAATCTCACTTCCCAAGTGTAGGTCACTGACCATGGTGCATATGCCTGTGCATCTCAACTCACCAAACTGCCACCAGCTGACCTCTCTCATGGAAGAGAAATCCTGGCAATGTGACCACACTAACCTTATTTATTCATAAACAGACTGGAAGGAAGTCGGAATCAATGTCAAGTGAAATTCGAAATGCACGGATCATAACGATAAAGCGACATTGATCCTGGGAGTCCAATATGTGACAACTGGAGTGAGCAAGAAATTTTCTATTTAGGGTTCCCCTCTCGAGTGTGATTTGAATTCCTGGAAATCATTTCCTCTCAGATTAGCTTGTGGTGAAAATACCAAGACATGCAACAAGGACAGCGGCTGCCTACATGGGCTTTTCAAAGGTATGAAGTAATGAACTGAATAATTCGAGTCCAAAAATACCACTTAGCTCTCCCGAATGTCGTAGTTTTAGGACCTTTGAGTCTTGCATTATCCAGATAATTGCCTCCTACCCATTCCACATGTTCTGTATGTGAGGAAACAAGGTCTTAGGATAGAGACCATAAATCTTAGGGGACAAGATAAAGAATACGCTGATTTCCACATTTTTATAAGAGTCTGCCTGGGGACATTTTCCCAAATTAATGACTATGTTCATGGGCAATAAATTAAATAAGACCACCTTGCTGGATTCTTAAAAATGAACCAATAAATCAAAAGGAAGTGTGTTCCACACAAGCACAATCCAGAACGTGAAAATAAGACTTGGCTTCTGCTCTCCTACCTGGGCTCTCCTGAGTCATTCTCCTCCTCTTCTTCCTCACTTCCGCTGTACTCGTACTCGGTCTCATCTAAAGAGAGACTCACAGAATGTTAGTGTACAAGAAGATGCTACAGCTCAGTCAATACTACCTCCCTTGCTTTATATATAAGTGATCTGAGGTCCAAAGAGTTACCATTAATGCTGACTTGGGACAGGCTCCGGGCCTCCTGACTTGTGATCTAACAGTTTCCACGAGGTGAACGGGATTCAAGTACATGAAATTCACATAAAAGACTGTCCCAGCTGACTCTAGATATCTGTCCCTAATGCCTGCTGTTCATACGACAAGGAACTGAAAAATAATTGTTCAGTTTGTGTTAATTCCCATTAGAGGACTACCTAAACCAATCTTCATTGGCCCACTATTAAGTCTTTAGATATCACCAGAAAGAAATTTGACAGTGCATGCTATTAGAAATATAGAGTTAAATGACCTACTGGGGACATTCATTTAATTCAGTAACATGTTAAGCAAGTTAACACGTAATAATGAATAAGATTAAATCTTTGCTTTGGAGGAGATCAGAATCTAATGGGCAAGATGGACAAGCAGGTCATTAGATCCGCCGTGATTATTAAATTATTCTTTCTGGGGTGTCTCCCATGCTAGTCACCCGCTAGATACCTAACTTATGTTCTCTCATTTATTTGGCTTCACAATCCTTTAACACACTACCCACTTTTCAAGCAAAGATACTATTACAAGAGGGTAAGTGATAGGACCAATGACTTTTTAGTAAAAACTGGTTGCTCGATCTGGGATTTGGATTTTAGAATTCCATCCAGAACTTTTTCAACTTTAAAACTAGTGCTCTCTCCTACATATTACATGCTAAATAGGAGTTCATAAAAAGAGCAGTGAGATATCAGAGAAAAGAGCAAGATCCATTTGTCATAGTGGGGGAAGGGCCCAGCAAAGTTTTTTGAGGAGGAAATGAGCTAGGCCTTGCTTGCAATGTTGGTGGCCCTGTTCCAGGCAGATGGCAGCTGAAAGTGGTGGGAAAGGGCATTCTAAGCAACATAACCACGCGAGTGGGCTGACAGTGGTACAGGCCATGACATGTTCACAATGAGTTGTAAATGGCTAGATGTCTGGCCGTGAGAAAAGCCGTCGGAATGAGTAAGCCCAGCATGTCTGATATGACTTCATCCTTATATATACCTTGCTGAGGACTTTTCTGTGGGCAATGGGGAATTTTCGAGGAGCTTTCAATTTTAAGCAAGGGAGGGTGTCACATTACTATGATCCTTTCATAGTTGTGGGTTAGTAATTACAGCTTTAAAGGCATTGGTGCAGCCCTAAAAAGGAACTAAAATTGCAATTTGGTGGTGTTACCACCAGGTGGCAGCACCAATGATAAGACCTAAACACTGCCTTCCCTCCTCTGCAGCCAGGAAAGGGATAGTGAAAAGGAGCCCAAAGCACATTGACTTCAAGTATATTTTTCAAAATCACAAGTTAGCTTCAAGTGTTTAAATATGCGTGAAGTTTTCGGGCCTCTTATTTTTTGAGTATTATTTCACCAATGTGTAAAAGACCTTCATAAAGTGTTTCGATATTCCACACCGAGAGTTGACTATTCCAAACTTTCCTGAATCAATAGAGAATTTGAAGGAAAATGCAGAAATTTTATCTAGCAAAGGAAATCCTAGCAAGGGAAAGAAGCACACAATTAATCCTATATTTCTACTATCCAGGGTAAAATCTTCATTTGGCAGCCCCTTCAATTGTAATACTTCACCAGAATTCAGTCTTATTGTTTTTATATTATTGGCATAAATTTGCATATGTCCACATATCTTAAGGAAAAAATAATATCAGGTTAAAAAATCATAAATCAATTCTCATTAAAATTGTTTGATTGTACCAAAAGCTGGTCTTAGAGCTACTAAGAAAGAGAAAAAGTATTAAAAGAAATAAATAAAGTCATTAGATAAAACTGAGCAAATGGAATGAGACCTCATTCGACTGACACTCTTTCTGGGGAGCAGACAAAAAAGAAGGCTTCTGATGGCTCTAAACCTAAACAGAATTAGGTCCCTCTCATTACCAGGGCACTCCTGAGTTCATCTCCTATCGAGAATCTTACTCTTCTACTCTGCAGAGAAGGAACACATTAAAAATAGTCTATTGTCATAGAACGGGGAGTTCTGAGTCACATTCTAGCATCTGTGCCCCCTAAATATGAAAACAACCCAAGGCACAAGCTTTACCCATACTACTCACAGGTCAAAGGCAAAGAGGTCTTGCGTTCTCAGAAAGTACTCTGAATTGTGCTGAAAAATTATAGGTCAATAAAGAACTGTTTATATAAGAATAGCTAATATTTATTGAGTATGTGTATATGCCAGACATTGTATTAAACATTTTAATGCCTTCTCTCATTTAATCTACGACACTGCCAGGCGATACTGATTACTATCATATCCCCTCTCTTATTTTAAAGTTGAGAAAACTGGGATGAAGTTCACTTAACTATTCGGGGGTAGAGGTAGAATGTGAACTCAGAATTTGAATCTGGAAGCAAAAGGCCCATGGAAAAAGAAACTTCCCTTTTAGAGAATAGAGAAGTCAGCCTTTAATGGTGGCGTGTTTGATGAAAAATCAGCCCTGGAATTTTTTTTTTTTTTGGAGGGGTGGGAGGAGCAGGGGTGGGAGGAGCAGGGGCAGAGGGAGAGGGAGAGTCTCAAGTGGACTCTCACCCTCAGTCAAGGAGACCCCACCCTCAGCACTCAGCATGGAGCCCGACACAGGGCTCGATCTAATGACCCTGAGATCATGGCCTGAGCTGAAATCAAGAGTCAGGCACTTAACCGACCACGCCCTCCAGGCACCCCAGTGCTGGAATATTTTGATCTTGACTTACCTACTTCTCTCATGCCTGGTTCTTCCCGGTTCCTCCAATTCCCCTCCCAGCAACTTCCATCAGACACTCATCCCTCTCTGCCCACGACTAACTGGAGATGGGGCTCCTTTATTTTCATTTTTTGTTTTGTTTGGGATTTTTATTTATGTATTTTTTTTTCCAGGGCTGTAAAAATTTTACGTTCAATCAAAATAGCCAATGAAGCTTCATTTTCTACTTAGTACTTGAAGTAAAAATACTTTGGTCCCCAAACATTTAACGGTGTTAATTTTTTTTTTAATTAAAGTATAGTTGACATACACTATTTTATTAGTTCAGGTGATGGGCCTCCTTTTTGGCTTAGCCTTATAATCTCCTGAGTCGAACCTGATTGCATATTTCCCTGAGTTCCTGAGGCTGGCGGCCAGGAAGAAACTCTTCCCTTGAACCTTCACTGAGGGTTTCTCCTCGTGTTTGGCCCCCTGCTGCCCTCACGTCTGCCCAGTCTTGCCTCACACTGCTCACCGCCCACCCCACACACCTGCTCCCACCTCGCCACATTACAGACAGCAACTGCAGAAGCAAAGAAGGGAAATTCAAATAAAAGGAGAGTGCCCTCCATCCCGTGCTGCCCACCACCCTCTGGTGCTCCATCTGGCTTAGAAAGGACAGAGAACGGTGTCCAGGACAGAAGTGAGAAAAAGCACATGGCCATGTGCCTCGCACCCTTGGTGCCTGGCCTTCCCTTTTCCCCTTCACTCTGCACATGCTCAGTGCTCACCTCGTCAGCCCGATAATATCTCCTCAGTGTCATCCCTCCTTCCCCCTTCCCCGCTGCTCCTCCTGCCTCCACGCACCCTGTCTGTCATCTGGATCTTTCCCTTTCCTCCCCATAACTCAACCTTCCATATTTCCTACCCACCAAGGTGTCAAACCTGCTCCAGACCACGTGAGCTTTCTCTGTAGTCAGGTTGCTAGATAAGGAGGTCTGAGTCTCTATTCAAACAACCAAGATACAGTCCTAGGGCTCCAAGTTTGCCTCATGACCTTTCCACTGACACACTGAGGAGACAGTGTGGTACAACAGATAGAGACATAAAAGATAAGAGTTTTGACTCTATAAAATAAAGAAGTGCATTAAATGATGTTCTAGCTCAAGGTTCCATGAATGTTCCCTATACCAAGTCTGGCAACCCTGTGACTCTAAGAAAATTCATTCTAACTTTTTTTTTTCTTTTTGTTCTGATTTCTGAAATAAATTTGAAATAAGCCTCGGAGCACAAAAACTTATATGTTGAAGACTGCCGGTATAGAAAAATGTCAACTAAGTGTTTTTTTTTAGGTAGTCTTATGTCAATTTTTAGTTTTTACAACATGAATATTCATTTGAACTAAGAAAATCACTTGTCATACTAAAGCACTTCATAGTATTACTCAACATGACTTTTTGTCAGTGCCTGGAAAAGGGAATATTCCTTACAGTTCCGCCCTTTCATGAAGATTCCATTTCACAGTCTCACTCCATCCACCGATGCCTACAGGCTGCGAGTCCAGAGGCAGCCCTTCACACGAAAGAATAACGCAGGTCCACCTGAAACCCCACGGCCACCTCCAAATATACCGAGAGCCCATGCCATGCTCCCTCTTTTGTTTCCTTTGCTGAGATACAAATGTGTTTCTAACCTTTCTCTCCTCGCTTCTTCTTTGTTCTGTCGATATGGTCCTTGAGTTGAATGCGGACCTGTCGTTCGTTAGGTTGGTCTCGTATAAATGGATGCTTCATCAATTGTTCTGTTGCTGGTCGCTGGCTGTGATTCTTTACCAAGCAGCTCTCAATAAATGACTGGAATTTTTTTGACCTGCCACACGAGAGAGAGGAACCCACAGATAAAAAGACAATCCAAAGAAAAAGCAAACTTCCATTTTCTAAAAAACGACCAATGAAAGAAGAAGAAAATCGGTTCCATTAGCCAACACAGGGATCAACCAATCACAGAGTAGGTCTAGAACTTTATTCGGCAAAATGGGGTTCAAAGCCACTGTCACCAACAGCACACAGTTCAGGCAATGTATGGGAGTTACACGCATAAAAGCATTTTTGCACAGTTTATGTATAATATCACACACGAGACCAAAAGGAATCGGAGAAGAGAAGGACCTTGGTGAGAGTCATCTCTGGAAGGTATGTTGTAATAAGGGAGCCTGAGCTGGGCTTCTAGGAAGGGAGAGGAAATCACTCTGGGAAGACAGTTCAGGGAGGCAGGAAAGGGTGAAAAACGAAGGCTGGGGTTGAGCACACTACACATTGGGGGACACTGAGGTAAGCTGTCTCGATGAGGCAGAAAATGCAAGCTGGAGGAGAGCAAAATCAAGGTCGGCTCGGTAAGGAGGAGTACATTTTATAGATACGAGAAAGACTCTTACTTGGTAAAGTGAACTTGGTTAAGCAAATTTTCTAACTGGTGATTTCAAAATTACTTTTGCACTTTGCTCTCCAATTAATAAGAACAGGGTGTATGTGTATGTTTGTTATCAACCTAAGGACTTGGAAACTTAGGGACTAAGTTCAAACCCAGACGCGCACTTATCTCCCTCTAGAAAGGCACTATTTCCTAAAAGATAAACCCTGTGCCAGAGAGGCCCAGAGCAGGGGAGAGCTGGTGAGAGACGCCACGGCAATGAGCAGGGGAGGAAGTCCACACCATGGTAGAAATGAACGGTGGACTTTAGCTATGAGTCACGAGTTGGGCATGCATGTTCTTGTTAAGAGTTCCAAGAAATTGTCCAGCATCATAAATAATTACTTCACAACTATATAGCATGCCTTTCCGGTGTGTTCCACTGGCAGCTTGGCATATCACCCTCAGCGGCCTTAGGGGAACTCCGGTGGCCCTCCCCGCCGTCCCGCTCTGCTCAGAGCAGGAGGGAATTCACTTTGTGCTCTCCGTCGCCCTCCTGTGGAGTGCTGTGGAGTAACATGAGCGGATCCCGGGAGCCAGCTTGCCTGGGCCGGCCCGCAGGCCCTCCACACAGACTGCAGGCTTGAAAGCTGTCCTTGTCACGCAGAACACAATGGTGGGCACGTTATTTAAAATTCAAATACAAGAGGCCACTCACAGATGCACCACTCTCCCCTTCGGCCCAGGTCAAAGCAGTTTCTCATCTTATTTCGTGATTTTAAAGGACTGAATTATTCCTATTTTTTTCCTCCCCAAATTTCTAAGCTAAGTTCAAGCTTTTAAATTATTTAACATAGAAGTAGATGCACCCGGCTATGCTTGCGGTCACCCCGGCCGCCCTGTGGACTGTGAAAAACAGTAGTAACAGGGTGGACACTCTAGACACCTTCTTGCGTGTCCTTCATGGCCCCCGGCTTCCTCCACTCTGGCGGTCTCCAGTGTCCCGCGGGCCTGAGTCATCTCTAGCCAGAGCACCCTTCCTGCCCCCAGACGCTTGATGAACGAATGAACGCCCCCATGGTTATCAGATGTGAGTTCCGGACAAGTGTGTGAAATGGCTACTTTCCAATCTGTGCTTGTGAGGGACAGAGAGGGAGGTCTGGAGAGGAGACAGTGTTGAATACGCTTTCTTTTTCAGGCCCACCAGCCAAATCCGTGGAGGCACAAACGTGACACCCTCTAAGAAGAGACTGTGGGAAAGAAGCCTCATGGACTAACAGGCTGGCCTGAGGAATAACCTGAAGAGAACAAGGTTAACCCGCATGAAGAAACAGACGAATTCCACACGGTGCTTTTCTAGGTAGAAAAATCAGTATTGAGAACATGAAAACAAAAACAAATTAAGACAGGGAGCTGTTAAATATTCAGGAGAAATGCAAATGAAAGCTTTTTTTTTTTTCCTGCTTGCAACTAGAAGGAAGTGCTTTCTTTTTATAAAGTGCTCAACTATTAATTAGAAGGTGCTAAATAAAAGAAATCACACCCAATTTAAACATGAGATCCAGGTTTGATAAACTGTACATTCCATTCCCCAATACTGACGCCTAAAACAAGGCAGTGGCATCTCTAGGAGGAGGGTGTGCTCAGAGTTCGGCAGGACGAACCGCGGTACAGAGCCCTCCTTCGGCCATCTCTTCCGGTGGGAAGGGACCTTCAGAGATATCCAGGAGAATAACTCTGCATCCAAAGGTTGGGCCAAGATGGGCAGGACCACAAAGCTGGAGCGTATCTCATGTCTTCTTCAAATGGTATTGTTTGAAGAGAAAATAATGCTTCCTTAAAACCAATCTTCAAAGAAAGATTCATTGGCTCTTATTTAAGTTAGTGTGACCAAAGAATCAATATGCTTAATTACACGTTTAATTAAAAGTAAAAACCCTTCCCCTTGGTTGCACACCACTTGACTGTTTCCCGATTGGTCTAACAGGTTTAAAGCACATTTATATAACTTTATTGTTTGCATCTCTGCTGCTGGGAATTTAGTTCTGTCTCTTTCAAAAAATGCCCAAGATTAATCATACTGATTCCCCCAGGGCTGGCCTGGAGAGATAGAAGTTCATGTTTGGTGCTTACAGTGGGAAGCCCCGGATCTAAAACCAGTCTCACCAAACACTTTATCTTCCTGGAGTTTCTTGGCTTATATATTTAATTATGTTTGAGGAATTAAACACGCCTGAAAGATTATCACATTAATCATTATAACCAGTCTGGCTAAAAGTTTTCGGTAACCTGGGACTCCCTAAATGTAGTTTGAGCTTTCGAATTTGCACTTGCCCAGAACGACCCTTCTTCTCTACATTGGGCTCTATCTCTTAACTGTGTGACTTTGGGCAGATTATTTAACTTCTCCGTGCCTCAGTTTCCCTGGTTGCTGATGGTGATATTGTTAGGATTTCTCTCAAAAGTCTGCTGTGATGATTCAGTGAATGAACTCATGTGAAATACTTAGCACTGAGCCAGTTACATCATAACCTGTACATATGTTTGCTGCTGTTGCGACCATTACCATCGCTGCGTTGACAAGGTCCCGGCAAGTCTGGTCATCACCAGGCTTAAACAACAGGAATCTCTCTACCTTTAGGGCTGGAGGTAGAAATTTGAAGTTCAACCTCTGTGGAACCGAATAGTGTAGTGTTCTTAAAGGGTATTATTTCATAAATATTTGGGTTAGATATGCTAGAGGAAGAGTCAACGGGACCATTATCTCCAAGGAGACCACACAAAAAAGGTTAATTTAAAAAATCTGTGCAGCACTTTTTGCTTTGATTTTAACAAAGTCCAAAGTCACATTACTACTAGCAAATTCAGTTAATTTGAAGTAGTTTCTGATATTTGCTTTCTATTATTATTATTTCATTTAGAACACACACACACACACAAATAGCTTTGTCATTTCTTAAAAAACAAAAGTGTCTAGGGCGCTTGGGTTACACAGTCGGTTGAGCGTTAGGCTCTTGGTTTCAGCTCACGTCATGACCTTCGGGTCATGAGATGGAGACCCACGTTGGCCTCCACACTCAACGAGGAGTCTGCTAGAGACTCTCTGTCTGTCACCCTGTCCCTCTGCCCCCCACCCCCAGCCTGTGCTGCTGCTCTCTCTCTCAAAAATAAATAAGTAAATCTTTAAAAAAAAAACAACAACAAAGAACAGTGCCTGACAACCCACCAAGAATCAGAACTGGTGTCTCATAAAATAGCAGGAGGGACTATAAGCTTTGGAGTAAAAGCAGAAGGCAAGGGTTCTAGGTTGGATCTAGCAATGAGGAGCCTGGGACCCTGGCTAAGCCAGTTTACCTCACCAGGCCTCTGGTCTTCATCTGGAGCACAAGTGTTCTGGGCCAAGGAACCTCATGTCTCTTTCCAATGACAGGCACTTAAGATTTTTCTTTTTATTTTTTAAATGTATTTATTCGTTTTATTTATTTATTTAATTTTAAAATTTAAATTCAATTAATTAAGATATTAATATAAGATATTATTCGTTTCAGAGGTAGAGGTCAGTGATTCATCAGACTTGTATTAACGCCCAGAAGCAGTTACGATTTTTCTAATGATCACCGTCAAGCACTTCTTTGCCTGTGTAGAATCTTCCTATTGAAAGAGCATGGGAAAAGAAAAAGACCAACCCTCTTTTACAGGAATGAGGTTATCCCCGTGTTTCTCCAGAAACTCCTGCGGGAAACTGTATCATTGGGTAGGGCAGGGGAGCGGGGGTGAGCATGGTGGGAAGAGAAAGGAGAGGAATTGTGTTGAAGGAGATGGTTGGCCCATGTGCGTGGAGTCTGGCCATGTGTAGAGACAGGAGGAGGAAATGGGAGTCCCAGCTCACTGCCCATTTGCCCATGGTGACATGGAGACAGGGGCCGAGAGCATCCTTGGCCTCTAATTCGGCTGAGGTTAAAATCCTCCCAGAGACCTAATTACTGAATGGCTGGGCCACCTTGGCATTGACGGGAGCCCTGACCACATGACCTGCTCGGCACTGAGGCCTCTCCTCGTCTTGCTGATGGGGGGAAGAAAGGGCCAGGTTCTGGTGAGTGGGTACTTCCCCCAACGCCCCCCGCCAACAATGAGGGGGCAAAGAGCAACGCTCCTGCCTTTCTTTTCCTAATATTAAGGGACAGGAAAATAATGTTCACTCAAGAGATCAGTATCCCATTCTCTATCAGTCAAAACCTTGAACTTAAGAGACCGGATGATCCAGTAATAAGAACAGGGGTGACAAACCTGGGAAACTAACAGATTGTACACACTTATGCAAGGAACATAACCCACCCAAGCCTCAGCCGTAGAGCTGCAGAACTGAGGACTCAGAGCACCTGGCTGGGGTTGTGGTTAAGATCGTGTATATATATACACATATATATATATATTAAACACACACACACACAGAGAAATTACTGAGTCTACAACACACATATGCCTTATATGTCCCGTATGTTGTAGGTTCTGCAAGTAGTTGGAAATGACCCTCAACTAAACGCTTATTGTAAAGAGTTCATGGCCCATCTCTACCACAATGGTGCCCCCTTTGGCGGTACTTTGATATACACCCTGAGAACAGTGTACTTCCTCTGATCAATCATCAGCCAGAAAATATACAAAAAGAACATTTTGGAGTTTTGTTTCTCTTGATGGGTGGGGAGAGGGATCCTCTCCCTTAAAAAATGAAAGAAAATATCTAAAATATTTCACTTTCTCCCAAACACTAGGGCATATTAAAGCAAACCCTAACTTATTTTAAATCGCTTTGAACCCAGTCATTCAAGAAAGTACTCTGCAGTGCTTTCTTTCACTTAAAAAGTTGAATTCCACTGGGGTGCCTGGGTGGTTCAGTGGGTTAAGTGTCTGCCTTCGACTCAGGTCATGATCCCAGGGTCCTAGGATCCAGCCCCACACTGGGCTCCCTGCTCAATGGGGAGCCTGCATCTCCTTCTCCTGCTCCCCCTGTCTCTTTCTCTCCATCAAATAAATTTAAAAAAATCTTAAAAAAAAAAAAAAAAGTAGAATTCTATTGCGGAGAATTGGGAGCCACATCCTGTTTCCTATGGCCCGGGGCAGGGAGTGCGAGGGTTTGCGGGGGGGGGGGGGGGCGGAGTGGATGGGCTGCATGGCCATCTTATAGAGGCCAGGTTCTGAGTGAGAAAGAGTCTTTCACCAGGGCTTCTGTTTTCCCACTCACTCTCTCAAACGGCCAAGTTATTTCCCCTCTGTCTGGCAGTGCGGCACTCACACTCCTAACTGGCTCTCCTTCGGAGTCAGGGAGGCTGGGTGAGATGGAGGCCTGTCCTCCTCACTGTCCCTGGACTGACCCAGCTCCTGGCAGCACCACCAGAATTACTTCCTGCTGTCTAACGTTAGAAGGAGAAAAGTCAGCCTGTATTTTCCTTATTCTCAAACAAGGTCAGAGCAGAGTTGCTCTTTTTGGGAGCGGGGTCAATGAAAATCCAAAACCGCAGTGCAGGGGCCGTTCACCCACTTTGCTAAGGAACAGAGAGGTCATGCAAAGGGCAGTGCAGGCCCAGGATAAGAGGAAAACAGGACAAGCGCAGTGACCAACAGACTCCAGCTTCAGAGCTAGGGAGAGGTGGCAAAGGGCAGAGGGGCCACCTGGTACCCTAAAAGAAGCAGGAGCTACTCAGCCAGGCAGTAGTGCCTCATCTTTGCACACAAGGCCCGAAATCTGAATGTGGTGCTCAGTCCCCACATTCCTAAAAGTTGGTAATTAATACCAATGTTCCCGAGACACGGCATGTAGCCACGTTGTGCTGACCAAACGTAACACAGGTGTGGATGGCAGTTTGTCCTCTGCGGGCTGAACCCTGGAAACATCTGTCCAGCAGGGAGCCGGGAGCGGGAAGGGAGAGAGGGCACAGGGTAAGTAAAGCCCACTGTATACAGTGTGTATATGGGGGGCAAGGGGGCGGGACAGGAAGGCTTGGCATGAAGGACAAGCGGAAAGCTAGCAGAGGGCTTTGGTGCTTCCTAGGAAGGAACCGAGCCGAATTCTTTCCCAGGGAGCCTGTTCTGGGGAGAAGGGAGGAATCAGGGTGTCCAGGCCTTGCTGGTCATGTGCTGTACAGGTGCCCAATGGAAGACTGTTGCTGGGGAGAGAACGACTGGCTCACACAGTGACCCTCCAGAGGGAGGAGGAGCAGGGCTGCTCCCCCTCCCTCGTTTCCAATAGCAACCCTCAAGCTCTTCCTCCGCCGGCCTCGGCAACTCCGGGCTGCTGGTCCCCTATGGCTGGTTCCCTCTCTTCCCTGTGCCGTCTGCCTTTCTCTTGTCTCGCCGGGGTTGCTAAGTCACTACCAGGTGACTGTTTCATTTAGACTGCTCTCTGTATAGCGGAGGGTGAGGTTGTGAGTGGGAAGGGGAGGAACATAAGGGTCCCAGTCCCAGTCGACGGTGATCGTGAAGTGATCATGAGTATGAGAAGGGGCAGAAAGGTCTTGAGCCTTCATTTTCTAACTGCCCAGAATGTGTCTCTAGAAAAAGACACGGGATCCCAAGTGGTCCAGGAATTGGCCCCAGGCCAGGGCAATCAGAGATTCAAGAATGTATTGGGAGGTATCAGGATACACCATATACACAGGGGGAAGAAAGGAGCCGTGAATTTTTGTTACGCAGTGATAAGGTACAAAGACACTGATATACGTACACACAAAACTGCAACTTCTGGTGTAACCTATAGAACTGTATTTCCCAAACTCGAGTCAGTCGTATATTACCAACACAATTTTTTGTTTGTTTGTCTGTTAAGTAGGCTCCACACCCAGCCTGGAACCTAACACGGGGCTTGAACTCATGACCCTGAGATCAAAACCTGAGCTGAGATCAAGAGTCGGATGCTTAACCAACTGAGCCCCCCAGGAGCCCCTCTACCAACACAACTTTTAACCAGACTCTTCCATCATCCATCCTAGTATCCACTTGGTATTTTTCTTTAAATGAGGTCAATTTCTGATGTGAATACGTTTATTAAATGGGAAATTTGTATCACTGCCCCAAATTAGAAGCCAGTATCATGGGCCATAAAGGGAAAGTGATAATAAAAACAAATGTTACAAATAACTATGCACAGACCAGTGAAATCATCCCTCATGTTACCAGGTGTGTGTATGCACTGAAAGGAATTACCCTCTTAAGGAGGAGAAGAAAAGCCAGCCCACCTGGCCGGCTGACTCTTGGAATTCTCACCCTCTCCGATGCGATGTCTTGAGCTGCCGGGCAAGCTATTTCTTAGGAGGCTAATAAATCCAAGAGCTTTCATGTTATTACTTGGGTTCCACGACTCACTTTAGCTAATAGCTCCTTACCTTGAAGGTGTGGTGATCAAGATTTGCGGCGCAAATAGTAGGTACTTACTACGTGCTTTAAGATGCGTGACAACCCACAGAAAGCCACTCCCCAGGTCTTGGTATATGTTGGTCTCAGCATGCAGCTGGACCTAAGGATCTGAGCTAGTCCGAGAGCATCGCAGGAAGACCCTGCCCTAGGATTGACAAAGCCCTGAAGAAGACCGGACTCACCACTTCTTCGACTTCAGGCGAGGCGCTGGGTTCCGGGGGATGAGGAAGAGGGCCCTCATGGGATGCATGTCGCAGAGAGCTACAAGAGACCAAAGCAAGGGCCAGCTTAGGTTAGGATGCCAAACCCAGACCAAACGGCTCTGAGGCTGCACAGGCCCAGTGAGCAACGTCAGAAGACTGCCAAGCGTCTATGTGCTGAGCATTCAACAGAGGGGATGTCGAATCACAGAAGTCTCCTAAAATTTGCATATCAACTGGACACTGTTAACACTTCTACTTCTATTTCATATGTAAGAAAACCAAGTTAAAGGGTCAAAGCCTTTGCTTTGCTATAAATAACCGTCTCAGATTCAGAGGGAACAGTATCAGGGTAACAACCACAATGGAGATGGTAGGTCATTCTTAATTTGTAAAAGCCTAAGTCATTAAACAAAAGCGAGATGGGCCATTTCTTACACACTGAAGGTTCATACACATGTACTGCTATCCGCATAGATTTTTGAGAGTCTAGAGCACTAGCCCAGAACACCTTTCTCTCTGTATTTCCAAATATCCTCATGGCTTTTCAGGTTTCATGACAGGCTTGTTTCTGGGTTTTGTTCGTTTGTTTGTTTGTTTGCTCACTGGCCCCAGGAAGAACAGAGAGGTCAAGGCAAAGAGGCTCAGGGAGAAGAGTTATTAAAATATCTCAACCTGTAAACACGGCATTATGGTTTAGAGAGAAAGCACTCGCACATTCTTACTTTAATCAAAATATTTCACTAGTTTACTTCTCAAACCTCTGGGGCTATCTTTTCCCTTTTGCCCAGAGTAAGAATACAGTCTCCTTAAAAACTAAAGGATTCTGGGAGTAGACATTTATTTTTAGCCCCCTCTACTATTCATCAAGAATGATAATATGAGAATAATATTTTGGATGGCAATATACAATTTTTCTGATTCATAAATGCCTATTAGCATTGCGAATGAAGGGAATTTTGTCAACAGACACTCCAAATCAATCACGCTACAGACGAATTCCACCAGCTCTAGAGCGAGAAATACATAAGGCTAGGATAATGGGAAGATAAACAGCCCTATGAGCAGAATGACCCGCCAGGCACTGAAGGGGGCTGTTTTGGGTCAGGTCCTCTGGAAAGCAGAGCCAAGGCAGCACTAACCACGTGAGAAGATAGTTCCAGGGAGAATTCCTGCCTGAAAGGCAGTGGGGAGGGTGCCGGGCCGGCTGGCACACCTGTCGCATTGCTCTGCAAGTCTGATGGGAATGAAAAGCGAGAGGCAGACAAGGCAGCTGAAGTGTGTGCTAGACCGAGGAAACGGAGCGGTGGACCTGAGGGGTGAGAGTTCGTGTCTTCGAGAGAAAGACCTGCCTTCTATCCCTGCCAAGCTAGGACACTGGCTGTGGGGTGGGGCGGGACCTCGGGGGCCGCACCAGCAGCCCGACCCTTGGTGAGCCGGCTCCCTGCAGGGAAGTCCCCGGAGCCCGAGGTCAGGGGCAGCAGGTGGCTGCTGGAGGCGCTCTGCAGTACCGACACGCCAGAGGGCAAGGCCTTTCCGACGGTGCCCGATGGCCCGAGCCCCGGCCACTCGGCCTCACATCTAAAAATCCAAACAGTAGTATCATGTGAGGAGGGAGAGCCCCCGAGTACAAGGGTTCGCGTGACTCGCGCCCTGAGAACCGGCTCTGACTCGCGCTGCGCTGGAGCTCCCAGGCTTTGTGGGTTGGCCCCAGCTTTGCTCCGAGGAAAGAGCAGATCAAGAATCAAGGACGCGCGGGATCTGTCAAACAACCCACATTCCCGGAGTGCCTTTTCCCTTTCCTTCTTTTCCCTCTCGACACAAGATCCTCACGCGGCTCTGAAATGAACGGATTCCTGGCGGAGCTAAGACGGCTTTGCCCGCTCCATGCGCCCGCGCGAACCCACACCGGGCTCGGCGCAGCGGAAGGAAAGCCTCGCGGGCACCTGGCAGGGAAGGCGCAGGGTCCGCGGACAGCAGCCCCGCGACAGATCGCACCCGGAGGAGGGTACTTACGGGGAGCACCTTCTGCCATCTCGATGGCGGTGATTCCCAACGACCACAGGTCACTCTGAAAGAGACGAAGGCACACACACATCACAACATGCAGGCGACGGAGAGGAACCTGCTCCAGCTGCTAACTGCTCCAGAACTCCCTGCAGGAAAGCCAATCCTCTATGGACCTGTTTCACCCACCAAGCTTAAAAGCAGCCTTTTTTTTCCCCCCTTACTTTTTGTGGGTAGTATCTTTCACGTTATGATCTGACACACCGCGGGTTTTCAGTAAATATGTGAAAAATGAATATGAGGTTTTAGAAATTAACTGATCACCAAAATTTATCTGTGGATCGAACCATACGAAACTGGTATGATTTGACTGTTTTTTTTTTTTAAACACCTTTATTCAGGTATAATTATCATAGAATTAACTGCTTATATTTAAATTGTATCATTTGGCAAGTCTGGAGACGTCCGCCCCTGGGAAACCATCACCACAATCAGCACTAAATATACCCAGCACCCCCAAAACATTGTACTTGCTCCTTCGAAATCTCTCCTCCTACCCTTGCTATCCCCTGACCCAGTTCCTGCTCTGAGGCAACCGCTGATCTGCTTTCTGTCACTGTAGGCTAGTTTGCATCTTCTGAAGTTTTACATTCAATCATTCCATTTCTCTCTGGAATGTAGTGGACAGTGTGTGGGAGTACTTCGTTCCCTTTTACTGCCGACTGCTGTTCCATCCTGTGGCTATCCCTACTACAATTTGTTTATCCATTGTGGATGGACATTTGGAGTGTTTCCAGTCTGAGCTATGCCAAATAAAGCAGCTACGGATGTTCACGTACAAGTCTTTGTATGGACATAGGCTTTTATTTCTTTAATGTAAACACCTAGGAGTAGAATGGCTGAATCATATAGTAGATGTGTACTTAGTGGATTGTCTTGACCTACGAAGACAGCAATTTCAGATGGTTTAACCAAATAAGACGAGGACAGGGAAACTGTTGGGTGGTGCTGTTCACTGATAATCTCCAGTGCCCAAGACAGAGCCAGGCACGTGCTCGATATGTTTGTTGAATGAATGAACAATATCTTCGATCTTGTAAGTAGGCAATATACAAAACAGAGAGCCTGTACCCTTAAGTTCTTTCTTATGGTAAGACTGACTTTTACATTCTTGTCAGAATTTTCTAGACTCATGCCATTACCCATCCTGTACAATCTGAGTCTGCAACAGCATGCTTCTCCTCCTCTCTGCGTCTATGGCTCAGCTGTCCCTAGGGATTGCACAGGAGGGAGCAAATCAAAAAAGGGGGAAACCAGATAAGGAAGCTTGCTGCTTCAATGCCCCTGCACACTGGGCAAGGTCATACAATGTGAAATTTGGTTCAATGGCCTACAATCCTGATGAAGACTCTCACCCTCCTTTCATTTTCAATATATCCTGCATTTTGTATGTCATTCTGAATTCTCTCCTCTAACCTCTCGCAGATTACAGAGATCGAAGTTAAGTTTCCTTGTTCTTCCCATCAAACAAATTTCAAGGCCACAAGAAAGGCGATATACCTAGAAAAGGGACTATGAAATCCATGCTGAGCCATTACCCAGAACTAAACTTCTGAGCACCCTGTGAGTGACACCCAGCCCTGTTCAGTATTCAGACGGAGACCCGCACATGCCCACAGGGGGCTTTCTTGCGGGGGAGGGGTATAGCCTCTTGCCTGAAGTGTCATCTACTTTAGAGTAGGTGTCTGGGACACACACTAACCCTCTACAAGGACTAAGGGGAGATTCTTTTAATTCATGAGCCTATCAATCAGTTCACATGTTAACGTTCTCAGTTCGACTTGGGATAATAACACACCTGCACGATATCACTATTCTCAGATCCTAAGTCACTTCTCTGCTTAGAACACAACTCAAGAAGGCAACTCTTATTCTTTTTCTTTGTTACATTTCAAGATGTATTCAAAGTTGTCATCACACATGCACATGCGCGCGCACACACACACACACACACACATATTTGCACAGCCCAGCAAGTGACTGAGGTTTCCTGGAGGCTCCTGGCCTTGCTTAGGGAGGCCCCGCTACAGCTAATGGGGAAAGCCCATGCCCCTACTGTGGGCTGACTCAGGAGCAGTAACTGGTAAAGCAGAAAACACAGCGCTCTCCTACCTGGGGCTTTAGGGTTGATCAACATAGATAATCATTTGACAACATGACAGAAACACTGAGTCAGGGGTGCCTGGGTGGCTTAGTCGGTTGAGCATCTGCCTTTAGCTCGGGTTGTAATCCTGGGGTCCTGGGATCAAGCCCCACATCAGGCTCCTTGCTCAGCAGGGGGTCTGCTTCTCCTTCTCTCTCTAACCCTCTTCCCCACTTGTTCATTCTTTCTCTCTTTCTCTCTCTCTCTCTCTAAAAAAATTTTTTTAGAGAAAAAAAAACCACTGAGTCACTCATGGTGCAGGAGGTATTAAACAGGAAACACAGCAGGAATAGACTGGAGATGGTATTTTGATAGAATTTCAATATCTCTAGGACTTGGTGGTTCTATCACTTTCCCTCTATCTCCAGAAATCAAGTGTTTCTCTCATGTGCAATGAGGTACAAATACAGAGACGGTGGCCAGGCTCTCTGTCCCTAAGGGCCACAGGAGGGTTAAATTTAAGTGGCCTTCAACTCCTGGAAGTTTGAGTGGGTCTGAAAGCCAACTGAAGGCCAAATGACAGGGCTTCGGGAGAGAAGAGCTCCAGGACAGTCCTCAGGTGGGGAAAAATCATGCAGAAAATCCAGGCGAACATCTGGCTCTGAGTCCTTGTTCTAGCTCTCCCCTCTGCTTGCAGCCACGACCCTAACTGTGTGCTGGCTGACATCCTCCTCTCCGTAAAGTCTTTGCTCAAATGCCATGTTCTCAGTGGAGACCCCTGAAAACCCTGCCAGACCCTGTCCCCTTTCCCACTTTTGTGCCCCAGAGAACGAATCACCCTCTCACATGTGTGTAATTTACTCATTCCTAATCTATACCATGTTATGTTTACTGTTTGTGTCCCCGGCCCCCAGCGCACACAGACTAGATATAACACAAGGTCCGCGAGGGCAGGGATCTTTGTTTTGTTGCCTAGTTTATACCATGTACCCAGAGCAGCACCCAGCACACAGTAGGCATTTAAGAAATAATTGTTGAATGAACAAATGAAAGACGCATGAGGGAAAGGGGCAAAACCTGTGTGCTAAGACTGTTAGACTCCTCGTAGGGCATCTCCCACCTTCTATTTCACAGACAAGGGGAAAGGATGTACCCAAGACCACAGAGCAACTCAGCACCAGCTTTGGAGCAGAGCCAGGTCTCCTGTCCCCCGGGGTCACTTCTCTTTTAACTGTCATCACAACATAAAAGCCCGAGTATTCATCTTTTAAGTAAAACTTATGAGGGGCCCATAAAACATTGTTCCAAATTCTTGCTTCATTTACGAGTAATGAAGGTGCTGGAGACTCAACGAAGGTGCTGAGATCCAGAGAGGCACCCCAAGAACCAGTGCTAGGAAACTGGCTTCAACTTCCCAGAGGTAGCGTGAATAGTCTTCGAAGTCAGATGGACCTGCATTCAAATCCAGGTTCCTAACTACCCGCAGAACACTGCTCAGAGCTTAGCTTGCTCAGTGTACAACAGAGCTAACTGGGACATGCAGGCACACAGGTCTGCTGCCCGGCACAGTCTCGGGCCCACAGTAAAGCTCAAGCATATGAATTTCCTTCTTCTCCACTGTTAGGTAAGCTGCCTGTGCTTGCCCAATACATTCTTCTAGGAGTCCCCTCTCTCTGGTTGTGGCAGACCTTGTTTGTTGGCTAACCCCACAAGCATTTTTCAGTCCCCATTTCCGTCACTGCCTCCACTTCAGAGTGTAGGAAAGCTAAGCTTGTTTTTCCAGACTCCCCTGCAGCTAAGGAGGACAGGTAAGGATGGAAAGTAGTTCTGGCCAATAAGACGCAGGTGGATATCCTCTGGGAGCTTTGGGGAAAGCTTTTGTTTTTCTCGATATGAGTGACAAACACAGTGGATGTCTTGACAACTCTTTCCCACTTCTTAGTGCCTTGAATAAAAACATGATATCTAGAGTTACAGCATCCATTTTGCAACCATGAGGCAGTAAGTCAACAAATTAATTACGACAGGGCAGAATGGTAGGAGCCTGGGTTTTGAGTATATCCATGAGCTACTATACCAACCCTGGACGGCCTGCCTCTAGACTTCTGATGATGTAAAGAGACATAAGAACAGCCAAAAGCCTACCTTAGTGATAATATGTAGATAGCAATAACTTGAGGGAAAAAATTCTGACAGTAGAAAAATGGAGAGGTCCCAGTTGTTAGGTGATCCTGGTTTACCCCCAAAGGAAGCAGCAGAAGTCAGGGAAGAGAGAGGTTTCCCTTATTCAGGACACATCACCTCAGATCCCCTCTTAGGAAGCTTCCCTCCTAAGTCCCAAAACAATCCCTTGGGAGGGTGTGACCCTCCCAAGTCCTGTGCAACCTCTGTCACATGACCAGGCCAGAAATTGCTTCTTCTTTAAGCCCTTGTGTGATATCATCATTAGGAATAAATAAATAAATAAATAAATGCGTGTGTGTGTGTGTGTGTGTGTGTGTGTGTGTGTATTATATATAATATATAAAAAAACACACACGTTTTCCCCCCTGGGGTTCTCTTCCTTTCCAAAAGGCCCATTTATATTCCTGGCCATATATACCCAGAGCTGCTTGTAAGCTACGCTTAGCTGCCCATGCTAGACAGCAATAAACGTCCTTGACGGGACTTGTTTTAAGCCTTTGGATACATTAGCAAGTCCCAAAGACACTTCAGAACTTAAATACGGGAGAAAATGTTCCAATTACAACTGGCAAGACAGATCACAGGAGACGAGAAAGGGAAGAGGGGGGAACAAGATGGGGAGAGAGTCAGGGAGAGATAAGTTTCCTTTGTGGCCATGGTGTGACTCACTTTGGCAGGAGCTGGGTAATTCATTATTCCAGAGGCGCTGTGCAGCCTGGCCTGTGGCATGATTAATAGCCCAGTCCTGTGTGTGTTACAAATGGAACAGAGACAAATTCTAGTGCCTCTTGAGAAGGCAGGGGCGAGCACGCAGCGTCCGGCTGGTGTGGGGTGGGGGTGGTCAGCAGGCAGGCAGGCAACTTGAACACAGCCAAAGAGCACCCCTTTTGGGGCTCGGCTGCCCAGCCCATGAAGAAAAGGACACTTGCAGATGGGTCAACCAAACACACAAGGAAAGAGAGGGTTATGGGGGCACAGTAAAAAGCCCCTGCCCCTTCCCCCTCCCCCCTCCCGTGCATGAAGAGGCAGAAAGAGCTCCTGCTAGACAGACAGACAAGACAGACCTAGATTTGACTCTCAGCTCTGACAACTAGCTTGCAAGCCACTTAACTCATCAGAACCCATTCCTTGACCTAGAATGGGAAGAGAACACCTGTCTTGCAGAGTTAATAACAGAACTCAATAAGGTGATAGTTATATATATATACATATATATATATATAAATGCACAGTGCTTAACACAATGCAATGCAAATAGTGGGGATTGCACAAACACTGGCATTGTTATCACTGACCGGCAGTGCAGCCAGCCCACCAGGGTCAGGGATGGTGGCAGTGAGCTCTGTCATGTCACGGCTCTCAGCGAAGTCACTGAGATGATGCAGGCATCTTACAGGAAGCAGAAGGAAAGGGCATGTCCCACCTCCTCCGGCCTTGCGGGCTCCCTTTCCTGGAAGAGCCTTGTGGGAAGCCAGATGGACAGGCAGAAAAGGGGTTCACTGAGTGCTAATGCCATTATCCCAAAGCAGAGGATATCAAGGTAGTCTAGACCCGACAGACAACAGCGTAATAACAGGCACGACCAGGACAGTGGACTTGACCGTGTCTCACGGACCAGAAAACAGTCTTCTGTTGTGACGTATTGTTATTCTCTCTGTGGCAATGCTCCAGCTGGAAAAACGGAATTGTATTTATGGGGTGCGAGCCCTAAGTGAAGCACCTTCGCCTACGGGTAGAAGTTACGAGAAGCAGGTTCTGACTCAACATAAGCAGACAAGTAAAGGTGTGTCAGACAAATAAGAGGTTTGACTCATATGATTGTTGTGGCTTTTTTCGGTAAAAAAAAAAAAAAAAAAAAAAAAAGACCCCAAATAGTAGTACCTTCCTATGACACACAAGCACAAATATTAACTATAATAGGTTGAGGAGCTCCAAGTGTTAGGCACCGAATTCGTTCCTCTGTAGATGTTAGCTCACTTTATTCTAATGCAACCTTGTAATATATGATTTATTCTTCCCATTTCATGGAGACTCAGAAGGTTTCAATAGCTTCCCTAGGTAACAGACAGGAGGCAATGTCTATACTGAAAACCAGTCCTGTCTGACTTCAAAAGCTTCACTCTGATTCACTAGGCCTTACACTTACATATTCTACATTCTATGTAAAGAGCCAAGGGGTTGGGTCACTCGGGGTCACTGAGGATGTTCAGGAACAGGGAGCAATTTAAATAATTCCATTTCCCACATAAAACAAACTGAGGGCAAGAATCTTCAGGGCCTCGTTCATCCACATTTGTTACCTGACCCAAGGGGAAATGTGAGAATAGCTTTATTACCTCCAGCTGGGGACACACAGGTGGGGACGGGGGGTCCTGCTGTGTCTCAACAAGGACTTCTAGACAGGTGGATGGGAGCATGGAGCCACAGGAAAGCATTTCATAGCAACGTCAGCTTCTCACGGGTGATAATAACATGGTATCTCGATCATCCTTCCCTCCTTCCGAATAAGGGCGGGGAGTTGTTTGACTCTCGGCAGTAGACAGAGGCCAGGCCTCACTTGGGAATGTAAACCTCATTGTGCAATCTGAGTATTGTCCTCTCGCATCACACCCTGCGTGAACCTTGGTGACGCCTGACTAGTTGCGATTTCTCCTTTCAGCCTGCCTGATTAAAGCCAGTTATCTGTAATGCGGGAGCCTGCCAGCTCGCTCCACAGCCCCAGTACAATATTCACCCGAGCCTGGAGGAGACACCTAGGGCTGCCAATGATCCACGGCACCTGTGCGCAAAGTCCCGTAAGCAGACTCGAGGTGACTAACATACAACATCAGTGCAGGTTGGGCCAGAGGATGGGGCGGGGGGAGGAGGGAGGGGCTATGCCGTTTCACCGGATTTTTCTTTACTAATTTAACATAAAAGCAAGGTCGGTTTATTGCGGGGGGGGGGCACGCAGGACAAAAAAATACATAAAATAAAATATATAAAAAATGTATATAAAATAAAAATGTTAAGCTCTCCATTCCCACGTCATATATCCGTGGGGTAGGGACTAGTAAGACTAGATGTTGTGTACTATATACACCGTGAGCTGCTCTTAGCGTCTAACACTCTACCTTGGGATCTGTCCAGCTTCAGCACGCATGCTGCCCATTGCTGAAATGGCTGCATGGTACTCCACTGGCCAGATGCTCTTGGCTTTACTCCACCAGTTCCCTATTGCTGAGAATTTGGCTGCAGAGAACTTTCATTAGTGTGAGTAGTTCTGTTAAAGCAATAGATCCACAGGATGATAAAACCCTTGACAACTCCCATCCAACTGAACTGAAATTCAAATTTCAAAAATAACAATTTAAACAGCTTAGGAATTTTGAACGGCTTTCTTAATTTTAAATCTTTGAATGCTTGTTATTAAATGAGAAAGCTCCCATTATTGCCCCACACACTTATCAGGGAAATGAAACCTTTCCTTTTGCTTGAAGTGTTTTGACAGAATTTCTGAAAACAAGAAAGGAAGGGCCTCTAGGGGAAAGTGAACACACCAGGCATATGAGATTCTGGTGTTCCTCCTTAGGGGTTATTTTCAATCAGTTCCTTACCATGCCTGGTAGGTATCGGACAAAACCAGATTGCACTGAAAAGCATGAACTCTTCAGACTACCTTCCTACAGAGGCCTTTCTTTTATTGAATTATGGTAGTTTCTAGAAAAATCTATAGCAGTCTTTGAAGATATCTTCAATAGTAGATATCTCAAGATATCTCATATAGTAGCTGATAATCAATGAATAATAAATCAAATAATAAAATTATATTCTTCTCTTACATTGGTCTGTATTTTCAAGGAAGGGCTTTTGTGAAATCTAACAAAACCTGGTGGCTTTCAAGTCATCTTTTATTGCAAACATACCCTCTAGGTGGAAAGATCTACAGCACATGAGAGCCCAAACTGTTGACACACGTTTCTGAGGCTGGGAGATACGCTGGGTCAAATGGACCATGGAGGCATGGTACCAAACACCTGAACTTGGACGGGGCTGCAAATGAACTTTATGTGTCAGAAACCACATGGACAGATGCAGCTTGGCTCATTCTTTACATGTGGTGGGTGTTTAATAAATAGGTGCTGAGTGAATGAAGAAACGGTTTTGAAAGGCAACATATTGTCAAATTTTCTCCTGGTGACAGACCACATTCCTAAGAGTGGTGAACAGAAAAAAGGATAAAATCTGGTGCCAAGAAAGAAGTAGAATGATCATATTTCCAGAATCACTGCCTCTCTGGTTCACTGTAAAGGTGTGAGGCGGTTGAAATAAATCTTCCTATCTGCCCAGTTTTCCTAATTCACCCTTTTGTTCTGCCCGTTCTTGTACCCATAACAATGACTGGTGAGGTTCATATTCTTGCCATGGCTTCTTCCTGCTCTCATACCACCTGCACTCATAACAATCCTAATAAAGTAATTCTCACTAAGGTGTAAAATGACTAATATAGTGAACCTGTTCTTTCATCAGGATTCCTTATTTTTTTAGTAAAGGACACTGAAATTAATCACCAGTTTATTAATGTCTTAGGATACTTCTATAGTCACATGGACCTTCCAGTATCTCTGAACTTACCCTGTGCTGCACAATCCCCCCGTGTTTACTCAGACACCAGGCTTTGTCCACACCTAGAATTATGCATTGGGCTCCAAATTCTTTCACTGATCCCAAACTATATTCCTTAGCCTTAATCCAAGGAAAGAGGGTCATATCAGTATAATTCTAAGCTTTGGCTTCGCCAAAAAGAAGTTGTCTTCTACTTTATTGAAAACAATGAAGTCACAGTGACCGAAAAGAAGTCCCACATAAAGTACAGCCACTCAGAATAGTTAAAAAGCTAAACCAAGGGTAAAAGTTTGAAACACCCTGATTCTGCATGGTATGTTATAAAGCAGTCAAAAATATCCATGTCCCAGAAGCAAACTAGTTAGCGCTTGTTAAGTATAACTATTGTTTGGAGAATTACTTATAGTCAATTATGATACACATATCTGGTCTGGGACATATATTTTCTCGTGGCTCCTCTGAAGGGATCTACAAATTAAATTATTTAAATGTGCTTATCATTAGCAGTTGAAATAAATGACATTTATTTTGGCGACATTAATTTTTAACTTGGCAGCTGTTTTCAGACAGATTGTTGTCAGGTTATTACAGTGACTAACTTTGAGAGGAGGAAGACATTTACAGGAGATTATTTTGGTTTTAGACTTTCAGCTTGTATTTCTCCAAAGAGGCAAATAATTTTGTCAATTCCCTGAGATACTGGGTCCTGAAGACATTGCAATGTTTGCATCTTTGTGACCTGATTTCAATAATAACTCCACATGTGGAGAACTAAAAATGTTCTTTAAAAGAGAAATTCTTCAAATATACTGTTCGGAAGCTGTTTTGTGGGTAAGTTGATTTATATAGGAGTACATCATAGAGGAGCGGGGTAATATATTGGTAATCTTCTGAAAAGAGAGTTGGAAGATGCGGGTTCAAGTCCCAACTCTGAGAAGCCCTGTAACTTGCTGTGCACTTGCAAGGGTCTCTGGCCTCAGTTTCCCATCTGCAAGAGGAAGGCATGTGGAGGTGACCACTAGAATACTTTGGTGAAAAGTCCATGGCATCTGTGAAGCCAGCGTGGGTATTGTTAGATCTGGCCCAAGGTTGTGCCGTGGTCTATACAAAGACCACAGCCTATCTCTTCATCTATTGCACTGAAAACCCACAGTTCCTACATCCCATTTGCCTCCAATTTTAATGTCTCAACTTTCAGCCACGATTCATGACAATAATGTCACTTGACATTGCAGCCATGAGTGGGATAGTAACCCCAAACTATGTTTGAATACTGGCTAGTAAAATGGAAAAGAGGGGGGCTTCCTGGAGAAGGGGACAACTGTCACCATCTACTTAAACACTGCCTTGAATTTATTAGCAAATTGCCACTTTATGATATAAAATAACAAGCCACAAATCAAATTTCAATGAAACAGCATGATAGGCTACAAAAATAACATGAGGTAGCTACCAACATCCCATTTTGTTTGTTCTCATTAAAAAGAAACTTCATAATTAAACTTTGAGCAATGGAGAAATGAGGAAGTCTATTTTTAATCAGAAAAAGATGACCCAAGACAACAAATTGGCTTTCTTTATAAATAAAAATCTCTCTGAATATATAGATAAAATATATATGTATATACATACAATTTTTTTGCTAAAAATCTAAACTATAATCAAAATAAAAATTTGTTACCTATTTTTAAGTTTTTATTAAAACGTCAGTAAGTTAACATACAGTTTAATATTAGTCTCAAGTGTACAATACAGTGATTCAACACTTTCATAAGAAATCTACCTTCTAATAAGAAACAAGATTAAGTTCAAGAGAATCTAGAAAATGGTCTCAACATTTTTTACAAAGAGGCAATCAGATAAAACAGGTGAATTCATGGAAAAGATTCTCACTTGAGAATCTTATCATTTTAAATTCAAATAATGCTTTTCAGTTCTCCCTTTGGATTACTTAATCATAGGCCCAAAGGCATATGAGAATTCTCCCACTGCCAGACTCAGGACGAGACATGAGGCACAGCTTTGAAACAATGAAAAGGAAGTCATACCTTGAAATCATATGTGGCGTCTGGGTTTTCGTCGCAGGCAATGACTTCTGGTGCCATCCAGTAAGGGGTCCCGATGAAGGTATTTCTCCTGCCCACTGTTCGATCAAGCTGGGCACTGACACCAAAGTCCACTATTTAAAAGAAGACAAATGAATAAAGTCTTGGATGCTTATATGGTGAATAAAATGAACTTGCCTTTTTTTTTTTAACTGCAGCAAAATAAGCATACCACAAAATTTACAATTTTAGTCATTTTTACGGGTATGTAGTTCTGTGTCATTAAATATGTTCACATGGTTGTGCAACCATCACCACAATGCAACTCCAGAACATTCTCATCTTCCCAAACTGAAACTCTGTATCATTTCAACAATAACACCCCATTCTCCCCTCTCCCCATTTTACTTTCTGTCTCTATAAATCTGGAATATTACAGATACCTCATATAAGTGGAGTCATACAGTATTTGCCTTTGTGTGACTGGCTTATTTCAATTAGCGTAATATCCTCAAGGGTTGTCCATGTTTGAACATGGGCCAGCATTTCCTAACTTTTTAAGGTTCAGGAATATTCCATCATATGTACATGCCATGTTGCGTTTATCCACTCATCTGTTGATGGCCGACTTGGGTCACTTCTTCCCTTTAACTATCGTGAATGTCTATTTTTAAAGTGCATGTATAAATGAATAAGGTATACCAATAAGGAAAGCCCTAAATGTTGTATTTGGTTAAACCAAGGGCCCGTAGGGGCCAAATACAGGTGTTAAATCGAAGGCCAGCTTGTTTGCCATCAAAGAGAATACTCGGGGGATACAAAGAAAGTGGATAAGAGCCAAGTTTTTGGAGTCAGACTGCTTAAGTTCGCATCCCATTTCTGCCATTTACTAGTGATCTGAGCTGGGGCTAGCAGATCAAGATTTAAGCTTCAGTTCCCAAATTTATAAAACGAGGGTGATGATATTGACACAGAGTTGTTGTGATGTAAAGGGGTGTGTACAGGGCCCGACAGAGTATTCTCTCAACAAGTGACGGTTAATCAGTGATGAGTGAAGCTTCTGAGGATAGATTATCTAGGCAGTCCATACGAACATACGTACATGCACACACAGACACGCGCACACACGCCTTCCCTAAGGAATATGTGTTTTTGTTTTAAGAGGGAATATTCATGAGATGAAAGTTTGGCCCCAAATGCTGAGAAAAAATGGAAATTATATATTTTAACAAAAAGACAAGAACAAATGTTTGGGATATAAACATGGGACGTATTTCAATCTCTTTGAAAATAAACAATCATAAGGCCAATAACTCCTTTCTAGATGACAAACTGAGTATCTTAGGGATAGCTGTCACTTCGTGCTCTTACTCATAGATACCAAGCGGGTGGAGGGGCTTGTGGAGCACAGGGAGATTCTTGACCTTATCTGGACAATCCCAGCACCAAGGGAAAGGGTTCCTTCTCTGATCACTCCAGCAAATGCAAGTAGGATAACCAGCATGCATTCAAAGTAGAATACTGAACACCCCTTTTGTACAGGTGCCCTATGTAATAATGAAGTCAATGTAAATATAACTTAAAACATATGGGAATATAGCAGGAATTCATTATTCTAAATATGTCTAAATGCGGATATTTTTCAGTAAAAAAAAAAAAAATGGGCCATCGCTCTTCTCTTATAGCAGCAACAAAGTAAACAAATGGTGAGATAAAGAAACCATTTCAAGGTCAGTCACTTTTTTTTTAAAGATTATTTATTTACTTATTTGACAGAGAGAGACAGGGAGAGAGGGAACACAAGCAGGGGAAGTAGGAGGGGGAGAGGTGGGCTCACCACTGAGCAGGCAGGCTGATGCGGGGCTTGATCCCAGGACCCTGGGATGATGACCTGAGCCCAAGGCAGAAGTTTAATGACTGAGCCACCCAGGCGCCCCAGGTCAGCCACTTCTAATCTAAAGGGTTTTGCTTAAGAAAACCTGAATTATTTCTACATATTAAGCAAATGGTTCTGTCTGCTATATTGTATACCAGTTCACTCGTCAAATGCTTTTAGAAATGTTTTGAAATGGACAAAGAAACATTTTCCTATCATTCCTTAGTACAATGACCTTCAAATTCATGGTGACAAATTTACATTCATTAAAAGAAGTACAACAACAAAACCAACCAGCTGTTGAAATAATCCTATCAATTCCTCTGATTCCTCCACTCACTGGATTCTGTTCTTACCTAGTTTAACTTCTGCATTCTCAGTCAGCAAGACATTCTGCCCTTTAATATCTCGATGAATCACTTTATGCTGGTGCAGATGACTCAGCCCCTGGAGTAACAGAGAGTTAAGAAGGTTAAGGAGAACGTAAGCCAAGATGCAAATAAATTATTTGGGTTGTCAATGATCCAAAAAATATGTAAACTCACCCAGAGCTACTTTCTTTCTTTTCTTTCTTTCTTTTTGATACCCTCATTATCATACTCAGGTCTTCCACATGTGTATAGTGCTGTTCTAAACTAGGTAATTGATCAACATAAACTGAAATACAGAAGCAGTCTTTGCAATGCATGCTGCTGTATTAAATGAACTGCTTGCACATCAGCTGTGATCTAAGGTAGCAACAAACCCATGAGGACAATGATGTGGTTCTGGCATGCACGAGTTTTAGCTAACAGTACTATGAAAAGTGAGGACTGCCTGCATTTGCTAGTTTATAACTGGAACATCTATATAGTCTCCGTACGGAAAACTAACCCGATTTAACTAAGTCCTCCGCTCTTTTTTTTTTGTTTTTTTTTTTTAGCAATATTTGAATTCAAGAGTTAAAAGTTGCTCACTAAATTCTACTCCTGAAACATATTGCACTATATGTTAACGCACTTGAATTTAGATAAAAAATTAGTAGAAAATAAAATTTAAAGACTACATTGTATCATATAATTTTAATTAAGCACAATCAAGTATTTCTCAGACGAGTCAAGAAATTTCCCATTGCCTTTAGCCAAAGTGGCTCACATTAAAAAAAAGAAAATAGCAGTTTCTATTTCCTTTGTTGACATCTGTAACTGTCATCTTTAGTGCTTTATGAGATTTGTGACTTTGTGTTCATTGTATGAAATAATTATTTGGTGACATCCAAACCTGTGTCCTGTTTCTCCATGAATTACTCTCTCTTTGTCTTATTGGTGGTGTGAGTTCTGAAAGCTACGGACTTGCTCTAAGGTAGTGATACGTTTCTCAAAGTATAACCTAAAAAAATCTCAAATTGGAGTCTTGAAGCAAATTACATTATGCTAATACTTGCTAATTCAACATACTGTATACTCAATTATGTCATTTTATTATTTATAATTTTCTGTACTTTTAATTTTCCTCTGTAATGATGAAACTCTGGCATGGAAAGATGAGGTTGACACAAAAAGAAACAAAACTAAATATCTGAATTCCTGTGTTGAAAAAACTCAGCATGAAAATCTGGATGCCGCCAAAATTTGATCTATGCGTACATTCAGGAAGATCAGTAAATGTAAACCGTGTGAGAAACTGAACCACTTGTTTGGGTTTTAAAAAATTACCTTTCCTCTCTAGTCAGTTCAGCTCAAAGTAGGCATCAAGCAGAGTAAAATGTCTGGTTTTACAACATACTAACATCCCGTGAGTACTTAGAGGGTCTGAAGATCCCCACATTCCTTCACCAGCACAGTGGTTGGAAGCAGGTACCAGAGCACATAAGTGAGCCAAACATTGTAGTTAATGAGATCATATGATGCAAGGAGAGTTATGTCTAAAATATCTTGTGATTGAATGTTCCTTCCAATGAGTCACCTTATCTCAAAGGCTAGTATCTTCTGGGAAAATGTATTGGAAGAAAATAATCAGGTACTGAGAGGTACTCATAGGTTGAGACATCCTGCTGCTTTCAGAACCCTGGAGAGCTCATGGCTGATTCCCCAGGGTTCCCCATTCCAAGGTTCCTCACCAGAGCAGAAAGGTGTATTGCAGAAACAGCCATGGAGATCCAGCATATTCTTGGCCTCACGGGGGCCTAAATAATTGGCCTAAATAACCCCTTGTGCGTTCTCTAAATGAGTGAAATCCTAAGTCAGAAATTCAACTGAAGTTTACACAAAAGCACCTCAACACTCAAAAATAAATGTCAGATTTGAAGGTGAGCAGCAACCATACCTCCTTGTTTCCCACTCAAATTCTGTCTTGTGCTCAGAAATCTTTTTGCCCACCCCATGCCATGGAGGTTTTATCCTGTTTGCTCTTAAGAGCTTTATTTTTTGTATCTTTTATATTTATATCTCTAATCAAGCTAGAATTAATTTTTGAAAATGGTATAAAGCAGGTATCAAGTTTCATGTTTTCCCATGACTCTTCAGTTGACCAAGCACTATTTACTGAGGAGAGCACCCTTGCCCCATGCTTTGCAGTACTTCTTTTGTCATAAATCAGGTGTCCAGATGAAGTGAGTCTGTTTCTGGATTCTTGATTCCATTCCCCTGGCCATTTGTCTATTCTTGTGACAATACCACTCTGTTTTATTTACTTAGTAGCTTTATAATAAGTCTCGCTAACTGGCAGCATAAATCCTCCAGCTGTCTTCTTCCTCTTCAAGACTATCTTGCTATTCTTGGCAAGGCAATCTTTAAAACTCACCTTGTCAATATCCATAGCTATATACCTAGAGGGGTTTTGATGGGGAGTTCATTGAAACCATGGATCAAACCAGGGAGAAATCACTTCTTCACAATATTAAGTATTCTTATCTGTGAAATGGCATACACCTCCATTTTATTAAGGTCCTCTTTAATTTCTCTCAGTAATATTTTTTGGCTTTCAGTGTAAAATTCATACCTTTCTGTAAATTTATTTCTAAGTATTTAATTTTTATGCTATTGTAAATGTTATTTTTAAAGTTCACTTTCTGTTTTGTTTTGCCTAATGTGGTTTGAATATTTTTAATGTCTTCCATCCACCATCCATCCATCAATTTGCAGCATATAATCTGTCTCTCAAAAGTGCATCTTGGGCACATCATGAAAATAGTTTTAACTTTTATTCCTTAGATTAAGAAGGAAGAGATTATAAATTAGATTGCCAAGCACATCTAGTAAGAATGCTCAGTGAACACACATTAGCCTCCAAATCAGTAGCAAGAGATAATTCAACTAGTCTGACTGAACCAAAATATGACCAATTATTTTCTTCTCCCTGAATTGATCTCAGTAAATATGACACTATTGTCCAGATTGCCTGACTGAGATCAGTGGGCAAAACTGGACAAACAGTCCAGCTATTTTGATCAGCTTAACTGACAAACTCAAAGAATTTTTTTTTATTTAAAATCAGTTAAACTAGATTCTATATGCTAAAATGGTAAATGTCATGTAATCCTTAATCTCGTTATAAACTTTCACAAATGGAAAATTCAAATGGAGTGATCAAAATACCTCTAAAAAAGTCATTTCCTAAGTGAGACCTTATCTCTTTGATCTAAAATCAGATTTCTAATTGGAAATATCATGGGAAATGAATCCCTTGGTAAGGGAAGTCACCCAATGTTAACCCTCTAAATGAGAGTGGACATAGCCTGTTCAGAATGGCTCTCACCTTCATAGGAGCAGACCCTAAAACTACCACTACCACCATCACTGTTAGAGTAAAGCTTTAAACACATCTGCAATACTTTTGCAAATGTCGGCAGAAGTTTGGTACAAAGTTCAACATCTCCCAAGAGACTCTGTATTGTCACTTACTCGTAAGATCTCCCTGCAGATGTATGCAATCCACTCCTCCTTCAAGGTGTTACCTTTTGTGTTCTTGATCAGGTCAGTGACAGAGCCAGCACCACAAAACTCCATTACCAACTGGCAAAGGAAGCAAACATGCCATGATTATAATCACACTTCATAGCT
Organism: Martes martes; assembly: GCF_963455335.1. Taxonomy (NCBI): domain Eukaryota; kingdom Metazoa; phylum Chordata; class Mammalia; order Carnivora; family Mustelidae; genus Martes; species Martes martes. The sequence goes on from NC_137888.1 coordinate 93,871,379, forward strand.
TCCACTGGGTTAAGAAAGCCTAAGTCATTCCAGCTGGCTGCTTTAGAATGCTGTTCCTATAAAAAAGAAGTGATCAAACAACAGTATAGAAAACAAACTTGTATCTTAATTTTTTCCCAAATATTAGAAAAGATTATTTTTTAATTTTCCAACCTAAAAATTATAATTGGAAATTGAGGAAAATCCCCATATTCTAAGTATATTTTTTTAAAGATTTTATTTATTTGGGGCACCTGGGTGGCTCAGTGGGTTAAAGCCTCTGCCTTCGGCTCAGGTCATGATCCCAGGGTCCTGGGATCGAGCCCCGCATTGGGCTCTCTGCTTAGCAGGGAGCCGGCTTCCTCCTCTCTCTCTCCCTCTGCCTGCATCTCTGCCTACTTGTGATCTCTGTCTGTCAAATAAATAAATAAAATCTTTAAAAAAAAAAAAGATTTTATTTATTTGAGAGAGAGAGAGAGAGCATGAAAGGGGTGAGGGGCAGAGGGAGAAGCTGGCTCCCTGATGAGCAGAGGGCCTGATGTGGGACTTGATCCTGGGAGTCCAGGATCATGACCTGAGCCGAAGGCAGTTGCTTAACCAACTGAGCCACCCAGGGGCCCCTAAGTATTTTTTTTTTAAATGAGGGAAGCTAGGTGGTTCAGATATAGTTGAGAATATCTCTGTGTTTTTATCCAGCAATTGATCTCATCTTTCCTACAAAAGTGGATCATTCCCCTGTCTGAAAGAACTATGGTTTTCTAGGCAATCTGACATTAGGACAATAAAGTATACACTGTTTATGCTATTGGTTTGTAAGTGGCACCATAAACTGTCAGAATGGGGACTGTCTGCTTTTAATTAACTTCAGCAAATGTTCTCAGGAGGTTAGACACATCAAATAAATTCAATAAACAATAAGCCTTAATTTAGCACCTTTCATCCAAAAAGCTTCAAGTTCTCTATAAATATAAACTCATTACAGCACTCAAGCAACTTTATCAAACAGGCAGAAAATAGTCACCTCTCTTATTTAATGGAGAAACGGAGACAAGAAAAGGAAAAACAATTCATTCGATTTTACATTCATTTTCTAGCATTAAGAAACATTCATTTTCTTACTTTCTCCCTTTTCTTCAAAAAAATAGAAAAAAGAAAGGTCTTCAACAAATGGCATCTTAAGTACTTGTTTTTTTGTAGTTATATGATAGGAATTCAGAATAACTAGCAATCGATCTCTAACCAGACACTAGAAACAACTAAAGTGGACCCAAAATGAAATCACATTGATGGTTTTGGCTTTGTCCAAATGTACATTCTTAACATCAACACCATGTATGCCTAGTAGAAACTCGGTGAAAATCATGAAGTGAGTTTTATGAATGAGTTTCCAGTGCCTTTTCTGACTGGTCTAATGATTCCACAAAAGGTAGGGAAACCCTACCATCTTCTCGAGACTACCAGGGGGAGTAAAGAGACTTCTCAGGACTTTTTGTAAGGAAATTTAAGAAGTACCACAATAGACCATACTGCAACCCAATAAGAGTTGTAAAATGATCCCATGTGATAGTCAGGAAGTTATCAAAGACCATAGGTCATGTTAGAAAGAACTCAAGAATCAACCTGAAGAGGTTCTCACTGGCCAAAGATGGGAAGATTTGAGCATTGATAAGAATAACAACTGCAATGGCTTGAAACGCATTAAACTTACCCAAATGCATTAACAAACTGATAAAAGGAGGGAAAGAATCAAGAATTTGTATTGCGATTCTTAGACAAATTTTAGCACTGGATAATTTGGTAATTAAAAGGGGCACATCTTCTCTTTATAAAATGCAGGCATTTCATGTAATAAATGAAGAGGACATAATAGAATCAAAATATCACTATTTTATAGTTCCTGACAAACTAATGAATTTAAGCACTGATTCTCAATGGCTGTTAACATAATAAACATAAGAAGTAACCAGACATTATTTGCTTCTTGATTAGAATAATAACATCACCTAAGAAGCAGCCTTGCCAGAAACAAACAAATAACAAAAAACAAACCAAAAAACCCCAGAATCTGATCAAGCGTCTGGTTCCAACTACCAAATTACAGAAAATTCAGAGGACAAGGAACATGTTACTTCATGGGGATACAATTTAGAAAACCTAGAACAGGAAACTCCACAGGGCAAATGACCCATTTACTTCAACAAATAAATTGCAAGAAGGAAAAAAGAAGATGGAGGGGATATTTGTAGACTTAAAAACATTAAAAAGATACACCAACAATTTGCAAGGGATGCGACTTATCTGGATATGAGTTTTTTCCCCCAAAGCTCTTAAAATTTTTGAGGCAATTAAAGCTTTGATCACAGACTAAAGAAACATGAGGGTTTTTGAAAGTGTGATAATGGTACTGTGGTTATGTAAAAAAGGAGTTCTTTTTATGTTTTTTAAGGATTTTATTTATTTACTTGACAGACAGAGAGAGATCACAAGTAGGCAGATAGACAGAGAGGGGGGAAGCAGGCTCCCTCCTGGGCAGAGAGTCTAATGTGGGGTTTGATCCCAGGACGCTGAGATCATGACCTGAGCCGAAGGCAGAGGCTTAACCCACTGAGCCACCCAGGCGCCCCTAAAAAAAGAGTTCTTTTAGTGAAACATGCTGAATTACTATGAATAAAATGATATGGTGGTCTTTTCTAAAAAAGGTGCTGGGACAACTGGATACCCACATGTAAAAGAATAATGTTGAACCCTGATCTCACACCATGCAAAAAGTTACCTCCAATTGGATCAAGGACCTAAATATAAGACCTAAAGCTATAAAACTCTGAGGAGAGAACATAAGGGGAAATCTCCATGACCTTGGACTTAGCAATGGTTTCTTAGCTATGACAATAAAGCACAGGCAACAAAAGAAAAAACAGATACGTTGGGTTACATTCAAATTAAAAACTGTGCCTCAAAGGATAGACTTGAGAGAATCAAAAGAAAACCAATTGAATGGGAAAAGTATTTGTAAATCATATATCCACTAAAAGTCTAGTATCCAGAATAAATAAGGGGAATTTACCCCAAACATACAGATGTAGTGAAAAGAAGGGCCATCTGTACCCCAGTGTTCATAGCAGCAATGGCCACAGTCTCCAAACTGTGGAAAGAGACAAGATGCCCTTCAACAGATGAATGGATAAAGAAGATATGGTCCATATATACAATGGAATATTATGCCTCCATCAGAAAGGATGAATACCCAACTTTTCTATCAACATGGATGGGACTGGAAGAGATTATGCTGAGTGAAATAAGTCAAGCAAAGAAAGTCAATTATCATATGGTTTCACTTACTTGTGGAGCATAAGGAATAACACGGAGGACATGTGGAGATGGAGAGGAGAAGTGAGTTGGGGGAAATCAGAGGGGGAGATGAACCATGAGAGACTTGGACTCTGAGACTCTGAGAAACAAACTGAGGGTTTTGGAGGGGAGGAGGGTGAGGGGTTGGGTGAGCCTGGTGGTGGGTATTAAGGAGGGTACATATTGCATGGAGCACTGGGAGTGGTACATGAACAATGAATTTTAGAACACTGAAAAAATAAAATAAAATTACAGAAAAAGAATATATAAAGGATACTTACAGATCAACAACAAAAATAAAAATAACATAATTTAAAAATGAGCAAAAGGCTTGAATAGACATTTTTCCAAAGAAGATATGCAAATAACCAACAATCACACGAACTGATGTCTAACATCAATAGTTCTTAGGTTAGTGAAAATCAATGGGATAATCAGGTGATGGGCATTAAGGAGGGCAAGTGATGTGATGAGCACTGCATGTTATAGGCAGCTGATAAACTGTTGAACACTATATCTGAAACTAATGATGTACTATATGTTGGCTAATTGAATTTAAATTAAAAAAGGGAACGTGTAAATCAAAAATCACAATAGGGTACCACTTTACACCCACTAGGATAGTTACAATAAAAAAAAAAGGCAGGAAATAAGAAATGTTGCCAAGGATGTGGAGAAATTGTAACCCTTGTATACAGCTGGGGGGAATGTGAAATGTTGCAGTCACAGACAGTTCGATGGTTCCACAATAGGTTAACACAGAACTGCATTATGACCCAGCCAGTCCACTTCTGGGCATATGCTCAAAAGGATTGAAAACAAGTATTCAAATAAAAACCTGCAACCGAATGTTCAAAGCACCAGTATTCAAAATAGACAAAAGGTGAACGAACCAAAATGTCCACTATCTGATGAATAAACAGAATGTGGTATATCCATATAATGGAGTATTATTCTGCTATGGAAAGGAAGGACGTAGCGATGCCTGACACAACATGGATGACTCTTGAAAACATTACACTCATTGAAAGAAGGACCAAAACGGCAATGTACTGCAAAAATGCATTTATATGAAATATCCAGAAAGCAGAGGAGTGACTGCCAGGCACGAGGGGGAGGGAAGAATGGTGCTAAAGGGGTACAGAGTTTTCTTTTGGGGTGATGGAAAAGTTCTGGAACTAGATAGTGATAATGGTTGCACAATACTATGTACTTAAGGCCACTGAATTCTATATTTTAAAATGGTTAAGATGCTAAATTTTATGTTATACATACTTAATCAGAATTTAGAAAAAGTGAGATGAGAAGATTGGTTTCAAAATAATAGTAGAAGGGAAGAAGGGGGTGAGCATGTGTTTGGGGCAGGATGGGTGGTAGTTGGGCTAGTCTGGGGCACATCGGCGTCCATTATATTGTTCTCGTTACTGTTGTGTGTTTGGGGGATTCTCTATAACACAGAGTTAAAGAAAATCCTATTATGTAGTGATAGGCAACAGGCCAGACAAAGGAACACCCTTGCGTAGAAAGAAAATATCTTCTCCAATAAGCAAAATATGTTTGTGCCCCTTCTCAAATCCTGTTTTGAAGGAACACAGTGACCAGACCTCCCACGAATGCCTCCGTTGCTCATCTATCAGCTGGAGAACACGTCCCACCACTGAGCCCCATTAGGCTACGTAATTATAGTTCCCAAGGAAGGCAGTGGAAGCCCAGTGGCTCCGGTCTTTTAAAATTAGATTGGACAAAATACTTTCAAATATTCAGTAGGAAACAATCCGGACCTAACCAGGCACTAATGTCAGTGATTTCTATAATTTGCTTCTCTATTCAGCTCCAGCTGAAGGCTGCTAAAGTCTTTTCATCTCACTACAGAATGGAATGATTGTTAAAAATTGTAATGGGATTTAAAAAGAGAGAGAGAGAGAGAGAGAGAGAGAGGAAGGAAGAAACAAGCATTTGCTAGCAACTGGATCTTGGAGCCGCACAGCAACACAGATAATTACCTCCACCAAGCAGCAGGGACCCTCCCTCGCCACAAGTAACCTCATCACATTAATAAACAGAAACAGGGCTCAACATGCCAAGCCCAGCAGCGGTAAGTCAATAACTTCCCATCCCACAAGCAAGAAATGACGGATCGTTAATGTTCTCCCCAAAAGAAAGTTCTCAAAGAGTTGGCACTGGGGCAATACTACTTGCTCACATTTACTGAGAATTTGCCATGTGCCAGGTGCTGGGCTCAGTGATTTGCAGCTACTGTTTCATTAACTCTCTTTCCCTTCAATTCCCTTTTCCTTATTTACTTGGAAATGGAGCTTAGTTATGCAGGTCTGCAGCCTTACCCGGAGTCTATATACTCATTAAGTATGTAGGGCAGGGGTGAAAGCATGGTGTTCTCTCAAATATTAGTTGTGTGACCTTGGGCACGCCTGTTCTCTAACCTCCCTGGGATTTGCACCCCACCCCCAGCACTGTAAAATGCAAAATAAAATAAAAAACATGTTTGATGTGAATATTGTGTGTCCGTGAGTGTAAAACTCGTAGCAGCCCCAAATCTTAAACTATACTTATTACTTATATCTTAAACTATATTTATTACTTTTTATCTATTGCTCTGTTTGTACTTTCAAAAAAAAAAAAAGGGCAATGACGAAGAGTTTCCAACTTGAAAGATGGTATCAATAGCTTCCCCAAATCCACTTCACCTTGGATGATGAAGAATGGCCGACAGGTGCTTATCAAGGGCATTGGGCACCTGTGTTTCTAAAACCCCTATAAATAAAGAAGCACAAAGGAAACAAGTCCTTTTTTCAAGCTTGTATCTCATGGCAAGAAGAAACAGATCTTTTTTTTTGGAAGGCTGACAAGGTGGAGGGAGAGGTTTAGAAGGAATGGAACATTTGAAATGCTCATTCAACGCCACCTAAACAACCGGGTCAGAGAACAGGATATACCTCCGTGTCACTTGGGAAGAGAGAACGACGGCTAGGTTGAAGGTGAGGACAGAACCAAGCTCATGCGGGACGGGGGTCGGACTAGTTCCAGTTCCTAGAACTGGAACCTTTCCGCCAAGGAGATATTAAGAACCAGCACAGCAGGGACGCCTGGGTGGCTCAGTTGGTTAAGCATCATGATCCCAGTGTCTTGGGATTGAGCTGCACAACTGGCTCTCTGCTCAGAGGGGAGACTGCTTCCCTCTCTCCCTCTGCCCCTCCTCT